>NW_026695928.1:1200000-2400000 GCF_030347475.1 Cadophora gregata
TGTAAAATTCAAGACTGTCTACATACTCCCTGCTCCCCGCAGTCCCTTGCATACTTCACGCCACAGCTGGTGGGCGGACTATCCTCGGCATCGATGAAATGGAAGGGGCCTGAGAACCTCCCAGCAGCAGTATACCGAAATGAGTCAGCCCAGGTCGCAACACCCGCTAGATATGCATCTGAGGTATTATGCAGTATGTTCTGGAAGAAATCCCGAGTCTCAGGCTGTACGAAGTTGGAGGCGATATAAGCAACTGTCGTGTGACCTAAAGTGCCCCAAGCTAAGGTGCTGGGGAGGGCGGAAAGAAGTGCGAGTGGAGTGAAAACTGCGGCTTTCATTTTGGGTATCTTTGTGAGTAGTAGAGTGATAAAGTTTAAATGGTTGAACAGAGGGGATGATAGTTGTTTTATTTTATCATGGGAAAAAGGCTGAAATAAATAAACAAGAGCTGGGATGAAACGAGTCTTGGAGACGGGGGACGAGATGTTTTGGTTGGGTGTTGTTGTCAGGTGGATCACACAAGCGCGACCATCTTGAAGACCACGCGCTGTCACCAACCAAAAAATTTAGACATGTTTCACGTCACATGGATAACAGGTATGTGTGGGCACCGAGTAACGTTTGCGACGAGTGAGAGAAGGCTTTTGTACATCGTTGTTGGTTACATGGTGGTACCACTGATACCCCAGCTCTAGCTATGTTACACATCTATTCGTACAAGAACTGGTCTTTCTGAGCTTCGCTCGACTTAATCCGCTTCCACAAAGACAACCATTCACTCGGCTTTTCTGAGAAATCTATAAAATCTTGTTCAACGAAAGGATCAGCAACCCGCAAGCATGCCTTCACGGCTTCTCCCAATTCTCCGTCAAGTTCAACTTTGGCTGATTCGAGATCTGGTATCCATGTTCGCAGCACAGCCATGCACGACTTCTGGTAGTCTGTCCGTGCTACAGAGCCAAACATGAACGCGTACACAGTTGCCGACTGAAGCTGGCCCTGGTTTGACGCCATCCGGAATATCTCGAAGAATTCCTTCCAGTTGCCAAGTCGTGCGTACAAGTCCATCAGCCTCATTCGAGACACATCCTTGAAAGGTGGTAGCTCAAGGGACATGATGAGAGCATGGAGCCGTTCTTGTATGGGATACATTGGCAAGCTAGGAAGATCGAATGTATCGATTGGATCGGTGTATGTCGAATCTGGTGCTACATCCCTAGCAGGCCGCCGTGGGGAGACAAGCTCTTGAATATATACGAGAAGATCTTCATTTAGAATCTCAAGTCCCTGGTCATGCATGGTCTGCAGTATGTTCATAGCCATTTCGGCGTACTTCCGATATGGATAAAAGTGCTTTCTGCCCCTGACAGGACCAAGGATTCCCTTGAGAAGCCGCATATATGACCCTTGAGATATCTTGACCCCATAACTCTGCAATTCTTTGAAAACTTCAAACACCATGTATTTTGTATAGTCTGGGTGCCCAAGGTCTCGAGCGAAACAGGCCAGCCATATTCTGATGTCAGCTTCTGCTTCCGTCGGAAATGAGGACAAGAGTTCATTGAAGCAGGTCAAATAAGGTGTTGTTACTGTAGTGGGAGCGACGATACCCAACTCCTGAATGGCACGTTCTTGGGGCACGTTTTCTAGATAGGTCCTCATTTGCTGCAACGGAAGCAGCTTCCATTTGTCCTGTTGTAAGAATTCTGCGTATGGTATTGATTGTCGCAATACATCCACAGCCTTTTCGAAATCCCCATTCATGATTGCATCGATCAATGACTCTTCCATAACTTTGATGTTAAATGGTTGCTCAGCGGAAGACGCGCTATGCAACATACGGCGAGTTGAGGTGTGTAGTTCTCGTGTCTGTCCACGCCCAAGAATTGCTGAAAGGCTAGCTCGTTCAATTGGTTTCGGTAATCCAGAAGGAGCAGCAGGTTCTTGGTGCTCAGAGTCAATGAGATCAGTCTCGGGATCGCTGCCTCGCTTGAGAATACCACTCCACAATTTTTCCAGCTCAATCTCCTGCCTCTTCTCCTCTGTAAGCATCTGTACGACAATTCGTACTCCGTCTGTTCTTCGCCCAAACCCAACGAAGTTATCGTGACGAGCACTGTCCGCAGTTGCTGACTCGCCCCCATCAACGACACCAATGTCAACACAGACCCATCCAGTTCGTACTCCATCGTCTCCGTTATCATCGTTTGCGCTTCCCATGAGCTTTGCTCTTTTCGCTTTCCTCTTCAGCTTTAGTTTAAGCTCATTCCTTCCCAAGAGACCATCAGCATCTGGTCTGAGTTTGTAATTACTCCTGAGCCAGCGACACAGGCGGTCTGCAGATACGTGCAAATGCTTCTCGCTGCGAGCAGTACCGAGGATCATCAGTAGATTGGCTCCCAGTGCCGGGGGAGGATCGAGTTTCCGTAGGTCCAGTAAAGAGAGGTCGTCGAAGCCCAGGTCGATTGAAATCTGTTGAAGCAATGGCTGCAGGATGGGCGGAGGCGAATCGGGGAGGTCTGGCAGATTCTGGCGTTCCGATAATAGTTTCGGCGCCCTGTGAGGAGATTCGACTTGTAGATACCATGGAACGGCTGCGGCAGCCTCTTCATCTTCAAGTTCTTCGAGCTCCTTGCCACCTTCCGAGGAGGCTTCCAAGCCCTCAAGTAGAGCCTCTTCTGCTAAAGCATCGTCCTCCTTCGCACTACTGGATTCGAGCTTCTGATCATCGGAAAATAGACGCGCGGATTTCCCCAATTGTTGACTTGAAGAGCTGCTACATCGAGATGCTCGAGCAGAGACCTGCGGCGCTCGAATCGAAGGGCCTGCAAGAGATGTGAAGCTTCGAAGTATTGACAATCGACAACTGGCGCATGCTGCAGCACGGAAAGTTCTGCTGACGACCATATTTCGTCTCGAAATCAATGCAATCCACCTATTGCATTCTCATCTCATCATCGAATAATTGCCTGCTGTGCTGTGCTGTGTTGTGCTGTACTGCGTGTCGTCCATGCGACTCGAGTCCTGGAAATTTCCACGGCGGCCGCACTCGATGGGCCGCCGCTGCAGCGCAGGGATCCCAGCTTAAGCAGCGTAATACCCGTATCCACCTTTTAGTGTGTTTGGCCAAAATTTGTTTGCCTCGCCTCCTATCTCTCAGTTCTGGTGCTCTGCTACGATATATCCTCGACTCCATTCAAATTTACGCGACGGGCAGTTGGATGGCCCTGTATCAGCACGTACTTTCAATATTCCTGTAGATTTTTGTTTTAATTCCCAGCGTCCCTTCGTTTCTACAGCGTCTACTTTTTCTGTGCCAAATACCAACGATGCTTGTTCGAGCTGCGCGCCGGAAAGCCCGTCCGGAATCCCTTCGAATTCGCACTTACAAAGACCAGCTATACCTCCCTTGGCTCTGCCCAACATACAATGCTTCTCAGAGGGGCCGGCGGTCGTTTGGTACCGATACTGGATCTCAAGTAGGAGGACCGAGGCCGAGGAGGAACTCACAAGATGCACCCAGTCGTCCAACCCGGAGAGCTCTGGCCACAGCAACCGGATACATGCCAATGGACGATATACCCTTTGAAAGTATCGGAACTATGCCGCCACCAAGAGGGTCGGGGACTGGGTATGGCTTTGCTGATGGCAATAGCCTCTCTGCCCTCGAATCGTTCGGCTCCCCTACACAGCTATTACAGCTCGGCGGGTCTCTGGCAATGCCTCCGCATAGATATACAAAAGGCACGAGAGGAATCACCGGCAGCATCTCAGAAATTCAATCGGTTTTCAACGCATGTTTGCAGGTTGGCAGAATCCAACGTGCAGGAGTTATTCTTCAGCGGATTGCTAAACTCGACGGTGTGGACCCCAACGAACTGCTTGGTTTCCATAATCAATATCTGCGAGCTGCCATTGAAGAGATCATGGTAAATCCCACCTCAAAATCCATGCAAGAGCTGCACAAGTGGTACGAACTTCAGATAAGGTCACGGGGCGTTCCGCAGAATACAGACACAGTTGCATACATGATCAAAGCATCACTTCAAGCACCCCTGGAGCAACGAGAACGACTCGTTCGGAGATATATGGACATGCTAGACGAGAATTCTGCTGCGCAGTTATGGAACGCGGAAGTGCTGACAGCGCAAGAAATCGATGCAATCAATCACATCTACCCAAAGTACAACCTGATGGTAGAAAAGGACCAGGACGAAGAGATGCACAATGGGATGGAAGTGGACCCATCTTCGCTGGACCAAGTCGTATCGAAATCTCCAGTACCGAATGTACGACCTACTGGACAAAAGGGTCTGGGTTTAAAGTCCTTGAAAAAAGCGCTTTCGCTTTTTTCAACACTTCCTACTGAGGGGATTGATCTCGCATCAGCAACAGCCCAGATGAAACGAGACGTTCAAACCAGACTAGAGGAAGATGCGGTTACGTCCGCCATCGATCGGTGGCGAGATGAAAGCACACATCTGAAGAAAATGGGTCTGAACACTGCACTGCAGACCAAGTCGTTGGGAGCGAGAATGTGGAAGTGGCAGGAGAGCTTGACAGAATACTTGGAAGTCGAGATCGAAAAAGTTAATGCGTCCGAAGAAGCGGAAAAGATGTCTAGAGAAGACCTAGAGCGCGTTGCGTATGGCCCATTTTTGCGACTCTTGCGGCCAGAGACATTAGCTGCCGTCACTATCTTATCGTCCATGAGCTCTCTGGGCGCTCTAGGAGCCGACAAGGGCTTACCGTTGTCGACTGCTATCATGTCGATATCTAGAAGTGTTGAGGACGAAAGTGTCTTTGAGGCTCTGCATAAAGAGAGCAAGAAACAGATGTGGCCAAAGAGCAAGAATCGACTGGACGTGAAGGATATAAAACGGGCCGCTCGATTTCGTATGTCCACTCACAGAAACGGCTCTGGGCCTGCTCTGCTGGATCAGACCGAAACGTTTACAAACAGCCCACGTGCCGAATGGCCATTGTCCGTCAAGGCCAAGGTGGGAGCCTTCCTGATGTCTGCTCTTATTCAAGTCGCCAAGGTCCCCGTAACTTTGACCCATCCAGAAACAGGAGAGGTTGTCACGCAAATGCAGCCAGCGCTGTCCCATTCCCATCAATACAAAATGGGCAAGAAGCTTGGTGTCATCATTGTCAATAAATCCCTCGTGGCTCAGATGAAACGCGAACCGGTGCATAGTCTTCTTGCTAAGCATCTCCCAATGCTTGTGGAACCTGATCCGTGGACGGAGTTCAGCAAAGGGGGTTTCCTTGCCCACCCAGCCAAGGTGATGAGAATCAAAAATGGGGACAAAGACCAAAGACACTATGCAGAAGCTGCTATTGGCCAAGGAGACATGCGACAGACATTCAAAGGACTCGATGTACTCGGCAAGACTCCTTGGAAAATTAATCAGTCTGTTTTTGACGTTATGCTGGAAGCATGGAACTCAGGGGAGGGCATTGCAAATATGCCTCCGGAAACTCCGAATTTGACTATTCCTCCCGAGCCTGAGCCATCATCGGATCCGCTAGAACGTCGGCGCTGGATACGTGAAGTCAAAAATGTGGAAAATACTAGAAGCGGACTGCATTCACAACGCTGCTTTCAGAATTTTCAACTTGAAATTGCGCGAGCTTTGAGAAATGAGGTATTTTACTTCCCGCACAATATTGACTTCCGTGGTCGAGCCTATCCAATTCCACCATACCTCAATCACATCGGTGCAGATCACTGTAGAGGTCTACTGAAGTTTGGAGTTGGAAGAGAGCTTGGAGAAGGTGGCCTGCGATGGCTTAAGATACATGTTGCAAATGTCTTCGGTTTCGACAAGGCTAGTCTCTCGGAGCGTGAGGCATTCGCGTCGAAACATCTAGAGAAAATATACGAAACAGCAACAAATCCTCTGTCAGGCAGCAGATGGTGGCTTAACGCCGAAGATCCATGGCAATTTTTGGCAGCATGTATGGAGCTCAGAAATGCTCTCGAGTCGGCGGATCCCAAAAAGTTCGTTTCGGACCTGCCAGTTCACCAGGATGGCACCTGTAACGGTCTCCAGCATTACGCTGCCTTGGGAGGAGACCTCTGGGGAGCGCGACAGGTCAACCTCGAGCCTGGTGACCGCCCCGCCGACGTCTACTCGGCAGTGGCAGATCTAGTCAAGGCAAGTATCGCCGAGGACGCAGCCAATGGAAACGAAAAAGGTCTATTACTTCAAGACAAGATCAGTAGGAAGGTAGTCAAGCAAACAGTCATGACAAACGTCTACGGGGTGACATTTATCGGTGCCAAAGCTCAGGTCAGACGCCAACTGATCGCTGCATATCCAGACCTTCCGAACAACGATGCCATGAATGCAGGTAACCTTGCTGCGTATGTTGCAACCAAAATTTTCACGGCTCTCTCAACTATGTTCAAGGGTGCGCATGACATTCAGTACTGGCTCGGAGACTGTGCCACAAGGATCTCGACATGCTTAACTCCAGAACAAATAGCACGGCTAGAGTCAGAATGGCCGAGACTGACCTCCACAGCGCTCCCGGGTAACCACAAGGCCGCGTCGATAGAAGAGTTGGTCCAATTCAAGTCCAGTGTCATCTGGACAACCCCACTACACATGCCAGTGGTACAGCCTTATCGAGACTCGAAATCAAAGACGATCAAAACGAACATGCAAAAGCTCAGTCTCTCAGAACCTCACCGATCGGACCCAATCAGCAAGCGGAAGCAGCTTCAAGGGTTTCCTCCAAATTTTATTCATTCGTTAGATGCTACCCACATGCTTCTCTCTGCTCTACGGTGCGATGAACTTGGCCTCTCATTTGCTGCTGTTCATGACTCCTTCTGGACTCATGCTAGCGAGGTTGATACGATGAACAAAGTATTGAGAGATGCCTTTATCAGGATCCACAGTGAGGATGTCGTTGGGCGTCTTCGAGACGAGTTCATTGCAAGATACCAGGGCGCAATGCACCTTGCTACGATACAGCAAGATTCTCCTGTTTTACAAAAGATAAAAGCCTGGCGTGAAACAAATTCCATTCCTCGAAGCATGAAATTTCCACGACTTAGGAAAGCTCCACATCTCGACGAATTGATCTTGGAACGTAAGCGCGTGCGACTCCTAAGTTCCGCGGACCCCGCAGATGTTGAACTTGGAAAGAGCATAGTGACACCAACCAGCATCTTTCAAGAACATGCCGCTGATGAGGATCTTGCCGCCAGTGTTGATATCAAAATTACAGGCCTCGGAGATATTTCGAAGGGCACAGCACGGTCAGCTGCAAATCAAAACAGCGCAGTTGATGACATCGAAGACGGCGATAATGAGAGTGAGGTGGACGAGATTGGTCTTGCGAACGATGAAGATGGACCAGATACCACTCGGGATCTTGAAAGTGACCAAGAGAATGAAGAAGTCGACGATAGGAGTATATTTGAAAAAAGCATGAATTTGCCGTCCAGATATTCTGGACCAACAACGCAGGTCTGGCTTCCATTGACCTTTCCCCCGGTGCCTCAAAAGGTAAGCTTTATTTCTCCCAGGGCCCAGCGTATTTGGGTCAAACACTGACGAATTTATAGGGGGAATTTGATGTCTCCAGACTAAAGAATAGTCAGTACTTCTTCTCTTGAAGATGTATTCCACTGGATACAACGAAGAGGACCTTCAGGCTCCGCCTGACGTGATCGAAGCTCGCCTGAAACAGCAAAGCCTGTAGAACGCTACGCGGCATGTCTTATTACTATAAGGATATTGTAGAGGGCGAGTGCAATTCCGACACTAATACCGAAAATCGTCAGAGACGGCTAAGGACCTCAGGGGCCAAAACGCGCAAAAACAAGGTGCACAACTGGATCTCTGTTCTTTTTTTGTTCTGGAATTTTCCTGCATAACAGCATAGCGAGGGGCCTTGCATTTCACGGGCGTTTGACATTCCGCTGTTCGGGTGGAAAATTAGAGGTGGCCAATCCGGTGAGGTTGTATGATTATTGTACCATGGGGGGCTTGTCACTGGAGTCACGAGCGGCGTCAACTTCCCCACACTCTTCTCACAGGCAGAATGAGAAATCATCTAAAAGCTTGTCCGTCGATATATTGTACTATATCTAGTTTTCAAAAATGTGCAACCATATTCACCCGCAATGCACATGGTTTTCTTGGACAGTGATGAATCAACTCACGGGCTCGGCGCTCCGTCAGGAAGGGTTTGTTCAGATGCTACCTCACCTTGCCTCCGTCTGGTCCAGACTGGGGATCTTCGTCACTTGCCACGAACCGAGTTCCAAGCCTGCCACTCACGCCTTCCTAGATAGGCCAGAAAATGAAGGACTTCGCTAGGGTGTAGAGAGAATATTCTTTTGAACGTCCTATCCATGGTAACAAGGTGGTGGGGCAAGACAGATTAAAGGCTTCCTCCTCACTTCCTCACTTCCTTACTTCCCCTCACCGTCCTTTCCTTCGCTTCATTATCCCATCCCAATTTCTCTTTTTGGTTGCATGCGGTCTGGCTACCGGCACAAGTTTTATCTTCCGCCTCTCCAAGGACTCGGCTTCTTCGATTCCCAGAACTGTGGGAGCATAAGAAGTCATCGCTAACCCAACCCGCTTAACCAACAGTATCATGTCATGAAAACAGGTCTGTCAGATACTGTTGATCTGTCAATCTCGAGCTCGAGTCGAATCTGTCGACTTCTGATTTGAGTGTCTACGTGTCCTTGCAAGTCCAGCTGACAGTCTGTCAAATCCGTGCTTGGCCTTTCCAATCAACATGATACCTCTCCAGGCTCCATCGGTAATATTGCTGCTGATAGCCACACATGCGTAAACCTCACCCTTTCTATCTACCTGTTATGGACTGTTGGTTTGAAGATCGGCGATGTTCAAATATCTTCCTTCTGGCTCTACCATATTACTCGACGTTACCATACTCGACGCTGATCAGTAGTCTTCATATATAGGCAATATGTACACGGTAACCCTGCACGAGACCTTGTGCAAGCTCCTCCTGCTCCATCGACCTGCGGTCCAACAATCGCAACTGTGGGCCGGGTAACGACAATCACCATTGAGAGCATTATAACGCTCACGCATTCATGTTACACGCAAACACTGACAACCAAGCCCCTTGCTGGGACTAGTGGTAAGCTCACACAACCCCCCATCTTCTCTGTCCCTATCAGTCTCCAACCCCTATCTCCCTCACTCCAATGAAGATCCATCCATATTGCTCGAACCATGTGTTAACACAATCGCACTAGGATGTCCCACCCTAACAAAATGCGGACCTCACCCAGACTGCATCATCATCTCAACACAAACTGTCAAATTCCCATCTGCAGACGCCTGCTGCACGTCAACACCAACATCCCTTGTACCCGGTCCATGTCCCACCTGCCAAACAGGCTGTGATGTCTCTGTCACCACCGCATACATCACCGAAAGTCCCGTTCTACCAACCGGAGTTGTTACTCTCGGTCTCAATGAGCGTGCTGCAGAACCAAAAGCAGAAGCAGAAGCTCAAGCAGCACCATCCTGCTACACGACCGTGATCAACACCGATCCAATACCGACAGGTGCAACGCAGACTGTGTATCCCGCAACCACGACGAAGACTTCGCTGCTGGATTGTAAGGGCTGTGGGATTGTGACAAAGTTTCTGAATGGATTTGGTCCGGCGAGTCAGTTCAAGGGGACCACGACGGCGGTAGGAAAGACTACTACTGTGCTGGCTTATGCGTGTATATGATGAAGCAACCTTGAAGTGAGAGTAAGGATTGTATGTTTGGGGGATAGATTGAGTGATGAATGAATAGTATGATTATCACTAGTCAACGAGAATTTGAGAAGCTTGTGAAACGGAAAAAGAGCCAAAACAACGTATTGGCTCTACATCTGATCGTATGCGTAGATGGGTATCATCACTCCTCTAAAAGAAAAGTACAGACCCGTACGCCTTGATCCCATTTTACTCTCCATCCCTCTAAATTCCATCTCATCTACCGGGCATCAAGCATCATGTCATATCGTTTTTAATCCCCAATTTTGCCGTCTTCTCCAACAACGCCTCAATCTTCGTCCGAATCTGCGGTATCCGGAAAGGTTTCGGCATCACATCATCCATTCCACTATCCCTCGCCAAAGCAATCTGCTCGCCTCGCGCGTTCGCAGTGACAGCTATAATGGGCAGACGTCCGTGTATCAGACCTTGTGCTTCCATCTCTCTGATCTTGCGGACACAGGTCAGGCCATCCATAACAGGCATCTCGAGATCCATGAGGATGACAGAGAGTTGCTTTCCATCGAATTCTCGGCCTCGATAGTGCTTCGTCTCTTTGATGATGTCCAGTGCTTCGCCGCCATGGTTGGCAACATGGACGGTACACCCTAATTTGCCAATCTGCTGTGCGAGGATACGTTGGTTGACGAGATTATCTTCTACTATCAGAATATACCAGTCACCGGGACTAGAATTTGGACTTGGTAATGGTGGTGTGCCACGGAGCTGGAGGAGTGTCGACATAGAGCCTTCGTGCTCTTCATCGCTCTTGGGAGCATTGATGGGAAGGCGGGCTTTGGATTGAATCTCGGAGCTTAAGCGTGTCTGAATGGCTTTGTGGTCTTGCTGGCTTCCAGCTCGTCGAGCTTTCACATAGAATGCGAATGTCGAACCGACACCAGCCTCTGAAGCTGCACCGATTTCGCCGCCTTGAAGTTCGGTTAGTTGACGAGAGATAAACAGTCCTAAGCCGCTTCCTCCGTACTGCACATGAGTGCGTGGTGAGGCCTGAGAAAATCGGTTGAAGAGTTTCTTCTTTTCCTCTGCTGTTAGGCCACAACCACTATCCCGCACCTGTCACAGGTCAGCATAAATCGACAAGTATTATTCAATCGCATACCTCGAAACGCAAGTACAGAATGTCGCCATCACCCCAATCACTGGACGTAGTGACGTCTGATTTGGCCTTCTTGGTTGGGAAGTATTGAAAACTCGAGTCATGCTCCTCAGGTGGCTCCAGGTATGCTCCAATCGAGACGTCAATCGACCTCTTTGGTGACGACTTGGTGAACTTGATAGCATTCGTCATCAGGTTGATCAAGACCTGCAGTAATCTCGATGAGTCCAGCATGACCATATCTACTTTCAAGCTCTCGAATGAAGGACTGATATGGAACTTCATCTTGATGTCGTGGACTTTGTGGCACTCAACCATGAACATCTGTAGAGCCCGCCGTACTATCTCAACTGGCTGAATAGGAACAGGAGTGATGAGCAGCAAGTTAGAGTCAAGCTTGGAGATAGTAAGGATACTGGAAGATGGTAAGTAGAGCGCTGTTGGAAGAGAGGTGTACATACTCATCGACGATTGATTTTTGGTGTTGAGCACAGAGTTGAATAGTCTCAGCGTTCGAGATACTCTCTTTGATACTAGTAACAGTTTCTGCGGTCAAATTTGGAACGTCGATGATGTCTGTTAACGAGCTCGATATTCCATCGGCACATTGTAAGATAGCACCTACATCAACATTAGCATCATGACGCAACACTGGCGCAGAGAATCCAATGTTCCGCATTTGGAGTCCACTTACTCAAAGGGTTCCTCATCTCATGCGAAGTAATATCGATGAAATTGTTCTGAGCTCTCCTCGTCTCTTCCGCCTCGAGCAACCTTCTTGATTGAAGATTCTCCGCCCATTTGATCCGGGAGATATCGGTGATACCTATGCATTCATAGGTCAGCGCCGAAACACCACTCTAGCTGCAAGATATACTTACTACCCATCACTGTTTTCAATTTCCCGTCTGAAAACTCTGGTTGACAAGCAGCAATGATCCAGCTGTCGACCTGGTCTCCGGTGACTTTGTCATACCACGGCTTTTTCAATCGCTAAAAAGAATTAGCTTGCAGAGCTTCCATCGGCGTCACTCAACGACATACCAATTCAGATGACCAAGGAATACCAGTTTCCGTCATTGTTTTCCAACCTTCTTGGACCACTCCAAGACTGTCGTTATGTACAGTCTCCATCCAGGACATAGCGAAAATCTTGTCTCGGGAATGGCCTGTCATCTCGAACCATCTATCGTTTCCTTCTAGAAGCAGGCCAGCGGAGTCCACTGAGAACATGCCAACTGGAGATACCTGGAACGTGTTAGAATTAGAAGAAGAGTATCTAATCCATTTCCAAGGAATTGAGCGAGTGACCGACTCCTCCGAATGGCGTAGTAGAGGATCATGCCTAACGCTAGAGCCATCAAAGGGAGGAATAATAACAGAGACCATACCTCAGCAATCCGCTGGAGACGGCTCTTCTGCACAGCTAATTCTTCCGACAGCCTAGAGCGCTCTATGGCTGCTGCTTCGGCTGCTGTAAGTCCTCTTCGCACCTCTGCCTCTAGCAGCGTCACCGATGCAAGAGACGTCGCCAGCTGCCTATCTAAAAGCTGTAGAGTAGAATCAGTAAAGCATATTGTAATCATTTCGAAACATCAATATACCTGAATGAAACTTTGGTAGTCATCATCGAATGGTCGTCGAGGATTAACTCCCACGACCAAGAATCCAAGCACGTTTTCGCCAGTGGTTGGACGGATCGGACAGACAAGTGCTTCTCTGCAGGGTTCGCCGAATCCACGGAGCTCGAAGTTCTCCATCATAGACTCAGACAGTGTCCCGTCTTTGATGGTGAGTAGAGTTGGTTCTCGAGTCTGTATCGAGTCCCGAAATGCAGGGACAAAGCCTCCGTATGATCTTTTGAGATCCAATCTTTGAGGGGTAGAAGGGTGTCCAGCAGGAATCTGGTAGGAGTTAGCATTCTCTTCGGGTTTTTAAATGGCTGATACCATGGCAATCGAAGGGCAATATTATTCGATTTCCAAAACATAGAAAAGGACTTACACCAATCGTACCCTCCAAAGCACAACTCTTGAACGTCTGCGAGTTTTCTGATGATTGAGACACGCTTCCATCCTTACTTATGTCCTCCTCATCCTCTGCCACAGAGTAGAGAATAGCAAACGGGAAGTCGAACTCGTTCTCGCTTAGTGCCGAAAGTATCTTTGGCCAGAATGCGGAAACGGACTGTGCCATTGCCGTTTCTTGGGCCAATTTCAGCAGCGTCTTCATCGCTCGAGTGCCTCGTGTTTGGCGGGTAGTTTCGAATGGAGAGTTGTATAGCCCGAGCATCTGATCTGTGCCTCCGTAGAGGGGTGTCAAACTCCACTGAATGGCTTGTTATTAGTAATGTTCAACTTTCAACAACATTACAGAGACGGTGGATACAGCCAAAGGCTCGATGACCTGGAGAAGACAACGACCTGGATGTGAATGACTTACCGTATAGAAAGTCTCCTCGACAAACCCCTGCCGTTCTATGGGGAGCATCTGGTTGTAAACCGCTACAGATTTTCCTGTCTGTCTGCACTCATCAAATATAGCACTAACGCTATCCCCTACAGCACATCGTTAGTCTTCGATTTGAACAGCGAAATAAATGTGTAGAGGCATCATTTGAGCTTCACGGGAACGAGCCGCACATGATGATGTGAAACATTGCACCACTGGTACATACATAGTTCTTTGAATGGTCCTCTAAAACCTGTGCCCATTAATTGAGGATGTTTCAATCCAGCCACAGTCTGAGCATATGCTTGATTGTAGACGACTGTAAGCTCGGCTCCCCAGAACAATGCCAGGGGGAATGGATGTGCCATGAGCAAGCAGGCGATCTGACGGAATTCTCGAGACCTAGATTATGTTAGCATTCTATACAGAAAGTGCTCGACATAAACGCCAGAAGCCCTTGTTGAAGAAGCGCTATCACCCACCATGACTTCATGTCTCCTAGTGGTGTTGCACCCCTATTTAAGGTGTCAGCATTTGCAAGTTTTGACCGCCTATATCTTGGACCGGGGAGAAGTACTAACCAGTCGATACTCCTCGCAAAAATAACATGGGGGCTCAGTTCTCCTACGGGATGAGGAAGAGTCCAATCTGGAGTTCCAGGTGTAATGAAGGAAGGTTCCAACGTAGATGTCTTGTGATCAAGTAAAGAGGCAGCATTATCACTATCAGAACTCAAAACCCTCCTTGGCTTTGGAATATCCTCTCTTCTATAAATCTCCATCCGTCGGGCAGATGGGTTATTAATTGTTTCGCTCTGTGATGCTGAGCTTGGGGGACTTCGATCAAGAGCAGAATCGTTGACATGTCCTGTGACATGGCAGCCACTGATGACAATCCACCTCTTGACACGGAAAGAAGTCCAGAGAATCCCGGCATGCAGGAAGGAGGGCGTGGTGCCGTCCGTCGTTGCAACATTCTTTACCCATCTTTGGAAGTCCGAGGGCGGACTTTTGGACGGAGATAGAGAAGCGTACGATTTAGGTCTGAATGGAATAACGTTCATGAGCTGTCGGTCAGAGCGCAAACTGACGTTCAAGAAGACCGGGCTAAATGCATAATCAAGGTCGAATTCTGAACTCAAGGCGAAGGTTGGACGAGGATCCAGTTCGAACACCTCACCGACGCCGAGACTGATGAATTCGTCGTCGACGTTGTAGAACCGCTCTGCCCCATGGTCGCCGGACCCATCTCTAGTGCCTTTGAATGTCAGCGATAGCCATTCAGACCCAAACGAGATACGGCGGGTGGTATTCTTCGCATCTGTCGATAACGAAATACAATGCAGTACATAGTTTGGGCAAGGGGTCATCTGGTATAACGCAGCGGAAGGAAGGACAGGGCGACAACACAAACAAACAGCCGATGGAGTACTTCATCTTCGCAAGTTGCAAAGGTAGAGCATGAAAATCTTTTGAAGTCTGAACAAATTGGGGAGAAACACAGGAAGTCACTCACTCCTCTGCGTACTTCCTGTCGACGACCTGGCATGCTTCCTCGACGGGGAAGTCATCTCATGAAAACGTGCCACGCTCCTCAGTGGCTCATCGACCTATCCATCAAGTAGACTCCCGTCCGAACCAAGCGATTCCAAACTCTGGTTGGGCTCGATGCAGCGCGCCGTACCGAGGCGCCGGGTCGTCCTGTTCTTTCTTCGTTTCCGTTTTGTCGTTGTGGTGTAGCGTAGCTGCTGTTCCAATTGTGCAAGCGAAGCCTGAAGCCCCTGGTCTAGATCGTGATGGGTCCAAAGGGGATCGAGACCGCCCTTGCCGACAGGATGACAGCTCGGAGCAGGGTTCAAGCTTCTTTGGGTAGGTAAATTTATGTGAGAAGCCGGGAATGGCTGGTCGGATTGTTTTCGATTTCGGCGAAATAGAATATTGTAATGAAAATCGGAAAGGTAGCTAGTTAGCTAGCCGCGATTGGCAGGATATTTTCCAACGATGGATGTAATTGATTGACTGACATGGGTGTCATTCGACAGGTGCGAGCCCTTCCCGGCACCGTTGTCGAAGTCAAGATTGAGGCTCTTGCTGATACTGTTGATTCTTCAGCTTCACCATGGATGCTGAAATTGTGTTGATCTGCAGACTATCTCGTAGTGGAGAGATGAGCGGAGATGACTTCCGAGCCGTCGCCGCAGAATGCCATCGTGACAGGGACATGGGCTTTCAAAGCGAAAATTAACCTCGGCACAATGCACTATTCTTGTGAAAGTTTGAATACTAGATGTATATCCAGACCTCGTCGGGGACCACTAAGAGCTATTTCGGTACTACCTATTTTCACTCCTCACTCCTCAATTATCATGTGACATGCCCGCGCTTCAGCGTTCTTGTAAAAGAGATCTTTGAAGTTGTAGCCGAGGAACTAACAACATTATTTCAGGTAGCCCTTGAGGATCGATCTATGGACATATGAGATCGAATAGCGCGCCGGGAACAGCGCCTGCCTTCGAAGTAGGTACCTATTCGGTCTGAGAGCACGATTCTGCGAAATGGTAGAGATCAGACCTGGGAGAGAAGTAGCTTACAATCACAATCCCTCTTACAATGTTTTCAGACAATCGGTATACGCAAAGTTGATTTGATCAGGTTGGTATCATACAGTTTCATACAGTCTTTTTGATCTATCCAGCCCAGCACTTTACTCAATCTTGATAGTAAGCTTTCCAAAATGCTTCTGTTCCCACATATACTGGTATGCCCTATCAAACAGTTAGCAGAATTCCGAAAAATTAACATTCGCTTCATAGAAGGTAAACGTACTCTTTTACCTGTTCCAACGTGAAGACCTTCTCATCCACGACTGGCTTAATCCTATTCGCCTCAATCGCCCTATTCATATCCTCAAACTGCTGTCGACTCCCCACCAATATACCTCTAACTATACAAGAATTACTCAACGCATCCAAGAAACTCGGCTGCTCCTTCGCGTTTCCCCCAAGGAACCCAATAATTGAAATTACACCATCAATCTTCACAGCCTTCAGACTCTGGGCCATCGTTTTGGGACCACCGACTTCGAGAATGTGAGTTACACCTTGCTTTTTGGGAGTGAGAGATGCAGCTTTCTCGCCCCATTCGGAAACCTCTTTGTAGTTGATTACGTGGTCCGCGCCGAGCTTCTTAAGGATTGCTTCCTTTTCTGGCGAGGAGGTCGTCGCAATGACTGTTGCACCAGCAGCTTTCGCGAACTGGACAGCGAAGATCGAAACTCCGCCTGTTCCCTGAGTGAGGACTACATCGCCCGGTACCAATGGCTTGAGTCCATACAAAGCATTCCACGCCGTTAAAGCAGCACAAGAGAGCGTGGCGGCTTCAAGCCAGTTTAGCGATTCGGGCATCTCGACGAGGCCGGCTTCGTTGAAGGTTCCGTATTGGCGGAGGGTACCGTCAATGACACCGCCGAGACCGGTGGCGATGGTTTGGGTGTCGAGGGAGCCGCTGAGATGGCCTTGGTTGAAGAGGGTGACGACTTTGGAGCCTGGTTGGAAGCGAGTCACTTTACTGCCCACGGCGATGACTTCGCCTGCTCCATCAGAGCCCGGGACTACGTCTTTCTTTTGGGCAAAGGGGTACATTCCTATGTGTTTATGTTAGCTATATGTTAAGGAGTGTGGTGCAGAGGAGTGCAAATATTGATCACACTGAGGTCATGCATGGTAGTGGCTGTTGCACATACCTTTCGGAATAATCAAATCGCGGTAGTTGAGAGAAGCAGCATGGAATTTGACGAGAACTTCATTATCAGAGAGAGCTGGAATTGGAACCTCATTATTGAGCTTCAAGCTCTCAAAGCCATCCTGGCCTTCGATGGTCCAGGCTTTGGTGGTTTTGGGAATTGCTGCTGAGGACATCTTGAGAGCGAAAGTCGAAAGTACTTGAAAGTATGATTTTTCAAAATAGTTTACAGCAATATTAATGAGTTGTCAGATATGAAATATGATGAAGCAACTGAAATTTATATAAAATTTAAACACTGGCAGACCAGGAAACTCTTGTGCAGAAAGGTATACTAATGTCCTAGTTGTTGATCGGAGATAAGAGAGTATCAAAAATCTTCCCGAGGATCATGATCCAATGCTGAATAATTATGGTGGATATCACATCAAAACTTTGATGTTTTCCCCTCACTTTTGCTTACACAGGGACCTCAATCCAATGACGTTTTTCCACTCGCCAAGAGACCTGGCAATGAAGGTTGATTTGATGACCTCGGATTATTCTGACTTTTCCAATACAACTTGGATGATTGATTCTCATGTGGGGCCGGCCACTGTTTGGCCTCGGTGGCATGAGCTGGTGGGGCTTGAAGTCCTTGCTTCACCACATCAGCAAGGATCGAAGACGACACGACATCACATCACGGCTCCGTCGACCTGTTGATTCCTGCAGCGAACGCAAGGCAGACGACCCCCTTGCCCTTCGGCAGATGGACGGTCCGTGAGATGCAATGCTTGAGTGCATCTCGGGACTCTGCCTCGTCGTGACAGATGGCTGACGAAAGCATCACCAATGGTTATTGCAGAAGCAGATGTTGGAAAATCTGTTTTAGGGGACGTGCCGTACATATATCTCTTCTTGTGCTATCCTTTTGGATTTGGATCAACTGAGTTGTTGCATAGACGTCATCTGCTGAGAAAGCCAGTCAGGCAGGGTCCAAGGAGAATAGAAATCTTGGTCATTGATCCCCGATCTGAGTACCATACCGAACTTCGCTTCCTCACTGTGGCCAGTACCGCCGCTGGAACATCAATCCTGGGCCTGGGCTCTCGTACAATGTGGGAGGTCGTTGGCACATGATACACCATCTTTTTCCAGTCCTTGTTGTACACTTCGCTATTTTATTTCTTTTCATATGTGTTTTGAGGCATTCAAGCAGATATTGGAATTATTGGACTGCTATATTCATAAAGGCTCGGAGGAAAGTAAGATGAAGGTGCCTTCTGCTAAGCTAAACACGCTGTCTCGGAGGAGCGGGATGAAGGAAGCTGAGATTGCTATCATGCAATCACGTGTATCGAACCCAAAAGAACCTCAAGTGGGACAAGTTGAACAGATACCTTGTCTTGATTTTGTCATGTATGCTTTGCCTTTGTTTTGCTGGGGCGATGTCAATGTGCATGTTCGAGTGGAAGTGCTTGCCGATTTCTCCTTCGTGTTGTGATACGTGCCGCATTGGGCTCTGCGAACGCCATTTTGTTGGATTTGGACTCTTCTTTCAGCAGCTGGGAACCATAAGCAGCCAAGGTCGTGCGCATTGCATGGTGGGCCACCTGTGGGACAGGTTCTATGATTTTGGTGTTGGTGTTGCTCATCGGAAAGGATTCAGCTTCTCCCGGCTTGTCAAGAGGCACGACAAGGTCAGATATGAAATATCAGGTGGAATGGGATTGATTAGGACTAAGAAATTTTCGTTTGGGTCGCATATGTCTCGTCGAGACGAACAATGACAGTCGTTGGATCTCATGGACTCCCAGTATCTGTTGTGTTACACTCGTGCAGGTCGTCAACACGTGGAATATTGATTGTTGTCGAAATCGCCTCCGAGAATCGTGCCGATTTGAGTATCTGATCCCTTAAAGGATAACCATTTTGTTTCTCAGAATCCCGTTTCTATCAGACCGAGATTGCAAACAATCTAGCACAAATTAATCCCGCTCCCCCGAGACTTCCAGGGCGTATCACCATCGATCCGATCCTGCGTCAAGGACGACGACGACAGCGATATACAAGGCCAGCAGTCCAACAATTAGGTCGTATGGTCAGCTGGTATTCTCTTGGTAGCGAGATGCTGTTACACCATAATCGCATGGCCTGGAGCCTCCATGCGGGAAAATCGGGAGGTCCGCCGCTCCATGATTTACGTCAAAATCCACCAAATAAGGAGAGAAGGCACATCTTCCCGTCATCTATAGCGAAGCTTCCTAGGGAATATGTTGTATCAAGGGGCTTGCGTGATCAAGCGCGTCTGCCAATGATTCGTTGATATTGTCAAATAAACAACATGCAGCACTCGCGTCCAGGAACCGCACAGTATCAGATTGATCTCTCCCCAGAATGTAACTCTGACCAGAAGATCATAATATGGACTTGCTATTAATGAGGCGAGTACGCTACTCTCCGCCACGGGCCATAACGCGAGCCCAGCGGTTACGAATGGAGCGAGCCGAAGTGCATGATGGGCTTGACAGCCCCCTCAATTTGCGGAGGGTCGAGACGAAAAGCCTACAGTGCCGGACCCCTGGTAAAGATTCTCCCTGCCAGCTGACAACATCCAGCCAGTCGAAGAATTTCAAATGTCTTGTGTTTCAAGGTTTCACGACGACAAACGTCGTTCTCGAAGATCCGAAGCTTCGATCTGATCTTTGGGATTCCTGGATGAGGGCTAGCTCGACCTCCGCATTCTTGCACCTGCATATGGCACTTCGTCTCTCGGTGCCGTGCCCCTGCCCATGGAGTTGTGACGGTACTTGTAAATTGATATTGCAGCTCGCGATCGGAGGGTCTGCGGAGCATTTATGGGACCTCTGGGAGAGTCCAGATCCGGGGTAAGCTTCTCTCATCGTGCATGAAATCATAGGACGCTGTACTGTAGCACCTGAAGAATGACGCTTGGTGGTTTGGTTAGGAGAACAGCATATCACAACGGAAGCGGAGGCTTTTCGGGGCGCCTGAAATTTAAAGTTAAAGTTGGCCCGGCCAGCCATCCGTACAGTAGATCGTTGAGGGCGGGCCTCCAAGACTGACTGCACTGCACGATTCTATGAAAATAGTAAAGTCGTCACGAAACATTGCCCAGCACATGAAGATCACACTTCTTGTCAAGTGGATAGGGATAGGAATACGAATAGGGGGCCGAAAGCTAGAATGCAGCAATGATTGGGTGACAGCTGCAGCTGGCCAGCCGGAGGTCACTGGCACTGGCACTGGCACTGGCACTGGTATCGTTCGTTACTGACTACTACTGGCAGTGGCACATGCGAGAAAGGTGCCAAGCGGCCGTGTGGTGCGTGAGGTGAGGAACTTCGGACCGTTTGAACTTTTGTGGCGGGTTGGCGACCAGGAACAGGAACAAGCCCTTGCCCAGCAGCACCCCGTCAGTTCCATGCACGACACTCTCTGTGGTTCCCTGCTGGCGAGCAAGGATGCGGCGTGGCCAGGGCATGAGCACTTAAATTTACCTACTCGCCCCTGGTCATTGCGGCAGAGTCAGTGAGGGAGGGACAGTGATGATGGACTGGCTCGACTGGCCAGGTCCCGTTGGCTGCTAGTTAAATCCTCGGACGTGAGGAAGTTCGAGGAGGGTGAGCCGTTGAGGGCCAACTCTGCCTTCTTCTTTATGCCTTTGATCAGATTTGCGTTGGGACGGGTGTATTGCGGATTCTGGGGAAGACATGGGCCCCTGATTGGCGTAAGAATTGTTTGAGCTGCACAGTCTGTGGAGGCGGAGGAGAGGAGCCAAGCGTGGAGGTATATAGTCGTTAGTGGGCTGCAGCGGGATATTAAGGTACTGTCAGTCCTGGGTGGACACCAATGTAGAAATTCAGGTAAAGGCTGAAGCGAGAGTGGTGGGAGTATGAGTAGGTATGTGGAGGGGTGAGAATGCGGAGGGGAAACACGTAGGGAGTGGACGAAAATGAAGCGAAAGGCCAGCGCCGGTGAAGAATCTGGCAGGTCACAAGCGGCAGCCGGTGCGATCGCTAACATATTTAATGTACCCATCGCGTTCTGCGTTCCACGTTCCAGCACGGCAGCTGGTAGGCAGTCTCAGGGCCGTCTTGGCTTCGCAAGATCCATTTCCAAAAATGATGGCATCGGTGCGGAAATGGTAATTAGTAGGAGGCCATGGAAAAGTGGAAAGGAAGGATCGTGCTCTCTGTTGGCACTGGTATAAGATGTGCCATTATGGTATGGTATGGTATGGTATGGTACGGTATGGCAAGGCGCGCGGTGTTCAGTCAGATGGAATAGTACCTACGGGACAGGCAGTACCTCGTACCTAAGGGAGGTAAATACCACGTAAATTTACCTACCTACCTTGCCCTTGGTAATTTACCTATCTCCTGGTGAGATACAGGATGTGGCGTCCGAGGTGTCGACTGCAAGGCCTTCCCCGTAAACGAGGTTCTGAGATGAGAGCAGAAAGAAACAGACAGAAAGTAATGCTCGCTGTCACTCACTCTCTGTGCAGTGAATATAGATTTGGTTATGAAGTGATAAACTGCCGATCAATCCGCTGCTGCGAACAAATGACTTTGACACAGCATGCGGATTGGATCTATAGCGTTCCGTCAGTCCACTATCAATATCACTCCAGCCCCGGATTGGATTGTGTTCTATTCACGACTCCGCAACACAATAAACTTTACCAAACTTCAGCGATGCGAGGGATCCTTAGGCCGCTATCCCCTTTCCCCTTTCTCATAGAGAACCCTTACATTCCGCGATCACTTCCGATCACCTGTCCTGTCAGCGCTTTTGTCGCTCTCGAGAGCGCCGATTGAGATTGACATCGCTGTGCTGCCAAACAGGTTAACTAAGGTAACCTCCAAGACGTGATCTTGCCATCTTGGTCTGTTGATGACCATCACCATCCATTGGCCTGAATCGAGCTTCCCTTCCGCTTCTAGCGCGGCCAGTAGAAGGAAGAGGCAATCGGACATCCTCCAGGATTTGCAGTTGACAGACGAGATGCAACACGCCAGCGCCAGCGCCAGCGCCGTCAGTGCCACTGCCAAGCTGGCTCGCTTGCTGCCCGCCTTTTCTCATCAACTGCCTCAAAGCGCATAGCACCCGACCTGGGCAGTGGGCAGTGGGCAGTGGGCAGTCTTCGACCGAGACGATCCATGTCGCCCGTTCATGCTCGCAACCTGGGTTGGACAGGAGGAGGCAGGAGGCAGGAGGCAGGAGGCAGTAGGGTTGCACTGAGTCGGCAACGCGAGAGAAAGGGAAGCGTTTGCCAGACAGGCGCCACTTCATTGGCTGCCGACCCTGCACGTACGTACAGGCCTCCTCGGCCTGAAGGCGAGGACTAGGACTGGTGAACGAGCAGTGGTGACAGGGTAGACATGGCGAGCGGGGGATGAGTAAGGCTGGATAGCCAGTGAGGGAGAGATGGAGGACGGCGATGACGGGGCCTGGGAATAGGTATGGTAACTTTACCTTAGGTAAGTTACAGTATGCAGGAGCAGCAGTCGCAGTGTCAAAGAATAGTATCAAATAGGGGAGGAAATAGAATTGACGATGCCTTCCTGCGAGATTCTAAGTTAATCCTTCGCAGGCAGGATAGGTATGGTCTGGTATGGTCTGGTATGGTATGTACTTCTCGATCTTGCAGCGCGATGCAGCACCACAAACAAAGCAGGGCCGAAGAGCTGGCTGTACCCGTACCTAAAATCGACCACTCATTCACTCATCGGGCCTGGTGTTGTCTGCCAATCTCTGGCGAGCCATTCACACATCGCGAAAGCGCTGAAAACGATCCACTTTACGACGACTGACGATTCCCTGCACCTGGCCGCCGTACTAGGACCGGTCGTCCAGACACACACATACACACATGTCCAGTGTCCACACACATAGCACTGCATAGCACCGCATCGCACCGCATCGCACCGCACTTTTCTCATATGTTCGGAAAAAGTGTGGCCGACACCAGACGACTCCTCGGAGCCCATGCCGCCGCAGTACAGGACACTGAGGACACTGCCGTTCTGACTGCCTGGCCTGGCTACCAACTCTCTCCAAAGCACGATAGTAGTCTTCGTCTGAGGTCTCCCACGTCTCCTCTCCTCTGCTCTCCTATGAGTCCTGCCTATCCTTCCAATGCCTGCCATTCCGTGCCATGCTTTGCCATGCCATGCTTCGCTCTCTTCTTTCTTCCCTCCTCTCGACGACTGTCCTGGCTAACCAGAACTTTAGTCGTTCTCCATCATCCCAATCCGTCCCATGCTATCCCATGCCGGTCGTCTATCCCATGCCCTGCCCTGCCATCATCCCATCCCATCCCATCCCAGTATCAGGGCAGCAATATCACGGCCCCATCTGATTCCCGCCGCTGGCTCGCCCTCCCCCTCCAAACCCACCATCTTCCCCTGTCAACAGACTTTGTATGCCGCTTTACTACATTAGGTACTAAATCCTCTCACACCCCCGGCTTCCCCTCGCATCTCTCCACAACAAGTCTACCTCCGTAAAGCACGCCTCTTGCTGCCCAGGACCACATCAATATCTTCCATGATCATGCCCTCGAATTTCTTTCTTCTTCAGACCGTGCCTTGTCATGTCCATGTCCTGCAGTCCCATACAATACCCCGCCAAATAATATAATTGATTGCCGCTGTCATCCTGGTGGTGCCGTCCTTAACTCGACTGCTTGTTTCTTCTCTCCGCATTGCCTCACACAGAGAGCCCTGCTGATGATCAAGGGCTCTAAGGTGCCACCCCCGGACCCAACTACGAATATAGATATATCCTCCGACCTCCATCTTGAACTGCCTTTCTAGAGCAACTCTTCTCCACCCTCTTTTACACTCCTCCACAACTTCAGCACGAAATATTGTTCAACATTTCTACCCACCAGAAGTGCACTTGAGCAAGAACTTTCAACATGCTATCGAACCCTCTTCATCGCTTTTCGGCGTACAATGCCTTGCCGTCGAATAACAGCTACGCAAACGGCCACCTGCCCTCCAATCACATGCACTCAGGGCTGCATACTCTTGCTGACGGTTCCCAATACGCTCTGCAACAATTGCAACAACATGTCGATGTTCATCAAAATGGTCAATTTCACAGAAATCACAATAATAAGCACCGCCAACATCCTTATGGTCCTGGGCCAGGAAATGGGAGGTCGGTGGGCAATGGGGCTTCAGGGCCGATTCGCCGGCGGATCAGCAGAGCGTGCGACCAGTGCAATCAGCTTCGCACGAAATGTGATGGGCAAAGCCCTTGCGCCCATTGCGTTGGTAAGTTCCTCGCTACTTTTTTCCGGTGGTTTTCATGATTGGCCGTACAGAAGCTAATCGTGTATCTACAGAATTCGGCTTGGGCTGTGAGTATATTCGGGAGAGAAAGAAGCGAGGAAAAGCTTCTCGTAAAGACTTAGCACAACAAGCTGCCGCCGCTGCAGCTATTGGCCAAAAATCACCAACCGGCCAGTCTTCAGACGAGCGCACTTCACCGACTGAATCACGCAACGAAAATGGCTCTTCCACGACCTCTGCGCAGAACGAAAATGGTGAATTTCGCCGTCCCCAAGCCTCCAGGTCGCTTAGCCTCAACACCACAGGGCTAGACAAGGTCTCTGCTCGTGAAGCTGTCATGAAGGGAAGGCTACGAGCCGGCAGCCTCGAGAGCCTCGCGGAACCCCCAAATGGACATCAGCCTCACATGGTTAGTCGCGCGGAAGCTGATCAAATCGAAAGCCCCGCGTCCCTGAATCTTAACGGCTATTCAAGCATGCATGGCTACAGACCTGCCATGAATCCCCACATGATGAATGGCAATGGTGGTCACCCCAACTTCACTGCCGGACAGGGAAATTTACCCGGCTATGATCTCCCCTATGCCATCCAAACATCAAGCCCGACGCATTACCCGGGGAATACCCCTGGTCCCTTTCGTTTAGGCGATAGTCCTCTCCCCGGATTTCCTATGGGGTCAGATGCTGCTTCACCGGGAGGATGGATGTCGATTCCTTCCCCCTCGAACCAATATCAACAACACGTGACGAATCACAGCTACAACACCACCCTCCGTTACCCCGTCTTGCAGCCCCTGATCCCACATCTTGGCAACATCATCCCTTTATCCCTGGCTTGTGACCTGTTGGACTTGTACTTTGCAAGTTCTTCATCGGCGTTGATGCATCCGACTTCACCATATGTCCTTGGGTATGTGTTTCGTAAACACTCTATTCTTCATCCGACCAAGCCGAGACAATGTACTCCAGCATTATTAGCCAGCATGCTGTGGGTGGTAGCCCAAACGAGTGACGCAGCTTTCCTGACAGCACCTCCTTCCTCACGCGGACGTATCTGTCAGAGACTGTTGGAACTCACTGTCGGTCTTCTCAAGCCACTCATCCATGGGCCATCCAGTGGCGAATCATCGCCCAACTTCTCCAACACTGTCATCAATGGTGTTGCCTTGGGAGGCCTTGGTGTGGCCATGCCTGGGTCTGTCAACCCAGAAGGCTTGAATGGAGAGACTAGTGGCGCTTTTGGTGCTGCTGGAACCCTGGATGATGTTGTCACCTACATCCATCTTGCCACTGTTGTCTCAGCAAGCGAGTACAAGGGTGCCAGTCTCAGGTGGTGGAACGCAGCTTGGTCTCTGGCAAGAGAACTGAAGCTTGGAAGAGAGCTGCCTCACACAGCTGCCCAGCAACCTACTGAGAACGATGCCGATGCTGATGGGGAGGAGGATGACCTGCCAACATCTGGCATCAGCGAGGAAGAAAGGGAGGAACGGAGAAGGATATGGTGGCTGTGTTATACCGTGGATCGCCATCTCGCTTTGTGTTATAACAGACCACTTTTCCTGTTAGACATTGAGTGCGATGGCCTTCTCCAGCCAATGGACGACACGTTGTGGCAAGCTGGAGACTTCTACACCGGTGATTCAAGCATTCATATTACCTCCCCGAGTGGCGCTCCACGGATTAGAGGGATTGGACCTAACTTTGAGTGTACCGGACATAGCATATTCGGATATTTCTTACCCCTCATGACTATCCTCGGAGAGATCGTAGATCTCTACCACGCCAAGAACCACCCTCGATTCGGAGTTGGCTTCAGATCCCAGTCCGAATGGGACGACCATGCCAGCGAAATCGCCAGACAACTCGATCGCTACGGCGAGAGCCTCAAAGAATTCGAAGAACGAAATCTCAAGCAGGACGAACAAACCGAGGCGACCTTAGACAGCATCGCAGCTGCCCATCAAGCGACCACAACAGAGCATAACGACATCGGCACTCCTTCTGTTCGCTCGGTCCACACCGCATCCTCCGCCCACGTCTCTGAAGCAGATATCCAAACACGGATTGTCGTCGCTTACGGTACACATGTAATGCACGTGCTGCATATCTTATTGACCGGAAAATGGGATCCTATCTCCCTCCTCGACGATAACGACCTCTGGATCTCCTCACAAAGTTTCATCAATGCCACAGGCCACGCCGTCAGTGCTGCCGAAGCAATCAACAACATCCTCGAATACGACCCCGGACTGGAGTTCATGCCATTCTTCTTCGGCGTGTATCTGCTCCAGGGAAGTTTCCTGCTGTTATTAATTGCGGATAAGCTCCAGGTAGAGGCTTCACCAAGTGTAGTCAAAGCTTGCGAGACGATAGTACGCGCACACGAGGCCTGTGTCGTGACTCTGAACACTGAATACCAGGTTAGTAACCATCTCTCTATCCTCTTTCAAGTACAGGCCTAACAAGAACAACAGAGGAATTTCCGTAAAGTTATGCGCTCAGCATTGGCACAAGTACGCGGCCGCGTACCAGAGGATTTCGGTGAACAGCAATTACGGCGGAGGGAAGTGCTAGCTCTGTACCGGTGGACAGGCGACGGGACGGGCCTGGCTCTTTAATTGATAATACAATCGATCTCGTTTTCTTCACTAATATGGCGTTCTACGGAAGATTTGAATCCCACAATGGATTTTGGGTGGGCTTCTTGACTTGGCTTAGGATCTCAACACACTATAACGACGCGACGCAATCTGCGGAATATGGATGGATATGACTGGGAGGCTGGAATGGATAATACTCGGCTCTGGTTGGATAACTTTTTATTTGTTCTTATGACGTTGCGTCTTGGAAATGCAACGGGGGATCGACCAAAAAAGGAGTTCGCCTTATTGATGTGTATAGCTTCATGGGGAGTTAAATCTTTGGGCTTGTTGGGTTGGATTCACTGCTGCTATTTGACCTTTCTCTTCTGTGTACGATGGACTGATATTGATCTTGGTCATATCATGGTTTGGAGTCTTGACTTGCTCAATTTTGCGACTTTTCTCTCATCATTGAAAAACTCAGGTAGCTTAAAACCCACCCAAAACAATTTTATTATATGTCATACATATATTACCACATACCTTGTGTCGTGTAGTACTTGGAGACTAGTCTCATGGCCTTTTGGCTCCATGTGGGCGCAAAGAAAACACGATATCCAATCTTTCTAAACTCAAAACTCCCCATTCGCACTTTAAGACCAACAGCCTCACACACTTTCCAACAGCCCCACCCTCACTTCAATTGCCCTTCCCTTCCCCACAAAACCCTCTCAGCCCATCCGCGTACTCCATAAACCTGACCTTCAACGTCCCCCCAACAGCTAACCTCACAACCGGCCCAAGCACGCCCCCAAAAGTCTCCCAACACACATACTCCGTACCCTTCCTCCCCTCTTCTCCTCCCTGGCCTTCCTCATCAACCTCGACCAGTTCAGTCACGCGCTCAGAGAACATCTGCCACTGCGCATACCCAACACTCTTCCACGCGATCCTGTACCCTTTCTTCTCATCCCGTGGGGCATTCATAGACGCAGTGAGAAGCTCCAGGACAGTGACAATAATACCCTGATCTCTGCTTTTCTTTATCCCCTCAACCAATCCATCCCCGCTCATGAAAACAGCCATCTCACCTGCAGAGCCTGGGTCCAGCCATCCGGGCTTTCCGGTCACGAGGGCTGGATCAGATGGAGATCCCAATGATTCGGAACCAGCCTTAGATACTGGCGTTGTTTTCGTCTTCTGAAATGATCCCGATGCCGGGTTTACGACTGAGGATGGAGAGAATGTGAATGTTGGCGTGAAGCCGTTCCATTGGGACCAGGTGTTGGTGTTTCGGATGGTGGCGAGGACTTCGGCTGGTGTTGCGTTTGGGATGAATGTTTTTGCGAGGACGGTGAAGGATCCGGAGGGACCGTAGGTGGGGGTTGGGATGGGGACAGTCTGGAGGGTTGATGTGGAGGATTTTGAGGAGGACATTTTGTCTTGATTATTGGTCATATAGATTATGGTGGCAAGGCCGATGACGAGAATGGTGATGGTGACGGCCAGAGTTTGAGTGTCAATGAAAATGTCCCTGTTGAGATTTTAACGGATGTTACTTAGAATTGGACGGGCTTCTGACATTGAAATTTGGTGACGTGGTTTGTACTATGTTAGAGGTGATATGTACACTGTTGAGGAAGGAAGGACCACTTTGCTGATAATATACCGGTCGGATCGAAGGGGTGATTCGATACCTTAGGGGAAACACATATACTGTATCTCGCACAAGAATTCTAAAGTGTAATTCTCGCGGCGATCAGAGTCCTCGGTATCTCTCAATGTTATGAGAATCTCCGAAGGACTGAAGAGTGAGGACTGAACGTCGTTCAATCTCGCTTTCGGGATAGGAAAGGCTGTTACACTTCTAAGCGGCACAGTAAATCCCATTACTAGACCACAGCGCTGGGGCCCGTTTCAATGTCACTGCGTTCCAAAAAGACCTTTAAATAAAAAGAACCCATCATATTCACTCCGATTCCTGGCCAGCCAGACCAAAGTCAAGTGGTAATGCTCGCTTAGCGTCGATCTCGGTGTATGGTTTCGCCGACGCCGCGTGCAACTTTCCTTGGAGCCGCGACTTCAGCAAAATCGCATTTCAATCCTCCTATAACCTCACCACCACGGACCTCGACATCACGACACGATGCCCGTCGTCAAAGGAGGAGTATGGACGAATATAGAAGATGAAATTTTGAAAGCCAGTGTTTCGAAATATGGTCTGAACCAATGGGCGCGAGTTTCGTCGTTACTGGCGCGAAAAACACCGAAACAATGCAAAGCGCGATGGAGCGAATGGCTTGACCCGGGTATCCGGAAGATCGAATGGAGCAAGGAGGAAGATGAGAAGCTCCTGCATCTGGCGAAGTTGATGCCCACGCAATGGCGCACGATCGCTCCGCTGGTTGGCAGAACTGCTACACAGTGCCTGGAGCGCTACCAACGACTTCTGGATGAAGCTGAGCAGAAGGAAGCTGGAGAGTTGGGACTAGGTGGGCCTGATGGAGGAGAGACCAAGGCTCCATCTGCGGATGATGTTAGGAGGTTGAGACCTGGAGAGGTGGATCCGGATCCTGAATCGAAACCTGCGCGACCTGATACCATTGATCTGGACGAAGATGAAAAGGAAATGCTGAGCGAGGCTCGTGCCCGTCTGGCGAATACACAGGGAAAGAAGGCGAAGCGGAAGGCGAGAGAGAGGCAGCTGGAGGAGTCGAGACGGTTGGCGGTGTTGCAGAAGCGCAGAGAGTTGAAAAATGCGGGTATCAATATTAAGGTCGTGAACCGTAAGAAGGGGATGATGGACTACAATGCCGATATTCCGTTTGAGAAGGCTCCTGCACCTGGATTCTACGAGACTGGCGACGAGCAGATGCAGAATGAGAAAGAAAGAGAGGCCTTTGATCCTAGGAAGCAGCAGCTAGCGAACAAGCGAAAGGGCGACCAGGAAGAGGACCCAGATCGAAAACGTAGGAAGGGAGAGAAAGAAGCCCCATCTGCCTCATATCAAGCAGCTATGAAGGCTGGTCAAATGCAGAAGATTCGAGAGGCGGAACAAAGCAGCAAAAGAAGATCTCTTGTTTTGCCAGCACCACAAGTTGGAGAGGGAGAGTTGGAGGAAATTGTCAAAATGGGCATGATTGGTGAAAGGGCCAACATGATTGCAAGATCCAGTGAGAATGATGCGACACGAGGCTTGGTCAACACATATTCGACTGTCAACAGTGGAGCACCTATTCGAACACCAAGAGCACCTGCTCAGGAGGACCATATTGCGAATGAGATCAGAAACATCAGAGCCTTGACTGAGACACAATCGTCGCTACTAGGTGGTGAGAATACACCTTTGCACGAGGGCATTGGTAGCACGGGGTTCGATGGAGTTACTCCCCGACGACAACAGATGGAAACACCAAATCCTATGGCAACACCTTTCAGACAAGCTTCGAACGGTATTGGCCAGACCCCGATGCGACCTCCAGCGATTCCAGGTCAAACTCCAATGCGTACACCTCGTGACACATTTGCTCTCAACGCCGACGGAGAAATGCAACTTGTCGGTGGCACTCCTAGAGACATCAAACTGAGAGAAATGTCAATGAAGCACAAGCTGAAGCAAGGTCTTGCATCTCTGCCGAGGCCAAAGGATGTTGAATGGGAGCTAGAATTGCCCGAGGAACAGCAAGAACTAATTGGCACCGAAGAACTCTCCGAAGAAGATGCAGCCATCCGAGACGAGAGAAATCGACTGATCCGAGAAGCACAAGAAGCAATCGAGTTCAAGAGGCGGAGTCAAGTCATGCAGAAAGGGCTCCCTCGCCCCACTGCTCTTGATATAAATGCGCTCCTTCTAGGAGCTTCCCAAGTTCAGGATCCCATTCTAGCTACAATTGCAAGAGAAGCTGCTTTGCTTGAGGCAAACGACGCTATCAAATATCCAGTTCCAGGTGCCCGAGTCAGAGGCACTCCAGGGCCCCTGGCTGTGATCGACGACGACGACCTCGCTAGAGCCCGACTTGTTATCGCGCGAGAAGTCCCAGAATCAGCGGCCCAGGCTGGGTCAGAAGAATTCCAGAAGTTATGGAGTGAGGCGAAAACCCACTCGCTGCTGCCGGGCATTAGCGGCTACGAAGATGAGGTCGATGAACATCAGATGCTCGTCCAGACTTTCGACGTATGTATTTCTCCATTTAACCAACCAGACTCAAATGCTAACAATTTGCCTAGAACGTTCAAGATAAACTAGTAGCTACAGCCGAGAAAGGCAATAAACTCCAGAAGAAACTAGCCCTCCACCTTGGCGGCTACCAAAAGCGCGCCAATACCCTGCGCCAGAAAATTGGCGAAGCATCCGAAGCCCTGGACAAAGCAAACCAGTCGCTGGATTCCTTCCGCACGCTGCAAATATCCGAGGAAGCAGCTATCTCACGTCGTTTGGAAGCGTTGCGTGCTGAGGTTGGGTTTGTGGCTACGAGGGAGAGAGAAGCGCAGGATCTGTACAGGATGAGGAAGGAGGAGTTGGTCAATTTGACGGCGGGGACTAATGGGTATCATTGAGGAGAGACTGGTTCAGGACATAGCATGGCATGGAATGGAATGTTGTACAACAGTTAGGAAGAGTACATACTCTTCGAGCCCGAGATTCAATGGATATATTATGGCACTTGTTGACCTGACACCTGGTGTCATTTCACAAGTGGCATTCAGGACTACGCTGATTTCAAAATTGTTTGAAATCCAATGTTTTCAGTACCAAGCCTGTGAGAGAAAGTAGCGTGACCGAAGTGAACATGCTTCGTTGCTTGTGCACCATAGCGTAAGTCCGCAATGGCTCGCTTAACGCCTCGAATGTAAACAACTAGGGGCAGCTGCTAGAGACAATCTACAAACTGTTGCGGTCGAACGCAGATAATCTCTCTCATTGTAAGGGTAAAATTAACATATACAATCAGGTGTTCTTTACTTGTCCGCGTCCTAAATTGTGTTTCCCTGCCAGCACTTTGTTCTCACGAGCGAGGTTGCCTTTGACCCTTGTTTACCCCAAAGCCAGCCGTCCCAGTTCGCGCCTCTTTTCGCGGAGCCATTCTCTTACCTCATCTCAACACGAAATGTGGCATGAATAGCTGTAGCTCAGGAAATAGACTGTTACTTATCATGTCCCTAATGTCAATAGTGTTCATGCCGAGATAGCCATTGATAGATCAGAATGGCAGGTAAACAGCAGCATAAACGGTAAATATGAATATTCTCTTGCTGTTGTCCTTCTCTAGGGCTTCAACTCTAAATCGAATCTTGTTTGAAGACTAAAATCCATCGAGTACCCAAGTAGTTTAGTGAAATGGCTGACATCAATCAAAAGTATGATTTTCTTTCATCTGCACTTTTTCTGCTAGTCACTCTGGAATTCGACCTTTACAATTCCCTCAGAATCTGAATAATGGGCGACTGAGCAGATCCAAATGCGGGATATTTTGAAGAGAAATCGAAGCATCATTTGGATTGACTCGAACTCAGCAATAAGAAGGGAAAGGAGGGTTTTTTCAGTGTCTATGGGGCGGGGTCTGCCACAAGAATTGGTCCCACAGGCAGAGAGCAGCGTCATTTGGTGCAACAGGGTTATATAGATCTGAGAGAATTCGTATGCAACTTTGCAGTCCCTTTTCCATTTTCGTCTGGATGTGTCATGTCGTAGGATCGATTGAAGCTCGGGTTCAAGAAACCGGCTCCGAGATTGTATCTTCAGCCGAGAGCTCAGTTGTACCTTAAATAATCTCAGGGGTCTTGAACGCTAACCCCAATACAGCACTAACTTCTCACCGCCTAGCTTTCATGTCAACACAGCACTCAACCAGACGGACATTTTGACTTGACCAGTTCATAGAAGCTTCTTCAGTCCCCTATTTCTCATTCACAACCCTCACAATGGGTGACTTTGCTTCCAATCCCGAGTCTCTCATCCCACTATTTAAGCTCGACCGAGTCCTCAAACAAGGTACACATGTTACCCCACCAAGCTTGCCTCATCCCCTCAATTGACAAACGGGTCTCTAGATGAAGCTGGACGCCGCAGTATTCTCCTTGGGAAAATCAACGACAACCCGGCCTTATTAATCCTCGAGCGCGCACCATTTCCCAGCTCAACGACATACCTCTCCAAGATACCCTCCACTCTCCAAACTCTCAAGAACCTCGGTGCGAATGATGTTTACTTCTGGTATCTCGCAACCTCGACACCCTATACAGCTTCCGACAAGCCCGAAAATTTCGCAGACCTCAAGATCAATTTAATATATCCATGTACGGAACAGCATATTAAAAAGTATTCGAAGCAGGCTGTACGTATGGTGGTCGAGACACCTCAGATTTACAGGGAGAAAGTGAAGCCGTACATGTTAGCCAAAAGAGAGCAGGGCCGTCTCAACTGGGTCTACAATATAATCGATGGAAAAACCGAAGTCGAGGATGTGATTTATCGTACACCGCAAGGAAGAGATGGTGATGAGGGATTCCTCTTACTGCCAGATCTGAATTGGGACCGCAAAACGATGGAAGGCCTACATCTTTTGGGACTGGTGGAGAGGAGGGACATATGGAGTCTACGAGATCTGAAAAAGAGACATCTTCCTTGGCTGAGACACATGCGGGACAAGTTGGTGGATGCTACAGTCAAAATGTACGGTGATAAGGGTGTGGAAAGAGATACCCTGAAGCTGTACGTTCACTACCAACCCACATACTATCACTTCCATATCCACATTGTTCATGTGGCACTGGAAGCTGGAGCTACACAAGCTGTAGGCAAAGCAGTCGGACTAGAAACTATCATCTCGCAACTCGACACAATGGGAGGAGATGAGGAGAGGGGTATGGAAGAAGCAGAACTTCATTACACAGTCGGGGAAGCTAGCGAGCTATGGACGGAGATATTTGCGCCCCTGAAAGAGGGCTAGAGCCAGACTTCGTCTTAGAAGACCGGTAGAGCTTCTCAACCGCAATGACCAGATCATTGACCCCTGATCCACTAGGACAATCCTTCCACTTGCCACCGTCGCGGATACAGTATATCTCCTCATTCAGCCTGACGGTACAGGACTTCGTCACACCCGCATCAATACTCCTCCTCACGCTATCTCTTAACATCCCAATAGCTGTCCCTCCGTTCTCCTCGACAGCACACTTATCCAATTCGTCGAAATCGATTCCATGCTCCAATGCGCAGTCTTTGACTAGACTCTCTTGTGGTATTTCCTGGTAGTCGCGGGAGAGGCACATAGTAAACCCTAGGTAGATTTTTGGGTCGGGGTAGAGCTTCGCAGAGCATAGCTCGATAATGTTTCCCATACATTCCTGCGGGCCATGCATACAGGAGACTCCATCGTTGTCTGTAGGACTAGAGGAATATACATTAGTTGCAAGAAATCAAACAAGACATCCAGAAGACTTACGTTCCAATGTACGACAGGGTGAAATTGACTTTGTCAATCACTCGTTGCATGGTGGGTAGTATCATCTCTCTGAGGCAGTCCTGCAGTAGCCTTGTCAACATCTTGTTCCAAATGTCCTACATCTTTTTGAACATACCCGCGCATCAGGGCACTTGGACATGATGTGTGCTTCTAACGGAACCAGCTTCTTGTCCAGCGCCTTCGCATTATCCGACGATATCGCACTCGACGAGCCCAGAACAGTCACACCTCCACCAGTCTTCCCATGGCTGCTGTATTGGAACAGGTGCGGGCTCGATACCGTTGTCCATAAAAAGTAGCAGAGTCCAACAACAGCAAAAGCTATGGCAAAGGGGCGATGCCGGCGATAGCTGGGTCTGTTGATCATCCTTTCCTTCTCGCTGAACATCTCCGGGTGCTTGATGTCGCGAGGATAATCGGAAGAGAACGGGCGTTCAGATGTCATAGTGATGGAGACATAGAAATGTAGCTGCGATGTCGACTTTAACTTTGGATTAAAGTGAAGGTTAATGCTAGCCCACGAGACGGAAATGACAAGGCTTGTTGTGGCACTCGCTGATCACACCCTTGTATCAGCTAAAGTGACAACTGCACCACGCGACATACCAGATTTATCGATATTTTTGCTCAACTTATCATTACAGTCACTCCAAGGAGCACGACATTTACGGAGCCTTGTGAGTGACATGCAGCGTAGCGCGCCTGCGGGAAGGAAAGGCTGAGAAACCCCACTAAACCAGCCAGCCAGCCCTGCCAGAGCCCAAAGCCAAAATCTGGTCGTGAACCGGTCCCTGGAATTTTACTCTCCTCTCCTCTCCTCTCCTCTCCTCTCCCCATGTTCCTCTCTCAATGGCCACGACAAGGCAGTCTCTGGACTCCTCCTCCTTCCTAGAGCCGCTCTCCATTGACACTGCAAAGATCCGTAGCCTCGCACGCAGCTTATGCAGCACCTTTACGAGCCTTGCCGCAAATTCGCAAGAGCAGTTTTTACCTACGCCGATTTCGGATTCTGTGCTAAGGCCCGAGGGTGATGAGAGCGGCAGGTGAGATACGACCTTTCTAAAGTACCTAGTTATTGCCAGGTACCTTACCTGCAGGCCGTTTGTTGCCATTTTGGATTATGTATTATCATGTGATGTACTTCCGTTTCGAGACAACTTGAAGAGAGCGGCTTGCAAGGTCGTCAGGTTGGTCACTATGCTAAAGTACTTACTGACATACTTAAACCTTAAAGATATTTAGCGATTGATATGTGAGTACCCGAATCGATCACACGCTCTCTCCTCTCACAGGCCTGACATCTCTAGTGGAGGGACAAACCTTCGAGTTGGATTTATCGAGTTACTTGGGCCTGGTGAAACTTCTACAGATGCAACAACAAGAGTCGATAATGCAGGTGAACGGTCACGTGTTGTCCGTCATCTTGAGAAGAGTTGGCCGATTGGAGAGCAATTAAAACACAACAAAGCCGAGGACTTGTTCGGGTGGATTGGAGCATGCATCGCGGGAGTTGTGCAAGATGGCTGTCACACATGGCCTGGGAACTTGCCAGACGAGATCCCACTTGGCATCACGTTTAGTTTTCCCATGGTGTTTGTCTCTCCCCCCCAACCCTATTTCCGAAGCGAGGCGATCTTGCTTACCTTTGTTAGTCAACATACGTTGTCTGAAGCGACTCTTATGTCGATGGGAAAGGGGTTCCAAATAACCTCCAATCTTGACCTCGGCAAACTCCTCCTACAAGGCTACGAAAAGACTCGAGGTGCTTTACCACGCATCAAGATCACAGCCATCGTCAACGATGCAGTAGCAACTCTCGTTTCCTTCGCATATCAATTCCGAAGCAACACGAGACGAAAAGCAGCTATGGGACTCATAGTAGGCACAGGCTGCAACGCAACCATCCCCTTAGCACTTGGAAAACTGCATCCAGACAAACGACCTACCCAAGTCAAGATCCTAGACGGCGAAACAGAGGCAGACCTAAATCTCAAGATAGCCGTCAATACAGAATGGACCATCCGAGGCGCCGCGGGACCATTACACGAACTAAATTTCATCACCCATTGGGACAAGAAACTCGATGCCCAAGGCGAAGTGCCGGGCTTCCAGCCCTTCGAATATATGACTGCGGGAAGATATCTAGGAGAACTAGGCCGCATCATCATAGTCGACTATCTTACAACTAATCTGTATATTCCCGAATCTTCTCTCCCACCTCTTCTTACTCAGCGGCATGGATTGAGCACTACCTTCTTAGGGAATTTAGGCCCACATCTCGCTACCCTCGAGCCATCACTGCTCAAGCAACTAAACACCGAGATCCCACCATCGATAGAGCCAGATGCGTGGAAATGGACTGCTGAAATAGCAGATGTGGTATATGATATCGCGAAAGCGATACAAATCCGGGCAGCGGGAATGACTGCCGCAGCCGTAATCGCACTCCTCGCTTGCGCAGAGGAGATACACTTCTCTTCACCTAGCACAACAAAATCACTACCTAATGGTATAACCGCCCAAATCAACGGTAGCAAAGAAGCGCTTGACGAATTGATGGTCGGATACACCGGTGGTTGTATTGTGCATTTCCAGGACTATCTAGCCGATTGCCAGAGGTTTTTAGATGAGATTATGGGAGCTGAGTTCGCCGGCCAAGAAGATGTGCCGAGAGTGGTGCTGATGCCCTGCCATGATGGCGGGATCATTGGAGCGGGCATTCTGGCGGGTACCGTCCAGAGTCTTGCGCATGATGGATGAAGTGCTGAGCGTGAGATCTGTATGTATTGGGAAGTTGTGTTGGATATATCGTGGTCTCGGTTAGGGTGAGATCTATTTACATAGAAGTCAGGCGTTGCACATATATAGTCAGCGAGAGAGGAATCTAGACGAATCGATAGACTTCGGTTCTGAGAAATTTCCCAAGTGCAAATTGAGGAAGGCCGTACTGCTCGATCGAGTTGTGCAATATGTCATCTGAACTCGATGTCTCCTTCTCACCACACAATGATGCGATTTGCATTTTTATCTCCTTGGTGGAATCCATTGCTAAGCACTCGAAGACACTGGTATTGTAAAAGTAAACACTGTTGTCGTTTTCAACAGTGGAAGTGTGCATTAATCAGCAAATAATATCTGCCTTCTTGCATGCTTGCCTTGAACGGCGATGTTGACGGGAGAGTTCACACGCATACTTGCTGGATGGCCTCCATTGTAATGGGGATCTTTTGTGTGCCGCAGTCAGCTTAGGTGGCTTTGGTAGAGAACCTAGCGTTCCTTTGCACGCTGCTACAGAAAGTAGTGAGCGAAAAACATAGTTTTCCCCGAAATCCACGTAAATATAGGTAGATTCAAACATGAGCTCCTACAACACCGAACGCCTTTCTATGTACTCCCCTGCTAATTATCCAACTCCTCGCTACAATTGCTCGGGACTGGCCCAGAGCCCGTTCCGGGTACCGTCCTTGAACACGTATAATTATCATATATCATCAGCCATCATTCAATATATTTCCCTCCATCCGACCATCCAAGTAAATTTTCCTACTCGCCCAACAGAATTTTAATGGTGTACATACTAGACAGGGAGAGAGTCTGTTCTGTCTGTGAGAAGGGGTCGCTAATACCATTCGTCATCGAAGCCATCATTTCGCTTCCCATTTGCGTTCGGTGACATGTAGTAAGAAGATCCCGTCATCTGGTCAATATCGGCAGAGGCGTTACCGTTCAATCCAGGATTATTAGTACTAGTGCCCGCTGTGAGGTCGCTACCAGCTGACATCCAGTTGTCAAAACCAATGGCGAGACTTGCCTGATCTCGCAGCCACCAATCTTGGCTCTCTACCAAAGCTTCTACACCACCGAACATGGTGGGACTAACTTGTCTTGTCATGGAGCCTGATGCTTCTGAAGTCACACCAGAATTGTTGCGGGGGACATCGTTATTTGGTGTCATAGCAGATCTGGCTATCGAGGAAGTGGAGTTGGAATAGTTGTGGCGAGGATAAGGCACAGTTGGAATAATTGGCTCGCTGGGCATGTTCATCGATCCGATACTGGTCGCAAAACCGTCACGGTTTTGACCCGTACTTGTCTGGTTGCTCGGTGTTTTGATTGGTCGTAAAGCAGCTCCATTAATCCTGGAATCAGGAAGGTAGGAGTACAGACTTTGCTGAAGCTGCGTTTGAAAACGGGCTTGATTCTGTTGCTGTGTTACCGAATGTATCACACGAGGCGGAGATGTATTGTTCGAGGGAGGAGTAGCCACAACCAATTCGTGTTTGGGAGATGGCACATCCGCAGTGCTGAAGAAGCCAAACTTAGAATCAGTGCGAGTCAAGACTGTTGCAGCCTCGTCAGGAAGGTCAATCTTCCACTTCCGTGCTAGAACAGATAAGATGCTCAAAGTGCGACGAGCGCATAGCCAGTCTTCGGCAATTTCTTCCAGGTGCTTCACTCCGTGAATTATGTCTCTCTTTGCTGTCTTCTCTGGGAGATTGAGGAGGTGAATGGTGCATGCCGAATGGACCATATATACTGCGATGTTGCATATCTGGCGTAGACCATACGTGCGTTTGTATAGACGCATGAGCTTCGAGATTGATCCAGCAGCCTGTGTACAGAGCTTTCGAGGTGAGACGTGGGTCGGCAGGGGTGATGTCGATGGATTGTACTTGAGGAAAGGTCGGAAAAGGTGGATATACAACAAATGGAAGAACATACTGCGGGACGTCAGCGAATAAGTTGCGCCATAGAATTAGTAAACTTACTGCATTAGCAGAACATTGGGCAATTGTCCTTCCTTTGGCTCCATTTCCTTCGGTAATTCTCTTCGCCAAGCCTCCAGTCTCGTTTGCAACTCGCTCAACTTTTTCAACTCCTGGGACCTTCCGACCGATCTTTCCAGAGCTTGCGGGTGGTAGAAGAATGTCAACAGATCACTACTGATCTCGCAGAGTTTAGAGCCCTGCAATGCCACAGCTCTGGTACGGGACGCCTGTGAGTGCAGTTGTCCAACACCATTATCAGTATAAGGCGACCAAATATCGGCATCTTCTTCTGGAAACACATCGTACTTTGGGGCAGTGATATTTGAAACTGGTAATTGCGGAAGACGACCAAGGTAATTGGACCAGCATTTGTCGAACAAGAAGCAGCCCCAGAATGTAATCCTGCGAGCATCTATTTCTTTCTCGTCCATAGTCTCTTTATTGTTGGTCATCCCACCAGAATCAAGATTCAATCCCATATCTTGTGCCATCCGGAAGGCCATTCCGGAATAAACCCACCCTTTGGCTTCGCGGCCACAGCCAGCTTCTCGGACAGACATGAGACACAAAGCTTGAATTGTGGTGAGCTTAGGCTTTTCATATTCATCATTTTCAACGATAAGTCTCTTGGCCTCGGCAAAAAAAGCATCTCCCTTGGTTGTTGGATCACTTGGATCAGCACAAGCTTTTGGTGAGCTCGTGAAATGGCATCCAAGGGCAAGCATGGCATTTACCAGCAAGCTGGAACAATATATTGTTCGCTTCGGTGTTCCCTGGGGCTTGCCCAGTAAAAAGTCCCTGTAGAAAAGACTCTTCGACAACGTGGTGAAGAAGTTATAATGCCACGTGAAGTACACTTCAAAAGGATACCCAAAATCAGCACTGCTAGTTGACATGTAATTCAACGATAATATAGCTTGCTTTGGGGCAGTGCAAGGATTCTTGTGGGAGCCTGGAGCCTCCAATGAAGAAAACAGGTGAGTTAAAATGGAAGTACTCACTATTGATCAAGTGCACAATAAGCTCGGTATCTGTCGTTACGGCTGACCAGCTGGTCAAGGGATCATCCTGTTGCTCAGCCATTTCTACACCGGCGATCCCTTCGTCGGCCTCGTCGGTTGGATCAAGGTAGATCAAGTTCGAAGTTCCTCCTAGAAATCGAACGGAGCCGTTCTCCAGCCTCAATTCTCCCATCTTCCCTGACAGTTCCGTCTCGAATGTTGACAGATTCGAGGTATTGTACGCAGTGTTGTCATCGTAATCATCCTCCTCTTCCTCAAGTCCTTGCTCTTGTCTAAGAATGTTATCCGCAACATCGTCGAGACTCTCACAGGTCCGTATTTGCCGTATAAGTGCAGGTACATCGTCTTCTGCCGCATTCAATATTGCTTGTACCAACGTCTGCAGTGTTGAATTCCTCGTTTTGAGACTATCGATCTTCTCTTTGTAGACGCCTTTCCTCCGATGGTCGCTGTTGGGATCGTAAACGCATTCTATTTTCTGTTAGCCGATTGTTGCGAATCTCATTCTGTATCCTTAATAACTCACCAGTCCCGTAAACGCTCGAACAGGCTGCGCAGCTTGGGGTGTTGCCATCGCATTTCGATTTCCTCCTCCTACAGGCAATACAAGCCGTACTGACGCAGCGCCTCTTGCTTGCGGCAGCATCCCCACTGCTTCTTGACTTTTTTTTCGTTACTCCTCCTCCCGGTCCCAAACCACCGGTACTAGCATCGTTCGCATTGAAATCCCCGCTGTTGCCCACGCCCTGCATCGTCTGAAATCCATCTTGGGTGTCGGCCATCAGTGGGGCGATAGGAACAGCTGCACCCGTGTGGAAGATGTATGATAAGGCGCAGTAGCAAGAGAAGTGACAGGCTCTGAAGAGTGGGAGATAGATGCCCAGGTCGATTTGGGATATGGATCGCGGTTCATCGAGCACGGATCAGGCTCTATCATCTGCTGTTCACAGCAAAGATCGGATCGTTTCGAGAAGTCACGAATCTACTGTATGTTGATCGCGTCGACTGCCGAATGCGGTGGAATTCTCTTCCTCCCGCGTCAGCAGCTAGAAGAACAATCTCCTAGGAAGCCTTTGCATATACTGACAATCGCGAGCGAGAGGCGCGCGGGGGGGGGGGAGGGGGGGGGGGGGCAATGCGGATATGCTTGACTTGATCGCAATCTGCTCTGCTCTGCTCTGCTCTGTAAGAAGCAAATACCGTGAGATGCTGCCCCTCGAATCGGACGCTATGATGAGTGACACTCCACCCTAGCGAGCTGATAAGAAAGATCTTGGAGGGGAGGGGACGGGACGGGGACAATCTTTGGAAATCAGCACTGTTGATTGGAGGGGCAGGATAAGGTTGCACCTTTCCTAATCTCGCTGTAATGACAAGGGCCTAAGGGCTGGGCGTCTGTTGAAAGAGATATAAATTTACGTGCGACCTCTATTGAAGATTGTGGTACAGCTCTTTTCATAAGAGAACCTAGGAGGTGAGGCAGATGTTGTTGAATCCACGATATCCAGCTGAAAGGGGTAGGTCCATTCCTGCTGGATCCCTCTGAGGATCCTCTGGGGACATCCATTCATTACTCCATCCATATTGTCTTATTTAGTAGCATTCTCAGCCCTCGATTTTGCTTTTCACATCTTGGGAATTAGCCTTGAACTTGACGGCATAATGATGTGATGCGAAACACGCCTCATGTGTCTTCTAGATCGATGTCACGCAACATGCGCCCTCGAGGCCACAATGCTTTCTTCTGTCTAGGTTGGGCCAGGAAATATTGTGGCTTGTATGGCTTCCTATTGTGCAACTTTTGCTTTCAAAAAGCGTTTCCCGAGTGGGATGATTCAATAACCACCCCAAAGGTCAACACGCTGATGAGGCTTCTGATTGAATTCTGAACTGTTCTGCAGGCAATCACATGTTTTGGCCTCGTTTCCCCAGCTTGGCTGCCCGACATCTCTCAAAGGCATTAGGTATCATGCGGATTCTGGTGCTGATGTCCGAGAATCGTGTCAATGACAGGGACTGTTAGAGATGAGAATAATAAAAAACAAGCTTTCAGATAGACAACTCACGGTAACCGAACCCACGAATAAGTGCCCATGCTAGAGATAAGCTTGTTACTCAAAAGTCTGTTATTGGAGGAGAAGGCGGACTTTATTATCGTCACGGCTACAGTAATCCCCGTGTTGCTGGCCCAAGACTTGTCCGAAGCGATTTCAGCTTCCAGAAGCGAACCGTCGGGATTGTGCCGACACAACCGATTTTCCGCCTCTCAAGTCTTTCCTTTCACGACTGTTAACCATTGAGGCAATGTCCTCAAACGCCTCCTGTTCTCAGTGGCTAGACGCCGATATTCCGACCTGTCTACCAATAACCACCTTTTAGGATTGGGGCCTCGATGGTGACGGTGAGTCGGCACTTCCTAAAGTCCCTGATCTACGTAGCTTTATCTCCATAACTCTTCGCAATCGGATCACGTTAAGTTCTCTTCTTTTTCTCTTAAATGGTATATATAGGCGGCAGAGACTACTGGTAATCTATTCCAAGTGGCAGGTTTCACTGTGTATCGCTGTGTATTGCTGTGTTGAATGCGCATCGTTTTGCCTTGCCCACCAACGTCATCGTCCGAGTTGATTCTCCCTCACCTCACAGTTAGAAGGCCAGCCTCGACATTCAACCAGATATATGCTTTGTAGCCTTCAGGATAATTGAGTATGGCCGATTCAGAAGACCAGCCAAATCGTCCGAGAAGAACCACTTCTGTCGCAGCATCTCAGGGTTCCGGTGCATCTCCGGGTCCTCTCAGTCGCATACCCTCCAGCGGCGCTTACCTTGACGACAATGCCCAATACTACGGGCACAACTACCATGGAGATCATGAAAGTTCGCATGAGAAGCTCGAAGATGATGAGAGTATCAGCGAATCAGACTTGGCTGAAAAAGATACAAAAGAAGAGCTAGACGAGGATATTGTGCCGGAAGTGAGAGACGGGAAAGAAGACCAAAGAGACTTGGAGTCTGGGCCAACATTGGAGAAGCCAAGAACAACGCAGAGTGGAAGAAGTGCAAGAGATCCGAATCTTGTGAGTTGGGATGGGGTCGAAGATCCTAAGAATCCCAAAAATTGGTCGATGCGACGCAAATGGGCGGCGACATTGATTGGTAAGTTCACAAGCACCATTTGAAAGTAATCTTGCTGATTCGTGTTCCCCAGTTTCTTCATTTACATTTCTCTCGCCAGTATCCAGTTCCATGGTTGCACCGGCTGTAAATTCCCTTGCAGCAGAATTCAACATTACCAGCGAGTTAGAGAAGTCCATGACTTTGTCTATTTTTGTCTTGGCCTATGCCGTTGGCCCTCTGTTTCTTGGACCTCTTTCCGAGATGTACGGTCGTGTCATTGTCCTCCAAATTTCAAACCTATTTTTCTTGTTCTTCAATCTTGGGTGCGGATTGGCCCAGAACAAGGGGCAACTCATTGCATTTCGGTTTTTGTCAGGATTGGGAGGATCTGCTCCTCTTGCAATTGGTGGAGGGCTTCTAGGCGATCTTTTTACTGCTGAGCAGCGTGGAAAAGCAATCAGTATTTACAGTCTTGCACCGCTGCTAGGCCCAGCTATTGGTCCCGTAGCTGGAGGTTTCATTGCGGAAAATACGACATGGAGGTGGGTTTTCTACTCAACTACCATAGTCGATGGCATCGTTCAGGTGGCTGGGCTGTTCTTTCTTCAAGAGACTTATGCTCCAGTTCTTCTGCATCGTAAGAAGAGGCAAATGATCAAAGATACCGGGAACGAAGCTTTGCATACCGAATTCGAACATCCAGATCGCACGGTCGGGAGAAGTATCCGCATTGCTCTCAGTCGACCTTTCAGACTCCTCTTTACTCAGGTCATCGTTCAGGTTCTAGCTATGTATATGGCATATCTTTATGGCATTACATACCTCGTTCTTAGCACGTTCCCAGGACTATGGGAGATTGAGTATAATGAGTCGGTAGGTATCGGCGGTTTGAACTACATCTCTCTAGGCGTGGGCCTCTTTCTCGGTACACAAATAGCAGCACCTTGCCAGGACAGGATCTATCGAGCCCTCAAAAAACGCAACAATGGTGTCGGAAAGCCTGAGTTCCGTGTTCCACTCATGATACCTGGGGCTCTCTTAGTGCCTGTGGGTCTGTTCATATATGGATGGTCTGCTGATGCACACACTCATTGTACGTTGCTCAAGCGTTATCTTTTCTCCCCCAGTCGCGTTTTTACTCCCAAAAGTACTCCAAATACATTATTCACATGTAATTGCTAACATCTCGATCTCACAGGGATTGTTCCGAATATGGGAGCCTCTATTTTCTCAGCAGGAACCATCATTGGTTTCCAGTGTATTCAGACATATATCGTTGATGCGTATACACGATATGCTGCAAGCGCTGTTGGCGCAGCCACCGTGCTGCGGAGTTTGGCGGGTTTTGGTTTCCCTCTCTTTGCCCCATACATGTACGCCAAGTTACATTATGGCTGGGGGAACAGTCTTCTGGCATTCATTGCCATTGTTTTGGGGTGGCCTGGTCCAATATTGCTTTGGAAATACGGTGAGAAGCTGAGAGCGAAGAGTACGTTCGCGGCTGGATAAGGCTGGAATCTCACGTGAAGGAGATGATGGTAAACATCTTTTGGATGTGCTTGAATGTCTTTGCATATTTTCTAGCATAGCGTTGCATCTGGCGGCGTCAAGCTGCAGAGGCAGAGTTACTGGTGCTGGATACTACTTCTGTATCGTGAGCTTCTCAAAAGCATATTTGGAAGATGTCTGACAGCTATAACGAATGGAACTATATAGTATAAAATTCGATCATAATTTGGTACCTAGACTCAAATGTCCTGAAAGTATCATGACCAAATTTCAGCCTTTCAAGCGAGGCGAGAGACAAGGCTGGCTGCCCCACTTCGTGACTCCCTCAACCACACGATATTTTCTGATCAACAAACACACCGCAAGCGACACATTCCACCCTCATTATATCACTAGACAGCCGCCAAGCTGTTTCCTCCACGAATTCTCGAACGCGCCATCAGGCACACTTTAAAAACACGTCACAGAACCATGTCGTCCTTCACCAACCTCAGCTACTCCGAGACGGAGCAGACAGAGATCAATCAATGGCTCACAACCTCCGACCGCCTCAAGTCGACTGCTGGCACCAATGACCAGAAATCCCTCTTAGATACTCTCAATGCTCACCTTGCCTCTCGTACAACTCTTCTTGGCGCCAAACCATCCAAGGCAGACATCGCGCTCTACGAATCCCTCGCGCCACAAGTCCACTCGTGGACGGCTGAGCAACGAACTGGCGAGCACGGTCATCCCAATATTGTCCGCCATTTGGACTTTGTGCAAAACTCGCCTGTCTTTGCCCTGGCTGTTGGAGCAGACAAGAAGGTCAAGGTCGATCCAGAGGAGATCCTCTATGTGAAGCCACCCGTGGATGCAAAGGCCGAGAAGGAGCGTCTGAAGAAGGAGAAAGCTGCTGCTGCGGCCGCTGCTGGTGGGGGCGAGACCATTCTTGCGGATCGTACAAATGGAAAGAAGGACAAGAAGGATAAGAGTGTTGGCGAGAAGGTTGCGGTCAAGGTTGCGGAGGTCAAGGGTGCTGTAGTTGCTGCCGTGACTGGCGAAGGATCTGCTCAACCAGAACAGCAACAGAAGAAGAAAGAGAAGAAAGAGAAAGCACCCAAGCCACAGAAGGCTCCAGCTGTCGCAGCTCCGCTTTCTCCAAGCCTGATCGATCTTCGCGTTGGACACATCCTTAAGGCTATCAAGCATCCAGAGGCTGATTCTTTGTACGTCTCTACCATTGCTATGGGCGACAAGGCTGGTACCGATGACACATCTGAGTACGAGGGACAAGTAGTCAGAACTGTTTGCTCGGGCTTGAACGGTCTGGTTCCATTGGAGGAGATGCAAGGTCGCAAGGTTGTCGTTGTGTGCAACTTGAAGCCTGTCAAGATGTGTGGTGTTAAGTCATGTGCTATGGTTCTTGCTGCTTCACCTAGACTCAAGGAAGGAGAGGAAGATCACCATGCAGGACCTGTTGAGTTGGTTACCCCACCTGCAGACGCTCCAGCAGGTGAGCGAGTTTACTTCGAGGGATGGCAAGGCGAGCCAGAGGGCGTGCTGAATCCAAAGAAAGGTCGTGTCTGGGAGACAATTCAGCCCGGCTTCAAGACTACATTAGACTTAGATGTTGCGTTCGACGCAGCTATGGTTAAGGAGCTTAGCAAGGATGGAGAAGAGCCTAAGACAGACGTAGGAAAGCTGGTCACTGCTAGCGGAGGTATATGTAAGGTCAAGAGCTTGGTAGACGCGATAGTGAGATAATTTCTTCATTCTCTAAAGGTAATAATGGCAATGGAAGAAATACCCATAGCAACCACTATATCTATCGTGTCTGCTCATCGTGTCTGCTCAACATAGGTGCCCCTTGAAAGATCAGCTACGAGACAATAACATTGCTCTTGTAGCAATTAGCTATACGTGCAACAAGCTGTCATAACCATATTCGGTATTTCTTCAAGACATCTCGAAATCTCCCACACAATCAACTTAATCCATGCTCCTATCGGCGCTGGCGCCAGGAATACCTTCATTGACGTTCTTTTCTGCCAACGCAGGTCTCGACCTCTTCCGCACATTCTTGAAGCAGGTTTTGCTGCTGTTGATTGCCAGATTGTGGTCTTCGATTAGGTGTGTAACAAGAGCGTCCTTGCTCATAAGCTCGCTGCGATGACAGACAGCTTTGATCCCATTTGCAGTGCTCGCTGATGCGGGACAGGATATGCTCACATCATCGTTGAGGTCTCGGAAGTGCTTTTCGACATGCTGCGTAAAGGCAATCTCGGTGTAGAAGTCTGCGAACTGGGTCGAAAATCCTGCATTCCCGTCGTACAAGCAAAATATACAGAACGACGGATGGAACCATCTGAAAGTAAAGAAATATCCAGAGAACCCGTGCCTGTCAAGAGCCAGTTGGACATCGTCCAAATGTTGGACAAAGTGGCTGTCCTCATCTACCTCTGTACGAGAGTATGCATACTGACAAATCTTGCACCAGAAGAGCAATATCTCAGCTCTTGGGTTTCCACTTTTTTCATCCACAGGTATGACGGTGGTTGAGGCTGCATGGTGAACAACTCGATGGATCCGAAAATCTTCCCAGCTCGAGAAAGTGGTAGCATCATCGTTGCAAATATATTGTCCTGTCGACGCATCTCTGTGACGTTTGTAGCAGTGTTCCGTGAAATGAGCCCCCGAGTTGGCATTTCTCTTCTGCTTGTATTTGGCTGCACAGAGTCGGACGCTGTCCGACCCAATGACCATTCCACACTTCTGGGCTGGAGGATGTGTCTCTTGATGGCGATCAAGGTCCTCAAGAATATGTTTCGCCATGGAAGTCAGTCCGCAGGTCCGAATGTGCCCGTTATGATCAATGCCAATAAGACAGATGCCACAGAATCTGCAAGACAAAGTTCCTGGCGTTGGCTCCTGGTCTGGATAGTATTTGTCCGCAGCGTGAAGGTGGTTGAACTTCTCCACACAGACATCTGCGAATTGAGCCGCCGAAAGATCTTCGGGCTGGTTGAAGATGATGTCAAAAAGACCTTCAAAGACAGAATTCTTCGCAACTACCCGCAAGCTAAATTTACTTCTGCCCGTGGTTCCAGATGTGTGCAATGATGAAGCATCAGTTTCTGTACCAAGGTTAGAGCCCATGTCTTCCATTTCGGTATCATCTGGCTGGCTGTCATCGTCTACAAGCATGTTACCGAGATCTGCGGCCATAGAGTCGACATCCTGAAGGAGTGCGGGATCAATGAGAGCATTCTCGGCATCGTCAACATCCAACATGTTGTCGTAGTAAGCGCCTTGATCTCTTGGTTCAACATGTGTTGTCATCTCAGGGGCATCATTCGGGTTTTCGAAATGCTGTCTGTACTCCTCCTCGAACTTTTTGGTCATGAGAGTTCGCTCTCGCTCTTGATACTGGCGACGTATTGCAGCGTGTTCTGACGCCGTCGGAGATCCTTGAGCTCTCGCCTCAGCAAGTGAGCCAAAAGCCTGAACCGCTCGATCAATGACCTCGCATTCCCTCTCAAGAAGCCTAATAAGCTCTTGATCTCGACTAATTTCGATCATGCCTTGCTCAGAGACGCAAGTCGGAGCTGATTCCGACCTTCCACGGAAAATGCTTGACATTCGACTCACATCGACGGCGTCCAAGTTGTGGCGGAGTGCCTGGAAGTCAACAGTTGATGTCTGGTTTCTGTATGCTCCCCAGTAAGTTGTGTCTTTGTCATCATGACCCATACGTGCACACCGTTCTTCGTGACTCGTCTTCAAGCCAAGAAGGTATGCACTACCACGCCGAAGCACTCCAGGTAACATCGGGCTCTGCAGACCGCAGTGTCGGCTCAAAACCTTCAATTGTTTGACGAAATTCTGAGACCTCATCACGTCTGCCTCTAGCAAGTCCAAGGATGGGTCCGCAGGTTTGTATACAGGCTGACGGAAAACCTGAAGAGAGAATTTTTATGAGCTACCAATATCTTGAGGTCACGATTGGTAAACTCACCGGGACTTCCAGCATTGACTTCTTGATGTGAATGACTGTGCCATGCTGCGATGGTCGGACAGCGTCGAAATCTGACCAACGAGAGATACCCTCGAAGACTCTGTCAATCAGCCCCAAGATTAGGAGCCATCGCAGACTGTCTTCGGCAGCCATGTGCAGTGGAAGGAGGCGGATTGGGATAATCTTGCTTTTGTTGCCCTTCTGCCCAGTGTTCTTCAATCCCCGAAAAGTCAAACGCGCACGCAAATCAACAGGACTGTCGACTCCTGGGTAGGCAAACAGTTCCACTCGGCCCCATGTGAACAGCCTATCCTTGCGCTCTTTCTTGTATACTTCCCAATCAGCATTTGATAGACTGGGCCGCAACAACTCGCTGATGCGATTGCTGCAGTCCAGCATCATGTTGGCACATAGTACGAAGTTGAGAGCATTTCTCGTGCTATACTGGGTCGCAGTGAGGTATTCTGTATCGAAGAATGCTCGAATGAATGCGGAGAAGTCTTCTGGCATCGCAACCTCTTTTCTTCGCTGGTTGTAACAGGCCAAACCACGAACAGCCAAGTCAGACTGGACCCACATCATGGTACTCCGCTTCACATCTCGATCAACAGGGTTATTAGAGTTCTTGCAGGCAGAATATAGTGCGAACAAGAGGGCTTGTATAGTGCGTACAGTCGGAACTAAAATCAGAGTCGTCAGCCAGTTCTGAGCCAGGCGAGATGGACGACATCCATCAAAGGGCTTTACATACCATCAGTGATCTGGCCATTCGATGACAGTGCATGAGCCTCGGTGAACATCTTCAAAGTCTTGCAAGTGAACTTGGTGCCGTCCTTTGTGAAGAACGCTTCGGCTTCTTCAACGGTTTTGCAGATGTTGACCAATTCCGAGGTGGCAAGTTCTATAAAGTGACGCTTCGCATTCCTAGGTGGTAGGATCAGCGCATGGTATTGTGTGATTGGAAAAGAAAGACTCACCGTTGTCTAATTGCCTCAAGCATACCAATCTTCTTCTGCACTTCATCGTCCCAGTCACGATTGACAATGCGGTCTTCGGGGGGCTTGGCCTCTTCGACGCGTTTGAGCTTCTCAAGGCGTTTGGCCATTGTAGCTGCCGCCCTGTCTGGGAATTGGAAGCCTGCAGGAGGCATCTTCGCATCGGACAGCGTCTGATCCCTGACTGTGACGGGGAAAAAGAGAGTGCGGAGGGGACAGAGTCGGGAGGATTGACAGTGGAAGATACTGGCAGAATTGCAGCGATGACCGACCGTGAGAGATGAAAGAACGTTGTGGTGAGAAGATGAAAGAATCAAGAAGTGAGAAGGAAGAAAAGAGAAGGAGAGCGAGCTTAAAAGAGGGAAGTTCGCGTGCCTTCTGAATAGGGAAAGCATGACCACACCTGCCCCATTCTCGCAGGCCGAGCCATGAAATGCACTATGCAGAGTCCCAATCAAATATACGTGGGTATCACTCAGACGCTGTCTGAGAGTAGAGTTAACTGAGAAATTTATGCTTAACTTACTCTCAAAGTTTGAGAGTAAGTCGACTTTTCTCAGGTATCCATTTTCCTGCCCTCTAGGGTTACTTCTAGACTCTAGTAGTAACTTTGAGGCTCTGGTATTTCCTCTCCACCCTCTCTACCTAGGGACAGAGAGATTCTTACTAGACTCTAGTAGGAGCTCCATTTTGCCTCAGATCCAGAGGCCAACGTGTAGCGTTAGAAACGGCATGGTCTATAAAGAAGTTTCTGCTACTGTAAGTATCGGAATACACAAGGCTTGGACGGCGTCCATTGGAAAGGAGCTTACAATGTCGATGAAAGGTGTTGGGGCTCTGCAAAGCAGCAACGCCTGGAGGTTCAAATGAGGAGTATTTATTTCCCTACAAGGGCCACTGCCGTGGAGACAACGCTAGGCTGTCGCGTTATCACATGTTCGCCCAACAAAGAAAGAACGTCTTCATATCTAGCAGAACATACCTATCTACTGCGCTTCCAAGCATCTGAGGACAGAACTGAAGCACTAGACTCCACAGCAGTAGCTTCTAATGGCCTTCACCCGGGTAAATAGTGCTCTTTGCTCTTCATGAACAGTTATACCACTGCAGTATCTACCTATACTTTAGAGCACAGAAATGAGACGGCCTCCACGGCAGTGGCCCCCGGAGGGCCAGCGGAGCGTCACCTCGCAAGTACTCTAATCAACCCTGTCGATTTGGACAAGAGCCGATGAATAGAACATCGCATGCGAACAAGCATTGGTGACGCTCCGCTGGCCCTCCGGGGGCCACTGCCGTGGAGGCCGACCATGTCAGCTGCAAATTTAGGGTAGGGGTGGGGCTGGATCGGTCTTCACAGACCTAATTTTAGAAGAAGGTTTGGGAGCAGTGTCAAATTGGCTTCACAACCACGAGTGAATTAGAGGTTGCTTTTGATGCAGGTGCTGTAAAGGAGTTGAGCAAGGAGGGCGAGGAGCCGAAGACTGGCCTTGGAAAGCTGGTTACTGCCAGTGGTGGCATTTGCAAGGTTAAGAGCTTGACCAATGGCATTGTCAGATAAAAGGAATGGATGGATAAACAAGATTATACCTAGCTAGATGTAAATGAGTGAAAATGGCGGGCTGATACTCAATGTATCGTGGTTGTGATCAATCGTGCCTAAGACTTATTGGAAATAGGCGAGGCAGCCTAACAAAATGAGCGATCGGCTCCGTGACCTTCTTAGCAATAGGGAAATGAGTCCCACGGCTTCAGAAGGGGAATCGTGGAAAGCTTTCATGTAGTAGTTACGACTCCGATGTCATATCACACTTTGAGTACTTTGGAAAATGGTCTGGTACAACGATATCTATCGACGAATGCATCTAAAAAGCCCAATTCTACCTGAAAAAATTCAGAGATGTTCTATGGCCATAGCTCTTCCTTCTTCCATTCCCCGATAATTTCACCATGGTCTCCAGAATCGCTAGCATTCGGTCCGACATAAGAATATTTCCACCTCCGAGCTCTCTCCGGGTCTGTCAAATCGACCATCTCCACAACCTCAGGCTAGATTTGTCACTGGTCAGTCACATCTAATCGCTTGGAGCATGGGAAAGAAGTAGAAATCGCTCGAATAGTGATAATCGCTTACCTTGATAATGACAACTCTGAAATTTTTCCTCGCAACCTCATCCTCCAAGTCATCAACTTTCTGCCCCAAGGCCAACCTTTTATCTGGCTGCGGAACACCAACCAGCGTACCAGGCGGTGGATTCTTGAAACTTCCTCTCATACCAGGACTCAAATTTCCAAAATGAGCCGTCAGCTCCTTCGCCCAACTCCAGCCCTCACGCCCATCCTCCTTAACAATCCTCATCCTCTCCCCAACCTCACTCTTGACCGTCCTCACTCCACTCGACTCATCTCCCTCACCCTCAATATCCCGTCCTATGATGAAAGCCTCCCCTCTAATCCTCCACTGCGTCATAACATCCTTGACCCAAAATACCGCCTCAACAGGTCCACCCCCACCACTCCCCTGACTTTGGCTCACATCCCCGTGACCCGCCGAGCTGGCAAAAATCTCAGGCACTTTTTCCATCCTAACATCGGTTGTGATAGTCAACAGATCACTTTCATAGACCCGCTCATTCTGAGGCGCGGTATTATGCTTGTTCTCTGGCAGCTCGGCCCACATTCCTCTGAAGATGCAGTAGCGCGCTCGTGGGAGGTAAGGGACAGGCGAGTCCTTGGATGGCGAAGGGTGAAGAGATGAGAAAACAAACTCCGGTGAGGCCATCTTGGAGATATGGGTTAGGAACAGAGGCCGCCAGGGGGCTACCCCGATGGTAGAGGGGGGTGCTGAGGTTGTTGACATTGTGCGGGCCAGTCGCAAGAGGCGGGAGTTGGCTTGGGAAGCTATTTTGAGGGACTTGAATGTATTAAGACAGCTTAGATTATATAAATATGTTTATAGTTGATTTTTTAAGTTGTTATGAGAGGGAGGGAATGATATGTGGAGTTGAAGCCAGTGATGACGTTTAGATAATCAAGCGCTTCGGCTCGGTCGTTCCCCCACCAAACAACCAAATACAGTTCCGCGAAAGCCAAACATTGACTTCTTCGAGTAAAGCTGTCTTAGTTTGAAAAGCCAAACAAGTACGTTTCAATTTTCAATTTTCAGTAAAGAACTGCAATCAGATAATGTTCATCGTAGCATATTTGAATGCTCATTTTTCATGAAGTTCAGAATAATCTACTCTGGCTGGCATTAACCGAACAGATATCTAAAATACGAATATTATCTTTTAATTAAACTTAATTTTTAGAAATAACTTAATAACTACGCCTTATATAGTAAAATAAATCCCGGGAATCGATTCCTAGAGGCTTCTTACTCTTATAGTACTGATTTCAGGTTCTCCTTAGCTTATTATAAGTAGGAAAAGTATAGATAGGAAAATCTATATATTAAACTTTAATAAGGAGGCGCGTTAACTTAAAGTAGCGTATAACTTAAGAGCTAAACGTAAAGTTAGTATACTCTATAGAATAGTAGTCTTATTCTTAGACTTAATTATTACTTATTTTAAGGTAGTAGAGAAATAAGATAGGTAGGATATACTTTAGAAAGCGGTCTAGTAGCTCTAAGTTAATATCGTAGCTTAGTATAAATAGTAGACTATATTACTATATAAACTACTTAGTAAGAGTAACTCCTTAATATAAGAGATATAGTTAAATACGACTATAGTACTATAAATATATTAAGAGAGATAGTCTTATATATTAGTAGCTAGTAATAGAATTACTACTAGAGAAGTAGCTATAGTATCTACTATATTTATAGCTAGAGCCTCCTAGATTAATAGTATTACTATAAAGGAGATATAACTCGCTATTAATAGCGAGACTATAAAGAAACTACTCTGAGAGTAGCTTAAACTAAATAAGTATATCGTTAAGTAGGCTAATATTACTATTACTAGTGTATTAGGCAACTGTATTAGCTATAGTAATAATAGTAGTTAGGCTACTATATTAATACTAGCTACCCTGCTATAATAAGTAAAGTTAGCGAGACTAATATATAATAGAGATATCTTTATATATACTATAAAGAAGTGGGGTAGTGCTGTTAAAGTATATAGTAAGCAGGGATATAGAGGACTACTAACTAAACAGGTAGTAAGAGTAAGAGAGAGAAGATAATATATTCGTTACGCGCTATCGCGCTTATCTATATAACCTTACGGAACAGGCTAACTATCTTCCGACCTAGAACTATACTACCTTACTATATATATCCTCCCCTAACTAAGTAGTCGCCCCCTGACTATATCCCCTGATATATTATATAAATAAAAGAAACATATAGATACTCCTCTTAACTATCTACCTCTATTATATCGCCTATACCTGCTACTAGGCACTCCTCGGCCTTCTCTATAAATAATAGGCCCTCCTTTAACACGATCTCTATTACTTCCTTACTTAGCTAGTTAGTGTCAGCCTCTACTTCTTCTATTAGAACGCCTATAGCCTCTAATACCTCTTTTAAGTAGTAAAAGGACTTCTCTCTAAACGCCTCCTTCTCTACTCTCCTTACTATCTTAAAAGCCTCTATAGCTATAACTAGTGCCTTAGCTCTTCACCTATTAATAAAGCTATAAGCTGCCGCTTAATCCTTTTCTAATAGAACGTTTCTCTGAGCTATTACTACTAGCGAACTCTATTATTATCGCGTAACTAGAGTATTAGATAGAGCACTTAACCTAGAAAGCTTAACTATAGTAGCGAACTAAAAGGGAATAGCTCTGTACTAATTTATAAGGCCTAATAAAGTAGCTAAAAGTATAAAGAAATCTCGATAAGAGTTAGCTAGATCTCTCTAAGTTCCTCTTTCTATAACCTCTAAGGTTTCCTTATTATCCTAAATTATAATAAACTATAGTAAGATAGTCTGATAAACTTTTATCACGGGCTTAGTTAACTTATATAAGATCTTTAGTAGTATAATCCGTATATCTCTAAGGCTGTAAGGAGTCCTAACCTAATCTACTCCTAGGACCTCTATATCCTCTCGAGTAAACGTTTAGTTTATAATTTAGTAAACGTAGTAATTAGTATCCTATTCTCGCTTATAAATACGCGCTTACTACTTACCTAGCTTATATTATATCCCTGGATAGTAGAAAGTATAATTATCCTTATCCTCCTAATCTAGTGAGATACTACCTTAAATTATAATAGCTTCTTAATTAGTAGTAAGTATATTATTAATATTTAAATTAATATAATAGAAAAAGGTTCTATCTCCCGGTATAGTGTATTTAGCGTAGTAGGGGTAACTAACTAGTCTCTACTTCTTATCAGGATAAAGAGCTATATATAATATGTAGTAAGCGGGGTCTTGGCGTATAAGCTACTGGGTTACTAAAAAAAATATATTCTGTAGCTATCTGATATTCTTACACCTATTAATCTCTTGTAAGTAGTACTAATATATATCTAATTTATTATAGATTTACTTTCTAAGAGGGGAACTAAACTATTATTTAAAGAGAGAGCGAATAACTTATCTATTCTCTTCCTATTATAGTAAGATCGTTAGATCCTAGCTATTTAGAATTAGCTTCTAATTATAATCGAATAATTCAAGCCCCTCTTTCTTATAAAATTTATAAGGTCTAAGCTTATCTAATAAGTAGGGAAAGCGATTAACTATATAAAACTAAATATAAGTCTCCAGGTCTATCTTCAGCTTTCTAATTTCTAACCTCCTATTATATATAATATATAGTCTCTCGATAGCTAAACCTTCCGGGAGCTGCTTTATATAGAGACCTATACGCTTTACTATTAATCGCAAGTAACTATAGTAAACTCGCTGAAATCCTAGTATCTTACCTAGGAGCTTTATTATCGCTATAATTAGTAGAACTTTCTTTCCTCCTATTATAGTTTTCTAGCTAGTAGTTATATTCTTCTTATAGTTATACTTCTGCTTATCTCCGCTCTCCTTATTAATCTCCTACTTTTCCTATTCCTTTAGTTCCTTCTTAACTAAGTTAACCTCTTCCTTATTAATCTTAGCCTTTTCCTTATATATAAACCTAAACTCTTTTATAGCTTCGCTTATTTCCTCTTAGCGTCGGGACTAACGCAGTTAAGGAACTAAGGCTGCTATAATACCTGTAATAATTTCCCCTGCCGGGCGAGCTAAATTATTAACGTTACTAGGGCTCTTTTCCTCTTTACTTATAGCTATAGGTATATCTTCTAATTCCTTTATAAATACCCTTTCTTCTATAAAGCCTCTTATATTAACTTGTATTCTAATACTCTTTTATTCCTTTTTTAATAACTTCCTTACCTCTTCTTCTCTTGCCTTCGCGCCTATTATATAAGTTATATCTATTGTAGTAATTTCCTTTACCTTAGATATCCCTTAATAAAGTAGCCCTAAGACTTATCTCTAGACTTCTAAGTTAACTTATAATTTAGCTTCTTTAACGGATATTTTCACGGAGGCTTATTAGTAGTAACTTATAAATTCCTTTAACTTAGTCGCTAGCTAGGCTAGCACTTCCAGGTCTATCTAATTCTTCGCTATACTCTTATAAGCTTTACTTTATTTATTTCTCTTCTTCGTGTTATTAATAATTATAACTTGAACTTCTATCTAAGACTAATAAAACTTATCCTCTAATATATAAATCCGGAATACTCCCGACTTTTCTATATACTTATATACTTACTTAATAAGTTCCCTAGCCTTATTATAGTATACTATTATAGTCTCTAAGACCCTTAACTAGGTATTATACTAGTCTTATAGCAGGATCCTATCTAAGTATATAACTACCTTATTAAAATTAGTAAAAGCTAATAATCTATCTTCTGTAGGTACTTCGACTAAGCTTGTGCTTATATCTCCCCTGTTATCTATAATAAACTATCGTATTTGCGTAGTAATTTAGTTATTATAGCGCGGAACATAGGGAAGTTATTATTTTTTTTTAAAGAAAGTTAAAAGTTTTAAATTAGAAAAAATCCCTAGCGCCTTAAATCCCCTTTTAAAAGCTCTTATACTTCATTTAGTAGCTTATAGCCTACTATTCCTCTAATCGTATTATTACGCTACCTGCTAGTAACTAATATATAATAAATAACTAGTAACTTCTCTACTCTTTTTACTTTTCCCTCTTAAAATTCACCTTTTTATTCGCTGTCCTATATTTCTTTCTACTAAATTCACTTTTTCTATAGCCTCGCTACTACTATTCGCTTAATATAAAAACTTCCCTACGCTCTTATTTTTTTAAATTTTCCTTTTTTCTTTAATAACTATTTTTCTATAATTACTTTTTTCCCCTACGCTATTATTACTATCCTTATACTCTACTACTTTCCTTATGCTTTCTATACTCTTAACTTATACCTCTATTACTTCTATTATTATAGTATTACTTTTAAAGATTATCTCCGCCTAGTATATCTTAAAGTATTCTCTATATAGCTTAACCCCTAGTATAATCTATATCTAGGATATTATAGTAGTTATCTGAGCTAATAGGATTATATATTTATTAAACTACGTAATTAGCCTCTTAGTCCTTACTTTTAATAAGTAAGTCCTTATTAAGATAAAAGTATCTAATAAGTAAAGGATCGATTTTCTCTTATATCTTTATATATATTCTAGTCAGAAGTTTATAAGTTACGCTTTCCTTAGTCCGGATAACCTTATTATAGAGTTTAATAATATACTTCTCTATAGTAGTATTACTATAGGATCTAATACAGATACTTCAGACCTGACCTTTATCTCTATAAAAAAGTATAATAGTTATAAGTAATAGTATAATAAGTACTTATTTAGTAGTAGTAACCTTTTTAATAACTATAAGAAGAAAGAATTACAGAAGTATATTAAGTCTAAGCCCTTAACTAACTTACTTATAAAGACTCTTAGCTTATCTTCTAAAGACTCTTCTACTCCTAGTATTATCTGTATTAAGAATACTATTAAGAAGGAGAAGCTTACTAAGAAAGAGACCTTTCCTATAAAGAAGTCGAAAGATACTAATAAGTATATAAATAACGCTCTAAATTAGGATAATTCCGATAAAAGTAATACTCCTACTATTAAACGTAAGCTCATATCTGTTACCGCTGCTTTTATTCTCACGACCTTTAAGAAAATCTCGTTCTAAGTCACTTAGTCCTCTAAGATCGCTCTCTCTCTAGAGAAAGCTATTAATAGTAATAAGAATACTAAAGTTCACGCTAATATTAATAATATTAAGGATAAAAATAATAGTAACTATTCTAAGAAGAAGAAGAAGAAGAGATCTACTAAGTGTTAAGCTCCTAAGACTACTTCCGGAACTACTACTAGACTACGCTAAGCTTACTCTTATTATAAAGCTACTATAACTACTTTTACCTTTATTGCTAGCTATCCTCCTGAGATTAAGTTACTCCTTAATAAGTACCTCTAGCGATACCCCTATAATAAGAGTACTTCTAACCCTGCTAATACTTAATCTTATCTTATTACTTATTAGATATACTTTAATCTTAAGTATATTAGTTATATTAGTAGCGCTCTCACCTAAGATATTAATAGTAAATATTATTATATAACCTGCCTCGAAAGATATATTTATCGAATTATTACTAAAGCTATTCTTACTAAGCGTAATATACTAGGTAGTTCTTCCTTAGCTTACCCGGCTACTATAAGTAAGTACTTTCCTCTCCTAGCTAGCTATAGTACTAATAATAATAGCGATAATAAGAGTAGTAAAGAAATAGATACTAATAATAATAAAATAGCCGAGGATACTACTCCCTTAATCTAATAGGTCCCCCCTGCTACTGTATTTATTATTTATATAGATTTATTTAGTTATATAATTAGCGTTTAAAGCAATTATTTTCTTTAATTTCTTCGTATAATAACTACTCTAAGTACTACTTATAATACTACTTATTTCCTCTTCTTCTAGTTTAACTTTAATATTATTATAAGTAGTTAATAGATAGGATTTAATAATATTTAACTTTACTTATTCCTTTACTTAGTAAGTAAATACGACCTATATCTTCTACCTAAAATTCCTAGCTTTCTCAGGAACTCCTATTACTTTATTTCCCTTACTAAGCGGGTTAAATTATCTTATAGCTTAGCGGCCTAATTATAATAGCTATATACTTACTTTCCGGAATTACTACCCGCTTTTCCTTTAGTTCTTAAAGGTCTCTCTTTACTCTAGCTTACTTTCTTATTACTAGTATAATACTTAGGATATCACTTCCCGAGTTACTCTTTATATTACTAGCTACTATACTCTCCCTCTTACTTAGATCTTTAGGTTCGGAATTATTAAATCTCTTACTAACTTCAACTAGTTCCTAGATAGAGTCCCTTTTTCGAAAGACCTTAAGTCGATTCCCTGAAAATATACTACTAAGTTAAGTGCTATAGAGTTCCGAGAGTATATATATTCCTTTCTCTACGATAGCTATATTAATCTTATATAAGCTAAGCTATTAGTAGCTAAGCTTTAGTTTAGAAGATATATCGACTTCTTATTTAGTATTATATAACAGAATAATATTACTAACTTTAATTTCTGCCTAATAAATCCGCTAACTAGTATTAAACTTATCCTTACCTATTACTTATATCCTATACTACTTCGTAGTTACCTCCTCTAAATCTTTATCCCTAATCTAAATCTACTTTATATAGAGAGTTAGAGTCTTTACTTTTATCTAAGTATTCTCCTAATCTATAACCCTCTAAGTAAGGACTCCTATTTCAACTAGTAGAACTACTTCTAACTTATATTATATCTAAAATAATATATACCTAGTTATTCCTTTTACTATATAGTAGTCTACTAAAAGTATCGCGTATAGATTTCTAACTTAATCGCCTATCCCCTTATCTATTATCTTTACTAAGATATCTATAATAGGTTTATAACCCCGCTTTACTATTCTATTTACTAAGGTATAATAAGCTAATACTACTACCTTTTAGATCCTATATTTCTAAGCGAGCTCTTTTATCTACTTCTTATTTTCCGGCCCCCTATCTATAACTAGCTTTCTAAAGATCCTATAGTAATATATTATATCTTCCTAAAGGAAATCTATAATAGCTACTAAAGTTATATTTACTAAGGCTCTAGCTTTAACTTACTCGGATAGATTATCTTATATTATAACTAAGTAATACTTTCCTTGCTTTAGTAGTAAATATATTATATCTATTCCTACTTTAGCTTATAAAGCGCTAGTTTATATAAGATAAAGCGCTTTCTCTATCTTAGTAGAGTCCTGAAGTTAATAAGCTTCGTATATTACTATATAAGCTTTTATATCTAAGTATAATAAGTCTTAGAAATACCTTTCTATAACTTTCTAGTAAGTACTCTCTTATCCTTTATAGCTTGTATCCTTATAGAGGGATTTAAGGATTGTTTACTACTCCCTTTTACTATCTACAACTCTTCTTATCAGAAGACCTTTATTAGTATAGTAATATAGAACTCTATCCTAAACTATATAATTTAGGGCTCACTACTTAAATCCCCTGAAGTCCTTAGGGTTAACCCTACTTAGCTGCCTTAGCGTAAGAAGATACTCTATAATAAGCCTAGAATCTAAACTTTATACTCCTTATAAGTAAGGAGTCGCTCTCTTAGTCTAGATACTAACTTTAACTTAGCTAAACTAAGTATTTATAAAGTTATTAATATCCTCTTCTAGAGCCTTAGTATCTAACTTCTTCTAAGTAGCTAGCTACTTAGATAGCTTATTCGCTATAGTATACTTAGTTCCTAGTATATAGTGTACTTCGAAATTAAAAAAGTATATCTAAGTAATCTATCTTATAACTAGAGCCCTAAGTAAGTCCGACGCCCTTTAATTAAGCTGCGTAACTAGAACTATAGTATCTGTTTCTAAGATAAAGTAGTAGCTAATTAGGACCCTATGAACCTTCTTTAACGCCTTTAAAACCCTGCGATACTCTCTCTTAGTAGTATTATAGTTTCTTTCCGTAGCTATCTATACTCTACTATTATACCTAATAAGATAACGCTTAAGGTTATAATCTAGCTATATTAAGATTATCTCCTATCCCTATAAGCTTATATCTACTACTAGAATTACTTCGCTGCTTCCTTTAAAGATATCTAGCCTTACTAGTGCTAGAGCTATTATTAGAGCTAACTTTAGCGTGTCTATTATGAACCTTTTAATGTCCCTAAATTTCTACTTTACTCTCTTTTAGAGTAAAAGATATAGTAGCTTAGCTTTTCTAGTGTAGTTAATAATCTAGATATAGTAGTAGCTATAGACTCTAAGAAACGCCCTAACTTCAGTCGTGTTTTAATATTCCCGCTAGTTAAGTATCTTTATTATCTTTTCACTATCTAGTAACCTACTTTCTATAGTATAGATATAACTTACTAACTTTAGGCTATTAACCCTGAACTACGACTTAAAGCTAATTATAGCCCCTGCCCTCTCTATATTAGCTAGGACTATATCTAAATTAATAAAGTACTCTAAGATATATCTTCGAATACTAAGCTTAACCTCCTTATTATTATATTTTAAGTAAGGGCTTAGGATAGGAATATTATTAATAAATATCCTAGCTCTCTTAGGCTTATAGTCCTTTAGAATTACTTTTCTAACCCTATAAAATTATATAACAGAGTTAGTTGCCCCTTAAACTAAGGTAGTATAGCGGAAGAGACTAAGTAATATTTAGAATATAGTTAGGTCTCTACTATTTAGGTGTAAGGTGACCTGATTATACCCGGAAAAGAAGTCTATTAAAGAGGTAATTATACACCCTATAAAATCTTCTAATATTTCCTTAATATTAGGCGGTAAGTTAGCGTTCCGAATTATTACTATATTATACTTTATTATAGTATCTACTATCTAATATGCTCTACTCTTTTTCTTAACTAAAAACTACTAATTCTTATATAGTCTATAGCTATATTCTAAGGTACTAGCTTTAAGCCTCTCCGTAAGTATATCCTTAATATATTTATATAGATATTTTAGTACTAGGAATCCAGGCGCTTACTAAGCTTTATACAGAACTATACGAATTTCCTATAGTAAGCAGATATCTTTATATATCCTTCTGTATTTAGAGAAGTTAAATACTATTATAGCCTCGCGTTTATATAGTATTTCCTCTAAAAGCTTATATTCTTATAGCTATAATCCTCCTCTAATTATTATCTCTTTTATTCTTTCCGGTATTAACCTTATCTTACGTGATAACTCTGAGAACTTTAGGGTTATCTACTTATCGAATTCGTGAAGTAGTTTAATAAGCCCTTTAACTCTCTTTTATTTTAATTATCTCTACTTCTAGTCTAGCTTCCCCTTTAGCTTTAACTTATCTGAAATTCCCTCTTAAATCGGAATAACCTTATTAGCTTTCTTCTTATAAGTACCCTAAACTCTAATAGTAAGAAAAACCCTTTTTACTTATAAAAGTATAACTAAATCTATACTCCTTGAAAGAATCATATCTTTATCCCCTTCCCTATTAAGCTTAGTAAATACTATAGCTAAAAATACTTTTACCTTTCCTTCGCCGAGCAGGTTAAATACGCTAGTTAACTCACTTCTCCCTTTAGTAGATCTATCGCTAGAACTACCTACTACTACAGCTTTAGCTAAGCGCTTTCTAGGAAAATATCCGATTTAGTGCGAGACCTTATTAAATCCGCGATCTTTACTATAACCTACTTAGTTCGGTTATTATTTATAACTATAGTAAACTAATAACCTCCGCTATAAGAAAACAATAAGAGACTCGCTATAATAAAGGGTTATCCTAGGACTATATTATTCTCTGCCTACGCTAAAGTAAAAAAACTCCCTGCTATTAAGATACTTCTGATCTCTATAGCGACTCTCTTATATAACCCCTTAAACTTCTCCCGCTCTCCTAAGTAGCCTATTATTCCAAGATTAGGGTTAAGTCGAATAAGGAGCCTGACTTTTAAGGCAATTATAGAAGTTATTAGATTAGCCTCTGATCCGCAATTAATAAGCGCTATTATAATTAGAGAGCTTAATCGGACTCTAACCTTCGGGCTTCTAATTACTAAGACTTAGGAGTCCTTTGATATCTCCTCTACCCCTGCTAACTTTATTAATACTAGGTTAGTCTAATTACTCCTAACTCCCCCCTTAGAGGTCTAAAGTAACTTTACTATAGTTATATTTTTAAAAAGTAGTTTCTATAAGAGCTTAAAGCACGTGAGCACTTCCCTACTAGTAATACCCTTTAGTTTATTATCTAGGACCTTATTTAATAGCTCTAGAGGCTACGCCCCCTGCTTTAGGATATTTAGGTACTACTTTACCTTCTTAGTAACTCTCGGACTAACTTTCTTTAACTTCTTAATCTACTCTTTATCTATCTCTATTTCTTTGATAATCTCTCCTTATTATATTCCCTCCTTTAATACCCTTTTAATTAGATCCTTCTACTTCTACTTTCTAAGTCGTAGAACTTTTAAAGCTACTAAGTCCTTTTCCTTCTTAACTTACTCCTTTAATACTTTCCTAGGGTTTACTTATTTATTATCCTTTCCGCTCTTCGGTTTTTCACTTCTAGCTCTTAATATTCCTATAGCTTCCTAGTCCCCCTTATTTTTTTTAATATCTGATTTATCCTAAGTTACTACTCCTACTACTATTACTTTCGCGGGTTTAGCCTTATTTATAAGGTACTATAGCACTTATATTAGCTATACTATTAAACTACTCCCCTTAGCTTATCCCTTACCAGTTCCTTATATTAAGGTTCCCCTTTAACTAGCTTATATACCCTCTATTACTAGGACCCCCTTACGCTACCTAACTAACTGCCTCCTGCTACTTATATATCCGTAATATATCTAGCCCTAATAGTTATATACGAGCCCCCTTTTTATATCTATTAGGAAGTCTAAGTAGTCCCTACGGAAATATCTATTTTCTAAATAGTAGAAATATTAGTTCTAGCGATCCCTATAAGTACCTACTATATATACTCTAATTAGTAAGTTATTTAGATGCCGGGATTAGCCTAAGTAAGCTCCCTGTAGTAGTCTAGATAGATTAACTCAACTACCGGGTCCTACTAAGTAAGCTCCTAACTGATTTCCCTCGCTAGGCGGGCTAAATCCTGATCTTCCCCCGGGTACTTATAGAGCTCGCGATACTCTTATAGCTAGCGCTAGCGCGTTAAATACCTAGGTTATCTCCTCTACTACTTCTATAGATATAGTTTTTAGGCTAATAATAAGGGGAACTAGCTAACTCTCTGCCTTAGAGGCGATAGGTACTTAGCTAAGTAAATCTACTAATTTACTAAGGCTCTTCTGTTTCACGCGACTATTAGAAAACTCTCGGACTATCTTATTAGATATATAAATCTTAGTAGCTATCTTAACTAAGTTATTAAACTTAATTATACCCGGCTTATTAATATTAACCTTATTCTTATATATTACTTTCTTACGAATATCCCCTAGTAGCCTATTTAAGAACTATACTCCCTGAGTATAATTTTCTAACTAGCCCCTTTTTACTAGGATAGCTGATATTATAGTAAATTATCAAATGAACTACTTTATATCACTTTTTATAGTTCGCGGTTTTAACTTTAGAGCCTTAAGGAATAATCGGGAGTTTATCTGTTGAAAAGTATCCTAATCCTTATACTCCTCTAAAAGAGAGACTACTAGCTCTTCCTAATTCTTATTTATCTACTCTAGTAGCGTCTTAATATACTAACTAATAGTGAGATTATAATATCAGGGAAGCTATTTAATTCGGTTCGTATCCTTTAATTAGGCGTTATTATACTAATCAGTATACTATTCTAAGAACTCTGTAATATTAGCTCCCTTAAAGTATAGCGCGCCTAGTATACCTAGGGCTAGTATAACTAAAATATACCTAACTTCCGCTATCTTAGAATTTATAATCCTTAATTCTTAATAGCTTTTCTCCCGGACTTAAATGTATTCTACTATATTACTTTCCTTTATACTTAGTGTTCTCTAGTTCTCAGGATCTCCTAGAAATATAGTTATATTAGGGAATTTAGTAAACGATTTAAACCTTTAGTGCCTACTTATAAGGTATAGTATACCTAATATTACTAGAGTTAAAAGTACTAGAGTTACTAGTAGGAGCGTAGTAATTATATTCCTTATAACCTCTAGACTTAGCTCCCTTAATTACTCTAACCTCCCTAACCCCTTTTCTTTATATCCCTTTTTCACCTTACTTTAGGCCCCTTTTTTATATTAGACTTACTTTCTTTTTATATTTATTTATTCCTTACTTGTTTTCCTTATATAAACTTTCTCTATTACTATAGTAACCTTATTTTCTAAGCCTATTATAATAACTTTCCCTTCCGTGCCTTCTTAGCCTTTTCTACTTATATTCCGCTATTTCCTAATATCCTATTCGCTAAATAAGGGCTCTTTAAGCCCCTTTTTTCTAGCTGTTTCTTATATATCTATCTATTACTATAACTAAGTTACTAAGTAATAAAATTCTAACTCTTACTTTTACTACTAGCTTAGCTATATCTTAACTATTCCTCTACTTTACTTCTAGTTCCTTACGTAAGTTACTAATATAAAGAAGTAGGGTAATACTATTAAAGTATATAGTAAGTAGGGATATAGAGAACTACTAACTAAACAGGTAGTAAGAGTAGAAGAGAGAAGATAATATATTTGTTACACGCTATCGCGCCTATCTATATAACCTTACGGAATAAGCTAACTATCTTCCGACCTAGAATCACACTACCCTACCATAATACTAAGAATATAGCTATAATAGAGAGACTAATTTACTAAGGGAAGGAGTAGTAGAGCCTCCTAAGGAAGAGTATAGTAGAAGTTATAGTACTAATATAGAGTATAGTAATATTAAGTATCCTAATTAAAAGTATAGATATAATAAACTAAGAATAGATAATTAATACGCTATTCTATAATAACCTTAACTTACTATACTTAGTAAGCGCTATTAAAAGAGTAAAGTAGCTCTCTAAGGTAAAGCTAGGGAAAATATATAATATAATTATAGTTAAATTATATAGTAAGGAGATTATAAATATATATATTATAATATAACAAATAGTCTAGGAGAGCGCTTTAAAAGTAACTTAATAGTATAGCTGAAAAGCTTAAGTAGTATAATACTTTAACTACTATAGCTTTAATTATATAGCTCGTATATATACTATAGTAAGAAAATATAGATTCTACGACTTAAAGAAGCACTAGACTAAGGAGTACTCCGAGCTAAAAGTTACTATTATATATAAGTGTAGTAATTATAAGAGGAACTACCTAGCTTTCTATAAGGAATATAAGTAGCAGAAGAAGGTTATAGAAAAAGTAGTATAAGAAAAGTAGTAACTAGTAAAGGAACTACTATTTCCTAGTACTTTAATATTAACCTTATTAGTATTAGAGAAAGGTAGCAGATAGTCGACTTCCTTACTAGTAATACTAGTACTAGCTATACTAGTAATAATAATACTAGAGCTAACACCGGAGAGTACTAAAGGAGATACTATAGATATAGATATAAACTAGAGCTTACTAATCTTTAATCTCCTAAAGACCTTAAGGTAATATATTTATTTCGAAATACTAGAGAATATAGAAGAGGTATTTAAGGAATCCTTAGCTCTTATAGTAGCGGACCCGGACTTAGTCTTAAAGCTAAGGAAGATACTAAAGCTAGTAGCTTATAAACTTCAGAGCTCCTTAGTTAAGCTTATAAAGGAAAAGAAACTAAGCGATAAGTATACTATAGTAATAAGACCTAAGACTATTAGTAAGTTTAAGAGAGCTTTAAAGAAGGTTTATAAAGATTATATAAGACTACTAAAACTCTAGAAACTTATAGACTCCGGAAGAGATAAGGACCTTAACTAGGAAATCGATAACTTAATCGCTAAGAGCGCTACTATTAATAAAGCTAACCTGAAAGGAATAAGCTTAAGAGCTAAATCAGAAGAGGTAGAGTCTAGTGTTTCTATTAACTCTACTATAGTATTATTAGAAGCTTAGTTAGTATTATTATTAAGCTCTATAAGTATATTTATATAGTAATAAACCTAGAACTCTTACTAATAAGTATATACTAGTATAAAATACTCTTTATTCTATAGTATAATATATAGAAATTATATAATATAATAAACTTTCTATTATAAAATAAGAAGACTTAGAAGTATAATATTATTATAATCTAAGAACTATAGCTTAATAGTTATAATAAGAGGGCTACTTATAACTTATCCTAAGAGCGGTTTAAAGCTTACTTAGCTAATACTAAGAGACTACTAGTTAGCTTCTTTATCTATAGTAAAATCTACCTTAGCTTAGTCTATATTATAAGAAGAGGACCTTATATAAGCTTAGTATATATCACGATTAAGTTAGGAAGTACTATAAAGATAATTATAGTATATAATATATATAACTTATATAATATATTAGATCTATATATATATAGAGTCTAGGAAAGAATACCTTAAGAGAGTATATTACTAGAACTAGATATTACTCTTAAGAAGTTCTAGAATAATAGTTAAGTAGTAGTAAGGGACTTTAATATATATTATAAGAAGTAGTTTAGGAACTTATTACTTCTAAATAGCTACTTAGCTATAAGAGTATATATAGAAGTAGTAAGAAGTATAATAGCAGATTATAGCCTTGAACTTACTTTCTTAGTAAGTATAATTACTTAACTAAGAGTAGATATTTAGTTAAGTCTATAAAGTATAGCGATCGACTTTAGCTAATATAGTATTAAACTTATAGATAAGCTAACTACTTATAGAGTAGTCCTAGAGTTAGATATAGCTTTAGATTACTTACTAATAGAGATAGTAATCTTAATAGACTATTCTAGAACCCTAATAGTCTATTAATAGGATTATAAAACTATAAACTAGGTGACTTTCTAGAGAATACTCTAAGAGCTCTTACTCTCTATAGCTGAAATTAATACTATAATTACACTAATAGACCTTAATAATATTACTAATAAGGTAATAGAAGTAATATAATAAGTAGTAATATTAGCTATAATAGAGAAGGAGTATACTAAGAGAATAGTCCTAGGGTTTATAAGGGCTTATAGAGAGGTAGTAAATAAGGTTAAAAGAGCTTAGAGATAGTAGAATAAGGTCGGAAATACTATTTAAGACTTATAAGAGTTTATAATAATAAAAAGGGCTAGAAAGAAAGTAATCTAGGTTATATAGAGAGATATCTATAGAGAGAAGGTATTAAGTATATAAGATAAGAAGAGGTTATAGTTACTAGCGAGGTAAATAAAATAGAAGAGTATTAAAGCCTTAGCTTTTATATTAGATATTAGGAAAAATAATAGAGAGTTAGTAGAAGATATAGAAAATAAAGTAAAAGTGTTATAAGCTATCTTCTTCCCTTAACCTCTAGAAGTAGACCTAATAGATATATACTTCTATAATTACCTTATACTAGTAAAGCGATAGACCTCGATTAACAAGTAAGAAGTCCGGGAGATATTAAGAGATACTTCTTTAGATAAAGCCTTAAGGGAGGATAGAATCCTTAATAGAGTTCTAAAAGCTATAATAGATATTCTAGCTCTAATTTACATAAGACTCTTTAACTAGTCTATTCGACTCTAATACTATCTAAGTAAGTTTAAAAGATTAGTTATAGTAGTACTAAGAAAACTTAGGAAAGATAACTACTTATAACTAAAGTTGTATTATCTAGTAGCTCTTATAAATATAATAAGAAAAGTTATAGATATTATCTTAGTAAAGAGAATATAATATTACGTAGAATAATATAAGCTTCTCCTAGTGTTATACACTAGAGGCTAGAAGTAGTTCTTATATAAGTATATAGTATATCTACTCCTAGAGAAGATATATATAATATAAAGGAAATATAAGGTAGCGAGCCTCTTAATACTCGATATTTCTAGAGCCTTTAATAATATCTCCTACGAAAGACTCCTTTATAACCTTCGTAAATAACGCCTATTAGAAGAGATTATTTAGTAGATAGCTGTAATAGCACGGTTTAGCGTTAGCTAGCACGTGAGCGAAATAACCACGGATCAGGTGATAACCTCTCTATTAGCGCGAATATTAAGCTAAGGAGCTCTCGATTCCGTGGAGGGCGCTCGAGCCTATATAGATAAATTCCCCGGGCTATTCCTGATTAGGCCTAATTACACTTGACGTAAAACTTGACGTAAACTCCTATAGTACTATAGAGCTATTTCCCTTTGTGTATAACTAAGTGGGTAACTATCGGTAAACCTCTTTAGAGTTAACCGAGCTTTACCGAGTTTTACCGAGCTTTGCCGAGCTCTAGACTCTTCCTAATCGGGTATAGTAAAGAAGTAGTTACTACTACCTTTATATCACCCCCCCCTTTGAAAAAATCGAGTTATAAGCCTAAAAGCGTAATAAAACGATTAAAAAAATAAAGTAGAAGTGATTATTATATATTAGAGATTAAAAGTAAGTAAAAAGAGGTATAAAACCAAACTAATAAGCAGATAAAATAAAGCACTTCTTTAACGCTAGTAGTCTTATAACTACAAATAGTATATATTCACTAGATATTCCTGGACCGCTTATTCCTTATTAGGATTAGCCTTTCGCTAAGCCTTTTCTATTCGTATTATAATACGGGCGATTTCAACGAGTTTTCGGTTCTAGGCTTATATATAGGTTATAATACGCTCTCTATTAGGTTTTAAGCCTTATAGCTTGTAATTCGACTTATAAGCGTCTAGCGTTAAGAGCTTTTCGTTAAATACCTGATAAAAGGGGTTCGCTATACTATTTAGTTTAGCGAAGAATCGAGCTATAGGCTTAGTAAGGTAAAGTAAATACGCTAGTAATAAGGAAGCTAATTCGCTAGCTTCTAAAGCTTATTACGATATAAGCTATAGAGCAGGGAATCTAGGCTCTAGTTCATTGATATTAGTCGAATCGTTAACTGGGGTTATAGCTGTAATAGGCTATTCTAGCTAATCTTTAGCCTCTGATTCGCTTATAAGATTATTACTTATAAAAGTAAAATCGTCGTTTTATAATAGAGCGTTAAAGGCGAGCTTTAATTAGCTAAGAGGTCTTCCGCTGTTAATTTTATAATAGTTATATATAGCTTTAGCTGAATTACTGAAGCTGTTTACGTTATATTATATATTATCAGGGGGGTAGTCTCTCTACTCTACTTAATATTATATTATATCATTATAATAACGATAAGCTAGTATATGAACTAGCTCGTATTTATCTTCGTTATATTTTATATTATCTATAGTGTTAGTAATATTTGATTCGTCGTTAGCTCGCTTATACACTTTCCGTAATCGAGAGAAGTTAATAATAAGGTAGATTTTTATCGAAGGAGGTAACTCTAACTCGTAGGTATAGCCTACTTATCGTATAACTTTATAAGAACCTCGCTTAATAAAGTCTAGCTTCTTTAAGGGCTATATCAACTTGAGGTTTTCTATATATAACTATATGTGATCTCCTATGGTAAAATCGATATCTCGTCTCGAACGATTCATATACTCTCTTTAAGAGGCTTGTGCTTTACTTATATATACCTTCGCACGCTCTATTATATTATATATACACTGTGAGGTGTTTATTATATTACTTTTTTAAGTACGTTTGTATTACGTAACTATGTTATTATCTCTAGTACGCTATGTATTAGTGTCGAATAGTAGTAGAGCTAAGTGAGGTTTATCGTTAGATCCGGGTCCTAGAATTAACGCGGGAATTGCTATGTTTTAGTATAGAATTAATATCTGGGTGGAATCCGGTAACCTAATATCACTTCTGTTATATAGTGTAGAGCTATTTCCCCTTATACTTTAGTTACCCTTTTGCACGGTAGAGCTACCCTTTAGCTCCTGTACTAGCGTATAACTAGTACTACTTAGCGTAGAATCTGGTCTAGATATTTGTTTACCTTAATATTCCTCGCTTAAGTGTTAAGTAATCGACCTTAATACTTAACGATTATTCGAGCTAGTGTTATTACTAGCGCCTGAATTTAAGGACTTTAATAGAGTTTTAGATCTAGTTATAGCAGCTATATTGTTTTTTCTAATATTATTAGTAGCTTCGCTAGATAATTACTCCTAATCAAAGGACGTCTTAAGCTTATAGCTGTTAAGTACTTTAAAAGGACTTAGCTACCCTAAGCTAGCGTGTAGTAATATTAACTACGTGTAGTCTAATAAAGGTAGTATTTCAGACTAATTATCTTAATAGTAATTTAAGAACACTTGTAGTCGCTGTTTTAAGTAGCGATTATAGTTCTCTGTTTAACTATCGGTTTGCGGGTGATACGCTGTAGAAAGCTTTAATTTAGTTCCTAATAAGCGATATAGTTCTTACTAATATTTAGAAACGAATTAAGAGCTTCTATCGCTTATAATCGTATTAAGGGCGCTGTAGTATTAATAGATATATTTTATAAATAACGCAGCCATTTGCTTAGCGTTTATTCGTCTATTACAAGTAATAGAAATCGATTGCTTTGTAAAACGGTCTATAACTACTATTACGTAGTCGTAGCCGTGTCGATCCTTTAGTAGCTCCGTAAAATTTATACTAATATCGCGCTAAGGCTTTTTAGGGATCAGTAAAAGTTGTAATAACCCTAGTGTTTTATCTGTCGATTTTTTAGTCCTTTGATAATTGTAGCACCTATTGATGTAGTTAGCGATATTAACTAGTATATTAGACTAATAATATCGAGCCTTTATAAGCTGATACGTCTTATCTCTACCGGGGTAAGCTGTAGAGATCTGATTATAAGCTTCTTTAATCAGCTGATATTATAAATTAGTGATATTAGGGACTAATAGTCTTCCTTTATATAATAATAACTTGTTTTTAAGCGAGAAGTTATTATTAGGCTTTTCTTTTACTTCTATTCTTAGAGGCTCATAGGACTTTTCTTATCTATTAGCTCTTAAAAGCCTATTAACGAAGTAGGAGTCGTCTATAATAGTGCTTATAGAAGCTAGCTATAAATCCTCTTTTATAGCCTCTTCGACTTAATCAGGTTATAATAACGATTTTAGATAATACTTTACTTTTATAGCGTCTTAATTTTTAGTATTATTTTCATCTCTTATAAGAATATCAGCTTTAGTGTTTTCAGAACCTCTACGATAGCTAATAATAAAATAATAATCAGCTAGCGCTTTAGCTTAACGCGCTTATTTACTAGTTAGAGCTTTAGTTATTATAAAATACTTTAGCGCCTTATAATTAGTATAGATCTTTATACACTAGTAAGTACGCTCTAGGTCGGATCTCCAGTTTTTAAGCGATTTTACAATCACTAATAACTCTTTATCATATATCTTGTAATTACACTCAGCAGGGGCTATAGTCTTAAAGTAGAACGCTACAAGGTAAAATTCGCTATCTAGGTGTTTCTAAGATAATATCCCTGCTATTACACTGTCGCTAGCGTCGGTTTCGATTATAGTCTCTAATTCCGGGTTATAGTAACGTAGTATAAGTACTATAATTAAGCTCTTTTTAAGCTTCTTGAATATATTTTTATAGCTATTATCGAATTTAAACTATACTTCTTTTTTCGTAAGATTAATAAGTAGCTTAGCGATTTTACTATAGTCCGCTATAAATTATTAATAGAAGTTATAGAAGCTTAAAAAGCTTTATATTCTGCGTACTAAGCTAGGGTCTTTCTAGTCTCTTATTATAGAGATTTTATCTTAATCGACTTCTATTCCTTTAGTTGTAATTATAAAGCCTAAGTATTTAGTTCATATAACTAAAAACTCGCTCTTTTTAATATCGATTTATAAGCTAGCGTCTTTTAGCCTTTTAATAACTTTTCGTATATGATCTTTATACTTATTAATATTTTCGGAATATATAAGAATATCGTTAAGGTAGGTAGTATAAAAATCGTCTAAATAGTCTAATAAGATATTATTTATATGCCTTTGAAAAGTAGCGGGTCTGTTTATAAGACTAAAAGGTAGTACTTTATACTTATACGCTCTATAACGTGTTCTAAATGTAGTTAGCTCCTTACTATTAGAGTCTATTCTAATTTGATAGAAAGCTTATCGAATATCTAGCTTTATAAATATCTTAGCTTTACTAATACGAGCTAGTATCTCGTCGATTAAAGGAATCGGGTAGTGATCTTTTCGCGTAATCTCGTTTAGCTTCTTAAAATCGATATAAAAGCGTAGGCCACCCCCTGGTTTTTTAACGAATAAGACTAGTGAAGCGAAGGAAGTGTTCGAAGGCTCTATAAAGCCTTTATATAAATTATCCTCTAAGTAATCCTTAGTTAGGACTAGCTCCTCCCGTGATATATTATATAAAGGACTGTATTTTAAGTCATAAGGTTTATCGAGAACTATCTTATAATCGTAGTCTCTATAAGAAGGTAGCTTATTAGACTCTTGTTTACTAAAAGTATTGTATAAGTCCTTTAAAAACTTAGGTACTTTCGCTGTTATTTCGCTTCGATCCTTAGGGGAAAGCTCAGCTATTAGCTGATTAATCTTATATAAGCTAGTTATAAATAGCTTAGTTCCTTGCCCTTTATCTCTATTTATTATTCGACTAAAAGTGGTAGCGCTAATAGTAAAAATATCTAGAGAAGAGCTAGTAGGATTTTTCGATTTTAATAGAGTAAGTGGATTATAATATAAGGTAACTAGTTTATAAGAGCTAAAACTAGAAAATCCTAATAACTCTCTTTCTATAGTTTTAAGCTATTTGTATAGCTCGCTTTTAAACGAATTTTTAGCTACTAATTTAGGGCGATTCGCTTTTCGCTTCCTTTTCTCGCTTATAGCGATAGGTGCTAGCTTAAGTTCTTTAGCCCCTTAAGCCTCTAGATATCGATTAATGTTATCTTAATGATTTTTATCGATTAGCTTCTTTTTAAGTTGCTCTCGTCTAATCGATATTTCCTTATAAAAAGGTCTAACGCTCTTAGGAAGCTTGCTAAGCTAAATCAAGGCTTTTCCCGCTATATCTAGTAATACTTTAAAGTACTCTAACTAAATACGGCCTAGAATAAGGTTATAATTACCTAATTCTAGTAAAAAGAAAGGTATATTAACTATTCTACGCTTATTAATTATAAAAGAGAGAGAGAGATAAGACGTAATCTGATTATTAGCGATTCCGTTATAGCCTTTTATTATAATAGGCTGTAATAACTGTTAAGATGTGACGCTAAAGAGATATTATAATTTCTTAGTAAAAGGCTTATTTAGGAAGGCGAAGCTATTAGCGCCTATATTAATTAAAGAGCGTAATTAGATAGAATATCTGTTTTTACTAAGGCGATAAGGGTAGGTAAAGTATAGACCGCCTATTAGCGTTAATAGGTCTAAGTTAGTTAGATCTATTACGTCGCTATATTCGCCTAAAAGAAGGTCTTATTTTAGGCCTCTTCTTTTAAATCAGCTTCGCTCTCTGATTAACTGATTTCGTTGATTTCCTCTTGATTTAGTTCTTTAAGATCACCTGATTTAGGCTCAGGGTATTAAGGTGATAAATACCCTACCTTATTACACTTATAATAGCGTACTTCCTAATTAGGCTTTATAGCTGTAATAGCTATAGTTTTTTCAGTAGTCTTTTTTATGTAATTATTATTATAACGATTTTATATTCTTTACTCTCTGCGAGCTGATCTAAAGGTTCTAAAGCCGCTAGTTATAATAATAGACTCTTTTCTTCTTTAATTAGCTATTAGCTTTTCTTATTCGTGCGATTTTAGCGTAGCTTAATAAAATTCGTTAAATCTGTTAATAAAGTTTACTACGGGTTTTATAGTAGCTTTAAGATCAGAGTATAACTTTATATAGAAGTAGTCTTTTAAGCGATCCCTAGGCTTTCTAGCCTTATTAGCAAGGCGTAGGAATTTAGCTTTAAAATTACTAAAATCGTTAGTAGATAATATATATAAGCTATTATATTCGGCTTTATATATCGATATTTACTTTATAATAAAGATCTTACGTAAATCAGCTATTAGCTCTGTATAGTATATATAAGGATCCCCGCTATATGTATTATGCCTTATAAATAAGGCTTCTTGTGCTTTATCCTCTGTTATATTATATACGTAGGTTATTCGAGTAAATTCGTTATTAAAGTAGTTTTAATTTACTTTTAGCTTAGAAATAATCGATAATTCCTATCGCTTAAACGTAGGGTTTATACTGTCTATAAGCGGCTTTAAATTACGTATTTTTCCGGTCTTACGCCGCTTATTGTTATATCTAGGAAACCGGTTAAGGGCCCCTATGATAGTAGCTCTAATTATATCTCTAATAAAAGAGGAATTTACAGGAGAAATTAGAGGTAAAGACGCTCTAGGAAGCTCTCTTTGAATTTGAGTTATAAAGTAAATTGTAGCGTTCGCTTCTCTAATTAGTCGATTAAGCGATAGAGTTATAATACGCGTTATAAGTGTTTTTTCCTTATCTCTTTACCTACCTCTAGTATATTCTATAATATTTATTCTAAGTGTATTTTCACGAATATACCTTAAGGGGCTTTCGTCTCTTACTTGATTAAGGTTAGAGTTAGAGCTTTTTAGCTCTTATAGTTCTTACTGTAATAAGCGATTCTCTTTAGCTTACTCTTATATTATACTATATAGTTCAGCGATTTAGTCTACTAGACTCTTATTAGCTGAATCTCGCTATTATAAGCGAGACCTAGGTCTAGCTATAGAAGCTTCTTCTACCTCTGATTAATCTATATTACTAGCGCTGGGTATTTATACTCTAGCAGAGGTACCTTAAACTAAGAAGAATAACTCAGCTTTATTATTAACTCTTAATTAGTTCGATTTATCTTAATTTTCTATAGAAGTTATATTTCTACTCGGAGAGCTATTATTATAATTACCCCGAGTATTATATTAAGAACTTATAGTTCGTATTATTAATTAGCTACTAAAATCGCGGAAATCGATTAATATTTAACTAAGATATCGTTAAGTAATAATATAGGGTTTTTAAAAGGTAAGTCGATTATATAAATAACCCCTTTAGCGTATAAGCCTAATAAAAGCTCTTTTCACTATTATAACGTAGAATAGTAACTTTTATATTACGTACTAGCGTATCTTATCTTATTACAGAATAATAACTGTTGTAATAAGTACTAAAATAACTCTTTTTAGTGTTTTACACGTATAAGTTAAATATATATTTAAACTCGAGGATTTGATTAGTTCTTTTAGGGAGCTGCGCGTATTAAAGAATAGGAGCTATAAAAACGGTCTTTTCTACTACTACTAGGAGCACGCTAGTGGGCTCGCTTAGCTCTCTAAAGTAGCTCTTATTCGCTATCGTAACGTAATAACGTTTCTAAGAGAGATATTAGCTCTCGTAATAGCTAATAGCGAATAAGACACTAGTCCGAGTTAGGAGAGTTCTTGACAACTAGTACGACGCTTAGTGGTCGGATTATATAGCTAAGTCCCGTGACTTAGTTAGACGTTTAGGGTTAATATAAGAGTGTTAGGTAATAATAAGCACTTATCTGCTTTTAGCTAGCCTCGTAATTCTAACTAATAGTAAAGCTAGGCGATTCCAGCTTTCAAATAACACTAGGCTAAGCGTAGTCTTATAACTTCGTATAAGTGGTCTATCGTTATATAACTAATTGCGTAGCGCTAGTAAGGTAGCGACAATAAGAGTTGAAAAATAAAAGCTCGCTTAAGGTAACGAGTATAAGTCGTCAGGATATTATTACGCTATCACCGGTAGTATAATTTAAGCTTAATATAATATAATAGCACAGTTTAGCATTAGCTAGCACGTGAGCGAAATAACCACAGATCAGGTGATAACCTCTCTATTAGCGCGAATATTAAGCTGAGGAGCCCTTAATTCCGTAGAGGGCGCTCGAGCTTATATAGATAAATTCCCCGGGCTATTCCCGATTAGGCCTAATTACACTTAATATAAAACTTAACGTAAACTCCTATAGTACTGTAGAGCTATTTCCCTTTACGTATAACTAAGTAGGTAACTATTAGTAAACCCCTTCAGAGTTAACTGAGCTCTACCGAGTTTTACCGAGCTTTGCCGAGCTCTAGACTCTTCCTAATCGGGTATAGTAAAGAAGTAGTTACCACTACTTTTACAATAGCTAGCTACCTATAGAGTAGAACTATATAAATTAAACTTTATAAAGGCGTAAGTATAGAGTTTAGAGTCCCTACTAGAATCCCTTAAAGCTTACTACTATTACCTATCCTATATCTATTCTATAGTATAGACCTACTAGAGATAAGTCGTTTAAAAGAGCTAGTAATAGGCTATATTAATAACACTAGCTTTATAGTAGAAGGAGCTACTACCGAATCTATAGTACGGAAATTAGAACTCTTATACCTAAAGGTAGAGAAATAGGCTTAGTAATATACTTTAGTATTTATACTATAGAAGTATAAGCTTATATACTTCACTTATAAGAGTAATAGAAGGAAAATTATAATATAAGATAAATCGATCGACCTCGGAAATAGTATAGAGGTATAAGTAAAGACTTATACTTATTACCTAGGAATTATCCTAAATAGTAAACTAAATAGTATAAAATATATAAAATACATTAAAATATAAGTAGAGAAATCTATCTAAGCTATAAGAGTAATCTCTAGCTTAAAGTAAAGAGTATTAAGAGTAGATATACTAATACTAGTTAGAGTAATTATTACTCTATAGATATTCTATAGTTATTCTACTTAGTAGATCTTAAATCTTATTTATAGGAAAAAGATATATTAAGTAAAATAACTAAGAACACTAGATACTCTCTAAAAGAAAGCCCTTTATCTAGCTACTAGAGCCTTCTAATCTATAGCTATAATAGTACTTAACGCCGAGATAGAGATATTTAATACTAAAGTATAACTCACTTAGCTTAGCTTAATTACTATATATTAAATTAGAACCTCCCTAATATACTAAGAGATAAGGATACTAAGGGAGAGAAGTATAATAAGTAAGAAACACCTAAGGAGATCACTACTCTAAGAGCTAAAGAAGAGTATAAGATATATTATATTACTAGAGGTATTTAAAAGACTTAAATAATAAGTACTAGTAGTAGCTGAACTATAGTAGATTCCCTTAACTTATATTATTAAAGACGCCGAAATAGTAATAAAATCCTATAATAAGCTCTAGTAAGAGAACCTAATATCGTATATATAAATCTTTACTAATAGAAGTAATATTAAAGGATAGGTAAGAGTAGCTGCGTAGGACTTAAAACAAAGAAGGAAGTATTAACTAGATATTAGTTTATTCTCCTAATTTATAGTCTATAGCACTAAGCTATATAGTATCTAAATAGCGCTAGATATAGCCCTAAAGAATAATAATATAAGAAAACTTACTATCTTTATAGATAACTAAGCTATAATCTTATCCTTAGCACGCCCCTGGAAGTAGTCTAGCTAAATAATTCTATAGAAGATATACTACTTAGTAAACGTCCTTTAATATAGATAAGTACTAGTAATAATATACTAGATTCTAGTATATATTAGAGTCCCTAGGAATAAAGTAGCGGACTAACTCGTAAAAGAAGCTATAAGCTAGAGATACCACGAGGATAGGAGCTAGCTAATAAGGGGAATACACTTATTATAGCTCTCTTAATTAATCTCGTCGTATAAGAGATAGATTAAGGAGAAGGCGAGACACTAGTAAACTAAACACTAGAACTAAAGCGAGATATTACTCCTTTATAAAGAAACCTAGAAGAAGTTCTTCTAATATTATATTAACTAATATATTAATAAGCTCTACTAGGGCTTTATAAAGGCTAAGAGTTTAGTACTAATCTAGATAAGGACTAATAAGATCAGTCTCTGCGGCTACTTTTATATAATTAAACGATTAGATAACCTATAGTATAACTACGAATAAGCGTACTAAATAATTAAATATATTATTAAAAATTACGAATACTTAGATAAATTAAAGGATAAGCACTTTATAGAGGTCTATACTAATATAAAGGTATATCTGAATAACCTAGAGCTTATCCCTAAAATAGTAGCCTTTATACTTATTATAGGCCTTATAAACCCGAAGGCGATATTTATAAACTTACTACTAGAGTAGTAACTTACTTTATACTTTCCTAAGGGGCGGCTAAAGTAGTAAATTAGTAATAATACGATAAGGAAATTTGAACTCCTCGCTAGAGAGAGGCTATAATAATAGTAATATATATCAGAATAGAAGCGAAAGGCTTAGGAAATATATAAGATTATATAGAGTTATACAGGTTTTTAATATTATTTAGATTTCTTTTATTTATACTAGTTTCTTTTATACTCTGTTCAGCTCTAGATACGAGGCTAATTAGCCCGTGATTATATATATAACTAGTCTATAACAGTACATCTACATAGCGCTAGAGAGCAGCTAAATAGTCTATAGATTTAAAAAAAAAAAAAAAAAAAAGATATCCAAAACACCGAGCCGCCAAATGATGCTCTAGTTTTTCGTCGGCACAACGTGCTCGTGACGCTCCTCGATTGTATCATCCATGATTGCCAGCTTTTCCGATGCCCTAGCCTTCACATCCGCCTCCTCACCATCAAACAGGACCGAAATTTCTTCCAAGGCTTTCCCCTTCGTCTCTAAGAAGAATAGATAGGCAATGATACTCTCAATCAGCAGTATCACAACATATACAATGTAGTACTTCCAACCTGCATTTTGAAGTCCGATCGGGTTGACGTATTGGTTGACAAACACTGCAACTTTGGTGGAGAACACATATGTCGCCATGCCTTTTGCCCGGACAGAATAAGTCAGAATCTCGACAGAATATGCGACGGGTAAGGGCGAGAACGCGATGCAGTAGAAGAACTGGAAGATGAAAATGAAGACCAGGACTGCGATGGCGGCCGAGTTTGCACCTGTTTGCGCAAACAGGGCAGAGCAGATTGTCCATGTGGTGAAGATTATGAGCATGCCGACGGTTGAAATCCGGAAAAGAGGTCGTCTGCCAATGCGTTCGGTTAAGAAAGCTGATGTCAGAGCAATTCCAAAATTCCAGATGCTGAGAATGCCGTTGATGAGCGCTTGTGTGCCTTTATTGGTGATTCCGATGCTATCTAGAATCCTTGCCAGGTCTAAAGCCATCGATTAGGATCGTTTTCGCTGCACAGAATTCTGTACTTACAATACGATACGAGCCCGTTACCCGACCATTGTGAGAACGTGCCCATGCAAACGACGATGAACACACGATATCTGTTTCCTTTGCTGCTAATCATTGATTTCCAGGTCGTAGCCCCGGTTGCTAGTAGAATGTTAGCCAATGTGCTGGAGATGTCCTCACTAGGTCCAAGTACGTACATTTCTCTAGCTCAATTGCAGCGCAGATCTCAGCATATTCAAGTTGGACCAACTCAGTCTGCACTCCATCACCATGGTATTGAATCAGTGCTGCCATTGCCTCGTCACCCCTGTCGTTTGAAATAAGCCATCGAGGCGATTCAGGTAAGAACCAGATAGCTGAAAGTTGAATCAAACTGGGTACCATCTGCAAGAGCGAAGGGATTCTCCACGACCACTGTGAGATCTCGCAGTCAGTAACTGATGTTATTGAGAGATTGCGCACATTTATCTTACTGTGCTGGGAATGAGTCGGGTCCCGTATGTAATCCATGCGGCAAGAATACTTCCCAAGAACCAACAGGTATTGCATACAGCAGTAACAGCTACACGCTCTTTTGGGTGAGAAAGTTCGGTGACGAGACTAGGCGAAGCAGTGGTACAGAAAGAAAGTCCGAATCCTAGAATGAACCGTGCAACACAGAACGTTGCGAAGTTCTTGCTCTCGCACTGGATGATAGCACCGGCGATCATGATGATGCTCCCGACTGTAATGCCCATTCTCCGCCCATATTTATCAGCGACCCATGGAGCGAAAGGAGTCGAGCATATTGCGCCTAGCGCAATGACTGCAGATACAAGACCAAGTGTTGAGCCTCTGGGTCGTCCGAAGTAATCGTCCCAGTATGAAACTGTCTGAAGGGAGTTCATCATAGAGCCATCATAGCCACTTGTCATATAACTAACAATGGCTGCAGGAAAGAGGAGGCCATAGAGACGACGACGAGACGCGACCTTGTACCATGACGGAGCTTCTTTGGCGAGTTGGGATATCTTTGATGGTTCATAGGCTGCTGATGGCGCTGATGAAGTGCGAGCCTCTTTCTCAAGCAGAGATTGCCTTGGAGCAGGGAACCTTTGACGGAAGTTATCCATGATGAAATCTGTTTCAACGGTGAAGAAGAAGAATAAGAAGTTATTGATCGAAAACAGAAGTGCTGGCGAGCTCTGCTCAAAATTTGAAGGACGAGCTGTTCCTACTTATACATGAATGGTTGAATGTTGTCTATCGAGCTGGACAAAAAGGAAGCAAGCCACTAGGAGCCACGAGAGTGACCCGTAGGTACGGAAACAGGATGGGGAAAGTAGTTACACTCGCCCCGGACCTCCAAGAGTGGGCGGAGAACTACATACTGTCATACGATCGGTCTCACGGAAATGGGGAATATTCCCCAGAACCCAGAAGAGTTCATTGCAGTGATGGGGTTAGCGGGGCCTCCACAAACGAGGTTTTCTAGCCAAGGCGCACCAGGGCTCGCTTGGACGGGGCAAATCCGAATGCTTTCCCCGCTGGACGAAGCCATGACACTTGGTATCCGTAGGTAGAGATAACATGACTCGTAAAAAGTCTCCACTGGTCAAAGTCAACTCAGCTCCATCAAAGAAAACATGGAGTTCAGGAACCAAGATTGGCCCAGCCAATTATGTATCCCCACCCGGGGCAGCTATCACATTTTGCCCCGATCGAATAAACTGAGCTGTCCCAGATGTCCGGTTATCGAATTCCGTTTCATCCCCAGTTCTATGTTATGCTTCAGATAGGTATCAAGCAACCCACCCTTTACGGAGCCCAAGAGGCGAGCCAAGAGTATGTCCGTCATGAGTGGGGTTTGCCTTTTCTATTTACTCTTCCACTCGTCGCGCGTGTGTTCAGTATTTAAAGCTCCCGTTACAGCTATCTGTTTTCGTTTCATTTTCTTCCTCTGTTCCCATCCACAACGACTTGTTGATAATCTATGTTAATATTATTCCTCCTTTGACAGCCATCATGTCTACCGGAATGTTGAAAGTTGAGGGTTCGAGAGTTGTTGACGCAAATGGCCAAACAGTGGTCCTTCGTGGGGTAGGTTTTGCTTCTCGACTGTTGGAGATGATCACTCACACTGTCTCCAGACAGCCCTGGGAGGCTGGATGCTTATGGAAAACTTTATGAACGGATTTCCTGGTCGGGAATGTCAGATTCGCGGTGCTCTTCTCGAAGTCCTCGGACAAGAGAAGTGTGAGTACTTTTTCGACAAGTTTCTCGAGTACTTTTTCACTGAAAAGGATGCGCAATTTCTTGCGTCGTTGGGTTTTAACTCTCTCCGTTTACCTTTGAATTATCATCACTTCGAAGATGACATGAATCCAATGGTCATCAAAGAGGAAGGATTCAAGCATGTTGACAGGGTTGTTGAGCTCGTAAGCTTCCGTGTTCACTTTGGCAAGTATTGATTAGGCACTGACTTAATGCCGCAGTGCGCGAAATACAATATCTACACAATAATCGACCTGCATGCTGCACCTGGTGGTCAATCTCAAGATTGGCATTGCGATAATCCCACAGGATACGCCGCCTTTTGGGACCACAAACATTTCCAAGATCGGGTCGTCAACCTCTGGGAAGTGATCGCTGCTCGATATCGATCGAATGCTTGGGTCGCTGGATACAATCTTTTGAATGAGCCAGCCGACAAGCAATGGACACGCCTGTTGGCCTTTTACGACCGAATCATACCCGCTGTTAGAGCCATTGACCCAGATCACATCCTCTTCCTTGAGGGAAATACTTTCAGCATGGACTTTTCTGGGTTCGACAAAGTCTTCTCAAATAGCGTTTATGCCGTGCACGATTACTGCGGCTTTGGATTTCCCAACAGAATCGGCAGATACGTGGGTGAGAAAGATCAAGATGCTTACATCCGAAAAATGTATGACCGAAAAGTGGAGTTTATGAAGCAGCACAATGTCCCAATCTGGAATGGTACTTGACAGTCACCCCCTTAGTTAAACAAAGCTGACTGTTGTTAGGCGAATTCGGCCCAATATATGAGAAGGAGAGCAATCCCGAATGGAAAGTACAGAACGAAGAGAGGTATAACATGCTCGATAAGCAGATGGAGATCTATACTTCCGAGGAAATCGGTGAGCAAGATTCCGCTCGGCAACGGATTTTGACTAATTCATTGAATCAGCGTGGTCTATATGGGCCTACAAAGATATCAACATCATGGGCATGGTCTTTGTCAATCCAGACTCGGCATGGATGAAGCTCCTCGGTCCTATCTTAGAAAAGAAACGAGTCATGGCAGTCGACTCATGGGCATACGACGACGCACATCTGCAAGAAGGACTGTTTGGCCCCCTACACAAGTGGTTCGAAGACAACATTCCAGAAGAGCACAGCAAAAAATACCCATGGCAATGGCGTATGAATATGCACGTCTTCAGAGGAATCCGAGGAATCACTTTAGCCGAGTACCTCATCCCAGAATGGGCTGAGTACTTCCGTGGAAAGACTTTCGAGGAATTGGATGAGCTGGCTGCTAGCTGGAAGTTCGAGAACTGTGTCGGAAGGGAGAGATTGAATGACACCCTGAAACTTTTCAGTTCCATGAAGGCCGATGATGAGAGACTAGTTGGCAAGGTCATCCAGCCAGTGGCATTGACAAATGGGCAAAAAGAAGGCGTCTTTGAACTATCGCCTGCTGAAAAGGCAAGATTAAAGGCATCAATTAAAGAGATCAGAGTAAATGCATAGCTCCATAATTCTAATAAATTCTAATTTTATTACCCCCCGAATACTGGACAAGTCGTTTCGCTTAAGGTTGATAAAAGGACATATTTGTTCTGTTCCTCACTCAATTCCCAATGAAATTCGGTGGCAATACTTGAGTCCATTATTGGTAACCTTTAAATCGAGCTGGCTTCTAGTGTTCAGGCTTATCCCAGAGGTGATAAGAAACGGAAGCACTCGCATGGTCTACGTGAACTAAAGGCGAAGCGTTACTCGACTTTCCAACAGCCTAACTGTGAGGGCTACTTGAAACGTATATACTTAGAGTATACAGGAATGACACTGTTCGATCGGAATATGAATGTTGAATGCGCTGAACCCTACTTTCATGTCATGTGTCCACCTGTCATGTGCTGCCAAGGAGATGCCCGATTCTGCGATGACAATACTCGGCGGAGCGACTTTCTTAACTCTACTTACATCGATTACTCTCGAATTATTCACAATCTTTCTAGCCTAGTCAGCCCCATGTACCCAGCTCAAATCATCTCTCTAGTCGCAGGCTTTCAGCTTCATGAGTCAAGCATCAACCAACTCTACTCGAAATCCCTCGGCCCGCCGTCGAGCAGCCCAGTAGGTAGTCTTATTCTGGAAGGCCCCGTTCAACCAGAAGTATACGACTGTACCATTTAACCTTTGTTTTGATGATAAAATGTTCACAGAGGAGTGCTAACTTTGAGATCAGAGCTTGCGGGACTTGTCGTACGCGAAAAGTTCGCTGCGATGCAGGTTCCCCCAAATGTGGGCTGTGCGAGAGCTTAAACGTTGACTGCGTATATCTTGATCCAGAAGCTCAGAGACTAGACCCAAATACGCGCATCCTACTCGACAGGATTCAGAAATTGGAGGACCGAATCTTTACTTCTCCTCCCGGGTCGGTTCCTATCTGGTCGGGGTTTCAGCCCGCAAAGAATCCAGGTGGCCGCTCCATAGTCAGACCTCAGAGCAATCCGGTCCTCACGCCCGGGACTGGCGACGTTGAAGAGATAGGCGTTGGACAGTTAGGCGCTGACAGTGCTTCACAAGAGGAAGTTTTAACTCTTCCTACACTCCACAATGCCAACACTACCAATTTATACCAGTGGACTGTTGTTCAGGCTCTCCTATCGGAAGATCGCATGAACTGCGGTGAGCTACGCTTTCATAGATCAGTTCTACCGGAAGCAACCGATGTATTTCTTCTTTCAGACCTAAAAGAAGTGCCTGCAGTTGAGACACAGTCATGGCATCTATTCCGACATCCTAGCAGCGGTGATGCAAGTGAGGTGATTTGGGAAGATGATACGGAGAGTCTATTTTTAAAACGGTTTGAAGATATCAAAGAACTCATCCACGAATATTTCGTCAACGTTCATGTTTTTTACCCGATTCTGTCCCAGCCTGAAATCTATGACATGCTGCAGGTTGTTGTCGAGTCTGAACACGACAAACCATGTAATCCGAGAGCGCTGAGTACAACAAAATATTGCTTGCTGCTCATCGTGTTGTGTCTGGGGTCGATATCAAAAGAACGAGCAAATCTCATATACTCCAGCGGTTCTGGACATCCACCTATACCACTGGCCGATGGCAGATCGCCAGCGTACATCAGCGAAAGCTTACTTTGGGCAAAAGCCAAGCTTCTATTGGGAACAGTCTCCTTTGATGACAGTATTGAGGCCGCACAGTGCTTTGCGCTTTCCAGGTACGTTTGAGGATCCTTCAAGCACACTTCCTGGCTTCTGTATCTTTGTCCCTGATTGCGAGGCTGCGTTTATCTGTCTCGCTATGAACTTGAACAGTTCTTAACGTCTCACAGCATTTACCTCGGCTCGAAGGGAAGGACTCTTGAAAGCCATCAACAAGTTCACCTAGCAGCCAGAAAAGTTGTGATCTTAGCAAAACGGTATGATTCCTTGGCTACAAACTCGCGCTACAACTCTAATATTGATTATGATCATCCAGAATGGTGCTTCAATATCAAAGAATGCCCAAGTTTTCGGATTCGTTTTGTCGACTATTTTGGGTCATCTACGTCTATGAAAGTGACTTTGCGATGGAATTGTCCATAACACCCCCTTCAGGAATCACTCGATACGAAGAGATGGTCCAATATCCAACGTCTGAGCAAAGCAGTACCGAATACCACAGTCCCATGAGTATGGATACAAGCAGTCCGTCCGACTTTTCAGACCATGAGACGAGACTAAGACACTCGACTGACTCCAGCCTTGTCGCCTTCCAAATCAGCACTAACTCCGCAATCCGACGGTTTCTTAATCGCATAACTGCAGTGATCTACAATCCTCATGAGTCCTGGCGCAAGAAAGATCACACTTCTTACGTCAACTGGCTTCTGAAAATCAGCAACGAGCTTCAAAATCACCATGAAGCAATTCACGGGAATTTGCCACCGTTCCTTCTCTCCACAGATCCAAGGGCGTTGTGGGATGACAGTTCTGGCACGGGAATATCAGTAGCAGATCATCGGGAATTTTCAAACCACCTTTGGAACGTTTCGCGACTTCGCGGACGATATTGCGCCGGCCAATATTGTATGTACCTTTTCTCCCCTAATGTCCTCCAAAGATCTGTGATCTCGGATCAAAACCTTGTCTCAGGACCGGGAACCGAGATCTCGATCCTAGGAAATTTGGCATCTATAATGCTGATGTTGTTGAAGTGATATGTCGAGCCTCTTACGAATTCGTTCTCCTCAACCCAGAAGCTGCCACTAGTCACCCTCGCGGTCAAGAGATTATGGACAAATGCAGGTCTTGTATACAATCCTGTGTGGATTTCGTGAAGATATTCAGCGTCGAACCAGTCAACTCTATGACAAACCTTTTCGCAACAGGCATGGCGTGAGTACCAGATTCATCCTATCCGACTTCACTACCGCCTCTGACATTTTTGTTCTGACCAAATTATAGGACTTTCGCAATGGTGATAATCCTCATGATAACAACTTCATCACCACAATTCCAGCAAGTAATACCCGCCGACATCGAAGAGGTGATCATTGCAGGTCAGCAGAACCTCAAGCGGTTTAGTCTGAGTGTAAAAGAATTCGAGTGGCATCTCCAGGAGTTGCAGAAACTCGATCGGGCTCGAAAGGCGAGGAAGCCTGGGAAAGCTTCCGATATGCTTACTTCCGACTGATTGCGAAATTCTAAAAAGAAGGTTAAATCTGCGTCGTGCAACAAAAACTCCATTTGTTCTGATCTGAGCCTGTTGAAGAAGAGGGGGTTGAGGCTGAGCTGTTTCGGACCACTTGTGGGCAGCAAGCGAGATATCCGCCTTAAATCATTATTGCTTGAAACCCCGGCCGACTTAGGATTCTTGACTCGGGAAACACTAATGGGCGGACCAAAGAGGGTCAGAGCTTGTTGAAGGGGCATGGTCTTGCAGGAATACCAATCTTTATGTCCCATCAGCTCGAAGCACTGTATATGGAAGGTGGTTTTTCTGCAGCTGACTAGCCCTCGCTACCTTTTCCCTTTTCTCAAGTAGAATATATGACGATTTCAATATTTTGACGGGGCAAAGTTGTTTCGACATCAACGGAGTGGTCTAACAAAGGGGACAATTAGGGGAAGAGACCAGGGCTATTTTTATCTCGGCAAACTTCCTGTCCAGTCTGCTGGGTCGAAAGAAGCTTTGTGACTTGGGGTTGAGAACTTGAGACGAAACTTGAAAGGTGTGGGGTTGTGTAGGAGAGAAGTAAACTAGAGATATTTTTAGCGATGTTTCGGACGAGTGAGGTTATCTTGATGGCTCGGGAGATCATCGCCGCGTGAACGTTGAGTGGTGTTTTAGCAGATGTTTGTCAGAGGTGTTTTAGATGACTTGCCAGGGTATGGTGGCTCAAGGACGTCTTCAGGTCAAGCGAGGACCTTTCAGGTTGGCTGCCCTTGAAGACTCCCCATATCTAATCAGGACCATGCTTGGGGCAAATAATTCAGAAAAACCACCCTCACAAATTTCGTCCTTAGACCACGGCGGAGGATTTCCGTTGTATTGTCCCACTACCTGCCTCTTTGGCCTGACTATTTCTTTTTGCGTTCACGGACTTAGTGGTGCTGATCAAGGATCTCTGGCAAGGAACACGCAATCAATGCATATTTTGGTCAGCACAAGAGGGACCATGCTTGAAACTTACGATTTGCTTTTCGGATCCAATGCGAATACGCAAGTACCGGTGTCGTAGGTGAGTAGCGCTAGCTCTCCTCTCGAGCGTAGGATTTGTTTCCTTGTCTGGATGCCTAGGGTCAACCATTGAATATGTTCAAGCTGTGTTCAAATGATACATTGCTGGGAGTCTGTTACCAAAACTGGTTGTCGTCACCAAATGAGAGGGTGAAGGTCGCTGACCTCGTATGATTGGCTTCCACCACGAACGCTGATACAAATACTGATGACTAGCTTCCCTGCAGAATGGCCTGAGCCAGCTTCTGACTGAGAGGCGGCGTGTTTTGGGAGGCAGGGAGGCCAAGCACGCGTAAGCTCTATCTGATGAGCTTATTTTGACCTTGCTTGAGCATGCTGATGCGTGCAGCCAATAGCTCAAGATGTATTGCTCATCATGAACCATGAAGTCCCCGAAGACTACTCAAAGTACACTACTGGACGACTACTGGCGAGACTGGCAAGACACAGTATTGTAGGTGGAGGTGGTGGCGGAGGGTGGAGAGACATCAGAAGGCAAGGAATGGAAGTCAAGGGCACGCAGGTGTGCATTTGGCGTCTCTAGCTCCTCTCCTCTCCTCTCCTCTCCTCTCCTCTCCTCTCCTCTCCCCTCCCCCGGAAGGCTAACCTTAACCGCTCAGCTACCTTACTGCTACTGTACTGTGATTTACTTAATAAAGTAGCTGCTTCTGTCGCCGACCTGGAGCCGAGCCGAACAGTGCGGCAGGAAAAGCGCACCAGGTCGCCGGAATCGTGGCTCTCGATCCCGAATAAAGGAACGAATGCAGAGGAGAGGAGAGCATGAGCATGCATCAACTTCCACTCCGTTCTTTCCGTCCTTTCTGAAGTCAAGTGCTCGTCAGCTGAAAACAATCGCCTCGCCCCATTCGAGATCCAGCTCGCCTGAACGAACACACCCAGCCAGCACAACAAAGGCGCGGAAAAGGCCCAGATAAGACGCTGGTACCTACCTACTGTACTGTATTGTCCATCCACTGCGCCGGCAGGCCGGGTCCTGGATCTACTTCCAGAGAAGCGAAGCGGGAGAAGAGGACGAGGCTAAAGCAACAGTTGATCTTCTTTCAACGGGACTTGCCTAACCTACCTATTGGGATCCCGCTCGCTCTTTTCCACCTTCTGTTCTCGTGCCGCTGCCAAGGGGCCCACGATTATCACAATCTCCATCACTAGTACTATTTCTACCTACTGTACCGAGTCCTCGACATATTTTGGTGTTGTGCTTCCCCTCCTCCACTACCCCATCACCTCCATTCCTCCTCTCCCCATCCCACAGCTTGACATCGGCCCACCCAGATTCTGAGTTCCCAGCGCCTGCCCCCTGCCCCCGGGGACTGCGCTTCGCTTCACCCTACCTTAACTTACGGAGGTACAGCGGTCAAGTGTTGTTACAGCACTAGCAAGGGGGGAGATACACCTTAACCTAAAAGAGTAGTATCGCGTTAATGCATCTAACACGCTTTTGTATTGTATTTTATACGTAAGTTGATGATAATTACATCAATTAAATAATTTTATTTTAATAGACCTTTTATTCGCTTTTATTACGTATACAGCTCTAGTGCCTGCTCTTCTCGATCATGAGACTCCTCCTGTGGCCCTAAATAGGCCTATTCCTCACCCTCCGCTAAAGTATACAAAGAATCACGAGCTTACACGCGATTAACGACGCGATATTATCCTTCTTCACTTAATCAGCTAGTCTTATAATTAAATTAGTCGACACTTGCCTTTCAGCTGATAAAACAACAAATTTAATACGCTTATAATACTCGAGTTATACCGCAAAAGAAGAAAGGTCGCCCTCTAATTCTTACTTAAGGTTAAATCGAAGAATTAGTTAAGTTTGTCTGCGCGTCACAGTATAATTATCGATTATCGTTTACCTAACTCGCTGAGGTTCTCGATTTTAGAGTTAAAAAAGACGCTATACGTACTGCTCTTACTCGTGAAGGCTTCTACTATCGATTAGCTATATGAAAACCTCCGATATCTAAGACGAATCGACGATTACGTCTTACTTAGGCTATCGAATATAAGGAATAGACAATAGAGCAATAGTACTAGATCTTATAGACTAATAAGACTTGGATTACTAGAGGGAGACACACTCGAACCTAGGTTACACGTAGACCTAGAGAGGAGTAGGACGAGACGTGTATTATCGAAAGATATTAACGAAAAAAGGGTTAGATGTTCTAGGGATGTTTTCATAGATATACTAAAGGGCCTAGTATCTTCTAGGAAAAGGATTAGGGATCGATTAATTAAGAAAGCTACTATTAATATACGGTTCTGATTATCCACAGTTATTTGGAACTTATACGGCGTTAAGGAATATATCTCGTCCTTATATAAGATAGAGCTCTAGGCCACGTAGCTGCGGATACTAAATAAGAGCTTCGAGAGCGTGGAATCATCGTGATCTTCTAGCCTCCTTTCTCTCCTGATTTGAACCTAATCGAGAGAGTTTAGTATATCATAAAGAATTATATTCAAGATAATTACCCTGAGATCATATCTTACGATCGTTTACGTGAAGCAGTAAAAGATACGTGGGAAAAAGTAGGGGAAGACGAGTTTAGAGCTCTAATTAAGAGTATACTAGATCTGTCACGAACCAGGCTCAGTCTTGGTACAAGTCACGGGTTGGCACCATAATACTGATGGTACTACCAAGTGGATGGCACCAGTCGGTGTTTGGTACCAAAGGGTTGATGGTACCATTGAGAGAATGGCACCAACAAGAGAATGGTACGAATTAGCGAGTAGTACCATACTCCACGCTCGTTGTCATAATAATAGTTATGTTGATCACGGTGGACATGGGTCACGTGATGTGCTAGCTTGCTAGACGGGCTTGCGGGCTTGCGCGCCCTGCAAGACGTCTTGCACGGCTTGCACAGGAAGTCGGAAGTTCTATATAACGAGTAGGTAGTTTCCTAGATAGTAGAGCTTCGTGCTCAAATCAAATAGCAAGTTTACACCTAGTTTACCACTGCTTGTAACGTCTCAATTCCTATTGAGAATCGAGCGTCTTGTTACCTTACTTCATAGCTGATACCAACCGACGAGTCTGTACTCACGACACCGACCGAGTTAGAAACGTTACAAGATCGTTGTTTAGCTGTCGAGAAAGCAGAAGGTAGATTTACAAAATACTAAGTAAATATTCATCAACTTAATGATTTGTATACTTAAAATCGTATGGGAAGTGCATTGACGCGATGCTACCCTTCTAGGTTAAGCTGCACCCCCCTTGCTAGTGCTGTAACAACACTTGACCGCTGTACCTCCGTATTGCTTGGAACCGCCCCCGGTCTAGACGGTGCCTGCACCTGAAGATCATATCGCAGCCAACCGCAGGTCCTGAACGGCTCAAGTACAGTATTTAGAAGCTTCGTCTCACAACCAAATCATTCGGACGTCGTTCGCGAGAGCAAAATCACAGCTCGAGCTTTTGTCCATTCCTTCACTGGTGTTGTAGTTTGGAGAGATGTCGACATCTTCGGTATGTACGCCTCATTCTTCCCCTCCTTCCCTTCATCTCCACTTCGGGTATCCAGTGAACGGATGTCTTGGCTGTGAGCATTACTTGGCTCCAAATGACCAAACAATCATGGAACGAGCACATCATGCCAATACATTCTAATTCAGTCAAAGGAGAAGGCAAACCTCGCACGCATTCGCGACAACCAGAGACGAAGCCGGGCCCGGAGGAAAGAATATCTTCAGGAATTGGAGAGCAGGCTGCGGCAATGCGAACTCCAAGGTGTCGAAGCCTCGAGTGAGATTCAGTCAGCAGCGAGAAGAGTGGCAGAAGAGAACAAGAAATTACGGGCGCTATTGGCACAGCATGGCGTTAGGGACGAGAGTATCGAGGTGTATCTGCAAAGAACCTCAACGGCCGATACGGTAATGGGAGGTCAATACGGCAGCCATAGCGAGCCGGTACAGGTATTGGAACAATTGCTTTCAACGCCCAAAGCATGCTGTACGGATGGCAGCAACCCTTCGGGAGGAGGACAGTCCTGCGATAGAGATAGCTCGGGCAGTGTCACCACTACTCAATCAACCTGGGATCCATCCCAGACTGCGAACCCGCGACGTCGTTCTGGAATCCAGCAAGCTGGGAGGGTAGCATCCATGCAATACATGACCCCAAGTGGTAGCACGACGAGCAGCTCCCCGATGGGACATAGTTCAGCGAGTCACGCAATGTCGCAACATCAACGGCTTGTATCCGCGCAAATGGGGAGGCATATGAGCCCAGGCTCGAATGCACCGAGCCAGAATCACCAGGTTTACGACTATGATCAGCAGTTCTCTTTGTCGAACCGGTCGTATTCTTCCATCCAAAGCAACACCCCGAAACACCAATACCAGACCTTGCAGCAGTCATCATCGGTATACGTGCCTACGACATCCAGCTCGAATGTCAATAATTGTAATTACGCGGCGGAACTAATCACGACAATGGCAGGTGTGAGCGACTCATCGGCAGTTCGGGCAGATCTTGGTTGCTCGCCGGGCATGGATTGTGAGGTGGATAATCAACTGGTTTTTAATGTTATGGATCGATACTCTGGTGTTGGGTTATAACGACTACAGAGGTGTCTGGAGCCTGTGGGTGGCTTTTGACACTGGGGTAGAGATTCTAGGGAAGTAATGAAAATGGCCAATTGGCAGCATCAACACTGTTGGACTGAACGATTCATTTCTGGGATTCAATATATCAGCCAGCTCTTCGCACTAGCGTGTGAAGGCTCAACTGGGGCGAAGACTATCTGTTTGCATTCTACTGTCTCGGTTTACGTTCCAATTCAAGGCGATCCGCATCAAGTGATGGTTCAATCGTAAAGCTGATCGTTCTTCAGCAATTAGCCCCCTTATTTAGTGCGTTTGGTTTAATTTTTGAGAAAGAGACAGGTGCTGAGCAAGACGAAAACATTACTCCTGATTGTCTTCAGTTTTATGACAGAGGCGGGGTATCAGAGCCAGCTAGCAACCCGCATCTGGACAGCCCATTCCTCAAGCATACCAAGTTAACGCATACGGAAACACCCACGCAGTCTCCAATTCATGCGGGTGCGCTTCTTTGTTCCGATTGCGAGAGCCCTTTGTCCACTGAACATCACATTGTTATTTCATTTGCCCTCGTAAAGTCCCCTGTGCCTCAAGCTTCAGAATCGACAATCCAGAGAGGTAGTATCGTCGTCCTTATCTTATATTTTCAATCGTGGCATTAGTTAGCGATGGCTCAATCACGGCGGCGGCCTCCACCCTTCTATGATTTTTCTCCTTTTCAACATGCACCTGGTGTCGCAGCGCAGATTCGAAAATACGGGGCTCCACAGATAGTCGACATCCCTCAGACGACGATCCCCTCACCTTTGGCGCCCTGTCTTGCTCCAGACACTGTAGCGGGTTTGAAACGGCGCCTACTCGGCGATGGGTCTGGAAAAGCGGTTTTCAGAGAAGAGAGTGCAGGGGCGGAGGTTTGGGCCAGCTGGAAGAGAGCTTGGGATCTTTGGAACAACCATTACATTGAGGGACGGGTGTCTCCAGTGTGGATCAGAGAGGAGTATGAGAGATTGAAGAAGGAAATGGAAGATGCGAGAGATAAGCGACGACGAGAGCAGGAGATTGACAGATTCAGAAATCGAAATTTCCCGAAACGTCACAGCAAACCAACTGCTAGAGCGACGGTCTTCTCTAGAGAGAAACCCGAAGCAGCACCAGGAAAAGTCTATAAGCAGACGTCCGAAATACGACCAGCCAAAAATGCGATCGTCAAAAAGCTGCAGAGTCGACCCAAGCCAGGTAGTAAGAGAGTGTTCAAACGCAAAGGAGAGAAAGTTCCGGTCTATGGAGAGCGGGTTCTTACCGAAATCGTTCAGGTTGAACGAGTCGTACCCAGGGATCCAGCCACTATGAGTAACAGGTCAAATATCGCCGCAAACAACCGAGTCAAACTTCCTGTTCCCAAAGGAAATGCCGGACCGAAATCGCTGGATACTGTAATCGAGATCGCATTGGAAGAACGGCAAGTTATGGAATTCGGTCACGTCGATGTCTCCGAAGAAAAGATCTCACCTAACGCCATGTCCTCTGCGGATATGCCGAAGTACAGAAAGGAGAATAATACTTTACCTGGTACAGACGAGACACCAGACGAGACACCCAGGTTTGGCTCTCAGAGACCACAGATGTGGCATCCAGTTACGGAACCGTGCTTGGAGGGAGAGAGGACGTTGACTGTTGACGAAACGGTGCCTATAATCGAGTTTGAAGATCGATGGGTTGATGTCCTGGAAGAGGATGGCAAAGCAGTATTGATTGGGTGGGTTGAAGAAGATGAAGATGCTGTCATGGAAGATGTTGGTAATGATAGCGAGAATATCGACCTCGATCTCGATCTTGACGTAGACGATAATGGCCATCTCGCCAGAATGCCAATACCAGTGATTGACGAAGAGCCCGCGGTGTTCTATAAGCCGAGACACCTTGTCGAAAGGGACGACCACTTTAGCGGCGGATTCTTCCCTATGAAGAGTCTTGATCCATACCCAGAGCCTGATGATTCTGATGACAATGGCAACCGGGACTGGCTTGATGCTTTGCAGAATACTGTTTGGCGCCCACGTCATGTTGGCGAGAAGACTTTGCAGATTGAGATGGACGATTTGTTTGATGAAACTCCCGCAAAGACATGGCTCGAGGTTGATGGAGGTGTTGATTGTGGACGGAGTCCATACCCGGTACGTGTTGTGTGTCTTGTCAAGTATCATTTCTGACAGTAGGACAGGTCCTACGAAGCGTGACCGAATATGTCAAAATCCCAAAAGATCTTGGTGGGGGTCTCAACGGTGTGTTCCGCAAAAAGAAAATGTGGGATGGAGTCACTGGGACTATCTTCAATATGCCCACAAAGCCGCTTGAGCAGGATGAAACCGAGGACGAGAGGATGAGCCGCATGCATCTTCTATACGGCGATTTCTTTCGCGATAATCGTTACAAACACCGTCACGACTTCTTCCCGCTGGATATTCGTCGTGTGAAAAGAAGAAGCGACAGAAACTACCCTGGAAGACAAACCACAACGCCGATGTTGGAGAACAGGGAGACTCTGGTCCGGTATCCATGGCATATACCTGAAGATGAGGGTAAAGATCTGCCTGCCAACGACCCGTGGGCGGTAACTGCCGAGCAAAAGCGAAAGAAGAATGTCCCCGTCAGAAGACATCCTCCTGCCCACTGCTATCAAGACAAGAATCAATTACCCCTCTTGCCTGTCGATGACTTAATGTGGCGGGAAGAACTACAGGATGATGATTATGGACGTTGGAAATACTTCGTCACCAACCTCCATGGCGGAACCCTTCTCATCAACGGCCAAGAGATCAAGAAGAACCAGATTGCTGGACCACTTCCAGAGTTCGCTGTCATTGAATGCCCTGGCAAGCAAATTGCCTTTTGGTGGGGTCCAGGCGGCAGGAATTACTTGCAAGGACAGCCGGGGTACGACCATGAGAGCAGATGGGAGTCCTTAAGACGTAGCGATCCTGACTTAGCGAAGGTCGCTCTGACTTCTGGGCAAGAGTGGGATTACAAGATCAGAGTGCGAATTACGAAGGAATTCTCGGGGAATGAGTGGGAGGATGATGCGCAGTGGGATGAATGGAAGAAAGCTGTTGCGGCACCATCTGAACCGGATCTAAATTGTGACGCTGCGAAGCCTGCTTTAAGTGAGTTATGTCATAAATCATAATGAGAACAGAGCTGACTTTTGCTACCAAGCCGACAATACTCTAATCCGATTCAAGAAGTTCAACAAACTCGGCATGCCCACAGGTACCGACATCATACAGCCTGAGTGTTTCCCATCCGACAGAGACGAGCTCCGCTGGCTACACACCAAAGCCGAGCCCCTATCGGAGGTGATACAGTCCTCCCAGAAAGACAATTTCATCGACCCTCTCCAGGTCGGCATGCCTTTCTTCCCAGGATCCATCGCCCCAGAAGATGTAAAGGAAGTCCGGGCACAAAGAATGGCGAAGCGAGCCTACAACGCGAAGGAGCGGGAAATTATCAAGGAACAGATGAATTTGAACGTTGCGGTAGCGAAGATGAAAACTGCAAGACTTGAGCGCGAGAGAGAGGCTAGTATAGCGGTGGGAATGAAGCGGGAGGCTGAGTCGCAGCTGCAAGGCCCATTCCCGAAGAAGAACGCTTTGGCCAATACGAGGGGAGAGGCTGAGGAGGATCTCAAGAGATATGATGGTGCGGATACTGAGCCAGAGAGGTACAAAATGCCTCAAAATATGGAGTTCCTCGTCCGTGTGTTCGACAAGGATGTCAGGTCGGCTTTGGAAAGGAACATCAAGGAGTACGGGAAAAGAAAGACTGTCGCCCTTGCAGCTGGTCGCAGATTCACGGAAATCCTACCGACTCTGGATGTTGAGATTGAGCAATATCTCGACAAAAGGAGAGAGCGAGAGCAGGACGATCTTGGATCCCTAGAAATATTCAGAAGGAACAGACTCGCGGCAGGAATTCCAATGCCTCCAGAGACTTATATTCCTCCTGGGGTCGACGAGATTTACGCCGCCTGGAAAGCCGACCAAGCTGAGCTGGCTAGAGAAGCCGAGGAGGAAGAAACAATAGAAAGACAGGCGGAAGAACTTCGTCTTAAAATCAACCAAGCAGCTGAACAAGAGCGCTTAAGAAAAGCTAAAGCCGCCGAAGAAGCCGCGCTCAAGAGGTTCGAAATGCAGCAGACGATAGCGGATCAGAAAGCAGCTGCTGAGGTGAAGATGACGCTTGCTGAGATAGCGCAGCAGAAGAGACTCGCGAGCTGGAGAGCTATTCTCGCGAATAACAAGGCGAAGAAAGCCTTGGAAAGCAAGATGGCGAAGATGAATGCTGAGGATATGCCGCTGGAGCTGGACGGTTCTGAACTGCATGGGGCTTTCGAGTTTGAGCAACAGCCTGAGGACTATATTGATACGGGGAAGAGTGCTTATTCAACGGGGAGTCTGAAGAGCTTTGATGGGCAGGCTGAGATGCTTGTGGATGATCAGGGCCGGTTTGGCTGGGATGTGGATGGGGAGGTCGAGGGGAACAAGCCAACAGAGAGAAGAAGGATTCGGCAGGTGGAGGGAGAGGCAGAAGACTTTGAGATGGCGGCGGAGGAGTTGGAGAGGAGGGGCCCCGTGAAAGTGGATGTTTATAGGGAGACTGTGAGGAGGAGAGCCGGTGATAATGTGGAGGTCGGTCTTACGCTTTGAGCGTTTGCGAGTGTGGAGAAACTGGTAGTTGGTAGGTAGAGGGTTTTTGGTTTACTATCATGGAGTGAGATCGAAGTTAGTGTATTTGACAACTAGGGGTTCCCCAATTTCTCTTACTATCTTCATTTTTACTGTTGTGCGAACGGTACGTAGGTGGTAACCATGTGGCCAGGATCGGCACGCCACAAAAACATCGAAATGCAACAAAGATTATTAGTTCTCTATGCGAGTGAGATGTGGAGGCAAACTTTAGATGACATGTGTGACGTGGTGAAATTTAGTTTTAGGATAAATGCAGCGGTGTTTTAGTCGAATGGAGATAGCTGTGTGGCTTTACTCCTTGAGATATGCAGAATAGCCCTTAACAGTAGCACCAAGGCCATCGGCGTCAAATCATAAATAAAGTAATGTCCTCAAATGTTTATAGAACATTGAAACATTTCATTTGACGCTTTTTACATGGGAGGAACTGGCCAGTATAAAGTACCTGGGTACGTCTATGGAGTAGCTGGTGAATGGCATTCATATACGGACAAGTAGAGTGAATACTGTGTTTGGGTCTCTATTTGTACGTTTTGTTGGCGTTACTACAGTTCATTCTAACTTTCTCGTAATGAACGTGTGGTTAAAGTCTTCCGTATCTACTGTGATATGATGATGTGCCTCAATAGTGAGTATCCAAAAATATTATGGTATATGACGAAACAGAGACGATTTTGAGCTTTTAGCCCCTTTAAACTGGCCATCCTTCTGATTCTGGTTTCAAGTAAGTGGTTCCCACTACCTCACTCGTCTAGAAAGTCCATCATTTACGAGATGTAAATCAACTCCTCAATGTTTTCTCTACCTTTCCAACCCCTTTACTTTAGCGAGCTCGCTTACCGTTTCTTGAAACCAAATAGAGCTCATGGGAGAGGGGAGGGCCATAAATTAAATCGTCAAACGCAATCAAATCAAGCGAAGATAATCTTCAGAAATACCATCTGATGTTCCACACGAGAGTCCAAATTGGCATGACGTTGATGCAATCAATCCCTGATCCCACCTCGGGCGAATATAAATGTTATTCCGAGAAGATCTGATTGGCGCGCAAATATCAACTACAACTTCCCCGCGCTGAATGGTTGTCAACAGGGCTCGAATAGCGTCAAATTTGCATGACAATTCCGGCTGAATTGTACTTGCCTACCAAGTGCTTGTCTGGTCAACATCATTGCACCGAGAGATCGTCCGGGGGCGGGGATGCTCGGGGAAGGGAACAACTACCTAGTGCAGAAAGCCACCCGTTTACCCCGCGATTGCTTGAATTTCGCCGCACTAGGTATTACGGCATACGGCATACGGCACTACCGGACATCACACGTTATGTCTGTACCTGAACGAACTGCCAATTCAGGGCAAGATTGACAATAACTCCTCACTTTGTTCTGTCATCGGCCTCTCGTATCGCTGCATGTGCGTAAGGTATCTGAATCACATTTGTTGATGCCATAGCTTGCATGCATGGGATCACTCTTGATTTTTAAAATTTGCACAAGCGCCAATGAGTGTTAGAATGGCATGCATATAAGCCAGCCCAGTCCCTTTGCGATATCCAACATGCCCGTGCAAAGTTCCAAATCGGTTCTCTTACAATGAAGCTCCTTCGTACCATTACAGCTTTTGCCCTCGTGGCACAAGCTGCGGCTCTGTCAATCGGAGGGAAGAATATGAAAATTGAGAGAGACAGTGCTGGCCTCCAAGATATCGTAAGTACTCTCAAGCCTGCGTTTTACATGCATACATGCACAAACCCTGTGACTAAATGGACTAGGTCACATACGACGAACACTCCCTCAAGGTCTATGGTGAACGAATATTCGTGTTCAGTGGAGAATTCCATCCATTCCGACTACCAGTCCCTAGTCTCTGGCTCGATGTGTTCCAAAAAGTCAAAGCTTTGGGATTCAATTGCGTTTCATTCTACGTAGACTGGGCTCTTCTAGAAGGAAAGCCAGGGGTTTACACTGCTGAAGGAGTCTTCGCCTTCGAGCCATTCTTCGATGCCGCAAAAGAAGCGGGTATTTACCTCCTCGCTCGTCCAGGCCCGTATATCAACGCGGAAGTGTCTGGTGGTGGGTTCCCAGGCTGGTTGCAACGCATCAAAGGACAACTCAGAACCCGTGCTCCGGACTTCTTAGCTGCCACAGACACGTATATGGCGGGTATCGGCGCTGCTATCGCCAAAGCTCAGATCACGAATGGTGGTCCAGTCATCCTTGTGCAGCCCGAGAATGAATATACCAACGCCATTTCTGGCGTTACTGGAGGATTCCCAGATCCAGTCTATTTTGCTTATGTCAAGAAACAACTCCGAGATGCTGGGATTGTTGTGCCGCTGGTCAATAACGATGCTTGTAAGCTGTTATACTTTCAATACCCTTGGGTTTACCCTGACAATTCTTAGCGCCCAAAGGATATTTCGCGCCAGGGTACTCCATCGGAGGATCCACAGAGGGCAATGTTGATATCTATGGCCATGATAACTACCCACTGGGTTTTGACTGCGCTAATCCTCGTACCTGGCCTGCGGGTAGGTTGCCAACGAACTTCCATGCTCTGCACCAACAACAGAGCCCAAGTACGCCATACGCGCTCATTGAGTTCCAGGGCGGGTCGTTCGATCCCTGGGGTGGCCTGGTCAGTATCTCTAGCTGATTTCGTGAGGAGAAGTTACTAATGAGAGTAGGGTTTCGACCAATGCTCTGACCTGCTGAATATGGAGTTCGAAAGAGTCTTCTACAAGAATGACTTTGCATCTGGCGTTGCAATACTTAATCTGTACATGATCTGTCAGTTCTTCCTGTCTCTCTTGACCATGTACGGAGTTTGGTTACTGACATACATAGATGGTGGAACAAACTGGGGAAATCTTGGTCATCCTGGCGGATACACCTCTTACGATTACGGCGCGAACATTGGAGAGAATCGCGAGATCCATAGAGAAAAATACAGCGAGTTGAAGCTCCAAGGCAATCTCCTCAAAGTCTCACCTGCGTACCTCACTTCCAGGGTAGGGACTGGAACCACCGGAACCTATACTGATTCAAGTAGCATTTTCACTACGCCACTTTTCGGCAATGGCTCAGCAACAAACTTTTACATCATCAGGCATTCTGATTATCAGACTCTTAATTCTGCCACGTACAAGCTGACCGTCGCGACAAGCAAGGGAGCTTTGTCTATCCCACAACTTGGAGGGAGCTTGACTCTCAGTGGCAGAGACTCGAAATGGCACGTGACTGAGTACGATCTTGGCGGACTTACGCTACTGTACTCTTCGGCAGAGATCTTCACCTGGAAGAAATTCGGGGGAAAGACAGTCCTTGTTGTCTATGGTGGACCAGGAGAGCAACATGAACTTGCTGTTGTCTCTGGCAGCTCGGCGAAAATCGTTGAGGGTGCTGATGTTACCACTAAGAGCGTGAATGGCTCTGCTGTTCTCAACTGGAAGACTTCGCCGACTCGGCGTGTGGTTCAAATTGGAGCCCTTTTCGTCTACATCCTGGACAGAAACTCTGCTTACAACTACTGGGTTCCTGATTTCGTCCGAGACGATCAATGGGGAGCGTAGTAAGTCATTGTCCATTCCAATTTCGGTGCTTTTAAACTCATAAGTATTAGTTCTGCCAATATTGGCAACACAACCTCGGTCATTGTCCAAGCTGGCTATCTCGTCAGGAAAGTCTACATCAACAACAAGGCCCTTCACATCGACGGCGATCTTAACGCTACAGTCCCTATCAAAGTCCTTGGCGCACCTGCTGGCTTGAACTCTCTTCACTTCAACAGCGCAAAGCTGGATTACAAAGTCGACTCTGTTACTGGAGAGTGGTCATCTACTCTTCAGTACAACCAGCCCAAGGTCAATCTTCCAGATCTTTCATCTTTGAGCTGGAAATACCTTGATGATCTTCCTGAGGTTCAGTCAACGTATGATGATTCCGCCTGGACCAAAGCAGACCACACCACCTCAAACAACCCGTTCAAGTTGCAAACCCCTACATCACTATTCAGTAGCGACTACGGATACCACACCGGTGTGCTGCTCTACCGCGGCCACTTCGTCGCCACCGGAAGCGAAAGCACATTTTTGGTCCGCACCCAAGGAGGAAGCGCTTTTGGGTCCTCAGTCTGGCTGAACGCTACTTACCTCGGTTCTTGGCCAGGTATTGACAAAGCTTCAGAGAACAACAGCACCTACACACTTCCAAACCTTACCAAGGGAAAGACTTACGTCCTCACAATCGTCATCGATAACAATGGCTTGGATGAGAACTTTGTCGTTGGCCCTGACCAGATGAAAGCACCTCGTGGGATCCTGAGCTATAACCTCGCAGGCCACGATCAGAAGGATATCTCTTGGAAACTCACGGGTAATCTCGGTGGTGAGGACTACATTGACAAAACTCGTGGACCATTAAATGAAGGTGGTCTCTACGCCGAGAGGCAGGGCTTCACGCAGCCATATCCTCCCAATCGACAGTGGGCTGCTGGATCTCCGGTGACAGGAATTAGCACTGCTGGTGTAGCCTTCTACCAAGCGAGCTTCTCGCTTGATTTGCCAAACAACTACGACATACCGCTCAGCTTCAGCTTTGGGAACACGACCATCAATGGTGCCACTGCGAATTACAGAGCTCAACTTTGGATTAATGGGTATCAGTTTGGGAAATATGTGAACAATATTGGTCCACAATCTGAGTTCCCTGTGCCAGAGGGTAAGTAGCTCTTGAGATATTTGTAAAGTGTAGCTACTGACATTTGCCAGGCGTTTTGAACTACCACGGCCAGAACTGGCTTGCCATCGAGCTCTGGGCTCAACAAGCGTCTGGAGCTCACCTGTCGGACTTCGCCTTGAAATCTGGCACACCAGCCTGGACATCGAACGATCGTCCAGAGATGGTACCTCGACCTGCATACAGCAAGAGGCCAGGCGCATATTAAGCGAGAACAAAGAGAATAGTAATCTGAATGTCTAATATGACCGGGTATTCTTATTTTACAAATCTCCAAAACACAGATGTATATAATTCAGCCTAAGATGGCCGAATTAAGAGAGTGGCAATGATAGTAACGATCGCTGCTCCTGTAGCAGCACCTTCTAATGCAATCAGCGTAATATCCTGCTTTCGCATCTCTACCAACCTGTTACTAAACAAGTCTTGGAATGTGGCTTGGGCTTGGTAGGCCCAGCTTGAAGATCGTGCTCTGAGCTTCATGAGCTCGGTTGGTACGTGAATATCTTCTGGATCCACTGCAGCTTTCGCCTCTGGCTCCTGCTCGCCTTCTATGCAAGCTACTACCGCATTGACTGCTGGCTCTGAACTTTCTGTACCACTCTCTGCCTCTTCTTCCAGCTCTTGGATGCCGGCAGCTACCACGCTGTCCAAAGGCACATCTGCTACGTTTGCAGAATCATGACTTCTCGCCTGCGCAGCGAATTTCTCCTTCTCTAGTGCCTCTCTAACTTTCTCCTCAAAGCCGTGCACCAGCCTCCTCCTCCTCCATGGCTCAAAGCCAAACTGGAAGACCAAAAACAGTAACACGTTAACCCCCATCAGTCCCCATGTTCCCCACGTACTCATGCGCCGGATTTTATCACTCCAGATTTGCTCCTCATGGTACCTACTCAGGATACTACTGCTCAGCTTACTAGCAGCATGTTCTGCCTCCCTCTCCGAATCCGCCAGCTTGGTAGCAGACTCCTGCACCGCCTGCTCATTCGTGTGATCCATCCTATACAGTGCCGTGAACCTTTCCAAATCTGTCGGCGTCCAACTATCTTTTCTGGCTAACAGACCCGTTACTTCCCTCTGTGTGGCCGCCCGGTCCGCAACAGTGGTTTTGTAGGTGAGCCGTGATGAACGAACTGCTTCTTGTGCATCGGAGACACGCTTCTCGAGGAGTGTGATCCGCGACTTGAGGGCTTCGATACCCGAGTAGCCGGTCAGATCGTTGATACGTTGTGAGGCGATGAAAATATTGCCTTGCAGGTGGTCCATTAGGTGGGAGAAGCGTTTCGTGACTGCCAATCTACGACTTTCTTCTGCGGAGGGGAGGTCGGTGGGCTCATCTTCTGGAATAGGGCTTTTAGAAGCATTTTCTGGAGCCGAAGCTGTATCCGCTGTATCCAGAGAGGAAGCTGATGGTGTGTTGGATATCGGATTCGATTGCGAAGAGTTCGGTGGTGGTTTGGGAGAATCGGCAAAGTGCCGTACGTGTGTTCGGATTCTACATTGTAAACAGGTGGTTGGGCGCAGCGAGGACCGACTGGGAATTCGCAGCGATTGTCTGGTTGTTGAAGAGGCAATTGAGTCGAAGAAGAGCCTTGGGACGAATCGAGCCAGTGGCTGCATGGCCGGTGTCCCTTCTTCGAGTTGTGGTCGGGCAGGGAAAGGATGAGTGGTGTTGAACCTGGGCGAGCTTTTTTTGAGGTTGAAGCTCTGGCAATTCACGTTCCGACCCCCGAAAGCAACTCCAGGCCGCTTGTTCACCGCTAAGCCCCACTAAGGAGTCCACTACACTTCACCCCTCCATCGTATCCCACCCGTCTCTACTCAACCGTCTTTGATCTACACTCTCTATTTGGACTGAATTTTTTTTTTACATTGACAGATAGATCGTTGTCTTTCTCTTCATCCCATTTCATAAATTCATTGTTATCCTAGAGATTCCCCCTTTTGTCAAATTTAGAAGGTCAGTCACTTTGTCTCATCAGCTTCACTTGGGCTGGGCTTCGACGTCATCTGCAAGAAATATATTTCTGCCAGTACATGGCCCTCTGCGCCAAATACCCTATCTCCTTAGTCCTATAACAAAATACGTCCAGCTCTGAATACATATCCAGAGGATCAATCCAACAATAACATTTCCAGTTCCTACAATCAACAAACACACAATGGGCTCCACCACCATCCTCCCCGCCATGGCGACCTCCCCCAAATACATCTTCTTCACCGATTTCGACGGCACCATTACGCAGCGAGACTCCAATGACTTCCTCACAGACAACCTAGGCTACGGCCAGAAGCTCCGCAAGCAAGGCAACCAAGACGTGCTGCACGACCGTATGACCTTCCGCGCCTCGTTCCAAGAGATGATGGATTCCGTCAAGACGCCTTATGATCAATGCATCAAGACCCTTCTCGAGAATATCACATTGGATGTTGGGTTTAAAGAGTTCTTCGGGTGGGCGAGACAGAATAACATGCCAGTTGTGGTGCTGAGTAGTGGGATGGAGCCGATCATAAGGGCGCTCTTGACGCATCTGGTTGGCAGGGAGGCGGATGAGATTCAAATTGTTAGTAATGATGTTGCGCCGAGGGATGGGAAGAGCATAAATGAGGAGGGGGGGTGGCAGATTGTCTTCCATGATGAGAGGTGAGTGGCTTGCTCCTCGGAAGAGGGCTTGGTTGGGGCATGAAAATTGATATGGTGTAGTCATTTCGGACACGACAAATCCCTCGAAATCAGACCGTACGGCCAATTGCCTGATGGCGAACGCCCGGTAATGTTCTATGCCGGTGACGGAGTCTCAGATCTCTCCGCTGCAAAGGAAACGGATTTGCTCTTCGCGAAGAAGGGACATGGTTAGTCTCTAAATCCTTCCTGTCATCCCTTTTCATGCCCCAATGGAGGAAAGCATTCGACCCCGTAAACGAGACAACAAGCATTAACCATCTCCTCAAACAGATCTTATCACCTATTGCGTCCGTGAATCCGTCCCCTTCACCGTCTTCGAAGACTGGTCTACGATCCTATCCGACGTCAAGAAAGTCGTCGCAGGCGAGACGACCGTCCAAGAACTCTCCGCTTCGGGACTCGCCGAGTACACGAAAGCTGCGGCGAACTAGATCAAGATTTTTGTATAGAGTTTTTTAGGCTCGGTTGTTTATAGAATAGATCGTTCGTGGCTTTACACCACGTGTGTTGCATAGACAGATTGGATAGAACCAATAGATTGCATTGCATTGCCTTCCTTACATCGCCTGAGGTTCATGATTCTGGTAATTATTGAGCGCTGGAATCCCATAATTTAGAAATAGACGAGGAGAGTTTGGTACCGTGATCTACACAGAATGTGCGAGATCCACAGGTGGAAGTATCTTGACAATCCTGCTCGCGTAATGCTTAGATGACAGGGAATTAATTGCCACTGCCCCTGAACATGCGTCTGCTTCTCCAAGAAGAGATACCGTTGGAGAGTGCCTTGCCTTGATATATGTGCTATCAAAAGTAGACACTATCTGCCTGGGTCAACCATGTCCAGAAAAATAGGCGACGCTAAAGTCAACATGGTGAAGCGAAATTTCGTCTTCCAGTACGACACAAGCGAGAGGAAGAAAATACAAGCGAAACCGCAACACGTTTTCAATATTTGCATTCCTCTTATCCTGTCCTATCCTATCCTGTCAGGCAACCCTATCTATGAACTTCTACCGGAGTAACACACAAGGTAATAACATGTCTCTTTTCCTGCCCCCCCTCCCTCTATCGATTATCCACTCCCTCCAAACCTACATCTATCCACAATAGCATAATCCACCACACAATATAAACGTAGCCAATTCATCGTCTCAAAAAAGTGTGCCCATTCATTCAAGTTCCACCGCATCAACCAATCCAAACAAACTCAAAACAAGAAATGGGTATATAGAAAAAGAAAAGGGAGAAGAAAAAGGATATACTAGAGTAATAGTAGCAGGTACTCGCGACAAGTAGTACAGTGTCCAGTGAATCATCCAGTACTTAGGTATCAGACAAGGACGGTGGCGATCGATCTGTCGTGATGATGATATTAAACCGAAGGACCGTTATCTCAGACGGCTAATAAGCCGGAGTGCGTGTCGCTGATCGGTGGTATGATATGGAGTCATGCCAGTGTCGAAGCGGAAGACGCAAATGCTATGCAGAAGATAGGTCTAGGAATATAGTACGTGATAGGCGTGAGGGAGTGGAATGGATTTGTATCCGAAAAACATCAACGTGTTGAGGTGTTTGCCAAACGTTGATCGGCTGGTACCCGACATGTTATGTATGTAGTATGTGGTTTAGGTTGTGGTAGGCCAAGTCTGGAGGCGTAATGTGTGCTCATAAGAACAAGTCAGAAAAGCCGTGAGCCTCGAACGCCGAGTCCGGAACAGAATAACACCGTCGTGAAGCCATAGGAAAATCAGAAAGAGAAACGAGCATCGATTCATTGATTTAAGCCAGTAGGTGCGCTGGAACCGGTCTCTGTCGATCCATCGCCCTCTATCGTTTTCCTCCAGTGATCTGGTAGACAGACACATACCAAGGGGAATGCTTTGATCTCACCGCTTGCGGCTGGTGATTCGTCCCTCCGACCGGATGTGTTTGATACACCACTATCACGCTGAGCGTTCCTTTTCGCATCCCACTCGTCCGCTCGTTCATTGATCATGACACCAGTCGCCCAACCATCATCCCAGATACCTACCACTTTGAGCATGTCTCCTCGTTCCAGAGCAAACTCGTCGCTTGCTCTCGGTTGATATGCCCAAAGAGTTGCCACCTTGTCACCTGGATGAATTTCGTCTTGCGAATAGTAGTCCTTGAAGAATGGCAACTGCTCGGACTGTTGGCTGGCAACACCCTGGGGTGATGACATGTCTCCACCGCTTCCAGAAACTGGTGATTGGGGATCCTCCATGCCAAGAACAGAATTGCTCGATAATGATCCGGCCCGTCGTGAAGTTGGTGGTGGTCTCAATACACCACCACCTCCGTTTGAGTTAGATACTGGACTGTATTCATCTGAGGATGATTGGTCATGTCTTCTCCTTCCTGCTGCGTATCCAGCTGCGGCTCCAGCGGCTGCACCCCCAGCCCCAGCTGCTCCCAACTCTCCACGAGGGGGAGAGTCTCCTGAATGGCCTTCCAGGGCTGACATGCGTGCAATTCGTCCTCCAGGGAGAACTTCGTATCCCTCCGGCGTGGTAGTGCTTGCACCAACTGGATTGTAGGCCATTCCTGTAGTGTGTCCTCTCCTGGCTGGAGTTGGCTGGTTGAACACGCTGCCATTCTGACTCCCTCTGCGACGACGGAGACAAAGAATGAGCAGGAAGATTAGGCCTGCAAGGATGGCCGCTCCAACTATTGAACCAATGACGATTCCTGCAATAGCACCTCCAGACAGGCCATCGTTAGAACCAGATTCGGATGGTGCAGAGGTTGAGGTTGCAGGAGAACTGGCTGAGGAAGATGTTGCTGTGGCAGTAGGCAAGGTTGTTGCAAAGGTCATATAGCCGGTAATTGTTGGGAGTACAACTCCAGCACATACTTGCTCTGCCTTCGAATTATAACAGCATGTGTCGGTGCTGTTCTGTCCTCCCGATGAGCAGTATTGACACAATCCAATGGTGCTGTTACCGAATCCACAATTGTTGACCTCATTGGCTGCACCGTCGATGCAAGAACCGGTCAAAGATTCGGCAGGTAGAGCGCAATTAGTGAAGTCGGCTCGGATTTGAGTGTCTGCATTGGGGCCTGGGTTTGAACAGAGTTCGCTGTTGGCAATAATAATTGCCTCACTCTCTGCATTTTGGGCCTATTGACTGTTAGTGGTTGTAGTTGTATCAACACACATGTGAGACTTACACATGTGTTCGCGCAGACAGGCCGGGAGGCAACTGCAGAGAGTCCACACGGCGTTACGGAGTTCTGAATTATTGCATTACATATTACTGAGGTCGTGAATCGGGCATAAAGATCGGTGGTGTTTGTGAGATTAATGTTGCTACAGCCGAGAAGTGTCTGGTACCTGCATATTGCATTAGGCGTGTTGGGTGTGGATTTGCACGGGTGAGGAACATACTTCTGCTGGACGTAGCTTGTGGATAGATACGCGCTCAATTGCTCGTCGAATGTTGACGTGCTTGAGACGAATTGAAGGAATGGACTTTGGGACAATTGTCAGCAACGGTGGGAATTCAGACGAGTGCGATACATACAAAAATCCGACAAGAGTGCTGTCGGTCGAGATGGAGGCTGATTGGAACGCGGGACATTGCGTCGAGCCAGACAACGATATACAATTCTGAGCCATTGCGCCAGGCACCGCTGCCAGAGCTCCCAGGAGAATCGTCTTGGTGTTGAAGCCAGTTGATCGTTGTTTTCGTTTGCTGGGCCCTGTGCCCCGACCTTCTCTCGACGGCGCTGGCATTATGGGTCTTCCTCTTTGCGATTCTTCCAGCGACACCATTGACTCCTCCATTACATCGAACACTCCATTATTTGGCTGCGAGAGTTGGATGGTGCTATCGTTGCCTTTCTCCTCGATTCCCTCCCACATATTTCGGTCTCGCTGGTTGTGCGTCCCTGGTCACCACATCCACGCGCTTCCAATTGTCGGTCTCTGCGCTGGCCTTGTTGATCGTCAATATCTCCGCCTCGAACCGTAGCGTAAACAAAACTTCGGGTCCTTCCCTCAGCCTTTCCTAACCAAAAAAGCCCGGAGTGCACTCGATGGTGACGCTCTGGGAGACGAATTGAAGTGTAAACGAGTGACTTGGGGGGGTGGGGGGTTGGTGTGAAGGAGTGTCGTGGTCGGCGGTGGTGGTCGATAGTCGAGTCGTATCGAACGGACGCAGACTGGTTTGGGAGGAGATTGATTATTGCTTGGGCGGGCGGCGGGAGGTTCTCGGGGCAGGGCAGGTGCGGTGCGGTTGCGGTGCGGTGCAGTGCAGGGAAGTTGGAAGTCAGGGTACAGCAGAGACAAGACAGCGGACAGCGGACGCCAGCAGCACTGCAACAGTCGAGGAGGCTGGATCAGGCCGGGGTCTGGATGATTGCTGGGGAGGGCCTGTGGGCCCGTGCGCCAGTGGGCAGAGCACCAGGGCACCAGGGCACCAGGGCTGTTTGGCGGGCGAGCCGTCGCTGCTTTGGCTGAACACGAGCAAGAACCTGGCCTGAAGAGGGCAAGCTCAGTGCCGAAAGATGCTCGTTCAGGTGGTGCTTTGCTGTTCCTGGCCCGATGATGCGAAAAAGGCGCAGGCCCTTTTTTGTCTTTCTGTGCTTCTCTCCTCGTCTCCTCTTTTCTCCCTCCTCTCCTCTCCTCTCCTCTCCTCTCCTCTCAAACAAGTCTGAGCCGAGCTTTGCCCTCGATGCTTCACAAATTCCCACCACAGCACCCAGGGCGCCCGGTACGTCGATGCAGGGGATAGCCTGGTTTCCGATGCAGCGCAAGATTGCTACTGTACCGTACCGAGTAAATTTACCTTAGCTGCAAAGGCCAAGACCCGCCAGAACGAAGGTTTCGGGATCGCACCAGGAGGGCAGCTTGATTCGTCCGGGAAGCGTGCTGAGTGTAATTTTTAATCCTCTTCTGTTGTTGTTGTTGGCGGCATGCGAGATGATGCATACAGTAGCAGTCCGATGCAAGGCCCACATACACATACACATAAACTTCCAATTTTTCATTTCTCATTTCTCTTCAACCTCAATATTGCGAGCCTCTCCGTTCCACCGTGCAGTGCAGTGCAAGTAAATTTACTTCTGCAGGTAAGGTTACAGTATGCACCGCAATTGTTTGTCCATAATCTCGTATAAATCCGGATAATGGCGGACGAGATGCATAAGTCGCAGCATATGAGACCTTCGTTTCTCGCGCTTTTCGCTCACACGGCTGCTGTCCACCCGTTTTTCTGTATTTGTTTTCCTCCCGCCTCTCCTTGTCTCTCGCTATCCCCTGCTCCCGCGTGGTGTTGGATCCTGTCGGGACATTTCTCAACTTGCCATTGGTCTCACGTGGAATTGGCTGAGCTGCACGTTTTGGTCTCTTCTGTGACGTGCTGCCTCAAAAAGTCTAGCGTTGCAAGAGCTGCTGCTTATGGGAAATGAGTCGTGGAGTTTTGCTCGAGAGAGTGCAGAAACAGCTGCCAAACCCAGACGATATGCGGTAAGGTTGGAACCTAATTTATATTAGGTATCACCGCGCCAATCAGCCAATCAACCGACGAGAGAGGTGCTGACACTTGCTGTCATGGCTTGAGGTTAAGCAGTGAGGCTTGTGAACTGTTTGAACGGTTCCCTTCTTTCTGGATGCTGTGTGATGTTTGCATAATCGTCCGTCGGTTGCAGATGTCTATTGATCTATGTTTGGCATATTTATGCATCAAAGCTTCGCTCTGTCGTCGCCCCAAGTACCAACGTTTACCAGATTTGGTGTTGGTAAGTGATGTCCCACCACACCTGGTTCCTTCAACTCTTATTATGGACTTCAAGGAGTTTCCTCAGAACAGAACTTGTTGTGCTATGAAGCACTTCTTTTTTCAGGATACTGTGCCAACGGGTGACAGTAAGACGAAAAAAAATTACAAGTTCATCCCATGTCTGATGTCGACTTTTGAAGAGATTGTCCACCTTCCCAAGGGAATCCATTCCAGCTCAAACATATAAGACTTCAAATAACGAACATCATCTCTCAAGAGATGCCTAAGGTGGAGTAAGCTTCACACACAAACAATTCTTTTGCGCCTCATTGTTATGCCTACCACAAATCGTCAGATGGAAATTCGGTCAAGTTTCCATTCTTTATCATGGCATACAAACACAGCCATGCTCACGAGCCTCGCTAACATTCCCCTGATTCCTCCCAGCGACCAAGAGAGCCCCTATCATGCGTTGTTATGCCCTTTATGCTATTGCATGATTGCTCAATCCAGAGGCCTGTCAGTTCCGGCGTGCATTTTGTATGGCCTCTCGTTTTAGAAGTGCGGTCAAGCGAGCGACTTAGGATATCTTCCCCGCGTTCATCCAGGCACCGATGCAGGTCCCGAAACGAGAATAGCGAGACCGTCAAAAATAGCCTTTCAATGCTTCTTCTTTCCTTCTTCTCTTTTTATGTCAAGCAAAAAAATGCATAAACAAACTATCGAGATCGAGCCATGCTGATCCGTTCATCCCAACTTGCATTTTTCACCTCTAATCCTGTGCGTGTCGTCAACGAGAGACGCGTTCTTTTTGTGCTCGAGTGTTCCTGGCTGGACCAGGGTCTTCGGAGATGAGCATTCTACTAAGCAAGGGTTCACTTGGATCCTTCACCGGCGACCAGGCACACCCAGTCAATACTTCCCGTCTGATAAAAGTTTTGATTCGTTTGATCGCCGCGAGCCTCCGATTTCTACGATACGTGCGATATACCCCTCGTTGTTTTGACACTATTCAAGTCTGTACCAGACTCTTTCAAAGACGGCTTATCTTCAGATGTGTTTTATCAATGTGGACAAAGACTCGGGAACTTTTCGAGCTTTGATCACTGTTTGTGCGGAAATGCTCTCGATTTTCGTGTTTTTGTGAAACATTTGAGATTGGCCTTGAGGATCTGCGGAAACAGTTGCCCGCACGAAACGCACGGTCCTTATGTGAGATCTGAGCAATCAAACAAAACATACAGTCGATAGCGCGTAGGTGCGGGTTCGATTGGATGTTTGCGTCAGCAAGACAAGTGATATCCCAGGTTGTTGGGACGCTGGTTCCTGGAGTTGTGTAATGATGTTGCAATTTCGAGTGGTCGAGCGACTGGCCGTGGGATATTTTTATTGACTTTTCTCGCGTTTTTGTTTCTCCCAGCGGAGCGGCGATTGTATGGTCCTCCATATCCAATATTTGTGTTTCTTGTTGCTATCACCTCGCGAGCTGTCCTCATCATGCAGTCCTTCACAAAACTTTCGTCACGTCCATCATGAAATCTCCTGATTTCCTCCTCTGCCATATATACAGACAAATCTCAACCTCCCGCTTGATATTGCAGTTGCATTACGTGAATTGCCACGAGCCTATCTTGTCTCCTAAATATGCATCCCCATCGTTCACTACCCCCATCACACTGTAGCCAACATCTGCAAGTGCTAAATCTTCTAATCCCGAGCTATAGCATCCGCTTCATTTCATGCTCGTGTTGTTCTGTGCTCAAATACTTTAGCAAGCACAGAATTTGTGTGCCTATGCAGACGCAATTACAGTGAGTGAAGAACTAGAGGACGAAGACAACAACGTGCCCTTCCTTACACACCTCTCTGATAGTCTCAAAATCCACTTTTGGGGCGCTTCTTGGGATTATTAGGAGCTGGGTTTGCAATTCATGGTACTCATCACGAGGCCTGGAATACTTCTAGACTCACCTAAGGTGATGTTCGGGTGGGTGAAATGGCATACCATTGTTTGCTCAAGTGAACCATTGGCCTTGCACAGTACAACACACAGAATCGCCATACATTTAGGCGTCTTGCCAAGGATGCGAAGCGGCGACAACAATCATTATTATGTGCAGGTTTATGCACACTTTCATAGCTTCCAAATACCTGTCTGTCCTTCGTCAAACCTTCCCAGCAGCTGCTATCCTTTCACTTATCTCAAAATGAATCTCAGCAACATATATGACTCCTGGACTGGGGAGATCAGCATGACCTTTTGTATTGTCTGCTGTGGTGCTCTAGCAACTGTGCTCGTTTGCTGGGACGGCCACACCGCACCACAAGTCATACCGAGTTTCCCCCAACACGCTCGCATCTATCCTCGCTTCAGCAGCGAAGGTGTCTCTACTCATAGCTGCGGCCGCTGCAATAGATCATTGAATTTACAAGACAACAAATTGGGGAATGCTGCGTCTGCTATTGAACTATTCGATGATGCCAGTCGAGGCTCGATGGGAGCAATCACGCGGCTTCTCAGCGGCCGACGAGGACCGATCGTTGCTGGAATATGCACTCTCGTTATCATCACTTCGGTAGCTTTTGGGGCGTTTATTCAGCAGGCAATTTCGTACCCATTACAGCTCATTTCCAAGCCTTGTAATAAGGCTCAAATGCCGATTATCAGAGAATTTCACGAGCTTGTGACATCTTCCTTGGCCTCTCTCTCCTAAAACGGCGAAAAAAACGTTGCTGAGCTGTGCATTAGGCACTGGAATCGTGCCTGCAGTCACTCCTCAATGCCCAATTGGGAATTGCACCGGGAAACCGTACGCAACCTGAACTCTGTGTAGTGCCTGCACTGATGTCAGTAATTTCGTTGGCCAGCGCTACAGCTGTGACCTGGACGTCGGCGAGGATGGCATTCATGATATTCACGATGATTCTCCTCTCATATGTAGGTGCAGCTTGACGGACGGCGGAAATAGAGCCTGGGCCAGCACTTTTCGTAACTGCCCGTCATTGCAATCTGTGCGACTAGGATCGAATGAAACAACCTTGGGCTTTGCAAATAGGACATTTTCGAACATGCCATTTCCACTGTACGCGATGGAAGTGATATGGACCATCTGAGAATACAACAAACCACCCCAAGCTCTTGAGTGTGCCATCACCTTCTGTCTAAGCACCTATTCCCACCCTTGTCATTGACGGCCTCTTGAATTCAACACTGATATCGACCGAATACCCTCCCGTAACATTTGATTCTCAACTTGGCATTGGGACCTATCAGCTGGACGCGAGCTTCCTAGTGAAACTCATCAAAAGAGTGTCAGCAAGACATCGTGTCCGAAGTATTTTTGGAAAGAAATATGGACAAGATTCTCGGATTCTTTCTAGGGATTTGGGGTCCTGAGCCTAACTCCACGGTACCTGGCTCATTTTTCCATGTAGCTTGGTCTTTTCTGGGAATGGTCTTTGTTGCCCTGACAGTTTTCGAGAGGAGATCTCGGTTGTTGATAATTTGGAAAATATCGAGTGTGGCGCTGTCCTACCATGGTTTGGATGTTTTGCCTAGCGATGTTCGTTCAATGGATGTCGTCAGTGCTATGGAGAAGAGAGCTGATGGGACGGTTGTGAGGTTAGGGAGGGGCAGTTGATAGCAACTGGAGAATGCGCAGTGCTTAATTGACGAAAGGTTATACTGCGCCCGTAAGCCAGTAATTGAATTAACCTCTGCAACTCATGCTTGGATTTAGGCACCACATAACAGAGAGCGCAAGATGTGGACAGTTGAGTGGGTCATTGCCCGGTTACGGCTACAGCTGCCATAAACCTGCAGAACCTCGCCCACAACTTCGTACTTATTTTGTACACCGGAGTTTTAACGGCGACGTTTCCAATTCTACGATCTAACTAACAATCCAGCCTCCAGCCCGCTCACTCTGAACGCCAGAAATCAAAATCAGGGTATCCAAAACGCGAGAGACTTGCGTTTACAAGGCTTGGTACCTAAGCCAGGCTTTCTCGCTTATCTATGATTTACCTTTGAATCCCAAGAGCCAACCGCTTACTATTTATTCTATTCCATCTCAATGGTTCCAGGAGGCTTGCTGGTCAAGTCGTACTCGACACGGCAGACACCATCAACCTCATTGACAATTCGCGTGGATACCCGCTCCAAGAAGTCCCAATCAAAACGGAAGATATTCGCCGTCATGAAATCGGTGGTGCAGACCGCGCGAAGAGCAACAACTTGCTGGTGCACTCGCTTATCACCCATAACACCCACTGCCTTGACGGGCAAGAGAGCAGCAAAAGCCTGACTGATTTGATCATAGAGACCAGCCTTCCTGATCTCTTCGATGAAGATGTGATCAGCTTTGCGGGCAATGGCAACTTGCTCGCGGGTGACTTCACCAAGGACTCGGATGGCAATTCCTGGGCCGGGGAAGGGGTGGCGCATGACGAGGTCGTGTGGGATACCGAGCTGTCTTCCTAATTCGCGAACTTCATCTTTGAACAGTTCGCGTAGAGGCTCGATGAGCTTGAGGCCTTGACCATTCATCATGCGCTCTGGGAGACCGCCGACGTTGTGGTGGGTCTTGATGGTTTGAGAGGGGCCCTTGAAGGAGATGGATTCGATGACGTCTGGGTAGAGAGTGCCCTGCAAGAAGAACTTGATTGGACCAGCTTTTGGAGAGTTTTTGGCTGCTTCTTCGATTTTAAGAGCTTCGGCTTCGAAGACATCGATGAAGGTACCTCCAATGAATTTACGCTTGGCCTCTGGGTTGTCGTGGATACCCTTCAGGCCATCAAGGAACAGATCTGAGGCATCGACAACGGTGAGATTAATACCGAGGTGCTCGGTCAAAGTCTTCTTGACCTGCTCACACTCGTTGAGACGCATGCAACCATTGTCAACGAGAACAGCGTGGAAGCGATCTCCAATAGCCTCGTGCATAAGCTTGGCAGCGACGGTGGAGTCGACACCTCCGCTAACAGCACCGAGAACTTGCCCTTTCTCTCCGACCAAAGCTCTGATTCTTGCAATCTCTTTATCCACGAATGTAGCCATTGTCCAATTTTGCTTTGCGCCGCAAATTCCAACAGCAAAGTTCTCCAATAACTTGGTTCCTCGAGGTGTATGTGTAACTTCGGGGTGGAACTGGATGCCATAGATTGGTTTCGTTTCATGCGCAATACCCGCGTATGGGGAATTCTTGGTTGTCGCAATGATGTGGAACTGAGGAGGAAGTGCTCCCAGCTTGTCACCATGAGACATCCACACCTTCACATCGTCCTCCAAGTCCTTGAACAGCTTATCCACTCGCCCATCTTCTCTATTCGCTTTGACATCTGCGTGTCCATACTCTCTTTCCGTTCCGGCGATCACATTCTTCCCATGATGCCATGCTATCTCTTGTAATCCATAGCATATTCCGAGGATTGGAACTCCGAGTTCGAAAATCGCGGGGTCGACGTGGGGGGCATCTGCTTCGTAGACGGAGTACGGCCCTCCTGAAAGAATAATCCCTTTTGGTTTCCAGGAGAGATCTGCCAGCTTTTGAGTGCACGGGAGCATCTCAGAGTAGACATTAAGTTCTCGTAAACGACGGGTGATAAGATGAGTATACTGCGAACTGGAAGAACGTTAGAATAAGAAAAGTATGACCTGATGCAATTAGTTTACCCAAAATCAAGAGTGAGAATGGTATCGAAGAGCTTGTGAGGCTCATCTGGGAGTTCTCCGTTGGAAGCCATTTCTGCGAATTTTGTGGTTGTGACTCTGAATGTCCGAAAAAGGAGGGGGAAATTTGGAGGGGTTTAATTTAGGAATTTTCGATAGCGCACTAAGATAAGATCACATGGAGATAGCGCCGATATTGAAGAAATTATTCTGGCCATCCTGCTTCTGCTTCTTGACAGGCACCTTCAACAAAACAGCAAAGATGGTCAAAAAGAGGAATAGAGATCCAGAAGTTCTCCCAGAGGCACCTTCAGCACAAGGAGGTGATAATGATAGTGGCAGTGACGATGTAAGGTACCCCGCATATGATTTCCGCACCAACACTAACTCCTCCATAGGATGTGGATATGGTCAATGTTGAATTCGAATGGTTCAATTTCAAGCCAGAGGTCGACTTCCATGGTCTCAAAAGTCTTCTAAGACAGTTGCTTGATGTCGATTCTCAGCTGTTCGATCTTTCTGCTCTCGCCGACCTCATCCTGTCACAGCCTACGGTCGGATCAACTGTTAAGGTTGATGGAGATGAGACTGATGCATATGCATTTCTTACGATTCTCAATCTTCACGAGCATCGAGAGAAGAAGGTAATAAAAGACCTTATTGAGTACCTTGTTGAGAAGTCTAAGTCGAGCCCATCCTTGGCACCACTCGGTAGTCTTCTCACATCTTCCTGTCAAGTCGGTCTCGTTCTTGGTGAACGCTTGATAAACGTCCCTGCGGAGATTGCGCCGCCGATGTACACTATGCTCATCGACGAGATCGAAGCAGCTGTTGAGGACAGAGAGCCATACGAGTTTACCCACTACCTGATTCTATCCAAGACTTATAACGAGATTTCCTCGAGCTTAGATCAGGAGGATGCACCACGGACGAAGAAGAACAAAGCAGTCAAGGCTAGCCGAGAGGTGTTCTACTTCCACCCCGAGGACGAGGTACTTCAAAAGCATGCTTTGGTATCGGGCTCGTTTGAGTACACCAAGGATGAGGGTGAGGGCATGGCGGATAGCAAGCGGGCGTTCTCTGAAATGGGTATCAAGCCACAAGGATCGATAATTGTGATTGAGGCAAGCAAGTTTGAGGGAGCTTCAAAAGCGATCGGCGAGTATCTCAATGGTGGTCAATAATATACTGCCAGTGGCCTCCTCTCACTCCAGCCGCTGCATTAAGTACTCAACCTCCACTTCCTTGGTAAGTGGTATGACAAAGTCCTTGTACATCGCAACAACGGCGTCCACATTAATCTTTCCTTGTCCATCAGCACCTATACTGGGATCTGTGCCATACGTCCTAGCCTTCAGACCTAGCCGCTCCAGAACCTTTTTCTCCACGGCCTCATTTGTGATAGCAGCTCCAATTCCTTCGCGGTCTCCAGCTTGTATTAACTTTGTGAACTTTTCCTTCTCCGACTGGAACTTTGACTCTGCCACAAACTTGCCAAAATGAATTCGTCGTGACAGCGCCTGTAGGCAAGCGATATCGGCTGTCGCAGATGAACCGTAATTCTCCTCAGTCTCACCCCGATCTTCCCGGCCAAAATCAGCACAGGCTGCTGGGAGAAAATGCTCGATATAGCTCTGCTTTATTTTCTCGTTCACGTTGACATCGTTCTTGTGAAGTATCTTGGGATAGTGAAGAGGTTGTAGGATAGGCTTTTGTAGACTTTCTTTGAAGAAGGGGTATTCGTCTGGCGATTCGAATCTTCTGATTAGGGAGTCTAGCTTCTCTCGTTCGCGTAGTGTCCAATCGAGAAAGCTGAGGTCGCTGTTGGGAATCTTGAGGGCGCCGGGCTTATAGATTGTGCCATTGAAGGGGAACTGTACTCTCTCGATGAGATGAAATGTGATGGTATCTTCCAACCGACTGCCAAAGCCAAACAAATTAATTTTCTTCTGACCATGGGTAAAGTCTGTACCTCTTACATGAGCTGGAATCGAATATTGGAAAGATCCAAGGCCTTGGAGACATCGGAAAGGTCGATGGCAGTGTCCATATTTAGTTCAAGTGGGGTAGCAAAGCACTCTCAGAGCAACAGGTTTTGGAGCTGAGTGTTGGAAAAGGGCTGAAGGTTTACCAAGAGTTGATGTTGACCTTAGAGGAACGAGACAGCCCGGAGATAACAAGGCAATTAATTGTCGTCGTTTTGTCTGCTCACGGAGTATTTAGTAGAAGACAAGCAAACTCTCTGAGTTGGAAGTCAGAGCCCAGGGTCGCGCGGCCGCTTGCCGATATTCAGCCACTCGATGGCTTGACAGCTTCAACCTTGGAAGCCATCATCGAGGGAGAAAGAGCACGAGCACGAGCACGAGTACCTAGACCAACGAATATACTCAACTTCGGCCATCACCATTCTAACACGCCCTTTGGCTACCCAACTCTGCTCAGTGATCAGATAGCAACATACCGCGTATGTGCTGGCGCATAGCGTAGGACAGCACGCATGGCGAGCTCTAGCCGCAATGGCGCTTCAATGGATGGGGACGATGATGCCCTCATATCCGTGAGTTTTCCAGCCCTCAGTGACTCTATCTGCTAATATACGCCAGACGCGAGGTTTAGAAGCTTTCGGGAGGAAAGTAACCACGACAGCCGGACACCTGATGGGACCGTTAGACCCGACATCCTCTACCCACTACCAAAATGCAATGAGCGACTTACAGAAGCAATTGAGACGGCCGAATTTGCAGAGAAGTGTGTTCTCGTTTGCCAAAACATCGCCTACGGATCTCGTCCGCTCGAAGCTTTCGACCTCGGAGATCCAGTATCGCGCCCTGACATACTTACCTGACGAACTTCTGGCCAATATTCCTGATAACGATAATGCATACTCTTTGTTCCAAGGTTTCCAGGCCACATTGCCAGAGAGCAGTCCAGATGGCAAAAAGCACAAGAGGCGAATATCGAGAGGTAGAAAGCTGCTCGAGGATGATAAGTCCGACTCAGACAGTCCGCCATCTATTGCGAAGCTCAGAAAGGAACAGAACTCTCTTAATCATCGCCTCGAGATGATGGGAATTCGAAAGAATATGGCAAGTAGTGAGATAAGGGAGATAGATAACAAGATATCTAATCTCAATTATATGAGGAAGATAGTTTTGGATAGGTTGGCGGGGCTGGAGCAAGAAGAGGCCATGTTAGAACATGACAGTTAGTGGAAGCTCTTTTGTTTCCGGGACATTTACTCACTTTCAATAGTTTTGGACGTTGAAAACCGGTTAGACGACGCACAAGAACAATTAGACGATGCTGCAGCGTTCGCTGAAGCTGCAAAGTCAGAGGAGGACCAGGATCTGAATTTGGAAAATCCAAGTACGGATACTGAGTTCATGTCCGAGTCAATATATGAGAAACTTCCGGCGGAGAACACAACTCCTACCCGCGCAAAACGCCATAAAACCATAAGGCGAAAGTCGATGCCAATTCTACACGAGCACTTTGAGCCTGGGTCCAAGATTCGAGAGCTTCGTGCCCATAACGATTCAATAACAGCCTTGGACTTCGATGTCCCATTTGGTACCATGGTTACTTCTGCTCTAGATGATACCGTACGGGTGTGGGACCTGAACGCGGGACGCTGTATAGGACTATTGGAAGGACACACTGCATCTGTCAGAACTCTTCAAGTCGAGGACAACATTGTGGCAACAGGATCGATGGACGCAACTATTCGACTTTGGGACCTGAGCAAAGCACGTTACGATCCTCAAGACAACCGGATTAATAAGGATGGTGAAGATGATGAGGATCATTTGGCATTCGGTAATCCTGAGGACGAGGAACCTGAGCCACCCCCGGGAACCATGGGAGACTGTCCACTCTTCACTTTAGAGGCCCATGTTGATGAGATAACCGCGTTGCATTTCAAAGGAGACACTCTCATATCCGGGTCAGCTGACAAGACATTACGGCAGTGGGATCTTGAGAAGGGACGTTGTGTACAAACCCTGGACGTGATGTGGGCAGCAGCACAAGCCTCAGCAACTATGGGGTCTAGTGAGGGAGCATGGCGCCAGACTGGCAAAGTGCCTGATGGCTCAGCTGACTTTGTTGGAGCTGTCCAAGTTTTTGATGCTGCTCTGGCATGTGGAACAGCGGATGGCATGGTTCGCCTTTGGGACTTGCGGAGTGGACAGGTTCATCGAAGTTTGGTTGGCCACACGGGTCCTGTCACTTGTCTGCAATTCGATGATGTACATTTGATTACAGGTAGCTTAGATCGCAGCGTGAGAGTAAGCACCTATCTTTACGTCCAGAGTTTCGAATATGTGCTGACACAAGTTTTAGATTTGGGATCTCAGGACAGGAGCAATTTTCGATGCGTATGCATATGATGCGCCTATCACTAGCATGATGTTTGATAACCGCAGAATTGTAACAGCAGCAGGCGAAGACGTAGTTAAGGTGTACGATAAAAGCGATGGCCGCCACTGGGATTGTGGAGCAGGTGTGACTGCCGAGGAAGATGGAAAGACACCTGCAATTGTAGAAAAGGTTAGAATCAAGGATGGCTACTTAACCGAAGGGCGGAAGGACGGCATCGTGGGCATTTGGACATGTTAGATCGGTTTGGAATATATATAGGAAGCGAGGTCAGCGGGGGCCTGGCGGGGTAGCATGGTTTGTGGAGTTTGGGAGGCAGGTGGTGGCTGGGTGATGTCGTCGGATATCTTGTAGATATATTGTAACAAGCGGAGATACCACAAATATATCCAGTGCTCTCCACCCATTCAATATGCTTTTTTGGAGCCACGCAAACCTGCCAAATTGGAATTCCGCTTTGAATACTTGTGTCTCTCTTAAAATACATAGATTGATGGTCAAGGTCGTTCAGACTGTCTGTCCATATCGTGTAGGAGGAGTGTAGCTCATTACCATCCGAAGATATCAGGTGGATAGTCCTGGTCAAGAAGTTCGTGCTGAACTGTGGCTTAGCTCCTCATCATTTGTGGCTATGACTTCGCGGAGTCCTATTGAGGGTTGGCCGAGGCGAGATTACAGCAAGAGTTGGGTGTTCAAGAAGTGAAAAGTTGCAGCCCTGTCCAGGAGCACAATCGCTTGCATTTGTTAATTCTCAGCCTCAGCCAAATTTAACGTCTTTGGAAATTCTCCCTCGCTTACAGTATAGACAAAGAAAGGGAAACGAAGGGCAAAAAAGTACAAAGATTGAAATGGGCTCTCTCGGTCATATCTGCTCTATCAGACAAAATTAATTCTTACTGCTGGACAGCTCATACACCTCTTCTGCCGCGACACTCCTGGATCATTACTTTCATCGATAAGCATGTTTGCTGATTTGATTTTGGAGCCCTTCCCCCCCACCTCTGAATCGTTTAGGTGCTTGGTGGCTCGAAGTTGGCACTGTTGAAACGCCTCTCTTACAAACTCTCACCGCGACGCGTCCCTTTCCCGATGCATCTCCACGAACCTCCTGAGCCCACCTCCAACCCACCCAGTTTCCTTCCCCTTGTGGAACGTGATCCAACAAGGCCTCACTTTCGGCGTAACGTGCTCTTGTACAACAGGCCAAAGGTCAAAGTCGGTCTTAAACAAGTAATTGTCGGTGAGAATTTGGTAGTTGCGACACCACGCGAGCTCCTCTGGGCTGAGATCTTGACAATGAGGGGTAGTGATAAAGATAATTGCTCGACGATGGTGATGGTCTTCGATTATTTGTGTGAATTCTCCAATGGACGTGATTATGGGCATTGTCCATGGTGATGTTGTGGTTGGGTGTGAGGGCTTTGGGGTCGAGCTTTTAAATGATGGGAAATGCATGGTTGTGATGTGCGAGATATCAGGTAGGTTTCAAAATAAACTCGTCGTTCGGAAACTGCACTGCAGTTCTTATTGTAGTACCGTACGGGTGATTTTCTAACCGTTCAGCCGGCGAGTGTGAGATCATACTTCCTTAGTCAGCTTCGTGCATATTTATTTTGCGTGGCAAAATAAAGGATAATATATTCGTCCACGTGGATCGAGGACATTATCATCAAACATCATTCTATCCAATCGCTCAAAATGGTGGAGTTCACTTATCAGGAAATAAGTACCATGTGGCGTGAATGTAATCTTTGTTGTTGTTATGATGAGCTGTAAGCGAGGCTTGGCGAACCGATATATGACATGAAGAAGAGAGTCCACCGCTGATAACACCCTTACGCCGCAATCAGGCAACGGTCAATTGTTGGCTATGACGCCTATCCGTTTTTGTCCCTCGGAGAGCCATATCTTACCCAGCTCTTCGGGGTCTTCTTCCCGGTTTGTAGACTATCTCTTAGAGCCGTAAAATCACTTGGTAGCATTCGATCGGAACAAAAAGGAGATCTCGCAGCCACAACTCTTTTGGGTAGTTACTAGCTTACTTTTCAGTGGTTTAATCTCGTATATGTACACGTCGCTCCATATTTTTGGTTTTTGTTGCATCTTGTTTGCGGTTAGTCTTGCTAGTTTGTAGCTATCAGCCCTGTCAAGCCTTTGCAAAGTTTGCGGCGCACTTCATTCCCGGGCCAAGGGCCGGGGGGCTTTGCAATATTTTTTTGCGATCTTGTCTCGCGGTACTAGGTAGCAGAGCCACAACCTGGGGGACAGTTTTTCTAGGCGTTGTGTTAGCTGGGCTGTGACACGTAGATGTTGATGTAAAGTTGTGGCTGCGAGACTGATGGAACGATAGTAAAAAGCTTTATTTGGGTACATGAGAGTCGCTGAGGAGGTCTCGGGTCAAAACAAATAGGCGAAGGTTCCAAAAATAATCTAAGCGATTTCAACACACGCACCTCTTTGAGGATCAGGAGATGTGACTTCCTTTTCTTGTCCGTTGGCTTTACGGCTGCCGATTCACGTTCCTCCGAATTGTTTTTTAATTACTGTAAGCTGTGGATACTTGCGATCGTTGGTTGACTCGCACGAGTCACATCCCGTAGGTCGTCCAGCCGTCTACCGTCATCCCGTTGCGCTACGATTGCTTGTGCTTCATGAACTAGTTGAGGCTGCCCTCCTTTTATAGAAAACTGGCCTGAGGGTTTCGAAACAAAGGATCACAAAAAGGGGTACAAAGTTGATGTGGGTAATTACTAACGACAATTTTTACTATTGCTATCTTCAGTTAGTGTAAATGTATCATTACAGGACGTAGAGTTTGTGCGTTTGTAAATCAGAAGGAAAAGCTATAAATGAGAAGACGACGGCTTCAAAAGTGACTCGCGAAAACTTATGAATGATCTCCATCAACTAACTTCCAACCTCCCAAGATTTCATCAAAACGAACTTCCCCTGCCTCTATACACGATACCAATTTCCACCTATAATCTCCGATTTTTCGGGCAGTACCGTCCTTCATATCCCCTCATGCACTTAGTAGATCACGTTCAGCTTCCACCCAACTTTTAACACCCTGGCGCCGATGAGACATAGAGCAGCGCCAAGGTAGGAGGCAGCAGCAAAAACGATCAGTCCCGTGTAGTCTCCATCCATCAAAGTAAGGATCTTTCCGCCAATTGGAAGAGCAGTAAGCGTGCCAAAGGCTACGAACATCCAGCAAGTTGCGAAGTAGCGACCGTAGTGCTCGGTCTTGCATAGCTGTCCGACACAGACAGGACTGAGACTTAGATTACTGCCGCTCACGAATCCGAGGATGATGGCAAAGACGATAAGCATCGCGCTGGAATTTCCTGCTGGAAGCCATAGTGCGAGACAAGCAATGATACAGAGCCCAATGCTGAGAATGAGTGTGTTCATCCTTCCGATCATGTCGGCGACCAATCCAGCGAAGAACCGTCCAAAGAAGGATCCTGCATTCAATATGGCAATGATCTGAAATCCAAAGGATGAGCTCTGTCCATGAGACGTGGCATATGAAGTAATGTACGTCAATGGAACGAAAATTCCCCATTCCATCAAAAAAATCCCAAACGACACAAGTGCAAACGGCATGTCTTTATAAAAGAGACTAAATTCTGGCGACACGCTCTTGAAGCTCACCATTGGTTTCCGAGGAAGTCTGCTTCGAACCAGCAAATTTGCCAGTAGGAGGAGGAAGACGAGAATGAATCCAAGAATCCGAGTGGCCCAAGCGAAGCCAACCCTTGGAAATAGCCGTTGTAACATCAATGGGAAGATGATACCGCCAATTGATCCAGCTGTCATGGCTATACCCGTGGCATTGCCACGCTTGACGAGGAAGAAATGACCAATTGAGGCGATACAAGGGGTGTTGATTAGACAACCACCAATGCCGTTCAGGACACTATAGACCATGATGAAGTGCCAATATTCTAATCTCGGTTAGTAATTGAGGTAAAGTGAGATCTAGATACTACTCACCAGTGCAGAGTCCAAGTAGGAACATAGAAGCTACCAAGAGGACGCTCCCGCAGAATATCAAGGCTCTTGGTCCGTACGAGTCAAAGATAGGTCCAATAGGAGCACCGCAGAAGAAAGTCAAGAAGAGAGCAAGTCCGAAGATCCATCCGATCTGACTCTCATCATTTTCTTGTAGCTGATGATGACTAAAGTACTCGAGCAAGACAGCAGTGCTGTTAATTATTCCAAAGACCGAAAACGAGCCACAGAAGGATCCCAAGACAACGAGCCAACTAAATCAAAGTCAGCTTTGATTGACAAAATAAGTTGAAGTGAGATGCAGCTTGTCGGTTGTCATATTGTCGACGATGAATGCTTCCAAAATGCACCAGGCAATGTCAAAGAGTGGGGTCGCTTACGCTCGTAACCCGCCTTCAGGGAAATCATCTTTCTCTTCGTCGGTATTTGACGAACTATCGGTATCGGGTGCCTTGGTCTTTTCAGGTATACCGGAGCCATTGACGGCTGGAGTCGAAGCTGCCTCAATCAACGGCGGGCCTGTGATAAAGGGGTCGGCATCCTTCACTCCCGTCTTGTCAACAGTGCGGAGTGGGGACTTGGCAGATGGGAATTCATTGTTGGAGGGTTGGTATTTTTTCGAGCAGCTGGCCTCTGCTAAATGTTTTCCCTCGCCTTGCATTCGCTACACCAAAATATATAAAGAGACTCACAATAATGTTTTGAGCGCTGAAAGAGACAAACAAGGATGAGTTATGGAGAAAAAAAGTTGGAGTAAGAGCGGGGGAAAAGTATTTATCTTGGATCCATTTTTCGGCGGCCTCCTAGCTCCGCCTACTAACAGACCTTTTGGACTTTCAGAGAGACACGTGACTCGGCCGAATCCTAGACTCGCCCTTGCGGGCTTTCGGTAGGTAGGTACGAGTTGCCCGAAATGTTTTCAAAGATATTTTGAACACTTATATGACATGTGGACAAGGAGTTTGAAGCGATGTAGAAAGCAAAAGGAACACCCTTGCCCACATGTCATACAAGCGTTCAAAAAACCTTTCGAGTGAGAGGGGGAGCTTTGACTTGGCCTCGGGTTTTTGCTTTGTTTATTCTAGAATCCTCGGATCCGGGAATCGGGACAATCGAGCCGAAGAAAGAGGACCAGTTGAGAGCTGACAGAAGCGATGTCTTGATAGCATGCGATTGCTCTGCTCAGCTTTCCCGATTGCTCGGTTTCGGAGAGCATGCGTACTGCTCTCTCGTCAGTACCTTAAAGAATCGACATGCTCAGTGGGGATCTGTACCTCTCGAGCGCTTATCCTGCATGTCCCTTGCCGAACCTTGTGATCGGTATAACAAATGCAGAATTACAAAAATTTCCGCTTTGGAATTAGCCTTACCGTTGATGACCATTACACATCGACAGCTGAAGAGTACCTAGGTACGCAGCGTAAATGTCGGATTTAAGGTCATGATGTGGGGCAGCACAGACGACAGTGCATCCAGTCCAGGAAGTGGCATCACTGAGACACGAGAAAGAACACCCGAAGAACTCTATTTGCCTCCTCTGTCCAATCAGAGAAGCTGGAATGTTAAGTTTCTCAAGGCCGTTCACACGTACCTGGAGCTCCCAAACGACGATGCAAGTGTCGGGACTTCGGCGGAGTTAGAGAGTGGTATGGATAGTCTTCAGTAAGTGAGGGGTGGCTTTGGTTCGCCTATGAGATCATGAAATTCCTATAAGTACTGTTCCAGCCCCGGCGTCTGTGGTTGAACTCATACCCTCTTATCTTCTTTAGCTTACATCAAGAACCAACTGACACCAAATTCCCATACAAACGTATCTCGTCTCAACATATTCATCTATCAATATGGCATTTGCAGCCCCACCACCACCAAAAACAGCCCTTGGCTACTATCGGATGCTCTCGCCAACTGCTTCGATTCGTGTTAGCCCATTGTGCCTCGGGGCCATGAACTTTGGAGACGCCTGGTAACCTTCAAGTCGCCATGCCAGTGTCGTAGTACTACTAACAATTCCTAGGAAAGATTTCATGGGGGAGTGCGATCAAAAGACCTCCGAGGAGATTCTGGATTTCTTCTACGAGTCTGGAGGAAACTTTATCGACACTGCCAATAATTATCAGGTTAGAGATACTTCCAACATATGATCCTCTGACCAGTCTGACCATCAAGTAGAAAGAGGAGTCGGAGATGTGGATCGGAGAGTGGATGAAGAAGCGAGGCAATAGAGACCAACTGGTTATTGCTACCAAGTTCACGACTTGCTTTAGAACCGGTTATGGTGGTGGAAAGGAGATCATCGTCAACACTGCTGGGAACGGAACCAAGTCACTGCACTTATCCGTCGAAGCTAGCTTGAAGAAGTTGCAGACAAGTTACATCGATCTTGTAAGAACGGATCGATAGTTCATCTGCTCTGAGTATTTCTAATCAGTGCACAGCTCTATGTTCACTGGTGGGATTTCACTTGCTCTATCCCCGAGCTTATGCAATCTTTGAACCATCTCGTCGCTGCGGGCAAAGTCCTCTATCTTGGAATCTCAGATACCCCAGCGTGGATTGTTTCCAAAGCCAACGAGTACGCCCGTCAGAACCATCTCCGTCAATTCTCCGTCTATCAGGGACGTTGGAGTGCAGAGCACCGTGACTTCGAGCGCGATATCATTCCCATGTGTCGTGACGAAGGTATGGGTTTGGCTCCATGGGGAGCCCTCGGAGGCGGGAACTTCAAGTCCGATGATCAGCGCAAGAGCCAGGAGGGTCGTAAGATGGGACAGGCGAGTGAGGCTGCCATTAAAATCAGCAGAGTACTTGAGAAGATCGCCACTGCCAAGAAGACGCAAATCACGAGTGTCGCTTTGGCCTATGTGATGCAGAAGACGCCATATGTCTTTCCCATTATCGGGGGACGCAAAATTGATCACCTGAAGGGTAATATTGAAGGGTTGAGTTTGACATTGACAGAAGAAGATATCAATGCTATCGAGGAAGCAAATGCGTTCGATATTGGCTTCCCACACAACTTCTTGGGTGGACCAAAGGGTGTCCACAGCCCTAGTGATGTCTGGTTGATGTCACACGCTGGGCAGCAACAACACGTTGAGTGGCAGAAGGTACATTCCTGTTAAGAGATTCAACTGGATAAGTCTGCTAACGATTCATAGCCCATCGCCCCTGTCACGAAGGAATAGAAATTAGCTATTGCACATGAAGATGAGAATGAACCGTACACATTATATGCAAGCTGGTAGTGAATTCAATTTGAAATGCACGAGATTTCTCACTCTTTTTTCTGTCCCTTTCTTCTCTTTCATATTTCAGCTCGCAATGCATTGAATTGTTTACAAAATCTCGCCCCTTCCCCTTTCTATGCTTACGTTTAAGCGAAGGTGTGGAAGCACGTCACTGTATCACGAATAGGTAGTGCATATGAGAATCACAGTCTTTGAGCTGGGCTCGGAATATGATTACCAACACCACGGCCAAACATGGAACGAAACTTCTGGTAATTGAGTGGATGTGGATTATTGCGCTACGTATCTTTGACAGGAGGCCTTTGCTAGAAATACGTCCTGAGCGACCGTAACGCCGATGAAAGATACCCACGAGCATAAGGGTGCGGTAGAATTTTAGGATAAGACGCACTGGGCAAGGTTCTGGACAGAAAATTCCAGATATCTAGCAAGGCAGAGGAACGATTGCAGCCAGCAGCGTCGAAGAGTGCTTAGGTTAAGAACAGAGCTCGTGGAGGAGTCCTGCGATGTCTTGTCAAGGTAGAGTGGAAGCGGTGAAGGTGAGGTTAGCACTTCATAGTCGTATTTAACTATTTGATCCTTGAATTTCAGGTCATTGAAGTGATGCTGAAGTGTATTTGAGGGACTTAAGCTGTCACTCATCTTCTTGTAGCTATTTTGAAGCTTGTATTTTGGGGACTTTTAACCAGATTTGTGTATTTAATGTAGTTTCGCTGATGCGTTGTACCTAATTCCACTTGGAAGCTGTGGCTAGCTGAGACATAACTGCAATAGGACCATAGGTCCCTAGAGATGTTTCGTGGGAAGGCATGTCATTTTTTTGTTGAAATGAAATCATATCTGTTTCCCAAACCTTCATTTGAGCACTTGCAGGGATAGCTTTTTAGCGCTGGTTTAGCGCGGTTTCAGCTTCTACAGCCTGTTGGCAAGGCTGTGGTACCTAGGGAGGGGCCTTACTTCGTTAATGCTATTGCCGCTTGAGTTTACCTACGATTGGGCCTCCTATTGTTGACCACCATGCCGACCACAAGCAATGGATCAATTGATACCATCTAACGAGATATCTTCTACTAATCTAAACTTCTCGCAACAAATGCGCCTCTTGACTCTTCCTCCTTTCTTCAACCTCGATCTCTACAGGTGTGATACCAGCGACTGTTGCCTGTTCAACAAGAACCCTCCACTCATATCAACTCACCTCTAATCAACCGAATCTCTTGTCATTTGAGGTATAGCTGGCTCAAAGTTGAGACAGTTAAGATGGATACGCTATTCAAACTCAAAGACACCTTCGTTCACTTCCTTTCCCCAGCTGCGAAGCGCCGTCGCACAATTGGTCCTGGCACTCCCTCCACTTCAAAAGACCATGAGTACCTTGCCCCTCTCTCCGAGCCTCGAGGCAGAAAGGCACAAGCAGCTACCTTTGATCACCTCAATTCAAAGTACCCGACCACACCACAACCCAAGAACCCCAGAAAGCGCGTTCGTGAGGATGACGAGGAGGGGATTGTCATTTCGCCAGGCGACTCGGTCTCTCAAGTTTCGACCGCTGGTACCGAAGGAAGTTTAACCAGCTCAGCGATCAATAGCGAGGAATTGGAAGAAAATTCCGAGGAGGAGGGTCAGCATGACATCGAGTTCGATGCAGAAGATGAAGGCGGAGAAGGGGATGCGGAGGAGGGTAGCGACGCGGTGATGGAAGAGGAGGAATACTCCGAGGAGGAAGATGAGGTTGACTTGGAGGCTCAAGAAGCTGCAGCATCTGAGGCGAAGGTCCAGGAATACTTGGCAAGACAAAAGGAGTTTGAGACAATTCAGGAGAATATTTTGAAGGCCAAATCCGATGCTAGCTGGCACCCAGATGCTCTCTTCCTGTACGAGAGATTGGCCCTTCGCAGTTTCGAGCCACTCATTCCCAGTGATTGGCGGATCGACTTTCCAACTCTCCCCGAGGTTCTGTTCACTGATGAAGAGGAGAACACTTTTGTCAACTCCAATTGTCTCCCCAGCTACCGAGGTAAATAATATCCAGAAATGAGTACTTGCAGTGCTAAAAGCAGAACAGGAATCAAAGCTCTTCAAGCACTTATCACCCTTGGAATTCGTGTCCGCGACAAGCTCAGTGTTGGCGGCTATCCAGAGAAGATGGTAGCAAAGGAGATTCAGAATTACATCAAATGGGCCGAGAGAGATGGTGGCTATCAAAAGAAGCGCTTCATCCCTGTTCACACAGTTTTGGCAGCTCGTTCGTCCCAAACCGCTGGTTTCATTGGCGTAGCTCTTGCCAGCCAGATGAAATTCCTTGCCGAGCAACACATGGTCAACCTCAAGATCTCAGATGATGATTCTGGAGGGGTAGCAAAATATTCTAGATCGTTGCCACTTCTCTATGGCTTGGTCGTCGCTCAAACCAAGGTCATCCTCGTCACTCACAATTCCGCTGAGCCTGATTCCGAATCCAAGGTTCTTGCAACTCTTGATTTGACCAATAAAGACATGGATGTTTGGAATGGGTTCGCTATCGCATTCATGATCATTGCCTCGAGGAATTACATAATGTCGATGAAAGATGAGCTGGAACCAGACAACACGATGACCGACGATGAAGATGCCTGATCAGCCCAGTAATTGCCAATTGGTTTTGGTCACATTCTGGCTGGGAGATTATATATGAAGTAGGGGATACTGCATATGTGATTTACTGATCGATTTGGATTGCTTTATGAAGGAGCAGGCGCACGGCTGGTTTTGCAAACAGAGGAGCCTTTATTTGTACAGGCGAAATACCCCTTGAGTTGCAGCTTTTTTGGCTCAAACTATGTACCAGCTTCATATCCGTATTGTTCGATACCCCTACACCAACCATGGTTCGCCCTTCAGAATTGAGTGCTTTATAAATCTGTTTGTACTGTTGGGTTGTGCTGAGAGATCCGGTATCTCTGATACAGCTCTGCAAAATATACATTTATGATTCATTGTAATCCCTTCATTATGAAGCCATCTTGATGACCTCGAACTATATTCATACAACGTATCTTCATATGGTTCATGTCACTCAGAACAATCCATGAGCCGCCAAGACGTCTTCACTAGTGAGTCGCAAGCTACACAGCCAAGCAGTGAGTAAATAGAGGTATCAACACAAACCAAGGCTCTTGGAGACACATACGTATTACAAAAATTATCCTCCCACATCATTCAGATGTCCATCTAATGCTCCACCGCACTCTCCTCTAGTGCTTGAACCGCGTGATCCAACTCCCTGATTCGGTTCCCGATCCTGGACTTGATCTCCTCCGCGTCGCTCCCTTGCAGCGCCTTCTCATACATCCCCTTCAGCTTATCAAGTTCTTCCCTAGCAGCTTCTCGATCAGCCTGTGCATACACGCTCTTCTTCTCCGTCTCTTCAGTGCTGATCTCGAATTCGTCCCTCGCGACAGCGTATTGATCTTGGATCTCCTCAATTATGGAGTCCGCAGAGGACTTGGCAGAGTAGTGGCGCTGAGAGGTGAGGGGAGCGGATATGTTTCTGTAGATTGAAGAGGGGTTCGAGATCCTAGATGGAGCTGTTTGCTGGGTGTTTTGGATGTGGTTGCGGAGGAGGGAGAACGATTTCGTTGATGTGGATATGAGGAAGGTTTTGGAGATGGAGTTCCGAGCTCCTCGAGCTGGTAGAGATCGTAAAGAGATCATTTAATGTGGTTTGAAGAGCCTTGGACGAAGTTGGGCGGAAGGAGCTCTGACTGAGAGTGGTGTTGATGACGGATCTTGAAGACGGATCTTGAAGCTGGACCCCGGTTTAATGGATGCATTAGCGTTGTCTGGCTATTGATGGCTTGGAGCTTTGAAGGGTATCTTTGGGCCACTTATGGACAGAAAACAAACAATTTAGGATCCCTAGACTGATTCTGGAAAATTGTAGACTGAATCTTTTCGCTCCAGCATGGTCAAGAATGTTATATTCATGTAGAATTGCGGTAGCATTTTTATTCCAGTGTGGTTACTACCCCATGGCTGGGCAAGCAGCCTTGCATGGATCGCGTCGTCTGGAGCTCGGATCTGCTCTAAATCACTCCCCTTCAGCCATTGATTGCATATCTTCAACTTCAACTCTTCATCGATTTGTGTTTTGATATGCAGTGCTGAAGGCTCGCTATGGCCACCGAAAGCAGTCCGCCAGTGCGGTACGTCTCCTATCCTCGACAAGCAAAAGACCTGGCAATGGGCGTGCATCCTCTCTCTAGATACGTGCCCCCTCTGCTGCTGCTCGCAGATGCGTTTCTCACGAGTTTGATCATTTACAAAGTCTCCTGTGAGTTCTTGTTCTAGAAGCCCAAGAGTACAGCATTGATTGATGGCATTAACAGACACGGAAATTGATTGGAAAGCATACATGGAGCAAGTTGAACAATATGTGAATGGTGAGCGCGACTACACGAAGATCAAAGGCGGTACGGGTCCACTGGTGTACCCAGCTGTGCATGTCTATATTTACTTGATTCTGTATCATTTTACGGATAAGGGAAGAAATATTCTAGTCGCGCAGAGGATCTTTGGAGTGCTTTATTTGGCGACTTTGGCTGTTGTGATGGCTTGTTACAGGAGGGCAAAGGTATGAATTGCAGAATTAAGAAGGGAATGTCAGCTTTGGCCTTTGCGTGTTACTGACTGGGCCATCGAATAGGCACCGCTCTATATCTTCCCGATGCTGGTTATGTCGAAACGGCTACATAGTATCTTCGTTCTCCGACTGTTTAACGACTGCTTCGCCGTCTTCTTCCTCTGGGTGGCTATCTACATGTTCCAACGACGCATATGGACAATCGGGGGCCTATTATACAGCCTGGGAATTGGAGTCAAGATGTCTTTATTGCTGTCCCTCCCAGCTGTGGGAGTTGTACTCTTCCTGGGGAGAGGTCTCCAAGGAAGTCTCAAGCAAGCCTACCTTATGGCACAACTACAGTTTGTTATAGCTTTCCCATTCTTGCCGGAAAATCCAATGGGGTATCTTGGCAGAGCTTTCGAGTTCTCAAGGGTTTTCTTGTTCAGATGGACCGTCAATTGGAGATTCCTCGGAGAAGAGACATTTTTGAGCAAGGAGTTCTCATACTCGCTGCTAGTGGGACATGCCAGTACGCTACTGCTGTTCGTAACAACGAGATGGCTCAAGCCTGCAGAAAAGCCATGGTCGGAACTGATTAGAAATGCTCTGAAATTCCAGGAGCCATGCGGAAAATTGCAGCATGCTGTTTCCATTCGAGTCTCTCCGAACTACATCTTGACGACAATTCTTACAGCCAATGCTATTGGCATGTTATTTGCTCGGTCCCTTCATTACCAGTTCTATGCCTATATCGCATTGGCTACCCCATTTCTGCTCTGGCGCAGTGGCATGCACCCAATATTCCAGTATGGTTTATGGGCAGCTCAAGAATGGGCCTGGAATGTCTACCCAAGTACAGATGTGAGCTCAAAGGTTGTGGTTGGTGTACTAGCTGCCACTGTGATGCGAATGTGGTGGGGCACTCGGACGGATTTCGTGAGCCCGAAAGGCGAAGGAGCTGCGAGTAAGAAGTTCGCTTGATCTTGCTCAAGTATCGTCCAACCTATTCGTACTCATCCTCCGGGTCGGAAGGAGGCATCTTTCCGACAGTCGATTCCTCATCGTCTGAATCTTCAGCATATGCAGAAGACTTCGGGAACTCCTTGGGCCTAGATAATAGGTCAGCGAATACGCGCCAACAGTCATGTACATATGCGAGAAGCTCACCAATAAGGTTCTTTCCTCCACAGATGCTCGTCGCGAACTACATTTATGATCTCACCATCAATTTTGTTCTGGCGTACATCGGCCTCCTTGGTATCAACGAGAACATAGCCCCCACGTTTCAGCCAGATGGTATTCCGAAACCGAGATGGGAGTTCAACGAGAATGGTCTTCTGATTGGGCAACGAGCATGAGTACAAGCTGTTTCCTTCGGCTTTGATTACCCGTGCGATCGACTGGGTAGTTGTCACCTCAGAAGGTGGGGTAGACGTCTCCTCTGCAGTTGCAACGATGTTGCGCTTTGGCTTTGCCATTCTGATTCCCTGGTATGGAAAGTATGCCGCAAAGCTCTGGAAGGCAAATGGTCAGTTTTGTTCGTAATCGGAGACGCGTCTGGCAGCTGAGCGAATTTCAAACCGTGTTGATTTCGAGCTCTGGAGAATAAATTTTGGATCTGCAAATGGGGCTAGGATAAATGATTCACCTTATCCGGCGGGGGAAAAGGAAAGGGCGAGTCTCCAGGCCCGCCGCCCCCCCCTCGAGCCAGGATCAAAGAATGCAGGTTTGCCGAACGAATGAATCAAGTCAACTACCTAGGAGCTCCAAAATAATCCCTAACGTTGATTTTTCAGCAATCGCCCTAATGCAATGGAATTCCTCCACGCAAGAGCTTGTCCGAACCAACACAATGCAAGGCATGAACCACATTGCGCCGTCAGCAGTCCTCTGCATTACAATCGGGCCGTCAATTAAAAGCTCCAATTCACAGGTCTGGTAACCTAAGCTGATGGTGTCAGGGTGTGTGACCATCCACCGATCGCTGCTGGGCAGTTTCTCCACTCGTGGGTTAAGGGTTCAATTTTCTCCCCACCAGTTCCTTATCGTGGTGTATTTCCAATTCTCTATTATCCCAATCCCTTTTCGATTCTACATCTTCATCTTGCTGCTTTATCTGCTAGTCCATCGCCTGCATATTCTTTGAAAGCTGCTAGCAAATATTCGTCTACCGTTATCAGGGTATTGACCAGTATGAGTTCTCATTCTTTCGGTGCTTTCATTGATATCGAGCAATCCTCAAGCAAGGACGTAGCTCCTACAGCTCCTGCTGCCCCCGCCAAAGCATTCCCTCGAGTCTACCACTCTATTCCGGATCCCATCGAGCTCGAAAATCTACAATGTGGTAGCAGGCTTCATGGCACCTCCCAGCCTGGTTCTGGGACCCAAACACCAAGAGAGCCGAACGACCTGGAGATGAGTGGTCCGCCAACTCCAGTCAATGAGCATGAGGTGGACGCGCTGCAGAGCTTCTCCTACCCGCCAATGAACAGATTTCGAATGCTGTCTGTCTGTCTGCTTAACTTTGGGAATGGCTTGTCTGACTCAGCACCCGGAGCTTTAATTCCTTACATGGAAACGTATGTTTCTCTTTCTGTTAGCTAATGCCACTCTTCTGACGTACCTTAGACATTACAATATCGGATATGCTGTCGTTTCTCTCATCTTCGTCACAAATGCCATCGGCTTCATCTCAGCTGCATTTTTTGTCGATGTCCTTCGAGCCCGCCTTGGACGAGCCAGGACCCTCATTGTTGCGCAGACTTTTATGATTTGCGGATACATCCCGATTGTTTGCACACCACCGTGGCCCGTGGTCGTCGTTTGCTTCTTTCTTCTGGGATTCGGAATGGCAATAAATCTGGCTATGGGAAATGTATTTGCCGCTAACCTACACAATGGCACTAAGATGCTGGGAGCAATGCATGGATCATACGGAGTTGGAGGGATAATTGGTCCGTTAATAGCTACGGCTTTGGTCACTAAAGGAAGTTTGCCCTGGAGCAGGTACTATTTTCTCCCGCTCTCCATTGCCCTATTCAATGGAGTCCTCGGTGCATGGTCATTCTGGCACTATGAGGCTGAAGCTGGAATGTCTCTCCTCACTCCATTGGAAATCATTGCGTCGCGGCGACAGGAAATTGGAGGCCTTGCTCCAGCGCCAAAGGCTCAGATCAAAGAGCAACTAGTCAATATGTTGCAATCCTTCAAATCCAAGACTGTCATTCTTGGTGCACTGTTTATCTTCGCCTATCAAGGAGCAGAAGTATCGATCTCTGGCTGGGTTATTTCTTTCCTGATCACGGCTCGCCACGGGGATCCTGCATCAGTGGGATATGTTACGTCCGGTTTCTGGGCGGGTATTACACTCGGACGGTTCTTCCTCTCCCACCCCGCCCACAAGATCGGAGAAAAGCTCTTCGTTTACGGAATGGTCGTTGGAGCGGTAATTTTTGAGCTTCTGGTCTGGTTGGTCCCCAACGTCATAGGCAATGCCGTGGCAGTTTCTATCGTCGGCTTGTTGCTGGGACCAGTATATCCTTGCGCAACAGTCATCTTCTCGAGAGCCATTGGTCGCAAGGAGCAGGTTAGCAGTTTGAGTGTTATAAGTGCCTTTGGTTCTTCTGGCGGGGCTGTGGCTCCATTCACAACAGGTATCTTGGCCCAAGCTGCTGGAACGTTCGTCTTGCACCCAATCGCTATTGGTCTTTTCACTGTCATGCTTGGGTGCTGGTTCGTTTTGCCTACACCTAAGAAGCGCAGTACCGAGTAAAGAACTTCGGTGGGATTTTCTGCAACGTTTTCTTCAGAATTAGATGCTCCTCGACTTCTGAGTATCCGTTCTGTGGTTAGTTGCGAGTGCGCGGGAGTAGATACTATGGTGGCTCGGCATAGTCACGAATTTCTTTTCAATTTCGGCATTGAGTTTTGAGTATTTACAAGCGGAGGCGCTGTGGCGTTCAAGCTCTGATAAACGCAGGGGTTTGAACGTTGGGACATGGCTTGCGGCGTTGCGGATGCTTTCATGGCGTTAGAATACCCGTCTGACATGATGTTTGGGTTTGATTTCTCGCTTGAGACTTGGACTTAGTGTTTATTAGGGAAGCAAATACCAGCTTGAAGAGCCAACCAGCCAGTGGGTAAAAATATGTTGGCTCTCTGGATTCTGCACCGTGTTGTCTATCTTTACAGAAAAATAAATTACACTCCTTACTAAAAAGAAACGATCATAAACAAGTGAGCTCAACCGTCAGAGACTAGATGACATCTACACTTCTAAGAGACAGAACTTCACCATCAATAATACTTCGGCATAGAGTTTCGGTCAGGTCCTGTTTCCCGAATTTTCATAAAACACAAGAGCCGATATGGAGCTGATAATACTCTACCCCGGACGGATACGTTGGGTTCAAGGGCTGCCCTGGTTGGGCATTCCTTGCCGAGGTGTCCAGCCTCGGATGTCTCAAGCACTTCCATTTCTTAAGCCGAACGTCACGAGCCGCGGAGCAACATCTAATGCATCTGCATTCTTCATAGTTCTCACCCGTCACTTTTCGGAACCGTTTCTTTGCTTCTCAGAAGACAGTCCAACCCCTCATACTCCATTACTCTAGATTCTTCAGTATGGCTTCAATTGCAAAGATACTACGGCCCGTGGTCCAAAGGGCAGCTTCTACTGCTCGCCCAGCTCTCAGACCTGCTCGAGCAAGCAGGATATATCAACAGTATATCTTACCGGATTCCGAACCTTTAATTCATACATATTCTGACTGATGTTGTAGGGCCAGACCTCTATCATCCACCACAAGAAGGCGCAATGAAGCAGTCGACCTCACAGAGATTCCTCCTACACCCATTACCCACATGTCCGAAATAGAAACTGCCATGGCGGACTCAGTGTCAAAGTTCGCAAATGATGTCATTGCACCTAAAGTCCGCGAGATGGATGAAAACGAATCCATGGACCCCTCAGTCGTTGAGCAGCTGTTCGAACAAGGGTTGATGGGCGTGGAAATTCCAGAGGAATACGGTGGCGCGGGCATGAACTTCACAGCGGCTATTGTTGGCATTGAGGAGCTGGCTAGGGTCGATCCGAGTGTCAGCGTTATGGTGGACGTGCATAATACGCTGGTTAATACCGCGGTATTGAAGTATGGAAGTACAGAATTGAAGAAGAAGTGGCTTCCAAAATTGGCTACAAATACTGTCGGTATGGAGCACTTACTTCAGTTCACAAGACGTTTGCTAACCAGCTAGGTTCTTTCTGTCTTTCTGAGCCAGTGTCTGGATCTGATGCTTTTGCACTTGCCACGAAGGCTACCAAGACCGAATCTGGATACAAAATCTCAGGAAACAAGATGTGGATTACCAACTCGATGGAAGCCGAATTCTTCATTGTCTTCGCAAACCTGGACCCAAGCAAAGGATATAAGGGAATTACTGCATTTATTGTCGAGAAGGACACGAAAGGATTCTCTATAGCCAAGAAGGAGAAAAAGCTCGGTATCAAGGCTAGCAGTACTTGTGTGCTTAACTTCGACGATGTTGAGATACCAGCAGGAAATCTGCTTGGTAAGGAAGGTGATGGATACAAATATGCCATCGCTCTGCTCAACGAAGGACGAATCGGTATAGCCGCCCAAATGACCGGACTTGCACTTGGAGCGTTTGAGAATGCTGCGAAGTAAGCAGAACCTATGCTCACAAATTCCGAATTTGCTCAACTGATGATTCTTAGGTACGTCTGGAACGACCGTAAGCAGTTCGGTACGCTTGTCGGTGATTTCCAGGGTATGCAGCACCAGATTGCGCAAGCGTACACGGAGATTGCTGCTGCGAGAGCACTAGTATATAACGCTGCTCGGAAAAAGGAATCTGGCGAGAACTTTGTCCAAGATGCGGCTATGGCGAAGTTGTATGCCTCGCAAATTGCGCAAAGAGTCAGTGGACAGGCCATTGAGTGGATGGGTGGTATGGGATTTGTGAGAGAGGGGATTGCCGAGAAGATGTGGAGAGATAGTAAGATTGGTGCTATTTATGAGGGCACTAGCAATATCCAACTTACAACTATTGGTATGTTGCCTTTCCACTTCCCTTCACTTTGTCCCTATGGCAATGAGTAATCTTTGTACGACGCTTGTGCTAACAGAATACCTTGTAGCGAAACTCTTGAAGTCCCAGTACACGAGCTAGAGGCAAAGGATCATGAAATGGCGGGTTTCAATGCTGACTTTGGCGAGGAAATGGAATTGGCTAGTGGACTTTCCAGGCACACCGAAATAGAACCATTGTTCAGAGGGACTATTTAGGGCAAAACTTGTCTTCTAAGGGCGGATGGCTACAGGTTCCTGAACCATACGAAGTCAAATGTAGTAGTTGTCACGCTTGGTCTAGACGACGGGCTCATTAGCTCCCAGTGTTTGATCTGGCCAGAAGCAAAAGTTGAGGATTTGAATAGTGGCAGGCAACTGAAACTGTAATGTTCTCCTTGTGTCTTCTCAGTTGAATTGCAATTGTGTCCACCATAATCTCCAGGCCTGCTTCCAGCAGTTGATCCGGCTCGTAGTCAGCTCAATCCATCCTCAAAGTGGAAGTGGCCTCGATCCTGGTATGTGGTACCGTGTAGTGTACTGTTTAAGAATGTTCGACTTTCTTTGTTGATGTCATGCTTGCTGTATTTTGATTGATGCCGGATCAAAGTTCACATCCCTGTTCAAGATGACGACGGTGCCAGACATCCAGCACCGGCACCAGCACAGCACAGACGACCCCGGAAGCACAGCCTGATCCTCCGTTTGTGTGGAGGGGAGGCAAGGGAGCAAGTCAACCGCACCAGTATGGTGAAGTCCCGGGCCCCTCCTTTAATCGAGCCCTACCAGGAATCTCCCCTCCATGCTCACCCACCTCACCCACCTCACCTCACCTCACCTCCACAGAATTCCAACGGCCCAGGTCATGGCACTCAATCAACATACCGTCCTGTAACGCTGGATGCCCTCCCAAAGCACTGCCCAACTGCCACTTCACCTTGTTCCGTTCTTAAGCTTCCACTTTATCCACCTTGCCTTTCTGGCGTCGTCTTGTGTTACTACAGTACCTATCCGATATCAAAACTCGCCTCTAGGTACGGAAGTGAGCACTAGACCCCCATCACATAACCAGGCCATCAATTTGTCACGCCGGCTCTTCCAGCATCCATCTTCGGCTTTTGCTCATGGGAGTCACATACCCTGCCTTGCCTTCAACAGTACGTCGCATTCGGTCTTTTTCTACTCAACACCTGCCGCCGCCCTCACCACGTCGCCGCCACCGCCTTTGAAGCGATCCAGCTAGCTGCGCGTGGCTGAGTACGTAGATAAACTTCTAGTGCAGAGCAGACGACCTATTCCTCACGTGGGCAAGCTAGACGGGAAACATTTCGAAACACAACACGAGCGATCTTCCGCACGCAGATACGACGAGCTTGCTACACATAGTTGACGGTGCTGACCATCGTCGCGACATTGGCTCCTACTGCTCTGCCAAGAACCTTGAAAACAAGTCCACCCCACTCACTCCGGAACTGCAACCTCTCGCCAGAGCACTGAGCAGTGGTGTAGCCCCTCCTCAACTCAACTTCGACCAGATAAACAACAATCGCCCGTGTCTCTCAACAACCTCGCAGCGTAGGAAAACGCGCGCCATCAGCCATCATGAACAACGACGACGATGCCCTCACCTCGGTGTACAAGAAGATCGAGCGTGAGAAAGCTCTCATCCAAGCTGCGAACCAGATGCGGCAACAAACCCAGAATGAGCAGGTTAGATCTCGACTGGACTCACAGATGAGAGAAGGTCGCCGCAATATTCAGTATCTGGAGGAACGCATGCAGGAACTTCAGATGCGGAGAATGGGACAAGGCATGGACAATATGAATTTGGGCTCTTCATCCACTGGACCAGCGCGCCCTCAGAGCTCCGGGTTTCGCAGCGACAGAGATGGCCCGCCTACGCCGCCTCCAAAGGACTCAAGAGGAGGATATACCGACGCTGGTTCGGAACGAGGTGACTATGGCACACAAGATTACTCGCAGACGGGCATGATGCCACCACGACACCCGTATGCACCTCTGGCTCCCGGGCAGGGCATCCCCAAATCACGTCCGAACTTTACAAAGCTTGGTAAGTTATTTCATTGTAATGGGTACGTTGTTACTAATTGTTGCTTGCAGATTTGATCAAGTACGATACACCATACCTCGGCCCCCGAATCCAACTCATGTTGTCGCAACTAGAATTCAAACTTAATGTGGAGAAGCAGTATCTTAAAGGTATCGAAAAGATGGTCCAACTGTACCAAATGGAGGGAGATAGAAAGAGTCGCGCAGATGCTGCAGGCCGTAGAGTTGAGAGCACACAGAAGATTCAGCTGCTGAAGCAAGCTCTGAAGAGATATGAGGATCTCCACATTGACATGGAAAGCACTGCAGATGCGCCAGATGGTAAGTCCATCTTTGCCCTGACGGAGAGTCAAAACTAATATGCGCCGTGAAGATGACAGCATAAATACCCCTAACATGCGGAAACCACTGACTGGACAGCTTTCGATTAGAATACAAGCTGTGAAGGACGTGGATCATGCAGCAACTGGTCGTTTTGCTCGCGGACCTGAGACTTTTGTTGCGATTAAGGTCGAAGACAATGTTGTGGCGCGCACAAGAACCTCCAGAACCGATAAGTGGGATGCCGAATACCACAATTTGAACGTTGACAAGGCAAACGAGATTGAATTGACGGTGTATGACAAGCCCGGTGACCACCCTTTGCCGATAGGCTTACTCTGGATCCGGATCTCTGATATAGTAGAGGAAATGAGAAGAAAGAAGATTGAGGCTGAAATTAGCAGCTCTGGATGGGTTTCTGCGGACCGAATGGCCAATGGCTCTCTACCTGGTGCCCCACCTCCACAATTCAATATGAATCCTCCGGCTCCTCAGTTTGGTCCTCCTCCTGGGAGTGCTGGAGCTGCAGCCCCAGCTTCAATGGGGGCTGGAATGCCTGCTGCGGGTGCAATTCCTCCGCAGCCAGTCGATGCTTGGTTCGCACTCGAGCCCACTGGAGCAGTTCACTTGACGATCGGTTTTACCAAACAGGCCAAAGATCGAAGACCATTCGACCTCGGGCTCAATCGTAAGGGAGCGATTCGACAACGTAAGGAAGAAGTCCACGAGATGTACGGCCACAAGTTTGTCTCCCAACAATTCTACAACGTCATGCGCTGTGCCCTTTGCGGGGACTTTCTCAAGTATTCTGCCGGTATGCAGTGCGAGGACTGCAAATATACTTGCCACACAAAGTGCTACACAAGCGTTGTCACCAAATGCATCAGCAAATCCAATGCAGAGACAGACCCGGACGAGGAGAAGATCAATCATCGCATTCCTCATCGTTTCGAGAAGTTTGCAAATATGAGCGCAAATTGGTGTTGCCACTGCGGGTATATCTTACCGTTCGGTAAGAAGAACTGTAGGAAGTGTAGTGGTATGTTGAACTCTTCGAATTTCTGTAATTTTGTAGCTAACATGTTCAAGAATGTGGTCTCACGTGTCACGCCGGATGCGTCCACCTTGTGCCTGACTTCTGTGGCATGTCTATGGCGGTTGCTAATGTCATTCTTGATGGTATTCGCAATCAAAAGCGTCGACAGACAACTCAGACACCCCTCTCTGGCCGTACATTAAGGCCGCAAAACAATAAGCCTGTCGCAGCAGTAGAGCCAGGTCCATCAGATCCTCGCACGTCTTATGGCCAATCCGATCCAGGTCGACCTCCGAGGGCTCAGTCTTACGGAGCACCATCTTCGTCGATGGAAGCAACTGAAGCAGCAAAGGCGATGTATTCCCAAGGTCAGACATCACCTACACAGCAACGACCACCAGGACCTGACAGAACTGGTTCGTCGTCTGCAGCTGCTGCAGCTGCAGCCGCTATGGCTGGCCCGAAGAGCCCTACTCAACAGAGAGATCCGTACCAGCGCTCATCAACGGACTATGCAGGCCGCGGCGGCTCTTCTGCTCCTGGATATGCTAATCGTATGGATTCTCACTCTGAAGATGGCAGCTATGGTTCACCTCCAAAGCCCCAAGCTCCCTCTCAGCCAAGTTATAATCCCGCAGCATATGCCCAAGTAAGCGGTTACGGCTCACAGCCACCGCCACAACAGATCCAGCCTCCTCAGCAGTCGCCGACAAATGCTTTGTATGGCCACTCTGCTCAACCTCAAATCCCTGAAGCTGCACAACAGCCTAGCGCTGTCATTCCACGGAAAGCAGCTCCTCCTGCGAGTGAGCCTGGTACCGGTCGCCGCATTGGTCTGGATCACTTCAACTTCCTTGCGGTCCTTGGCAAAGGTAATTTTGGTAAAGTCATGCTTGCGGAGACCAAGGCGACCAAGCAGTTGTATGCAATCAAAGTGTTGAAGAAAGAATTCATCATCGAGAACGACGAAGTGGAGAGTACACGATCAGAGAAGAGAGTGTTCTTGATTGCTAACAAGGAACGTCACCCTTTCCTACTCAATCTTCACGCTTGTTTCCAAACAGAGACAAGAGTATATTTTGTTATGGAATATATTAGTGGTGGTGATCTGATGTTGCACATTCAGAGAGGCCAGTTTGGAACAAAGCGTGCACAGTAAGTTGATTATATCAGCCTTGATTGGAACGGTGCTAATATTTGGTAGATTCTATGCCGCCGAGGTCTGCTTGGCACTGAAATACTTCCATGAAAATGGTGTTATTTACCGCGATTTGAAGTTGGACAACATCATGTTGACTTTGGATGGTCACATCAAGGTTGCGGATTATGGTCTTTGCAAGGAAGATATGTGGTATGGATCAACGACCAGCACATTCTGTGGTACTCCTGAATTCATGGCTCCCGAGGTACGTCTCTCTACCTGCTCCGAATTACCTCTAACATCCTGTAGATCTTGCTGGACAAGAAATACGGCCGCGCAGTCGATTGGTGGGCATTTGGCGTTCTCATATACCAGATGCTTCTTCAACAATCTCCCTTCCGTGGTGAGGATGAGGACGAAATCTACGACGCCATTCTTGCCGACGAACCCTTGTACCCAATTCATATGCCTCGCGATTCTGTCTCGATCCTCCAGAAGCTTCTTACCAGGGAACCAGATCAACGGCTCGGGAGTGGACCTACTGATGCTCAGGAAATCATGAGCCAGCCGTTCTTTAGAAATATCAACTGGGACGATGTTTACCATAAGAGAATTCAGCCACCATTCCAGCCCCAAATTACAAGTGCTACTGATACCAGCAACTTTGATTCTGAATTCACGAGCGTTACCCCAGTTCTCACACCAGTACAATCTGGTAAGTTTCTACTCCCTTCTTATAGACTGAACAAGTTGCTGATAGTTGCCACAGTACTTTCTCAGGCAATGCAAGAGGAGTTCCGTGGATTTTCATATTCAGCCGACTTTGTTTGAGCGGTTTCGCGTCAATCTTTTAGCGTTCAGAGAGGCCTCTTGACTTCCCAACCTTTATACAGTCAAAAGCATCTGCCGCATTGGTCCGGAGTCTCGGTCTATTGTTCACATCATGCTTTGTAGGGATATCCCTGAGAGAAATCGGGATGTGCGATGAAGAACAGACAGGTACGAATACGGGATAGGGTATATGAAGGTGATGAAGCGAGAAAGGCATCGCTAGGATGAATGGGTGGATTATGGGTGGATGGATGGCCTTTCACTGAATACAGATAGGCCATGACGCGAAAAAGTCATGAATATCCTCTTTCGCTTCTTTTAGACGGACGGCATCTTGGGTGGGTGGGTGGTTGGTCGTCTCTGCCTTTACGTTAGCAGCCGATGGCCCTTCTAATACATCGCTTGATACAGTTTTCATGCCACGTTGGATTCATATTCTTGGACTCGCTGGTGACTTATTTCAGAGGACTGGACTGGTAGGAGACGGTGCACGGGTGCTACTGGTTGTTTCACGCCTTCGAAATCTGACTCTGGCGTATCTTCGTAACGTCTTGAAGGACTAGCAAGCAAAACATAATCCAGTTTGTCCTTACATCACTGATTCCAAGAAAGATGCCCCTCGTAGGTTCTCATGATGATCATCAAGTCGCGCGTTCCTCGCCCGTTGCCACCCGGCCCAGCCATCGTCTGCACCTACAGCTAGCAAAACTTTTTCCTCAACTCCAACCATTCAGCATCATTGTCAGAGCAAGAAGATAACTAGTAACTCCGACCAAACATGCACCACTTCTCAGCGAAAGCCTCGCACTCTGGATTCAAGCACTTGGTCTCTCCCTTGACAATGCCCTCTGGCTGCTCAGAAGGAATACACAAGCTCTTCATTCCCATGCTCGGAGCCTTCAGCTGCTCTGGGCCTTCTTGCTCCTCTGGCTTGCCGGTGGTTAAGTCCTTGATCTTATCCTCGCACTTCTCTGCCAGGCAGTGAGGAATCAAGACTACGTTCTTGGCGTCCAGAGCTGGAACAACCTCCTCCCATTTGGTGATGTTGATGCGGTGCTCACGGAAGGCAGCGTCGGCTTTCTTGTACATGTCGCTCTGAATGGTCTCGAGGAGCTTGGAAATCTCGGTGGCGAGGTCTGCGATCGCGATTGTGCCCTTTTCACCGGTGTCACGACGAGCGAATGATACAACAGACTTGGCCGCGTCCTTGGGACCGTACTCGAGACGGAGAGGAACACCCTTGAGCTCCCAGTCATTGAACTTCCAGGCTGGAGTGTAACCGTCGCGGATATCATAGTCAGCTCTGATTCCGGCCTTCTTGAGAGTCTCCTTTAACTCTTGCAATTGGTCGTAGTGCTTGGCTTTATCTTCTGGGGTAGTAGACTTGTTGATGCCGACGGGGATGATGATGGCCTGCAGTCTGGAAATACGAGGTGGGAGAACGAGACCTTTGTCGTCACCGTGAATCATAACCATGACACCGATGACACGGGTGGACAGACCCCATGAGTTTTGCCAGACGTGCAAGTGCTTGGCTTTGTCGCCGACCTTTGGAGCAGGATCCTCGACGGTGATATCAAACATCTTGCTGAAATTTTGACCTAAGCAATGAGATGTAGCACCTTGAATACCACGGCCATTGGATGGAATGTAACCCTCAACGGTTGTAGTGTAATATCCTCCGGCGAACTTCTCCTTCTCTGTCTTACGACCTCTTACGACTGGAACAGCCAGCAACTGCTCGTAGACTCCAGCATAAAGCTCAAGAATCTGCAAGACTTCCTCACCAGCTAGCTCCTCAGTCAAATGTGCGGTATGTCCCTCCTGCCATAGGAATTCTCTTGCGCGCAAGAAAGGGGTTGTCTGCTTGGCTTCCCATCTGACGACACTGTTCCATTGGTTGAGGCGGAGGGGAAGATCACGATGACTTCTGATCCACTTCGAGTAGTATGGGTACATGACAGCTTCTGAAGTAGGACGGACTGCGACTGGGACTTCGAGGTCTTTATCCCCACTACATCGAGTCAGTCTCAATCGCGCGTTAGGGAGGGGTAACAAACGCCTTTGTCACCCAAGCAAGTTCGGGAGCGAAACCCTCGACATGGTCCTTTTCCTTCTCTAGAGACTTTGACGACAAGAACATAGGGAAACTTGCTTCCTCGACATCTATAGCCTCGATGCGCTCCTGGAACCACTTGCGAATGACACTCCAAATGAACATGGAGGCAGGACGCAGGATGTAGAAGCCACTAATCTCTGTGTAATAATCCACAAGCTCCGCCTTGAGGACTACCTCCTGATACCAAGCTGAAAAGTTCTCTGACTTCGAGACTGTCATCCCAATGATATCGCTGCCTGCATCTGTCTTCTTGCCGCCGACCACCGCAATGGTTGCTTGTTTGGCCAACTTTGCAGCTTTTTCGGCTTGCATTTTTGCTTGCTTTTCTGCCTTTTTAAGGGCAGACTTAGAGGGCTCTGCTGGAGAAGTAGCGTCCGCCATGATGTGCTCTGGTGTTGTTGTTTTGATGTTGTAGGAAGAATCTGTGACTTGTGTTGACAAGTGTGACCCATCAACAGATTTCCCCTCTTAGTGGGGTTAAATCTAAGCGGGTTCAGCCTCGCGCTAGGAACGCCTTGACCAAGTGGCTCATGGACTGTGACTAGTGGGTAATCACCTCGCCCCCTTCAATTTTCAAACAGCGAAGTCCACCAGCGCTTTTGTGACATTTGGATGCATATATTTGCTATTCAGGAAAAGCTTAAACAAAGATATGATCATCTATCTTATAACTGGATCCAAAACTCTCGGAGATGTCGTAGTTCGAAGAGTGAGATGTCCTCAAGCTCTTTGCTGATTTTTACAGTCACGAAGGGCCAAGTCCGATGCTGGTCAGCCTGCACTCATAAGTTGCCTTGCCTTTTCCCTTGTCTGTTCCCTTGCCTTTCGTAATCTACTATTCCAAGTTACTACGTAGAGAATAGTTCGTGATCTTATGGGACACGATGAAGGCAAGATCAGAAAGTAAGCACCAAGCCATTCTCTGATTTTGCTTGCCTAGGATCAACCGTGAGTGTGGTTAGGCTGTGGGTTACTGAGCTATCCCAAAATCGCCTTTGGATGCTGTGAGCTGACTGGAATCTACAATGATGATACAAACGAGGACCACGGAAAACTGTCTGTCGCCCATGGAGTTCTGCTAACTTAAATCAATCAAATTGGATCAAAGTCAACAAACAGAGTGGGTTCGCTTACTAAGCAGGAGAAGGTCCACAATCACCAAGCTCACGTCCACGCTAGCGCCTTTCGTCGCGAGTGCAAGAAATAATTCATAAACGCGAACTATACAGTCGTCGTGAACAGCTCCACCTCTCCGCCACAACCACCTCACCAAATATCATCCCCACCGACAGCTGACTCCCAAACCTCTTCCAAGACTAAAACTCGTCATGGGATCGCTCTTCGAACAGCCTCGGAACGCTGGGACTCTGTGTAAGATTTGAAAACCTTCAGTCGATGGCACTCCCAAGCCATCTTCTGGTTGCCTCATACGGAACGATATTTGAACTAACAGTATGCAGTCCTCGGCGGCACAAAGGTCTCTGGGCAAGATATACGCGAAGCAAATGGTGAGGAACAGAAAAGGACTGGAGTTTGTGTATGCAGGCGAGCTAACAGCTTCTACAGTCCTTGCAACTCAGGCTATTGCAAATGTCGTCAAGAGCTCCTTCGGACCTTCAGGGTTGGACAAGATGATGGTTGACGGTTTGTAAAGCTTCGGATACGAGGGAGTACATGCTAACTTCATGTCAGATATTGGCGATGTTACCGTGACGAATGATGGCGCAACTATTCTCAGTCTCCTAGATGTCGAGCACCCTGCAGGAAAGATCCTGGTCGATTTAGCACAACAACAAGATAAGGAGGTTGGTGATGGAACAACATCTGTGGTTATAATCGCAGCAGAGCTTCTCCGGAGAGCGAATGAATTGATGAAGAACCGGATCCACCCAACAACTATCATCACCGGCTATCGGTTAGCACTCCGCGAAGCAGTAAAGTACATGCACGAGAATATCAGTGTCAAAGTTGACCAGTTGGGCCGTGAATCTCTGATTAGTATTGCCAAAACCTCCATGTCTAGCAAGATTATTGGATCAGACTCGGAATTCTTCGCCAACATGGTTGTGGATGCAATGCAAGCAGTCAAGTCAACAAACAACAGACAGGAAGTCAAATACCCAGTCAAGGCGGTTAACATTCTCAAGGCACATGGAAAGGGTGCTCTGGAGTCTATCCTGGTCAAGGGCTACGCATTAAACTGCACAGTCGCGTCTCAAGCGATGAAGACCCGAATTGTTGATGCCAAGATTGCCGTTCTCGACATGAACCTGCAGAAAGAGAGAATGAAGCTCGGAGTTCACATCACAATCGACGACCCTCAACAGTTGGAGGAGATTCGCAAGCGGGAAGCTGGTATTGTCATGGATCGTGTGGAGATGATCCTGAAGTCTGGAGCAAATGTTGTTTTCACAACCAAGGGCATCGATGATTTGTGCCTGAAACTGTTCATTGAGAAGGGAGCTATGGGAGTACGGAGATGCAAGAAAGAGGATCTTCGCAGAATTGCCAAGGCAACTGGTGCCACACTGATCAGCTCCTTGTCGGACCTCAATGGGGACGAGAAGTTCGATGCTTCGTCTTTGGGTCACGCCGAAGAAGTTTCTCAAGAAAGGATCTCAGACGATGAGTGCATTTTGGTAAAGGGTACCAAGGTTCACACATCAGCTTCCATCATTCTCCGAGGATCCAATGATTACCAACTCGATGAGATGGAGAGGTCTGTACATGACTCACTTTGTGCTGTCAAGCGAACTCTTGAAAGTGGTAGCATTGTCCCAGGTGGCGGTGCTGTGGAGACAGCTCTTCACATCTACTTGGAGGAATTCGCTGGAACCGTCGGCTCAAGGGAGCAACTTGCCATTGGCGAGTTTGCTCAAGCTCTCCTGGTCATCCCAAAAACACTCGCTGTCAACGCTGCCAAAGACTCTTCCGAGCTTGTCGCACAACTCCGTTCCAGACACGCACTCTCCCAGCGAATCCAGGACGGAGATGCCAATGAGGACGAGAAGACTATCGCCAAGAAGAAGAACTACAAGAACTATGGTTTGGACCTTACGAAGGGCAAGGTGGTGGATGAGATCAAAGCTGGTGTTTTGGAACCGAGCATGAGCAAGATTAGGCAGTTGAAATCTGCCGTAGAAGCCTGCATATCGATCATGCGAATTGATACGCTTATTAAATTAGATAAACCTGAAGCAGGTGGTGATGATGATGGACATGGTCACTGAGAGCTGTTTTGAGCGATGCTTGTAATATAATGAGACTAGATCGTGGAGCTGTCAGTAGCACGAAATAGAAGCCTTCCAAAACATTCTCTCGCGGTTTAAATGTTATCAAAGATGCCCAAGACATGTACCCAGCAAAGGAGACATGTCACCATCTATCCTGAGTATTTCATTATCCATACGGGATTGAGATTGCTCTGAGAGCATCATTGTTTTGACACTTGATCGCCTAAGCGGTTGGCATCGTGACTTCCTCACGAAGTAAGCGAGTTCCTCATCTCACATGCGGTAAAGCGCCCAGTGTAAGAGCTTAGAGCAGTCCCAAGCTAAGCCTGCAGCTGGGTTCTGCGAATTCATGAACGAATATTTAGCTTTCTTGTCATCGCCTATACCAAATGCTCGCAGTCGTAAGATCCTCGTCATGAAAGGCTTTGCAAGGAGGTATGTCACACCTTATATGTTCGGATAATTTCCCCATAATCATTTTCGAACCAGAAAGAAACCGCTGAGCACACCTCAATGAAGGGTAGTCACTTAGAAAGCTTCAGGTATCACAAATTCAACATCCTGTAGTTTGTCGTCAATATCATATAGATGCATTACTGACCACCACAGAAAGTTCCGAAAATTAAATCAGAGCGGACTTTCTATCTACAGCCCTAATCTCCGTCACTGGGGTCTACAAAGCTCCAAGCCCAGAGTGTGCCTCTGTCGGATTTTGAGAGCCGAGCGTGTTCCTGGGGCTACATTTCATCGCGAGACGGAGGATTTACATCACGTAGCCCAAACCAACTAATCGATGTTTGCAAAATGTTTCGATGATTCTTTTGTACAACGGCATCGACCTCTTCTACAAAGCCGCACAGTCTCTCTCTCTCTCGTCCCTTCTAAGCCCCTCCCATCTAACAAATGAAACTCCATTATACACATCCCCTTAACCAATGACAAGCGCATTCTCATCGGCGAAGTCGTATTCTGGGATCTCAAGATTTAGTGGCGCTGGACCTCTGCGAATACGGCCGGAAATATCGTAGTGAGAACCATGGCAAGGGCAGAACCATCCTCCAAAATCACCGGCCTCGCCGATGGGTACGCATCCAAGATGTGTGCAGACACCTACTTCTTATTAGCATCAATGCATACACTGATATTCAGTTCACCAGCAACTCACCAACCATGATCAACCACTCGGGCTTTTTAACACGGTCCTCGTCCTTCTGAGGATCCCGCAATGTCTCGACCTTGACACTCTCGGCCTCCTTGATCTCATCTGCTGTTCGGTGGCGAATGAAAACCGGCTTTCCTCGCCATTTAACAATAACCTTTATCCGTCAGCAATCATTCTTAGTCCAATTGAGTCGTGGAACCTACGTTCTTGCCCTCAGGAATGGATGCAAGATCGACCTCAACCTTGGCCATAGCAAGAACATCTGCGGATGCGGACATGTTGACCAAGAAATCTATAGATATATCAATCATCAGTACTATATCCCAATTGACATGATTTCTTCCACCCGTAGCCCTTTCAACTCTTCCCAAGATGTCCGGTCCAGTTCGCCTCTTGTAGCAACATACCTTGCACCGTAGCCTTTGCACCGGCAGCCGTCAAAGCACCCATCGTCCCGACCATAAAGTATTGGAACAATAAGTTAGAGTTCGAATTCGACTTGCTCCGGTAGTGACTGAAGTCGGGAATCTTGGTGCCGGCGTCGTTGCCCATGCCACGGAAAGGCGAGTCGAATGAGCTCGTAGGGGCATCACGCTTTGCGGCGGAGGTGGAGAGGGCGCGGACAGCGAGAGAATTACTGCGCGGGATGGTCCGCAGCAGCGTGCGCGAGGTGTGTGAGAGAGAGGCCATTGCTGCGTGTGGTGGGCGTTGAGATGTGTTGATAGTCGTGATGGTCTGAGGTAGGTTTTTGGATGGGTCCGGCTCGAGCTTTGAGTATTAGTTTGCCCGGCTTGTGATTGGTCGGCTGTGGAGCTTGAATGCTTCTCTCGTGTAAAATCGGGAACTCGACCACATTCTCTAAAATGCAACAATATCTCTATCTCGAAGCACTTCTTCAGAGGCGGAGGCCGAAAATTGGAAAGCAGTCAATTCTCAGGGCTGCAATGGGAAATGAAGTTATTTACTGACTCTTGGTCTTGTCATTGGTTCCGCTCCACGTCACATCCATTTCACTCAAGGGGACGCTAAGTGCATATTGTTCTATTTTCTTCGCTTTATTATCTCTTGGAAACTCTCAGGCGTTGACTGCTTGGTGGTTTGTTCGTTCTTGTGAATCATAGACATGTGAATGCTTACCAGACCTGCCTAGTTGCCCCGATCGACATTTGGGAACTGGCAACATTTTGAGTGTAATTTGATATTGATACCTCCAAACCAGTATGGCTGCAAGAAGCTACGTTTGGTCTTGTCATTCCGCAATAGTTGATATTAACCATGTTCTTACTGCAATCCTTCAGTTGCTGGTAGTACTGTACTGTTACGCAGTCAGGCCGCATATATCCATTCACCGACAAGCAGTACAGTGCAGTTTACTTGAGAGAATAGATCCATCGTACGCAGAACTATAATCTTTGTCTAATTATATAAAGTCTTAACTCTGTTCAATTCGATTAAAGAAGATGTCCAGGGCTATTCCATTTAGATCAAGACATGGAAGATATTCAGAGCAGGAATTGACTGACAACGGAAGTGACCGGTCAGACTTCTTCCATAATTACCGAAATACTTCTAATAGAGACTCGAAAGGGTTCTCAGTAATAAGGAGAGTCAAGCACCTGGGAGATAGATTTCATACTGACATTGGTGCCGGTGAAAATCAGTTACGTATGTCATGTGACGAATGTGAGAGAGCAACTTCGCCACTTAGAATACACTGTTTACACAATATTTGGCAGATAATCCTAGAATAGAGAAAGCCACCTGTACTAGAAGCCAGGAAATTAAGGCAGGCAAGAGAATTAAATGGTGGATAACGCGATGCGATCGAGCTGCAGCTCTAAGGCCATGACGTATCGCGGGCCCTTGACCCGACTAACATAGTAGCGTCAATATGTCATACCTACACTTGTGAGTTGCCTGAAAAGATCACATTTTCTTTTCTCTTTCAGCAGCACTGAATCCATTTCTCCTCTATTCATATAACAGACAGCTACTCACAAATACCCCAAAATCGCATTCAAAATGAGCGGAACTTCAAACGTCGGAAACTCTCAGGTCTACGAAGACGGGGATCAGAAGAACGTGTCCAAATCTGAGGTAGAACAAGAGAAGCAGGACAAGAGATTCCATGAGGGCAAAGAGAATAGTCACAAAGCCAATGACTCTAGTAAGTTGTATGGATTCGTCTCAAAAGAGGCTACGTGCTGACATTCTTCTTCAAGAGGATCAAAGAACTATCGCCAACAAGCTCGCTCGCGAGGAAAAGGTATATACTATCAACGGGATTCTAAGATAGATCATCCCGTGCCAAACGAATAGCCATACTAACAGGAATGCAGCGTGAGAACGAAGACGAGGAAGAGAGCGAAGAAACAAAAGCGCTGAAAAAAGATCCAACATTGCCTGTAAGCAACGAAAAGGGTTGAAACTCTACAACCTTGCGTGTTTGTTGGGGTCGAGCCAAAGTCTAACTTTTGATAGGCAAAAATGCACGGCAACGAGCCCAGCAGAGGTGCAAAGATTGATGCTCAGATTCAAGCTGAGGAAGAGGAAGAGCTGAGAAGAAAGGGCAAGGCTTAAATCAAGAAATATGCGTATCTGTAAGTAATGGTGCAATGACTTTAGTGGAACGAGTCAGGGCCATGGAAGGTGAAAGGCATATTCTGGCAATTTTGTTTAGCCAGGCGCTTTATGTTTGCAATGTATCTTGCAAAATTACCTTGAAATAAAATGAGTGTTTAGTGAGCGATAATGTATTGAATATTGGTGCAGAACCTTGACCCTTTGTAATTGATTATATGGGGGCGGGAGCCATGCAATTGGGGAAGGTTGGCAGCTGATGCATTTACTGTATGTTGTTGCCTCATTGGCTGAGTTTGGGTTGCCGTACAAGTAGGCAAGGCCGCGGCAGGACGCTGGTGGCTTCAACGCCTCACCAACGAGCGCAGCATGAACAAACTGTGAGCAATGCTTCTTGCCAACAAAATCACCATCAAATCGCGGCACAGAGCATTACTGCAGCTTGTGCATATTTAAACATGTCCTGAGCTCAAACCCGTTAATGACTTTGCCCAGATGACATTCCAGGCTCCACAACCATGGGACAAGGCTTCTCCCTCACGACGCTCAATGCGGGCTCTGCGGGCATTGATGTCCCCGAGCTCTCGGATTTGACCTATGAAAAGTCTATGGGAGGTTCACGGTTCATGAAGAGCATACGGGCACGGCATCAAGATGGGTTGGTTCTGGTGAAAGTGGTAGTCAAGCCATATGCCATGAGGCTCGAGAAATACAAGCGGAAAATCATCCGTCAGTACAGCGATCCAAGATCAGCTCAAATGCTAATATATCTGTACAGAAGAAAGAAAGGCGCTGGCGGATGTTCCGAATGCGCTTGCCTATCAGCGAGTCGTTGAGACCGAAACTGGAGGATTTCTCGTTCGACAATACCTCTATAGCTCTATTTACGACCGCATGAGCACTCGACCTTTCCTCGAAGACATCGAGAAGAAATGGCTTGCTTTCCAATTATTGTGCGGGGTTCGCGACTGCCACGCTCGGGACATTTACCATGGGGATATCAAGACGGAAAACACCTTGGTCACATCCTGGAATTGGCTGTACTTGTCGGACTTCTCTTCTTCATTCAAGCCTACGACTCTTCCAGAGGACAACCCAGCGGACTTTTCATATTTCTTCGATACTGCCGGAAGAAGGACGTGCTACCTTGCTCCTGAGCGCTTTCTAGCAGCTGGTGAAATTCCGGACCCGAAGGCACAGATTACATGGGCTATGGACGTTTTTAGTGCTGGGTGTGTGATTGCCGAACTATTCTTGGAATCGCCCATTTTCAGTTTGAGCCAGCTGTACAAATATAAAAAGGGGGAGTTCGATCCAGTGACAGCTCAGTTGGGCAGGATCGCCGACAAGGACGTCCGGGAAATGATTGCCCATATGATTAACGTTGACCCCGAGTCCAGGTATACAGCAGAGCAGTATCTTGAGTTCTGGAGAAAGAAGGTCTTTCCAGATTATTTCTACAGTTTCTTACACCAATATATGGGATTGATCACAGATCCATCATCAGGAAGAACGCCGATCTCAGGGGCTACAGCTAACTTAGGGGAAGCCGACGAGCGGATAGACCGTATCTACTACGATTTCGACAAGATAACATATTTTCTAGGCTATGAGAATGAGAGAAAAGCAATCAAAAAGGTTTCATACGCGGCCAGTGGCTTGAAAGTCTTGCCGGTACATCTGAACATACCAAACAATGAGCACCAATCATCCATCGTTGAGGCGAGGCCGACGGATGATGGGACTCTCATATTCCTTGCCTTGGTTGTGTCGTCCATTCGAAATACTGCACGCGCCACAGCCAAAATCCGGGCCTGCGATATCCTTTTAGCCTTTTCGGAACGCCTGACTGATGAAGCAAAGCTCGATAGAGTGCTACCGTACCTGGTTGCATTGCTTAATGATAAAGTGGACATTGTCAAGGTAGCCGCAATACGGACACTAACTCAACTTATGGCCCTAGTGACTGTGGTGTCACCTGTCAATGCTCATGTATTCCCGGAGTATATCTTGCCTCGCATGCAAATATTCCTCCCTGGATCCTCTTCTGAGCCTGGGCCGATAGTTCGAGCAACCTATGCAGCTTGTTTAGGTAGTCTTGCGACTTCTGCTTCCCGATTCCTTGACATGGTTGCCACCTTGAAAGCGGACGGTTCTTTACCTACCGCAGATCCAGAAGCAGAAGATGGTGGTCCTGCAGGTGCAGAGACTCAGGGTCTTTTTGACAATTCCAGAGCCGAACTCATTGAGCTGTTCGAGATGCATACCAAGGCACTCATCACGGATGGCGATTCCGCCGTCCGACGCGCTTTCCTTGGCTCCGTGCCGGAATTGTGCATGTTCTTCGGAACAGCAGACTCAAATGATATTATCTTGAGTCACTTGAACACGTACCTCAATGATCGAAACTGGATGCTTAAGTGCGCCTTTTTTGAGACCATTGTAGGGGTCGCAACATTTCTGGGAGGTACTAGTCTAGAAGAATTTATCCTGCCATTGATGGTACAAGCATTGACGGACCCGGAAGAGTTTGTTGTTTCCAGTGTCCTTCGATCACTTGCTAGCATGGCAGAGTTAGGCCTCTTCCAGAGATCGAAAACTTGGGAGCTTGTTGAGATAGTGGCCCGGTTCACCATGCATCCCAACATTTGGATACGAGAGGCAGCAGCTATGTTTCTATCATCAGCCACAATCTTTCTTTCCGTCGCGGACACACAATGCATCGTTCATCCTTTGATAAGGCCATTTCTGAAAACAGCTGCTAATGATTTCTCCGAGCTTGGTCTGCTTGACAATCTAAAGAAGCCAATGTCGCGAGCCATTCTGGATCTCTCGGTAACTTGGGCCACTAAGGTTGATCGGGGTATATTTTGGAAACCAGTTCCTCAACTGCGAACTTTCGCGCTCGACTCTACCAATTTTGGCATCATGTCGTCCTATAGCAAGGATTCTGGCCATCATGCTCTCCAGAGAATACCAAAGAATGAAGAGGATGAACAGTGGTTAGCGAAACTCAGGAACATGGGGCTTGGGACCGATGATGACTTCAAGCTGCTTGCGCTGAGAGTATATATTTGGCGACTTGCTATGTCCAAGGCTCGAGAGACCACACAGCACCCGGCATATCTCAACAGCGTGATCAATCTCCGCAATATTGGAATAACTCCACAGACAGTCATGTTTGATGAGCAGCAGCCTTTGGATGAACCACTTCGAAGGCTAAACAGTGGATCCGATGGCAGTGACCGGGCCCCTCATACTATCGCTGATGCCCTGCTTGATGCTTCGATGACAATTGATGATTCCATTGCGCGGAGGAGGCGTTCCGCCTTCAATACTCACAAAGCTCGAGTTAGCAGCCATGTCGGCTCATTATCAACAGTGGCAACTGGGCGTGGTGGTCAGTCTCCTGTTTCTCCATCCTCGGTCACTTCGTCGTCTCCTAAGGATATAGAGCCTTTATCTTTGGATCAAACATCTCGTCGCACGTCCATTCCAGTCAAGGTGCCAAACGGGAAGGGCAGCGAAGATGAGGGTGATTCTGTGCCAGATACAGGCTCGAGTGTGAATTCGAGAGATAGGGAACTACGCCATGGCATCCGTCACAAATCCAGTGCGATCAACTTGATGAACCGAAAAGATTCGACGAAATCATTCCCTGAGATTGGTATGACTTCTGCGAACGTTTTTGGCAGAGTAGAAGGACCATTTCCCCACAACAGAGGGGATTCGTCTGCATTAGCATTGGCGAAAGAGAAAGAGAAACACGGCCAGGATCAGATTCGCTTCCGAGGAGCTCATACCTATGCTGGCAATGACCCTAGTATACTGAAAATGTTGGATGCCATGTATGTGGACAATTACCCGAACGATATTGCTGAGTTTGGTCCCATGATTGCAACTTCGAGCAGGCGAAAGAACATCAACAAAGGATCGGCCCAGACTCCAGATCGACCTTGGAAGCCCGAAGGTACCCTAGTGGCCACATTTTCAGAGCACATTGGGCCCGTGCATCACATTGCCGTTGCTCCTGATAATTTGTTCTTCCTCACAGGAGGAGACGATGGCTGTATTAAAGTCTGGGATACTGGACGACTTGAACGCAACATTGCATATCGCTCCAGACAAACTCACAAACATGCTAATGATGCTCAAATTACTGCTCTGTGTTTTGTTGAGAACACTCACTCGTTCATTAGTTGTGGTAGTGATGGAAGCATCAACGTAGTCAGAGTTGAATGTGTTCAGGCTAATGGCACAGTGAGATACAGCAAGCTTCGAATTTTGCGCGAGTATCAGCTTCCTGAAGGAGAAATGGCCATGTGGTCAGATCATTTCAAAATAGAGACAAACTCGACTTTACTCGTTGCCACTAATCGATCACGAGTCGTTGCTATCGATCTTCGGACAATGGAAATTCTCTATACTTTAGAAAATCCTGTTCATCACGGAACACCAACTTGTTTTATCGTTGATAAAAGACGGCAGTGGCTACTTTTAGGGACTTCTCATGGAGTCTTGGATCTATGGGATCTGCGATTCAAAGTTCGTCTTAGAGCTTGGGGAGTCCCAGGAGCTACCTCTATTTACAGGATGTGTTTACATCCCACAAAAGGACGCGGTAGATGGGTTTGCGTCGCAGGTGGCAGTGGTCACGGAGAAATGACTGTATGGGACGTTGAAAAGGTTCAATGTCGAGAGGTCTATCGGGCAGGTGGTAGCAGAGACGGACCTAAAGGGTATGAGCCGTGGCCTGTTGATGAAGACCGACCTGAGGGCATGCTTGGGCGATTTGCAACTGCACTAGAACCAAATGGGTCCAGCAATTCTGATCGAGGTATGCGAGCTATGGTAGCGGGAACAGACTCCTACGATGATAACCGAGAGACGAAATATGGCTTCATCATTACAGGAGGATCTGACAAGAAGATTCGTTTCTGGGACGTCTCTCGCATGGAAAATTCTATGGTTGTCAGTGGGCTTGATGTTGAAGAGCTAAAGCCAAGCTTCACCTCTACACATCCAACAGCTTCATTAACGCTCAACGCGGAGCGAATTCCGAGGCCAGGACCAACGGCCCCTAATGCAGGGGTTAGTTCTCGGACTTCCAATGCAAGCAAGACATCAAGCGGGCGACCGCCGAGATCAACAGTGATCTCTCTCCAGCAGCAGCAGCTTCTGAGATCTCACCTCGACTCGATTCTCAACATTGCATTACTAGAATCTCCGTATGGAATGATGGTGTCGGTGGACAGGTCTGGCGTTGTATTTGTATTTCAGTAGTAGGCAACATGTTTTTCAGCATTCAATAGGCGTTTGGGTCATCAGGAGGAGCATGGAGCGGCGCTAGAATTCGGGATATAAGAAGCGGAGAAGATTCAGACGTAACATGCGCTAGTGAACAACACCACAATAGACTACGCAAACCATAGTTACATTATCTCGATTGTATCACATATACATACCTTACAGGAAAATGCAGGTTCCGGCCCATCGTGGGAGGTGCACTTTCCTAGCATAATAATCATTTTACTGTTACAAAATTTCGGTGACTATCAATTAACAGTCAATGGAGAGTGATAAGAGATTCTTGACAGTTGAGAGGTCGTTATTTCAAGAAATTGCACCTCTCACGGTGGGCAGAACCTGCTTTTTCCTGTAAGGTATACACTCGATTGAAAACCTGATACTCTGCGATACATTCCCCTCTTGCTCACAGCCCAATTAGGTTTAGCCTCGCTAATTTTAAAAGTCGAGAATTGGGTGGAGGGGAACAGCCTCAGCCTTGTCAACAATCACCACCAAGCGCTACACAGCACGATTCCCTGCAGCTGAACCATTTTCCTTTCCTCTACATCTACGAAAACAACAGGTAAATCGACACAATGCGTCTCACGGCAGACCTGATCCAATCTTCCCTCTCCTACCTCAACCCACTCAAAGAGCGGGAGCTTGATCTTCGAGGTGCGTACCTGAAAAGAACATGATACTACACTTTGAGGCGAGCTGAGTTGATATCGAATTTTTGTACTTCTGCAGGCCATAAGATCCCCGCCATAGAGAACCTCGGTGTCGCCGGTGTAAGTTCTCCTTGCCCCCCCGCGCTCTGCCTCGCGAGACAAAGCTCTTTGCGTTACGAAGGCATTGATACTGACGAAATGTAATAGCCCCACGATGCGATCGACTTTACAGACAACGATATCCAAGTCCTAGGCAATTTCCCTCTATCAGCACGGTTACGAACACTGCTGTTGGCGCGCAACAGAATCACAGGCATCCAACCCTCACTCGCCAACTCGATACCAAATCTCACGACATTGGTGTTGACGGCCAATAACTTTGCGGAGCTGGCAGATTTGGATGTTCTTGCTACATTTCACCACCTTACACATCTAGTCTTGTTGGAGAATCCCGTTACGAGAAAAGAGGTACGATTTCGGAGCTTCAGGAAGACAGGTACGAGCTGGCTAATTGGTCTTTAGAACTACCGGTACTGGGTTATCTGGAGATGTCCAACTGTCAGATTTTTTGATTACAAAAAGGTTAAGGATGTAGAGCGTGAGAAGGCGAAGAAGCTTTTTGGTACTTCTGCTGAGCCATCTGCGCTGGCTTCGAAGGTATGTCCGGTGATGCAAGCTTCTGACCAATCGCTGATGCACCGGCAGATTATGGGCGTTAAGTCCAAGACCTTCGATATCCCTTCAGCGAACGGTTCAGCAGCTGTCTCAACATCGAAGAATTACCGCGTCAAGTTGACCGACAAGGAACGAAAGAAGGTGGAGGAGCTGATTAGGAACGCCAAGAGCTTGCAGGATATCATTCGCTTGGAGCAGGAACTAAATGAGGGGCGTGTGCCGGCAGCTGCTCAGGGTGTAGATGATATGGAGGAATGAGCGAACTAGCTTGAAATACATAGAACGGGTAAAATGTGGCTGGCTTTGATTCTGCATATCAGACGGCGTTATGGTCTGGGAGATACGAAAAGTATTGGCGTTTTCTGGATACCGAGCTGCTGTTGACATAGAGAAAACATGGCAGTTCTCATATGAGACTTGATATATTTAGACACATGGTCGCCACAACATATCCGCTACTGTAATTGATGAAAAATTCGTGGTAATAAATGGCGGCTCTATATAAGAGAACTACCAGCGAATTCATACGCATAATACCTATGTCGACCTGTCGTTTCTTTATAGTACAATAGTCATGACTCATTCGTGAACGCTGCTTGAAATAAGCCAGGTCAATTCATCTCAACATCTTGGCCCTGGTTCTGACTTTCAGAGATGGTAGACCCCGTGCTCAATCGAACGCGGCGACTCTCCTTCTCCAGCTGCGCATTAGGATCATCAGCCTCGTCATCATCTAATGAGGTATCATGGGCTCCAAATCCATTAGTGCCGTTCGCAGTAGGCTTCAATATATCGAGAGTGGTTTGGCCGACCTCGACGGAACTCTCGCCATTCGTTTTGCTGGGCCCTGATGCGATCTTCTTGGCTTCCTTGTAAGGGATTGTCTTTGGGACAATATCAACAAGGAACTCCAGATTATCATGGTGAGCCACAGCATTTGCTGAAAAGTATTAGCTAGCTTGGGATACATTGTAGGAAATCACGTACCAAGATCTCGGTATTGAATGTTTCTGCGAGGCTTCTTCTCCGAGCGGACGACATTATGTGCCTGTTCAGAAAGGTACTGAATGAACATCTCCTGTTGACTTTGTCAGACATTTATCAACGAAATCGCGTTAAACTGACCGTAGCAACCGTTATGACGAAAGCAGCAGAGTTGGAACAGGCATGAATATCCGAATCAACTTGTATCATCTTCTTTACACGGGAAACTGGAAGCGATGAGTGATTGTTCGTATGCTGAGAAGGCTGTGTATCTTACGTGGTAGTTGGGTAGTACCAGTGGCCTCCTTCCGGGGAGGGATAGGAGCAGTGTTGTAGGGCATGATTATTTTAGCCTATAGGAGATTCAGATGAGCTACCAGTGTCTGAATTTGCAGACAGGTTTGAATCAAGCGGCTTTTCAGCTGCGCAAACTGAAAGACACCCTTGAGGTCTGCCAGAAATAGAAAGCAGCTTTTACAAATCAGCGAAAGTCCTCGCTCGAATTTAGAGAGTGCTTGGTAGCCCATCAGAGAAAGCTTTGGGGAGAAAGGGGGCCGGCCCTCTTGGCTTGACGAGCTCGAGAGTCAATTGCAGCAAACAGACACAGTCATATGGCGTGCAGCTCAAGCGCTCAGAGCCAGGAAGTAGCGACAGAAGCAGGTCCAAATGAGAGCGATCCAGATGGAGAAGGTATTCTCGTACCTGCGCTATAATTTTGGTCTTGACCTTGTAGGCTTGCTAAAGCTGGTAAGTCACGCTTCGCAGGTGAGTGTCAGCAATAAGAAGCGCTCTGTAGTCCTGTGTGCTGCGGTTAGCAACCTTGTCCTTTGCGGGGAGGGACTGTACTTGCTCTCTCCTGCGATAGCCACACAACACCTCCAAACTTCCAGACTTCCGAGGTCAATCAACAGTACGTGGATAGTTGACAGGCGAGAAGATCGAGACGCGTCCAAGTCCTGGACGCGGTGAAGTCGGCCGCATTGCCGCTCAGAAAGCGAGTGCCTCATAAGTGCCGACAATCACCGAGGAGACTTTCCACTCCAACATATCCAACCTTGGCCCAAGAAGCTTTCACATCACTAGTCAAGATAGAAGATTTTATAATTTTACGGTCGTAAAGATATATAGTTGCGCAGTATAATATTCTCTCCCCAAGATACTGGAAGGACACGGCCAGCATCTTACAGCCACAACTCCCTGGGCGAGCTGAGGGCTGTGCATCCTACCAAGATGAGGCACAAGTCTTGGTTCTAGGAGCTGGGCGGGCTTGGTCGCCATGTGTCAGCCTGTGCTGCTACGACTATTTCCCAAGTCAGATCCCTTGATTGATCTTCATTCTTACACCAGGCTGTCAGCACATCACTGAATTGATCAGACAAAATGACCCAAGCGCTCATCTCTGGTATCAGCGGTTCGATAGAGAATGCATGGAAGGTATGTTGAAATCCTAAGATACATTGGTCGGGATCACTATTGACTCGAAGATAGAGATATCGAGTCGTATCACAGGCCCCTACTCGGCTCAAGCCACTTTCTGATGCACTACTGTCCATGGAGCCATGATCAGTGTGCTACGCTTGACACTCGATATTAGTCAGGAGTGTCGACTTTCAGCGACGGACAAGTGGGTCATCAACACCCAAAATGAGCTTGCAGCCAGGTATTCGAGCAACTAGATGGGTTCATCTATGGTCTCAGATCCCGTCAAGTAAGCTCTGATGCAGTGACTGCTTTGAGAGACAAGATTCTCGACCAAGTTGCTCGGCTATCTTCGTTTCTCGAAGCCCTTCAAATGTAGGTAAGACTTCAAGCATTTCATTGCTTATTACGTGCTTGAATTATGTTTATGCCGCCGCAGAATACATTTGAAAACAACAAAATTGTGAAATTAGAACCCCGTTCCGAAGTTTGTTGTTGGACCATGGAAGATAGCTTGCGGCGGTGTTCAGGCTAGAACCAGGATTTATTCTCACAGCAGCGTTGCTTTATGATATTGCGAGATACGTGTGAACATCATTTTCCTATTGGCATAGATATTAAAATCTTGTTTGCGCAGCTTTGCAATAGCTGATATCAAACAAGTTCGCTCAGACAGAAAATCACAACTGCGTTGAGCAACTTTCCAGACATTGAAGCTGTTGCCGGAAACTGGGATGATTTACGAGCAGAACTTCAGAAATTTGATATTTAAGAAAACTTGGTTCAGGACAACTTCTTTTTCATCGACAATTGGCTTAAGGACAATATCACGGGGGCCGGCGACGTGACCGAACAATTCCATAATGCGGGAGGTGTGAAAAGTGAGTTGCCTGGAGAAGAATCCAATACCAATAATGAGGGTGAAGAGCTGCCGGCTATACACCTGGGGCCAAGCGCGGTACCATTAGGGAAAAGGTGCAATGTTTGGAACACACTTCGATGGTCATGAGCCATAATGAGCAAATCGAATTAATGGCCACAACGTCCAAGGCGCCACCTGCCTATACCTTCGAAGAGGGACACGATGAAAAGGTAGACCAGGATTTCAACACGTATATTCAGAGGGCCGTAGATGCTGAAGCTAGTCGAAGGACCATTGAACGAATTCAGAACCCTGATGCTGGACCTCGACCATATTCTTGGCTCCCCAAAGACATGCACGCGCAATACAAAAGCCGAGGAGATGTCTCATCTCTACTGGAACCAAACTCATTCTCTACCATGGCTCATGAGACTGCGCCAAAATGTAACGACGACATTGAGAGACTTATGAGTCTGTTACGAGTAACCTTCGAGCATAAAAATCTCTCGCAGAGTGTGGGCGTCGTCAACGATGCTTTCAAGTGTTTGGATTCCATGTCGAAAGCCGTGTCTAAGTTCATGTTACTCCAAGATCAGCATTCTCAAGTCTCTGAAGCTTTCAGCGACATGGATGCTTTGGACTTCGAATATGATACTGCGGCTGGTATCGATGACAGTCACCAATTCCCAAGACAAGAATTTGAGTTCTGCCAGAAGAGCTACTACCGGCTTCTGACATACATCATGAGCATGCTCGAAGCTTTCTCCTACATCTTTCAGGGTCGGACGTACATCAGCAGGTCGCGTCATGAACTGGAATTCCTCTGGAAGGATAAGAAGATGGTGCGCTTTCCCTGACATTCCCTTCATTCATATCGTTTCAGATCCCGCATCGTACCCTTATTCTATATTGGCGTCTCCCGGCTGCTCTGAAACTTTCGCAGATATCAATTTCTTCTCCTTAAATACCAGTACTGACTCTGAGACTTTCTAGAATGTACGAAGTGCCTGGATTGACAAGCAATTAGCTGCTTGGGATGAGGTCGAGAATGCAGTTCTATATGTTCGAGACTGGCGTGCTGTTCGGCCCTTAATTCGAGATGAAGCCTTGAGAGCGCTTGAAGAATGGCATACTGCAGAAAGGATACTGTCAGGCTCGGAAGTGGACGATGTCATCGAGATGACAATCATGTCAGCCACAGGTCTCCCAAAATCAACGTTTGGAAAGCCAAGTTTATTCGTGAAATTAGTACTATTCGTTGCAGCCCGTGTGGGGCAGATGAGGGTCATGGAACTCAAGACCGACGTTTTCCCAAAGTCACAGGATCCGATATGGAACAAGACATTTGAGGTTACCCTACCGAAGAATTCGAAGTGGATCGATGTCGAGATATATGATCGTGTTGCAGGGATGGAGAGCCATATCGGCAGAGTTCGTCTACCGTTTTCGTTCGTTCCAGGAGTTGAGGCAAGTTTTGCCAACAAGAGCCTGGTGTATGGATTGGATGGTACGTAAACACTGCCAGTTATCGATATATCTCCTAATTGGATCAATAGAAGAGCTAGAGTTTCCTATAACTTTGATACGTAAAGGCAAGCAAATACAGTCACCCATGATCAAGCTCGGGTTGAGGTGGGCGGGCCGTCAGGCAAGATTGGAAGAGGCGAACATCAGTTCTATTCCTCCAGGGAAGATGTTTAAGCCAAGTCTCACCGGTATACCAATGTCACAGGAAGAAAGGTATGGGATAACTTCAGCTGTTGAGTCTATTCCCATAGCAAGTGGTTTGAGTAATAGGAGCGAAGGGGGTTGGAGACACTTAGAGAGAGTTGGCTTGTATCCTTAACATCCGTTGCTCTAAACGATTTCGTACGCGTCTTCGAATGGTCACTAGTGCATTTGGTACCAGGTTAAATATTCGGAGGCGTACCTTCCCTCCTTCATGTCAAGGATGTATCGGATATCCGTGCTATTGAACCCTTGACAGGTTCGGATCGATGGCATTTGCAGATCGAGAGAAAACACTCTGATCGTTTAGATTCTCGGAATAAATATGTCGATCACTTCACGCGGAGCCCTAAATGCTACAAGTTTATGATAGGTATCGGCGGCAGATACGATTTTGAAATCGGTGCCAACGCTTGTGGCGGGTCAGATACATCGGACTGGTTGGTATTATTTACAGCTGGAGCTGGTACTTAGATAATTGTGTTGGTAATGAGTATATGCCATATTGGCCATTGAATTTGGATGTTTCTTAGTATCAGATTAGGGACTTTGAATATGCTTCAAATGACAACTTTACTGAGGTATGTCAATCAAACAAAATAGCAGAATGACTATCAACAAACTCGCTTATGAATGCTCGCCCCAAAATCAATTATATGTTTAAGTTTCGCAACTCCCATGTGTGTATACCGTAAAACATTACTATTGCAAACATTTCATGAATGATGTTTACACCTTCATTCAATCAAAGCAACCTGATAGAGAGGCCTAAGAGCTGACATCACAAACATGGACCAAAAGCCTCAAAGTTTAAGAATTCTCAAGTTTGCAATTTGAAATTTAGATTTTTTATACGTCAATACCTGCAACGGCCTGCCTGGAACTTATCTCAGTCGGTAAAGTACCATCACTTAAATTATCTCATGTGCCTTAGCCGTACGGGGTAATCGCCCGGCATCGACCATCACTGAACAACCACAACCGCCGCCCAGCCCAGCCTCATCAGATCAGCTTGGCCCCGCTAGCGGCCGCGTCAACGATCGACCTGCAGCAGGACTCCATCCATCATTGAGGATTTGTATCAAAAATCCTGGTATTTGACAGCTCAGGAACATGAATCTGGCCCGGAAGAGGCCATGAACTCCCGATCATCCTCCGTTTCACTGCCTGCTCCGCGTCAACGTCCAACTGTAACTTCACGACTGTCCTCCGCGATATCGAATGCTGAGCATGGCGAGGCTGCGAACGCGCCAACGAATGCCGAACACCAAATAGAAGAGGAGATTGCGAAGATCAAGAGATATGAGGTATGTGGGCAAGGTGGAACTTCCACAGGTGTTATGATGATGCTAATTGAGGCTTAGGATTTTACCACAATAGGTACTTCAGCTATTTGAATGCGACGGCACGAGTTAACAGGCTACCAACAGATTGGGTACAAGATGCTGCGAAAGAACAACTACGGCGAAAAGTACGGCGGAAAGAGACAGCTGGGTTTTTCGAGAGAGGGGGCCATGCGGGCTGGAGATACAAGCTTGGAGAGTCATATGAGGCAGCTCAAGGGTGGATAGTGGTTACGTTGATAGGTAGCTACGGGGCTCTTAGCTGGAGGAAACTGCTGACCCACGACAGGTGCGGCCATTGGTGTGAATGCAGCTTTCTTGAATATCATCACTGAGTGGCTTTCGGATGTGAAACTGGGGTACTGCGAGACGGCCTTCTACCTCAATGAGAGCTTCTGCTGTTGGGGAGAGGACAATGGTAGGGGCAGTTTGAAGCCAAAGAGTCTTCTCGCTGATAGAAAACAGGTTGCGATGATTGGCATCGATGGAGCTCACTATCTCTAGTCAACTATGTGTTATATATTATGTTTGCTGTAGAGACTCCCTTGACTGCTTCGTGTTCCATTTACTAACGACAGCAGACAATATTCGCTTTGACTTCAGCAAGTCTAGTCAGATCCTTCGCACCCTATGCAGCGGGATCAGGGATATCGGAGATCAAGTGTATCATAGCTGGATTCGTCATGAAAGGTTTCCTTGGATTCTGGACTCTGGTCATCAAGTCCGTAGCATTACCTCTCGCTATTGCATCTGGTCTGTCCGTTGGCAAGGAAGGTCCGAGTGTACATTATGCTGTCTGCACCGGAAATGTTATCTCAAGGCTGTTCGACAAGTACAAAAGAAGCGCATCGAAAACTCGAGAGATTCTAAGCGCATGTGCTGCCGCCGGTGTAGCCGTCGCATTTGGAAGTCCCATTGGAGGCGTCCTGTTTTCCCTCGAGGAGATGTCTTCTTACTTTCCACTGAAGACGATGTGGAGGAGTTACTTTTGCGCTTTAGTTGCCACGGCCGTGCTGTCGGCAATGAACCCTTTTAGGACGGGTCAGCTTGTTATGTTCCAAGTCCACTACGATCGGTCATGGCACTTTTTCGAGGTCGTATTTTACATCATCATTGGAATTTTTGGGGGCTTGTATGGCGCATTTGTTATCAAGTGGAATTTGAGAGCGCAGGCTTTCCGCAAAAAGTATCTCACCAAATACGCTATCCTCGAAGCGACGTTACTGGCAACTGGGACCGCAATCATTTGCTATCCCAACATGTTTTTACGAATCGACATGACCGAGAGTATGGAGATTCTGTTTTTAGAGTGCGAGGGGGCTGAGGATTATAACGGTCTATGCGATCGAGAGAATAGGTGGAGAATGGTGGCTTCTCTTACCATAGCAACAATCCTTCGGATATTCCTCGTCATCATTTCGTACGGCTGTAAGGTCCCCGCTGGTATTTTCGTACCGTCTATGGCCATCGGAGCCTCTTTTGGAAGAACAGTGGGGATTTTGGTGCAAGCTCTCCACGAAGCTTACCCAACATCTGTATTCTTCTCAGCGTGCCAGCCGGATGTCCCCTGCATCACGCCTGGAACATACGCATTTCTTGGAGCGGCTGCTGCTTTGAGCGGTATCATGCACATCACAGTATCTGTGGTAGTCATCATGTTTGAGCTTACCGGAGCTTTAACCTATATTTTACCAACAATGGTTGTGGTTGGCGTAACCAAAGCAGTCAGCGAGCTCTTCGGGAAAGGAGGAATTGCCGATAGGATGATCTATTTCAGCGGCTTCCCATTCTTGGACAATAAGGAAGAACACATTTTTGATGTCCCAGTCTCACAAGTTATGACTGGCGATGTTATCGCATTACCCACGACTGGATTGGCGATGAAGCACCTGGAGCAATTGCTACGTGAGGACAAATACCAAGGGTTTCCAATAGTTGAGGATAGAGCCTCAAAGATCCTCGTTGGATACATTGGGCGGACCGAGTTACGATATGCTATTGACCGTGTCAAGAAAGACCGGTCGATCAGCTCAACAGCGAAGTGCTACTTCGGCTTGAATACTTCACGGCGAGACTCGATACCAGCGACGCCAGCGATCTCCGGCCATCCACCAACGACCTTTGATGCAATGGCATCATCATCCGTCGACTTCAGCCGCTTTATAGATCCTACCCCAGTCACTGTGCACCCAAGGCTACCGCTGGAGACAGTCATGGAATTATTCCGCAAGATTGGCCCACGAGTGATTCTCATTGAATACCATGGGAAGCTCACTGGTCTGGTGACCGTGAAAGATTGCCTGAAGTATCAATTCAAGGTAGAAGCCAGCGAGAATCCCAGGGATGACAGGCATCTAGTCGAGAGCCAGGAGCGGCTTTGGGGAGTGATCAAGAGAGGTGCGGGCTGGTTATCGGATCAGGTGCATCATGTTTCGAGAGGGAAGATCAGATTAGGTGGAAGCGTCGATTTAGCGAGGTCGCCACCTCGTGGTCATACAGGTCCAACGTCTTACATGATGGATGGAACCGAGGACGACGTGGATGCCGACCAAGGTGTAGAATTAGAAGACCGGTAGCGCCTCTGTTTGAATATCGATTTAGACCTTTGATCCAATATCCAATATATGTTTGGTCTATCTTGTTCAAGTCAGTGTCCAAGGCCTCCCAACTACTTTCGGCTCTTGACATGTCCTCATTCTAGCTGCAGTAAATCCAAAACAAACAACACTATTCAACATCTCACTCATCCCAAATGACGCTCGTGATCTCCCCACCGACATCAACCGACGCCACGAAATCCCCAAACTCCCCACTAGCCACGTCCCTCTGCAAGATCACCACCCTACTATCACTCTGCAAGCCCACCGCTGCCAGAGTCCCCGCCTTGTTAAGCGAGAACTGTCTTGGAACTCTTCCTCCCGCAGGAGCAAGCTGCGTGAATGACAGCTCTCCCGTGGCATCGTCAATAGCCCAGGTTTGGAGAGTGTCGGATGCGATCTTGGTGCTGTTGTTGGGATCGAAATTGTCGATATCGAAGAGTGGTGCATTGCGGGAGGAGGTGACGAGGAATCTGTGGTCAGGCTATTTGGTTTTTGTCAGTCTATACAGATCTGTTAAAAGGGGTAGACGAGCTGCTCACGCTTATAAGAGCTTCAGCAGCAGAAGCTCCGGCTGGTGTCTCCATGGGCCCGTATGTCCCGCTCACAAACACTTCCTCGAAACTCAAACTCTTGTCGCCATATGTGACTTTGTAGCTCGCAATGGTGTTCGACAATTCCGAAATCAAGAAGAAATAGGTATTTCCACATTCCGCTTTCAAGAATGCGCCGTGTCGTGGACCAGAGCCAGCGGGTGTGGAGAATGCCGTCGACTCCGTGAGGAGACTGGTGGTTTGGTCGATGCTGAAGACGCGGACGAGATCCGCGCCCAGGTCGGGCACGACAATGAAGCTGTCTGTTGGGTCGACGATCACTTCGTGTGGATGAGGGGCGTCTTGCCGTGCTGGGTTGGTGCCAGGTGCGGTGAGTTTGAAGGTAAGGGCTTGCAGGGGGTCAAGAGTCCCATTTGCGCGGATGGACCAGCTTGTTACTGCTGAACCTGAACTATACTTGTGTTAATCGTTGGCAAATAAAGATTTTTGTAAGTGACGTACTAGTGTGCCAAAGCTAGACCCTTTCCACCATTGTAAACAACGGAGCTGACAGGTCCACCAACAGATATAGAGCGGCCCAATAGAGTCAATTCTCCAGATTCAGATGCCGAGTAAGCAGATACCGAGCCATTTGGTCCAAAGAACCCCTCATCAGTTGAATATATGATTCCGTTCAGTTCATCCTTCGTCAACCATGACGGACTAGTTTGAGCAACTGTGTTGACCGAAACAGTCTTCAACGAGAATCCCCCAATGGCTTCTGGGCTCAAAAGCAGCGTCGTGATATTTCCAGAGTAAGAAGATACAAAAAGATTGGTAGCAGCAACAGTAGATGTCACAAGGCCGCCGAGAGTGATCTGAGAGAAACGCATATTGTCTACTACACAGGTACTCTGATCCTGACAAGCGAGCGAGCTGTGGATTCCGAGAGAGCGAAGGAAGGGGGGGAGGAGAGACAGTCTTGAGAGGGAGATGGGCAGCTGCCACATTTTGAAGGGGAGGCAAGCTTTAGGTTTTAAGACGTGATATGAAAGGCAAGATGGGTTCAAAGAAGATCTTGGCAGCAAGGTTAGGCCTAAAACTAAGCTTATGCCAAATGCGAATGCGGAGGATGAAGAGCGATGTACCGGGCAGCCCTTGTTGAGATCGAGTCAGATGAGGCTGGGCAATATGCAGCTGCCGGCTTGGGGGTGCTCGGGGGGGGTAGATGTGAGTGGTGGAGAGGTGGATGGGGGGGGGGGGGGGGGGGGGGGGGGGGGGGAAGGTGGTCTGGGATGAGATGGATGATGAGGATGGCGAGGATGGAGGATGGGTGGATGCTTGAGTTTATGAGAAGCGGCTTTGCAATTTAGCTGCAGGCGACCCTGGACACTACAGTACTCAAGACTGCAACAGAAGGGATTATTGGCCCTTGACATTGCAAGTAGCTTCCCACCAATTGCTTTTCTCCTCAGCCACTTGGCGGCGGGAATGGCTGATATCTTTCCGAGAGTGCACTGGGAAGGTAAATTATTTGGAGGCGCCGAGATACAATTCGACATACTTTTACCCCTGAAATTGTCGGCATATTCTCGGTTCCGAATGGGCGTTTCCGCGATCCTGACCCGGGGAAGCGAAAGCCGCCGCCACTCTGTGGGGGTTAGGGGGTGGGTGGGGTGAGGGGTGCGAGGGTGGGTAACGTGGGTTAAGCTGGCTGGCTGGCTGGTTTGCCGATGACAGCTACTTAAGTACTCGTAGGACACGAGCACGAGACAGCTTCCTAGCTCGAGGAGTTCTGCACCGAGAAGTCCGACCGGGCCATGATCACCAGATCAGATTGGTACCACTCCTCGCACCCACTCTCGCCACTGTACCCAAATTGACAGGAGATTCAGGATCTCCATCTCCTTATTTATATTTATATTACCAACAGTTTCATTCGAGATGATCCTTCGAGAAACCATCTTGCGTTGATGGGGGTGTGTCAACTCTAGTAACATTATTGCCTTGTAAGGTTCGGAGCATGGTCCCGGAATGGCTCCTGAGTCCTGCTTGGAAGCTGAGCCCCTCGTCTCATCTTCTCCCCACATATCGCGGTTTCTCGCTCTTCCAGCGGAGCTCCGAAATAAAATCTACCAGTACGCAGTCTCTTGGCCGACCTTCTCAGCAAAGACATGTTGTGAAAACATGGAGCAGAACTGTCGTGGAAAGGGATGCCAGGATCCATTGGCATGGGTATGCAGAGTATATTCTTTCTGGCTGGAAAGCCCTGTTGTATTGGACCTTGGGATTCATTCCCCTCCTCTTGCTTCTAGGTCTAAACTTTCTCTACCAGACTTCGATGCTAAGTTCATATGCAGAGCATTGTTTCCGAGACACACTTCGCCCGGCTGAGCGCTCTGCCTTTCCTCCTCGTCAACCGACAAACAAGCTATGAAGCGCTCTCTATTCTATACCAAACGCCCTTTTCGATCAACTCTGCACTGATATGCTATCTCCACCTTGGACGAACAAAAATTCAAGAGCTCATCAGCGATGTGACCCTACGACGGATGAGATTCGTAACGTTCGATATCGAGTTAGATTACGCGCAATGGGTCTATGCTGGAGACTGGTTAATCACCATAGAATATCTAATACACGTATGGGACGTGAACTCTGCTCTGGAGAGGGTCGTTATTGATATAAAGTATGTGGAGCCAACTAAAAGGATGGGATGGACAGTTAATCAGGCAATTTTTCACCAAAACTGTGGAAGAATCTTCGAGAAGGCGGGTCTCACTGGCAGGCTCTTGAAGGCAGATCTTTGAATGTTTGACTGATTTAATCTAGCTGAGAGGACTTCCTGAACGGGTCAATGTGGTATTTGTAGAAGCACTTCCAGGATCAAAGTGTTGAACAGCTGGGCTATGAACAGCCATGAGAAGCGAGGAATCAGATTGGTGGCGAACCGAGTTCTACCTTTCTATATTGTGGCAGCAGACTTTGCAAAGACCTTGTTTGTCTTTGGGAGAGGCTGTATTGCGCTTAATCGTACGTTGCTCAAGTCAGACTGAATTGTTGTTTTTTGACATAAAATTCCCAGTCATTTCGCTTCCGAAGCGAGGGAGACTGGGGAGAATAGCCGGAGCAGGATTTGGTGGTCAAGTAGCCTACTAAGCTGAGGCCCAAGTACGACGATATTTACAAAAAAACAATATCACCGAATGGCAATTACTACATATCTATGGGTGTACTTCTAAGGAAACTGTGTACCAGCAAAGGTGTCTCGGCTGCCCCAAAGTGGCTTTATCATCACATTTGCTTCAAATACTTGGGGCTGGGCAATACATTGGCGATCCTTTCAGCTCAATTAAGAAATCTAGAACAGAGACATTTTTCACGAAGATTACACTCGTCAGTTACGATGAAATTCAACGTACAATCCATCCAAAAATCGTTCTCTGCTTCCTTCCGACGGGACGGTACTAAATGGCGATATCGTCATTGCTGCCCCGCACAAACTCATCAATCTTTATCCGCTGCACAGTACTTGAGACTCTTGACGTCCATTCTACTTGAACAAATAACGCTATAACACGAAACTTTCAAATCTCAAAATGACGAAGATCTTCATGCAAGTCTATGAGGCAAATGGTATATGGACACATCACTAATGTTGAATGTAGTACTGGCACCACTGGATACGTTGGAGGAGATGCCTTCTACGCCCTCGAAAAAGCACATCCAGAATATGAATACACAGCACTCGTCCGAGATTCCGACAAAGGCGCGCAAGTTGCATCCGTCTTCCCTCGTGTGCGTCTTGTCTACGGCACCTTAGACGACTCCTCACTCCTTGAAGAAGAGAGTTCCAGAGCAGATATTGTCATTCGTGAGTAGCTCCAGCACCTTTTCCCACTGAAAGTCGAGACTAAGAAAAGAAAATAGATACCGCCGATTCATCCGATCATGTGGGAGCATCCAAAGCCATCGCCAAGGGAATCGCCGCCGGCCACAGTAAAGGAAAGCCCGGATTCTGGCTGCATCTCTCTGGCACCGGGATTCTCTGCTGGAAAGATATGGAGACTGAGACTTACGGCGAAGCACCTTCGCAGCAGCCATACGATGATCTTGACAGAGTCTCGGATCTAACATCTCTTCCTGACTCTGCATTCCATCGAGCGGTCGACAAGATTGTCCTGGATGCATCATCTGATATCGTCAAGACTGCCATCATATGCCCACCAACTATCTACGGCCCTGGTCGCGGTCCTGGAAACCAGCGAAGCAGACAGGTCTACAACCTCGTCAAGACGACCCTGGAGCAAGGCCAAGCGCCACAACTCGGCAAGGGTCTCACCGAATGGGACAACCTGAATGTCCACGATCTCAGTGACCTGTTCGTTTTACTAACCGAGGCTGCGGTTGAGAATAAACCAGATCTGGACAGCAAACTCTGGGGCAAAGAAGGATATTTCCTAGCAGAGAATGGCCATCACGTCTGGGGAGAAGTCTCTAAATTAGTTGGAGAATCGGGTTTTGAGAAGGGGTATATCAAAGAGAAGAGCACGAAGACTATGAGTCCGGACGAAGCGAAAGAGGTTGCTGGGTTCGAGGCATTGTCTTGGGGCTTGAATTCGAAGGGTTTTGCGAAGAGGGCAAGGAAGTACTTAGGTTGGAAGCCCAAGGGAAGAAGCTTGGAGGATGAGATTCCGTTCATTGTTGATTCGGAGGCGGAGCTGCTAGGGATTAAGAAGGGACATGCTGAGAAGGTTTCCGGGGGAACGTAGTCTGAGAGTGGCAGACGTAGCTTATAACCCCAAAGACAATGTGAAAAGTGTGATGGTTATAAGAACGAGTATTCGCGACTGGAACAGAGTCTCATGAGCATCTCAGTTGAGCTGGTGGCCTCTTCACCTGAACTATTGGGAATCAATACCCTGTAAAGCGGAGGACGCTTAATAGTGAGTAAGTCTGGTCTAGTACCACTACTAGGTCAAAACCAATCAAGGTCTCGATGTTGAGGCTTCATGAGTCCTGATGCTGCGTTAAAATTTTCAGAATTCCGCTAGTTGTTTCACACAAACATGTGGGCCTCTGCAGTGATCACATTTTCGGGCGTGGATATCTTCTAAGGAATTCAGAAGAGAAGAGCACCAGATTGAGACTAATGACCGCATTGACAAGACCCCGTTGTAGCCGGAACTCTTACATGTGTAGATTCGTGGTGGTCCGTTGGTCAGATTAAAATCGCCATACCTCAACATCGTCTGCCAGTGATTGTCTGAATCATTCGGCTTCCAGGTAATCACCTTCAATGACACTTGAAAGGCGTGGTCATATGCAGACATACAAACTCGATGCCGAGGATTGATGTTCGATATCAAGATGTGGTGTATGTAGGAGGAAGGGAAGTCGTCTTGTCGGGAAGACATGGCCCGCTAGCGCAGAGTCATTTCAGGGATTGGAAGGCGCTGAAGACAATACTACGCTACGGAGTATGTGCCTTAAATGCCGCCACTGCCCCTCTCCCTCGCATTCATCCATCTCCTTGCATGCACTTTCTCGGATTCATTGCCCTGGTCAGCAAAGCAATGAGAAAGCGATCTGAAATCAGAGATCGACGAATGATGATCCACGTCACTTAACTGCTGAGACGCCCTTCTTAGGCATTCCAGGCACAGCCAAGGATCTCAGGCGGGAAGAGTGACATCGACCAGAACTTTTGAACATTCACACTTGGGCTACAAAGCTGACCAAGTATCTCTCATCAATAAAAATTATTACTCATCTTCACTTAATATCTATTGACTGAATTTCCTGACCCAGAACACATATTCTATCATGACAAGCTCGCTCAAGAACCCCTCCTGCTTTCTCTACAGCCCAGGAGTAGCAAAGATCGAAGAGGCTCCATATCCAACCATTGAAGACCAACATGAAGTCGTCATTCGAATTGCCTATGTTGGTGTTTGTGGAAGTGATGTCTGTATCTCATCCAACTGAAAATATACAATTGCTGACGCTATTCCAGGTGCATTTCTGGAACCATGGGGGAATAATCAACAAAGTTGACCCTTCTCACCCACTCATCATGGGCCATGAAGCATCAGGAACTATCCACGAAATTGGTACAGCTGTGACTTCTCTCAAGATTGGCGACAAGGTGGCAATTGAACCTGGCCACCCTTGCCGTCGTTGTAAATCATGCAGAGCAGGCAGATACAACCTATGCCTAAAAATTAAGTTCGCGGCAGCTCCTCCTGACAACCATGGCGCGCTTACAAAGTACTTCAAGCTGCCGGAAGATTTTTGTTACAAGCTGCCAGACTTCATGGGTCTGGATGAAGGTGTCTTGGTGGAGCCACTTGCCGTTGCAGTGCACGCGTCTCGGCAAGCAGATATCAAGGCTGGTCAGACAGTTGTGGTTTTTGGTGCTGGGACTGTTGGCCTACTTTGCGCTGCTGTTGCTAAAGCTATGGGAGCCCTCAAGGTTATTTCTGTGGATGTGAACGACTCCCGGCTAGAGTTTGCGCATACATTTGCGGATGCTGGCACTTATCACCCTTTGGTCGAGGATCCGGCCGAGGATACTGCGAGAAAGATCATAGACGCGAACCAGCTTGACGAAGGAGCAGATGTTGTGCTCGAAGCTACTGGTGTTGCTAGCTGTATCGAGGCTGGCATCTCAGTGACAAAGCGTGGAGGCACCTATATTCAAGTTGGCTTAGGGAAGTCAAAGGTCGAATTTCCAATCGTGAAGCTATCCGAGAAGGAGATCAACATGAAAGGATGTTTTCGATACAATGCCGGCGATTATGATTTGGCATTACACTTCTTGGAGTCAAAGAAAATTTCTGTCAAGGAGCTGATCACTGGTGTCGAGCCATTCGAGCGGGCAACTCATGCCTGGGAGAGAACTAAGAAGGGAGACGGCATCAAGAACTTGATTGAGGGGCCGCTGTAACATTACTCAGCACACTTTTTCGCCGATTGATCTAATTTCGGTTTACATTTCCCCGACTAGCCAGCTCTTTCAACCAAAAACATATCATAGTCTTCTTTGTGTTTATGCCTGCCGACGTCTCTATCACTCCTACCAATTTGACTTGAGTTTTGCCATTCTTACTCTTCACCCCCTGTTTGGTCCGCGAACAAAATTTCCAGCGAATTGAAGATTACAAGTGCAGCTTTAGGAAATCACAATCCATTTTGGAGAAAATCACACTCTCCCCATTAATCATATCATCATCTAAAGAAAATCAAAGGTTCTCACTTCCTCATTTTGGCAATCACTGCCGAAGTGATCCTGTCAGGTTTGTAGTTTCAACAATACAAAGTAAGGGCTGGAACTATGCTTGATACGTAAAAGATGCTGTTTTTGAGGTCTCTGGTGAGTATGGCACAGGCACACCACACTTCTGAGGCCTGAGGCGAAACACAGCTGCCCTGGTGTGCATCTCAGCTTGGAAGTGAGTTCTTCCATTGTTGATCTGTCTCGGCCTGTGAGGCTAAAATTGGTGCACCTAGGGAATCTTCGATAATAGCGCCATCTACACGTTGCCTCCTGGATACAAACCAGTGTTTTCTTCTGATAATACTATTCTAAACGCACGAATTCCTCCTTCATAAGTACTGTCGATCCTCACAGGTGCCTACCGGCCTTATTCCACACGTTTAAACCCCATTCTTGACCCCGTCCGTCACCAGTCGGAGGGTGTGGGAGTGCGTGGTAAGGAAGGATTACGAAAATGATGAAAACCGATTTCTGGACTTCGAGCTCGACGATGTCTATGGTCCCCATGAACCTCAAAACAGCGCCCTTCGCTATCCACGCCTCCGCCAGCAGTGCAAGTACAGTAACTGCTCATGGAGAATAAATTAGTATTAACTTTGTAAGTAGGAGGTTTGGAAACAAGGAGGACAAGATGCTACTTACGGAGTTCCGAGTGCAAGACAGCCTTTTCGCATGATAAGCTTCCTCTTGGAACCGCTAGGCTGGACAAGAATATCACCATCCATTACTGGCTTTGGTTCTTGTTTTTTGCATTCGTGGCAGTGAGCATGAAGAGACCCATAATACTCTGTTTGCGTCGCAATGAAGTTCATCTTAGGTTTCACCTTCTTATACCTCTTTTTGAACCTTTTTCTAGGGGTTGTTTGTTCTATTGATGCCTGTTCACTTTGGAGGGTGGTTTCGCTTTGATTCTCTCCCTCACTTATACTGGCTTTTCCCTCGTGGCTCTGCTGCTTGTACCTCTTCCTATGTACTCTCTTCCACTTTCGTGTGGAAGTCTCTGCGTTACAGAGCGTTTCACTCTGTCTTTCCCCCTCAGTTATATCGCAGGTGGCTTTCTCATCGTGGCTCTGCGCCCGGGAGGTGCTGGTGTAATCTGGAGTCATTTCTGCCAAACTCCGGGGGTGGGGGGAAGGGGGGAGAGATGATATGATGTAGTGGTATTTATCGACGTCTGTCCGCCCGTTCCTCTGGATTTTGCGTTCGTTCGTAGCACAATTAATTAGCGCGGTTGGTTGTTGCCTTCTTGCTGGAAGACAGGTCTGAGGGGAAGAGAGCAGAGCTTGGGAACAGATTAAATTCTAGGACGACCGAGCTGTCCAGTCCAATTCATGAGACTGCGCGAGTGCGTGCTAGCCTTTGGCCGGCAGTTTAGTGCGGCCTCGTAAAGCTCCGTTTTATACACCTTCCACTGTTCTGACCGATGAACCCGTCCGTTCCTTCGGATACTACTTACTTTAGTATTGCGACGGCTGAAACTTGTTGGGCTGCACGAACCCCATGACATGCGAATTCGTTGCAACATCTAATTGTTCACAGGCATGGGGCTTTGCTTTCAACCTACATCTACCAAGACTCTTAAGCCATACTTTGAACGGAAAACAAGCAAGATCGGAAATGCAGCTGCCACAGAAGTCTTTGGTCAGAAGTCACAGAAACTGGTTTTGTCAACCACAAAGGCTACTACTATGCAAGAGAGGCTAGCGAGTGCATATCTTCGGCTCCTCCAAGCGACGGTATCGGTCTGTCTTGAGTTGGAGAGAAAACGTCTTACTCAAGCTTGACACTCGAAAATGATAACATTGAGGAACCGTATGTCTCTTGCTCGTACAGTTGTCCATAGACGTACAAGATGACGCTTGAGAAAGGTAAGTACTACCCGAGCCGAATCATTTGTTGGAGGACATTTTCTTGAAGAGAGAGAAAGAAGGAGGGAGAGAAAGAAGTAGCGATCTGAAAGGAAATCGCTAAGAACGGCAGACAGAGTCTGAATATTAACTCGAGTCAGGGGGAACCCTTCAAAACCAGGGAAAATTTAATGAAAATCAGAGAATCTAGCTTGAAAATAAAAGCAGACAATTGTCTAAATTACAGACAGAAAGCAATTAGAAAACGCCTGTTTTACACATAGTACCTCTCTGTAGAAAGTGCAGTCTGTGTCTGCTAAAAATTACCTCGTAGTGATAAATGATGATAGCGAGAAAGAAAACTATTTCACAAAGGTAAGGCCGATTACAGCCAACGGACACGACCTCGAAAAACAGGGATATGAGATGTTGACAATATCATAGGTTTCTCTCGATGAGCATGAGGAAAAGGCACAACACGACAAATTTGAATCCACGTTGTCTATTCACGAAGCAGTAGGCGATTTTAGCCCAAACCCCATCCCATAGGGATCCTTCACGGGCTTTCCCATCTCTCATTACTACATCTGCAAATTCTACCACCTGTCTCATGATCTCCTTGAACCTGCTGATTTCTTTGCGAAGTTGGCAGAATTGTACACCAAAGGGGAATCCCCAAAGGTAGATTCGGACATCATATTGTGACATACACTGGAAATGTTGCCCAAGAAACAAATATACTGCAACCTGCGAATAGTCCTTTGCCAGTGGATTGAAGAGTGTTGTGGATCTCAATATAGAGCGAGGCGGCCCCTGAAAAGGTATGGACGTGCTGAAGAATGCGTTGGAGAAGGTCATTCCACGTCTACTTCAACGCATGGAAACGAACGGTAGTTCTATCAAGCCTTGCCTCGTTTATGGAGATCTCTGGGCTGGCAATGCCGATACACAGACTGGACATCCATTGGTCTTTGATTCCGCTCATGTCTAGACACATAAATAATCTGAGACTTATACACTCTCTAATTCCAGCTTGTTAGTAGGTATTAGACGAGTTTGGCAACGTGTGGCAGGAACGAAACAGGTTTAATTCAATACTTACCACTCATATATTCCTAATTCCTTCCCCTCAGAGGTCTAAGATGACGGGACTGCGCTCTATGCTGTGTAAGAAAATAGAATGAGCACAACTTTGCCGACTCATATGGAGTAGGAGATTTATTGCACAAGCAGCTGTTGGTTTTCATATGTCAAAAGTTTGAACGGGGTACGAAACGAAGGTTTGGACGCAGGACTACTTTGCTGACTTCACTCGTCACGAATGAAATGGAGAAACTCGTTGTTAAATATCCCGATGCGTACGAGGTCTATAATACTCCATTCACTAGGGTCGAATAAGTAGTCAGAGTTGAAATGTTCAAGGGAGGTAGAGGTAGGTACAGGGACAGTACGGAGACGCTCAAATTAAAAATACAATCGAACCTGTGAAATGACAAATCAGGTCCCTGAATTGCATTCGCTCCTTTTATATGGCTTGTTCTTTAAAACGAGGAGTCTAAGACATGTCATGGCGTACTTTGTGATGCACTCTCAAACTATGACCTATTAACAGTCCGGTCCGCATTGAACCACCATCGTCCCTACATAAAGTAGTACGTACGGCCACCCTTGAATACTGATAAGAACATACCTCCACCCTACCATAACAATGGATTCCACACCATACCAGATCCCAACTCAAGAGCTGTTCAGTATGAAAGATCGTACAATTCTAGGTAAGTGTTGGCAATCAAATGCGGGGTACCCCACAGACATCACTTGCTCAACAGTCACCAGTTACAGGAGGTATAGGAGCAGTCGGCTCGCAAGTGATCTACTCGATCCTCGAATCAGGCGGAGATGTAATCTGTCTTGACCTACCCAAAGATCCTCCTGATCTTGGTACTCTCCATTTACTCCTTTCCTATCGACAAGGAGCTAATCACATGACAGACCGTTTCTATAACCTGGCATCCAGAACATCAACACAGTTCTCTTACTATTCAGTCAATGTCTCATCGGCTACTGACGTATCTTCCATTTTCGAAATTGCTGTAAACTCGCTCCGCTCTCCTCTTCGAGGGGTGGTCACTGCGGCAGGCATTTCTGGCGAGGTTGATGCAGTGGACTATACACCCGATGACTTCAGACGACTGCTAGATGTCAATGTGATGGGAACATTCTTGGTAGTTCAAGCTGCTGCCAAGGTCATATTGAGACAGGGGTTCGGAGGCAGTGTTGTTTTGATTGCGAGTATGAGTGGGAGTGTTGCCAATAAGGTTCGTTGTCTTCTACCTATGTCTCGCTTCTGGACCTATGTAGAAAAACAATATAAAAAAGTAACAGCAGATTTTGATATTTATACTTTCTTATGCAAAATCACAGGGAGTCCATACCTCCGCCTATAACAGCTCCAAAGCAGCTGTTCAACAACTCGCTCGTTCGCTTGCCTCAGAATGGGGCACCAATTCATCTAATCGTCCACCAATCCGTGTCAACTCCATCAGTCCCGGATATATCCAAACACCACTGACAGAAGTGGCACTTGCAAATCCAGAAGTGAAAAAGATCTGGCTGGATGGAAACATGCTCAGTCGCATATCTCATCCCGAAGAGTATCGCGCACCGATTCTGTTTCTGCTGGGTGATGGGAGCAGTTTCATGACAGGAGCGGATTTGAGGGTTGATGGAGGGCATACGGCTTGGTGAAAGGATGGACTAAAGCTTCCACTGAAAGTGGAAGACTGATGATCGGTCCTTTCCTATTCTTACTAGGCCTAATTTTCATACAAACAAGCTTCCAGACTTGCGACTTCTCGATATGTTGGTCCCGGGCCGCCCCCAAAGCTGAAGTTGCTCAGTAAACCTTTTGTTGGTTCTGGTCAGGGCGGTATGTATTGGCGCGCTCTCCATGCCAGCGCTTAGCATCCAACCTTAAAGGTTCCTATGAACAGGTTCAAACAATAGGCACAATTAATTCTTTGTTTGTTATTTGGTACTTTGGTCCCGGAGGCTTCTCGGCTACAAGGCCAAGGGACATAAACAACGCTGACACACAACGCTGAACAGCGGAAATCTATCCTTAATATACTCATTTGGCTTCGATCGGTTCCCAATTCTCCAGTACGAAAGTTCTCTCTCGACGCCTCCTAAAAGTCTTGCTAAACATGTGCCCCAGTTATCCAGACAGCAAGAACAACAGACGCAACAACGACAGCAACAGTATGCGGATCCGGTTTTATGGTGCCCCAGTTGTGCGTTCTCTGGGTCTTTTGAAGATCTTCGCAATGGCTCATACCAGTGAGGCAGCTACCATCAACTATACCATCGGCATTCATTTCGGCCATACTGAGCTGTACGGTTACTCAACTCTACTCCTAAATCCGTGCCATACACTTCTGAACATGAGCCTGACCGTTAACGATGAATTTAGATCTTCGGCCTACTATGACTCAAACTCTCAGATACACATCGTTACCAGTATCCAAAGCAGTTTCAAATGGCAGGAATACTTTCTCGCAACTATGGAGGACCCTCGAAACCACGTGTAATTGATACCACTTACTCTTTCAGCCCTGCCATCTACTCCTACCTCTAAATCCGTTTTAATAAACAGTCCTTTTTCGGTATGCTTATCTATCCAGTGGTTACTTTGACCTGGAAAACATGGCCATGTTCAACGAAACCCTCGAATCGATCGTCACCGCAACAGCATCTACCCTCGGACAAAGTCCCGATCGGCTGAACATCAGCGCTTTCTCAGTTCCCCAACATTTTTACGACATCTCATCCTTCACGAACATGGTGGAAACAGCTTCGCGGGCGGGATACATCCATCGAACTGGCCAAGTGATCACACACTTCAACAGTGCACGGCTGGCTTACGATCTCGACACTTGTGCAGCTGCAGGCCTCGCGCCCGGTTGTAACCTCGATGAGGAGGAGAATTATGTCTTTGTTGTTGATTATGGGAAGGCATACCTTTCCCTCGGGTTTGCTGCAGTCGGCAAGAAGCTGTATGCTCAGAGTGGCGAGAGGGATTGGATTGAAGGAGAAGTTGTGAGTGAAGATCCTGAATCTACGCGGTTCAGTACCCCCCGACTAATCTGCTAACATGCGTTCAGGTGGATGAAACGGAAGACAATAGATATATACTGCCACCCTTCACACTGGAAAAGATTCAGGACTTCCTCGGCAGTCAGTTGGCTAGACGTGAATGGGACGCGCCCATCCTCCCTTCACGAATACTTGCTGTCATCCTTACGGGTGAGGCATCGAACGATTCAATGTCTGCGATGAAAGCCCTTCTGGAGGAGGCTCTTCCAGCTTTCAAACACAAGTTTAGGACGTCGATAGTGCCTAGGTTGGTCGGTGTACTGGGAGCAGCTCACAGAGCACGGCAAATGGTCATTGATGATATTTTCCAAGGGCCAGAGCGTTTGAGTGATCATGCGCTGACCGAGGAGGAACGGAATCCACGAAAGCCCAAGAGTCATGATGAATTGTAAGAGTGAGGTGTGCTGAGAGTCCGGAGTGGAATGTGGTGATTTTCTAAGAGAACATTCGAATACCATGGTACTAAAAATCGATTTGATTGATGACACAAGTGCTTTGCAGGCTTAGTGTTCTTGTGTAGACCATGACTTACGATATCTGACAATGTTTTGCTACTTAAGCGAGAAGATAGTTCGTGGACGAATTCTACTCTTTTCGTCCCCGCCCAACCGCAACCCTGACTCTCACTCGACCTTGAAATTGAGGCTCTCTGGGATGAATATCGATTCGAACAATAAGCAATTCTATGCTGGTCTACATTACCTGATCTGCAAACAGAGAGCCTTATCCTGCCAGAGCCTTTAAAAATATGACCATGTAGATATTTCCCCGACTCCTGATGCTTTCATCCTTTGTAACTATGCGAACAGAATCTTATCATGCTACCTAGTGTCTACTGGAAGAGGTACAATGGCAATCCCACGGAAATATGGACCTGTGGGGCTAAAATCGCACAAGAACAAGCGATCCTGAGACAAGAACACCATTCCCCTCGTTAAGAATATTGTATTTACTACTTTGCCACACCTATAACGAGAACTTCTTCTATGCTTCACCGACGGAGGATAAATAGTCAATAACCAACTGCCACTCTACTGTCGTCACCTCTGATACGGGCAATACTAGTCGACTTAACCTACAACAATTTTGTTTGCTTCTAATAGTGCAGGGGGGTATTCTCCATGGCTTCATGATCCTTCTCTGAACAGGACTTCGTTCTCTTGAACTTTTCATAACTTGAGCCAAGGTGCAAGAGGCATGCAAAGTTGTCTCAGGGACTCGCGGGGTGAATAGACCCTAGGTAGACTCTCGATGGTCGTTAGATCCTGGTGTTGGATAGTTGGGTTGAGTAAAGGAAATTGGCTTTTGCACCGAGGGGATCGTGGAAATCATGCTTCAGAAAGTGATACCTTCTTTCAATCTTCCACCGTATTGACATAGGCAGTCTCGCGCAGCCACCTCGAAATAACAATATTTTGTCTTTACAGTCATGGTGATCAGGCACCTGCGAATCCTCAGGAGCAAGACACTTGAATTTCTTGTTAACGGGGGCTTACTCCTGACTCTTCCTCAGAGAGAACTCTCTAATGTGAGTGTCTCAAAGTCTGACGTGGACCAAAGGTAAAAATAATATTTTGAGGCTGTATCTAAGATTCATCAAACGAGTGTCACTGGAAATTCGACATAGAGCTGGTCTAGGAGATATCGAATTTATCTTTTGTCTAAACCAATTATTACGAAAGTTTTGGACAACAGTTTATGAATGTACACCATCCGACGGCGAGGTCAAAAGGAAAGTCTTTCGTCTCATGCAAAGCAAAGAGTGAAGATATCCTAGGTAAGCATACCCCATTACCCCCAAGCATAACTTCATTTCAATCATACACACCCGGCAATCTACTGCGTCTCCCGAACCACCTTATCAACAGCTTTCGCAAAGTAGTCGATATTCTTGGTGTTCAGTCCAGCCATACTGATACGTCCGTTCTTCGTCATGTAGACATGTGCCACATCTCTCAAGGTCAAGACCTGCTTCTCGCTCAATCCTGTGAAAGAGAACATGCCGATCTGATCTGTGATGTGGTTCCATGTGCCAGGGGTCTTCATCTCCTCAAGCTTCTCCCTCAAAGCCTTACGCATGGTAATGATTCTACCAGCCATTGTGCGTAAGTTCTCTTCCCACTCTTTGAACAGCGCCTCATCGTTCAGCACCAGACTGGCAATTCGCGCGCCATATGCTGGAGGATTTGAGATCTCGGATCTTTGCAGGATAGCTAACTGTGACGAGATTCTGCCGATTGTCTTTTGTGCGTCTGCTCCTGGTCCAGTGACGAAGTGGAAGCATCCCGCACGCTCACCATACAATCCGAAGTTCTTGGCGAAGGATTGTGCAATACAGAGCTCGAAGCCTTGCTCAATGAAGTGGTGGACAGCCCAGGCATCCTTTGCCAGATCACCGGATGCGAAACCTTGGTATGCGCAATCGAAGAATGGGAAGTGCGACTTCTCCTTCAATAGGACTGCCAATTCTTTCCATTGCTCTTTTGTAGGGTCTACACCGGTGGGGTTGTGTGCACAGGCGTGGAGGAGAATGATGCTGTTATTTGGAGCGTCACCAATCGCCTTTTTCATGCCAGAAAAGTCGAGACCTTTGGTTTCTTTCGAGAAGTAGGGGTAAGTTGCGATTGGAAGGGCGACATTGGAGAAGATCTGATTGTGGTTGGCCCAGGTGGGATTGCTGAAGTAGACGGTGGGGTTGCCTGGGTAGAAGCGTTTGAGGAAGAGAGCTCCAAGATGGACAGCTCCTGTGCCAGAAATGGTTTGTACGGAGCAAGTGCGCTTATCTGCGAGAGCTGGAGAGTTGGAGCCCAGAATAAGCTTTGCAGCGGCAGTTGTGAAGGTTGCAAGACCAGCAATGGGAAGGTATTCGTGATTCAAGGCGGGGTCATTTCGGAGGAGCTCATCTGCCTTGAACAAACAGTTAGTGAAGCTCTAGGAATTTTGCAGAGTAATTAATGACTTGCCTTCTTGACAACTGGTAGAACCCATGGCTTAGCATCGTCGTCTCTATAGGCGCCAATTCCAAGATCAACTTTCTTGTCGAAGGTGTCAGCTCTGTAAGCTGCCATCAACCCGAAGAGGGGGTCCTCTGGAGCTTGAGGCACAGCCTCTGCTGGGAAACTGGTGGATGTGAAGGAAGACATGTGGCCGGTGATGCTCTGCAATCTCTGGTTCGGGGGTGAGGAGGAGGACGAAGAGTGGTTTAATGACTGTGAGGTGTTTTTGGAAGTCATTCTGGGGTAGCGGGTGGAACGAGTAGCGCGGGATGTCGCTTGATGTACGCCTTTTCTGGGGTGACTCGGATGATTATTTTAGGCCTTCTCCAACTCGCCAGGCTTTTGTTCCAGGGGTGAACACAGCTTGAGTGGGTTTGATTTCAGCGGGCAAGCGGGCTCCATTTTCTGGGGGATGACAGCCTCTTTAACTTCCTATGAGCCGAGGTATACCACTTCTTTCTCGACGACACTACCTAGGTAGGTCCCGTACAGCCCCGTACAGCCCAGGCGTATGCCAATAGTCGTGATGAGATGATCTACCTTGTTATGTGGACAACCAAAAAAAATGGAGCATGTGCTATTCACTTACCATCACGAGGATAAATTTCCGTCTTGCATATTGCATGCATACCCGCTGTCCAAGCGGAAGAGGTTTCACATCTCACATGTCAAAAGAAGCTGTTTTGGAAAGGTTGAGTGCTTTTGAAACTTCCGATGCTGGCTGACTATTATTGGTATCTTAGATCTCAGATGACTAAATCCCATACGACCAAGAAGAAACTCAGTCCACAGGAGGCATAGAACACGTATTTTGCAGTGCTCTTTCGCTCCGTTGCTTTCTTCAACTGTTTATTTCCACCTCCGACATTCTCCGCTGTGACGAACGAGTTACTGACCAGCTGGTCTATGTGTGCTGACTGCGTTGCTAAATTGTTGACAAGTTGCGTTTGCAACTCCGATATCTCTATGAGAGATTTCTCTGCGGTCCTATACGAATTATTAGCGCTTCCACAAATGCCCGGATAAGTTGTGTTACACACCTCACTTGGTCCAGAGTACTCTCGTAGTGCTTCAACATATCCTGGTTCTCCTGCTCGAACATCTGGATTTGCTCTGGTGTCAAATCCTCGTCCGTATACTGTTCTTTCGTCTCCAGATGTGCTACAGATGATGGCTGTGAAGTTGACGGTGGCATTGGCGCATTCTCAAATCCTCCCAACTCAGGGCCTGCCATTCGTGACATTGATATCATGTTCTTGTTCTTTTCGATTTGTCGCATAATCCTCTTTTCCATCATTGAGGCCTGAAACTGTCCGCAATCCTGCAATTTTTCACGTAAATACCATAGGACGCTTTCGCGGTGCACCTTGATCTCATTGGCTTTCGCCTCATCCAGCTCTTCATCCATCGTTTTCGTCTGCCCAACTCCGCCCGCTGCCCATTTTCCGAGTGTTCCCAGACCCAGCCGTCCGAATTTCTTTCGCCGGATTGTCTCTTCAGTATTTTGCCTCACTTGCTCCGCGTCTGCCAGCATCCGGATGCGAGCATTGAGTTCTCGTAATAGTCTTTTCGTCTGAGCATCAATCTCATCCCGTTGACGGTCTGTTAAATGCTTCCATTCTTTGCCCTTCTGTGATACTGCTGAGCGCCTCGGGGGTGGTGCGGTAGAAAGGTAGGACTGTCGTATGCCTCGCAGTTCCCTGCTTAGGGATACGATACCAGCATTCTGGGAGCAAGATGAGTGAGTATGTGAGCTAGGGGGTTTGCGTGGAGGAGCTCACTATTTCGTATGCTTCTCTAAGAAAACTGTCGATATTGCGGAGCGACAATGATGGGTCCGTGGTAGGTGGTGCATCGTGGCTCTTGAGGAGCTCATTGAGAATTGGAGTGAGATCCGTCATTATAGCGAGTACTTTGAGCGGAAAGCGAACTGCTTAGCAGTGACAAGATTGCCTATTCCGGATGACGTACATCAGGCCGTTCGAGGCAGGGTCTGGTTGGGGTCGAGATGGGACAACAGTTGAAGCTGAGTGTTGTCGCAGGAGTTTGGATGTTGTTGTTGTCCGTTGTCCTGTCCTTTTCCTGAACATTGGACTGGACTGCATCCACATTGGCATTATTGATCGGGTTCGGCCGCTTGAGCTTACCTACCTACGAGCTAAGCTACAAGTAGTGTAGTTGACAGGGATGCTGATGCTCCAGCGCTTTTGCCCTGGCTGCCTGGTTTCTGGAAGCTGCGGGCTGGGGCCACTGGCCAGTGGCCACCACTTTTAGGCTCGTTTTGTTCCCGTCTTGTCTCGTCTGAGTCGTCTCGCTTGCCTTGCCTCTGTCGCCTTGTCGGCCAACGTCATCAACCGCCGATTCCAGATGGCCATGACCATGACCATGACCATGAACCCATGGCCTCCACTGCTTCCCCCCGCGCCCTACCCGACCTCAACCTTGTCTGCTTTTGTACTTTCGTACTGTAATTTACCTACCCTCGCCTCGCTCCTCGTACCTTACGAGTACGGTACCTACCTACGAGTACCTACCTACTTACCCTCTACTTTAGCAGTTACCTTACTATTAGGTACCAACATCCTTCATCATGCAACGACCTCCAGCTAAGTTAACGCCACCTTCCTGTTCCGTCTCTCCCCCTCCCCCTCCCCTCCCCCTCCCCCACCTCTGCGGACTGTTCCTACCTACTCGTACCCTCTCTACCCTACCTTCGCCATTCCACGCCCCTCTTACGAATCAAATCGCTTGCACGGCTTTACTCCGTTGCGTTGCGTTGCGTTGCCTTCTGGCCCAGCCCCAATTCCCGCGGCCAGCGCTTGTTGTCTAATCTGAGCGTAGGAAGTCCGATTATTTCTGTTGTGATGGGGCGTGCGATAACGGCCTACGGCATTTCCATGCCGAGAATAGTCCTGCTCCTGGCCAATTATGCCACTGCCTTTGAAAATATTTGAGAAAACCCTCCCCGTATTAAGGGTAATCGGTGTGGATCGCCGGTGCTAACCATTTCGATGGCAATGATATATATGGTAAGTGACCGCCACGGTAAGTTATCCTCCATTCTTACCAACAGCATAACCGCTGTTGCCATTTTCTTCAATTGAAATGTTCTTTTGTCTTTCTTGTTATGGCTCAAGATGATCGCCTTGTAGAGGCAGAAAAAAGTGAAGCAATTGGAGCAAGCTCTCAGAGCACCATTATCCAGGGACCTGGACAAATATCCTCGACATCATTACCCCACACTTCTCGAACCACTTCTCCAGTGCCGTACGAGACGCAAGCCGCCCAGCATGACGCTCAAGACCTTGAAGCACTGGCAATTGTCAGAACTGGTCCAGTCTATTCTGCTTTTGGAAAGTGGAAGAAGCGATACATTGTTATAATGGTTACCTTTGCCGCGTTCATCTCTCCCACGTCTGCGAACATGTATTTTCCAGCATTAAACCCTCTCCAAGAGGAGCTTAATGTATCCACCACTCTGATCAATCTGACTCTGACGTCCTACATGATTTTCCAAGGACTGGCTCCCACGATCTTCGGAGACTTGGCAGATATGGCAGGGCGCCGACCAGCTTACATCATTGCTTTCATTATCTACCTTGGGGCCAATATTGGACTGGCCTTACAGAACAGCTATGCTGCCCTCTTTATCCTCCGTTGTCTACAGAGTACAGGAAGTAGTGGAGCAATTGCATTGGGCTTTGGCGTTGTTGCAGATGTCTCCACGAGTGCTGAGCGAGGGAAGTATATTGGTCTGCTTGGAGCTGGAACTATGATGGGCCCAGCAATTGGTCCGGTTATAGGAGGTGTTCTTGCCCAGTTCTTGGGCTGGCGGTCTATCTTTTGGTTTTTGGTCATCCTCTCAGGATGTTTCCTGGTTCCATACGCTCTTACCGTCCCAGAGACTGGCCGAAATGTGGTTGGGAATGGATCTGTGCCACCTCAAGGATGGAACCTAACCGTACTCGAATGGTATCAGCATCGTAAGGAAGAAAGATCTTTGGAAGGCCTATCACGCTCCGAAACAGCTGAGGGACGACGTCTCGCGCAGGAAGAATTGGCGCGTGGCCGAAAGCTTCGTTGGCCAAACCCCCTCAAGACAGTACGCATCATAATGGAAAAAGATATGGCTGTCGTCCTGATTTACAACTCTCTGATCTACACCGCATTCTACGATATAGTTGCTTCGATCCCTCAACTATTCTCGGAAATTTATCATTATAATGACTTGCAAATTGGACTTTGCTACATCCCATTCGGTTGTGGATGTGCTCTTGCAAGCTTCATTAATGGCAAATTGCTGGATGGAAATTACAAAAGAGTTGCAAGAAAGATCGGTTTTACCATTGACCGCAAGCATGGCGACGATCTACGACATTTCCCCATTGAACGAGCTAGACTCGAGATCATCTGGCCTATCTTGTACTTCGGCCTTGCTTGCAACTTATGCTATGGTTGGGTTCTCGAGAAGGAGGCAATCCTCGCCGCACCTCTCATTCTACAATTCTTCATGGGCTTGTGCATAAACGGGGCTTTCAACATTTTGAGTACGCTGATCGTCGATCTCTATCCACAAAGTCCGTCGACTGCGACAGCAGCGAACAATCTCGTCCGGTGCTTTGTCGGAGCTGGAGGTACTGCTATCATCAATATCATGATCATTCGAATGGGCCGAGGCTGGTGCTTTACATTTATAGCACTCGTCTGCATTGCTGCGTCACCCATGCTCTGGGTAGAGATGAAATGGGGACCGAAGTGGAGAGAGGAGAGACTTGTAAGGATGGACAAGCAACAAGCGGAGCTAGACAGAGCTAGGGAGATTGAAAGGTTGGATACGCGTACAGTGGATAATGGTGAGATTGGCGCACATGCATCGAGGAGTGAAAAGCGGGAGCAAGGTGGCGTTTGAGTTGTTCATTTTCAGGTGTTTTGCATCATACCCGGCTGGTTTGTTGTTATGCTACCTGTATTGCAACTAGAGTATTTTACATGTGTATACAAAGGACGTTCAAATATCCAGAAGCAGCTATGGTCTCATCGATGACATATTGGAGGTCTTTTATATTGACTTCCATCACAAACCTCGTAATCGTCTTAAATCACAATAGGCCAGCGCTTTATCAGAGATATACATGAAAAGTTGTCAGCCGGTACTTTCCACATAACTGTGGCACATTAGAGTTGGTTATAGTGTATAATAAAACAAACCCTGTATGGTACCGACAATCGATAATGCTGACATCTGACACGACTGATCGTGATCCCAGCATTTCTCACTTCTACGTCTGCTCTCTCTGGCCTCAGCTGAGTTTGACACCGATGATAATCCGTCTTTGAATGACAGTGATGAAGGCCATACCGTTCGTCGATGATAAGTTGTGGTGAGATTTCAGTTTGTCAGTTTAATCCTTCGTTAGGAAAGATGGCTTCACAGAATCCATATGACATAGCATTTGCAATGGCAGTCTACCGAGATTCTTGCAAGAGTTTCAATGCGCAGCTCGAATGGGAGGACTTTTGCTAGGTTTGAAGGACATGTATACCTCGAGCATTGTAGCCCGGCCGGCATATGTACTGCTGTGGCGCCCCTTCAAGGACCATATGGTTTGGACAGTAGGGATATTACTACCGGCTGAATGGATGTCTCATGACATCTATCCCCTCGACTGCCGAAACACACTTTTCCAGGGCACGGCGCTGAAGCGAGGTGCTAAGGCTGCCTAGACGACAACGAAATTCAGCGTTCTTAGCTTAATTACAGGGTCTCGCTACAGGTGTGTTTGACACGGCAGTTGAGGGGATAGCTCCAGGACGAGAAGTTCAAAGCTCCACAAGTTCTCTAGGGTGAAGTGTATAGAACGGTACCCAAAGTGATCGATTCTTTCCACGCTCATGTTGGAGGGTGTAATGTTGTAAAATTATATGTCTTATTCACCTGGCAAACAGAAGCAGTGAAAACTTTTAGTCTGGGCATCGAATCTTTCAGTGTATAATTGCACATACTCAGGTGAGGTAGCTTGCCAGTCCTCTGCATACGTTGTACATTGGGGCTTTATGGTGGGGCAGCTCGTTCCAAAAAGTTTAAGTAACTTGCCTACCTACAAAAATAACCATGATCTCCGATGTGAATCCGTCCAAACTTGTCAGATTAGTGAATACCTAAACAACAGGCAACCGCCATCTAATGTCTAAATGCATTTATCATTACTTCCAATCCCGTCCCAGTCTCTCAGCATTATCTTCCATCAGTTCATATGCTGGTTTGAAAACCTTACTCTCTTTCGTGCCAGTATCTCCGTCCGCCTTCAATGCTGGATTTGGATGGGTATCTGTTGTGCCTCCCAGCGACGTATATCCTTGATCGTATAACGGACAGTAAGGAATCTGCATTTGCCGAATGAACTGCCACTGTTAATAGACGTGCTGGTTTGGGGAGCATCAGAGAAACGTACGGCCCATATTTCAGCATAGTGCCAGTCAATGACAGGATGTATCCTCATGAAAGCTGGCCACCCCGAATCCGTCTCGTCAAAATGCGTCAAGCTCTGCCCGTGAGGATCCGTCCGCCTCGTCCCTACGAGAATAGCCTTCACCCTCTTGTTCTCTTCCAAGTATCTTTGGAACGCCTGCTTCATCGGCATAGCATATCGTGCTAGATCTAGCCTGTATGTGGTAACGGAATCGTCCACGAATGCATCGACTTCGGCAAACGGGTGCGGGGATATAATGTACACGGTAGCGAGGGCTTTGGGGAGTGGACCTTTCGTGTAGTTTGCTAGGCCGCAAAGGAGGAGAATGAGGAGGACGAGGCAGTCTTTGCCGCCATTGTATGAAAGTGATATCTCTTCTAGGCTGAATTATAGGACACGAGTCAGCACTCACGTCCTTCAATATTTCAATTTCTAGTACCAGTGAGGGCTCAAAACAATTTCAAGGGGATTCAGTACCTGTATCTATCCAACGCCGTGCTGATAACCCCCAGTGCGACTCTGGTTTGCTCCTGGACAGCTTTCAATAGCGGGGTCGGAGCCTCGGTCTCTAGGAAGATGTTCAATCGCGCCGCGAGTCTCGCGCAAACAGGCAGGATGGTCTCATCGTGGCCATTAACGGTGGGCGCTTTGTCACCGGTATCCTCTGGTGCACGCAGTGGCATCTCGTTCACTGCAATCCATGTGTCTTGCTACATAGAAGGAGAGCAGTGAAGGTTGAGGGTCGTCAGCAAAGATGAAGGTGAGGCCCGGTTCTGCTCGGTGGCCAATTCTTAGCGCGGCATAGCCGAATGTGGGGTTTTCGGGATGGAGGGGCAGCAGCCTGGCAGCACAGGAGAGTGCTGGGTCCTTCAGGGACAGGACGGGATCGGAACAATGGCGTTCCAGTGCCGGGTAGATAGGAAGGTACATTAATTTCAAGTTAACAATGCAGCAAAGTAAGCCGACAACATTAGGCATTAGGTAGCCTATAGACCCGAAAAGGCAACAGAAATGCTATTCCTGTCTGAAAAGCCTTGGAGAATTCGTGCATCAACTGGGAACTTCAGCATGTATTTCAGGCTCTTGTCTGATAATTGGTACGGGCAATGGTAGAAGGGGACAGGGCAAAAGTAAAGGGTATCATAGTTTCATTGGTAATTGCCTGGAAGCAATCATTTGAGAAGACCAGCAGCAAGAGTCTCCAAGTCCTCCAGGGTCTCTGGCTCATCATCTGCTTCAATAATGCGGCCTTTCCGCTTGGCCACCTTCTTGTCTTCTTCAGAATCATCCTCGAACCATTTCTTTGGACGCTTCGCAGGTCGCTCCTCTTCATCTTCGACTTCATCGCCCAAGGGGAGCGATGCTAATAGAGCCATTGGATCCTGATCATCTCCAACATTAATCAGTTCGGGAGCCTCGTCGGCATCCGATCCTTCTCTCTCTGCTGCTTCTCTGGCCTTGCGTTTCTCTCGCTTTTCTCTCTTCTTTTGCTTCGCCAGCTGCTTATCATCAAGATCAGCCTCACGAACTCTCGCCGATTCGTCTTCCAAGAACTTCGCTCTCTGCTCCTCGGCGGTTCCACGTTTGCTGAAGTCAGCTTCGTCTTCGAGTTCGTACAGTTGATGAGCAACTCCATCATCATCGAAAACCATCTTGGTCCCTTTCTCTTTGAGCTTCAGCATTTGCTTCTTGGAAGTCAACATCTTCTCTCTTCGTTTTGAGTCGATCACGATCGGCTCCTTGCTGATGCCCTCAATTACTCGTGCTGCAGGACCCGCGGCCGCAACACTCTCATCATCCGACTCCGCATCATCGTCCACAGGAACAACTCTCTTGACTGACAAGAAGTCATTGTCCTCATCGGCATCACGAAGGCCATCGTCATCTTCGTCAAGATTCTCCTCTGCAATCATTTTTGAGTAATGGCCAGACAGAACATCCTGGTTACGACGTTCGAACATGCGGTCGTATTTCGTCCTAACCTCTTCCTTGATCGGCTTCTTCGTTGACTCTTCAGCATCGCTATCATCATCACTCGAAATGGCTCCTCTTGGTGCGTTTTTGAGATTTTTCGTATCGTTACCCTTCTGAAATTTGATCTTCGGAGCTCCCGGGAGGCCCATGCTATTCGCAAAACCTTCGAGGTCGTACTCGTTTATTTTGAAGACTTCCTTGTCCTTCTGCAGATAGACCGACTTGGCATAGCTAGTAAAGGCCTTTTGACCGAGATACTTGAGTTCGGGGTACTTGAAGCACATATCTTGCAACTGATTCCGGATACTTTGCTGTAACTTTTGCCGAGGCTTTGTCTTCTGTATCGGTACCTTCTTATGCTCGAGACGTTTCAGCATTCCTTCCTCTTCACTAGGATCTAAGAATAGCACAGCCTTTCCAGCTCTCTCGTACCGAGCTGTCCGACCGACTCGATGAATGTAGGTGTCCGCATCCTCAGGACAATCTAACTGAATAACCCAATCCACAGCTGGAAAGTCTAGACCTCTTGCCACCACGTCAGTCGCAAAAATACACGAGTTCTTCGAAGACGAAAACTTTGAGGTAATATCGAGTCTCGCAGATTGTTTTTGGCGGCCGTGAAGATGGAGAAGAGGAATACCGGGTTGTAAATGTCGGAAACTCTCGTAGACGAACCGAACTTGCTTGCCAGATGACAGAAATACAATGATCTTGGCCTTCAAGTTATTTCTGATGAAACTGAAAAGGGTGTTGAGTTTTTCTGCTAGTGGCGTTATCACAACGTACTGCTGTAAAGTAGTTGGAGTAGCACTCGACGCTGCCTCGTGAACAGCGACATATTCAGGGTCGCGTAGACTGAGTCTTGCCAGATCCGAGACTTTCTTCGTCTGGGTCGCACTGAAAAGCATAGTCTGTCTCTGTTTTGGCAGATGCTCAACAATAGCGTCCACAGATGCTTGAAATCCCATGTCCATAATCCGATCCGCTTCGTCCAGTACCAGCATCTGCAAATTGCTCACATCGAAGTCGGCTGTTTGATCCATGTGCTGCAACATTCTTCCTGGAGTACACACAAGAATGTTCATCCTTCCCAGACGTTCCCGCTCCTCTTGTAGACTTCGTCCTCCTATGATCAACCCAGCTGAAAAGGAATGGTTCCGTCCAACTTTGCGCAACACCTGGAAGATCTGAGTTGCAAGCTCTCGAGTGGGCGATATAATGAGCGCGCCCAGCCCATCCAGTTCAGTCCATTTTTGCCTGTAAAGATTTTCCAAGACTGGAAGCAAAAATGCCAAAGTCTTTCCGCTTCCAGTTTTTGCAGCACCCAAAATATCTTTTCCCTTCAGAGCAAGCGGCACAGCTTTCGATTGGATATCTGTAAGGGTCTTGAAATGCGATGCTTCGAGTCCAGAAGCCGTCAATTGTGACAAAGGTAGGTCGGAAAAGTCCTTTACTTCAGCTTTTGGATCCTAGAGCCATCAGTACTGCGCTGGTGGGGAAGTCGAAATACTTACTAGCTCTTCAATGGCCTTTTGCAGAGTGTCGTGGTCGTCGACATCTCGTTTACGTTTGAGTGACCGAGATATGTTCTTTGCCCGCTTTGGGGGTTTGGACTTTCGCCCATCTGGTTGAGAAGCCATGGTATGTTCAAGTTTCCTTGCAAATATTAGCATCCAGCAACATATCCAGCGAAACTTTTGGGCAGGAAATTTGCGCTAGCGGCCGGCTGAACTAAGCCGTTTTGGGGTTAATAATGCCCCCTCTATCCACATAATTGTCAATAAAACACCTACCTGGCTAGGCACGTCTAGCAGCCCATTGCGACTTTATAGAAAGTCACTAATCCGAGTTCCAGACTTCGCGTTACATCGAAAAATGAAGAGTGCGGAAATCTTAGTTATTCTTGATTCAAAATTGGTCGTTTTCTAGGGCAGCGGAGTGTGGCAATTGTCTGTCCGCCCAGCCCAAGCCTTGAATTTGAGCTACAGGACTGTATGTAGCAGTGCTGACCTACAAAGTTACGTGATCTTTGAGTATCTTTACGCAGCCATCTTCTATCTTAAGCTGTGTCATACCTTAGTCAGCGCTATTATAAATTTTCCAGGTCATATATAATTCCTACCTTCAGCTGCAGGTCTGAACGATGGTTTCAAGTCATCCTAAAGAACAGAGGTAAAAGGTTTAGCTGGCGACTTGAGAGACTTTAAATTAGCACTATCTAAAACGATCTAATTCATGCAAATTTCGGTAGCAAGGTAGATGTGTCATAAGCCGGATTATACACTGCATTCTCCTTGTTCAAGTCAAACTTTTACTCGCATCGCTTAAATGCCAATAGTAAACATAACTCAATGGTTAAACTTAACTAATCTATTTAGTTTAACAAAAGCGAACTTGCCTATATTCTTTATTGCAATGAAGATGATAATTAGTGAAGGTTTACTGCGTGTGATACATTGTTCAATCACAAGGAGTGAATCACAAGGAGAATACATTCCAGATTAACGTAGATGTGCATTGCGCTTAAGAAGATGTGATACAATGCTCGCCAGGCGATGATGCGGCACGGAGCACTCTCCAATCTCAAGGGAGACAAGTCAAAAGCCCGCCTAGTTTCTTCAGTACTATCTCTTGAGTCATTGCGTCCGCATCCAGTTTATTCGAGTCCCCAACACTGATGCTTACAAAACATCCTTCTGTTCCCACAACCTTCCTCTCCAAAGATAAACGATCATCGCCGCAAGTCTCGACGTCATCAGGCTCGAAAAACGGAATTGCGGGAAATATTCTACTCAAAACGAACTTAAAATCACCGACACTCGAGCAGGATGTCGCTGATGAGGCTGGGAAGTTGACATTGAGCCAAGTACCTTCAGGAAGATATGGCTTTCCAGAATTGAGGATTGTTGCTGTCAAATTTGTTGCAAGCTGAGCGTACACAATAGAGTAGCCTGGAGTGGGTGCCGTCCATGCTGTTTGAGAGCCGCTGCGTCCACTGAAGGCAATGGCTGGAATGCCGGTCTTGATTGCTTCAATCGCTGCACCAACTGTGCCAGAGAAAGGAACTTGAACGTCGAGATTTGCTAGGTTTTGTCAGTAGAGTAATAGCTCAAATCAGGAACGGTCACACACAGCCAACATTAGGTCCTGTAACTGCAAAGTCTGGTGGTCCTTGGAAGAATTTGGGAGACAATGTAGAAATTCCATATGCCATCGAGGTCACCGGAAACGAGTTCACGTAATTCAGGCGTGGATCGGAGCTATTGAGTCCAACCGCGGGGCTTCCAGGGGGGCAACTCTCAAATTCGCATCCGTCCTTGACTTCATCTGCCTCCCCATCAAGAGATCCTACTGGAAGTCAGATCATTGAGCAAGGGTAATTGATTCAGAACCACAATCTACCTGTTCCTGACTTATTCTCTGCCGGAGCCGACACGACGGGTGACTCTCCTGCGCTACTCAAAGTATCATAAAAAGTTCGAAGATTGATTTCCGCCCATCCGTCATCATTGGACATGATAATGTTCGATCCATGAGCAAGGATTGGGAGTACGACTGTTGTGGTGAATAAGAAACGCATTCTGGCTGACGACGTAATGATGGATGTGACAGGATTAACACCGAGAAAGGCGCTAGAATAATGGAGATGATCTGAAGGAATAAAGACTCACACTTGACTTGAGCATTATTTAACTCATGCCCTGCTACCATGTATGGAAAGAACGAAGCAAATAACTGCCATCTGAAGCAAACTTGGCAAGCGCCCATTGTCGTGAGTGCTGGACCGATAGCGAGCCCTGATAGGTGGACGAAAAGTTCCGCGTCTTGACTGCTTCTAATCCCCTTGGCAAGAGTACAGATAAAGCGATGATAGGATAGTTGATATGGAAATGAGCCCCTGAGCAGCTATTGTTGCGGATAGCTCAATAGGAGCCAATACACTGGCAACCACTCAAGAGCAGGAGACGCGGGGAACGTGGCGATGAATTTCAAGGCAGAATTAGCCGAAGTTTTGGGCCCCTTTCATTAAATCTTGGCAAATGGAAGTATTAGAAAAGATGCCACTTACTATGCTTTTACTTGAGAAATTGAATGCGCTATTGATGAAGAAATTTGATGTTCTGCCTGGAACCTTCTGTACTGGAAAACTGGGAGGACGAGCCAAGTCCTTTGGAGGTGAAGATTGAGATGCCCAGCGCTACAGTCAGTCTCTGGTGATTCGGGCCAAGGTCTGATATAAGTTATTCTTAGATGAAGCAAGAATTACCATGATCCGCACTCAGCTTTTCCCCAGCCCTCTCCTTGTTGATGTCCCGGTTGAGGCCTTGTTAGTAGGACTACTGTTGACCTGCCTCACTTGAACGATCATCACGGGTTGGATGAGAACATTATGATAAATCTCCCACCGGATGATGAAGACCTTGGAATTTTCGCAGATATGACGAGGTGGGGCTAGAGCGGCGATGCAAGGTTTTGTCAGAACGACATACAGGTACCGTACAGTCCGAGCGGAATCTTGTCAACTGCCCAATGCTCAAGTTTTGTGTTGATTTCTCGTAAGAAGTGAGAGCTGACGCTACATGAGGAAGCAAGAACTGGCCAAATCGCAGTCTCTTCTCAGCAGTACCAAAAAAACCGAACCTCAAATTCCTTGACAAGAATCCATATCGATGTTCAGCCTCAAGACGCTCCGTCTCCTCAGATCCTGTATTCGAACTCTCTCATTTTCATCCAACGCATCAACTCAGGAGAGCCCAAACCACGACCAGTATCTGTATTATCAAACTCTGGACCATTCTTGAGTCGTTGAATTTCTGCAGGCCCGAAAGCACGAGTGTGGCGCTTCACACCTCGTAAGCAGCGGTACGAATCACCTGGTCTTTTACATGGTGATTCATCATCCCTGCGGTCTTTTGACAGTACTGAGAGACAACTTAGTATAAAATGGGAAGAAGTTGGGCGGATAGCAAATATCGTGGACAAGGAAACCTACAGTTGAACACGCCTCGTTCGTTGAAGAGGTTGGACAGACGTAATTTCGACAGGTTTGGTAATTGAGCAATGTGTTTGATTACACGCTCCCAACTTCCAGATGTCAGATTCATTTCGTCGATAGTGAGATCTGAGATTGTTTGATGGTTATCGATAAATTTCGCCAACGACTGCTCAGATGCAGGCAGACCGCGGAAGAAGACCTGTGTCAACAAAGGCAGTTTCACCTCATTCGCGATATGGTCCATAACTTTGTGATAGACAGCGGATGTGCCGCGCAGCGTGTTAGTCATGTGAAGATCAAACGCGTCGAGTCGGGGCATATGGCCGAGCATGCGGGCCACACCAGGAAAGTTATCTTCCATAGTGGCTTCGACATTCTCGTTTGAGTATTGACCAGCGTCAGATCCCTATGTAATAATAGTTCGAGTCAGCAAGGAAAAGGAATCAGTCAGAGGTGGGTAATGAGGCAGCAATCACCATCAAATTGTGGTACGCTGCATCTGCACCCTCGAGTCCGTCCCTTGCTGCTTCAATCTTCGAGAGATCAGTTTGAACCCTGGTAGAGAAGCTGAGTGCAAAGTTCTCGACTGAATTAAAAGCCGATCTGAAGCCGAGTGAAGCCTCGAGTTTTGCCATGTGGGAGGTCACGTCGAAAGATGGAACACTGCACCGGGGCGTTTCGCGGTATACGAGTAGCGTTTTCAGCGACAGCTCACTTTGTGCAATTGCAGACGTCGTGATCTGGTAAACTTCGGATGCACGGATGAATACTGGATGCCACTCTCCAGCCTGAGCAGCAGAGACCTGCAGATAACGGCCTTTTGTAACGCATGCGTCCAGGTCGATCATGTCTAAGGTCCCAAATAGGCGTAAGACCGCGGCCAAAGCATCAATACTTTCAGGTATCGTCTGAGTGCGCTGATGGATCTGTTGAGCGTGCATCCATACTAGATCTGATTCGGCTTGAGCAAGTTCATCATCTGTAAGTGCTGGTTCTGTCATGGAAGTAAAGGGCCCGTTCACCTCCACGATCCGACGTCTCTTGGTTTTAACCATACGGTCAAGCTCTGAGGTGTCAAAAGCCGTAGCCATCACAACCATTGTCTCCACAGCTGAGCGCAGCTGGGGATGTGATGCCAGCTCCCGAAGCTTGTTTAGACTTTCGGTGCTGAGATCTGTGGTCTGATGGGCGACGAAGGTCTTGAAACGGGGACCAATAATAGCAAGATACCTGCAGGACAGCCTGGTATTCTTGATATCCACCAGTTGCAGATTCTCGAGAATTATTCCAAGGATATTCAGTGGCATAGAACTCAGAGCAGATGATTGCTTGGCCATGGTGAATGCTTTTTTACCACTTGTGCTCAGAACTTGAGGCACGATCTGTACCTTCTACTAAGAGCTTTTTTTGAGGGGGGGAGGGGGGTTTCAAAGATGACTTTGATAGCATTGTTGAATCTTGTTGAAGCGAAAGCTGCGACATATAAGGACCCGACCAGGGTTGCGGCGCAGCAGATGGTTGCCTTAGACCACGTGCCTTTGATCTACCCAAGGTAAGGGACGTAGGTAACGACTTAGGTAGACGTGCTTGTTCCACCTGCAAGTGATTCATTGCTAATGAACAGGCATGACACAGAGCGGAAGAAGGATGTTCTTGTTGCTAACATGGGGGTTTGATTCATGCCCATAAGAATAGCGGTTCTGTTACTCCACGACATGTTGATCGCCCCTTCCAATACCGCATCTCGGCAGTCGAATATGCCAGTTCAGACTACCACACTCTCATTCCGTGGCTTGTCTTTGAGCATGATTCTGCCTCCAGTCCAAATGAATGTCGTGATAGCACAAACGCCACTCAGTATCGCCATGGACCAACCCATTGTACCCCAGCCTGCATTTTCCACTGTGAATCCAGCCCACAAGGGACCGATCAGTGTGCCCACAGCAAAAGCAAAATTGAAGAGCCCAAATCCTTGGGCTGCAGCTCCCTTCTTTCCCATGCTGCCAGGCTTTTTCTTCTCCTCAAGTGCCACTGCGTGATCGATTTCGGCCATGAGAGGTGCCATGACAAGAGTCAAGAAAGCTCCGATGAGCACGAGGAGAGCACAGAGAAGCACCTTTTGACCAATTGAATTGTACGTCACGAAACGCATGAGCACCCAGCACGGAGCAGAGCCCAGTAGGCCTGCTGTTGTGATGAACCTGGAGCCATATTTATCGGAGAAGCCACCAACAAGAGGAGAGGCCATGTGTGGGACAACCAAACAGATGAAAATCAAACCCGCGCCAGTAGAGTTCCAATCAAAGACATCATTGACGTAAAGAGGAAGTACAGAGTCGAATGAAGCAAGAAAGGTCGAGTAGACAAAGCACCCGAACAACGCCACCAACAGCCGTGGGACCAGAAGTAAAGCGAGGAGAGGGGGAAGATGCTTAGTCGCCATTGGTAGAGTTCTCGTTGCTGTCCTTCCGGGTGCTGCCTTTTCCGATGTAGAATATTCATCCAGAGCTGGTGCAGACTGTATCTCCATTCCCACAGTATGCTGAGGGGACATCTCCTCGCCGTTCGATGGGATCCTGGGCAACCACTGTTGAGCGGCACTTTTCTCGATCATAAAGAGACGCAGAAGGATATCTAGACCAATTATGGCAAAGCCAATTGCGAATACAGAATAGTATCCGGAATGAGCATATACTACACCACCAAGAAGAGGACCAGTAAGGGAGCCTAAACTAGTCGCAGCCGCCATATAACCCATGGCCTGACCAATGTCTTCTTTCGGAACAGTATCTGATAAAAGTGCCAGACCGACCGTCCAGACAACGCTTGCCGAAAGCCCTTGTAGAAGCCTTCCTGTGATAAGAACAGCTAGTGAAGACCCTGCACAAAGCATTGCCGTTGAACCTCCAAGAGCCAATAGACCCAGCAACAGTGGCACGCGGCGGGAAGTTGACCTGTCAGCAAACCAGCCGAACAGGGGGCTTCCAACTGCAAGAGCTGCACCGTACACACTCAAAAATATGGAAGTCCAACGTTGGACATCCTCTTCCTTAACACCAGCTCTGACGGTCAGAGCAAACGGCAAAACAGGTACAACAACCGAATAGAGGAAGATATCCTACTTGGTAAGCGATATCAGATGACGACATCAGATGTAGAGCTTACAGTGAAGACAGCAATTGCAACAGTACATGTAATGAAGGCCTTTGAGGAACGAACTTTCAAGAAAGGTGGTGGCCCAGCATTCCCAACTCTGGTGCCGTAAACAAAAGTACTGAAGCCATCTGCTGTAAGCATTGTGCAAGATACTTCAGAAATCAAAGCGGGGATAAACTGGATATAATCGTCGCATCGAGCAGGTTTCGAGGTGGGATACCGAGAAGCTTTATTCCAGACCCAACCCCCACTTCTCCAGAGCCTTAGGCTCACCGATAGACTGTTGATGATCAAGTGCCAATGCCAGAACGTAGACTGGGGATTTACGGGTCCCGTAATCCCCGAATCTCGGCTCGAGGCCCAGAACTGGAACAAACATCATCAAGCCATCAGGAGCACAAAGCGGGCAATAACGACTGCCTCCTCTGATTCATGTTTCAGTTTCAGTATTAGTTGGTAGGTAATTAATAATCTTGCCTGTAGAGGAGGAAAATTGTGAAAGAAGACTTCGGCCGAGTCAAGTCCACCAAGCCCACGTCAAGTCAGCCTGTCAGCCTGTCAGCCTCGTCAGCCACATTTCCGCTGGTGTGGCTGAAACTTCGACTGCTGCTAGCGGCCGCTGGTGGGGGAAATGTTATGGGAAAAAATGCTTCCAGGAAAGCACGATAACGGCTTGACTTGCCCGCCACGAACTGAAGCAATCAGCTTTCAACAAGATGCCTCACCGTGCGTCTTCCCCTGCGGCGTCAGAAAATGAGTTCGATATCACCAAATCTCTGTTCCAAGACGATGTCAACGGCGACGATGAAGACTTTGTGCTCCCAAGCAGCAAAGATTTAGGAGTTCTCGATGCTGGTGGGATTTTGGATTTGGAGAGCGATGGAGAAGGAGATGAAGCTTTTATTGCGGCTAAGCAGGCTGCTTCAAATCGAAAGGCATCCAATGTAAAAGGAAGAAGTGTCAAGAAAGGTGGTGGATTTCAGGCAATGGGTAAAACAGCTTCATCTTTCACCTAGAAAACCTCTCTAATTTTGTACAGGTCTCAATTCACATCTGTTGAAGGCAATTAGTCGAAAAGGATTCTCAGTGCCTACTCCGATTCAGCGAAAGACTATTCCCCTGGTTCTCGATCACCAAGATGTCGTGGGTATGGCAAGAACTGGTTCTGGAAAGACTGCCGCTTTCGTCATTCCGATGATTGAGCGATTAAAGTCGCACAGTGCCCGAGTAGGAGCGAGGGCATTAATTCTGTCACCATCTCGAGAATTGGCGCTACAAACATTGAAGGTTGTAAAGGAGTTTGGACGTGGGACGGATTTAAAGTGCGTTCTCCTTGTTGGTGGAGACAGTCTGGAAGAGCAGTTCGGTTTCATGGCAGGAAACCCTGACATTGTAATTGCAACGCCAGGTCGTTTCCTGCATTTGAAGGTTGAGATGTCTCTAGATCTCTCATCCGTCAAGTACGTGGTATTTGACGAAGCAGATCGCCTTTTCGAGATGGGTTTTGCTGCCCAACTTGCCGAGATTCTGGTGGCTTTGCCAACCTCGAGGCAGACACTTCTTTTCTCCGCAACGCTTCCAAAGTCGTTGGTGGAGTTTGCCAGGGCTGGTCTACAGGAGCCTAGTCTTGTCCGTCTGGATGCCGAAAGCAAGGTATCGCCTGACCTCGAAAGCGCATTTTTCAGCGTCAAGAGTGCAGAGAAAGAAGGAGCTTTACTTCACATCTTGAATGATCTAATAAAGATGCCTACCGGCCTACCCGAGGCTGCTGTCAAAGCGGCTGCAGATGGAAACAGCAAGAAGCGCAAAAGAGAATCCGGTGGACCCAATCCTAGACAAAAGCCAACTGAGCACTCAACAATCATATTTGCAGCTACTAAACATCATGTCGATTACATTGCGTCACTTCTCCGCCTCTCCGGATTTGCAGTCTCACACGCTTACGGATCCCTGGATCAGGCAGCACGAAACGAGCAAGTTGAAAATTTCCGCACAGGGAAATCTAATATCTTAGTGGTTACGGATGTCGCTGCCAGAGGTATCGATATTCCAGTTCTTGCCAATGTGATCAACTACGATTTCCCTCCACAACCAAAGATCTTTGTCCATCGGGTTGGTCGTACAGCAAGAGCCGGAAAACGTGGTTGGAGTTACAGTCTTGTCAGAGATACAGATGCACCATATTTGTTAGATCTACAGCTCTTTCTCGGCAAGAGATTACTACTGGGAAGAGAAAGTGGGGACTCGCCAAATTATGCAGAGGATGTTATTGTTGGTGCGCTGTTCCGAGACAAGCTCGAGGCAAACTCGGAATGGATCACGAAACTGCTAGGGGATGATGATGATCTAAGCGCTCTTCGAGGTGTTGCCGCGAAGGGAGAGAAGCTGTACATCAGGACTAGAAATTCAGCCTCCAGCGAAAGCGCAAATAGAGCCAAGGAGGTAGTGGCATCGAAAGGATGGATGCAATTACACCCTCTGTTTAACGATGCAACAACCTCGACTGAACAGGCCCGAATCGACATGCTTGCACGTATCAGCGGTTTCCGCCCACAAGAAACCGTCTTCGAGATTGGAACAAGAGGAAAGGCCGGTCACGGCGAAGCTGCCGAGATGATGCGAGCCCGAAGAGAGAAGATCATTCCAAGAAGGCAAAAAGAGGAAGACGAGAAAGCAGCTGTAAAAGCTGAAGCAGCCATTGCCACTGCCGACATCGATATGGACGCATCTCCCTTCGACGATGAAGAAAATGAAGTCGAGCTTGAAGCAGCTGATGACGATGATGATGACGAGATGGACGTCACCGTGACGGGTGGCAATAACGACAACATGTCAGAAGCATCCTCCGCAGACCTCGAACTAACTTTCTCGAAATCCTCCCAAAAAGGCAAAGGCCGTAGCCTCTCTTACAAAGATTCTGAGAATTTCATGTCGTACACACCGAAGAACCTCAATGTAGCCGAAGAGCGCGGCTATGGCGTGCATTCTGGCTCTTACAATACCGCATCTCAGAACTCAAATTTCGTGGAGGCCGCAAGAGGCGTGACGATGGATCTGACCAACGACGATGGCGCCAAGAGTTTTGCCGAGCCTGCGCGAGCGAAGGGCATGCGATGGGACAAAAAGAACAGTAAATATGTGGCACGAGCCAATGACGAAGATGGTTCGAAAGGAAAGAAGATGATCCGCGGTGAGAGCGGACAGAAAATCGCAGCCAGTTTCCAGAGCGGGCGGTTTGATAGATGGCGTAAGGCGCATAAGGTTGATCGACTGCCGAGGACGGGCGAGGCGGAGCGAGAGGGTGCTGGTGTCACAGGTGGTGTTGGGAGAGGCTTTGGCACGAGATACAAGCATAAGCAGGAGAAAGCACCAAAGGATGCCGATAGATACCGTGACGATTTCCATGTCAGAAAGAAGAGGGTGGAAGAGGCTAAGGAGAAGAGGATTGGTAAATGGAAGGATGGGTCTGGCAAGCAGGAGATCAAGAGTGTGGGCGATATCCATAAGGAAAGACAACTGCAAGAGCAGAAGAGGGCGAAGAATGCTAGACCGGCGAAGAGGAGTAAGAGGTAGATATTGTTAGGGAGGTCTGTGATTTGACAGTAGTCTTGCATTCAGATACCCCTAGCCCTGGCAATGTTACTGCATTGGTACAAATTTTGAAATGACCGAAAGAAATTCTAGGCCCCTCGGGTAGACCCAGGAAGCACAGGTTCAACTATGCAATGCATTCAAACGGGGCGAGCGCAAGGAGCGGCCTTGAAAATGTCAAAATAGCAAATCGCCCGGCCAAATAGAGTCTTGTGGTCCCCTCCATATTTGCATCTGCAAGACGGCGCATTACAAGTCAAATCCAATCGAACGCCCTACATACGATCCAGCCTACCGTATGCCCTTACAGCCCTAACGCCAGGGTATAACCAGTAGTACACAAGTGACCTTTTCATCAAACAATGCTCCCAAACTCTCAAAGACTTCAAGGAATTAAAGCAAGCATAGCTTAGTAAGTCAAGAAGACTGGACCTCATGCCAGCTTCCCTGTCCACCACCCCTTCGATCTTGACCGAAATCTCGATCACGTCGCTGGCCATGGCGGTTCTTGGGAGATGATTCTCTTCTCTTCTCCCTTCTGGCCCTCTTCCGTCTCTTTTCGTCCTCTGTCAATTTTGCCAGTTCTTCTTCCATTTTGTCATCATACTCTCGCTCCCTCTTCAAGTCCGGTATATCCTCGGCTAGCAATTCTTTGCGCTGTTCGGCTGAGATTTGCGCAGCAGGACTCCAGGCTTCTTGGTCTCGGGTATACCGGTGAATCGAATTGGATGTGTGTAGTGGCTTGGCATGTTGATGATGTTGATATTCATGTCCGTCATTGGCAGCGGGAAATCCATAGTCGTTTGGTGGCGTAGGGACAGTTGGGGGTGGCTGATAGTCGGGATTTGAGGTACCGTAAGGGTCAGATTGACTTCGACTGTGCATGTGAGGCGACTGAGACTTGTGCGGCTGCTCTTCGTAGTTGAAATCGTCAGCAGAGTCATCTCGCCATGAATCGTATAGAAGAGAATCTGTCCCAGGATGGGGTACTGCTGGGTAAGCATGCTGACCAGGATGAGGACTCGCCAAAGGGGGGTTCGATGGGCCTGCTTCACCCGAGGGAGGACTTGGTGATGACCAGCGATTGAGAGGCGAGTTGCTGATGGTGACAGAAGTTAGAAAGCGTGATTTCTGGTGATATTTGGTAGCTTCATGGTAAAAGCCATTCACAAACTAACCTTGTTGGTAGTGGAGATCCCCACACTGCTTGAGTAGAATAGTTATCGTCTTGCATGGTTTCCCCTCCGGCCTCACTGGTACTCGCTTCTGTTTGGCCTAATGTGGTTCCGCTCCTGAGACGCATCCGGGAACAAAGTTTAACTAACTGGTCAACAGAATCCAATACCTAGTTGATGATACATGCCATCGTTTGAGCATGGTGAGGAAGTGAGAGGCTAAAAGCAAGACTATATACCATGGCCATCATTCGCTCGTAGTAGCTCACTGGATCCACACCCTGTCTGAGTACGAAAGGTACCGGCGATTGCCTGACACAGCAAGATACATGCTGTGCTTAATACTGGATGCGAATTGCTTCACCGAGAGGGAAGAGCCGTTTGCCTTCAGTGGCGCCCGGTATCCAGCTCAACAAGGCCACACAAGGGCACCGGGTGAGAAGCCGCTCGATCCCGACCCCGGTCCCTGATGCGCCATATTGCAAGGCAATTATCTGACAAAGAGAAATATAATTGCAGTGTTAAAAGTGAAGGAATTAGTCGCCACTGCTGCCCATTTCGAGATATGCGAGGCAATGTTGAGCTGGAAAAGTTGTGGTTGACAGGGATTTCGGTAAGGTCAGATATCAAGAGTACTGCTGTTAGTGTCAACTATAAGGCTGTAGCTGCTAGAAGTTCGATGAGTACAGTGGCTGAGCCGAGTCGACGATGGGATTCGGGACGATCCGGTGCGAGAAAGTCGATATCGTGATGGGGATCTCGGCCCCCATAAGGCGGATAACCACATCCAGTCACATTTCTTGCCAGACTGTGCCATTCCACGAATTGAACATGTTTCGTTAAACTATAACGTTGCTTCTGCCAGTTGGAATTAAGTTGAAAATTGCCGCGTAGTGCGAAGCATAAATGCGAGCATTTCTGTGAGAACAAACACAGCCTCGAGTGTGACCTTTCTGAGCACGTTAGATGCGCCTTGCAGCCTAACGGCAGCGAGTGAAGTCCCAAGATTTTCGGCGCCGCTGTTGGAGGCTCGTTTTTAAAACAGATCAGTTTTCACTCGTCTTAAAGGGCCCTGCATTTGCATTAATGTGTGTTTTGCGGCGGCCGGCACCATAATTACGACATTTCTGCCATTTTTTTTTTCTGGCGACACCGGGGATATGCATATTTCCTTCCTGATCCCACGTCGCTAGCTGAAGATGAATCATATTTTAGCACCTTCCATCATTGAGCAGAGTCGCTCTAGCTTTCAGCACTTGAAAGGTACAGCCAGCACTAGCTGATCGCAACAAGGAAGAGTAGACAAAGGTTTCGCATGGTGATCGTGAGCCAAACGGATCAATCCCATTTAAAGTTTGGAATTGAAATGCACGCGAGGGATGAAAGAGACGAAGTGCAGTACTGACAGAATCAAATAAAAGCATAGAAAATCCGGACCACAGAGCAAACTTCTGCTCACCGTCCCCGAGCTACCACGGGGAATGACTTAGGTGGCGGCAGACGAGAGCAGCCCAGTTACGGGATTGTACGTTGGTTTCTTCAATCAGATACAGTTGACAAGTACGCGCAAATGATCAGAAATTTGGGGCTGCAATTGATGCCATGATGATTCGGGTTCAAATAATTGATATGACAAGGCTTCGGATGATAGAGAAAACACAAATGCAAGAGCAAAAAACAGAGCTTTCCATACACGCCGGACGAATTGAGATAGTTCTGTATTGTCGGAAAAAGTCATGAGGTATATATGGTGCAGGACAATTTGGGCAGCTCAGTTGAAGAGGATAGAGCATAAAGAATTGAAGAGCTGACTTTCATGAGTGAGAACCTTGGCGGCCACAGTCTTCATAAAGCAGAATGGACGACTCGGTGGGTACGAGACACTGGACTGTCCCGAAATGAAGTGGCAACGCTAGGACGATTTCGAGACTTACATTCGGTTTAAAGTATGTCCTGTCCACGGAGAAGGCTTTTTTTGGTGGTGGTGGCGCAGCCTCACATCATAGCAAGACCGCTCCGGTGACTGTTCCAACCCCTGAATCGTTGTTCATCTTCTGAGTAAGCTTGCAAGGCACCATTTCAGTGAGTTTATGCTTAATTGTATTTTGCAAAAGTCGACAAAGCATCAATTGGCCGACATCTTAACCATGGTTATGCTCCTCGATTGCAGATGCCTCCAGATTTGGTATCATTTTTGCCCATTCCTTACTCCAACAAATGCCTTTCCTATCCAGAAACGGTACTCAATGCTCGGTTGATGTTCAGTCAAGATTTTCTCTCTTCTCCTTTCGCTCCTTTCTCTTGTAGACCAGGAATCGGCCAAGATTGAGGATTGCTTCGTCTGCTCTAGAGCGCAACTCGCCAAACTTTCGCTTGTCGATTGACTTTGCGAGCTTCTTCGCCTGGGGCTGAATATCCTCGAGATGCTTGGAGAAGTTATCACCCCAGAAGACGGTTTCGTCGAATGCATAAGACTTGTCAGCGTAAATGTCGAAAAGCTGGTTCAGAGCTTCGACGGTATCGGCAGCTGGAACATCTGGTAGAGCAGACAAGGTGGTGAGGAGGAATATACCGATTTCACGATTGAGTTCAACAGGCGCAGGATCCATGGCGAGACTTCCAAGAACACCAATACACTTTACACCTAGTCCCTGGAATGCGTCGGTGTCGTCTTCTGCCTTTGACTGTCCACTTGAAGCGCCATCCAAGCTCTTCGATGCTTGGTAGAGGGCCATAAACTTTCTCTGCTCTTCTGACTTGAGTTTGATCGCGCCTTTCACACTGCGAGCAACAGCCCATGCAAGACTGGTGATCGATGAAGCGAGCTCAATGTCAGCGGTATTCGAAGCCAGTACAGGACCAATGATTTCATTCCAGATATTTTGAGCGACAGCGGTCCAAGATTTTTGAAGACTTTTCAGATGGCCTGTTGAGAAATCTATAGTCGAGATAGTCCAAGCAATGTTGTTCAAAGCAGACAGTGCGTGCTCCTGGAGAGGACTGTTTGCAACTTGTATTTGGCGCACCAAAGATAGCAGCTGCGGGGCCACAAGTCGTACCAGAAGACCAAGGGTTGCCTCCTCGCTGGGCTTGTCTTCCTCATTAGAATCATCGCCTAGGACCATCTCCATTTCGGCATCGATCTCATCCTGATTCATCTCATCTCCAGACCCCTCGTCCTTAAATTCCTCTTCTTCATCGATGTCCTTAATATCTAAGTCCTCGATCTCGCCATTGACAGATTCATCAAAGCCCTCGAACTCTGCTTCATTTTTGCTTCCGTGCTCCAAAGCTTCTTGAAGGCTTGTGGCAATTGATGCGGTGATTTCTAAAGCCAGCTGAAGAACCTGGTCAGGGCTGGATGACGGGGCGTGGCCGTTTGTACCGTTGTTCTCAGGGTGAGAATGGGCCATATATTTAACCAATGTTGGGATCAACGTTGCATCTGACGCTCCTTCAACCGGCGTATTGTGGTCGAACCACTTCATGGTAACGAATACATTATGGAGGACCCCGCATGCAGCAATCGAATCAATGGCCTCAGCGTCTTTGATCTGGAGAAGCCTCTTCAACCAGTCTCCTTCCACCACTTGTTGATCAAGTAAATGGTTATCTTCCGTCAGTACTGTCAAACATGCAAGGACCTCGTTCTGGACATGGCTGGGTGTAGAGAAGACAAGTAAACCGAAGAGGAAAGTGATGATGGTAGAATTCTTCGAAATGGCCTCAGCAATTTCTTCTTGGGCTTCAGAGAGAGAAGTAACAAGAGTGATGATTGAGCTTGTAAGGTTCCAAAGGATTTCTTGCTGAGCAGCAGGGAGTTTTGCAAATGGGACGTCTGGAGACTCAATAGTCTGGACGATCTGTAACTGTCAGCGTTCGAGACATTACACAAAGGACTAGCCATGCAGCATACCGTCTTCATAACTCCATCAATGGCAGTCAACACATCTTGTCTATACAAGTGTATGCAGAAGTCTGGTTCCTCCTCGACGGTCAAGTTTCGTAGAATTCCCCAACCATCTGTTCTTGTTTCCAAATTCGAGTCTGTCAGGGTTTGTTCAAATAATATTCGCACAATCTGTTCCCTCAACAACAGCTTCCTAGACTTCTGATCCTCCACAAGGTTTGTAATAGCACGCGCTGCCGCCGACCGAGCTTTCAGATCTGGGCTCTGCAAGTCTTTGAGGACGGGAAGAATGCGCTGGTCACGAATGGCAGCGAGTTCTGGATCTGCGATGGGTTTGGCTGTTGGGTTCGCGCGGCTCTTTGTACGGTTTCTGGGCTTTGATTTGCCCATCTTGACAGGTTCAGACGTATATCGTTAATGGTGGGAGAAAGTTGGTTCTCGAACCTCGAATTCTGCCAAAACTTTTTGTGCTGCCAGCACCCAAAATGTTTATCGGCGGGGTGCCGATAAGGTGAATAGACCGTGCGCTTATCGCACAACCCCTTCAAACGCCGCTCTGCACGACTGCTCGGGTCTCACATGGAGCACCCATGTGTATGTACTATGTTGTGACTGCTCGTATAGCTGCTGGAGAAGAACATTTCCTGGATGAATCCTCTGACGGGCCTTTACATGGTCATGCTGAAGGACACTTGGTGAGTTCCTGCATGAGGGAGTATCAGGAGGGCAGGAGGGGTACAGGAATTGCTAGAGCCACTCTTCCCGTACCTTGAGCAACCCCGCTAAAATAGGGGCAGCTCGCTGGTCGCGTCTGCTTTGTCCAAGCGCGAGGTATTTTTGTCCCCTTGCGGCATTTCTTCCCACACATAAGACCTGGAGCCCCCTCTTCACAATGTCTGCAACTACTACAATCACTCAGGCTGAGCCCATTACGGCCCAGAGCATTCTGCGTCTGTTCCCCGACATCGATACAAGCTCCGCAGAGTTGGATGGCCATGATGCAGAGCAGATTAGATTGATGGACGAGGTGTGCATTGTTCTCGACGAAAATGACAAGCCTATTGGAAACTTCAGCAAGAAGATCTGTGAGTTGGTAATAGAACAGTCATGTTACTGAGACTAATGAGTTTAGGCCATCTTATGACCAATATCGAAAAGGGACTTCTTCACCGCGCATTCTCTGTCTTCCTGTTCAATTCCGACAATGAGCTGCTCCTTCAGCAGCGCGCGACCGAGAAGATTACCTTCCCAGATATGTGGACAAATACCTGCTGCTCGCATCCGCTTGGAATCCCAGGAGAAGGAGGTGTCGAACTGGAAGAGGCTGTCGCAGGTGTAAAGAGGGCCGCCATCCGCAAATTGGACCACGAACTCGGTATTCCCGCTGCACAAGTTCCCTTCGAAGAATTCAAGTTCTTGACAAGAATCCACTACAAGGCGCCTAGTGATGGCAAATGGGGCGAGCACGAGAGTGAGTAGGGGGATATCCATTCAGAGTAGAGAGGCCCAGGCACCTCAGATACTAATAGCTACAACCACTAGTTGATTATATCCTCTTCATCAAAGCCAATGTCGATCTCAAACCCAACTTGAACGAAGTCCAAGATACGAATTATGTTACTGCGGACGGATTGAAAAAGATGTTCGAGGACCCCACCTTGAAATTCACTCCATGGTTCAAGCTTATCTGCAACTCCTTGCTTTTTGAGTGGTGGGAGCACCTGGACAGCGGATTGGAGAAGTACATGAACGAACAGGAAATCCGGAGAATGTGATGAAGCTGCAGGAGACCATGTTTGGTGCATTGATGGCGTTGGCATACATGCGGGGCTTGCTCTTGGAATGATTATGAGTGGGAGAGTCAACCTCATTTCAAGCCTTGCAGGAGAAGTATTGGCCCACAACTATTGACGAGGACAGGTGATATACCCTTGCAGACAGACTCAATACATTGAGCATTGCATGCACTTTCAGCAATACGCTCACTGGGCAGGATGCTCCTCACGGAGCGGTCAAAAGATTCAAGTCTTGGTTGCAGGGCCTAAAAACAGGTAGGTGGGGATTGTCATGCTGCTCTGTGCCAAATTCCTCCTCTTCATCTTGATACGAAGTTGAGATCAACAGATCCAACAAGGGTAGTCCAGTCGATGTCTTTTCCCTATCAATTCCAGGTTGTTGTCTCTCCCACGTACAGTTACTCCAGGCTTTGCCCCCTAGACTTATTCTGTGCTTGATTTCTCGCCTTAGGTTTCGAAGGGTCCATGCCGCTAGCTGAAAGCAGGAGGGCCAGCCGAGCCTCCAAACGACGGCCGAGACCGAGATAATGGAATGTAGTGCTCTGTTATCAATTCCAGCCAAATTTCTCTGTTCCCAGAGAAAGCTTTAAAAGATTTGTGATTCAATTCTGAAGTCAGATTTCATCGGATTGGCCGTCCAAGATTATGTGACATCTCGAATCCAGGGCACAACCACAAACCGAATCTGTTCAACAATGGCTATCAGCGGATGGCCGGGATTCTGTGGTTGGACGCCATTTCACGAAGGCTTCCCTAGTGTTAGTGGGGGAAGCGGGCATCCTTGGACAGGCGTCTCAGGCGACTTCCTAGGGTCGAGAAACAATTATAATAACCCTGGCCCATCGCTGACTCTCATCGTTCTCTCACCAGTTACGCCTCACTCTGATCATTCTGAATCTATCAAACAGTGAAAATTGCCTGTGCCTCCTCAAGATTTCGATCAGACTCCAAATATTCGCTACCCGACTCGCCCATCATTCAACGGCACTGAAATAGCTGTTTCCGATATACCCGCTCTCTCAAATCCCAGATTCGGCATACATATTAAAAATCTACAGCCGCTGGTCAAAGCAGTCCGACCATCTATCCCAGCTTCCCTACCCGAGATCTCAGAAACTCAACATTGATGTCGGTTGACATACGCCAAAGTCTCAACTGTCTGCGTTTCCCATCTCGATACGAAACCGTGTCGAGAACGCAGCTTTCTAAACAACATACAGGTGATTCAACAAGACCAGCAGAACCATGTGGGTTTTCCCTGTTACTATATTGTGCCAAATCTGATCGCTGAAAGAAACCCCACACCCAAAGAACAGTCAACCCAAACCGCAATCATGGCGGCGCAAACTAATAGCAATGATAATGCCACGACCATTACTCTTGAGAAGAACCGTAGTCTCTCTCCTTCAACGGGTGAGGAAGTCCGCCTTCTCGATATTTCGGAGTATGAGCAGGCCGCTCAGTGCCTTGCTGAGGCCTTCGCCGTTGATGAAGTTGCGAGATACTTCATTGATACCGATGACATGGTCAGCTACACAGAAGAGTATAAGTACAAGATGCACTGTGATATCTTGCGCTACATCACTGCAGCTCATTGCTACAAAGGCATTGTGACGACGATTGGGCCGAATTATGATGCTGTTGCCCTTTGGTAAGCATTTCAGACTTTTACATACCAACTAGCTTTGGGAGGATTCAAGCGGTATGCACCAACTAATGCAACACCAACAGGATGCCGCCAGGAAAGAACATGGACGATCTGTGGACCATCTTCCGATCCGGCATGTGGAGACTCTGGTACAAGCTCTCCTCGGAAGGCAAGACACGGTTCTACGACGAGTTCCTGCCACTCCTTCACGAGACCAAGCACAGCATCATGGGTGGCCGTGACGACGACTCCTACTATCTCGTCTACATCGGTTCGAAACCTAGCGCACGCGGCAAAGGCTACGCTAGGAAGTTGATCGAGCACATCACTGCCAGGGTAAGCTTGGTATCCTTTTTACCAATGATGACCCACTCCTTGCCTATGCGAGATCTTGTGTGCATACTAACGATATCATGACAGGCCGATTTCGAAGGCAGAGCAACCTATCTCGAATCCAGCGCTGCGAGCAACTTGCCCTACTACAGCAAGTACGGCTTCGAGCACATCACTGATATTGAGCTAAAGCGTGGCGAGGAGCCAATCAAGTTGCATATCATGGTGAGAGAGCCGCAGAGCATGGCTGAGAGCTCGAAAGGGACATTGAAGGTTTAGGTTCAGGGTGACGATGTATGATGATGGGTTGTAACATCATCTTATGAATTATGATTATGCTTGGGATTTTTGGTTCTTTTGGTATTTGGGTTCACGAAGCATCAGATTGGATACGAGAATGCACTTTGTTGTGGTTCTATTGAGTGCATTTGAGACTTTACGTTACTTTCGGCATAGGCAATACAGTCTTCTATAATATTATACCTCACAACGGCCATACCTTGAACTTCAAGAGCTCCAGTACAGAGCGATGTGTTACTGTAGGTGGCATGTGCGCGTGTCGCAGTTATCATAATTATGCTTCCTTCACAGGATTTTGCAAGCATCTAACCATAAACCTCTGCAATGCCTACCCAGGTCCGCCAAACGCCATTTCATCATGACTCAACTCCTTCTAAATTTCCAAAACAGCCCATGTCTCGTCATCCACCGTAGTATAGACAGCTCCTATGCCCAGCAACTCATCCCCAGCCTTGAATATCTCAGTCGCTGGAATTCCCATTGTCTGAGCAATCATATGAACATGCAGGCCCTCATTATTCTGAGGCGAGTTCTTCATAAACTCCCACACCTTCCTCGCAGTCACTGACAGATTTGCATTTTTAACCTTCGACGATATAGACTCGGTTCCAGCACTGTAATGATTCTGCTCTACAAACAGTCCGCCACCCTCACTCTTAACAGCTCCGTTCGTACCAGTCGGCGACTCTGGAGGGCCGCGCACGAAGTATAGATGAACGGCCGTGGCTTCTAGGAGGTGGTAGCCGACTTCGTTAAAGTCTTTAACAGGGCGAATCATATGTGCTCCGACGTGTCGCTTGTTATTGAATGCCTTCAGACGACCCCAGACGCGAAGGTATTCGCCTTCTCTAGGGAGGTCTTTGGCAGCATCCGGATCTGCGTCGCTGTCTACCCATTGCTTGACCTCGATTAAGGCTGTGCCATCGTCGAGTTTGAAGGTTGTGTTGGTGGCTTGCGAGGAGACTTGGTTGATTTGACCGATGAAGGTGAGCTGGATAGATCAGCGCCTTCCGTCGACGAATAAAAGTATAAGAACATACCTGGGTAACTGGAGAGCCATCAATGGTGAATTCGGCGTCAGGGTGTGGTTGATTGCTGTTCCACCATTAGTATGAGGCAAAGCTTTTCTTGAGAGGGCTTTCTCACGCATCAATGATCTGCTTGATTGTGACTGGTCTCAGGGAATCCTTCCCATATGTCTTCGCATATTAGCGAGTTACACCAACTGCAGAGGTCTGCAGCGTACCTTGTTGCCTCCTGGACTATCCTGACTTCCTTGTTGTGATCCTCCCATAAATCCCCCTCCATCTGCCCCGCCTTGCGCTCCGTATGAGGTTGTTTGGTATCCACCGCCATATCCGTAGTTTGCTATTGACTATTAGTACTTGCAGCAAGATTGAAGAGACTCAAAGCATACCCATGCTTGCGGATGCAGGTGTTGGACTGTGATAATATGAGGGGTGTTTACTTGAGTTGCAGGAGAAACGCGTCGAAGACGTCGCGAACGCGTTAAGTGGCACTAAGCAATCACCTGACTACATCACACCTCGACATTGGATTATTTTTATATTGCAGTACTAAGAGTTGAAATGGGATGTGCTTCTACCAAGTTCCAGTCTTCTTGTCTTTGTATACTTTCTACAACTGGCCTTCGTACGATACCTGCTTGCTAATCTCTACCAGAACATGCCTTACAGGAAAAGGTACTTACGTACGCCCTCACCATGAGAGGGGCACCTGAGAAGGGCACTTTCCGAGAATGATAAAGCTCGTAACCGTCAACAAATTCCAATCGCTATCAAATGTCCGTTTATCCCAGTACTTTCATTACACCTCTAGCGATTCCCAAGACCCAGCCTTTACCTGCAACGTATTGAGCTCCAGGGCTACATTACATGACCAGCATTTGTCAGAATGACTTCAGATATTCAAACACCAAAATGTCTTTCTACGACAGCGACTCCCAAAGGCCCAGCGGAGCGACAACTCGCAATCGACACTGTCAATTGGAGTAGAACCGAAGATGCCCTCTTGACATATTTCTCAGAGCGGAAATCATTTCTTTAGTCATATATCCGCTGATCGCGGCAACAGTTGACCAAGATCTAATAAGACTTGAGGAACTAATAGCCTAGGGTTTGAATGAAAAGGGTGTAGGATAATTCGGAGCCTGTGGGTTCTAGTTTCGAGAGCTGCTAGCTGGCAAAAACGGTAATCTCGCTATTAATATCCAGGATTGTGTTACCAGCCAAGGTGGCGACTCAGAAGTTGACAGCAATGGAAACGACATCGATGGGTGGCATCGCCTACGACAAGACATTTGACCAAGACTTCACGGTGTTTTAGACTGCGTCTTGAGGCGAGAGAATGTATTTAGCAAGCGGGCTTGTAGTCTCCGTAAAGTTCCCAATCTAAATGAACCTCATGTTCCTTTGCCTTCTTGTTCTGCATTGACATGGACTGGCTGACCCTTGACAGATCTCTTGCAATGTCCGCTTTGCCTTCAGACTGGCAGACCTTGTTCATTACCTCTAGATCAAAGGAAGTTTAAATCGATCAAAAAATAATACAAATATACGACCCTCAAGTGATGTCAGTCTGTCAGGGGCTTCGCAAAACGTACTCGCCAAGCGTTGTTGGTTTGACTATGTGCAGGTGACGGGAATAAAAGGGAAAGATGAAAGCAACGTATGATATAACTTCTCTCATTCGATTTTGGGAAATGTTGGCTGTCTGCACCCTGCTTTACCGGCTGAAGACCTGGATGAATTCCCAAGGTCCGTGGCTTTTATCCCGAGCCTTCCATCTTGTGGTACTGCGCACAGTAGCCATGTTGCATTTGTTTTGAATTGATCTCAACCCGACTTGAAACTCGATCGTGACTCTCAACAGATATTTCTGGGAGGGCTATTGTCGTCCAATTCGGCTGAGCGTCAAGTACCAGCCATATTCCATGCTTTTTTTTTTTTGAACCGAATCCCTGTAATTCTCTTTCAATCTGGTTAAAGATGCGTCCTCATCTATTTTTCTGTTGGAACTTGAAAAGTTCGGAGGAAGACAATGCCTGCCAATGCCTGCCAACACACTCCAAGTGGTTTCGGCATGACCTCCCAATGTTCGTCTCCTTCTCAATCAGTTCTGCTATAAGAAGGAGCTCCTCTCTCCAAATTGTACTTTTTTCTGAAAACTGCCCATCCCCTCCTACAATAGTTCCAGCGACAATCAGACTCGGTATAGCTACCACCATGGCTTTCAAGAACCTCCTTCGAATGGTCACTGCCCTGATCGCCATTCAGATCGCTGGCTGCTACGTTGTCCCTGCCTCGTCCGCTCCTGAAGTTCCGTCGCTTCTTTCGCCAGGTGAGGAAGCTATCCCAACCTTCCTATTGAGTCCCGCATACAAGGTATCTGGCTAACTTCTTGTCGTTCATAGCACGTAAGTGTTGTCGTGAAGTATCGGAATGCCCTCGGTCAGCGGGCTACCCATACATGCGTTGCTGCAGGCGAGCGTCTAGCACAGCTTGTAGCGACGGAAGCCCGTTCAATACATTGGGGGAGTGTGTTCAATCCAAGACAGATTTCAAATGCTAGGAAGGGAGAAGTAATGCCGTAAAATGTAGCCTGAGGAAGGACTGGGGAAACCAATAGCAAAGGGAGGGCGGTTGCTACTTTGTCTCGAGAACTTGCGGCGTCCTAGCTAGATCAAGCCCTGAGAAAATCGGAACACAATCAAGGTGCTCCATTTTACTAAGCACCATACGATTCGCTTTCACCAGATTTACTTTCCATACTGTAGTCATGGATGTCACTTTGAGTTGCCATAGTACATCATCTCCAAAGTAAGACAAGCTTATTTTCTGCCGTCCGATAGTGGTGCTGATCTCAGACTAAAAATCTGCACTGGGCCGAGGTCAAAGTTCTCCCAGAAATTCAAACGTATGCTCTATGTACCATTTGTCTACATTCAGGGGTTCCTTCGCGCTTGCTTACCACTTCTAGCGAAAACATTGTTCTAATTCATCTTCTAAAGACTCGTTGTGGAGCAGCACAAAGTAGCTTAGGGAACAATCGCCGAGAGCACCTGTATCAGTGATACAACTCGTTGAACATCAACCCCATGCCCAAGAACATCAAGCTTTCCCAGTACCGTGAGGCGCTGCCTCGGCATTCCACTAGGGAAAGCTTCTCCAGAAAATGGTTCGTTCTCACTGGTCGGCCTTCGACAGAAGGTGCAGCCACCATCTCAGCTCCGTGTCAAATTCCATCACGCCGTCACCAGCGGGAAGCGATAGCCTTTATTTAAGCATTCGGATCTGCGTGGTTGCAGTAGCTAGCTAGGTCCAGAATGGAATGTGGTCATGATAGGTGCTGTCTTCTGCCGACGTTTAGGAACCTTCCTTCCTAGTCACCTATGAGGAACAAGCCTACCACCGCCTCTGACGACTTCGTCGCTTCCATCGTGGTGATCTGCTTTCCTAGGCATGCCCCTATCTGGATTTGGACGCGGGGTTAGAGCAGTGGTAGATGTTGATGTTATCGTCTGCTTTTAGCAAACAGATATAAAAGCTTGGAAATTCTCTCATAATGTGATATGCATTGACGCTTCCAACAACATTATCACTACTATGCATTTCTTCCAAGTCGCTCTTCTAGGTGCTTTTGTTGCACAGGCTGCAGCTGTCCCATTCTCATCGAGCAATCTTGTCCATGAACGTCGGGACACTGTTCCCAATTCATGGATTAAGAGAAGTAGGGTGGACGCCAATGTTGAGCTTCCCGTACGAATCGGAATGACCCAAAGTAACCTTGACAAGGGGCATGACCTGTTGATGGACGTGTAAGTTATTCTCACCTAAGCTACCCTTTGTAGATGCATATTTTGACTTTGCTCGCCAGTTCTCATCCTGGTTCCAAGAAGTATGGTCAACATTACTCTGCGGAAGAGGTTGCCGATATCTTCGCGCCATCACAGGATACTGTGGACGCCGTTCGTGGCTGGCTTGTCTCAGCCGGCATTGCCTCTGAGAAGATATCTCAGTCGATCAACAAGCAGTGGGTGCAGTTTGATGCCTCGGTGTTTGAACTTGAGTCCTTGTTGATTACAGAGTATCATGAGTACGAGCACTCGGATACCGGCAAGACCACCGTGGCTTGCGACAAGTATACGACCACTGCTTTTTCAAATGATCAGTACTAACAAGATGCCAGGTACCATGTTCCGTCTCACATCCAGGAACATGTTGACTACATCACTCCTGGTACCAAGCTCTTCAGCTCTCATCGTCGACCCGATCCGAACACGGATATTGAGAAACGTACCTTTGGAGTCACTAGCGGGAAAGGAAACAGTGGTATCCTTCCTCCCCTCCTTAAGGAGCTAGGAATGAGTATCGAAGCTTTACTTGCCATCCCCGCGTTGCAAGCCTGTGGCACGGCAATAACACCTGCCTGCATTCAAACACTTTACAATGTCACCAAGCCCACTAAGGCTGCTTCTGGAAATCAACTGGGAATCTTTGAAGATCTTGGAGATGTTTATAGTCAGACTGATTTGAACCTTTTCTTCTTGAATCTTGCCCCGTAAGTTGGACTATCAGGCAATGTGGAATTCACCTGACATACCACAGCAACATTCCACAAGGAACTCATCCCACACTCAAAGCAATTGATGGAGCTGTTGCTCCTGTCAATGTTCAGTCTGCTGGTCCCGAGTCGGATTTGTGAGTCTCGCTTCATCTGATGTCTCAACTCTGCACCACAACGCATGATACACGCTATCGGCGACTATCACAATTCATTTACTAACCTTACACTCCCACAGGGACTTTCAAGTTGCTTATCCTCTCATCTATCCTCAAAATACAGTTCTTTTCCAGACAGACGACCCAGTTTATGAGGCCAACTACACATTCAGCGGATTTCTCAACAACTTCCTGGACGCTATTGACGGGTCATACTGTTCTTACGTCGACCCTCTAGATCCACCGTATCCAGATCCATCGAATGCACCAGGAGCCTACAAGGGCAAATTGCAATGTGGTGTTTACAAGCCTGTAAGTACCACAGTTGCCCTTTTGTTATGCACCCGCTGACTTGTGGCAAGACCAATGTCATCTCGATATCATATGGCGGAGGCGAAGCAGATCTTCCTCCTGCGTACCAGAAGCGGCAATGCAACGAGTTCATGAAGCTTGGCTTGCAAGGCGTGTCTGTTGTTCTTGCATCTGGAGACAGTGGTGTTGCAGGATCTGCGGGAGAGGGAGGAAATGCCGATGGATGTCTTGGCACAGGCCAGATCTTTGCTCCAGATTTTCCAGCAACGTGGGATTACCTTTCAATCCCTTCTCTTACTTCCATGCTGACTGGTGTTGGTAGTTGCCCATATATCACCACCGTTGGTGGAACTACACTTCCCCCCAGAGGTAACGTGAAATCCGATGACGAGACCGCTGTAACCAGATTCGGTAGTGGTGGGGGCTTCTCGAATATCTACCCAAGACCCTCTTATCAGCAAGCAGCCGTGTCAGCGTATTTGACTAACACTCCTCCGCCCTACAAATCCTACTCTGGCGTCAACAACATGAACATCGGAGCTGGTGGTGGAGTCTACAACAAGGGCGGTCGAGGATACCCCGATGTTAGTGCTGTTGGAGACAATATCGTTATCTTCAACAAAGGTGCTCCAACTCTGATTGGGGGTACCTCTGCCTCAGCTCCTATCTTTGCCTCAATCCTCAACCGCATCAACGAAGAGAGAATTGCTGCTGGAAAGTCCACTATCGGCTTCGTCAACCCCACTCTTGTAAGCTTAATGTTTAACATATGATTATTGTGTACTAACTGGATCTAGTACGCTCACCCAGAGGTGCTTCATGATATTACTACTGGAAACAATCCCGGATGTAATACAAATGGCTTTACGGCAGCTAAAGGATGGGACCCAGTCACCGGACTAGGCACTCCTAATTATCCAGCTATGCTGAAGCTTTTTATGAGTCTCTAAGCGTTTGTTAACAAGTAGTTTAGTAATCACTTGATATTAGGAGATCTTGTGATAACAATTCAAATATATTAGCATTGTAAAATCGAACGAGGCGGCTGTTGTAAATAATCTAATGAAACAAATTGTAACTTTTTGTCTTAGAACGGTATTAGATACTTGTAATAGAATACAAAACATTCTATCAATAAAGATATTACTTCTCAATTATTTTAATCGGTTATTAGAATACCCTCCCTTAAGCAACAGAGCCGCTTGAAAAGAGAAAAAAACAGTGGTTCAATCAAACTCTCTTACTTCGCTACTCTTAGGAATCGAGAGAACTTACTCTTATGAGTACTGTTAGCACCACTACACCGTTGGTCTTTCTATCCTTTCTCTCTGTGTAATTTATTTCTATTTTTTTTATTTTCTTACTGTTTGTTTTGATTACTTGCTGTACTCTGACTGCGAATTGCCGCGCTTTGCAAACTTTTCACTTGGACCGATGTCACTGCTCACGTTCCAATAGTTGATCTTCTTTGAAGATGCAACCATTTCGCTGTCGAGAATAGGTATCCAATCAATTGCTCGATTTTATAAGACAAAGATGCCAGCAATCAGCTGTATCAAAGTCAAGTTCACGTAGCTCCTGATCAATGTTAGTTTTATGCTGATTGAGTTAAGGTTCTAGTGATGAAGATAAGAGAGTTTGTTTGAATCTGAAAGTGTACAAAATGTGCTTTTTCACATCATATTATAGCTACCTAAACTAGGATTGTGCCGAGCCAAGCCTCGGGAAGCGAGTAAATAAACAAAAGATCAAAAAGTGCTTTATTAGGTTCCTCGGTAGTATCAGCCAAGATCTGGGATATGAACTCACCAATTGGATGTCTTTTGATTAATCTATTCTCCTCAAAGTATATTATTTTAATGGCACCATCCGAATTTCTTCATCCAGATCAGCTCCTCGGATGCGACGCCGCGAAGTAGATCTCCTGAGAGCCGACTTGTATTTATCAGGTTGATGTTCAAAGATGTTCTCCTATATATGCCAAGGTGAATTTCACATTGATCACAAATGAATGAGATTTCAAGCTAGTGCCGAAAACCTGACAGTGCTTTACCTTACCTAGGTAGGTATCAATGATCTGGGAGAGAAGCGTTCACGTGACCATGCTGCTTAATCGCCTTAGCGTCTGGCAATCGCGACTTTCCTCCCCGCCATCCTCGCTACAACCAACACAGTTCTCCAACAACCACCAATAAAGCTATCACAAAGTCGACCGGAAGTTCAGTCTTCTGTGGCAAATCTGGTGAGCCATGACTACCACGCCCCTGAAAGCTGACGATGATATCGACGAACTTGAAGCTCTAGCCTCTGAAGAGAAAGAGTACCTGAAAGTGTGACCCCCACCATCTCTTTGATCTACACCTACTGACACAGATCCGTTCGACAGGATGCAGAAATTGATAGAATCTTGAAAGCTTTCCGTCTAGATGCGTATGTATTGCCTTTGCTTGGGCGCCTGCCACCTTGCTAACCAGTTCACAGCTATGCAGTTCTTGACCTCCAACCCGGTGTGCCCGAATCCGACATCAAGAAATGCTACCGTGTTAAATCCCTTCTGATCCATCCGGATAAGACCAAAAACCCGCAAGCACCCGATGCCTTCGACCGACTGAAGAAAGCCCAGACAGAGCTCATGGACGAGAAGCACCGCGAGCGCCTCGATGAAGCCATCGCAGATGCCCGCATGCTCCTGATCCGCGAGAACAAGTGGACTGTGGATAGTCCTGAACTGAAGACGGACGCATTTGCTAGGGATTGGAGGGAGAAGACTAAGATGGTGCTGATTGATAATGAGCACAGAAGACGAAGGCAGGTGAAGGCTCAGATGCAAGAGGAGGGAAGAGAGCAAAAGAAGGCCGATGAGGAGCTGGAGGCTAGGAAGAGGAAGAGAGAACATGAACAAGACTGGGAGAGTACAAGGGATCAGCGGATTGGAAGTTGGCGCGATTTTCAAAAGGGTGGTGAGAAGAAGAAAAAGAAGAAGGCAAAGCCATTGGGCTAGATGGATCTTACTACGGAGTTCTTAGAGGTCAGTGGCGTTTGCGGCTTATTTTATATGGTTTACTGGAAGTGCTCAGTCTGCGTTGCTCCTCAAGCTACTTTACTTCACATAGGTCACTCTCACAATGATGACATTTGTATCCGAGACACACTTCCAAAAAAGAGTGTCATGTCAAAAATGTGCTAAGTCATATCGTGTACTCAGAATTACTTGATTGAGAAACTGACCAAAGACTTCAAACATCCAACAACAGAATATTATAGCGTATTCCGCATTCATTTCGCCGTCTTCGATTGCCCCGAAATCAAACACAACCAACCTCAAGAGCATGACATTCAAACCATCTCAGATCAAATCCCTCCCATAGCAGCATCGCCATCATCTGCCTTCTTCTTTGCCTCGTCACTCAGCCTCTGAATTTTTTGCTTTGCAGCCTCTATTCTCTCATCACTTGCGACAAGGTCATCGATCGTCTTCTGTCGCTCCTTCGTCGTTCCCGTCGGAATGAGAGCATCTAAATTGATAGCGACCTGGTATCTCTCGAGGAGTCTCTTCAAATCCAGAACTTTCTTCAACTCCTCTCGCCATTCAGTGGCAAGCTTGTCCGCGAGTTCCTGAGCTGCGGTTGCTCGCTCGGCGTCCATGATTTCCAGTTTCTCAATTCTTGCTGCAGCGGCCTCGTCATTCTTCTGCTTCTTCTCTTGCTGCTCCTGGTAGAATTGGGCTCTTTCTTCATCAAGCTTATTACGTATCTCGTCGATTTCTGTCCATTCTCTAGCATTGCTGTCAAGGACCTCCTTCAATCTAGCTCGCTCAGTGTCTAGTTCCTCCCTGTCCGCTTGCAGTTTCTCGGACGCTTCCAAAAGCTGAGCTGTGTGGACGTGCGGCTCGGTTATCAAGGCAGTCTCAAGAAATGCGTTTCTCTTCTTCAGCTGGTCATGAATCCCGTCCATAACCGTGACACGGTGCCTCGCTTGCTCGACTTCTGATTGAGACGCCCTGAACTGGTTTCGGAGCACCTTGAGCTCTTCCAACTCGGCTCTATGTTTCTTTTCCCACTCGCTAATTCGCTCCGGCCAGACGGGCTTCACGACCGCCACGACGGTAGGCTCGTTCTCCATTTTACGAGTGACTTTCGTGCCAGGGTGCTCGCTATGAGCGGGAATGACGAAGATGGTCTTAAGTGGATCACCTCGGAGTCGATAGTACCTGGTGGTTATATCAATGGCCGTGATGCCCCTCGACATCTCTTTCCCTCCTCGCTGCTCCCAGATTGCTTCGCCTGCAAGGCCGTGCTTCTTGTAATTGGCTGCAACACGCCCATCTATTTCCTCCCGGTACTCAAACTCACTGTTGAGGTACTCCCAGACGCTGTCCCCAGCGTTGACGAGCACGAAGCGATCTTGCGGATAAACTATCTCTCTTGGCTTTCTGCCATCTGGGCCAAGCGCACTGAGTGCTTGGTGAGGAACTACAGACTCTGTGGCAAGACAGTCCAAAGCGTTGGCGTACAGTCGTTCGAGATCGTGGATTCGCTGCACAAGTCGTGTCACATAAAGGATGAGCTGTCCGAGAAGCGTACTTTCGGCTTTGGCACGCTGCTCTTTCTGTTCGACCTTGGGTAAGATGCCCAACAAGCCACCGACAGCAGAGTACTCATGATCGATCATCTCTAGGACCTCGTTTGCGTGGGCGATCAATGCTTGATGAGTAGCGTACGGCTGTCCGTACGTCGTATTGTCCACAGAATCCTCGACATGATGTAGCGGGCATACATCTTGGATGATGACCGTATTCGCAGGTGGTGAAATATTACCATACTGATCTTTGTGCTCTGGCATCGGCTGCCATCCCGATGTAATGACATTCGCCAGACTGGTGAGCTGTTTCTGATGCGCTGCCATCAGAGCAGGATTCTTGGGTCCAGCATACGGCTCTCTGAGATTATTCAGAAAGTCGAAAGTTAATCCGTCAGAGAAAGGATGCGCGCCCATGATTCCCGAATTCTCGTTGTCGATCAAGCCGCCCTGTTCAGCCATGGTGATGCTCTTGATGAGTATAACCAGCGACTGCGCATGTTGCTTGAGCTCCAACAGCGTTGGGATCTTGCTCGTCGTGGAGAGATAGCTGCAGTTGACATAGGGGACGATATCTTTCACTTTTTCGCTCTCAGGCTTCTGGATGAAGATCGATTTGTATGCTTGAGCGAAGCGAGTGGGTGGGATGTAAGAGCGTTGCTTTTCTGGGTGCTTCTTCTTCTCTTCCGAGACTGGATTCATACGGACGAAATCATCATAGTCTTTCAAGTCGGAGTCGAAATCGTCAAAAGCTACATGTCTTGGATTCGGTGGTCCGTTATTGCCGGTTGGTAGGAAGTCCATAGTCTCAGACATTGTCTTGAGGTTTTGCGGGAGTATCGGTAGGGGGTCTCTCGCTTGATTCGAGGTGACGTGGGTATTCAGAGACAATGTCCTTCAGCAACCGTTGCAGGATTGTGATGAGCTTAATTTCGAGAGGTCAACAATGGGTTTGAGGTAGAACAAGTGGGTTCTCGCACAACTTGCTACAAAGAGATTCCGCATTGAGATATTTGACACGTGACAGCCACGTCTGGAATGTCAACACTCAGCGATGAATGCAGCAAATTGCCAAGACTGGCATGGAAACTCAATGATAGGCAACAAAGGAACGCAGAATAACATTCGAATTACGTCTAATCCTGCAAGCGCCAAACTCGAATCTGCTTGCCGGTACAGTGCGACATCTTCACTTCCGCTTCCGCTCCTTCAACTTCACCATCAGCGGTTTCTTGTCCCATAGCAGCCACATCTTCTGATCTAGCCACCGTTCCGACTCGGTACAGAGTTCGATATCGAAATTCCAGAGTACCCTTGTGGCGATGCTGCGGATTTCTGCGTATGCGAGATTCTGTTTGTTGATTTGGTCAGTATTGACTTCAATCTGGTGTTTCGCTTCTAGGGAAGCGAGCGAGTGTAATTTGAATCTTCTTACCATGCCGATACAGTTTCGTGGACCAACAGAGAAAGGTTGCAGTGCAGCCATATTATCATCAGCATACCGCTTGTCACCGAGGAAGCGCTCGGGGTGGAACTCTAGTGGGTCCTTGAAGTTGCGTGAAGAGTGGTACGTGGCCAGGTGAGAGGTTGCAACGGATTTCTGGGTTCTTCTCGTCAGTGGTCTCGAAGGAAGAAATCTTTTTAGGAGCTACCAACATTTCCTGGCACAAAAACACCGTCAATCGTTGCACCTTCAGGTGGCGTCACGCGATTGAGCTCCATTGGTACAGGTGGGTATACTCGGAACGTCTCTTCAACACAAGCGTGTAAGTATTGCAGCTGAGCTTCTTTCATGAACGTCATTTCCGATGTATCCTTGAAAGCGGCGTCGACCTCATCTCTGACTTTCTGCATCCAGTCTGGGTTTTTGAGAAGGAGGTGAATCAATCCTGAGAGCAGAGTGGCGCTCGTTTCGCTGCCGGCGAGGATGAAGAGACTTGCATTGCTGAGAAGATCGTTGTCTGTCATGATACCGTCCCTATGCTTGAGGAAATGGCTACAACTCTCATGTTACCCACAGTCCTATCATGAGCAACCACCTAACAAGAAGAGAAGAAAGAGAAAGCACACACCTAGTGAAATCCTTTCTATCCGTCTCCAATACCAACCGCCTTGACATCTTATCTTCTGAGTCCTTCGTTAACTTCCTCGTCGCTCTCGCAACACTTGGCATCCTAAGCGCTCCTTGCAACGCTAACTTGAGTAGCGGATACCCCATTGCAATACGCATGTACACCGCGGTCTTCAAATTCTGGAACACAGCAGTCATCCAGAGACTGTTCTGGGCTGTTTCAAGACAGTGGAAAGACTCGGCGAAGGCGAGGTCGCCGATTATGTCAAAGGTGGTGAAGTTTAGCCAACGGACTAGGTCGACTTTGCCTTTGATGGAAGGGTCTGCGATTTGGGCTTTCAGGCGAGAGATAAGTAGGTTGCAGTAGGAGTGCACGGTGGACTCCTGTTCGCGGACGGCGGAGTGGGAGAAAGCGTAGGTCATGACGCGGCGGTGTTTTTTGTGAGTTGGGTTGTCGAGGTCTATGGGATGCATTTTAGTATGACGGAGGGAGAAAAGAGAAATTGACGGGATATACGTACAAACGATACTTTTCATCTCTTGGTTGACAGCATCAGTGTATTGCTCCTGATCTTTGCTTAATGGATATCCATCTCTGCCTTTGGTGGAGTAGATGTCTATTTTCTATCCATTGGCTTCAGTCACTCTCAAAGTCTAATACCTGTAACTTACCAGTAAAGGATTGAGCCGTATTGAACGACAGTCTATTTGGAGCAACTCTCACAACCTTCCCATACCGACCATGCAATTCGGTGAATCTGGCGGCCGAGTCTCCGAGGTACATGTACCAGTATCTTGGAAAGTCGAAGGCGCTGTCAAATATGGGACCGGGGAACTTGGCGAGGGGGTGCAGTGTGAGGTTGTATAGAGCTAGGAGAAGAGAATAGGTGATGCACTGATCTGGTTAGCTTATGTTTGGTATGTGAGAATGGAGGACAGGACAGGTAACCTACTGCTAAGGGTAAGCTGAGGAGGATGAGAGGGATGTCTATGGTTCCCGCCATGATGATGGAATGTGGTGTTGACATTTTATTGTCACTGACTTGTTTGTGCAAGGTCGCATTTGACCGTGTAGTAAAAGCTTAGAGAAGCGGGATTGAGAAGGGACTGAGCTGAAGACTCAACTATTTATGGCTCCTGTAAGCAGCCGTCGCCACAAGTAATGAATCAGGCTACAGCAGGTCCGAGTCTTCAATCGCCAGTTCAAGCGGTATCAGATGCTTGTTCTCGAGCTGACTGTAACTGCGTATCCATCGACTTTCTGGGATGTTCACTCATAGAGTGTCGCATTCTCAGTCCTATTAGCATAGAGCTATTACTCGCTGTCAACACTTGGCAAGACCAAGACACGCTACCAAGCGAAGCTGAGCCTGACATGACATGACTTCAACTTGAATCTCACTTTGCCTTATATCCGGGGAGAGGCAGTATCCGGTATCTAGACAGATGTTGTCTGGCTTTCCTTCTTGTTTTCGTCAATCACTTAAAAAAAATCGGAAGAATCTAAATAACGTCTTCTTTAATTGTAGCTCATCAACAAGAACATCCAAAAACACAATAACGTGTGATGACTTTCTCATAGTGAAGGTAGGCAAATATAAGAGCGGCTCCTCAGGCCGTATTGGGCAATGACTGCGGTTCTATTCTCTTAGGGTGGTAAGATGCAGTGAGAGTGGAACGACCGACCCCATGCAACTTGGCTCGTGAGCACTAAGCCATCTTTGTTCCTCTAGGAGATGTAAACAGCAACTCAGGGGAAGAGTTGTTGCATTTATGAGAAAATGCAAGTCTTCTGAAAAATAATTGCGCTCTAACACAAATTCTCTAAGAGTGACAGAAATCAAGTCACAAGTACAGATGGTTAGGTCCTCGCCGTATGGAAGATGCAAACATTTACAATCTACCAAATCATTGTGCTTACCCAAGTCATCAAAACCCATCTTCTCTCCTCTTCAAAACCCCCAGGGTACAGATTTCAGACCGAAATCCCTTATCCCTTCCATCAACACTCAACTCTTCTCCTTCAAAATTCCCACAATCCCCTCGTCCCTCCGTCGACACAACTCCCCAAACTCCTCGCCCTTAACCGCCTCCCCGGTCTGCCTCACCCACTTCTCCCTCAACTCCTCGCCAAGCAACGGCGTCTCCTCCGCACACCAACCCATCATCGGCCTCAAAATATGCTTACTGAAATGCTCCGCTCCACCCCCATTCCCCTCCGCATCACCACTCCCACCGCCCAAATGAAAGAGCGTGCTCGGTCCCATCACACCCCATCTCAATCCCGGACCATACTCCATCGCCGTCTCGATATCACTCACCGTCGCCACATCGCTCTCCACTAAATGCAGGATCTCGCGGAACAGAGCAGCCTGCAGCCTGTTGGCGATGTGGCCTGGTATCTCGCGCTTGAGATGAATTGGTTTCTTGCCGAGGGAGCTGTAGAAGGCCATGGCTGTGGCGATAGTCTCAGGTGATGTTTGGGGAGAGCCGACAACTTCGACGAGGGGGATGAGATGTGGTGGGTTGAAGGGGTGGCCCACTGCTAGGCGGGAGGGGTGTTGGAGCGCGGGGAAGAGGGAGGAACATGTTAGGCCCGATGTGCTGGTTAGGATTGGGATGTTTGGGGGGAGGAGAGCGTCTATTTGGGTCAGGAGGGTAGATTTGATGGAGAGATTTTCGGGGCCGTTCTCTTGGACGAAGTCGGCGTTGAGGAGGGCGGTGGGTAAGGAGGTTGTGAATGTTATTGTTGAGGAGGAGCACGTGATGGTGGGTTTGTTGCTGGTGGTTTCAAGGGAGGCGAAGACTTTGGAGGCTTCGGCTTCGATGGAACGGAGTGTTTTCTCGGCTAGGGGGTTGGGGTCGTAGACTGTGGTTTGGAGGCCGTGGTAGGCGAACAGAGCTGCCCAAGATGCGCCTATTGATCCACAGCCTATGACGGCAACAATCTTGATTTTGGATCGGTCAGACATTACTGAGAGTTGTGATCGGTAGAAACGGAAAAGCGATCAGGGTAGAGCGTCTTGGTCTCTGTCTTGGTGTTCTAGCCGATCTCCAAGCTATCGATGCTCACTGTGTCTGAGTGATGTGACACAGGTGCTCGAGAGGCTCGTTAGTGGGGTAACGGCGGGGAAGCGTCTGCACAATGCCATCATCTTACTATGTGACAGCGGAGTGTTTTAAGCTCAGCAACCATACCTCATGATATCTCCAAGCAGCTCGCAAAGACTAAATTGAACGACAAGCGATTCAGACAGGTCAATAGGTACAGCTGGGCAGGCCAGTGTCACTACCTACCCCAGGTAAGTTACCTAGGTACCTAGGTAGGTGACAAAGGTCGGAGGTATCACGTGACGACCCATAAACTCCAATGGGTTGCATTATCTGTGAAAGAAATCATTCAGAACAGTGAGGGAGAAAATCGATATGAGGTCATTGCTTCTATCAATTATTGAAACAGTACCTTGAACACACGATCTGGCAGTTTGGCGGGACGTTGTACTGAGCCGAATTACGCGTACCTAGAAATCTCGCTCTTTCATAATACGGAAATCGATGGCAAACGACAAATTTCAGAAGACTTAGCTATCGTCAAGATTCTCACTCGAGAGCTCGATGCAGTCCCGACCGAGACATCAGTCCTTGTCTCGACCCAGGGCAACTTCTGGTATCGTGGTATTGCAAAGTCATAATATATTAAGGAGTGTCTTGACCGTCAAACTCTGCTCTTCCAAGCTTTCGTGAGGATGTCTCGCCGAATATGAGCCACAGAATTACGACAAAAGTTGCAAAGTTGCAAAAGAGAGATGCAAAATGCAATGAAATGAAATGCATTATGTAAAACGGAAGGAAAGGCCGATCAGTACGTGAAAAGCCGTTTTCTATCAAACGGTACCTGGCCCAGTAGCGCTTGCCCTAGGGGCGCGCCGTTGGTTAGGGGATTATTATTGCAACTGGAATGCAACGGCGTCTCCGTTTAAACCAACCTCACTTCACTTCACTTCACTTCACTTCACTTCACTTCACTTCACTTCATCTTTCTCCGAAAGCCAAATATATTGCGCCTCCACAAACAAGCGTTTTGAGCGTGTCGAACCTTTCTCCGTGTGTCGGTTTGCGCATGCTGTTGAAGGCGCAGATGGGGTCTTGAAGTCTAGACCCTCTCTGTTCCGCGTCTGAGCAGCTTAATTTCCCCCGTTGCAGCTCCGTCACATGAAACTCGGTGGTGTGGCTTGCATCTGCTGCATTCAGCTCAGCTCTCCATGGGGCTGCAGCGGATCCGCATGCACTGCTCTGGGGCCATGGCCATGGCCATGGCCATTCAGCACCCCCTGGAGGCTGGCTATGAGTACTCGTATGCGACGAGCCTCTCGCGTATCTGATCTTTTTGTGCCGAGACTACTACAGTACAGTACTGTCTTGATAGCCTGGGGTTTGCTTTGGTTTGTGCCAGGATGGATGGACACCTGGATTCTTTGTCTGGGTGCTGCAGCTGGCGGGGTGGGATGATGCCCATCCATCCATGTCCGGCTGTCCTAACCATGAGTCGCAGCATGAAAAGACAGAGGAGATCTGTGATTTAAGTTACAGACCTCGACGATAGCGTCGTCGCTTGCTCAGCTGGTACGGTCTTTGCTTCATCAAAACAGTATGTTTATTGAGTCTAGATGTGTCGGTTCCTGCCGAGGACCGTGCTGCGCTCGATAGAATCGGGCGGCAGAGGTCAGACAAGATAATTTGCTGTTACTCTATTGTACTGTATTGTACTGTATTGTACTGTACTCGTCCCACTGCATGTACATGTACTGCTGGACTGAGTGGACTGACCATGCACGATACAGCGCAGTGCAGACGGGACTGAACAGTGCACCAAAAGCTCGCTCCAATCGTTCTTATTGCTTGATGGGTGGGTGGGTGTGTGCTTCTGAAGTCCATCTATCTGAGTTTTTAAAAGGGACGGGCATCCTCGCCTGTCAAACTTCACTTCACTTCCGCTTTTCATCTCTTTCCTCCCCCGTCGGCAGTACCTCCGTAGTGTCATTCTATTGACGAGGATCCCTCCTCCTTGAGCCGACATAACATAACTCGTCACTGCACGTCTCCCACCGCCAGACAATAGAAGATCATACCAGACAGACCACAACTTCGCATTAACCATCCCTCTCAAGCGCCTCGACTTGTCCCAGTTCCTGTCTCCAAGTCGGCTGTTGCTTGCGACTCGGCACTCAAAGTCTTGATCTGACCAGCCATCGCCCTTTACCCTTCGACCAGGGGACGTGCAGGTGGTTTGGTTAGTGACGTCGAAGCCAGGGTTTAGCGATCAATTTCCTGCTTGCGCGCCCCCCAGCGTCGCATCGCATTATTATTTACAGCCAGACAGGGACAGGTTAGCAGGCACGGACCAAGACCCTTTTTTGCTTTTACTCGAGAGATAGATAGACCAGCCCAGCCTGCCTCCACGAGCCGTTCACTTTCGACGACGTCTCTCTCTCTCTCTCTCTCCTCACTCTTTTCGAAGTTGTTGACCGACAACATTCTTCTCCTTTCCTCCCGCTCACCTCTTGCGAAGGCATCGCTCATCCATCATGTCTGACCCTGTCGACGAGAATAAGCCCAATGTCTCCTTATCAGGCTTGATTGCGACCCTAGCTCCGACAGCTTTGATCGCTGCAGTCTATTTCCTGGTCTTTCTCATATTGCGAAAATCCCAGCGCAGATTCTATGCTCCAAGAACTTACCTCGGCACATTGCGTGAACAGTACGTTGATTGTCGCGTGTCATCTCTGTTTACTCGTACTGACTGCACCCAACAGGGAACGCTCAGCACCTCTCCCATCAGGGTGGTTCAATTGGATTGGTCCTTTCTGGAAGATCCCCGATACCTACGCTCTTCAGCACCAATCCCTCGATGCCTACCTCTTCCTTAGATTTCTGCGCATGACTGTGGTCATTATGTTCGTCGGTTCTTGTATCACAATGCCAGTGTATGTACCCTCTTGGTCACAACGTGACTCGACGAAAGCAGCAGAATCGAGTATTGACGTGACACTAGCTTGTTCCCAATCAACATCACTGGAGGAAATGGTGGCGGTCAATTGGACATGCTTTCGATGAGCAATGTCAACAAGAATGCTAAGAACGGCAAATACAAGTTCTTCGCCCATTGCTTCTGTGGATGGCTCTTCTTCGGATTCGTACTCTTCTTGGTCATCCGCGAAAGCATCTTCTACATCAATCTTCGCCAGGCCTTCCTTCTTTCGCCAGTCTACGGCAATCGAATTTCTTCCCGGACCGTTCTCTTCACGTCCGTCCCCAAGCCATACCTCGACGTAGCGAAGCTTCGCAAGGTCTTTGGCGATTCGGTCAAGAATATTTGGATTACTGGAGACACCACTTTAGTCGATGAGTTGGTTGAAGAGCGTGATAAGGTCGCATACAAGTTGGAGGCTGCTGAGGTCAAGCTGATCAAGTTGGCAAATGCTGAGCGATTGAAGGCTGCCAAGAAAGGAGCAAATGTTGAGCAACCACCTATTGGAGACGGAGATGCTGAATCTGGTTCCCTGGCTGCTCGATGGATCCCCACCAAGAAGAGACCAACACACAAGTTGGGCAAGTTTGGTCTATTTGGACAAAAGGTTGACAGTATCAACTGGTGCCGCTCTCGATTGGAAGCTCTCATCCCTGAGGTCGAAGCAGCACAAGCTGCATACCGTGCTGGAGAAACCGAGAAGGTTGGAGGTGTATTCATTGAGTTTGTTCATCAGTCTGATGCTCAAGCTGCTTTCCAAACCCTGTCTCACCACCAGGCTCTTCACAGTATGCTTTTCCTTCCATAATAATTCTCATCCTACTGACTCATCTTAGTGTCCCCAAGATACATCGGCGTCAATCCCAATGAAGTTTTCTGGAAGTCTTTGAAGATTTCTTGGTCGGCACGTCTTCTCCGCAGAATCGCCGTTATGGGTTTCATTACAGCTTTGATTGTCTTCTGGGCCATCCCGGTTGCTTTTGTCGGTTTGGTTTCCAACATTCAGTACCTTACCAACTACTCTTGGCTTAAGTGGCTGAACAAGATTCCGGATACTATCATGGGTGTTGTCAGTGGTCTTCTGCCATCAGTTGCCCTTGCAATTCTGATGTCTTTGGTGCCAATCATCATGAGACGTAAGTGCCACCAGTCCATGACAAAATCTGTTATTAACATATCCTAGTCTGTGCCAAGCAAGCTGGTGAACCGACAGCAGCGCGCGTAGAACTGTTCACGCAAAACGCTTACTTCGTATTCCAAGTTGTCCAAGTCTTCTTGGTTATGACTGTTTCTTCGGCAGCTTCTACAGTGCTCAAGACTCTCATCGAGAACCCTACCGGCATCACTAGTTTGCTCGCCAACAATCTTCCAAAGGCCTCCAACTTCTACATGTCTTATTTCATCCTTCAAGGTCTGACTGTCGCTGCTGGAGTGTTGTCGCAGGTCGTTGGATTTGTCATCTTCACTCTAATGTACAAGTTCCTCGCTAGTACACCAAGAAAGATGTACAACAAGTGGGCCGGACTCAGCGCAATTTCGTGGGGAAGCACTCTTCCAGTCTTCACCAACATTGCTGTTATTGGTGAGTAATCCTTTTCGCTCTTCTCTGTCCAGACTAACGTAGTTTCAGGTATTACATACTCATGCATTGCGCCACTTGTCCTTGGTTTCGCTACCATCGGAATGTCGCTCTTTTATCTCGCCTTCAGATACAACGTCCTCTTCGTGACTGATTCCCAAATCGACACGAAAGGTCTTATATATCCTCGAGCCCTTCAACAGCTTCTTACCGGAGTTTACCTTTCGGAGATTTGTCTCATTGGTCTGTTTGCCATCAACACCACAGTTGGTCCATTGATCCTAATGATCGTCTTCCTCGTCTTCACTGTTCTCGTCCACTTCTCCATGAATGCTGCTCTCGGTCCCCTTCTTTACAACTTACCCAAGTCTTTGGAGGCTGAGGAAGAGTCCTTCCGAGGATCACTCGAGGCAGCATCCCACGAGTCTGTCATCAAGGAGAAGAATGGTAGTGGTGAAACTACCTCCACTGCCGCACCACACAAGAAGCCAAACTTCGTCACCAAGTTTCTCAAGCCCCACATTTACTCCGACTACGCCACTCTCCGCCGTCTCGTACCTCACGGTCTACTTGATGCCGATAACTTGTACGAGGAACATACTGCTCAGAACGCATACTTCCCGCCATCAGTAAACTCTCCTACTCCACTCCTCTGGATCCCAAGAGACGATGTCGGAATCTCCAGACAGGAAGTTTCGCACACCTCGAGGGTCATCCCTATTACCGATGAGGGATGTACTTTGAACGAGAAGAACAAATTGGTTTGGGATACTGAAGGCGCTCGACCACCTCTCTGGACACCAAAGGTCTACTACTGATCGACTCAGTTCGACTTTTCTAATCACACGTACCTACTGCAACAATCAACGGATGGAATATACCCAAAAGGAATGGAATGCGGAATGAATGAGTTTTAGTTCACGGCCGAAATAGAACGGGGAACGCATACTTTTTGCCTTTCTTGATTTCTCGACTTCTTTGAATGTTATTTGGTTTTAATTGGAGGATGGAATAATGGAATTGCAGCTTTCTGATTCGTTGCGATATGTAAGATGGAATCTTGGCGTATGGCTGGGATCAATGGGTCCAAGGTTGAGAGAGGGAGGGAGGGAAGTAAGGAATGAGGTACGGTTGCTTGTTGCGAGCGTGCGAAGATAGATACCCGAATCGTCAGTGTAGATCCCGAGAAATGAAAACGACATCAAAATGACCTCTTTCACATCATGAGCTTCTGAAATAAGTTGTCGAATAATAAGCTACAAGCGTATAAACACATGAGCAGGTTATGTATTTCATCTGTTATCTTACTTCGTTTCGTACATATCAGGAGCGCAGCGCTATCTCTAATCTGCAACAGTAACCTCGTGCACTTTGCCTCCTGATTATAGACCTGACTAGCACTCACTCGCTTCTCTGACCAGATAATGCCGTCAGAATGGCTTAATCGCGTCATGGTAGTATACTGGCTCATGGTTTCCGACAAGCTTTTGAGCCGTACTATTGTTCCTTCTGAGAACTAGACACGTTGCTGCCGATGCCCTCGTTGCCAGCTGTCATTTCAATTGTATCTTTCTTTCTACCACTGGTCCTTCTGTGGAACTTTCCATTGAGATCGAAAAAGGTGTCTGGTATTATGAATGGTATGTTTTGAAAGTAAGATTTCTTACACGAAACAAAAGGCTAATGTCTGGGAAAGAAGTCATGCTGAGGAGCATACTTCTGTGCTATGTAGGTATATTTGATTTACAGACGTGGCAGTTTGTGTTGGTGCGTAACTTTCATACCTGGTGGCTGACTCGTTGTAGTCAAAGCATGACGTTTGTGCTATGAAATGTTAATTGGTATTGTCAAGTGAATGGAGAAGAAAGGCCGAGGTGGTGGCGGCAAAGCGCGAGTCGTAGGTGATTAAGAAGTTCCTACATATATGTACTCCATTTGTGCGCCTGGGATACGCACCGTGGACACATTATACGAGCCGAACAGGTATCGGTCTGCCATGACGACGTGTGTCTGCTGGGAAGTGGGGGTATGATACTTTTTTGTTTCCGCTCCCGCATTCATGCTTCAAGAGAGATCGATGCTAATAGCCGCTACACTCTACTGCCACTGGTGTGCTGAACAGCGAATCTGGTGTCTACTGGTAGCAGCTGACAATTAAGATGGAGAGTGGCTGATTGTTGTCTTCTTTGGCTTTGTCATCAATACTAATGGTCCGATCCACTAATACCAGTACAAACATTTCAGAATACACAGTCTTATCGTAACCAGATCGTTCGCCTGAGGTACTCCAAGGCTTGTAACTCCAAGGGTGTGTTGTCAAACGTAATAATTTTGGTTTCAAGCCGACGCTTTGGAACCAGATATTAAGGAGCCTGTATGCGATTCGTTGTATTAATATTCATTGGTACTTGCCATGGACTGTCTATTGACGATGACTTCATGTATTTAAGATACAAAGAGTGATTGTCAGATCTGAGCCATGTCCGTTCGTGTTCCTTGTCTTCGGTATTGGCCACGGGGACTTTTCCTGGACAAAATTCTGACTAGAAAAAGGCTCTGGACTCGTGTTCAGGCTTTTAATATAATGGCGCCTGAAAATAGAACAATCCTGGAAGTCAGATTATGAAGGATATGTCTGGAACAAGTCCCATGGAGCGATGGATAGGTCTCTAAGTATTAGTGCACGATGCAAGTGGATCGTTCTGGCTTCCCAAGACCCGCTCTGCTTTCTAAAGAACAATTGACACGATGGAAAGAACTTTGAACCGCTCGCTCCTAAATCCTTCAATTTCTCACTGCCATCTTATTGCCAGCCGCTGCTTCACTTTAGCTACTCTGTAGTGCCCGCAATCTAAAACAGGCCGATGTGCATCTACTGTCCAAGTGGTGAGCTCATACATCATGGAATTGACATATGGGCTACACACTAGTACATACAGTTGGTTCAGTAATTGCTATACAAAGTTTGATAAGGGGCTGTAATCGTGGAAGACACCACAGTGGGAACGAGTGATATTAAGCGAGAGTAAACAACTCCACTTTCTGGATATTCACACTGGCCTGGTTTCCCGAAGATGCTGCTTAGAATGGTCTCGTTCGCTGAAATACTTGTAGATGAATACATACAGAGACCAATTACAATGCCTTTGACAAACTGTGACAGAAGCCTCTGGGCTCATTCAAATCTCCTATCGCGATGGAGAACATTCACTGCCGTCAACATATAAAGCATCGCTGGTCTACCTTTTGGTACAAGACAAGTGGGATAGCTAATTCACGCACCAAGTCAGAGGGTCGCTGTAGTATGTTCTATAGTTTGCCTTTGTCGATAACAAGCTCACTGTCAAAATTTGCAGCCTAAATGTATCCACAGAGATCAGATATTCGCGGAGCCGGTGAGAGTGCGGGAGGACGAATGATTATGCTGCGAGCGAAGACGCATGGTAATGACCGTAATCATCTATGATAATGGTCAAACACATATACTTACTTCAATTGAGGGCATTGAAATAAAATAAATCATTATATTTGTGTGCTATTGGACAATGATTCAGCACTCACAGCGCTGCCAGCGATAGTGAGAGCGCATGGAGCGCCTGAAGTACTGTCGGTGCTGCCGCGTCATGGACCACATTACTTTGCCAGTCGAGCTTCAATGATGAACTTTCCGTCTTCATCTCATCCCCCAGGTCTTGCTGACATGGCTTCGATGGTTCGCATTCTCAGAATGGAGCTTTCGAGGTACGACTGAGCACTGAGAATCGATCTGAATTTCGAAGTTCAAGAGACCTAATTTGTAAACAAGATACAGTCAGATGGCCCTCCTGGTATGCAAGTAGGGAGGCTACAAGACAAAGTGATTGAAGGCTCTGAAGTTTGATCTCACTAACAAAAATGGCTACGACTTACTCAGAAAGCAGACTGGGTGTTTGTCGAAACCTAATAAAAGTTTTCTGATACTTCCATTGTGGAGTATAATACAGAATATACACATATACTCCTACCCATCTCACCCCATTCATTCGTCACGGTGGTTTAGAGCCCTTCCCATCACTACTCGAGCCCCCAAATCCAAGAATCCCTCCCACCAATCCGCCAGGTTTCGGCACTGGACACTCCCTCTTCTGCTTCCTCAAGCCCACATCCTCAATATCGTCACTGCTCTCGTCCGCCGCAGAAACTCCCTTCACAGCACTGGTTCCCTCATTCTCATCGACTGGGCACTTCCGCCTCCTCCGTTTCTTGCCTGTCTGTGGTGTTCCATCATCTGCGTACGCGACTCTCGGTGCCGGACATGGAAGCGCATGCGGCAGAACAACGACAAAGAAGCTCGCAAAGAGGGTGGTTGCGAATAGGGATGATGTGAAGCGGCTTCGAGGATGCATGTGTGGTGGCATCGTGGGATGCTGCGAGCCTTCCGGGCTCAATTGAATGAGGGAAATGGTGCTGGAAGCTGCATCAGTATACATGGCAAAGACCAATTGATCGTAAAATATGTCAACATACCTATTGCTGCACTGGTGGAGGGTAGGAAGACATGGAATAGTGGTGGTTTGGAGTCGAGTTGTTGCATGATAATTTAGATGGAGCTTGAATTCTAATTAGGTTTAGCTCGGGTGAACGCGATCCCGCGGTTGGACTCCATCAAAAGTTCAAGGCTGGGGATCCACGAAATACAGCTCCTCAAGCAAGCACACGACCATCTCACCACAACCTGACATTGTACCTTCAGTTGTGGTGCACACTTTCTGGCGAGTTCGTACAATAAAAACGCTTCTTACGATACCACCCAAATACTACCATCGCCTTCTGCCCCAATTTGACGCCACACCTCCATGCGCCGGCTGCTTTCTAAGCTCTAAATCAAGATATACAACCCTGGGAAGCTGCTAGGAGCATTTGGAAACTAGAAGAGAAGGCTGCAACTGTGCAGGCTTCTGTCTAGAGGAATAGCAAGATGAGTGACCTAGACAAGTATTTCAATCTGCCTGCCTCAAGAACATCGCCTAATATATTTCAGAGCAATTGCGCAGCTGCGAGCTTGTCGACCGATTCCGGAAGCCCAAGTCCGAGAGCTATGCCACAAAGCTAGGGAGTTGTTAATTGAGGAGGGAAATGTGGTGACCGTGACTGCGCCAGTAACGGTATGCGATCTCAGGATAGGAGACAGGAACAAGACTGATGGACATTCCAGATATGCGGCGATATCCATGGGCAGTTTCACGACTTGATGGAGCTATTCCGGGTTGGCGGTGATGTACCAGATACAAACTACCTGTTCATGGGTATGTGTTATATGAAATGAGGGTCGTGTACAGCTACTGATTTACCTAGGTGATTTCGTCGACCGAGGCTTCTATTCCCTCGAATCCTTTCTCCTCCTCCTATGTCTCAAAGTACGATACCCAGACCGAATGACCTTAATCCGAGGCAATCACGAGTCCAGACAAATCACAACAGTATACGGCTTCTACGATGAATGTCTGCGGAAATATGGAAGTGCGAATGTATGGCGATATTGCTGCGAAGTCTTCGACTATCTTGCGCTTGGAGCCATTGTTCTCGGAGCTGCCAGTTCTCTTGAACCTTCTAAGCACAAGGTATCTGGCCCTAAATCGAACAGTCTCACCTCGACCCAGGAATACATCGACCCGGATACCGAAATCGAAGTATTAAACTCAGAGGGAGGAATCATAAGCAGCATACCACGGCAGAAAGGAGGAAAGTCGCCAGCAAAGACTGGTCCACCTGGTTCGGGTGCCTCAGGCTTCAGCAGAGGATCTCCAGGAAATCCGAGCGGAGCAGTATTGTGCGTTCATGGAGGATTGTCGCCACTAATCGATTCAATCGACAAGATCCGATTATTGGACAGGAAGCAAGAAGTGCCACACGAAGGAGCTATGTGCGATCTTCTTTGGTCAGATCCGGACGAGATAGACGGATGGGGATTATCCCCACGGGGAGCAGGCTTTCTGTTTGGAGCCGACATCGTGAAAGTCTTCAACCATGCCAATGATTTGTCTTTGATTGCAAGAGCACATCAACTTGTCATGGAGGGCTTCAAGGAGATGTTCGATAATACCATCGTTACCGTTTGGTCTGCGCCAAATTACTGCTACAGATGTGGTAATGTAGCCGCCATCCTCGAATTGGGCGAAGATGGAAGTGGTGATGGCATGATCGCAAGAAGCAATGGAGAAGTCAATCGGAGTGATGGTGGCGTTATGAAGGAAAAGGAGAGAGTACTCTTGAGCGGCCCCGCGAGGAGATATAGGGTATTCCAAGCAGCTCCTCAAGACTCTCGAGGTATGCCAGCAAAGAAGCCTGTCGCAGACTATTTCCTTTAGCAAATGTTCACGGTATTGGGGTTCTCAGGAAATGGATAGCTCATGGCTGCACGCAAAAGACGAGGGACGCAAGGCGTTTGGGAGTTGGTAGAACTTGCATGTATTATCTGATGAGAAATGAAATGAAAGGCTCGTCCAGTCTTGGCCGGGAAGTAAGAATGCATTGAGGCACCTGTAACATTTTCTGGGCTGCATTTGTTTTGTCAGCTGAAAGACCAAAATTCTACACGTCTCGCTTAGCATGTCAACACAGTCACTATTAGGTTTCAGCAAAAATCTGTTTAGCTGCCGTTGATGGATCATCGTTAATTGTCTAGATTGAACATCCCGACGCTATTTTTCCATGCGACCGCCGTAATCTTATCCAACGGCACCTCCTTAACTCCCGCTACTACTCTGGCAACTCTTTCTATTGTACATGGTTCATTCCTCCCTTTGACCATCTGTCCTTCGACGAATTTCCCATGCCTCTTGGACGGTGGCAGTGGACTTGCATCTACAAGATACCTCATCGCTGGACTCTTAGGGCTAATCTCACACCATGGCGCATCTGTCTCTAATTGTAGATGCGTCAACGGAATATACTTCACCATATCTAGTAATTCTTCAGACTGGAAGCTGACACCATTGACACTGATATGGAACCCTAATCCGACGAGCCTTAGCATCTCGTGTTTAGTTCCCGCGAACGAGTGGACAAGACCTGGCGTCCTCAATCTGGGCAAGTATGGCGAGATGATAGATATGAAATCATCGCATGCAGCACGCACATGGAGAAATAGCGGCAATTGAAACTCGACAGCAAGCTCTAGCTGATCTCGAAAGGCGCGCTGCTGAGACTCCTTATCCGCTCGGTGTAGGTTATCGTAATCCAATCCGATCTCTCCGAATGCGACGAATGCCCGTTCGTTCGTCGCGATGAACTCCCTGCCAAGTTGCTTGAGCTTGGTCACCTGGTCTCCTCCTTGGTAAAGCTCAGAAGCGTGGTATGGATGTACGCCCAGTGTCATGTAGCACGTCTCAGGGTATTTCTTACAGACCTCGAGGTTCTCGTGAGCGCCTTTGATTGTCATGGTCGTCAAGAGGATCTTTGAACAACCAATATCTTGAGCACGGTTGAGGACTGCGCTAAAGTCTGGCTCGTGGTATTTTCTGCCCCTGTAGATTCCTTGGAACTCATCGGCTGTGTAAGTCACAGCAACCTAGACCTAGGTCAATAACTTCTTTGTATCGTAAATCCCTGTCTATTGATGGAGGGGTGGCTCACATCTGCGTACTGAATTTCCTTCTTACCACTTTCGGTCACTATCGCCGGAGCCATGATATCTTTTGGACAAGCCGGATTTGATTAGGTGAATGCTGATAAGAACCAACGAGCTGTATATATCGTTGAATGCGAATAAAAAGAACGCAGATCTAGTTTCTGCCACTTCTACTAGGATTTCGAATAGATCAGAAAGGGAAGCCAACCTCGGATTTGGTAAGAATTGAGATTGTGATTGGCCAAGTCGCTAGCTCGCTTAACTTTCGCTAAGGTCAAAAGAAAAAGGGGCAACAACACTGGACCGTAAATCCTGATCTACTGGTCTGGGGTGGCGCAGGGTAGTTTTACTATGGAAATCAGTGCAGTTCTGGTGTCTGCAACGATCAATAACTCCATTGATATTAGACATCATTACCTCTTCCTTACCTGAAAAGGACATCTATTTGAATAATCAACAGCTGGTTGCTTATGATTTGCTTTTACGATTATTTTTCTTCCACATTTGTACCAGAGGATGTGCTCCACAAGGCTCGATGACTTGGGAACTACGCCGACTTGATTTTGGTTTTGTTTCGCTTAATTACGCAGAAAAAACATAGGCTTCTTGACGCGCTTTGACCAACTTGGAAAAAGTAGTCTAAATATTGAATGTGTATCAACTACTAATCACGCTCGACAGCATGCTTTGACTTGCTCTACGACGACGTCTCGGCCGATGATACTTCACCAAGTACATATGCTGTGTACTACTTGGGTGAGCTTAAAAGCTCAAGAAACTTGCTTTAAGTCCAAGAATTCTCTACTCGCCTTCAATTTTCGCATATGCGTTATAAAGCTTGGGTGACCGTGTCAACGATGGCAAGTCACATGAAAATACGATTTGGGTTATGGTACAAGAACAACTTCAACGCCTTCATGTATGGTCCAGCGCAAAAGAACGGGCGACTGGAAACGATTTACCGTACACTAGCTGAGTTATACAAATTAGCATTTCTCCGGCTTTTCCAGACACCTACTCGTCAATAACAGTGTTCATGAAGGCAGGTGACCAGAAAGAGTGAAATAATTGCAATGTCACATAGTGTGCTGACTACTCCTTGTTTGGCTAATGAGGAGTCTCTACGACCACGAAGAACGCGCACACTGTAATTGGCCAGGTTTTGATCTTCATCTTGCTAGCATCCCCTATACTGACTATCGATGAGTATATGTGACCATTAAGGGTATGAGAGTTTAGGTAACTCGGACCTTTCATGTTCAATATAAAGTGAAACATAGACCTTCTACCTACTTTCGGAACACTCGGAGAAGGGAAAGGGGAGAGGGAGACCTACCTTGGAGGGAGACCTACCTTGGAGGGAGACCTACCTTGGAGAGAGACGGAGGAGGGAGATAAAGGAGGGAGATAGAAGAGGGAGACAGAAGAGGGAGACGGAGGGAAGGAAATAAGAGGGAAAATTAACTTTATTAGTCAGAAAATTTATTAAAATACAGACAGTAACTTTATTTTCCCTCAAATTACAGGTAATGTCTGCATTTTCACTCTGTATCCTCAAAAATCGATCAGAATCAGAGAATCCAGCTGAGAAAAATGCAGACAATTGACTAAAATGCAGACAGAAAATCCGTCCAAAATGCCTGTTTACAGACAGTGTCTGTAGGAAGTGCAGATAGTGTCTGTATTAAAACCCCCGTAGGGCTAATTAATAACATCAAAAAGGACGAGCCTAAGCGGCGCAAATAACAGGAGGCTTGCTCATATCGATTCTCGGGAGAAATATGAAAGAGTCACCTAGAAAAATATTGACAGTCCCCAGACGGTGACTTAACTGTCGACTGCGCAACAACTGTAGGTATAATAGTGTACTCAGTCCCGCGCTCCCCTCTATGGTATGTCACAGCAAGCGCGAGTCACATGATCTTGCAAGGATCGCCAAAAATCGCCGACTTCGAAGCTCCTGTCCAGACAGCGACGATGACAACCAGCAACACAATGACTGTCACAATGCTCCGCAGATTCCTGATGCCATCGGTACGGATGCCATTATCTGCATCGACACCGAAATCAAACCCATCACCCTCCCTCGTTCGCCACTTCTCCGCTACTCCTTCCCCATTCGCAACTTACAACCAAGTCGTAAAGGTACAGTCCAATTGAATAGAACCTTGAAATTTCGACCATTGCAATGAGCTGATCAAGAACCAGGGCTGCCGCGTCGCCCAGCGAGCACGAAAAGCTGTCTCTCCAGCTCTCCGCGACGTCAAGGCTCCCGAACTCAAAGGTGTCTGCATCAAAGTCGGCATCACCAAGCCCAAGAAACCCAATTCCGCAGAACGAAAGACGGCAAGAGTAAGGCTTAGCACAGGCAGGGTTGTGACGTGTTATATTCCTGGGGAGGGTCATAATGTGCAGCAGCATTCGGTGGTATTGGTTAGAGGGGGCAGAAGTCAGGATTGTCCTGGTGTGAGGTATCATTTGGTTAGAGGGGCTATGGATTTGGTACGTTATTTTCTCGAATGGTGTCTAAATGGGACAATATTAGTACCTGGAAGCTAAATAGGGCTAATAATTGTGCTTAGGGTGGTGTTGGGAATAGAGTGACAAGTCGATCAAAGTATGGGACGAAGAAGCCGAAAACGACAACATAGAACTGCATAAAAATTGATTCTGGGAGGGGTATATGGCACGTTCTTAGATTCGGAGATGCATTGATGGCGTTGGGAATTGGTCGACTAGCTCTGTATATCTATGCACTGTACAAAAGGAAGAAATGACTAGAACGAAGAGCAGAAGCCATCGTTCGGGTGTCTAATGATGACAGCTGGACTCTTCTATCCTTGTACCATGCCTGTTCGCCTCATCTTCTCTGCTCTGTAACTTCTCATGATCTCACGAACACGTCCAGCCAAAGTGAACATCTATACCTGGAGCTCGGTTGCAGAAATTCCGGCCCTCAGATCAGAAGAAATATTAAAATGACAGTGAAAAGTGAGTAAATAGAAACTTCACAATCTGACAGTTAATCAAAGTGTCTATTCGTGCCGTTCCCAATCCAGCGTTTCCCAGTCCCTGAGCTGTCCAAACCGAGAACTATGTACACGCGATCTTAGGGACTTAATTCGTACACAGTACACAGTAACGCCGCCTTTCCTAACCATGCCTGGTAGATCAAATTTTTTTTGTCATCACTGGATATCATACATTGATGCTGCACTAATCTTGTTGGTTCTCATATCCTTCCGGCTTCTCCATACCATTGATGTCGAAAAATCGAGAAGTACCTGCGAGCATTCGTTAGTTGAATCCACGTGCGAGGGCTAGAAAACTTACAAGAATATCCTTTCCAGTCAAAGTTGTCCTTGGGATTGCAGTGACACTTTAAGTCAAGTCTCACCTTCTCCCCAGTAGGACAGTGAGTAAATGGAACATGGTAGTACGCAATGTCGTTGAAGAAGTGGATCTCATCCTTGTTCAATAGAAGACCAGCAGCAATCGAATGAACTGGCGCATCACCCCAGCGTTCGTAAAAGAATCCACCATCTTGGTCAAGAGTCTCGAAGTAATCTATGTAAGCCTGGGAGCGGAGCCAGTTGAGGTTCCCAACTTCAAAATTGGACCACTAATCTCGAGTTAGTCCCAAACGATGAAACATAATCAGATTGCACCTACCATGTGACAGTGGTTGTATGAGTCTCCGCCATCGTCACTCAAGAATCCCATAGAGTTATCCTGGGAGATGTGCTCAGGATGAGCCTTCATGAACTTCTTGGTACTATCCCATAAGGTAGGGATAGTCTCGACGTATTCGTACAAACTCAGAACGAAGCTGTACTTCTTCTTGTTGGTCTCCATGAACTTGAAAACATCATAGTTAATGTCACAGTATAGCTCAATGCTTGGCTCAACTCTCCAGTAGTATTCGTAGTTAAGCATCAGTGGTTGACGGAAGAAGAAGCCAGACTCGAATCTGCACATATGACGATAACTGATGGAATCTCCATAAATTATCTTCTTTGCAGCCATGTCTTCTCGAACCTTTCGAGCTTTTTCCTGATCGATATGCTCTGGGAATGACCAATGTTCCCTTGGAATCTCCCCGTAATGGGTTTTGCCTGAAACAAGGGAGGAGGTAACTTTCTTGAAAGTAGCGTCAAACGGTTTATCGTTGAGGAAGACCCAGTCGTAGTGGTACTTGCGGTTGAACCTGTCTTCAACTTGGCGGATAGATCGTGCAATTTCCCATATGTCAGAGTTTCGTGCCAATGTGACGAATGTCGCATTTGCCCTTGGTCCATTTGCGGTAGCTTCTGGAAGACCTTCCGGAACATTGGGCGTTATTCCAGTTGCAGCGGGGGCTGCAGCAGCAGCACTTCCCGAGACTCCGGCTTTCGTTGGAACGTTGTTCCATCCTTTCCCGGCACCATTAAGAATCTCGTTCGTAGACGGTAATCGTTGAGTCGAAGAAGAAGATATGAAGTAGATGACAGCAAGCCCCTAGGAGTAGGTTAGCATTTCATTTCAAACATAGGGACGATGACAAAAGTAGTGGCAGAAAGCATACAAAGAAGGCGAAGAGAATATATCTCAAGTATCTGGCGGACCCTGTGGCCATAGTGGTAGAAGATCAAAGTCCGGATGAAGAGGAAACCGTAATCCTCGTTTCGTAACCAAGAAAGAGCCAGAAGTTTGACCCCAATTCTGGCTGTGAACAATTAAATATCCCAAAGCGGAGTAGAGAAGGAACGACAATGGGCCCCCAGATGTGCAGAAGGAAGAAGAGGGTCAGATGCGCGAAAAAGGATCGAGGACGCGCAAGCAAAAAGGAGGTAGAAATTCACCCTTGATAGATTCGAGGTGAGGCCAGCAAGCACAAGCAGAGCAGAGCAGGGCTGGCCTCGTATTCAGCCTAGTTGCAATTACTGCAGGGGGGCGATGGTCGTCCAGCGTCTAACCTGATCGAGTAGAGCCTCAAATCTGCTTGACCTTGACCTTGACCCTCGCTTCCCCACCAAGACAGTGCAGAGTGCATCACCACCTCAGTTGAACCTCCACAACATCTCTTCAATCAATTTTTTGACACCAATAAGCTCCAACATCTCTCCCCTTTCGGGACAGCTCACTCGAGCTAAGCCTCTCTGCCCAGCGTGGCAGCTGCTCTTGGGTTATACCAAACTATATTTTCAAGTCAACACCAGTTCACTTCCAGACAGAAACGAACACCCGACTACTGCCTACCTGCCAATCCTCCCCCCTTCAAGTTTGTTTCACCAAACACTTCCAAACTAATTTTCACCAAGCTGACTTCTGGTATGACATGCAGGCCTTCCACTTCTTTATGCGCTGACTTTGCTTCCTTGATGGGCGCCATTCAAATCTAATCCAACTTCCACAAAAAAAAGACAAAAGCAGTCATGTCGTTCTTCGGATTCGACACTGCACTCCCCCGCGATCGCGGTCACAATCCTTCTGCGCCTGGCTTCTCTCAAGCTGCAGATCCCTTCGCTGGCTTGTCGCGAAAAGAAGACGATGATGACGCGTGAGTTGGAAAACAGCCCTCCCCCCGCCACCTTTAGCATACTCATCACACGCATCTGCAGACTCGACTTCGAGGATACCTACGATGGTCTAGGCGATCAATTGGATGAGACGGACGATGCATTCAACGACGATACCTTTGGTGGTGGATCAGCGGCAGCTACCAAGAAGCCGGTGGGCAAGGACTTCGACTTCTTCGGCCAGACTGCAAAGGTCTCAGATGCTATCAGTGAGGAACAAGCCCGATTCAGTAGGCAACAGCCAATATCGAAGGTTACTCAAAGCACTTCAACCTATGCACAAGCTCAAGCTAGACCTGCCAGAACTGGCTACGAGCGCTACAATGAGCCTGACTATATTCCAGACATGCAGGTTGATGCAAACTTGTGGGGTGTTGCACCGAAGCGGTCGGCTCCTGCACCAGCTCAAGAGATGCCTGCAACTCCAGGCTTTCCCACTAGTGGCCGAAAGATGATGAGCTTGGAGGAAGTAGAGGCAGCTATGAGAGCCCAAGCCAAGAAGCCAGCACAAGCCCAAGTCCCTGTACAGCAACAACCTCAACAATATCAACCAACTCCTCCTCCGCATCAGCAGCATCAATATGCCCAGCCACCTCACCAATATCAGCACTATCCTCCTCAACAGCAACCTCAGTTCCCTGTTCAGGCTGGTCCACAACAATCTGAGACTGGCCCAGCTCCATCTGGTCAACCAGTTCATATTTTGCAGAGATCACAACAGCCTGGCCAACCACCAGCGCAGCAACGCCCACCACAACAGCCCACACAGATCTTGCAAAATCCAAACAGATACTCAGCCGAGCAACAAAGACCTGCCCCTGTTGGTCAACATCCTGGTCACCAGTCACGCCCCTCGGGTTCGCGCCACATCATCACCCATCCTCAGCAGATTGCCCACCTTTCAGAGGAGGAGAAGTCTGCTTTCCTTATGGAAGAGGCAAAGAGAGCAAAGCGTAATCACAAGATCTTCATGCTATCCAAGGATAATGGCTTGATGACCCCACAGGACAAGAACTTCATTACCCGCATTCAGTTGCAACAGCTTGTGACCGCTACCGGCAATCCAAATGAGCACGGAACTGATACTGGTCTGTCAGAGGATTTCTACTACCAGGTTCATAATCAAATTCGAGGAGGACCGCGTCAACACCCGGGCCAACCACTCAGCAACTTTGCACAGACCTACTTGTTCCAAACAGGTGGTCGTCATGGTGGCATGCGACGACAGGCTCGAGGAGGTGACAATCACATGCAGCGAATGGAGCAACAAGTTCAACGTGCTGTGGAGGCTGCGAAGAATAAGCCAAAGAACAAGCAGTTGGTTATTGAGGGTAGTTTGGGCAAGATCTCTTTTAGCAACGCAAAGACGCCAAAGCCTTTGCTCAACATCAAGCGCAATGACAGCGGAGCTGATGTCAACAGACCTGGCAGCGCCGCTCGTGATCGCAAGGCTCATCTCGCAGGAGTCAGTGGAAGCGACAGGAAGACTGTTTTAACTGATATCGAGAATGTTTACAATACTCTGATGAAGATGGAGGACCATGATCGCCACATACCTCCCGCTCTCAACGAGGATATCAACCCAGAGCTCGTCGGACTCCACATGGACTGGCGGGAGAAGGCGCAAAAGCTCAATCAGCAACTTTGGCATCAGTTGAAAGTCCACGAACCTATCGGTGCTACGACTACTCATCCTTTCATTGCTTTCTTGTCTTTCGCCAAGGGCCAAAAGGCCATTCCTAGAGTATTCCGCCACATTTCTCAGGAGCAGCGGACGACTATACTCACCATGATTGTAATCCATCTCGATCAACTCGATGTTATTCGAAACGCATTGCTTCTCCCCGGAGAGACACAATTGAATGCTACGGTTCGTGAGAGCGTCGAAGTTTTTTCGCTGGCTGTCATGCCATCTCTTTTCGGGTATCTCAATGAAGCGGGATTGGATATCGTCACTGGTGTCTTGGGACTTATTCTCAACATTAACATTGACATGGTTGCTCGGACTAGAATTGGAGTCAGCATGCTGACCATGATTTTGAGTCGAGCTGAGCTTATTAAGCAAGGCGCAAGTGTTGATGAGCAGGAGTGGCAGGAATGGTAAGCTGCTCCAACGAACGAACTCGTGCTATTATGCTGACTTTCTGCAGGGTGAACAAGTACAATGGATTCTTCGACGCTCTTGAGCCAACCTTGCCAAACATCTTCCCCGGAACTGTCAATACTGGTGAAGATGTTTATGTCTGGCAGTTCCTGGCCGCCATTGGCATTGGGGCGAGCCCTGAGCAGCAACAGCGTCTTGTCATGGCTGTTAAAGATCGTGTCATGGAAACTGTCAGCCTTGCTAAGACTCTTCCGCCCGCAATGTCGAGCCAGCGATTGGCCAACGTCAACCTCTTCATGCGTTCGATTGGATTGGATGTTGAGCTACTGGCATGATAGGAACGATACGACGTGTTTATTTACATTTACCAACAACAAATCTTCTTTTTTAGACGACATTTGAAAGATCGAAAGGAAAGCGCAGCCCTGTGGTATTTGATTAAGATGCCATTTGCTTTCTGCATCAGCGTTGCCCTGTTTCTACGTAGCGATTACTGCATACGGTCCGGATGAGACTGAAGCTTATGAATGGGATGGAGTGGAATGAAGCAAGAATGAGCGAGCTTATGGTTTGAGAAATGCAAACATATTTATGGTCTGGTTCGTCCCGGGGGTCGGTTGGTCGGGCTTTACATGCTGTCGTCCGGTTGGATGGCACCGTCTTGATATCTGACAAGATGGAAGCGAATAGGAAATGTCCTAAAATAGAATACGAAAGTTGATGAATTCAAGGAGCCCATTTGGAGAGGTGTCGCGAAACTCTTCTACCCACGCGCCTTGTGCGGGAGTCACCATTCGGCTAGGCTTGATTACTTCAAAAAAGGGCGAGTACAGGCCAGTCTTTACTGGCGGTACTGATGCCCAACGCCGAGTTGGGTGACCATGAGCCCGTGCAAATACTTCATTGTGTACTGAAACATTTCGCTAGGAATGTACCCATGGTAGAGTTCCATACTTTGTCAAATCGGAAGGGCATTTTAAGGCATAAAATGATGCCTGAAACCCTTGTGGCAACAGAATCTGTGAACTCTCCATCGCAAGCCAGGGTTGATTTCTTCGTCCCCGCAGATTAAAGCTTGTCTTTTCATATCCTCATATCCTCATTTCATCGTACTCATCAAGCTATATTGTTGTTATTCTCACTTTCTAACAAGTATTCAACATGCTAGTCAATGCTGCCTTTTCCGCAGTGGTCACCGTCAGCTTGTAGACGGACTTGACTTTGGTGTACATCTTAGCGTATGTGCAGTAATAGGAAGCTACATCGCAATTAGCTCTTGTATGAGGGCTCGCTCATCCGGAAAAAGGCTTTGGGCACTTACTCAACGGGGGCTTCCAGTCCTCGGGTCCAGAGTCACTCTTGGCTTGATTGACGTTATCAGTCACAGCGAGGAGTTGAGGGTTGGTGAGATCGTTGGCGAATGCTTGTCTCTGAGCTGTGGTCCATGCAGCTGCACCGCTTTTCCAGGCATTGCTCAGAGGTACCATGTGGTCAATATCGACGTCTGATGCAGCAGTCCACTACAAAAGCAGCCAATTAGTCACTACTTCATTTGCCGTGAAGTTTTGGCTTACCGTTGCCCCGTCATATGGTGAGTACCATGAGCCAGAAGTAGAAGCACATGCACTGTCTGTAACAACATTGGTACCATCACGCTTGAGGACAGTCTCCCTGGTGTTGCAGGTTCCGGAAACGGTGATCCAAGTAGGAAAGAGATCGCGTGAATACCCAGTCTTGCCAACAATTAGCTTGAAATCTAACACGAACGGCACAACAGATTCGGGTAACGCCAGCAATCAGGGAGTATTGAATATCATTCGGGAAGAAAAGCTTACTTGTGGACCCTGGGCAGCCACAGTGAGTCCTGCCAAAGCAGACTTTGCCTCAGCGGTAGAAGGGATCCCTGGCGGAGTTCGCTTCTCAATGGGAGCGGCAAGAGCACAGGTAGAAAGCAGTAATGCGCTAAGGAGCGAGACTGAAAGCATCTTGGGCGGCGGGTCCAATGGGACTGAGTTGAGCTGGAGGTCCTTAAGGTACTGAGAGACGAAGGTATATACTTGTGGAAGGCAGCAACCGTCTTATATCTCATTGCGTCTACCTCTCTATCCAGAGCTCTAGTTACCACACTTCAGACCACCTCCCCACCTCTCAGTACCGTCCACAGCTTTCGATAAGGAAAGATCGCCCTTGCCTATCTCCCTAAGCTTCTGATGGCCAACAATCGATCTTCCCCTTTGCACGCCTATCCTGCTACCCTAGATATTCAGTTTCAACCTTCCACATCCAGCGCGTCTCCGACGAATAGACTTTCCCACTGACCTTCTCCGGCTCCTCATGGGATTTAGGCTTACACTGTACCCGTGGGCAAAACCAGGGCTCTCAGGGCAGACACCAGCGATATCGAATCGCGTAGGCACATGGAAAGCCACAACTCGAACTTGCATCCTTGGCTCGTTCTTACCTTCTTCTTTTGGGAAGAAGCAAGGTGTGGAGGCCAGGACGGCGGCGGGGCCCGAAGTATACATGGCATGGGATGTCTTTCAGTAAGATAGTTGGAGGCTGGGCGATGGGATATCGCCCAATTGATTGCCCACATGCGGATAGCCTACATTGGGGAAATCGTCCTGTTTGCGGTAGTTGAGGAGTACCGAGACCCCTGAAATTTAGCGACGGCCAATCAGATGCGGCGTTACGGATTGGTGGGACTGCTTGAAGAGATCCATATCCGTGGACTGATTCTTTTGAATGGGATCCGACTTTTGCTAAACCTTAAATCATCCTCTCCTCTCCTGTCATCGGAAATCTGGTAATATCAAAACAAATGTCTGGGCAGGGAGGAGACGCTATTCAACATCATGGTTGGACGGGAATCAGTGATTGGAGGGAAGTGACTCCCGGCACACGGTCTAGGACTGCTGGTACGCTCAGAAGCAGATCGCCCTTCGCTCAGATGCATGGTGTCAAGTCGATGGCTTCGCCCATGGATTGATTGGGAAGTGATTCCGTTCCTCGACACTTGCACAAACCACAACCAGTTTGACAAACCACGCCAGGCGAGCTGTGTGTCGGGAAACATCCCAACGAGGCATCTCGTTATCGATGTCTCGAGAAGTCTTCGCAAGTCGGTGTTGACTTACGAGAAGCTACTAGTCCACACTTCATTCTATGCCTCCGTTTATCGCAGTTGCAATCTTGACACCCCAGCTATCGTCGGGCATGGACGGGGGAGTTTCGGCGTTTTGACATTTGTTTGCAAGTCCCGAGACTGCCGCTGACCGCTATCGACTGCTGGCGATGATAGCGTAGACTCTTGTTGACTCTGCCGAGCTTTGTACATGTGCTCAACTTGCTTTCTTATTTGTCATTACGTCCATCTTGGAAGATTGCTGGTATCTTTGCACTTGAGATATGTTTAAAACTTTCCTTCTAACCCCTACCTGCGCCTTACGTATTCATTTAGAGTGCAATATATATCTTGAACGAACAGCACCGCTCCTCGGCAACCTTCAAATGCAAAGCGTGCAATACGGCGTCATGTTGTTGTTGTTTTCTGAAACAGGACATAAGGAAATTGAGCGGGTAGTTCCTGCAGCTTCATCTCTTGCTTGCAACATTCCCTTGTACAGAAATCAATTCTTCTTCTGTATGTAATCATAGCATTTTCAAGTCGCATGAGCAAAAAGTCTCACCTGCCTGGAATCTCTTGATCGAAAGTCTTACATCAAGAGCTGTTGAAAAGACCGATAATATCCCTCGCCAGCAAGTCATTCAATCTCTGTACTATCCTTCCATAAGAGTGAAGATTTTGTCGCCATTCTTCACATACAAGTAGTTTGCCAGTATCTATTTCTACGAGGTTTCTTTGTTGAGGTTGGAAAATGGAGCCTCCTGGCCTCGCACCATGGCGGGCGTAACGTCGGAATTTTGGATTTGGCAACTGGGAAGGTCTGCTTGAACATGTGTCTACATCGACGAGTTGATTGACCAGCATATACTAAATTCAAGTGATCACTGGTTGCTGGCTGGTTTTTTTACTCAAAGTGACTTTATGCTTACCATGTGGCTTGTAGCCGTAGGGCTGAGCGATGCGATGCATTAGCCTGTATGTACATTGAGGAGTCTCGCTCAGACTTCAGCTCCTTAGAATCACAGCGGCGTCCGTTGGGGATGCTTGGCTGTCTGATATACTTCGTGCGACAATTGCAAGCCTGAATTAGTGGCCTATAACCTGCCGAAAACTTTCATGTCAAGGAATTCAAGGGCTGGCTGAGTAACATGCGCCAGCCAAGTTTATGGCTGATGTGAGGGCATCAACAACATCCGCGTTTTGTGTTTGCTTAGCCTTACAGCAGCCTCACGACTTTCGGTACGTGGGGTTTCTCCGTTACCCCTCACTGAATGCAGCCAAGATTTAGACGACGAAAACATGTAGCACATTGACCAATTCCTGAGGGCATCAGCAGTTTGCACGCACCAGTACTTCTGAGGGAGGCTGATGCTCGTCCCATATTGGCATGGACAACCACTAGGAAACATTTCCTTTCCGACACTGCAGACGCCATTCGGCGCACTGCCTGGAGCTGAAACCTTTGAGCTTGGAAGCCTTCAATGATAATGGATTCCTCAACTCGGTCAGACATCCTTATTTCTCGGCAAGCTTATGGCGTATGGCAGGGGGTTCAGCTTACTTCTTACATGCATTTGTGTCACCCAAGTACCATATATATATCGCAAGGCTCTGAGAGCTTTCAATCTCTCTCAAATTCCCTCACCACGCATAACGGTTCTTGACATACAAGTGGTACAAGGATGACATACCCCATCACCGGCATCAAGAAAGGCCTCGGGCCAGGGGATAAAGTACCCGTGCGTCGAGAAATCGACGAGTGGTGGGCATCCAAAGAGAAGATTGATGTCTTCCAGAAATCATTGTTCATCTATGCCTTGAACGAATTCCAACAGATGGACCCAGATGACCAGCTATCTTATTTCGCAGTTGCAGGTTTGTCAGAGAAGTTCCTCATCTGGTCCAAAATCTAACGCTGCCTGTCAGGTATTCACGGCCAACCTTTGGTGTCCTGGGATACCAAATCTCCCAAGAACTCATGGTATTGTACTCATGGTAGTCCTCTATTCCCACCATGGCACCGGCCATATTTGGCGCTGTATGAGCAGAGACTGTATGAAATCATGCTCAAGTTGATTCCTACAACATTCGCCCTGGAGGATCAACCAGCCATGATTCAAGCAGCAGAAACATGGAGACTTCCTTTCGTAAGTATAGTTCCGCTCTTCACTGCTTTGGTCACTTGAAGACTGTAAGGCCAGGTCCTACATCCTTTGTATTGCTAAAACTTCGCGAATTATAATGCTGACTCTCATGAAGTGGGACTGGGCGATGCGAAAGCCTGATTGGCACTTTCCCAACGATCGCCGTCGTGATGGCCCAAATGTTCCTTTCATCATCACCGTTCCTACAGTTGAGGTCATGACGAAAACTGGTGTTGCGACTGTCAGCAACCCCATGTGGAGGTATAAACTTCCCAACGAAGCGACGTTTGGTGATTTCGGCATCACGAGAGACCAAACCCTTCCGGTAGGGTTTCTATCCTGGTATCGCAGAAGCTCCCACTGACAGCCAAGTTTAATGTTTGTAAAGCCACAAGTAGACATCCCACAACCTTCAATTCACGAAGTCCCGATTTTATCTCAGCTTGGGTCAACGGTGAGAAGCAGAACTGGGACAGAATCACAGGAGAACTTCGGGGTTCCCGCTCTGTTGTTAGTAATACTCTGCCAGAAGCTGTGTACAGATTGTTCCTTGAGGAATATCTACCAACTTATAACGCATTCTCGACGGAGGGATTTGTCAAGGGTCAGCCTCCTACCCAGTACTCATCTCTGTAAGTAATAACGTCTTGGATTTCTCCACAAATCTCAATCGGTGGGCAAAACTTAAACAAAGCTACTTGGTACTGACTTACACTAGCGAGGATATTCATGGACAGCTCCATGTCTTCTCTGGCGGATCTGGCCAAATGGGCCGTGTCCCAGTTGCAGCTTTCGATCCGATCTTCTGGTGAGTGAACCCGCGAAGTGAGTGTCCCCGCTGACCAAATTAAGGATGCATCACAACAACGTCGATCGGCTATTCGCAATGTGGCAGGACTTGTACCCAAACAAATACGTTCAGCCATTCCGCACCTCAGCGGGGCGATTGATTGACCCTAACATCCCACTCGCTCCATTCAGTAGGGATAGTCAAGGAACTCCATGGACTGCTGGTAGATGCAGGAACCTTCAGGACTTGGGGTACACATATCCCGAGTTGCAGAAGTGGCTCGACATCTACAAGACTAACGGCCAATTCGATACCGTGAAATATCAGAAGGCGCTCCGAACCACCATAGAGCTTAAGTATAGTACCACTGGTAAATCTACTCTCCAACTGTCTGAGAATGAGGGGGTCGCGATCATGCATTTGTCCACCATTGCTGCTACCAATCTCATAGTTGAGAACTTCCCTCCAGCACTTGTTGAGAAGGCCCAGGAGCTCCAGCCAAATGAACCGAAAGTGCAATCTATTCTGGGCAAAGACACCACCAGCACTGCAGCAGTCCCAGCCCCCGAAGTCAAGCCCCAGACCGGGACTCCCAAGATTGAACCGGTGGCACCCGAAGCACAAGCACAAGTCGCTTCGAGCTCTTCTTCTCGAGAAACGGTACTTGTCGTGCCCGCTGCTGCTGCAAACCAAGCACCGATTGCTGCAGAATCTCATAAACACGCAGCTACAAGCGCCAGCACAATCACAGAGTCCGTCATTGCTCCACATCCTCATTCTCATCCCGATGAGAAGTGGACTGAGAATGACTATATCGTGAATGTCCTCTACGATAGGTAATTTCTTCAGCACACAATTACTCAATGGACTACTCACTCACCAAACACAGATTTGCACTCGACGGCTATCCATACATCATACGTATCTTTCTTGGAGATGTTCCAGAAGGTCCAACGTTCTACTTCGCAGATACACCCACTCAAGTCGGTTGCGTGTACAACTTCAGCGCCCCAGCCGAGTTCCGTGGTGATGGCCCGGAAGGCTGTGCCAATTGCCACCGCCAAAGGCAAGACCATGAGTTATCCACCGGGCAGGTGATCTTAACAGATTACTTGGTCGAGCACATCACGAAGAATATCCAAGAGCGAGGTCTCACCTTGCAGAGCTTGTCACGGGAAGACGTGGTGGGATACCTGAGACAGAATTTGCACTGGCGCATTTCCGACGTAAGTTCTCTTTGACAGTCTTTTAATTCCTCGCTATTTGTACTATCTGATACTGATCTTGTTCCCAGATTGACGACAATGTGATATTGAAGGAGAACATGCCATCCTTGAAGATCTCGGTCGCCATGGGTAGAGCAACTCATTTCCTTGCGGCGTCTGTCCCGTCCAGGTACGGCGACTATGAAGTCTTGTGGGAGATCACTGAGAACCGCCTTGCAGGTGCTTCTCCTGGAGATTTGAATTAGGTTTGCGCCTTTGACAATTGATTCTTGCGGGTAATGACTTGACATCAGTCTGTTTAGCAAATGAATTCCTCAGCGAAACTGATTGCAGATGTGTAAGAGTTGAGTGATGATGTTTCCCATTCCTGAAATTCTGCAATGTCCTTAAAAGTTTGTGTTTTGTGCAGGCCCAGCTGCCTCTGCTCGCATCATTTGTTTGAAGTAGGTAGATCCCGCAGCAGCCACAAACCAACCTCGCTTAGAATTCAGGGGCCGATCAAGCGAATTGTGGCGGTTTCACTGTCGTAATGTCTCACCAAAAGCTGAAATATGAAATTTTCAGGCTCCACAAAGAGTTAACATACGTAATGCGATGTTTCGTGGCACGAAAGCAAACCGCGCGTAGCACAATATCCTCTTGCCTTGCGGGCTATGTGGTCCAGCTGAAAGTGCAAGAGTGCAAGCTGACTAATACAAAAGCGAAGATGCAATTATGTAATGTAAACACAAAAGTGGTCTGACGTGCCAAGATAGAAAACAAAGCAATGAAGTGTCCAGTAGAGGTTTGAACCAGAATAGAAAGTGTAGATCATGATGCGCCTTCGCTCCAGTTGATCAGTGTCAGTCTATAGCTCCAAGAAAATCTCCAGCATGTAAGACCCAGAATCCATCGAGCCAAAGCCATACATAACACCTCGAAATACAGCAACCTTTATGGCATCTATCGAAACATGACATCTATTTGATGAGCCTGTAGTCCCAACCAATTTTCTGCGCATATGTCGCGGCGGTCAGGCTCATCCAGAAAGTTTTTCCTGGCAGTGTATTCACAATTGAACGTATGAGCTGGCAGACTATGTCCCACAATATTGCCCGCGTAATCGTATTATTCTCAACCTCGACGCTGGAACTTGGACATTATAGCAATATCTGCCGACTTGAGATGATGCCGACATGGATATTATGTTGCGGTTGGTGGTGCAATGTTGACAAATCTGTTGCAAGGCCTACACCAAAGAGCGGTCCACGAAGGTCGAGAAGATGGAAGACGAGGCGTTTCTGATCTTGAAAGAGAGCCATTTGTGATCCTATCAACTCGTACTTTTTCTGCAAAGAAGTAGCACTGGGGGTGGACTTCGGATTCTTGATTGCGAAATCATTGGACGATACTTCAATTTAGCAAGGCGTTATTGATGCGGTCTCAATGACAAGCGGCGTTGGTCATTTAGCATTCAATAGAATATGACTCTCAAAAGAAGCTCGTTCGAAAGCTGCTAGAAAAGACGAAACAATGTCGCCAATCACATATTCTGGTTCAGGTCGATTGAGGAAAGATCGTCCGCAAGATTGCTTGGATAGCATTCCGGACTCGGAGTGCGGTAGGTCACGTTCTCTGGGGTGTCTATTCGAGTCAGAATTAATTGTTTTGGGCTGTATAGCTGTATTTCTCTTACCTGCTCTTGACGATACGATATACTTCCCGCTTGCGGTCTTCCGCTTCTTGAAGTTCTCGATCCTCTCTGGCCGAATTTGAGTCGAGCCATAAAAGAAAACGGTATCTTTACTTTCGTCCCTAGCACGTTTGCGGGCTTTCGCAACTATGATCTCCATGTCATGCTTGGAGAGGTTTTTCTCAAACCTCCACTCCTTGAGCTTCATCTTCCACTTTCGGGGGCTACACAAATCCAAGGTTAGTAAGCAATGGCGTCGCTATCGGTCTAAAAGAATAAAGAGCTGACCTTGCCTTGAAGCCACTTGTCGCTTCAATCATTTGGATAGTCGCATCAAGAGTGTTGTCCTCCTCAATGTATAATCGGTAAATCTCGTTCTTTTGTGCGTCCCATTTCTGGTCATTTTTGGCTCGAGTCGATGGCCGAGATGAAGTGTGAGATGCAGTAGCAGATTCCGGGGACTGGAAATCGGCATAGGCTGTGCTTCGAGGCATCTTCCTTAATCGTGTTGTGCGAGGCGAGAAGTGAGAAGTGGAGATCGATACAGAGAATGCTGTTCGGAACCCTTGACGAGAAAATACGAGTTCCAAGAACCTTTTACGGCCTTAGAAGTGACATTCAAGCATTATCATGGCCAGCCTTTGGAGTAGAAAGGTATGTTACTGTTTCACGCCATCCCGTACCTGTGGCAGCATCAGCCGCGGGCCAGAAAGTGCAAAAGACTTAGCACCCCTGCCAATCACAGGAACCCGCCCAGTGGAACACTGCGACTAGTCATCTAGCCACTGACCCATCAAAAGTGCACCTTGCAAGCCTACCGCAAAGAAATCAGCTAAACGATAGTTTTGGTGCATGAGTTGGTAATTGATTGCCGAGACTTAAGATACGCAACTAAAATAGGGCGCATGAATATGAGGCGAACCAAAGGGCATATTTCGAATAATCGTTGTCAAACTCCATACAAAAAGCCCAAAGAAGCACCCGAGCCTTGCAGTGTTACTAGAAACTGTAAATGTATCAACTAAAGTCCAATTGAAGACGACAATTTGTCTGAAATCTTCCTCGACAGATTTAGAAGTGTGGATGTGCAAATATAGGTCACGTGTTTGAGTACTCCAAATCGTCCAGTGCAGAAAGCCATGTGACCATAGTAAAGCCACATAAGCTTCAAAAGAAACAATAGAAGGTTGATAGTGCATATGACAAGTGGCAAATGGCTGCTTCGGTGACGCAAAGGGCGGTGAGTATGTGTAATCAGGTGACTCTACTTGAAGTTCCATAACTGGGTAATATATTTGTTTTGGCATGCAACTTTGGGTACTAGCATCTGAAGTAAGCAGAGGGAAGGACAATCTTTTCTATTATGGGCAGATGTGAGATGTCTCCGGGGCAATGTATGCAGATATAAGGAACATGCTGTCCGTCCCTAACAGTAGCTCGGAGAAGGCATGCGCGGCAAGATAGGAAACAATGGCGCAAAGCATCGTAAGAACGCCACTTGGCTCGCAAGTCTTTGTCATCCTGCAAGACCCAATTGCTGAGGCCGACTTCACGACCACCTTGAAAACGCTCAAGGTCGCTTGGAATCCAGAAGCCCCAACTTTGGGGGACGGTTTCGACATCCGGATGAAAGGCAGCATAAATGCCATGGCTGAGCCAGCTCCAAATCGCTTAGTCCCAACAATCAAGCCAGGCAATTATCCTTACAGATGTAGCCTTCTACTTGCTTGATGAAAACAAACATGTCGCCCAAAGTACTACGAGAGAACACAACACCGGCGAGATAGAAAAGGGGTCCTCGTTTGAAGATGGTCCCATATGAAGCTTAGCGTTATAACCTTAATTCTCGTCCAGATTGTGGGGAAATAAGCTAGAGCTTTCTAGCTCGTGTGCTCCCCTCACCCAGAGCTTCATGCTCCTCAACAAATCCTGAACCGCCACTCGAGCCCATCAACTCAGCTTTGCGACTCCATCTCGAGCTCCAGAAACAGCTTCTCGAATATAGGCATACATTTTACAAGGCAGAGAAAGTACAGGGCACTTAAGAGTGCAAAATGGCGCCACCTCGTTCGGTGTTCTCGTACGTAGAAGCTGTGGCTTCGGAGGCACCACAGTCTCCAAGTCTATGCGCGAGAAACAATGCTAATTATGTTTTGCGTATCTAGGCGTCAGCGGACTCCTCTACTGATTGCTACATTCTTCGGAGGAAGTGCTATTTTCGTGGCTTTGAAATGGCGGGCTGTATTTTCCAGGAGTGAAGCAGCGAAGAGAGCTACAACGAAAACGAAAGATATAAATTATTCGGTGGCGCCTGGCAGAAGTGGTAAGACTAAGTTCTCTTTGCGAGGTACATGGAATTCTGACCGCATCTGTAGGAGGTGGAGTTTGAGCAGTAGCACGGATTGAGGAGCGATGACGATAACACGACACTTATGCAATTCGGTTGCTATTTGGAGATGAGATATATGTTACACTAGATTGGAATACTCCATACGGTTGGTGGAAGTATACTTTGTTTAGGCGCAGGCGTTGGCGGCGGACTGTACAGCCTTCGAGCTGATGCAATATTACCGTGTGGATTTTCCTGTCATTCGATACGGGGATGTGAAAATAACTGAATAAACACCATTCCATACAAAGTGGATGGTCAGTTATCAGCCGCTGGATTACTATCAGGTAGGAGGTTTTCACGTCTGCAATGAAACCAACGGAACATTATCATTATGAACCGGCCCCTATCATCAATCTGCTCAACATCGGAACTACAACATGACGGCTTCCAAAAGCAAGAAATTTTCATCGTCAGAAATTTATAATGGAACGGCTTGCAAGACCAATATGAATTCAAACGTATCCAGCACTGTTCGATCTCCTAGATCCAATTCTACCCAGCATCCATATACAAGCACAGCAACCGAACAGTATTACCGAATCTGCCATAAAAGGAAACCTCGATAACAGATACCCCTTTCCAAGCACCTTTGCAAAGATCCCGCTCCAAGCGGCTGTAGCAATCATGGCGCCCAGCGTCTCGACCATTCCAATACCCAGATACAACTGTTGCACATCATCCTTGTTCTCCAACAATCCCGTCACATAACTCCGTAGCGCATCCATCAATCCATGGCCGAGCCTCCAAATCGTAACTCCCAGGATGTACGAAGCTCTCGTAGGGGCAAATCCAATGCACAATATGCCCAGCACATGTGCCACGGCAGAGAACTTCGTGACGAAGAGGTCCGCTTCTAAGACAGAGCCCCCAAGACGCGGCTTGAGTATTTTGTGGGATATGGTAGGCAGCGTGAGGAAGAGGATTGCTGAGATCACAGCCTCGTATGAGATTATAGCGTGCACTTCGGCCAGGATCCATCCATAGGTTATGGATGGCCATTGGATGAACACAACTCGGATGTTGGCACCACAGGTGAGTAAGAAGAATGTGAACATGGTAATGCGAGATAGCGAAGGCGCGGCGAGGAGTTCTCGACAAGTGGCCATGGAGTGCCTCGCTTTTGAGCGGACTGTCGTCATAATCGTCCAGAACATTGGCCCTTCTTCTATGTCTATGGGAAGCGTTGTTATTGGCGGAGTGGTGGAAAGGAGAGATGAAGTTTCTGAACTTTGTTGGGATGATTCGTTGCTGCAATTGGAGACTTGAGAATCGGGGCTGCGTTTGCGTTTTGAGTTCGGCAATAAGCAGCAGATTGGAATACTTGCGCTTATGGAAATGAATCCCAGTAGGCATTGTAGATAGACGTGCTTCCGTAGTAGGAGAGAGCTAAGATAAAGACCCAGAAACGAGACTAGCTAAGTGAAGGGATCGAAGTCAGTATGGTGTTTTGGCCTCTCGACCAATCCGAATTATCGTGGAGAACAGTGAATGTATTGGATAGGATGCCAAAGGCAACTTACCATCTCCCCGGCACTTAGTTTATAGAGAAATCCGCTCCTAGCCAAATCAGCACCGGAATCGAGAAAGGATAGATGTCCCTACAATCGGTCTTGATCAACACTTTCCGACATGTATGTGTATGTAAACGAGGAAAATATTACATAGCCCCCACCAAGGCTGTCGAACAAAGGCGTCAAATAAATGAACCTAATGTCGAATATCTCATGGTGATAACCTGTGATATAGCAGTCAACTAAACAGCACGAATAGGAAGATCGTTGAACTTGCAAACTATTGCAAAATATGCCCCAGCTAGACTGTAGCTTATCAGGTTCATGAGCATCACAGGCTTCTTGCCGATTTTCCCTGCCACCATTCCGTATGGACCGGCCATAAAGAGAGCTTCCTGGTAAGCTTATGCTCGTAGGCCATCTGCGAGAATGCGAGACTTACCAGGGAGATAGGTCAACACTTTATACACCCCAAGGATTTCCGCTACCCGAGACTGGATCTGCGGTATCTTGCAAATAGCTTCATTCACGAGTCCATTTCTGCCTATGAGACCAGGCTCGTGAAGCCTGTAGTATTCTCTGCAGACTGTGGGATTTTGACAAGTCAACAATTGCGGACGTCTTTGAATTTGCATTATCAGGATACGGCCATACCAGACTGTTCCACTAGATACACATGCGTAGAGGCGTTGAGCATGAACCCAAATGAGCCAAGTACTACTGTAAGGAAATTAGCTCTACCATAGAAGTCGATGCCCTGGACATGTGATTTGTATACATACCAATCGAAATCACAGGCAACAAGGCCGAGTTTTCATCTGTAGTATCAGACATTCGTCGCTTAAGCTCCGACAACATGGCGGTAAACTCTCACTGCGATGTAAAACTGGCTGAAAATGAAGACAGCACAAACTTCGAGGAGGAGCGAAGCAAAACATCCATGAGTGCATGAAGGGCAACATATGAGCAGGATATTTAGGAGTAGTCCGAAGCTCGAGGTTGAGACAGCAAGCAGAACAAAAACCCGAGAGAGGAAGTGTAGGACAAGATAAGGCCTCCGTTGTAGTGTTACAGAGGGCTACGCGAACAGGAGAAGCGTGCCTTTGACACGTCGATGGTCCTACCCGACAAGAGCATCGAGAGATAATACTTTCCCGGTCGGGCTGGGAAACTGAAGCACGTCCGATGAATGGCGCTGATCCCATGACTGAATTATCGTCCGCTTAGACTGACATTTTCGTTGAAAGTAATGCTTTTTATCCACCACTTTGAGAAAGGAATGTTGAGTGTAGACATCTCAGAAGCTTTCATTTAGTATTGTCCTCTAGCGGAAAGCGACATGATGAGAGTATCTCTGAATCTGAAATGTCTCTTCAAAACTGGCCAAGTGACTTCATGCATCCGGCTCACGACGTTGACGCGAGGTGAAAATTGCGGCTTCATGCATGCAATGCCGGCTTGTGCAAGGCCAAAGAGAGAAAGCCCAATCAAACCCATGAAAGTGAGCAATAGACCCGATGTCGCTCTCATCAATAGGGGAATAGGGAAAATCAGAATCGATGTGATACGGCTACAGAACCAACAAATTGCCGCATGCCATTGCTGTTGCTCGGAAGAAAAGACTGTAATTGAATCTTGACAATGGCGTTATATGAGCAACTGCGTCCATTTTCCCTGACCAGGGGCAGAACCTTGAGCTTTCTGGTGAAGGCCGACAAAAACTCATCTGAAAAATCAAGCGCGGACAGGAAAGACAAGCCGAGGCTGTGATACAGCCCTCTTAACGTAATTGGCTTTCATTAGACTCTTCGTCATTGAATACGGACAACATAGCTCTAAAGTATAGCGCCATACACCCCTACCAGAAACCATGGTATCCATTCCGACCCACCACCGCATTAGTCATACTTTGCGTGATCCATACATGTAATTCCTCATATCTCACATTCAGTACTCCTCAACCGCACAGTTCGGATGGAGGACGTAGACGATCTGCTCTGCAGTGCTTGAGCTGCCCTCCTCGTCCTCACCAACCAATCCTTGGCCCCGGATAGCCATCAGAATATTTTCCTATGAGGTGTTAGTATTGTGTCATCGTTGGAGCCAGAGTAAACATACCTTGACCATTCTCTTGATAATCTTTTTTGTCAATGCCATCTCTGCATGGTAATCATCCTCACCCGATAGCTCATCCTCTTTCTGTTCCAAGTACCATTGGACCAAAGTGTCACCATCAACGCCTTCCCCTTGTGCTTTCTCATCCTCGTTGACTCTCTGGACCAAGAGATTAACCACACTGATGTACTTGTCGTATGTGATCTTTGTCTTTGGTCTCTCCCCAATGACTGGAGCTGGAGTTGCGCCATTGGCTCCTGCACCACTATTTGGTGCATCGGCTCCATCCTCATCCTCATCATTGCCGTCGGCCATCGGCGAGTCTCCATCGGTGTCTCTGCGGCGGCCATTGGTACCGTTCGGACCCAGAGCTTCCTCGTCATCTTCATCAACCTCCACATCGTCTTTTTCAACGGAGATGATACTCTGTCGGAGTAGATTGAAAGCTTCAATAACCATACTTGGGACAATTTCTTCGACGCAATTGGCCTTCGCGATAGCTTCAGAAAGACGGATCATAGACTCGAGTTGGCGGACAGTAATTCTGTAGCTGTTTCGTCCAATACCTCCTTGTGCATCGTCACTTCTGAGCTCCTTGTACTTCTGAACAAGAACTTCTTTAGCCTCGGGAGTGAACTCTGGCTTGAAGGTTTTTGCAAATCGTATGTATCGTTGGAGTTGTTCGGTGGTAAACTCTGGCTGAACAGCTTCGTCACGTAGTTGGTGAATGCCGACAATATGCTCAGCAAGATGTCTGTCAACACTCTCGTTACACTCATCTAAGATGACGAAGAACAGATCGAAACGAGACATGATAGGAGCAGACATGTTAATGTTAGCTCGGAGGGTAGTCTTTCGGTTGTATCGACCCCCGACTGGGTTTGCTGCTGCCAGAATGGAAGTCCTCGCATTCAAAGTGGCTTGAATACCAGCCTTTGCGATGGAAATGGTTTGCTGTTCCATAGCTTCGTGGATTGCAACTTGATCGCTTATATCCATTTTATCGAACTCGTCAATAGCACAAATGCCATTGTCTGCCAGCATCAACGCTCCGGCCTCGATTGTGAACTCTCCAGTCTCCTCATCCTTAACAACCGCGGCTGTAAGACCGGCTGCCGAAGAAGCCTTTCCAGATGTGTACACAGCACGAGGCAAGAAGGAGCAAATATACTTCAAAAATTGAGACTTCGAAGTTGAAGGATCGCCGACAATGCAAATGTTGATATCGCCACGGAGAGACATTCCTTCAGGGGTTGTTTTACTTAGACCTCCCATCAACTGGAGTAGCAAGCCTTTCTTGACGATCTCGTGGCCATAAACCATGGGTGCGAGAGAGTTGACGAGTCGAGAGTAAATGTGATCGCTGTGAACCATCTTTCTGAGATCCTCGATTTCGGCATGGGTCATGGATGCTAGAACAGCTTCTTGAGCATGGTCTCCGGGCTCGTTGGGGTCGATGGGAGCTGTTTGATTAAGGGAGGCGAGAATATTGTTCGACTGGCGATTCAATTGCTGGCTCACAGATGATCCTTTGGTAGAAGTATCGGGTGTGACCATACAGGCCAAGAAAGCGAGCCTGTAAGTAAGATCTCGAACACCGAGAGCTTTGAGACCTGTTACTCCGCTTGCATCGCCAGATCTATTCTGGTTTTCGCGCACAGCTGTCGGTCGAACCCCAGGCAGCCCAAGTTGGCTGACATCGGGAACCACAATCAAAGCACCAGTGAAAATACACTTCTCTCCAGCCTTGGCTCGGTCCACAATTTCTCCTCTAAGAATAATATCCATGGTTCGTGGCATGCTTCCTGTTGGGATTTCAGAGCTGTTCTCCTGAACTCGAACTTTCTGCCAATCGACGAAAGTGCTCTGTCTAATATCCAATCTCCATGCCAAACGATTCCCGCAGTTCTCGTTCGGACATTGTGTAGGTTCTGTGTATCGAAAGGTCTGTTCAATATTGGGAATGGTGCTTCTGCAAGCTTCGCAAATGAACGTCGCAAGGGACAGTTCAGGTCGAACTTCTGACGTTCTGGTGACTGTGCCAGAAATGGAAAGAAGCTGTCCAATGTTGGCAGTGCGCAAGTGACGAACGCGAGACACAAGAGGCAGATTGTAAAAGGCCAGCGCGAAAAGCTTGTCTGTCTGTTGGTTTGTCGTTTTTTCTCCTTGGTAGTCAGATTGACTTGCCGATGCAGCGTTACTGGCTCCGGAAGATGTCTGGTTGCTTGACGCTGTGGGTTGACGATGGTCACGGAAATATCTTGGTTCGTATTTTGCAATCATGTTATGCAAGCCTTTTGTCAAAAAAGGCAGGAATCTGTAATACTCCTCCACAACTCCCTCCGCCAGTACACCGCCCTTGTATTGAGAGAGATGCGTATAGTCAACATAGAGGGTGGAAAGTTGATACGTTCTTAAGCCGTGAATCTGAGCAATGTAATATTTGTCTGTTGTCACAGCGCTGGAAGGAGGCGCTCCTGACGCTGATGGCTCTTCGACGAAACTAGGGACTGTCAGATTTGTTGCGTATTCAGGGGCTACTTTTCTTACCTTTCCAGAAACTCCTCGAAGTTGATCTGGACATATTGGCCGATCGCATCTTCAACACGAGGGACCGCGCGGTCCTTCCGCTTTGGCCGTCCATTTCCCTGTGGTACCTGATCATCTGCGAATCCCTCATCATCACTCAGAGGCGCAACACTCTCAGAAGGTGGGCCCCTTGGTCTGGCAGAGGAACCCCTTTGAATAGGACGACGTGGAGTCGCATTTCTGCTAGACATTCCTCCCATATCGGACATTGCATCGGACATCATGACTGAAGCCATTGTGGGCGATTGCGAGTATTGGGAGTGGTTTTGCTTGAAGTTGTGTTATTGATTTGGCGGGGAGGTTTTCAGGAGTTGATGGCGGGCGTTAAAATTGAGACAGTCGCGGTCTGACGCGCAAAAAGACGCGACTTTTGCCTCTTGGGCGTGAACAGGTCGCCGTAATAGAGTGGTTTTTGGGGGGGATAGGTGAAGCCTGACTTGATTGGACTAATAGTACCTTGGTATTTCATAGCTCTGCTTTACTGATTCTCACTGGGGTTAACTAGATGGATACCTGGTGTTGTTGCTCCCAAAACTGCAATTCACCTTGTCGAGTTTTCCCAACCTATCGTCGTTCTAGCAGTATCCAAAGCTTTCACTCGCCTAGCATTCGACCTCAACATCCAAGTCTACGCTAGACAGTGAAGCTTCAGAAGTTTATGTACATCTCATGCTTAAGTTTTCGAATACTTTTACACTTTGATGTGTTATTATGATACAAAAGAGTGAGGATATCTGAGCAAATTTCACTTCCACTCATGTCTCAAGTGTATGTTTTCTTTCGACTCGCAGCCGAGAGCTAGTTTCATCAACGTCATCACTTCACTCGAGTGAAATATGTCACATTCTCGAACCCCCAAATCTTCCGGTCACATTTCCAGTCATATATTTCAACACTGCGAAAAGGCTGTTTACAACGATGGATGACTTCAAAAGGCCCTCCAAGTCTCATCTCATGACCTACCACATCGGCCGCGGCGAACAAGGCGTCCTAACCTACGAACCCTACAAATCCTACCTCCTCCCTCACTGGCGCTTCCGCACTATTCCCATCGCGCAGAAATCCTCAAAGATCCTCTGGGAGAAATTCCTCCAGTTCTACGACAACGATGATTTCGTAGGGATGGACATGGCCCGCAAGTTCATTCAGATGGGTATGACAAGGTCGAAGAGATATGCGAATTACAAAGGTGGAAGGAAATATGTCGATGGGAAAGAGAAAGGGGTTCAAAATGAGAGGAGTCAGGGGCATGAGGGGAAGGAAGAGAAAGAGGAGGCTAGTATGGTTTTCAGGGTGGTTTGGGAGAGGTGTAAGGAGCATGAGGGGTACCTGGAAATGAAGAAGGAGTTTCAGAAAGAACAGAAGGAGTGGGTTAAGAGCGAGAGGAAGGATGATGACTAGTACTCGTACCCAATGACTTCAACGGCAGTTTCATCTACAACACTGTCAGCCGAGGGAACTGGTCAGCGGTACGAGCAAGGACTCTCGGCCAATCTTCCACACATCAATTACTCGATCTCACGACAATTTACAAAGAAGTATGACAGCAAGAATCCACACCACACAATCCAGTTTCATGGTCACCTTCTCGATCTCCTTATATATCCGTCAACAACAAAAGTCACTCGTAGACACGCTCCTTCATTCTCGTCTCAACGCGTCCCCTTTCCTCCTCTAGCACCTTCGTCGAATCGGTCCACTGCTGACGTTGAAGTTGTCGGCCAGCCGTGAAAAGAACTTGCTGGTCTTCTTCCCAACAACAGGAGCGGATGAGACGGGTGGCTGTGGTTGAGGTGGCGATCATGTCGAGGTCGGAGTCGGGACGGCTGGAGGTGGGAGTGGTGGGAAAAGATGGGAGAGTGGTGAGAGAGGCGAGAGAGGCGAGAGATGGGAGGAACGAGAGGTTTGGAAGAGCTGGGAGGATTGGTGGTGGTGCTACTGCTACTGGTACCAGAATTGGTGCTGCTGGTGGAGTGGCGACGAAGCCAACTCCACGACCAGGGATCTGGACCGGTGCATATGCTGGCTCGAAGAACGAGTATCCGTACTTCTCCATTCCTGGTCGGACTATCTGCTGCCAGGCCCTTGGGAGGATGAAAAGAGAGATGTGGTGTTTGTGTTTGTGTTGGAAGATTGTGCTGCGGTTGCTGCTGGTATGCTTGAGCTTGGGGATGAGATAATTCGAATCGACGAGGAAGGAGGAAAGAGAGGAAGGATCGCAGAAGAGGAGAGGTTTAACTATACCCCAAGCTTACACTTGGGGGTGAGTGAACTGTCTAAACACAATGGCATCGTGGAAGTCCTCGAAGTGGTGGTTGACAATAAGGAAAATACGGTCCTCGCTTTGCTACAGTATTGTGTTTGGTGACAACACTAGATCATATACAGAACAACACTAGATCTTAAAGGTCCAATCGTCGGATTGGAGATCAAAAACAATTGCACGAAATTAGACGCTTACTCGCATAAGTTAGTCTCAATTACCTGGAGAGTCGGAGGAAAATAGCTATGGAATTGGTCCGTGAGTGAGATATGTCTTAGACGGAGAGCACGTCTCAGGACGAAGTGAACATGACCTCAACCAAATTCTCAATTACCATAAGAATTCAGGAATCATAGTAGATGAAACCCTCGTATATCTTCCGGGAATCTGGAAGAAGAAGAACGCGTGCTTCATTTAAAGTTGATGCATGCACACCGAAGGAAGGTGATGGTGAAACTTTAGATGACAGCTTGAGACGTATCAAATTGTGAATGCCTATCATTGATGGTGAAAATCATCAGGTATATTAAGTGGATGTAGCAGTGTATTGGAATATGTAATGAAAGCCCGTTGATAGATTGATCCGGTATAAGCAGGTTCCTAATAACGATATGATCAATCGAAAACCCCTTGGAAAGGTTGTGTGGACTACCATGATAATGAGTTCAATAGGATCTGGAGAGAAAGGTAGTATTATCTGCGCAGATCGGCGCCCAGAGATTCACGGTGTGGTCATTGGACATCGTGTGATTCATGTTTTGGCATGACTTTCGCACGTACTCCCGAACCAATCCCTTGTAAAGCAAGCTCAAAAGCCCGTAACCATTTCTATACTCACACGCAATGAGTCATCATGCCCTTTACCATCCAACGCCCTCCATGCCCTAAACGCCAAGATCCAAATACAACCAACCTCTCAAGCCTTCTTCGTTTCCACCAGGTCGAACGAATGTATCTGTAATCAGTTAGGATTTCCCCTTTTGCCTCAAGTCTCTTGCTCCATTCAAAGGAAAAACTCACACTCTCGGCAAAAGCAATCCAGTCCTCTAACCCTCTCACATACGGATCCGCCATCCCATCCGGTATCATCTCATGGCCCCAAACCACAATCTCCTCAAAGCCCGCTTGTTCCTCCATAACCTTCACCTCAGGCTCTTCATCTTCTTCCTCTTCCTCCTCTCCTTCCACCTGGTCATTCTGTGTCTGAACTGGCGCTCTCGGCAAAACCCTCTCCGTCTTCTCGACTACTACACCACGGTATTTGGAGGGGACTTTTAAGACTTTGCCGTGGAGTTTGCGGCCGCGGAAATAAGCTATGGTTTTGCCATCTAAATTGTACTAGTTTAACAACTCGATGATTACACACTCCAATGTGAATGTGGCAAAAGTGCAAGGCATACCTGGCTGCGCAGTTGGATTCCAATATCGTCTCGAAGTGTTGACAGCGCCATTGTGGTTTATTCTGCAAGGCAGCACATTGGGCGTACATTTGCCGCGATACGTTTTACTTCTCTCGAGGGCGAGCATGCTGGACTGGGGTTTGTGAGGTTTTCGAACAGGTCTGGAATCGGAAGTTGCAGAGGATGTTGAGTTAGACTGGACCTGTATTGAAGTGCTTGTCGCGAAAGTCAAGCGAGAGACGCGCCGACGCGATGAGCCAAGGCGAGGCCCAAGCTTTCGCCAAATCTACAGTATAGTACAGGGTTCTTAACTTAATTCCGAGTTGCAGCCATCAACTGAACGCCGGGTTTTGAGGGTTTTGGGGCTTTTGATATAACCCTTTCATCCTTTCGTATCAATTTTGAGGTGGCGGTCATGAAAGGTCGCGTGTCCATACTGTTATGTACCAGCCCATATCTGCTTGATCCTCGAGTTGATTGTTTGCTCTCGGCCCAGACTTCGTCAGACCTGCCTGCCATAAGGTATCTCACCATAGCTTGCTTCAGCGCTTCACCTATCGATCGAAACACTTAAAGTCCAGTCACGTTTCAATCCCATCCCCAAGCTCCTGTCCTTCCCAGAGCACGGAAGAAAATGAACCGGATAGATGTGTGTTGAGCATGGTGGGCTTCTTGTCTGAAGCTTGAGAGTCTGCAAGTCAATGCGGTTGGTGGTGATTGCCAAGGGTCGAAGGTGTGGAGGGGTAAGTTACAGTAGAGGGTAGGAATGCCGCCAGGGGCCGGGGGCTGCAGCAAGATCCCGGTACATTACATACACATTTCACAGGGAAGCAAAGTGCGTTTTCCATATGGAGAGCGAGCGTCAAGAATGTGGTAAATCACAGTACGAAGGAAGACCCTGAATATCTTTCATGAGTCGCTCTCTGAAAGTCGGTCAAGAAGAAGAAGAAGAAGAAGAAGAAGAGTACGTGGCCAGACCAGGCCAGATTTCGAGCGCAAGTCGGGCTTCTACAATGTCCGGAAAGTGATAATGGGAGCTGGAATGGGAATGGTGATGTCAAGACTCGCTCGCTACCATCCAGATGATCAGATCTCACGTCCGCAAGACAGGCGAGACAGGCTCTTGGATTTTCCTGGACTGCGTTGCACTGGGAAACGCCGCGGAGTGTTGGGCCCCTGCAATCGTTCCAAAGACACCTCATAATCTGGACTTGTACAGTACATGGATTATTGCGAGCCCTCATGCAGGGTACCAGGCACTGCATCGACCCCATTGGCAGCTCAGGGGCAAAGAGTTCTGCCTCAACCTTCTTCTTGCTCACATCACAACGACTCCGAGCATGTCAGCTTCTAGAAACGCTACCTTCGCATTCGCCTACTATGAACTATCCAATTGGATACCTATATTGGAACTTCAAGCTAAAGTCAATTACTGGAGAGGGAAATGCTCAGTCCGGTCATTGCGATGCCTGCGATGCAATCCTCCACATGCACAGACATGCGCTGGGCTTTGCTTTACTTTGCTTTGCTTTGCTTTGCTTTGGCCAAAATGCACTAGAGGTGGGGCAGCAAAGTGGTCGATGTATTGGGTTTACCTCCCCCTCCCTTGCCCCATTTGAGGAAGGCTGGAACACCGCCTTTCGTCATGAGGGGCACTGTTCCTGGGAGTGCTGCTGCTGCTGCTGCTGCTGCACAGGAAGGCCGATTCACTGAACATCATTGTCCAGCCCATGGATGTACGTCCGAGGCCGGGCCATTTATTTTGCGTCCATCCTCTTCTCTTTTCTTTTCTTTTCTTTTCCTTTCCTCTCCCCTCCTCTCTCTCCTTTTTCCTATCTACATTACTCAGAACCTTTTACCTCTTTACCTCTCCTCAGCCCCGTCCCCTGTGTCTCATTGAATACGGCGATTTTGCGCCGGGAATTCGTTCTTGTGCTTCGCGCCCTCTAGTTCCTCAACAAGTTTTGCCCCGAATCTCTCCCCCTCGAGAGTAGTACACGCAACTCTCACGATGACTTCCTACCTTCCCACAGCTGTTACGCAGCCGTTGGCGCGCGGCGTCGACTTGCTTCGGGGGACCCTTGGAGGCATGTCCTGGGGCCCAGCTTTGTCTGTTTCCAAAGCAGCTGTCACGTCTCTCCTAAGTAAAATAGAAGTCGGACAGCTGGTTATTGTCGATGAAACGAATGGGCAAACGACTACTTACGGGCAAAAGATCGCAAAGGAACATTCCAGAAAATCCAATGGCGTCAATGGTGTTCATGGCGCATCGAAGAGGGCGGGAGTGATCCGTAAAGCCGAATTGGTAGTCAAGAGGGAGGCGTTCTGGGTGCGATTGTTTCTGTTTGCCGATATGGGATTCGCGGAGGCATACATGTTGGGGGACTTTGAATGTGAAGATTTGACGAGCTTTTTCGAGGTAGGCTGAATGCCCCCAGAATGTCCCAGACCATGACTAACCTTGCAGATCTTCATCCTGAACCGTAGCCAGCTTGCCAATGCAACGACACTGACTTCCTCGATTGCCGCGACCATAACTGGACTTGCGAGGAGCACCAACACACTTTCCAATTCCTTGTTAAATGTGTCAGCCCACTACGACATCAGCAATGAGATGTTCGCCGCTTTCCTGTCCGAAGACATGACCTATTCTTGCCCGATCTGGAAACCTGTTTCCAGTGCTGATGAGACAGAAGAAACCCTAGAAGCTGCTCAAATGACGAAATTGAACCGATTCATAGACGGCGCGCATATTAAACCTACAGACCATGTTCTGGAGATCGGTACTGGCTGGGGATCTTTCGCGATAGAAGCAGTGAAGAAGACTGGATGCAGAGTCACTACTCTAACACTGTCAATTGAGCAGAAGGCACTGGCCGAGAAGAGGATTGCGGCAGCTGGATTCACGGATAAGATCGAAGTGTTGCTCATGGACTACAGAGCACTGCCAACTCCCAAAGTGCTATATGACAAAGTCATTTCCATCGAAATGTTGGAAGCAGTAGGAGCGGAATACCTTGAAACCTATTTCTCTTGCATACATCGGCTTTTGAAGAAAGACGGCATTGCGGTCTTCCAATGTATCACGATGCCAGAAGGACGATACGAAGCATATGCAAAAGGAGAGGATTTCATTCGGAAATATATCTTCCCCGGCGGTCATCTGCCATCTATCAGCCAGCTCGTGGAGAATATTAGCAAGGGATCGGAAGGAACGCTTGTTGTGGAAAAGATCGAGAATATTGGAGGCCACTATGCAAAGACGTTGCGGTTGTGGCGCGAGGAGTTCGTCAAAAACTTTGAGTCACGGATCCGGCCGGCCTTGATGAACGAGCACGATAATATGGGTGAGAAGGAGGTGGAAGTGTTCCGTAGAAAGTGGATCTACTATTTCGTCTATTGTGAGGCTGGTTTTGCTACCAAGACCCTGGGGGATGCCATTATTACCGTAGGCAGAGAAGGCGCCATGGAGTTGATGGAGGGGATCCCATTATGATTTATGCCACCTAGCGTGCATTCGATTCAAGCGCTGGAGTCCGGAAGACACGATATTTGATTTCTTGGCAGCGTAGAGGGTTCGTGGAGCGGTAGATGCGCTATTGTCCTGCCGTTTGTGGTAGATTCGAGATATAATTCCCCATTCCGACCGTAGCTTTGACTTATGAGATCGAATTTATTACTTCCTTTCCTCAGGTATCTCAACGTTTGCCTTTCTTCTTCTTTTGTCCTTTAGGTTTCTTTGGTCCAGGTGTTGCTGTTGGATACCGTTGAGCATGCTCGACATCGAAGCCTGACTTGTGTCTTCTGAACAGCAACATTGTAGCTCGAGCATCCTCGATACTTGAATGTTCTCCTCCCTGGATGTCCACCCCCAATAACTCCTTAGCCAGCTTCCTCAGACTCGGCGTCCTTCCTCCATTGTACTTCCTGAACCCTGAATACCGCGACGTATCTCTAATGTCTTTCCTTGGATGGCCCAACATCATGGCTGCCAAATCATTCTTGATCGCATGTCCAATCAAAACTCTCCCCTCCAATATTTCCGCAATCTCCTTCTGAACGACTTCGAAATCCCTCGCGGTCGTCATATTTTTCGGCGAGACACCACTGACATACGTCCTCCAGTCCGTAACAAACTCCTTCGGCTTCACAAACGAATCGTACACCTGCGTGCCGTGAAAGTTGACAATACTGACTCGGGCTAAGACAGACTGTGCTCCTCCTTCCCCCACTCCCACCATTTCGCAATCGATTCCTACGTATTTGCCAATGTCGACGCCCTCAATCAAGCCTCCATTGATTATATCTGCCTTTGTGCCTTTGATCGTGGTATCCTTCAGACCTCCTCCATATGCCTCGGCGAGATCTTTCGGTGAGATATCATTGTCTTCTGCCCAGAGAGCCAGCGAAGCAGAAGGTGCCTTCGCATCTTCAGGTGCTTCTAACTGCTCTGGTGATGGCACGGCTGCCTCGACACTTCCGCCGCTACCCATTTTTCTCTTCTTTGCGACCCTTGAAGGATTGGGTACGACTTTGAACGGTTTGACCGGGTTGCCTTCTAACCTCCTACGCTTTGCGATGGAGTTTTGTTGTCGCTCAGTAGGAATCGCTTTCCGTTTCCGCTCCGTACTAGCTTTCGATTCTGCTTTCAACGTCGCCTGGAGCTTCTTCCAATTACTCGAAAATTCCGGTGCCATTTCGTGATAGCCTTCGTCACCGATTCATTTCCTTTCTGATGCTGGAGTGAAAAGTTGAGTACAGAATAGAATGTGGTTAAAATGAAAGTTCAAGATGAAGCTTCTCGGTCAGTCTGGAAATTTCTCCAGCCAATTTTTAGGCGAGGCTCAGAAGCATCCCGCCGCTAAAACACCCCCCAGCCTCGTCTCTTGCCCCTCCAAGAACATCAACGAGCAACGAGGAAATCATCGATGTCACTCGCGCAACAATTAATTTTCATCGATTAAATCGCGGTTTCCATCATGGCGGGGGGCGCACAGGCTCAAGATAGTAATGTGGGGTCGCCGGCGCCGAAGCAGAAGGGTCGGGCGACGGTGGATACATTGAAGTGAGTCTTGATTTCGCTGGTCGCGAGGCCGAGTGGACTTGTTTTTACTGACGCTGGTACAGGATCGGTTGTATTGCTATGGTAGTCAAAGTGAGTACTACTCAACCCAGTCTCATGTCAAAGCAACCTCAGAGAACACATTCTTGTTTAGACTTTTAATCTTTCATGTGATTACTGAAGTCGAGAATAATGCTAAACGATATATAGGATGGCAAACCACGCAAAGCAGAGATTCTGAGTATCAAAGAGACTAAGAGTGGTCGGCAATTCTACTGCAATTTCGATAACTTTAACAAACGTCTTGATGAATGGGTACCGACTGCCCGCATTGACTTCACTCAAGAGGTAGAATGGCCAAGTCCAGAGAAACCCAAAGAGACGAAAAAGGCTTCTGCCCCTGTGGCAAGAAAGACAGTTGCTCAAAAGAAAGGTCAGAAACGACCTGCAAGGACGAGAGAGGCATCAATAGCTTCAGAAGCAAGCACGCCACGGCCTTGGCCAGAATTCTCGGAATCTCAGAAGGCTACCCCAGATCCAGAAGGCGAGGAGAAACTTACTCTTGCCCTGGATCTTGATGCTACCCCAGGAGCCGAGGAAGATGATCCCATGGATGTGGATGAAGTTGTTCAGAGCGCTGTAGCGGCGAAAGCAGAGCCTCCTGAGCAGTACAACCGGGAGGAAGAGATTGAGAAACTTCGAGTTGGAGGGTCTATGACCCAAAACCAAGCCGAAATCTCCCGTATCAGGAATATCTCGAAAGTACAGTTCGGTAAATACGAACTCTACCCGTGGTACTTTTCACCGTATCCAGAAGCCTTCACGCAAGAAGATCTGATGTACATTTGCGAGTTCTGCCTGAGTTACTTTGCCGACAGTAAATCATTTACACGGCATCGACATAAGTGTACCTTGCAGCATCCTCCTGGAAATGAGATCTACAGAGATGACTATGTTTCATTCTTTGAGATCGACGGCCGTCGTCAACGGACCTGGTGCCGGAATCTCTGTTTGTTGTCCAAGATGTTTTTGGATCATAAGACACTTTACTACGACGTCGACCCGTTCTTGTTCTACGTCATGACAGCTAGAGACGAGAAAGGTTTCCACCTAGTCGGATACTTCTCCAAAGAGAAAGAAAGTGTGGACGGGTACAACGTCGCTTGTATCCTCACACTCCCACAATTTCAAAGGAAAGGCTACGGTCGCCTCCTCATTCAATTCTCGTACGAGCTCTCCAGCATCGAAGGCAAGCTCGGCTCTCCAGAAAAGCCTCTTTCCGATCTAGGACTCCTCTCCTACCGACAATACTGGACCGAGAACCTCGTCGAAGCTCTCATCGAAGCCAATGAGACAGACTCCAAAGTCAGCATTGACATGCTGGCGAATAATCTGTCTATGACGTCTCAGGATGTGGAGAGTACGCTGCAGGCGTTACAGATGCAAGTTTATCACAAGGGCGAGCATAAGATTATCCTGCCCACGCATCTCATCAAGAAGCATGAGACGATGAAGGAGAAGCAGAAGACGAAGCCGAAGAGGGTTATTGATCCAACGCTGATACAGTGGAAACCACCTGTTTTTACGGCGAGCTCGAGGACTTGGGGCTGGTAGATGGAATTGGGTGGATCGGTTTGGGTTGGATATACTTATGGCGTCAGGGATACGGCAAATAAAGGCGTAGTGATAGGTTGTAGAGTAGATTGATATCACAAAATTGTGAGGATTCATGGCAGGATGAATTGATGCCTTTCGCTATAGCGTTGCGTATGTCTACTTTCAAGGGTGCCTGCCTCCTGAATCCTATTATTACATTATTAACTCACCTTCAGCCACCCTTCTATTCTCAGCAGACATATTCGACCCTTCTTTCTAAGCCTGCATCTACGTCCTTTCTGATTTCACTTGCCACGTCCTTCGAAAAGTACGCAATGCCGAGCTCTTGACTAGTATACCAACTGCAAAGGCTTCGAGTTAGCATGATCTGAATCAAAACATACACTCCCGTGTTTCCGTCATGTCAAATAACATCATGGCTCGAGAACGTACCTCGCACGGTCCATATTCCCACTCCCCAGCACCGTCACCTCTTCATCAACAATGACTAATTTCAGGTGACTCTTTACCGGCTCCTCGTCCCTCTGCACGCCATCACTGGGGTGATAATACCCAATCTTTAGCCCTCCCATCCTGCCCTCACCCCTCTCAATGTCCACATTCTCATCTAGACCTCGCTTCGTACGTTTCCCACAGACCTTTCTATACCACCTCCTCAATTTCCACATCTCAAACTCCGTAACCGTACCAGCGGTAACTAGTTGCTCCAATATCATCAATCGGCTGCTCGTCACGAGATGCACGTCGACGCCGCGGTTGAGGGCGGAGCGTAGAGCAGCGATAACCGGGAAACAGGTAATGTTGGGGGTTTGGATATAGATGGTGGAAGTTGCAAGGGAGAAGGCTTGTAATAGGAAGAGGTTGAGAGGAGTTGGTGGAGATGGTGGTGTGGAGACGATGAGAAAGCGGGGGTTCAAGTGGTGGGGGGAAGGGAGAAGGATGGTTTGGGGAGGGAGTAATGTTGGTGGGAAGGCTCTTTGGGTGATTAGTGAGGTTGTTGGAGCTGCTGTTGCGGTTTGAGGTGTTGCTGAATTTGCATTTGTTACCAATCCTGGTAATTGGGCATTTGTCTCCTCAGACTCGTTGTCTTGAGGTAGAGAAGCAGGCAAGCTCGTCTTTCCTTGCGCCCAAAATGCGACCCAGAAATCAAAAAGCTTCGCCGCAATACCACCTCTCATCTCAATACACCCCTCAAACCAATTCTCCCAGCTCACATTACATGATGGCATGAATGCGAGCTTGCGATCCACGAGAATGAATTTAGGATGCATGACGCTAAACGGTCGTACAAACACACTCTTCACATCCATATCTAGCCCCGTGAGATCTTCAGGTGCGGGCAGTCCTATATCAGCCCATGTTGACGCTGAGTAGACTTTCCCATTTAGCGAGGATGTTTGGAAAAGTTTCTGGGCGATAGATCGCGAGGAGAAGCATAATCGGACATTGATCTTGCGATTCTGGGATAGGCCTTTGCTTGAGAGTTTTAAGAGGAGAGAAGAGATTTGTTCTTGGGAGATGGATTTCGCCCAGAAACAGGTTACAATGATGAGCTCATGGCTTGTGGACTCGCATTTTTGGAGAGTGCTGGTGAGGATCTCAGCACCCGTGCCGAGGTTGAAGGAGAGTGGTCGGGAGGTGGTGATTAGATTTGAGGCATCAGAAGACCAGTAATTTGGCGACTCAGTTGTGGTGGATTGGGCGGCCTTCTTGACATTATAGAGCCAGCCTTCTGTGAGGGCTTTGGTGAGGGTCGCCATGATAAAGGAATCAGATGCTGGTGTGTGGGCATCGTGTCATGAGGCGGTATAAAGGGAAGCCATACTTGCGCGAATTTAATGGAGTTTAAAATAACGAGTTTGGTAAAGTATTGGGAATGGTACCTGACATTGCTGAGGTTGGAGGAGGAAAGAAAGTTGGCAGAGCATGACCAAGCTGATGTTGACAGTCACGTGAGGCATCTCGCCAAGAGGACGCCCTTGGCAATTAAGTCTGAGAAGTAATTATCTATATCAATAATGGAAGAGGAATCGACTGCTTGTTTCGCCAAAGAGTGAATGGGCTCGCAATTTTTGATATGTAGAGTTGTACAGCTATAAATGAGAAGGCACATTTGTCCACAAGCTGGGAGGGGCAGTTTGCTAAAATGGCAACCTCGCAACAATCAAGAAGTTCGTCCCCGATCAGTATCAAAAGTCAACAGACAACAGTCGAGCTCAAGAAGGATGATTGCAGAGTTCTCGGGGTTGCCTCGGAATTGCGAATCCTCGAGGCTGGCCTTGGCGCCAACTCCTCCACAGTTCCTTGAAGGCAAAGGCTGGTCTCTAGGAATCGCTACAGGCTCACTTAAAGTATTGCGCTGCCAATGGACAATCAGCCAGGTAATAAGTAGTTCGTAGGATCATTAATTCAGCCACGTACGGTGCCTTGGGGCTTCAGCTTCTCTGCTCTGCTCTTCAGCCTCGTGTGTTCAGTTGTTGCAGGGATCTAAACCTCGGCATCTCGAACGGGCGGATGACGGCTGCGTTGACGATTGCCACAGCTTCCTCCGCATTCTCTCCCCACACCAGCTATTCTACCCCATTCTATCTGCGAACTACTTCTATTACACCTCCTTTCCTTTTTCAAACTTCGAGAACTCATTATTTCTGTGGCTTATTGACCACCATGGCCCCCAATAGACAAGTTATACTCCCTGTTATCCCTTTAGCCAAAGATACTGTCCTCCTCCCCGGAATCGTCCTGAGGATCCCAGTTGCTAGCAACCGCGCTGATATCCCCGCCTTACTATCCAATGTTTACAGTCGAGCTGCATCGAAAACCCACAGTCAGAGGCTCGATAATGTCAACATCGCATGCGTGCCGCTGGGCTCGCCTTACCTTACGAGCCATGGCCAGAAGATGATAACGGGGGACGAACGGAATCTATCAGCGAAGCAACGTCAGGACGTGAATCCTGGCAGTGCCACAAAGGATGACATATTTGGTTATGGAGTGGCTGCGAAGATAACTGGAGTCGAGGGACGAGGTACCGGCGAGTTTGCTTTATTAGTGGAGGGGATTGCTCGGATTCGGATCGAAAAGGTCACCCAAGAACGCCCATTCTTTGAAGCAGAAGTCACATACGAATATGACGATGGTAGGCCCAAATAAATATATGGTAAAAATAAGGCTAACACCCACAAGCAATATCAGCGGAGGATGTCGCAATGCAAGGACTGTTCGCACATCTCAAGCAGCTCTCTCGCGAACTGCTGACACTCCTTCGTTTGTCCTCGCTTCTTCCCAGGACTTCCGGATCTGTTGGGCTATCTCCAGTTCTTGCTCGGCGACTCGAATTATATATTGCACGGAAAGGTTTACAAGATGCAGGCGTCTTGGCGGATTTCATGGCAAACATAGTTGAGGCTTCATTTGAGGAGAAGCTGGAGGTTCTCGCTGCTCTCGATGTGAAGGACCGCCTCGAGAAAGCTATTGAGCTACTTCAACGCCAAGTCGGAAACATCAAGAACAACGTTAGCATTACAACCTTTACAAGCACAAGTCTTCCTGCAAACATCGACCTGGATCAGGTGAATCGAATTAATAATCAGAGGACACGAAGACATGGCAATGCAGGAATGACGCTACCGAATGGCCTGGGGGTGGGAGCGCCTGGGGAAGAAGACCAAGAACCGAATGAAATGGAGGAGTTAAAGAAGAAAATTGAAGCTGCCAAAATGACACCAGAAGCTGCAAAGGTTGCCGACAGAGAACTCAAGCGGTTAAAGAAGATGTCACCTGCTCAAGCGGAATACCAAGTTACTCGAAACTACCTGGAAAATTTGACTGAGATCCCTTGGACTACAACCACCGAAGATCAACTTGGTGTGGAGACATTGACCAGAGCAAGAAAGCAATTAGACGATGACCACTATGGACTCGACAAAGTGAAGAAGCGTCTCCTCGAGTACTTGGCTGTGCTCAAGCTCAAACAGTCCATCAATGAAGATGTCAATGCGCAGATTTCAAAGGCAGAAGAAGAGAAATCGGAAGCGAAATTGGAGATCTTGAAGAGCAAGAAGATGATCGACAAATCGCCTATTCTGCTCCTAGTTGGACCCCCTGGTGTTGGAAAGACGAGTCTAGCAAAGTCAGTTGCCACAGCCTTGGGACGTAAGTTCCATCGAATATCTCTTGGAGGTGTGAGAGATGAAGCGGAAATCAGAGGACATCGAAGAACATACGTTGCAGCCATGCCGGGTTTGATTGTCCAAGGCCTGAAAAAGGTCGGGGTCTCAAATCCTGTCTTTCTTCTTGATGAAATTGACAAAGTTGGGTGAGTACCATTCATTATGTATTGGAAGCTTGTCTTGGACATACAGTTATCGACATGCTGTAGCCTGACTTGGGGCGTTGACTTTACCCGAATCTTTCTTCCTAGTCTTTGCATGCGTCTCTGACGGCCGTGAACACAATGCTGAATGTTTATGCAGGACATCGAATTTTCATGGTGACCCTTCTGCGGCCATGCTCGAAGTTCTAGATCCCGAGCAGAATCATACATTCACAGATCATTACGTCAATATTCCAATTGATCTAAGCAAGGTTCTTTTCATTGCAACTGCTAATAGCCTTGACACTATTCCTCCTCCTCTGCTAGATCGTATGGAAACCATCGGTCTATCAGGATACACCACTCTCGAAAAGCGCCACATCGCTCTCCAGCATCTGATCCCAAAGCAGATACGGACAAGTAAGCATCATTCACACTTAACGACCTGCCAAAGACTAACCCTTCGCAGATGGTCTCGGGGATGGACAGGTCGAGTTCAACAACGATGTAGTGTCCAAAATCATCGAGTCATACACTCGGGAGTCTGGTGTGAGAAATCTTGAAAGAGAGATTGGCTCAGTCTGTCGTGCGAAGGCTGTGGAGTACGCTGAAGCAAAAGACGCTGGCCATTCGGGTAAGTCGTTCCTAACCCTAGCAGGATATCACGAACTGAACTGTGTCGCAGAGAAGTACAAGCCCCAGCTGTCCGTAGAAGATATCGAGGAGATCCTTGGTATCGAGAAGTACGATGAAGAAATTGCCGAGAAAACAAGGTAATCCATCCCGATTATCCCTGACATTTGTTCCCGATGTCGTGTTCCCAATGCCATGGGCAATTGCGTGAAATGCAGGACAGGAGATACAAAATCTCCGCATTTATATTGTGGCTAAGCAAATGCTGACGAGAAATGACCAGTCGACCTGGGATCGTGACCGGTCTCGTGGCTTACAGCTCAGGTGGGAACGGGAGTATACTTTTCATTGAAGTCGCCGACATGCCTGGAAGCGGGAGTGTGCAGCTTACAGGAAAGCTGGGAGATGTCCTGAAGGAGAGTGTTGAGGTAGCACTAAGCTGGGTAAAAGCCCATGCTTACGAGCTGGGATTGACAGCTGATCCCTCGGAAAATATCATGAAGAATCGCAGCATCCACGTCCATTGCCCATCAGGGGCAATCCCAAAGGTATGTCTAATTTTGCACCATTCTAACTCTTTCTGACGGGTTCCAGGATGGACCGTCAGCTGGGATGGCGCATACGATCGCCCTCATCTCCTTGTTCTCCGGCAAAGCCGTCCCTCCAACAATGGCTATGACTGTAAGTTGTACTTGACCAATCCTCTGGGACTCAATTGACACAAAGTAGGGAGAAATTTCTCTTCGCGGCCGAGTCACTGCAGTTGGAGGTATCAAGGAGAAGCTCATTGGTGCTCTCCGTGCTGGCGTCAAGACCGTTCTCCTACCTGCCCAGAATAAGAAAGAGTAAGCATGCAATCCACCCGTTGATCTGCCCGAAGCTTAACGTTACCTAGTGCAAAGGATCTGCCACAAGAAGTCAAGGATGGACTGGAAATTATCCACATCAGGTATGTATCGCAATGTCTCTCTTCATCATCTAATGCTGATCAATTGTGCAGGCACATCTGGGAGGCAATGCAGCATGTCTGGCCCGGAGTACACTGGCCTGGAGAGCAGAACTTTGCTGGCATCGAGAGCCGATTGTAGCTCATCTTTCGAGCGATTTTTGACACGGCCTCCCGCTGCATTGTACAACGTATTCCCCCCTTTTCCCACTGGTTTCTTGTATCTGCCCTATTTCTGTCCAAGAGTTGCAGCACAGTGCAGGGAATTGGGAGGCAGGAAGGTGGTTTGATTGGCCCCATTCTCGGATCTCGAGGCCGAGAAATGGTGTCACGGCGTCAGACTATCTCGCACTGCATGTATGTAATGTAACTACCGCCATCAATCACCTGAAGATTCTTTTGATGCAACTTGAACACATGCTACCCCTTTTGCCCTAGCACAAGCCTGTATGATCTGCCTTGAACCCTGTATCGTCGTCCCAAGCATTCCAAATTCTTTCCAAATGAAACAAGGCGGACTCTGAGCCCATACCACTTCTGTTTACTTCTCGCTTCTTTTCTTGCATCATATCCCCCGCAGCTTACCCGGCCTCCTACCCTCGCTGCAAGATTAGCCAATCCTTTATTGTCATCCACATCTCTCTACCCCTCCTGTTCACGCACGTATCCCCGTACAGACATATGCAAGCCGCTCAACACAGGCGCAACACAACATATGCATGCAAGTCGCCGCTCCGAATACTTCGGAACCAAGGCTAGGAAAGCGGCGATCTGTTCGCTTGATTCCGAGGTGGGTGGGAAAGGCAAGGCGAGGTAAGGATGTGCCTACGGTGTAGATGTTATGTAGTGGAATGGTTTAGTGTATGGACATGGATAGACATGACTGGCAAAGCTGTGTTCTGCAGGAGATTGAACGTATGAAAAGCACGAGGATGCAGCTGAAATATGAGCTTGCCATTGATCTGCATGGTACTTGCCAGCTTGCTTGCACTGATATCGGATTTGCGATGGAGGCAGAATCCACTAAATAAACTTGAAAACGCCAGCCAAAGAAGCTGAGTATCACAACGCAACACACAAACTTCTGGGCCTTGTTCGTGGGAATCCCCTGGGTATGCTTGCATATCTGCATCGGTGCTCTTCATGCATGCAAGTATACGGATTAGAAGTGTTCGTGAGCCACAAGGACATCGAGCAACTTGAAGGAAGGACACATCAGAAAAGGTGAAGGTGGACATCGGTGTAAGCTACGCAAGCAGTTCATGCACAGTCCCGGAGATGTATTACCATCTGGTGTAATCGCACATGTACGAAAAATCGATGCCTGTGTTGGGATTTGTTTCGCAGGATCAGGAACCTCTATTGGTAAGGTCAAAATCCACATGTAAGAGTAGCGAATCGAGTAAATCAGACACAGCAACTACAATGAATCGAATCTCGACACATAACATAGGATGAGCTGAGAAAAAAGCGAGTTCATGCCGCACAGCACGTGTCACAATATCTCTTGTTTACTTTGGTTCGAAGGCGATCACTATGAACCAAGAATGTGACCAGTATTAGGGTGCTTTACTGTAGGGAAAAAACTCTTCATCATGAAATTACCAACAGCTTGAACTTCTCGCTGTCTATCTCTCGGGTCGACCAGATTAAGATGTACAATATCTCCTTAATTATTTCTCACTTCACCTGAGAGGAACTTGAGACGTCCATATTCGTTGCTTCTGTTCCTATGTACTCCACCAAGCTCTAGTACATGACTCCCGGACATGAAAACATGTGAAGCAAAGATATGCACAAGGACTCTGCCCACATGGGTATCAATGTCAACAAAGTTATCGTCCCCTCTCAACTAAGCGAAATTCAAATCACTCAGAAAAGAAAGAAAGACATTCCATTCCTCAAGCTTCTCCGGAAATATTGACCGAAGTCCCCGAGTCCCGAGTCCCGAGTCCCTGATCCCGTCATCGGTAGATCGTCGCAGAACAGAAAAATTCTCCATTCTTCAATCCCCTTCCGGACTTCGGAAAGATCTGATCTGATTGTTCGACCCGATCCCATTGGTTTCGATTTCTCGGGTCAAGTCACTGTCTCACCCACACATGAACACATACACACAGACGCAAAGATTCAGATCAGATTCAGATCACTGTCTCAGCCGCCTTTTACCGTGCGATTCCTTCCCACCCTCCCTTGCTTTTTGGTAGTTTGCATTAACACTCCGAAAATATGCATGAGCCGCTATAGTCTGACGAACTATAACAACATGCTTTGATGCATAACAGAGCGGATATAATAGCATGGCGTTTGTTGCGTGGCTAGCGTCTTTAGACATGCACTCCTGCGTTTGGTTTCTTATGCGGAGGATGCATTTTCTCAGCGCAACGCTCGCTTGGACTGTTTGGTTTGGTGCGTTCATGCGAGCACCTCTGCATTGTTGCTTTTCCAAGAGGCGTTTCGATCGATCATGATATGCTGCTTTTCTCCGTAGGGTGTATGATGATGCCATTTGAATCGTTCTTGAGATTGAGTCTGACCTTGGTTCAGATTGTGCTTTTTATTTTTCAGAGCTCTGTAGCCGACATTTGAAACATTTTGACAGCTGGGAATTGAGGCCGCAGATACTTGTCTTAGACACAGAATAACATGCTTAGGGAGCCGTGGCTCGATTTTTACATTCTTTATCGAGACACATGTGGGAAGACACGCTTGTGCCGTGATGACGATGGATCTTCGTTCTTTGCAAGTGCGTGGTCAAAGTAGCATCAAACTCACACAAGATTACATTTCGCCTATTCACAGGCACGATGTATTGTAGGACATGGCATGGCGAAGAGAAGACACTGCACAAACATAAGTTCAAGAGCATTGCATTGGGAAGTTGTGTCGCACACAGAGTGGGCTCGATCTTTGCGGCAGTATGGTAGACGTGGACAGTCTTTGCTAGAGGAGATTCTAGAAAGCAAAATGAGCTAACCGACTCTTCTCATCGTGGATATATGAGTCGATTGGTGCATCTTGGGGCCTAGACACGGATCTGCTCGGATGCTGAGCCGTAATGCCAATGTTAGCTTCAGCTAAATTACGAGACACCATACCGTATTGTGTAGTCTCTGCATGCCCCGATATTGTATAATTTATGCCGATCAAGATATACTCTTGGACTCGTTTCTCGAACCGGTATGATCAAACGAATCAACCATAGAAACTGTCATCAACAAGAGGGTGTCTCTTTAGAAAAGTGATGTATTGTTCTGGTCCCGCTGTCTTCCAAGGGTAAGGCGACAACAGCCAACGTGCAGGAGCCGTTGTATTGGTCCCATATTGCCGTAATCAAACGTGCAGTAGTTGTGCGATCGCCAACTAGACAGTCCCGCTATTGTGAAAAGCTGGAACGGAAAGGCATTCCGGAGGAGGGGGATATGCGAATCTCACGTACTCCACTGCCGGTCGTGCTTACAATCTCCTGGCACCAATTTACGGCTTGCACACCACTGGTGAAGTCAGCGAGGTGATCATTTGTTACATTTGCGGAGGACTGATGTGAAGAGGCCAGAAGTAAAGTTATGTCGGCGAGGATTTGCGCTTTGAGATATAAGCAGGTCGAAGGGACCATCACAGTCATTCAAGTTTAGCAAGGATTGCTCAAATGCCGACATCAAGGCCTAAACTAAGCCTTCTAGCTAAAGCTCCACGAATCGGCCTATGGGGAAGCGTACCAATCTATAAGGCTTCCATTTTTATCATTGGCTTGAGTTAGAGATATGCAAAAAGAAAGTAATCCCAAGAAAGACGGCGCAGTCACGATAATATGTGGTGGGTGGATCTCATTATTGGACTGGTTAATACTGTAGATTTGAAATTTTCAAACTCTCTCGGAGTTGCTTCCGAACAGGGGTTTAGTGGCGATGATCCTGCTTCCTGATAGAATTAGCTAGACAATTAAGGGCGCTGGTGGGTTGGACTTATTAAGATTCGGCAATTGGAGAATAGGAGAAAATGGAGAATAGGGAAGATCATGTGCACGCCGGGATCGGGGCGTCGGTCGGATCTTTAAGCACATGGGAGAAAGCCGTCTTGGAGGCACCGCTATCGAAATTTGGCTGGTGAGGTTATCGATAAAACTATACGATAATGACATGTTTATGACAAGGCTATGCCATTCCAATAAGGCTGGGAAATTGCAATATACTGCATGGGGCCTCTTGTACCCGTAGCGCGGTAGTCTATTGAACTGAGTGTTGTGTGGCAGGTGTCACAACCCAAGGCGTAAATCCTTCGGGCTAGTCAGCCACACCTTATGGTGCCGGTCTGGCGGGTGAGGCCAGTGCACTCACACTTTGTTCGATGGCAGATGCACATCATCGAGACGAAGGAATTAAGGCGACATTGGCGTTGGTGCTACGCTGGGTCTGCGAACCGAGAGTATCTCGCTGTTGACTTGCTCGATTAGGTCTAAAGGTGGCTTGCACCTTAGGCCAGCTCCCAAATATACTCGAGTAGGTATAGGATTGACAGGTTTTGAGCAGTTTCTGAACTTCGAGACTAGCATACAGACGGCAGCATTAAGTCTGGCTGTTGAAGGTTGGCTTGCTCGTCAGAAGACCTGTTGGCTCGGGAGTGTGCCGAGTCTCACGGTCTACTAACTCCTGAGTAACGAGGAGGTACAAAAGAGACTCCCGTGATGTGGGGAAATGCAGACTTATACCAAAAGTTGCTTAAAGCTGTACGAGCTTTGGGAACAGAGGCCCAGGTCTAAACTCGCCTCAGCGAATAGTGAAAGAAGCTTTAGCACTGGGTCGGGCTCCACCCAGACTCTAGGGGAATATCTGCCATACGAAATGCTTTGATCTTGGGCTTTACGTGCGACCGTGCGGATCCACGGTCGTAGGATATTTTGAACCAAAAGGAGATTTTGATCGTGGGCTTGTGGAAGACGGGCATTCGGCTCGTCAAACACATTAAACAATTATCCGTTTCTGAGCTGGCTTTCGAGCGGCCGCCCTGATGCCTCCTCTTGAGTGGCCGAAATACGAAGACTGAACTCTATGGAGCAGATCTGAGAGTAGAGATGGGCAGATCTTGAGCCTCGCAGTCTGGGCATTGAACTCTAACAGCGGAGATGGATTTTAATGCTGACCAGCGGAAGAAAAAGTACCAACGTAGATGCACTTCAAGTAACAATGAGAAAGTACCGACTGCTTAGTACGGCATATTCAAGAAGAAATAACAAGCACGGTAAAGTAGTATTTGTAAACAGCGAAAAGAACCCGCCGTACTAAACATAGCTTCCATGCCGATGAGATTTGAGCGGGGGTATGAAATCAATGGGTTTGCGTAATATATTTATTTGGCGACGAAGCCTGACGAGGCTGGGAACATGCTGTCAGCCTTGATCCCCACAACATGGGTACACACAGTACCACCCACTGATCATATCCATACAAGGCTGACGAACTCTTAGAGCGGAGGGGGCACCGGTTTCGCCACGGCTAGCGGCGGTGAGGAACAATGTTGACGGGAGGACGTTGGCCCCAGCCCGTGAATTAAGGTGTGAGAGGCTGATTTCGGGGCCAATAGTGTCGCTGCTATCGACTCGCAATCGATAGAGTAGGTGACCAAGCGGTTGTGATAAATCCCTCCAACCTTCCCACCTCTGGATGGATGTTCAGGAAATGAGGAATACATAAGGCGCGGTCGGTGCTGGTGCAGCAAGGTGTCCTTTGGCATGGACACCTAACCTGAAGCACAAAACACGAGATTAAATGTCCTTTTGCGTGCGCTTTGATGATGGCCATGTTCGGATCTGCTCTGGTCTGGTCTGGTCTGCTCTGCTCCAATAGTAATATCGGCCAGGGCGGTGGCTATAAGCCGGGAACGCTCATCAGACAAGGCAAGGAGGGTACCGCCAAGCTCTGGAGTTGCATCAGGCTTTTCTGATGATCGCCAACCGCTGACAAGGAGTTTGCTTCGCTACCACAGTGCTGCAAGATCGACGCCGCCGCTCCAGGCTTACGCTTTGTGCGAACCACAGCGTCGGTGAGCGTGCATGGCTGCCTCGAAGCGAATTTTCCTGGATTTTAAGCTGGAGAGCGCAGGGGGACGTGAGCAACGCAACACACCATCGCGCCGGATGTGGCATCTTGTGAAGCTGTGAAGCTTCGAACCTTCGAACCTTCAAACCTCTGGAGTGACATTGAGATAGAGTTTGATTGCCTCCACGGCTGTGGCAAGATCGGACGGACAAGACAGGACAGTCTCAGTCTCAGTCTCAGTCTCAGTCTCCATCACATCATTACGCACAGAGGCTCGGACCCGATCGGAATAATATGGCCAAATGGATCACCGAGGGGCTCGTGTGGAGGTATATTTTCCGTCTGAAATGAGCAACATTTATGCCTTCCAGCTTTCTGCGTTTTTCTTGACGCGCGCCGCGATGGGGATGCGAGACGAGACCTGCCCTGCCCTGCTTCTTGTTTCGCACGGGACTCAATGCATTCCATGCCCCCCGCATCTCGCTGACAAGTCCTGCAATAAACGCGGTGGCGGTCGGCCTGCAACTGTATTTCCCCATCCAGCCCCAATTTCGATGGTTCGTTTGAGATGGATTGCTTTTAATATCGCCGTCCCACTTTCGGTCACCACGGGCAACTTGGGACACACATGTGAGCATGGGAGCCGCCGGAAAACATGCGGCCCGCAACGAAAGTGAGGACTTTCTGTACAGTGCTTTTACGAGGCGTCATTTCCATCAGGTGCCGTGGACTCCGCTCCGTTGAAGACTCTGCTGTTGCATCGAATCGAATAATAATCAAGTCAATTTAGAGCGAGAGTGGTCACCTTCGTAGGTACACCAGCGGGTCTTAGTTCCACGTGCTTACTTTAAAATTCTTGAATGTGAGGGAACATCCCGCACTACGTAGATGAAAAAGTGAGAGGGGCCCTTTCGAGAAAGGAAGGTCGACGGCCTCGTTCATCTTATTGCGCATGTCTTCCCTGTTCACAACATGGCGGTGGCTGGAGATTGAGATGTGAGTGAGGCGTACTTTGTGAAGCACGGAACAGCTAGCTAGCTGGCTGTACGGTGTCTCCTCTGGGAATAACGAAGAATGGCAGGATTGCGGCCGGCCGCACAAGACTTTGCAACAAGATCCTGTCTGTGATTTTGACTTTGGTTGTGTGGCAGAAGCAGTGTGATACAGTGATACTGTACCGGGTTTGTTTAGATGCGCGATGGGATCTGGAGATAAGAAGCGGAAGTGGCCCCCTATTCTTAGCGAAGCTGAGATGGTGCCACTGCCACGAGGCTCATACGGGTTTCCCGTCGCAGGCATGGCAGGGCTCTTCAACAGGCCTCTTGTCCTTGTCCATATTATGATTGTCATATCGAGCCAGGGCAGCAACCGCAAGGCCAGCCATCAAACGCGACCAGCAGGACCCAGGAATCAATAGCGTAGCGTCCAATAACCGTCCACGACCCGCCTTCCCCTCCTGTTGTTGATGACGGGAAATTGACAAGCACAAGCACAGGCACAGGCACAGGCACTGTGCCCGAGCCACCCCTGGAGCATGCATGTCGGTTAGTCTGTGGCTGTTCTTGTTGTTGGGAAACCCTTTCTTTAGGTTCCCCTTCCCCTCTCTTTCCCCCCCAGTTCATATCCACATCCCGATCAAGATCCATCTCCCATGTGTTGTGCAGCCTGTCCTGTCCTGTTTTGTCCTGTCCTGTCCTGTCCTGTCCTGTCTGTGTAGTAGTGCAGTGTTGTGCTGGCCCGCTGGTCACATTCGCTTCTATCCGAGGCACCAAAAGGTACCGTGGGATCCTTACCCGTCTGATGTGTCTGCAGAGCGGTTCTGCCCGCACTGTGCATCTGCCCCTCAGCACGCGCTTTCTATTGTTCCAGATAGAAATACACTAGGATTTGACGTTCTTGATACGGCATTTCTGTCCGATGTCGTATTGACGCAGCTGGCTTTGGGGGACGTGGACGAGCAGGGATTGCTTCATGGTCCAATCTAGTTGCACTTGTGAGGACTCTTCAATCTCCAAAATCACACAGCTCTGATCCTCGCAAACTTGCCAGTAAGGTAGTCATACGCTCTTGGCAAGAATATCGTGAAGATTACGGTACCTGCAGCGCGAAGAGCATTGGACATCCCATGTGACCTGTACCTAGGTAGGATTGAACAAGCACCGCTCCTGGAACATTTTCGGAGACCATGTCAATCCCGCCCCAAGAATAAATTGTAGAACTAGGTTCATTGAATAGAATGCTCATCAAGTCAAGTTCTGACTCGTTCGAACTCGAAGGCATGAATGATGTCCAATATTTTTCCGTTTGTGCTACTCAGATAGGAATGGCATGCATAAATGATGCTAGCAAATCTAACAGCTGCCATCGGTCTTCCCAGTCAATAATGGATGGCTTGAAAACTTACCAGTGATGCCTGGACAACGTGGAAATGGAGACGGTGCCGCTTAGTTTAATTGTCCGCAGCCGCTTGTTCCTGGTCGATGGCGACGACGATATGCTCTGTGAATCGAGCAAAATTAAACGAACTATTGACAGGGCTATACATCGCACGTAGCCCTTTATGCTTTCCCAAGGCGACGATCGTGATGTTAATCTGTATTGATGGACTGTATAATCATTGCTGTGGTTGCAACAGCTCGTACCTACACTCCAGAGAAATGCGAAGAACTCGGCTATCGTGGATGGCTGCTGGCCCATGGGAGCGTTAGAGGCTCAAGCGCCACGGCCATCAGCGTGATCGTCCCGCTGCGAAACGCATTTGAAGTATTATTCCATCCAGGAATGTTGAAGTTTGCGATTTGCGATTCGCGGTTTGAAGTTCGGAATTTGGATCGCTCGCCAATTTTGACACGTACTCGCTTCTCCGTACGCACTCGTAAATTTCCCTGGGGACGCACAGGGCATTCAATGAATACAAGGCTCGGCTGTCGCGACATGACATGCAATAATCTTCCAGAAGGACAGCAGGCTTCAAGCTAGAAACGGCTTTTCAGCGCTCCGCATGTTCAAAGTTAAAATCCTCGGCTAGCTGGCTAGGTGACTAGGTGACTAGGTGACTAGGTGACTAGATGACTAGATGACTAAGGTAGGTCACTTCGGGACCTGTCAGGCTGTCAGTGGACCGCTGGCCTGGGCCGTCGTGTGGGCCGAAGCACGAGCGATGGCGTTCCTGAGCTCCCTAGAGCCGGGAGGCAGAGCTGGAACTTTGGTTTGGGTTTGGAACAGTCGTTAGTCGCTGCCGGTGCCAATGACGCGCCGTCGACTCCGCAGGCCGAGCAAATTGCAGGCCATCCCAGGGATGGCTCGCCCTGTCACCAGGCTTGGGTTGCTGCAGTAGTCAAGTAGTCCTGCAAGGCAAACTCAAAATTGTCTAGATCAGACGACTAACAACAATTCAAGCAAGTCATGGTGGTCCCGACTCCCGAGAAGGTCTCGGGCAATAGGCGCATTATTATTATTGTCACGAAGGGATGCGATCTGATCAGCAGCAACTCTTTCATGCGCTGCTGGAAGGTGGGGGAGCGTCGGAGCTGGGCGCTATTTTCAGCGTTGTCCGTTGATTGATTGATTGATTGATCAGCTGAAGCAGTATCCTAGGGAGGAATATCTGCTCGCTCCCAGCAACGGACGACGAGGGTCTCAAATTGGGAGGCGGGTCCTTGTCGTGCCCGTCAAGCGATGAAGCGTATCTTGCAGTTTTCCGCGCAGCGTTGCAGGTCAAGCACGACCAGGGAACATGGATGGGAATGAGAAGAGGTGCAGAGCTGAGATGAAAAGTCCAGGATAGTCGACGCTGTTTTGTCGCCTTCTGCCGTGGTTGCCAAGGACTGCTGAATTGGACGACAAGAAATCAGGGATGGATAGACTTAGACACGGTGACTGCAGGCACGATCGCTGGCTGCAGGCGTCCTAAACAGGTGCAAGGATTGCGGCGACTGACGTTGCATGCTATCATGGGCTCTGTGAAGTTGGGGAAATGGGAAGCCAAACCACGCACATGTACGTGCGTCTGTATCCCGATCCCTCAGTCTGGGTGGACAAGAGCAGTTCATCGCTCGAGGCGAGCTGCACACATGCATGCGCCCGTTTTGATGCTTGCTATTTCCTACCTCTTGGAAACCTTGGGACCTCACACTGCAGATTCGGGATTCACAGCGTCAAACTAGGCAAGGGAGATCAAGATACAAGATCGACCAAGGGTCGGACTATTGTTTGGCCATAGTTGTGGATAGACTCATGGAGCAACAGTCATGTACGGGAAGTCGCTGTGCCGGACTCATAGAGTGCTGGGTGTTGGTGGCGGAGAGCTATGATAGGTCTATTGAAGGTAGTGCTCGCAAGTCGGCCATGGCGTCGAAGAATTTTGAGGCTGCTGATTGATGGTAAAATCGACGTTGCTTGATGGCCAGCGCTACATTGACCTGCCTGCGTATCGTGAAGCGATGTGGTGAGATTGTAATGTGAAATTGTAGGTACTGAAATCATTGTAATCATGTCACATTGGGGTGCGGGAGCCTTCATTCAAGGCAGAGCGGCACCAAAAGAAGGGTCCTATTTGTCCTCGGCGACTGCTGAGGCAAGACATGACCACCCCGCGCAACGGTTCATTCTGCGAATAACTGGGTTGACGTGTGGGCAGAGAGTCAGCGAGAGGTGGAACCTGGAGGGTATGCCAGCTTCCGTCCGATGAAGAAGTAGAAGAAGAAGCAAGAAAGTGGAGTGTTGGAAGTGGAGGATCCCAAAGAACCAGAGACGAGAGTCGCGGCAGGTGAACGAATCGAGGAGGGAGGAAATGAGTCGGCCAGCACTAGGTTTGATAGACGGGCAGGATGTTTATAAACTCCGAGGCGCGTGGGTGGAGGGGAGGGGAGCAAAATAGACAACGGCGGTCCTGTGTAATAAGTCTGTGCCCGATGCGGAAGTCCAGACGAGCGCAATGGGGTGAGGCGTGTCAGAACAAGAGGGACCTGGATCACCAGCTGGCTGTGCGCACAAGCGACACGGCCCTGTTCGTAGGGTTGAGGATGAGGATGAGGATGAGGACGAGGTTGGTCGGCGGTCGCAGAAGTGGTGGGGTGGTGGATGGTGTATGACGGATAACGGATGATGGATGATGGATGATGGATGATGGATGGGGTTTTGAAGATGGGATGAAAGGGAGGGATGGGTGGACAACATGGGACGGAGCAGAGCCTTGGAAGGGGCAGGGGAAGGGGACCTCGAATAACAGGAAAGCGGCACTGGATGTCAGTCATTCCCTACGGAGTGGTGTACACCTGAATGCTCGTATATGGAACTGAGATGTTGAGTGAGGTACGGTAGATTGTCGAATAGAATAGAGGAGAGGTCAAGAACAACAAGATCTATGGCAGGGGCCAAGTCTATCTCCCCTCTATCTGCATCTCTATCTTTGCCTCATGTCCCAACGGCATATAGCTTGATACCGCAATAATACTGTACCGTACCGGCCCTAGCAGCAGCCGCCTTGCACTTCCCTTTCGAGCTACCCTCCCTCCGTTTTGCCTCGTCCTGGAGGTAAATTACTCTATTTTTTATTGCATTGCATTGCATTGCGTCCAGAGATGGTGGGTCTGCCGTCATTTCGCCAGCCCAGTATTAGTCCGAGCGATCAAGTGTATCAGTTCGTCCGTTCGCTGTCCATTGGAGAGGGAAGCCTTGCCCAGCCCAGCCAGCCTTGCTGGCCGAGGAGTATTTACATGTTCAACTCCCCCGGCCTCGTCGTTACTCTCGATTCTACAACGGAATACGTCCTGGCAGTCAGTCAGTCGTTCTCGCTCCCGCCAACCCCTCCAGCCGCTGTTGGCTCTCTCCCTTTTACTCGGACTCGTACCTGGAAGGCTTCCCAGTGCTTGTGCTTGTATTCGAAGAGATTCGAGTCCACCATCGCCGAATCATCATCTCTTGATCGCGGACTGAGTAAAAGTCGCCAGCTTCACCAACGACACCAGCTCAGCTGCATATCTCGGAAGCAGTCCCTACGGAGATTATTCACAGCTCGATTGCCCTGGTCGAATCACTGGCACACCTCGCTGCACAAGGAGGGAAAAAGGTACGCGCTTCACAATCATGCATCAATCCAATTCCAATCATCCAAATCCGAATTCATCTGTATCTTGATTGGACCCACAAAGCACATCCTGTATTGCCACCGTCGAACATGGCAGGCATCGCAATGGCATGGCATGGGCAAGTGTCCTCCCCTTCAGTCGATTCCCGTTTCCAGCCGCCTTAGCCAGGTACCACCACCAACTTCGACACTGCCGTCCAACCGAGCCGCACTTTTCATCCAAGGTTCCTTGGAGCAGGGTATTTAGGGATTCTCCTGGACACGGCAATGGAAGTGCCTCTTCTTGGGCATACTCGTTCGCCAGAGAAACAGGACGAGGTGGACGCCTAAGTGTCGCCTACACCTGGGCAACAACTACACTTGAGGTGGGGTGTATATCAGTGGAACGGTTTCCACATCAGCATCAACGTTTATCCGTACATATCCCAAATGACGCTCCCCGACCTCAGATCCCTGGCCAACACGCAATGTACAATACCTGCTCTGACTCCATTGAGGGAGGATTAGAGCGACTCTGGTCCCCCAGTCCTTTCGGCACTCATCTCAGGATCTGGTGGGATGAACCTCTCGATATGCGCCCCTACTGTCTCACAGGATGTTGAGGTTCGCTTGGAAGTCCCGTCCTCTGACATGGAATGTCGTATACTCTGTCTGGCCTCAAGTCTCCGTCCCGTCCTGTGCTGTGCTGTCCTGTTCCTGTTCTCCATCTGGTACCTGCGCCACAGCTGCATTTGCAGGATGCTTTGCCTCTGCATTTCGGTTCCATACTGTACCAGCAAGTCTTGAATCTCGGAGACCTAACTAAAGTTTAACAGGGATTCCAGGCATACCAGACTCTACCGCACCAGCCCATACCTTTATCCTTGCGATCAACTGCTCCTAGCACGCCACGACGAGCACGTCCGGGCACACCCTGCCCCTGTCCCTGCTACTCAGTGAGTCCCCAGCACCCCCAGCACCCCTAGCTGCCCTGGCCCTGGTCCCCTGCTCAGTCCCCTGCGCTGCTGTGCTCCGCTACCCCTTCTCGCCCTTCCCCTGCCCTGTCCGCAGGCCTAAGCCTGACTAGCCGACATTCCAGCATCAGCCCCAGGCCCTGGCTCACTAGCGACTCTAGCTCCCAGTCAGAAACCGCACCGCACGAACGCCCGCTTCACCATCAGAGACAAAGCTAAAAGACCAGCCGAAAAGAAAGCCAACTTAAGTCAAGTCAAGTCAAGTCAAGTCAAGTCGATTCGATTCGACCCAAACCGAGTCGACTCGACCCGGCCCAGCTGCCTTCTTGACTCCCTTCTCCCACGCAACTGATCCCGATCCCAACCAGTCCCTGCGCTACCTGGGGTTCCCAGCTTGACAACGGTTTTGCCTGGCCCTACTCGAACGCCAATAATTCCACCACCACCACCACCAAGAGGGGTGCCTCCAGCAAGTCACTTCGCACTACGCTACGTCTAGACTGCACTGGATTCTGGGATTCTACTGCTCCCGGTACGTACCTGGCCTGGCCTATCTCCCTCACATCGCTGCTCTGCTCGGTCTATTTACCTCCTCTTTCCCCTCCCTTCCCTTCCTCCAAACTGCCACCCGCCATCATCAACGGCGGCTTGCCTCACAGGAGCCCCTGCACTGCACTGCACTGCACTGCACCTGCACCTCAACATCCACAACCACAACCACAACCGCTACCAACCTAGGCCTTGCTTGTCCTGCGTACCCTTCCCTCCCTTCTCAGCTAAGCCCGTTGCAGCTGCGCACTTCATGTTCATCTAGTACCCTACATTCAACATTTCCCTTCCGAATCTTTTTGTACTCTGCTGCACCGCACGCTACTACAGCCCTTGTATCTTATCAGTACCCTGTCCTTGCGAGTAACCCCCCCTCCCTCATTGACGCCTGCGCTCAAGGTACCCACCTTTCAGTCCAACATACCCTAAATCTTTCCGAGTAGAGCCACACTTTAACACTCGTCGTCCGCCCCATTTGCTCTTCCAGATCACTCAATGTCTTTTCGTATCCTTGATTTTACTTACTGACTGTATTTCCAGCACGACCTTCAGTCTGTCCCCTTCCCGACCAAATCCGAATATCACAAATCACCCATCTCTTAACCACAATCACCACTGCAGCCAAAGAAGGTGCATCAGTACCACGATACAACTTGCCCATCCAAACAGACTCTTTGCTGCACCTCTTCTGCCACGGCATTCTGGGAAACATTTCACATCTGCCTTGCAGTTATTAAACTTATCTTGAACCGATTGGCTCGTTCCGTTCCTATTCCCATCTTCGAGCACGTCACTCCTTGCTTCCAACGAGGTTACAGACGGCACTGCAGTTTCGATCACTGGCTAGGCATTGCCTATAGCAGAAGGAAGAAGACAAGGTCAGTGGATGCTTGTGAATGATTCAACATGGGAACAGTGTGCTGAGAAACGCAGAGAAAAAGCATGCAAAAGGCATAAATCAGACTCTACCATCTCAATAGTTGGTCGCATCAACCAACGCTTCAGCAGGCATATACTAATTGCCTTTCGAGAAACCATTGATCGAACCATAAGGATTACTTCGCCCTGCGGCTGGATGTGTGCGAGGTTGGAGTCAATTTTCCGTGACGAGCACCACCATCACTAAGCTCCGTCTTTTCCATGCAATCCCCAACACCTCGTCGCGATAATCCATACACCTCACTCGGCGAACGTCGAGGTAAATCAGACCTGGCGCGCTTTTCTCTCGATCTGAGTTGGGCCAGAGCGGCGTCCGACAGTGCTCGTTCAAGGGCATATCCCTCTCCGCCCATGTCAGGATCTCCGCCGCTTCCACCAAGACGAAACCCCGACTCCAGCGATCGTGGTCATGGAAGCTATGGATCGGTTGGGCAGGACGTCTATCGGGGAATGCAGACACCTCAGATGGAGCAGCATATAGAACAAAGGGGTCCTCCCATGAGGGGGTACGCGCCTGAACAGGCCTCCCCAATACCGTATCCAGGACCATACAGACCAGAACATATTCCTGTGGCGCCTATGCAATACCAGCAACCTCTTCCGCAAATAGCCCAACAGCAACCACAGCAGCATCCACAGCAGCAACATCAAATGCATGGCTACCAACCCCACCCTCAACAGATACCTCCGCCATTCTCAGCACCTGAAAGAGCGCCTATGCGGGAGTCGGCTGACTTTCAGTCACCAAAGCAGCAGAGAAAGACCAAAGGTCATGTAGCTTCGGCATGTGTGCCATGCAAGAGGGCTCATCTAAGGTATGTTGGTCTTCTCTACAGTTCGAATACAGGCTAACTTCATGCAGATGTGATGGTATGTTCTGTCTCAGCTATGATCCCCATACTTGTTGCTTTTTGCTTTTCCATGCAGAAGATATCCGCATTAGTCTCCGATCGCGAGCATGCATCAATACTTTTTTTCTTTGCTGTGGCGCAGGCTCGTCTTGGTTAGAAAGTTCTACTGTGACGTCCGTGCCTGGTTTATTGGCCATGGGCCATATCCGAAAGTGCTGAGCCATCAAGACGATCTCGAATCGCGAATATCCCGGCAGCTGCTGCTACCCTGCGCAAGCGAGCAGAGCAGGAGCAGTGCTAAGAACTGCAGCGCACTGTTCTGCGATGCTTGGCAGAGTTTTGCGCAAGTCAAGTCGTCCGCAGTTCAGTGGCTGGTCGGGTATGTCTGCGTCCGCCGACAGCACACCCGATGTCAGGGAGATGATTTGCAGCGGCCATAGCGACGGCGGAAGATCGCTGAAGGGATCAGGGCTCTTGTCAATCCGGCTGTACTGCAGTGGTGCAGCGCTGGAAATGGCGGGGTCGCGGCCCGATTGGCGGGTTCCCACCGAGGTTTTAGCGGTAATGAGCTGTGCTGTGCTGTGCTGTGCTATGCTATGCTATGCTGTGCTGTGCGTGAGCCACTCGAGCCAGCAAGCAAGTAAGCAGGCGGGCAAAGCCAGGCCCTCGTGGTATGCGCGTGTTTTGCTTGCGTTAGATCTCTTCAGCAGCCTATGCTATTCTTGGTCTGCCCGACAGAACCCGAGCATTTCAGCAGCCTCCCATCTGTTCTGATCGCCTCAATCCAGGCCAGTGGTCAGGGATCAGAGGTCAGAAAAGAAGCGGGGTTTGGGCTTCAAATCTTTCTTTTGACCTCGAATTCGCGACAACCTTTTCTTTTCCGGGCCGCCTGTCTCCCGCGTTTTGCGCGAGATCGACTAGCCTCTGAGTTTGTCGGGTTTCTAGGTTCTGGGTTTCTGGGCTTCTGGGACCCGGCCTGAGAAATGACCTCCCAACTCCTTCTGGAACACGGCTCAGCTGAACCCACGGAACCTGCCTCGGTCGTTTCAGGGTCAAGGTCCGCTCAAGCTGTATCCATCAGATGAGCTGGATGCCCCTCGGCTTTTGTAATCCGCCTTCTCTTGACAATTGAGGTCATGGAAAGCGACCATGCGAGATGGCGCTTCTGTTGGGTGGTTTCGAATTTTTGATTTGCAACACTAGTGTGCCGCTGTCCACAAGATGGGGAGATCAGCGGAAGCTTTCCTTAATTGCGGAGACACAATCCTTAACTTCTTGAGCAATTATCGCCGTCTGATATTGACCTTACTAATCTTTCGTTGTTGCAGCCCAACGACCATGTTCCCGCTGCCTGAGCAACGGGAAAGAAGAATCCTGTATCGATGTACAACACAAGAAAAGGGGTCGCCCCCGATTACGAGATGATCGTGAATCTCGGTACGAGGTTGTTGGCGCTGGCTATCCTCCATCTGCTGACCCGTCCATGAGACGGCCACTTTCTTTATATGCATCTAGCGACCCTTCGCCATTTGGTCAAGATCCCCTTCAAAGATCCGGCTCGTACAGAGTTTTGAAATCGCAAGGAGGCCCTATGGGTGGTGGTCCCATGGGACCAAGATTCCTGGAGCACGCATCACCCGCAGATGCCAACATATACGGAGCACCTATGCCCCCTACTCCCAGAACGGTACCATCTTATGAGCCACCATGCGCATACCTCACCATGGAAATGCAATTTTCCAAGACGACTCAGAGCTTTGGCGAAACGATTGGGGTTCAGTCCATTCAATCGAGGCGACTTCAGGATGTTGTGAGTGTCAACGATCGAGATAAAGTTGCACGATTGCAAAGAATCTTCGAGGACGAACGTCGAGACAGGGAGCCTAACTATCTGCCACCCATTTATCTCGCCAAATTCGAGGAAGACCACGTTATTCAGAGTGTCGGTTTTGGCCAAGATGAGATTGGTATGGTGAGAACGGAACGGCAAGAGATGTTCACCTTTCAAGCGCCAGATGGTCAACAAAGGACTTTCCAGGTTCGCCTCGGCTTAGCGAAAAGGGATTCGACATATTTCATCATCCTTCTACTTGTGTTGCCAGCCACGCCTCAGACTTTCCATCAACCTTCGTCCTCTCCGTTTTCGCGTGAGACCTATTCAAGAGATTCTCAATATGGTTATCAGACTCCTCAGCAAGGGTACCAGCACTCCCAAGGGGCGTCGCCATTTGGGCCAACCCCGGGATTCGGAGATCCTCGCGGAGACATGAGTGCATACCGGACGCCAGGCGCTCTTGGCCCTAGTATTACATCATCCGCGAGTATGACAGGTTTCGCTCAGCCCCAGCGGCCAGAGTATCCTCAGGTTCCAGCTCCGTATCAGACTCCGCGCAGCGAACTTCCACAGACTCAAGGGCAGATGCAATCACAGCGTCCACATGACCTCCAGCTACCCCCGATTCGGGATCAACGTGGGGAAGCTTCATCGATGGATCCTACGCGACGAAGGGATGATCGCAGTGGTCGGGTGGATATTGGCGGTCTGCTCGAACAACCAGGTCGACGAGGTCTTTGATCCAAGCGACCTCGAGTGGTTACTTTCTTGCCGCGCTCTCTGATGACCGAATCTCCTGCAGTGTACAGCTCTTGTCCCAGATTTCCAGGTGTAGAGAGGTGTTGGTGTCCTCCAGCGGCCGCACAACGTCGGCATTGTGTCCAGGACATTGTGGTCCATTTCATGTACAAAATATAACTTCGGGAGACCGAATTTTCCCTATCATGTCAAGATACCACCCATGTATATTAGTTTGCTGTCTTTTTTTATTCTCCGTTTCGTTTCGGGATTTGTGGTAGATATCGCAGGGGCATAGCGCATCGCGTTGGCGTTTTCGCATTCGAGCGAGAGAACTTCTTTGGCGCAGGGGGGTTTGGCATTCGTTGTAAGATATATGAAGGGATCCTTGAGCGCTGGGGTTTCCAGACAGCAGAGAGGGGTATGATGAATAGTCAATACAGAATGAGTGGTTGATGGAAAAGATGGTCTCGATGCTCGTGTGCAGGTCCCTTTCCGCTCCCAGGCTTGTTTGTGTGTTTGTGAGGTGCAGAGGTTTTGGTTGGTTTGGGCTGGGGGCTCGTTGAGCGGAGAATTTTTGAGATGCGGCAACTAGCCTTCCATGTAATCTCGCGAAGCGACTTAGAGCCATAACGCTATGCGCTATATCTGTAAGTGTATCTCTTCGCCAGGTAAACAAGACGGAAAAAATGGAGCCCAGACGGGGAGGAGCATGAAGAAGAGAGAGCTTTGATGCTGACGTGAGTGGAGTCATTCAGCAGGAGGACGAGGGACGAGGGACGAGGGCACGCCCTGCTTTCTTAAAGAGGTGTCGGTGAGGGATCATGATCAGGCTGATGGTGGGCTGAAAGGATAGGTAGATTACTTGGATGAAAAGGGAGAAACCATACCTACCTGCCATTCCATTCAGTAAGGTAAGGTACTCATAATCTGCCTGACTTTACTTTTCCTGTGCTGTCCTGTCCAGTCCAGTCCAGGCCAGGCAGTCCGTCGAGGAAGAGGCCGCTGAGGCCCGGAGCGAGCAGAGGCCACAGCCAACCCCAAGCCAGCCCTGGAGGCCCGACGCTGGGAGCCAGCCCAACACAGCAAAGGCTCAGGCACAGACCCCAAGCCAGGAGACCCGCCCCACTCACGGTGCTGCTTTCCAATGGAAGGCATGATTTGGGGGGCCTCGGGGCCACTGGGCATTTTCACGCGTGCTAGAGGAGAGAATATCATGCACAGACAGGAAATCACTTCGGCTTCTTCTTCTTCTTCTTCTTCTTCTGGACCTAATTACTTCTGCCACTCCATCGTCACTTCTTTGGGTGTGGAATCTGGGTGTGTAATACGAACCTTCCCGTCAATACAGTACTGTACATTCATTGCCTGGACCCGCCCTCCTCTCATCTCATTGGCTGCACCATCGTCGGGCGAGGCTCGGGATCCGTGCCTTTAATTCTCCGGACGGCTGTCCCACTCCCACTCCCACTCCCACTCCATCAACCTAACTTACCCCACACTTTGGGCTGGTGCTGGTGCTGGTGCAACCCCTGTATCAAAGAGGGTTCCCCTCACTTCACCTCAGTTCCAACAGATAATCAGCGCAGGCGAGGCAGGGTACAGACAGCGAGCTAGAGCTACTTGTAAGAGGAGGTAAGGAATGCAATGTAAGTAAGCTCTGCTCTGCTCTGCACTTGACCCCTCAATGTGACGACGCGCCAATGCATAGGTATCTCAGTTAGATGCGAGCGGGGAGGACGGCTTCTCAATCTCTTCTTCTTCTTCTTCTTCTTCTTCCTTCCCTTTCCTTCCTTCGTCCTTCTTCTATTTCTATCATCTCCCCCGATGTGAGTATTGTACTATACAAGCTACAAGACATCTTCAGTCTCGCATTTCGTCCTGTACGGCAATTGGCAATTAGTACTGCAGACTCAGTTTCGCCTACCTCAACCTCCAAGGCTCATTTCCAAGCAAACAACCAACCAACCAACCAACTGAATCACTTACCTCGAAGCTTTACAAGATGTCTACCTCAACCTCCCCCGCAACCTTCCTCTCCGACAAAGCCAGCGCCCTTGAATCCTCTCACCCCGTTGCCCCCTCCGAAGCGCGCGCGGCCCAAATCCCCCTCCAAACATTCAACCTCCCAACCTTCCCCCCGGAAGCCTTCACCGCCGGCCTCACGTCCCTAATCCTCACCTCGGACATCAAACTCGACGAATACCAACCTCTCCTCGACCAACCCTTCTCCGTCCCCGACCTCCCTCAATCCATCACCGCCCTCACCCTCGAGCTCTTCTCCCTCGGTTACCCACCCGGCTTCCTTACCGAGCTCGGCAAGAAACTCATGGGCATCAAGAGTTTGACGCTATATTCGCAATTGCTGGCTGGCACGACGACCTACAGTAAGGATGATGCGGTGACTTTCTTTCGGTTCCAGACCCAATTGAGGGAGTTGCATCTCCTGGATGTATTTGGACCGAAAGGATTCTATGCCGAGCTTGCTGGGAGAGTATCTCCAAGTCTGCGATTCTTGGAAGTCAATTTCACGTATCGGCATTCGGATCCGCAGTTCTTGAGCAGTGTTCCAAGCGCTGAGATCGTGGACTTTTTGAAGAAAGGCGCTGAGACGGGTGGGACTGCGAACACAGGATTGTTGGGACTCACGGCGAGTATTTCGGCGCCGGATATTACGGATGATGAGGATGATAGGGAAGGAACTGAGGTGGGGATTTTGCCTGTTGAGAAGGGGCAGACGGAGGGCTTGGTGGATGCATTGAAGGATGTGGGGAAGGAGATGGTTATGCTGGATGTTACCATGTTTGAAGTTTCTGTCGAGCAGGTCAAGAATATCATTTCGGCGTGCCCAAAAGTCAAGATCCTAGGCTTGACCGTCACGGTGGACAAAGGGTGGGGTGAAGTCTTTGAGGTTCTTGGGCAGGATGGGAAGGGTGCTGGGGTGGAAGTATTGGAATTAGTAGGTGTGCCGGGGAAGGAGTTTGCAGAGAGTATTAAGGAGGGAGAGACCAGTGGGTTGAGTAAAGATGTGTTGGATGCGGTTGTTCTGGCGGGGTGTAAGAGCTTGAAGAGTGTGAAAGTCAGCGTGTTGAGGACAAGGAGTGAGATGTGGGTTTTGGAGGGGGAGGAGTGGAATTTGAAGGCGTGAGAGATGGCGTTGCGCAAATTTTGAGAACTGCAGGTTTTTTCAAATCAAGAGATGGAAGATAGATCGAAGTCTTTACTTGGCTATTCTGGGTCGCGGTCAATGGATATCTGCTGAGAGAACGAAAGAGCCCGACTCGCTTAAATTCAGTATTTGTGTTTACATTCATCTTACTTCGCTTCCCATGCTAAATTGTGACATGGACTCTTTACCGAGGCCGAATCCGAGGCATGGCGGGGCTGGATTAATCAAGTACGATGATAGAGCGACTGAGATGATGCTAGTCGATAGTTGACACTCGTGCTATCTCATGATGAGCATCCTCATGAGGTAGCGCAGCGTCCTGGTCTCACCTGCTCTCAGTCTCTCTTCTTTCCTAGCATGATCCCTCCCTGTCATGTGTTGCAATTCCTAAACTGGCAAAGAAATAATTTCTTGAGAGTAGCCTTGCTGGGAAATGGGGCAATAACAGTAGACCTTGCAACAAGGATTGAGTTCAATTCACCGTTTAAAAACAAATTCTATACCAGCACTCTGGAAAGTCACTGAGATTTGGACCATTCATCTGTATTTTTCTCAGGACGAAACTTGATCGCTGAACCTAGTAATAACCTCATTACCAAGAGCTCGATTCTCCATGATCCCTGATTATCGATCGTCGCCTCAGTCTCTGCTCCAGATCTTCGGATCGCTGGCTCGACATGGGAGGGAGAATCTCGATGGGATTTAGAAAGACAAAACTTGGAAGGTAGCAAATATGGGAGGCTGGTGAAGATATGCTGTAAGCTAAGTCAATACCGGAGATGGGGTGAAAGTATATACCTGGGGGCACCCGGAACCTTTTAACTGCCGTCCCTGGTCATGATCTCGTTTGGAAATATCTCCGTCGGAACTCTTTCAGACGAGAGTAGGGTCATGGCGGACTGACATCTGGATGAATAGTTAGCTTCTAATACCAGCTCTACATACCTGTGAAACGAACTATGACCTCGGCGCCTTTCCTCGTTGCTGCACGGAAGGATGAATTTGGCTAGACGTGGCGCGCATGGATGCAATAGAAATCTCAAATGGTCTATGTTTAAGCTTAAGATTTAGAAGCACGGCACGTCGTAGTCCGGACACAAATGGGATTTTCGGAGAATTGCAGTTAGCAATCGTCCTAGCTCGAGATTTTCATCTGAGTATTTATAGGCGAAACAAACACCGCTTCCACAATGTTCGTGCGTTGCTTCTGATGTCAATCGGAGAATTGTTCCTCGTCTGGGTTCTGCTGGTTTCGCTCGGCAGTCAAAGTTTAAGAGGTTTCACGGACTGGATGAAACAATATAAAAACGTCCGATTTAGAAGCGATGGCATACTTGATACACGCTTTGAAGCCCGCCATGCCATATCTAACCAGCGTAGATCGTAGTTCGTAGAAACAAGGTTGGTGGGAAGCGCTGTGCCTTTTAAATAATACGAAAGCTTATCAAGTATGCTTTAATGGTGAACATGTAGAAGAAAGTAAGTTCAATACCATGCGATTGGATCTTCGATTATCAGCAATTCGCAAAGCTTGATCTCGCTTGCAGGTGGCTTCCGTGGTCCTGGACAATAACAAAACGCTCCTTTCTCTCATCTAAATATGCAAGGCAAACCCAGTGAAAGACAGCGCAAACAAGGAGAACATGGGAATCGAGATCTGAAGCCATTATGTGACCTCACTTGGCTATCTTACATGATATTCGGCCCGGACACTTGACCAGTAATATGTCAAAATCTCGTCTCAGGCAGACGGTTCGGTTAGGAGTCTCGGTATACTCATCCGCAAGACAGAGGCTTGAGAATCCTTCGGATCATCCTTCCGACCTCCTTTCCTTGCTAGTTACTACAGTACCATCTGAATCTGATAGCGGGGTACATAGTCAAGGTAGTTCAGGGTATTCTCATGTCGGATCTTTTGCCTACCGGCTGAAGTCAAGTCAAGTCAACCTTGTAGCTGGGAGTGAGACTGATTGGACTGACAAGACTCATCATTCAGACTCAACTATCTCGTCCAGTCTAGTGTATGTTTGATGTGTGGCCGAAAACAAGCTTCGATACAACCGTAGTAGCCATGACACGGACTTCAAAACTACCCCGCCACCAGGATGAGACTGACCATGCCGGATCGGACAAACTCCAGATCTGATAAATGTAGCAAGATTGGCTACTGCACTAGGTTGCCGGCTATATAGTTTCTGTGCTGTGCAGTGCTGCAGTGAAGTGCAGTAGCGTAGTCTCGAGACCGGATATATTGACATCCAGCCATCCAGCCATCAGCAGCCATCCAACCTCGTCTGTGCAGCAGTAGTGCCGCAGCAAAAACAAAAAGAGCTAACACCAAACTGTGAAATGTGAGGCCTAGCTACTGCTTCTTCCCTGCATGCTATCGCATGTACATCATTGTGCAGTAGATATTTAGGTGCGTCAGGTAGGTGCCGTACTGCAAGTGCGGGGTACTGCCCTTTATCGTGCTGTTCTGTCTGTATGGAGGGACAGTAGGTGTTTCAAAAGGCGCGTTGCAGAAACTACTGTACAGTTCAAGATAGGAAAATAAGGTTCGCTCCTCGATGTGCCTCCGTAGTCCGCATCCACTCTATTTCTGTTTGTCCATTAGACTTCTCGCTTCGCTGAAGGTGCAGGGACGGTGCTAGCGAAACAGTGGTGTGGACGTATTGATTCCAGACACGCAGGGATATATCTTGCTGATAACCTTTGGTTCTGGCTTCTCGCCTGCGTGTTGGGATGGACCTGCTGGTGCATGATGGGCATCCCTGTCGGAGCAGTGCTTGGTGTTGGATGGATACCAGGTCTACCAGATGAACGAAACTCAATACATGGTATGACGATGGACTGCGCAGCGGTAATCTAATACACTCAGCATCTCGGAGATCTCCTCCATCTTACTTTTTCCGGAGTAATGCAGATGATTTCTCCTTGGCCCCTTTTCTCCGTTGCTCCGGGATGGGCACCGCTACTGCACGAAGGTAGATTGTACTGGGGTGCTGGGTTGAAGGTATCATGCACTGTTCGGTGGTTACTCCGTCATGTTGGAAACGAGATGGGATTCTGGTCCTTTTGCAAGTAGCGATGGATCGATTCTGATATGGCAAGGATCTCATGACAATCTGTGAGGATTTTCTGCAGTGAAACGTCCGAGATGTGGTTATATGGTAAATGGAATGGACGATGTTACATTCCTAGATTTATCTATGACTCGTCTATTTTCCGTAGCGTGTATGCATTTTCAGGGGCTCGCTTAGCGATGTTACTTTGCTTCCTTTGAGGGTTGCATTGTTGATAGTCATAGGTATTCTGGTATTACTAGCATCATTTTGGGATGTCTTAAGAATTTAGGATAAAGATCATGGTGCTGGTATAGCACTAGGATGTCTTCCCCGACAAGCTATAATAGTAAGGTACCAGATGTGAAGTGACATGCAGCCGTCAAACAAAAGCTCCGAGCTAGGTCAGCTTCCGACGCAACGGTATTAGTGATATTTAAGCAAGATGAGATCCAGACCATATCTGGGTAGAAGCTCTTAAGGCCACTATGTTGCCCCAATAGGTAATTCGATGGACTAGTCAAGCCCCATCAATGCGGCGACACCGAGCTCTCTGTTGAAAGAATTTGGAACAACTTCACACTAAGGTAAAGTCTACCTTTCACCTCTTCTGTACTGACGAGGCTCATGAAGGCGCCAGAGAGTCGTGACTCTGCTTTTAGTAAGGCCGCGGAGTAATCTGGCATCGAGGAAGTTCTGGTGCCAAAATCAAACTCCTTTGCAAAGCCCTCCTCCAAGACTAGACTAACAGATCAAATATTGTATTGCTAGCTCACATGATTAGAGGATAGAAGAGTACCGAAGTCGGTATGTAGCTACGCCTTATTGCTGAAACTGAAAATTCGTGGCATTAAGCATTCGCTTCTCCAGCAGCTCTGCTACCAACAGGTTCCCCCATTATGGAGGAATCGCTGATTTTTTGTAGTTTGCTTCGTGGTATTACAGTATTGACTAGCTACGACTGCGATTTAATTTCAGTTGCTTGTATGCACTGACGTGAGCTTCGTGGCTTTCCCGGAAGTGTTATGGACTGTTAAACCGTGGTTCTGTAGAAGTGACGATGAGGCATCCGCCCAGGTTGCTGGGACCAGACACAACACCAATCCTATGGTATCGGCCAAACAGGCAAAAGCTTTATGAATAGCCTTATGAGATAGTTGGATCTAGATTCAGCATGAATGGGGCATAGGGCAGCCGAAGCATTGAGAGACGACTACTGCGCGTGACTTCGTTCCTTTGGATATGGAGGCATATATTCTGAGTGACTCGAAGGCTACCAGTCTTAAAAACCAATACTACAGAAGAGAAAGCTAAATCCAGACCAGTGTCCATACTAATTTGACTCTGACAATCGTATACGAAGTGCAAGTCCGCCTATGTCGACAGGTAGGATTTTTTTTTTCCAGTGATGAATCACAGCTTGGAATGTCACTTGAAACGTTGCATCCGCCAACGACCTCATTATTCAAGTCCATGTCAGAACCTCATGCTCACACACAATCGATACTTGAAGGAACACTCCTCTATAGTAAATGTGTACTTGGTTTGGAGCCCTTACACCGAATCCTTTTCTCGACTGCAGTTGCCTTGGAGTTTTTGGTCGGCGCCCAGATTCTGGTACAGTTCCCCCTCAGTCGACGATTGACGCAAGATCATCCTCGATAACAATTCGACAAATCTCGAAAGAAAAGATGTATGAGAAAGAAGGGACAGTTAAATCCAAAGACAATGCTCAAGATGTAAGAGTCGATTTTTGATCTTCTTCAGGAAAAATAAAACGCGAGCATCATGAAAAGTGCACACCGGTGCAGTTAAATCTGCTACATCAAATCATAATTTTATATGATCACCACGATTCAATAGTCCGGTCTCAAGTTAGAGCATCAGGTGTATGCAGAAAGCCGCGATGTATACTTTCACTTATTTGAGCAAAGAGAGCGATCTAGCAAGAAACGGTCTTTTTAAATCTGTCTGCTAACCTAGTAGATACCCAGCACCGCTCTCAGACCTTCATAAGCGCGATGAATGATGATAATGTGGAGTAAGCAAGCGATGTGTCTTGTATCAAATGGGATATTTTTTGTTGACATAAGCGAAACTGAAGCATCATATTTAAGAGTGGCGGATCAGTTACCTGAAGACCGTCAATGCTACAAGAAAATGCCTTTCCATGGAGGCAGCTACCATTCGGGTACAGTCTTGTGAGTCGGTTTCTTTAGTTGCATAAGTAATCAGTGCATCATCAAGACTTGGCTCTGGGCTTTGCGATGGCACTCTCATGGCGAACACATCAATGCCTGGACTTTTCGCCTTGTAAAACCAGTCATCGCTCTTAACGTTTTGTTCTAAAATCTTGTCTATCATTGCATGTAGTACAACTCATAAACCTGATATTGGTCACGACACCAGTCGGTAGGCCAGACGGAGAGCTTCTGCTTCTCCAATCTCTGTTTCTATGCTGTGAAAGTGACAGAATAGAGCTTAGGACCTGGATATCCAACGAGGATCGAGAGCTCTGCAAACGTATTTTCAAAACAAATTGCTGATATTTGGTAGAGGCTGCAAATTTTTCCTCCTTTGTGATCCATGAAGGACGACTTCCACAGATCCTTGGGATCATTGTTCCGAACGTGTGATGCAGTCTCTACGTCTGGCCACCTTTCCCCCTTTTTCTTAAGATTCACCAATCTATTCACACAATCAATACCACAGTCCTTGACTGTGGTTAAATCCAACCATTCAACACCGTGCCTCGATGGTGAAAGTGATTTTGACATGGAACAAGTCATCCCTCAAACGCAATCATGAACCAGGTCGGACAGTGCTCAGCAGGATCTAACCTGTTGGTCGGTTCATATCGTTGAGCAGCTTACAAAACGCTTTCTTCCCGCCACAACCAACTCCCCATCTAGCTATACTCTACCTAGAGGTCTAATAATAGCCGTGAAGTTTCAACAGAAGCAAAGATGATCCTGAAGGCCGATGTGAGCCACGTGATCGGAAATACATGCAACGCAAAGGTGTACAATGCTGGGATCCTGAAGTGTGTTTATTTCTAAGTGCCAACTGTGAGAGATAAGATAAGTGAGTCCGGCCAGAAAGCCAGCAGAGGTTTTCGTGGAAAGAAAGATTATCAAGAGAACATCGGCAAATGGACAAGTGAGGCAAGAAGTTAGTATTTACATCCGTCTCTCCAAACATTTACTATGATTGCGGCTTGTTAAGACTCCTTGAGATTTTATAAGAGGGACTGCATGGTGCTGACCCGACTGAGGTAGGTCTATCAGAGTCCGGGTTGATAATCGATAATGATAAAGACGAAATATGGCAGCAGAATTGAATTTGACGCCTAGTTGACCGTAGTGACGCCAAAGAAAAACCGAAGATATAATAACATTAACAATAATAATTACAAAATAAGTCAGAATGCACAGTGGGTAGTAGTGAGGTGACTAGTCGAGCTAGTCTACCTGCGATAGAAGGTAGTCGTCAAAACTCGACCGACGTTTCTTTCTATCTGGTACCGATAATTCCCGTTGACAGTAACAATTTCAGGAATACTTATTAAGTAATTGCTCTGGTGAACACCCTTGTCGTAATGAACTACTAGTAGTATACCTTGGCAGTAAGTTACACTGTAAACATACCTCGTTTCTGTATGCTTGCACTTCGTTCAAGCACAACCCCCCCGGTTCGCATGTCTCTGATATCTCGCTTTTTCTTCTTTTGATTTCAAATCAGGCCCACTGCCGTGAATTACCACTTTCTTCGGGTAAGTTTCCTAGAGCAATCTAGAGGTCGCTGGGCTTCAGTGGATAGAAATACTGTACTCTGGTGTTGACGGACAATCAGTCGAGTTCTGTCAGAGCAGATCAGAATCGTACATGAGGTTGGTTGTCCTCTGACATCAACCAGATATCAACTGTGAGAATCCTATACGCTTGCCTCTTTCTCCTAGTCTCGTATAGTCCTGCAAGCAGTGGAGTGTCATTACGATTCAAAAGTGAGTTGTGAGGAACTCTTGACAGTGAAACAGAATATCACGACAGGTAAAAGTAAAATAGACTCTTGCAAAACTGTTATGACAAAGTGGCAGATTAGATATGCAAATGCGAAATAAATTCGAGAAAGAAAACATTTGACTTGGAGCTTCCGAAATTCAAGGTATATTGCGCGATCCATGGACGAAGGGAGGCAGCACTCTTGGTGCAATGGCTCTCAGCCTACTAAAAGCAAATTTTATCACATCGGATGCACGAGATGTCCTGGGTTCTGTTCGACTCTCCTAAGCATTTTTGGAGGATTGAAAGAAAGGGAGAAAATGATAACTCACAGACAAAACGCACAATCTCCCTTCGCCCTCAAAACGAACGAACCATTGTACCGCATACCACTTGCCCACTCAGGCGTAGCTCTAGGCTCTAGCTCACCCCTGATCTGAGCCTCCTACCCCTGCCCCCTTAACGAAGTAACTTCGTAACGTCGCTTGACCCCCAATAATGCCGCCGGTCAACAAGGCTGAGCTTCCCCTTGCCTACCGAGCCTACGTATCCCATCCTCCTTTGATGTCCTTCGCCTTCGGGAATCACCCTTGTGATCAATTATTTTGTCAAACAACACAGCGTTAGCGTTATTATTATAACGGCCATGAACTGGATGGCGAAGTTCCCAGGGGCCGAAGAGTAGAAGAGAGAAGAGAAGGGGATTTTCTCTTCGACTCTTCTTCTTCTGTGCACCTGCACCCCCTCGGTGCATCGGCAGCGGGCACGGCTCCATTCCCAAGACACTAGGATGAGATGGGGCAGTATGGGAACAAAATCGGCTGAGATTTGAACGGGCCGCCTCGGACTATTGTGCACGATCATGATCGAGCATGATCGTCTGAGACATGTATGTACCCGTACATGGTTCGCGGGGTATCAGCTGATGGGCCAGAGGTACCTCGACCTCGACCAGCCAGATTTCGCGACTGCTTCTCAGCAAAGGGAAGAACTTTGAAATAGGGTAAAGACGATAGGAGCGAACTCTATCTAGGGTAGGGAGGACGAACGGAATAAGCTCCAAACACATAGCTTAATGTAACTTACGAGCCAGGGATACGCCGTCGAAACATGTCCGTCAGCCGCAACACCAACACCAACACCAACACCAACACCAACACCAACACCACCGACCCCTCAAATGACGCCTTGACGCAACGAGGAACACCAAGATAGCCTTTGCTGGTCTCTCGGACCGAGCTCAAGTTGACGCTGACCGACAAGCTGACAGCAAAACGACAGAGTTTTTTTTTCCTGCACTGCAGTGATCAATCAGCACGGTGGAGCCATCTGACAGGCAAAACAGGTAATCTTCCCAATCAAATCTATCGATCCGAATCAGCCTCCATCTTTCTACTTCGTACCAGGACACACCACACCCTCGCAAAGTCGAATTGAATCAACCCGGGTTGCCGGAAACAGTGGACACCCCACATCCACATGATCAGGATTCCATCCTTTTCTACCTGAGGTACCTACCTAGATTTCTCCTCAAAGTCCCAAATCAGTAAGGCGACATTCCTGAGCAAAACACAGCCTAGGATCACCATCGTCCCATTGTCAGCAGTTCGCTCACAAGCGACCAAGACACCCAGAAACAATAGTCCGAGCCTCAAGCGGTCGCGCATGTTTTCCCTCGAGCGTAAGATCCTCGATGCGGAGCCGATGCCCTCCAATAAAAGCATCCACGAGCCCAGCTAGCCGAGCCCCTAAGCGTCCAAAATCCAAACACCACGTAAAAAACTTCCAGAACACGACCCAGCCAAGACGGGACGGGCGTTCCTCTACTGCAGCTAATGGATTAAACTGGCTCAGCATCATGACGGACAGACATGGCAGAGTGGACAAGGAGACCCCACATCGAAATGTTCCATAAATAAATACAAGAGGAGAGACTGGATACTTGGAGGGAAGAGTTTTCAGTTTCTTCTGACGATTTCTCCTGCCCGCTCTGGTTCTTCTTTTGAAAGAATCGTTCATTTCGGCTCGGATCTTAACTTAATCTCAAACTGATTTCACCTCATGCCATATCATCTCATCTGAGTATACTCAACCGGCATTCAAATAGAGTTTCTGGAAATCTCCCGGTCCATCTCAAAATATCCAGATCGAACTTCTGATAGAGCACATAGATCATCCGACCATATCAACAAATAGGCAAATCACACTTTTACCAGAATATATCACGACACAACAGAGTTCAACCTCACCCTCTCGAATTTGGGCCAAACATTATTTTGTTTTCAAGGATACAAACCAATTCATCCAGCCAAACCGACAACAGTTAATTAGCCGGGATCCGGCAGCACAACAACACAGAAGCGACAACCTCATATATCCTCAACTTGACCCACGTTTGCTTTTTCTCTTCAAGCTTCCAAGAAAAGGAATTATATTCCTTCCCGAATACAACGTCTCCTCCAAGATGGGCGCCGAACAATCCCTGTCCTCTCCCTCTCCCTCCTCCTCACACCCAACTCCAAAATCCAACTCAACTACCCACCTCCCCCTCCCACCAACAACTTTCCCAGCTTACGAACCCAAACACCCAACCTCCCGCCGCTACGTCTCCCCCAAACCCGGGCACCCATCACGCAAAAAGCGAACCGCATCCCCACTACCAATCCCAGCAGAGCTCCTCGCCGTCCCTTCATCGTCCAAAAAATCATCAAAACGACACTCTCTCGCCCCATCATTCATGCTACGCTCTTCCGCATCCTCGTTCTCCCTGCCGATATCCAGCTCCAGCTCAACCACCGGATCAGGAAGTCGAACAGGGACTACCACACCACCCACCATTTCATCCATGCACCACCACCACCACCACAGAGCCGGCGAGCGACAGGGAAGTGGAAGTGGCAGTTCGAGCTCAAGTGGGAGTGAAAGCGGGAGGCGATCGAGCGAGAGGGATGGTGATGCTGTCAGGATGGGGATACGGGCCGGGATTTCCATTTAATGAGGAGGTATTGGTTGCTGCTGAGAGGGATGTACAGACTGGGAAGAGGAGTGGGGAGGGGAAGAGAGGGTTGTTTAGAAGAAGTCTGGGGGTTGTAAGATGATTAGGATGAAGTGATGATTTTACGGAAAGGGTGTGATGGTATGAAAATGTAGCGAGAAAACAAACGGCGCAGGATCCCTTGATGGGAAGGAATTACATGTCCAAGGAGTATGCTGGAATTATGAGATAATGCCTTTGAAATATACCAAAGCCTTTCTGGCTGATATTCGTTTTTACTTCTTTCTATTGTTACACAATCATCCAAGCTAGTCGGCATCACATCAATCAATCTCTATGATTGGGATCACCGCCGCTAGATGAGGAGTTGAGATTTGTCTTTCCTTTTGCACGCGCGCAGACACCCCATTCCGCCAGTCCACTATTCACTCCATCGCTACTCATTAAGCGCACCAGGCCGTGACTGACTTTCAAAAGCATCCAATGCCCCTCCTTCCCTTTCTAGACTCCAAACTCCAAAAGCTCAATGTTGATACACCGCAACAGAGCATTAATTTTTGGCCCAACGACAAATGAAATGGTTCTTCAAGAAAACGACCTTGATACCCCCCAATCCGCAATATCGAAGGTGTGCAAAAAGGCACGGGTATCAATGAAACAAAAGAAAAAATGCATGCAGAATGCCAATCATCTATGAACAAATCATCGACTGATGAGCTGTATAGATAATTGAAAGGTATGGAACACTAAGCTGAGTTCTCAGCGTGTCCACCTCCGAGTAGTTCGAGGATTTTGTTGGAGACAGCTCCGGGGTATCCACGACCTAACATTTCCTGGACGACAGCCTTGGCACTGAGTCTATCTTCGACGGCAAGGTAGGCTCTGGTCATGGCTTCGTAGGTACTGGGCTCTCTCTTCTCACGGCTAACCGAAGCAAAGATGGATCTAGCTCTGTCGATATTGAGCTCGTTAGCCCAACCATGAATGAGAGTGTTGGCGATGTAAGGAGTCATGTCCACGCCACGTTGTGACATCTCACGAAGAATGGGCTCGGTCTCGGTAACACGATGGTTGGCGACCATGGACTCGAAGAGTGCTTGGTAGAGGCAGGCTTGTGGTCGGATCGAAGAGTCGGCCATAACGGAATCGAAAACTGCCTTGGCTCCATCCATGTCGTGCAAGACACATCCCTTGGCGTGAATCAAGGACGAATAGTGAACAGCCTCGGGGCGTTGACCAGTGCTTCGAATGACATCAAGGATGGCTTCGGCAGCAGGCATGTTGACTGGCTCGAGTGTTGCATGAGTATCGACAAGAAGCTTGTATGTGTGGTTTGTTGGCTGGATACCCTTGCTCTTCATTCGCTCGTAGTATGCTAAGACCTTGCTCTTGTCACGCTTGGTGGTCAAGAAGAATTGCATCAAGCTGTTGTATGGGGCGGGACGAGCCTTGTAGTTTGGCATCGATTCCATCTCTTCGAACAACTCCTCAGCAAACTTCTCATCACTGACACGGCAGAGAGCATTGACAATTGTGCCATAGGTAACGCTGGTTGGTCTGATGCCAAGAGCACGCATCTCAGCGAAGTAGAAAAGACAGTCATCAATACGACGCGCTTTTCCAAGCTTGCCAATGAGTGCATTGTAGAGGAATGATGAAGGCTCAACACCCTCAGACTTGGCACGATGAAAGATCTTAACAGCTTCGGTGGCTTCATCAAAGGTCTTCGTCGATTCCTTCAAAGTGGTAATGTAGAGACCGAAAGTGTTGGCAGTTGGTGCAGCACCCATGTCAAGGAGCTCTTGGTGATATTGAGCAGCCAGAGTACGGTTTCCGAGTGTAAGACAAGCTCCAACCATAGCGTCGAGAATGGAGACCCAGCCATAGCGAACGACCGAGTATTGAGGAAGAAGAGGAACGTCAGATCTGGCCATGCCGAGAATGTCGTGGACCAGATTCATGCGTTCCTCACGTGCGGCGGCAGCGATGAGCTTGGCGTAAGTAATGTAACGTGGGTGACGACCAGCGCGACGCATGTTTCTGAACCTACCAAGAGCCTCATTGAGACGAGAGGCCTTGGCGCGAGCACTGCTACCCTTCTCAAGCTCATCGGCAATCAGAGCAGAGCCTTTGAAATCAGTCGAAGCAGCGTATGGATCGAAGGTATCCTCGTAAGCTGGCACAGCGGGGTATTGGACAGGTGTGAACTGCTGGTACACCGGGACCTCTGGGAGAAGACGAGGGTCGGTAATTCCGCGTTGCGACATGAATTGATTAATAAACTCCATTCCCTCGTCAATCTCATCTTGGAGATGGGTGCTGGATTCAACGGAAGATCGGATACGGGCGAACATTTGCTCGGACTGAGTAAGACCCTCAAGAACTTGGCCAGAACCAATCATTGCAACAGCATACATCGCAGCTGGCTCGATGAAAGCTGACGAAACAGTCATTTCAGGAGCTGACAGGTATTGCCAGTATCTCTGCGCTGCTGGAACATCACCTTGTCGTACACTGAGAGCTAACATTGCCATTGCGGGAGTGGCAAGGTCAGAATTGACAGAAACATGTGAGAAAGCAGCAACTGCAGTCGATTTATCATCTTTATCGGCTGCCCGGGTTGCGATCTTTCCCATTGCCTCGCTCTTGGTGGATCCACTCAGAGCTTCGGCCCAACCCAGTGCCTCTGAGAGCTTGCCCTTCTCAAGGAAACCTTGGACAAGACCTCCCTGGACAACACAATCTCCAAGTTCGGAAACACGCTCTGGATAAGCTTCAAGAATTCTCTGGTAGAATTGCACAGCTCCTTCAATTCTATCAGACTTGACGTAAGCCTTGACCACTGCAGCATACACATGGCCGTCTTGTCTGTCTGTGAGTTCAATCTTTCCTTGATCGTTGTCAATGGCGAGTTGTTTGTATTCATCGTAACATTCCACAACACTGTTCAAATCACCCACGTGTGCAAAGCCATGAATCATAGGTGAAAATGTCGCTGAAAGCGGAGAGATATTGCTAGCTTCCATATGCTCGTAGAATCGGATCATCTCTGGGATTCTGCCGGCCTCGGAACAAGCTTGAATCAATTTGTGATAAGTTTCCCGCGGGTATGAACGGTCCGTACGAAGACTGATGGAGGCTTCGAACATACGCACGGCAAGGTCCAATCGATCATCCTCGGCCAAGATGGCAAATTCAAACTCACTTGATGCGAACATAAACTTGCCAGGCTCCTCCATACCACCAAATCGGGCACGTCTCTCCTCCAAGGACTGTTTCAGCGAAGAAACTTCGATGGATCGGGAAGAGATCAAGTTGATGAGAGTGTTGTAGGTGGCGGTGTTTGGAAGGACTTTACGTCTCAGCATGTCAGAGTAGACATCAAGTGCCTTTGGGACGACTTGGATTCTCTCAGCAGGTAAATGAATGGCTGCATCCAAAAGAGCATTGTAAGCAGATGCTGTAGGCTGGATGTTGGCTACCAGCATTGCCTCGAAAACGGCTGGGATCTCTGCATATCGTCCACCCTCGGACAACTTTGTGAGATGCTCAGCATAGCTTTGTGATTGTTGCTCAGAAGCTGTGCTGATAGTGGTTGCAGAAGTGGTTGGCGATCTTAGGAAGCCAGACTTAGAAGATAGAGCTGGAGATGAAGTTCGAGGTGGTGTAGGTACTCGAGCCGCAACGATGCTCAACTCTGCCTCGAAGATTGCTTGGTCGTTTCGTGATTTGATTTCCTTCTCAATAGCAGCATCGATCTTAGCTAAGGCAGCTTCCTCTTCTGCTGCAAATTTGTTGTAGTCATCTACTGCGCTCGCACCGTAAGATCTCTCGGGGACAGGAGCGGCCTCCAGCGTCTGAGATTGCACATTGCTTCGACCTTCCTCGACCTCGATCAAGGGCTTCCACTCGATGCGTTTTGGGAACTGAAACTGAGCCCATTCCTTGTCGGCCTCGCCTGTAGCATGTTGCTTCTTCCAAGCCTCGAAATACGCATCTAGCCCTCCATCACTCTTCTCGTGGCGGACCAGCTGGACCGTACTCGAGGACTGGGCACTGTTGTGAAATGCATTCTGAAAAGTGTACGAGGGGAAGTAACCGGCTTTGCTAGCACGTCGGTTGAGACCGAATCCAGGTCTGTTCGAGGAAGCGTAGACTTGGGGATGTGTGGCGGCAACGACGGATTGGGCGTAACCGTGTGTGAATGTCTTGGGACCTTGACGTGCAAGTGTCGATGCGATGTTGGAGTAGATTGGCATTTAGTGATGGTTGACCTCTCAAGACTGTCTGAGAGGAGACTAGAAAGAGGTCAGCTTCGGAAGGTTTAGGGGACTCGAGGTCAGTCGCGTCAACGCGAAGGCAGCCTACTCACATTAAATCTCAATTAAATCGGCGAATGCAGGTTCATTTGACAGCTATGCCGCCAAACAAACGCGCTGATTGAATTGAGTAGAGATTCCGTCTCTGGAAAGCTGGTCGACTCGACGAAATCGACTAAGTGAATACGTCAATGGACGTCGAAAAGTTCTGCTTTGGTGGCGCTGAAGTTGACTGTTGGAAGGCAAAAGGCCTAAGGACCGAATGAAAGAAGCCTCAGGAGCTGGCAGACGGGAGAAAGACAATTATGAGTTCGTGGCCTCGGGTGCTAGGTCGACGCTGATGACGAGTAGAGTAGTTGCGGGATTAGGGACGAGGGACGAGGGACGAGGGAGCTTCACATGCAAGGTCAGGCCGGAGGAGGCTGAGAGTGCAGTAAACCGGATTGAGGCAGCTCTGGAGGTCAGCTGCGTCGTGAGCGAAGATAGAACGGAGGTTGAAGCCACGGGCGAAGAGAAAGAATTGGGTGTGGTGTGAAAAGGGAGGACAAAGTTAGGTATTGTCCAGTTGGGTTGGTCGTGTCGTGTCGTGTCGTGTCGTGTCGTCAGGGGAAAATCGGTGGCTCGGAGCGGTCGTGTGAGAGTACGGTACGAAAATATAGAGTGGAGTGGAGCAGGAGGCTTTTCTGCATTGCTGGAACCGCGTGGAAGGGACAGCCGGGGGCCTGGTGGTGGTGGTGGGCAGTGGGCACAGTCATCGTTCGGGACACGCCGGGAAAGGCCGGGTTCGCAGGCAAGCGAGCCACTCAGCTGCCGGCATTATCGAGAGCATCCCTGGCGGCCCAGCTGGCCCAGCTCAATTCCGTCGCCCCGAGTGGCCAGCTACAAGCAACCCCACACTGCAAGCGAGGGAGCGGAACAGCACCTCATCCTTGAGCTTATCAGATCCAAACATGGATGGGAGGGGATTTGCGTCGAGAAAACCATCCGGCGAACAATCGACCCGGCTTACAACTCCCTCCCACGCTGAATTGACCACTTCAAGTCGCCCAGTCCGAGTTGATCAATGCAAGCCACGTACAACTTCATCATCTAGCCAGATCTACAGCCTCGGTCCCAAGCCGTGTTTATTGGGATTACAACGCAGCAGCAAAAGTAGAGGATTCAAGAGTCACGCCACTATCAAAAAGTCCAAATATGGCAAATATCGCTTCACCTTTATCCTCTTCAACTACAGCTGTCTCCGCACCAGGAAAAGTCCTTCTAGCCGGTGGATATCTTGTCTTGGATCGCAAATACACCGGTCTAGTGTTTGGGCTCAGTGCGCGAATTCATGTCATCGTTCAGGATATCAAGACCAGTTCGGGTGTAGAGCTGTCGGAAATAGTGGTTCAAAGTCCGCAGTTCCGGGACGCAGCGTGGAATTATGGGTATCATCTAGTTGAGGATCAAGGTGGGGTGGAAGTAACGCAGTTGCCAGGGTAGGACTTTTCTATTGCCCGAGAAGAAAGGCTGTCTTGATATCCCCGAATCCGCCCCCTTCTCTCGGTCTTATCACGTGGCATTGTCACGAGACCATTGTTTTGATTTCGATGCGTTTCTCGCTTCGAGGTCGTTGATGGAACTGGACGATATTCCCGGCATATGTCTAGTTTCATGCTGAATCTGGCTAATGTGATCTAGCAACTCGTCTATTCCATTATCACGCAACCCTTTCGTCGAGACAGCGCTAGCTTACGCCCTGACATATATCTCGACGCTCCTCTCAACCACCATCAAGCCCACCAAGATTACCATCCTTGCTGACGACGATTACTACTCCAACACCTCCACCACCACCCTTTCCTCTTCTACCGCCACCCACAAGTTCACCGACTTCAACGTCCGCCTCCAAGACGCCCACAAAACCGGCCTCGGCTCCTCTGCTGCCCTCGTCACAGCCTTCACAGGCGCCATCCTCTCCCACTACCTCCCCTCCTCCATCTTCACGCTCTCCTCCCCAGAAGGCCGCTCCAAACTGCACAACCTCGCACAAGCAGCCCACTGTGCTGCCCAAGGCAAAGTAGGCTCCGGCTTCGACGTCGCAGCGGCCGTCTACGGAACATGCGTCTACAGGCGCTTTTCACCCTCCATCCTCTCCAGTCTCGGCGAACCCAGTTCAAAAGGCTTCGCTACACGTGTGAAGAGCATCGTTGAGGACACCGCTGAGCAGAAATGGGATACCGAGATCTCGAAAGGGGGAGTTACGATTCCTGAGGGCATGGCGCTGGTGATGTGCGATGTGGACTGTGGATCTCAGACTGTAAGCATGGTAAAGAAAGTGCTTGAATGGCGTAAGAATGAGGCGGAAGATGCAAATAAGCTCTGGGACGACTTACAAGGCTGCAATGATCTCTTGGCAGAAAGATTGACGAAGGGATGCACTCTTGAGCTTTCCGAGGCATTCGTGGCGATTAGAGCTATGATCAAGGATATGAGTATGGCTTCTGGGGTGCCGATCGAGCCTGAAGAGCAAACCGAGCTGTTGAATGCAGTCACGAGGGGTGTGAAGGGTGTTCTCGGAGGTGTGGTTCCTGGTGCAGGTGGTTATGATGCCATTGTGCTGTTGGTGCAAGACGATGAGCAGACGAAGACAGAGTTGGAAACATTCCTGAAGAAGTGGAGTGATGAGAAGAAAGGCAATGTGAAGTTATTGACTGCCAAGGGCGAGTTAGAGGGTGCGAGAGTGGAAGATGCTGCTGCATATGGTGACCTCAAATGAGCGTTTTCGATGGTTATTGGTTTTCATGATAGCTTTAGCGAAAATAGGCCAAATTTCACAGAACATCGGCTGTCTTGAGCAAGGAGTCAAACGTTACCTCGAAGCTAGATTTAAATAAAAAGTCATCCCTGAGAACATATGTTAACCATTGGAGAAGATCACCAAGGCACCGATATTGTAAACCGGAGGCCCAGGATCTTGACAGTCAATTACAAAGTTGCCCCATCTTCTTTTTCTGTATTATGAGGTCCAACATGCTTGTCTTAACAGGACTGAAGCATGGAGTCCACTTCCAACTAGTACTCGAAACTCTTAAAGTATTGTATCTTCACTCTCTGTCTCCCTGTCTCCACGGTTAATTCAGTATCGCTGTCATGCTCTGCCCCATTGTCATTATCCTCTCATCGTCATTTGGTGTGTGTCTATCTTCGATAAGGAATACGCATCGTGAGACGAGACCGATCTCTTAATGCCGCAGGCATTTCCATGATCAGCGTAATACAGAAAGCTTCCAGCTCATTAGAACTACATCTCATTCTTTTCACCATCGAAGCTTCCTTGACTTCTCACAATAAGCGATCCTTTGTTGAAACACCCCTGGAATAGATCACTAGATGGCTTTTAAAGCGAACTCCCTCGATAACCAGCCTTCCTTGACCGACCAATCGACCAATCAATATAAATTCCAAGACTTAAAGGCAATCAAGATCCATGTCTCTTTCACTTCGAACTTGCCAATGTAAAAATCAGTCACGACATAATCCACATTCACTACTCTACCTCATGTTGTAATGTACTTCCACCTCTACCCAAGAGCGGCTTAGTCACGCTTACCTTTCTCCTCCACATCTATATATTCCTCAGAGCTCGCCCTTCAACTAGTTGTTCCACACTGCTTAGCAGCGGCTGTTTGGGAAGATACCCACGAGCAAGGAAAGGAAAGAGCGGCTTCACTCTTGTTCAAGAGGCCTAGATAAGAAGTACTAACTTCAGCAAGGGTTTCCTGTTGCAACCTCCTGAAGGTAAGATGAGAGCAAGGTATGGAAGTCGTCAGATATCATGAAGATTACAGGCAAATTGCTGTCATCTCCACACGGCTGTCAATGTTTGTAAGCCATACATAAAAATTATGTAACTCACAACGGATGGGAACGTCTGGGATTAGCCAGAGCAAGCGCCCCAAGAACGAACGAAGGACCTATGGCAGCATATTGGCAGAACTTTATTGAGACGATAGACACTCTTTGCTTCTCGTCATGCTCTAGAATTGAGGGCTCTTCCCGCAAGCGAAGGTTAGGGTCTCATGTGGAAAGATGTTACGTTATATGGAGCTCCGAACTTTCTTGAGGCTTGATGCTGCGGTCTTTGACACACGAAAATTGGAGTAGGAGCACACAAGATATTCAAGGGAGAGGCATCGTACAAGTTGGAATAATGTAAAATAGAGCCTTTTGGTATTTAGTACAGCGACAGATCTACACTTAAGAATTGCAGACAATTAGAGGTGTGTCTTTCCAACTGCAATCAGTGCTGAGCTCATGCTTTTGTTGGCTTGAGGATGATGTTATCAATCAATCTCACAGGGGGTCCACCAGCCAGACCAAGGTCTTCTCCGGGTTGCGGTGATTCGACAGCTAGCATCTTCACCGCACCACTCAGGATAGCTCCCGTGGCCTCATCCACATCTTCCAGCTCCTGCATAGTATCTGGATCAGCCAAGGAGATGTAGTCAATCGCAAATTTCACCCTGTCCTCGGGCTTCATCTGGAATTGTGCCTCCAACAGCAGCTTGACCAATTCATTTGCAGGTCCGAGAAGTTCATCTCTCGATCGACAACCACGAGAATATGCTGCCTCGGCGACTCTCAATGCCATCGATAGCACTGTCGCAACTTTACGCCTTCTCGAACCAAGATATACATTCCTCGAGCTCAACGCAAGCCCGTCCGGCTCCCTCTTCGTCTCTCCAATAACAACATTGGTATCCATACGGAAGTCCTTGACCATCTTCTTGATCACCACCGTCTGTTGAACATCCTTCTGGCCAAAGTAGACCCTCTCCGGCGTTACGATGTTGAACAGTTTCATGCAGACCGTAGCCACGCCTCTGAAAAATGTAGGCCGGCTTGCGCCCTCAAGAACCTCCCCGACAGGAGTGATTGTGACGAAGCTTCCCTTCCCATCAAGTTCTTGACTCGGTGGTCCGCTCGGGTACATCTCTTCCGTTGTAGGTGCGAACACCGCCGCGATCGTCCCCAAATTTCCACCATCAGAAGCCAGTTCTCTGTCAAGATCTTTCAACATTTCCACATCCTTTGTCCATGTCTTTGGATAGCTGTCGAGGTCTTCGTGTACGCCAAATTGAGTAGGATTGACATAAATGCTGACTACTACGGACGAGTTTTCCTTCGCTGCGAGGCGTATTAGGGAGAGGTGGCCTTCATGCAGAGCTCCCATCGTGGGCACGAGACCAACCGAGCGGTAATCGTGAAGCTGTTTAGAACGCCATTGGCGCAGCGCCGGGATGTCGCGGAACACCTTGATTGATGTATTCGGTATGACTTGGTCTCTTCTTCGTGCTTGGATATTTCCAGAGGTGGAGAAAGCTCGTGGATGGCGGAATATAATCTTCGAAGTAGCTACCCTACGCTCAAGGCGAGAAACAGACTGTCTGGAAGCTTGGGAAAACATCGTTGTGTCGTGTATGTCTCCGAAAATGGGAGAAGTAGGTTCCGTGACTCAATCCTGCTTACTTCCCGCCTAGGGTCCATGTTTCCGAGGGAATTCGGTGCAAGGCATCTGTACTGTACTGACTTGTGCTGCGTATATCGAAGTCTGAGTTGGATTCGTCTCATCAACAAGGCTGGAGCTTGAGCTTGTTCTAGTCTAAAAAGAGCTAGCTCTCCCGACCGATAGCGGATAATTTTAGTGCCGTGCCGACCTTATCGATAATTTTTAGAGAAAAATACACCTGGGCAAGCTCTAACGCTCCAACCGTGAGCAATTCTGCGATTTTTGCGCAACCATGGGGGACGATGGCATGATCATGAACTTTGACCTTGGGGATGCCCCCTTGGTCACAAAGCAAGTTTTTCAAGGAGGGCGGTGGAAAGACAGATTGGCGGCAAAGAGAAGCGTCCAAAAGCGGGCAACTCCACGATCGACAAATCCTTCCGAGAGGGAAATATTCAAGGAAAAACGACATGATGTTAGCACGGAAGAATATATCGGCCCTGGAGCAGCACCAAGGCCACCGAAGAGACAACGAGTCGACGACTCTGAGAAGAACCCAAACCGGGTACCTCTTTCCTCCAGCAAAACTACAACTGGAAGCGAACGAGGTGCTAGGAGGAGAGTCTCGTCATTCCAGGAGGATAAAAGATCTGCATTTGTGGCTGGAAAGCTACCGCCTGGCAGTATAAATACAGGTGGGAAGAAAGCGATCTCATTCCAGGACGACACAAGACCAGCTTTTGTTGCTGGGAAACTGCCACCCGGGAGCATAAATACTGGGGTGAGAAGGACAGTCTCTTTTCAAGATGACTCCAGACCAGCTTTTGTATCCGGAAAGCTACCTCCAGGAAGCATAAATGGTGGCCCGAAACGAGATGTGCCCTACCAGGAGGAGACGAGACCTGCTTTCGTCTCAGGAAAACTCCCACCTGGGAGCATCAATGTGGGTATGAAAAGGACTACAAAATTTGAGGACGACCCGAGGCCGGCATATGTATCTGGCAAGCTCCCACCTGGAAGTCTTAGTGGTGGGAAGCCAAACCAAATCATTTCATCGCTTTTCTCATTTAACCCATCCTCGAAAACAAAATTCGAAGAGCCAGAAGCCGAGGTGGAGTCAGCAAAACCTTCGAATGCACCACTAACTGAAGAAATGGCTACTTTCACGGCGCTCGGCCTATCGAGAAGATTGGCTGCTCATTTGTCAACCAAGATGGACATGAAAGCGCCAACTGCAATTCAAAAGGCGGCAATTACTCAGATGGTGAAAGACGACAGCGATGCTTTCATACAGGCAGAGACCGGATCTGGAAAGACCCTGGCCTATCTCTTACCAATTGCTGAGCGAATCATGGGGATGAGTAGCGCAGATGTGCAAGTCCACAGAGACTCTGGTCTCTTTGCTATAGTTCTCGCGCCAACACGAGAATTGTGCAAGCAAATCGCAACCGTCCTTGAGAAGATTTTGAGATGTGCTCCATGGATTGTAAGCACTACTGTGATTGGAGGGGAAGGAAAGCAGTCGGAGAAGGCTAGGTTACGGAAAGGGGTGAACATCTTGATTGCAACACCTGGACGGCTGGCAGACCATTTAGACAATACCGAGGTCCTGAATGTGAGCACCGTGAAATGGTTGGTATTGGATGAGGGTGATCGATTGATGGAGCTGGGATTCGAAGAAGAGATCAAGGGAATCGTCGAGAAGATTGAGAAGAGGGGGTCAGCGGCCAACAGCAAAAGCATTCTTGACTTGAAGAAACTGCCAAGTCGAAGGATTACAGTTCTCTGCTCAGCAACAATGAAAATGAACGTCCAGAGACTTGGCGAAATCAGTTTGAAGGATGCTGTACACATCCAAGCTGACCCGACCGAAGAAGAAGCCGCGAAGGCTGCAAAGGACAAGGTTGATGGTGTCGTTCCAGATGACAAGAAGTTCTCAGCACCGGCACAATTGAAACAGGCATACGCCATCATACCAGCCAAATTACGGCTCGTCAGTCTGGCTGCAATCCTGAAACGAGCCTTCGCACGACGAGGATCGGTGATGAAGGCAATCGTTTTCATCTCTTGTGCTGATTCCGTGGACTTCCACTTTTCGCTGTTTAGTCGTCCACTCGAGGCCGCACCCGAAGATGGAGAGCCAGTTGGTGAACCACCGACAATTACCAAGACGGATCTGACGAAAGACACCATCGCTCTCGGAACCGCTTTCTCGAGCAAAACAAATTTTGTCATCGTCCACAAGCTTCATGGTTCTCTTGCTCAGAATATACGAACAGCAACTCTCAAAGCGTTTACCGAATCCGCAGAGCCTTGTGTGTTGATCTGCACAGATGTTGCTTCTCGAGGTCTTGATCTACCAAATGTTGACTACGTTGTGGAATACGACCCACCATTCAGCGCAGATGATCATCTGCATCGTGTTGGAAGAACGGCTAGAGCTGGAAAGGACGGTCGAGCTTTGATCTTCCTCCTTCCAGGCGAGGAAGAAGAGTACGTCTCTGTTCTTGCATCAGGATATCGGGATGGCAAGAAATCTCTGACACACAACACCTCGGAGGATATCTTAAGGAAGGGATTTGGTGGATCGGGGCGAGAGTGGGAAGAGCGCGCTACAGAGTGGCAATTGGATGTTGAACGCTGGGCACAAGAATCTCCCAAATATCTTGAGATGGCGCGTCGTGGATATCAAAGTCATATTCGTGCATATGCAACGCATGTGGCGAACGAGAGAAAATACTTCAACATGCAGACGCTTCATCTTGGACATTTGGCGAAGGCATTTGCTTTACGAGACAAACCTGGTAGCATTAAAGTACCCGGGTTGAGACCTGCGAAGATGACCAAGGCAGATAGAAGTGTGGCCGCCAGGAAAGCTAAGAGAGGAGAGGTGGAGGATAAGGCGCCAGAAGGAGAGAGGGTCCGGAAGCAGAGGAAGCTCGATCTGGACGCACCGGCAGTGGATGGCAACGATGCCATACGGAGGATGAAAAAGAAGATGAAAGAACACATGTCTGTGGCATCAGAATTTAATATTGGATGAGTAGTCGGAAAACAAATCGAGATACCCAACTCCTTATCCATAGGGAGGTGAGAATAGGGAAGATTCGTGAACAGAAACCCGCGAATCTGTGACTTTAATGCGGACCTGAACTCAACCAGAACAACCAGTAGACAATCTCAATACTGTGCAGGCAAAGATCTTCATTTTGATGAGATTGGAATGATACAGTAAAGCACGTGAGCATGCTCGGGCCATCTCGAGCCTCGCGAAAAGTCGCGTGTAAGCGCGTCCCTCCTCCAACATCATACATCGTACAATTTGCTTGTTCCATTCATTCGTCAACTTTCGCCATATACCCCGACTGTCGTTTCAATCCTGTAGTTCTGAGTAGTTTGATATCACCCATTTGGCCTTTATTAGTTTATTGTTATTTTGGCAGCATTATCCGCGATACTGCGCAGTACATCCGGAACTGGATTGTCGAAGCTTAGATACCTTCGACATCCACGAGTCTTTCCCATGTCAAATCGTTGTAAGGATTGTCTTTCTTTTTTAATACCCAAGAGTTTGAAGTCAATTGGGGTCAGATGCACGTGTATCTTAAGTTTCTCAACTATCTTGTCAACATGGGTATTTTTCTAATTGCGAAAGACCAGTAGCTGATTTTCACTTCTGTTTTATTAAACCAATTGAATATCTCTGTAAAATTTCACCAATCGCCATGATGGAAATGAGGTTGTCCGCGGCGAATATCCGACCTGACAACGATGGATGGGATCCTGTTAAGGGCGACTACTACAAGCAATATTCTTCTTTGATCTCCGATCCACAACTGAGAGCCAAAGCAGAGGAACAAATGCAACGGATCGTGCTGCAGGCTGAAGAATCAAGGAGGGCTCGAGAATTACAGAGGTCACAAGAGATAGTCAAGGCTCAGCAAGCTTCGAGGGAGCAGAGCCGACATCCAGCGAAGGCAGCCAAGCTGGTCGACTACCAGGAGCAAATGCGACTTTTAGGAGAACAAGAAAAAATGCGTATAATCAAAAGATAGATGGCATTTAAAGAGCAGAGTATCCTGGAGCAGCAACAGCACGACGACCGCGAAAGGCAGAAGCAAGTTGCAGAAGAAGAACATGGGGTAATTCTCCAACATCGAATATCTGAGCGCGAAAGAGAGATGCGAGAGGCAAAACAGGACCAGAAGACACCGAATGAAGTTCGTGAACGGAAAAGGCAACAGTTAGAAGAGCATGAGGGTTTCAGACAGGTTCAAGTACTTCTCGACCAAGAAAGACGGCGACTGGCAAACGAGGAGGTATCACAAGTTGCACTGACAAAAGTGGAAGAAAAAAGAAGAGCTGCGGAACAAGTAGAGGCTACGCGATATCATCACCGGGTCATGGCACGAGCAGAGCGCGAACATGAGGAATTGGAACGGAGCCAGCAAGATAGACCAGCACTGGCAATCTCAGCTCGACAATTACCTACATCCGAGACTAGAAACATGCATCTTCAGGCGGGAATGCGAGTAGTTCGGGCAAACGTAGTGAGCCAGGACCAGCAGAAGCTGCATGAGAGACACAAAGATATCGTCTCGGCAGCTATCGAGGCAGCGGCAGCCCAAGCTACCTCTGCCCAGAAACGATCTCACGCCGAGTTTGACGAAAGGCCAAATGGTACACAATTATCTCCTCGAACTTTCAAGAAGCCAGAAAATGTCTTCTCCAGAATGATGCGTGCACCGCAAAAGGTCACAGACTCTCCTCGCGACTTCAGCCATTGGGATGCGCATCTCCAGCAGGCGCTCGATGACCAGGTCTCGGCAGGATATGTTCGAAATGAAGCGGATTGGGCAACAACCATCACGAAAACGATTCAAACATCTCTCGAGAGCATGATCTTTCCCTATATCCGCCACCGAGCTCACCCCCAAACAAAGATCAATGCATTGCACGTTTTGATAGAGACAGCTACCGCAACGGCCTATGCTCCTCGATCTACGGCTGCTGATATGATTCGTAACAGTTCGCTTCCAAGAACACTGCTGAGTTGTATGTTGGAGATTGCGGAGAAGATGTCAGGTTCGGAACGGAAGACTGTTCTAGAGGAGCAAGCATTCCTTCATAAGGTCAAAACCCTCAGATACCAGCCAATGATTTCCTGGAATGGAAATACCTGGACTGCCCTGGACGAGTTGCTCAGGTTGATGAAAGATCCCGGGCCAGTTGGATTCAGGATGATTTTTGATCAATTGTCCAGCCAAATAGGATCTGGTCGAGGGGTGACATCTATCGCTACTGGAGTCCGTAGAATCATCAAGAGCGATATAACCTCGTACGTGACTCCAAGCACCTGCTTCGAATTGGAGGACAACGCAATGAATGTCCTGGCAGATGCTGGGACATTTGCGATGAAGGTACTTGGCACGCAGTACCGGGCCCCGGCGGATCTGTTTGGAGAGATAGCAGTGGCCCTATCGGAATTGGGAAAGATGCTGGACGGAGATGAAATTCGCCAAATTCACTCTGAGATGATTCAAGATCCCAATTTTTCAGCAGCAAACTTCCTCGACCACTTCTTAGAGTGCATAGACGATGACATTGTGACGTTCAAGACAGTGAACAATCATCAATTCAAGCATGATTATGGCTTCAGATCGAGGTCTTGCGCCGCATTTCAACTCTTTGTCGATAAGAAGAGATCACAGATGAAGCGAACACACGGCAATGATGGTCTACTGGCCAAAATATTGCTTCTCAGATGGAATCACATCTTATTCGACCCAAGCTGGTCCAGATCTCAACTTGCTTTAGATGATCTTCTGGAATTGCTTGTAGATAGCTCGGTCCCATTGAGTTGCGATCGGTACCACTGGAAGATAGATTCTGCGTTGCACAACGCAGGAATCGAGGGTTCAAGTGTTTACGCTCGAGACAAAGTTGCCAAAGACGTTCGCACGGCAGTCGATCGTAATATTTCTCATGTTCTAGCTTTGGGACGGAAAGGCTGCATGGAAACGAAAATGAATGCGTTCAAGGCATTGGTCAAGATTGGGATGCGGATGGTCGAATGGATATGTCTGCTGGTCGGCCACGATGGTAACTCGATATTTTCAAGGATCATCTGTCCGAAGACGCGGCGACGGACGCGATGATGGTCATTTGCGATTCGATGGTAAAGATGGGTGGCACAATAGCAGTGTCGTGCCAAGATCTTAGTATCGTGAACGACTTAGATGTTCTGCGAGCTCCGATACCTGAAGCATTTGAAAGTTTGGATGGCGTGCTGGATGTTATCAGAAATCCGAGCAAGGTGGGAACCAATGACGAGAAGAGAGTCGAGTTGCTGACTGTTCTGAAATCCAAAACTGTCATCGATCTTACAGATGATTGAAAAGAAAGCATTCTGTAAGCTGGCTGCAGTCTTTATCTTTTAGTAGTCGAGCAGAGTCGCATTGGACCTGGTGTAATAGGCGAGATTTTGGTGGGTCTTGGGGAATGGTGAATACCTCCGTTTGACCTCTACTGCTTTGAGTTCCGCTACTCGCAATGCAGCAACATGCCAACCATAGAGTTACATCCTGAAGTCAACGCAGATATTATTCTTCTACTACTAGTCACGGAGGTTATTACCTCAAACACTAAGGTTAGGAGCAAAGAAAATCAAATTCAGCAGCAACTTCTGGAAATCTCGCTTAGATCGATAGAAAGTAAACAAATCGCAACGTCAAGGAATGTCAAAACATGTAACAGAAATCTTCAGCATAAAACCCCCAGAAGTTCAGTAGGGCAAGAACAATCAGTTTGATAATTGTCATAGTGCCATTTCGCGGCGTATTTGCGACTACTTTTAGGAGTATTTAGGGCATGCGCATCGCGGGGCAATGATAATGCTGGAGCTGCGAATGTCATTGTTGCTTACTACGTGGTTTAAAACTTGGAATACTAATGAACATGAGATGAACAGCGCAAACAAAATGGCTATGACTGTCATGAGGCTTGGGTTAAAAGCGTTGTTCATGAATTATCCTTATGTCGTTTCAATAACGGTCTCATGCGACGAATTTGTCATTGGCAGGAACCTGGAATCACGTAGTGTTACTGCCAAAAAACTAGGTCGACGCCACATTTTTATTCTTCGTCGAAGCGCTGTTCAAATTCCAAGCTGTGGTCTATCAAGAACATCAAGCTTAGCCAAACGTTATCAAGCTTAATCAATCGTAACAATCTGAATCACAGTACAAAACTTTGAGGCATAATGTTCTCTGGTCCAAGGCATTCTTTCGACAAAGAACCTGGCTTATTTGCGGTGAATCTCTCCGTCTGCGAGTTCCAATAAAACATCGTTACTTCAGGTTCAATGCCAGTTACTAGTATCGCACCGAACATTACTTAAGTTTTATGGCACGATTACGCAGCTAGTAACTGTCATTTTTGAATTTGTATCGTTATATGAGGGGAGAAAGCGCACAGCAAGAAGTCATTAGAAGTAGAAGCAAAGCACAAAAATCCCAGAGTACGCCAGCTAGAGGCCCATAAGAGTGCAGGTAAGGCTTTAACGCCTTGAATCATCATGTAGACCCATTTGAGACTAGCTCGAGAAGTGACTCTGGCCGTCGTAGGCGTTGTTGTTAGTCGTTATTCAGACCCTTGTCTCGCTTATTCGAAGCCACAACAACAGCGTCGCTGTCTCTTTGATTCCTCCAAAATTTCTTCAAAATAACATCAAGATCGATCGTGTTCAGTCTGTGAGCGTACAAGATAGTACTTACTTTGCTCTTTGCCCTTGCAATATGAACAACCCCTGTAAGTCGGTCGTGGTGCTCAATTGACATACACACTTTGTTTTGGGAAACAGCGCTAATACTTCGAAGCAAGACGTGGTGCTGGCCGTGGCCGAGGACGACAGCCTCGAATTATTCTCAATAGCACTCCAGATAGCAGAAAATCTTCAAAGAAGGCTGCGACTGCGAAATCAGCCTCGCGACCTGCCGGCCTATCAGGTTTGTCTCCTCTGCTCACCTCCATTTTGCTGCTCTAAAATTCACTTTCAAATCTCCGCCACGATCATAATTCTCCAACTTTTCGGTCTGCTCTATACGAGCAGCTTAGCACTCTCCTTACACACAATGGCAAAAAAGAACCAAGCTGCTGGCTTCGCAAGATCGGAAACCTCAAGTCCTCCGACAATGCCATCCTCTCTGACCAAACAGGCTGCCCTTATCCTCAACTCCGTCGACATCACTGCCGTTTCATTCGATGAGTACTTGAATATGACTAATAGCAGTGGTACATCAGGCAACGAAGGACCCCCTCCAGCTGCGACGAGTGCAGACGAAAGTGTATCTGCTGTCGACGATAAGGATACCCCTGTGACTGGCACTGAGATGTCTCTTCCTGAGAATACGGAATCCCCATCAGAGACTGGATCTTCAAAGCTGAAAGAGAAACTACTTGCGGCTCGTAGAGCTGCTCCAAACTCTTACAATACGTCCTCTCCTCTCAAGAATAATTCTGTTGGAGACAAGACGCACCACGCTGCCGCCGATGCCAAGCTGGAACCCATCAAGTAAGTCCAATCTCTTGCATCAAAGTACTAGCATCTTTTGTTCCAGAATGAATTGTTTTCCTTCTCTATCAGAGCGTGTAGCAAGCTGACTCTTTATTTCTCGTTTCAGGGAAGTTACTATCGTTGACGAGCTCATTTCTCGATTCCCTGAAATGATTACAGCTCCCTCAAAATCAATAATCGTCGATATCATTATTCTCTCCGATTTCCTCAAAACCTCTGCTCCTACCGACGGTCTTGGAGCCCAACCCATTGACTACGCACAGATCGAGTTTCTTGCTGACTGCATCATCGCTCGCTCTGCCAACCACATCCAAGTTCTGCCTGCAAAGAAAGAGGTCATTTTGAATGCCAACCCGGGAGAGAAAGCTGAGGATATCGAAATCAAGGATCCTGTTGCAATGCAAGAGGAAAAAGTACGGTTGCTCTTTCAAGTCTTGTCCAATGAACTCAGCGCTCGCTTCCCACCTGACCCAGCCGCTGACCCGATCACGTCCGCCGAAGAAGAAGATACTATCTTCAGAGAGAATGCTGTTCATCTGAAAGATACCATATCTTTGAACTTGAGTATGTTCCCAGCGGATGGCAAATTGCACGCAGATATCTTGAAGTTCGACCGCGAGGAAGAGAAGCTCCGGTTGACGAAGGAAGCAGCCGAGAATGCCAAACCCAAGAAGGAAACACAAGCAGAAGTCATCCGCCGCAATATGGACTTCCTTGCCCAAGACCCATCCATGCCAACTATGCCGTTTGAGGAGGACTACGTCGAGCGTTACAGCAACTATGAGGACATGGCCAAGATTGGGCACATGGTTAACCCAGACGGACCTCTTGGTAGGGCTTATCGTTCTAAGCTTATTAAACAGAAGTCTGCCTTGGACACCGAGATGGCTAGGCATAGCACTCTCGTAGAGGCACAGAAGCGAGGTCAGGCAGGAACCCGTGCAAGAATTGATGGTAGCATTGCTGGCGCGCATGCCAGTGACTACTTCTACACGTTTGGGAAGTGAACATCATGAAAGTGTAACAGCAATAATAGTAACATGCTATAGTTTGGGATTCAGCATGGCGTACAGGAGATACCCAAGGGATTATGCTGTCTCAAAGTATCTAAGAATTCTAAGACCTTGAAATTTTAGAATCATTGCATCCTTCACATTCTGCCCACATACACTGACCATCATTAATGCTTCAAGAAGTTTGATTTGTCATTTTCTGTTGTTTGTGTTCGGCAAAGTAATCCTGATTCTGCCATTATCTCTAGTACATTCCACAAAGACCTGTAATACTGCTTGCTTATCTCTTTTGGATATTACTGCTTGCAAGAGCTTTGACAGTTCACATGACACAAGATGTCCCAGCTACCCGGTTATCCCAAATGTAGTGGAACGTTGGAAAACATATTGTGTGTGTTGGTAGAGAAGACGGTAAGTGTAGGCCAGTTGAAGCTGGTGTGACAAATCTCACCATCTGGTGATTGAGAAGGTTCAGCCGCGTTGCCAACCCAAAAATGGGATATATCTGCTCAGGCTCGTGCTAGTACGTATGGTTGTCTACCTTGTTCAAACTCCAATGGTTATGGGTCGCCCAGTTGAACTTATTATGTTGTTTTCCGGCCCTCTTGCTACCCTCTTGCTAACTAAGTGTAGGTAAGGGTACTAATTAAACAGTCGACACGAGAAACATCCATACTCAGATGTACCCAGCCAACAGAAGAGAATATTAAGCTTTCACATTAATAGATCCTCCTCTCGTTCCCACCGAACTCCAAGAGTACGCCCCTTGATATTCCAACAGACCCAATAATTCAACCAAAGAGCTGTTGAAGAACTTTGCTTCCCCAGTGCTTCTTCCCATTGTGATCAATGTAAACGCCCTTTGCTGACTCTTCTAGCATGGTACACCACTCTCTCTCCCAGCCCACAACTGAATGAACCTCCGCGTGACCTGGGGACCACACGCTTTGTGTGGTAATCGAATCGTCCGTCTTCGACGACTGCGGTGGAGGCTAGGGCTTTCTCTCGCATCAGAGATATACTGTGTTCAATTAGAGATCCATGAGTATGGCAATTGGGTTGGTTTGCTTGGGCTTACTCGTCTTCGCTGTAACCTGGGAAGTGTATAGCTGGACCTTCTTTGAAGTCGAAAGGAGCGCTCTACAATTTTTATTAGCAGGTCATATGGGCGGTAATGTATCCCAAGACTCACAATTTGTATGACTTTAGGAGGCGAAGACGGCTTCAGACAGAGTACTTGACGACATCTGCTCCCAATGTCCGAGAAGAAGTTGTGGATTTGTGGTAATGGCGTCATCGTGAAGAATAAATGTCGGTGGTATGGTAGAGAGGACGATATATAGGTATGTCTCTGATTAATTGATATGAAATGACTGTGAAATGGAAAAACTAGACGCTGGCTGATAAAACGAGGGACTGAACGACAAGATAAATTGAGAGGAAAGGACTGAATAACGATGACCGCCAACAACGATAGTAGTTGCAGATTATCGAACCGCGCTGTGCATGCTTCTTCTCATATGTGGGGATACTGAGGACTATATACAAAGGTCCATCTGAATTTAGATGTTTCTAGGTAGGTAAGATGGACGTGCTGCTAGGGGCAACGCGATATCAGATCATAAATTAGTAAGAGTCAGTGTAACATCATGTAGGCAGGCGGTGGCGCCAGTCTTGCCATTCTCAGGGTGATCATGGAGCAACGGATAGTACGAGCCATGATACAAGTGACTTCTCCTTGCACCGGAGATGGGTTGCCATGGATAATAAAGTCCACTTGGAATGGAAAACCTTGATGCCTGAATCCTTTGTAGCGTAGTACTGCGGCTGAGGAACACCTCAGCACGCCGATGATGCAAAAACCTGGCCATGGAAGTGGCGAGAACGTGTTTAGGGGTCTTGAATCTCCCGCGGGAAGGGTTCCGAGAATGGATTGGAAAATGTAATGATTCCCCACGCTAATCCAGGGGAAAGCTTATCTTGTATAACAATTTCCAGAGTGTGTTCATTTCTCGCAGCAAGGCATATCAAACTGTAGTCCATCCGAAGCAAGGGAGGGATAGCGTTCAAGGGGTAGCCAATCGCATCCACATAGGGATGTTTAAGCGAGCGGAGCATTCTCCGTATCCCTATGTGCAACCACGGTATGTGCGAAAGCTGTGATCGACAATCACTGGCAATTCATGTTTCAGTGATGCTACTAGTTGAAGCCACATAGCATGTTGGGATCCCACAGCGTTAAAAGGCAGAATTGAAACGAAATCCACGTTCCATTAGCCATATCTAGGTCACCAACGCCGAATGACAGGAGGTGTTTCCGAAACCTGGTGTCACTGAAATATCTCTGGTTGCCGGGCCCAGGTCGGCGAAGATCTTCTTCTACTTAGGGTAGTCCTTGACGTGGAAACTCTTCAGTTTCACGAATTGGTCAAATCCAAATTTGCTCAGGGTTTGGCCCTTTCCAGAATTTTTCCAGCCCGTCCACGCAAGGTCCTACAAAGGGTCAGCCCTGTGGATTGAATGGAAGGGATATGTGGAACTTACCGGACTTGGATAATCACACCTATTCACGAATACAGTCCCTGCGTCAACATCTTCTGCCAGTTCAGCCCCTTTAGCAGTGTCCTTCGTCCAAATTGAGGCAGTCAAGCCGAGTTCGCTGTCGTTCATTAACTTGATAGCCTCAGAATCATTCTTAACCTTCATAACAGGGATAACAGGACCAAAAGTCTCCTCCGTCATGACAATCATCTGATGAGTTACATTTGTCAATAGCGTTGGCTTGATGAAATTGCCGTTAGGTGGAGGCGACTTAAACGATTCATTGTCCGGAGTTGCATCCTTTGCGCCCTTGTCCAGTGCGTCCTTGATATGTGCTTCGATTGCTTCTTTTGAGCGTTTTGAGATCACCGGCCCAACATGTGTCCCCTTGTCAAAGGGATCGCCGAGCTTGTATCCCGCAAGAACCTTCTGCACAGCTTCGACAAACTGGTCGTGGATCTTCTCGTCGACATAGACTCGCTCCAAGCTGCAGCAACTTTGGCCAGAGTTAAATATAGCTCCATCAACAATTTCCTCAGCTGCCCATGCCACATCAACATCTGATCGGATATATGCCGGGTCCTTGCCACCGAGTTCCAGGCCGACACCCACGACGCGATCTGCTGCTCCCTTCTGAACAGCGAGACCTCCAGCAACGGATCCAGTGAAGCAGATAAGGGCGATTTGCGGATCTCTAACGATCGCTTCGATAGTTGTGGGTGAGCCGCAGTGGAAGTATTGGATTACGTTAGGAGGAAGTCCGGCTTCTGTGAATATGGAGGATATGTGTTCAACAATCGTTGGAGTTTGCGGTGAAGGTTTGAGTATAACGGAGTTTCCAGCCAGAAGAGCTGGTATGAGCGAGTTCATAAGGATCAGATACGGGTACTGCAGATCGATTAGCTAGAATATGGTCGGGGCTCAATCGTCTCCAACATACATTCCATGCGAATAGAATAAGGACTGGCCCCACTGGAACTTTTCGAATGAACCTCTTGAATCCTTTCTCTGCCTCGCCATCTGTATCCTTCAGAGTATCCTCACTAATCTTCAGAAGATACTCCCCTCTCTTGACCGCAGTCGTCACTTCTTTGGCTGTGTATGCAATGGGTCGTCCCATCTGTTCCGTCAGCTCCTTTGCCAGCTCATCTTGCTTAGCCTCCAGAAGCTTAAGTGCTTTCTCCACAATGGCTTGCCTGTCTGCTAGCGATGTCTTTCGAAAGCTCAGGAACGCCTCGGTTGCCACCTTTGGAAGCAGCTGAAGCTCCGTGGCAGAGATTCCACTTCGGGTCAGAACTGGCTTGTTGGTGGTTGGAGAGATGGTGGTGATGGTTTCGACGGACATGTTGGGAGGATTGGAATGGTTAGCTGACGTGGGGTTTGAAGAGGGAGGTACCGAGTAGAGAAGACAAGAGCCAAATCTTCAGAGTGGGATAAATGTTGTCGCGCCTCCCGCACACACGATTCATTCATTGCACCCCACTACCACGACGTGCCGGCCAACATATGACATAGCCCCGCCAAGGGCATCATCCCGCCCGATTTGTTACTGATTACAGGGGTACTAACCTTATTTTCAGCAGCCCCAAAAACTTTCCTCGTGCCCATTGCGTCTACTCCAAATACACAACAACCACACGCAAAATGACGACTCGAAAGCACAACGAATTCCTTGATGCGGATGACAGCGAAGACGATCGCAGTCAGGGCTATGACTCGGAGATCGAGGATGTAAAGAAGGGCGGTGGCAGAAGTTTCAAGCGGAGGAAAGTGGACAGTGATCTCAGCGACGAGGATGAAGGCGAGCTACATGACAATTCGGAGGAGGAAAAGGAGGAGGATAAGAAGGCGAACCAGGAGGAACCAAAGGATACGATAGCATTGAAGAAGGTACCCCGCAATGCAAATGATACGATGGAATTGCCCGGCGTTTCGAAACCTCTGTCGAAGAAAAATCTCGTTGCAACTGCTGCAGCGATAAAGAAGTCTGGCGTTGTCTACCTGTCCCGAATACCACCGTTTATGAAACCTCAAAAGCTCAGATCACTCCTCGAGCCATATGGTCCTATCAACCGCATCTTCATGACACCTGAAGACCCCGCATCGCATACTCGTCGAGTGCGCAATGGCGGGAACAAGAAAAGATCATTCGTCGATGGATGGGTTGAGTTCGTCAATAAGGTTCATGCGAAGCATGTCTGTGAGCTGTTGAACGCAAAGACAATTGGCGGAAAGAAAGGCACATATTATCATGACGATGTGTGGAATCTGCTCTACCTGAAGGGCTTCAAATGGAACAACCTCACAGAGCAAATCGCCACGGAGAATGCAGAACGCGCCAGCAGAATGCGAGCAGAGATAAGCAAGACTACGAAGGAGAACAAGGAATTCGTACAGAACGTGGAGAGGGCGAAGATGTTGGAGGGAATGGAAGCCAAGAAAGCTGCTAAGAGGAGAAAAGACCTTGAAGACACAAGGGAAACGAATGTGCCGCCAAAGGCAGAAAAGATGGGCGGAGAACGAGCACGTCAATTCAAGCAGACGCCAGTGGCAGCGAAAAGACGGCCAGAAGACCAACCGGAGCAGGTCAAGAGGGTTTTGAGCAAGATCTTCTAGACTAGGATGCTCAATCAAACGCAAGTAATTTGCTGGAATGGTTATAGTTTTGACACCATTGCATCATCTCCAATATTTCCTAGTCATTTTGGAGGGCTGTTTCAGTAAGTTCGAGGATCCCTTCGTATCCTTCAAGGTTCTCCTGAGCTCCTCATCAGCAAGTTGAATAATATCTCTGAGCTGGACATTAGAACACGTCAATAACTGCCTGTCTGGCATAATTTGGCGCGTGTTTTGCTTTCGAGAAGAAACATTCCCGTTGCTTAAGTATCTGTGTGCTTTGGTTAGCTTTCAGCTCTCGATCTTCCCACCTATTACCAACTCGGAAGTAATCCGCAGAGTTCCTGACCAGTCCTGGAGTGTGGTTGAGAAGCACCCGGCGATATTCCCAGTCTAAGATTTTGCACTACGTTCTCATCCTTCATGACTCTGCGTCTTGGATTTTGTGTTCCACGCCCTTGTGAAAGAACTATTCAACTTCGGAAGCTCATGGCTCTTATGTACCTCCTTGGCTGGTACTATTTTCATAGCTCGGCATTTCTTGACGAAGGGAGGTATCCTAACCAAAAAAATGCAGAGGGTAGTGTTCTCCGAGATGACTCTCGTTGAAATTGTATGTACTTGAGTGCTGCCAGCACAGACTTAACCTAGGCTGCCGTCCCAGCACATGCTGACTCTATCAGGAGATTCGATGATGAATCACTTTCTAGGCATAGAAAAATCCGACTCACTTCAAAGCTCTTGGGTTTTGTTGCAACTAGCCAGGGAAGTGAGCGTTTCCCCTCTCCGTGCAAGTCCACACGCAGCTTGTTTTCCTTCCATTTTGTCTGCTTCCGGAAGCAACAAACGTCGCACAAATGCCTCGCTGCTAATTGTACGCACTTCCAACAAAGAACATCGGAAACCCTAGCCCAGTAGACTTCAGAATCAAGCAGCAAGTCTTTTTCTTCTTCTTACAAACAAATGTGTTTTTCAATGTCTGATACGCGACTTGTACTTGGCAGATCTTATAATCATGGCCAATCAACCTGGCCTTGCAGCCCCGAATCCTTGGCCGCCAAAGTATGCCCTCTCTGACACGGGTAGTACGGGCTGTATGTAGATTTCTGCATCTTTCTTCTAAGATCTTAGATGATCGAGTCTGAAGACATATAGTGCCTATATCAATGTTGACTGGAAAGGTCTTGACGGACACGTATAATGACACGGCGAGAGCTGTTGAGACAATGATGCCGCTGAGAACTTTCTGCGAGACGAGGCCGGACAGTAATAATACCAAGCATTGGACAGTTGAACTGGACGGGTGGATTCGGAGGGCGAATGGCAATCTGAACCATTGTCGAGCTGCTGCCGCTTCGCTGCCTGTGGTATCATGAATCGTGTTTTGCATAGATTTTGTTTAGGATATTGAGGAGCGAAGTACTGTAAATAATAGCCATTAGATATGCAATCTTTACGTAGAACAAAAAGGGTATCCATGCTTGCTATGCGACACATACAGTACAGGGTCAACTTAATAAATGTCCCAGAGGCTGACCTTCCCATCCTTACTACCAGCAGCAAGCCAGTGTGCCGTCCTTGCCTTCAATAACCTTGCTTCCTTGACAGTCATAGAATTCTCCTTTTTGACCAACTCACTCCCCTCTCCGCTTTCCTCTTTGTTCTCGACTTGGGCAAAGGCAACGGCATAACAGCCGTGACTGTGCCACTTCAAAACTGCTAATTCCTTCATACCCTTCGCACCGTAGACTCGGACTCTAGAGTCCCACCCTGCAGTCGCAAAGATTTTGCCGTCGTTACGAATACGTAAACTTTGCTGGCCGGCGTGCTTCGACTGGAGGGTTTTCAAGGGCATGCTTTCGACAGCCATGATAACATTCTCGGCTGCTACGGGAATGGGATGTTTAGCGATAATGGCATCAGCAGAGGATGTGATATAGAAGTCTCTCGTAGGAGAGACGTCGAGAGACAGGATAGGTTGGGTGTGTGCTTGGGATGTGTAGAGGTGCGACCAGGTTGAGTTTGCGAGCTGGGAGACACTTGTGTGGCCACTTTCGTAGGCAGCGAGCACTGTCAGACAGGCAGCCTGAGGATGGTAGAATATGGATACAGCCATCACCATCCCACCCTTGATTGAAGATGGACTAGGAACAGTATGGATGCGCATTGAAGATGGCAAATGGAAAATGTCAACCTAACAGGATCAGCGTAGTCCGGTATGAAGGAACGGGAGTAATGCTAACGTACGGTTTCGGAACTGAGGGTATTGGGGACAGCTATCAAAAGCTCTTCATCAGAGCTTTGTAATGGGCATTGCGCGAATGAGCAGAAGTTCATGGTGTTGACATGAAGCACATGTAATAGCCATGGCTCTCTCCGCGGCTCCGGCGGCACATCAACTGGCAGCACAGTGCTCATGGACGCTTCGTCCTCTTCTGATAGTCTCCAAACAATGAGCTTGTTATCTTTGCCATGCCTGCAATAGTGTTAGAGAGAGATAACAAGATTCCCGAAATGGGCATATAACATGTGAGAGAATGTCTGTTTGATATCGGAGGTATGTAAGGTAGCCTAGGAGATATGTGAAATTATACATGATTCGCCTCTCTTCCAAGCACGCTCGCGGGACTCTATCTTCTCATAATAACACCAATGAACTATAGATAGATCAATTCGTGATAATACTTGAAACATACTCACGTGATAAGTTTGTCAAAACCCCAGGGACTGGCCCCAAGGATTGCACCCTCATGGGCTCTCCAGACAGCGACTGGTCTTTTCGTTGCCAGGCTCCATATGACTATCCAACCTTCTTCATCGCCGGTGACAAGCCGGCTGTTTGACCGTATGAATGTGGTTGAGTGTATTTGGGAGCCATGACCACGCAGGATGTACGCCGGCTGGGCTGGAGGTAAAGCCATGCCGGCTACTGCCGCTGCTTTATTTGGATCAGACTTTAGAAGACGATGCTGGTCAAGAGTCTGGGATCTGTGGTTGACGGCCCGCCGTGTCAGGTGGTGCTGATGCTTTTCGCAAGATGTTGGTCAAGACTTTCGGGTTCGTAATATTGAGGCCAAAAAAAGGTTGGTTCTCCACCGACCATGCGAATATTCATGCATCAAACCCATGGTTTGTATGCTGTTTGGGGTATCGAGAAACCAATGAAAGTAGAGCGATATTTCGATGCAGCCGCAGGTTTGTTTCGAAGATATATAAGCAATTGGCGTGCGGTACCTACTGTACCTTAAAATAATATAATATTGATAATCCTGCATCTGTCTTGTCTGGCCCCTTCCCCTCCCACACACGTGAGTGAAGAGCTAAGCTTGGGGCAAGCGAAATCTGGGGCACCTCATTCCCGCCTTTCAAATTCCAGGTTCCCATGACCTTAGCTTAGCCTCCCACTACAGTAAGTCCCCGCTGCAAGTCAGATTGAACCCCAGTCCGTCCAGCCATTCCTTAGGAGCTTTGACGAGCTTCTACCTCAATTTGATGCAGGCAGGCAGGGCAAAGCAGGACAGGTGGTAGGTAGGTTAGTCATTGGGGTGGTGGAAGGGTCAAGACAAATAAATGGAAGGCTGCAGGGAAGGGAAGGGAAGGGAAGGGAAGGGAAGGGCAGGTGCAGGTGCATGCTGCAAGAACCAGAACTGCTCTACAGTAGAGTTGAGTTTCGGCTCTTCTCACGAACTCGTCTACAGTCCAGTCCAGTACTGTACAGGATGACTTCCAATAGGTAAATTCTCCCTGCCAGGCCAGGCCAGGCCAGGCAATTGTGCAAACTCAACGGAAGCCATGGCTGTTCTTGGACATCACAACCGCTCGCGCTCTCCATCTCTGATCATCTCTGATGGCTTCCTGCAGCAGGACAGGACAGGACAGGACAATCAGACAGCTGCTGCTACCCGCCAAGATGCAGCGCTTTCCTCAGCATTCTTCTGCCACTCGTGGCCCGTCTCGGCACTCGTTGCAGAACCCGCTGATCGGCGAGTTGTGAGTTGTCTTGCTCTGCTCTGCTGTTCTGTTCTTCTATGCTATGCTATGCTATGCTATGCTATGCTATGCTATGCTATGCTAAACTAGGTATGCTATGCTATGCTCTGCTCTGCACTTGCACTGGATGCGACTGACTTGATGTCAGTGTGAGTGAGTGAGGAGGTTCTTCGATTCGGGAAACATGACATCCGAAGTCCCCTCCCCCTCCCCCTCCCCCTCACACATGGGCGAACAGAGCTCGACCTTGAGCTCGTTTGACCAACCGTGGCTGTGCTGGAAGGGACCTACCCGCGCATCAAGAATTGATCGCCATCAGGGGCAAGCTTTCCACCCTGCCTGCTCTCCAATGGGGACACTCCGTCAACCCCCAAGGCTCGGGAGGGCTACGAGTTTGCGGCAGCTCTGTGACAGCAGGCTGACAGCCGCGCACCCTCCCTCATACACACACAGGCAGCTGGGTCCGATGTCATGTCATCGGTAGGTAATTCCCGGAGTAGTTCTCGTCACTTTTACTGGCTGGTCGTAGAGCAAGGAACATTTACGCCGATCTGTCAATATTTCAAAAGAATCATACTGTACCTACTGCATTGTAGGTATGCCGTCGCGAGGAGATCTCACTATTCCTATTTCGAGGAAGACAGGCAGGGAATAGACGGGCCTAGCCTGGACGGCAGGAGGGGAAGAATGAGGCTTGATTTATATACGCCTCTGACGACTGAACCAGGATAACGGGCACCAACTCAGAGACCCGGGATTGGATCAATAATAATGGAACTCTGGAAGAATCACTTCTGGAAGCCGAAGCGATAAGTGCCCCTGTAAGACGACAAAGCCAGAAAGTAGGACACATTTGAATTGTAATGTAATGTAATGTAATGTAATGTAATGTAATGTAATTTACTTTCTGCTCGATTGACGACATCAGCAAGAAAACGACTGATGGATGGACGAGACGGTTCGCTGTTGCTCTCCACGATTCCGCTGTACAGGCAGGGCAGTAAGGTATGGCTTGTGATCCCTTCCCTTCCCTCATGCTTGCCTTGCCTGGCCATCTCTTGTGCGCCCACGCCCTCAACCCCCCCCTTTGCCTTTGCCTCTCCCTTCTGTGCTCACTCACATCTGGTTGAAGGTGTCACGGAGGCGAATCGCATTCCGAAAGGAATGTCCTGTGCATCCGTATTTCGTTGCACAATCATTCCCCTCTCCAAATCTGCAACAGCCTCGATTGTGAGCGCAGCAAGCCCCGCGTACAGTTACTCACACTATCCAGGGCCCAGAAGCCGAGAAAAGGAGGCCAGAGCCCATTCCTTCATCTCCAAAAAATACCCACCTAGGTAAATTACCTAACTAACAGCCAGTTGCACCCTGCGTGGATCATCGTCACTGCTGCCGACAGCTACCTTAAGGTATACCTACCTACCTACTGTACTTCCTCGCCAGCCAGACCTCTCCTTTGTTGACTTCCATTGGCCTCCTCAGCTTCTTACTCTGATCTTCTGCACCAACTGCATCGCTCAATTCTATTCTCCTACCATTCCAAATACTCACGCATCTTTTCGACCAAGCCTTCTAAATACCCACCAAAAGCCGCATACGCTCGGCAATCCCTCGTCCTTGGCCCAGGAAGGTTTCAGTCCTTGAAAGTCTCGCCCTGCTGGTAGCGTTCGGAGACTCAAGGATCCGACTGACGACCGCCTCTCCAGAGTCTCCACAGGACCTCGTCCACAGCTCACCCTGCCGCCTGCGCCTGCGCCTGCCCCTGCCCTGTCCCCCGCCGCCGCCGCCGCCGCCAGCAACAAAAAAGTTGTCCATTGCCATTGCTACAATCCCTGCCTGGCATTAGATCAAGCCTGGAGAACTTCCGGATTCACTCGTGAATGCCAATGTTTGCGGGAGGCCAAAGCAAAACAAGGTATTCACTGCGATCCAGCGCAGAGCCTTCATCGTGGCAGGCCAAGGATATCTTGCGTCTCCTTTTGATTTCGACTATCCTTTCCAACCATCACCTTTGTACTCGGCTTCAACTGCCTCTGACTTGACATTAATTGCGGATCAACAATTCACAACTCCAATTGGCGACATTAGCCCACCTTCGCCCAAGCGGCAGCGCATCTCGAACCCCCCTCAGCCCAAGCACACTTCGAAGAGCAATACTCAGATGACCGCTTTAGCTACGACAGAGCTGGCGGAGGAGAGGGGGCCCATTACAACAGCGTCCAGCAAACCCAAGAGAGTGCGAACAGGATGCTTGACTTGTCGGGAGCGCCATTTGAAATGCGACGAAGGTGAGCTTTGACTGTGTAGCGATGTTTACCAAGCTGACTGGTGGAGGCTATACAAGCAATAACCAACAATGCCAGAATTGTCGGAAGTCGAGTCGACTCTGTAAAAGAGGGGTGCGGTTAAACTTCATAGATACTACTGTCAAGAGCCCGCCAATCATCCCACCAACTGCGGATTGGAAAGGTCATACTCCTGTCCCATCTAGTGCTTCGAGTTCTAACAGACCTCAGTCAAGTTTCTAGACGAATCTCGAGAGATTGCATCGGAATACAAAGGCGGCCTTGGTAGATATGCCCACCTCGATCAGACGATTACCCCCCCTCGAGAAGCACCCCCACAATACCCTGTACGGACGCTGGCAGAAGACAACTCATTGCCACCGATACAATCCTCTCGGCCATACTCAGACAATGGATTGAGCGCCAAGAATGAATACTCGCACTCGAGAAGAGCAAGCCGGCATCATTCCCATACAGGCAGCGAGTCTTTCCTCACGGCACCTCCTTCAACTTCATATAGCAATCCCGAGCCTCCAAGTCCCACAAGTGAAACCCGTCGGTATCTCAATTCACCAGAAGAAGTTCTTTTCATGCAGGTCTTTGTTGAGGAGGTTGGTCTTTGGATGGACAGTATGGATGCTCAAAAACACTTCTCGAGAATCCTTCCATTTCACGCACTATCGGAGCCCATGCTTCTCAATGCTTTTCTTGCATGCGGCGCCCGCCATTTGACCTTAGTCAACCCGATGTATCATGAAGATAAAGCACTATTCTACTACGACACGGCGACCACTCAGTTGTTGCGCTCACTACAGAACCCCGACCGAGATACTGTATGTTGTGCCACCACTGCGGTGATTCTGAACGTTTATGAAATAATGTCCGAACGAGCTATGCAGCGAATGAACCACATTGCAGGTGCCCGGGCCTTAATTAAGGAGTGCGGTTGGAATGCCAGAAGTACCGGTATTGGTGCAGCTTGTTTCTGGTTGAATGTCGGTATGGAGCTTCTGAGTTGTCTACATTTCAACTGGCAAGTTGCGTGGGAACCAGATCAATGGGGCGTTGATATGAATCTACAGCCTGAGACAGAATCTGGAAAGGAGGAGGTTTGGGTACACCGAATGCTCTACATTGTTGGGAAGATTGCGAACTTCCGAGCTTCAATCCCACGGTTCCAAGAAGCATCGCCACATGATGAGCAAATTCGACTTCAGGCCAGATTTTCAGAGTGGAAGAGACTCAAGGACTTGTGTGACAGCTGGGACTTGAACATTCCGAGGACCATGCAGCCGATAGGTTACCTCCACCCTGACCAAACCAGCTCGAAATCCGCTTTTCCGGAAGTCTGGTGAGCAAACATTTTTAATTGAACTTCGAAACATGCTAATCAAACAAAGGCTCATCAAGCGTGCCACAATCGTTGGTCGTCTGTTCTACCACACTGCTATGTGTTTACTAGCACAGATCAACCCATTGATGTCCAAAGATACACACGAGATGAACAAGATGCAAATGCACCATGCTCATCTAATTTGTGGCATCGTTGCACATGTCAAGGACAGGGGTGTTGCTAGTGTTGCACTACGCTCTCTCGCCATTGCTGCCGAATGCCTCGTTGATCGTCGTGAGCAGGATGAGGTCTTGGAGATTTTTGAGAAGATTCGAAAGGAGACAGGTTGGAAAGTTGGTTTCATCGGCAAGGAATTGAAGGCAAAATGGGGATGGCCAAGTGAGGATACACAACCCCCACCACAAGTCTCACAAACATCTCTTGGCCAATTCTATCCGGCCACAACACAACCACCAACCACGAGTCTACCACCAGCGCCGCCTCCAGCCAGACCGGCGATACCTAGCGGGATTCTTAACCCACTATTAGCCAAGGCTGATTTCTCGCTACCGAATCACCCCTATCAGCAGTACTACCAGCCTCCAAATACTCAAGCCCAGAATCACTTCCCCCCTCCACCACCTATATCACACCATCAATTTCCACCACCATACGCTTGAGATCTCACGGAATGATAGGCGGACTTCGTATTGTACAACATACTTTTCACTGGAGAAGCAGTTAGCATCGATTGTGCATTGAATGCACTGACACGATAGTGGCTCTGGGAGCCTCCGCGGCACACAGACGGCATTGGTGAGAAACTTGGGATGCATCTTGGAGTTACATTTTGCTGGCATGGGACAGAACAGGACATCCATTCTGAATTACGAGAAATGATCATAGGAGTTCCCACGGAAGAAGCGAATCTTTGCATAAAGGAGGGAATGGTCGGGAAAATCCTACATGAGAGCGCTGGAGTTATGGGCTGGTTTTCATGACTTCTCTGCTTGTATTTCTTGTTTCACATCTGGCAGGCTGGTGGGTTCTGTACCTGTACACTGTATTTATTGAGTAGTTCGTAGGAGGTACACTCCGACGCACTGAACTGAAACTGGCGTCTTGCAGCCAGCTAGACTATCGCTGCAAGCTGGGAAATAATAATGTATATCATCACATATCACATCGCATCACCTTCACCTTCACATTCCAATAAATGAAGCTAGTAAGTATCTCGGCCCTAGATCTTGACTCGATTTTCTAGAACAAGCGTAATCCGCGTACTCCTGCCGTATATTTAATACGGTGTGGTTACGCAGCCTTCTCTTGTTGCTTTTCCTTCTCTCGTACATGCATAACTTGTCTTGATTTGTCTGGCTGGCTGGCATTGCTTTTCCACCATCTCGCTCGTGCCACCAAGGGGTTTGATACACTTCTGAGCAGAGATGGCTGGCTCGCTGGCTGGACCCGCTAGCTTCCCCGGTTTTTGGGGTCAGCACGTTTCTTCTTTTGGTTTTCACTGCTGATGGATCAGTTTTTCTGTCCAATGGCCAGGATCTTGGAATGTGGCTTTGGAGCGCGAACGCGGAGTTTGCTTTTGCTGCCTTGGCATGGGAAGGGTGCCGAGAATTGTTTTAGTTGGCTACTTCTAGTGTGGTCTTGGGTATCCACTGTTCCCCAGGAGCTATGTTGGCGGAATCTGGAGTCGTGGGAATCCAATATAGCTTGCGAAGCGGTTCCTTTGGTGGCAGGGATTCTGGTGTAGCTTCCCTTGGATGGAGTCGGACCTGGGGCAAAGAGGCTTTCGACTTCCTTTCGTGCCCTGATATCAAGTCCTTCAAATAGAAACGGCGCCATATGTCCGTCAGGCGGGTGGAGTGCTTTATAGCAGATTTCTGCTCTAAAATAGCAGGAGTAAAGCGATTGCTGGTTGAACCTGCAGGCTACTTCGTATATTTCGTCTCAAAGGTCCGGCAGGTAATGCGGTTTGAACTTCCTGGTTGCCCTATCTGCTGCCCGATACTCGAATTGATCACCATGTAATTCAAAAACCACATTCTTCGCAATGGTCTTTGTCTTCTCCGTCATCTCTCCCACATCCATCTTGTCTTTGTCCATTGCTTCATCGACACGTTCTACTCCTTCCTTCTTTGGTCTCGGGACAGTAAAGCTGAAGACCGTATGCTCCTTGGGCAAGATTTTCACTCCATCTCCCTTCGTCACCACCTCAAAAACAAATCTCGAATCCTTCACCACGATGCCCTTCACTCCGACCCTGGAGACACATCGACTCCTCGCAACCTCAAGCTCTGCCCCATGAAAGTCCGCACTACACAGCCTCGTTGCCATACTAGGCGTAATTTGTCTCATAATCCCATCCTCCCAGAGCAACTCCTGTATATACCCGATCCACATCCTGTTCAGCGGTTCGTAAATGGCATACTTTTGCTGAGATTTCGGAATGTCATATAAACATAGTGCTCGTTTCTGGCGCGCAGATAGAGGCGCGGGCTTCTGCTTTTTCTTGCGTGACTCTTTGGCTTTGCGCGCCAGCCGTCGCTGCTGTTGTGCTGTCGATGACTCTGTAGGCTTCAAGTGAAGAGGTCGATTTTTTACCTTCTCGGTGAATATTCTGCCGGCTGTGTCGGGAGAGAACGCTCGCGAAAGGAGAGAGAGTCCTATGTCCTGGGATGACATTCTGGGGAAATGGAGCCTCGAGGGCTTTAGAGCTGCTCTCCTTGTGACTCGACCGTTGTGGTCGTGAGTTGGGATGTCAGCTCGCGACGTTTTGGAGGGGAGCTTTCACATGCTGCAAATAAGCTTTTAGTGCCACAAGTGGCAGCCGATTTAAGCCTAGGCCAGCCAACCCCAGATTTCCGGACTACACTCCATGCGCGCCGAGGCATCTCAATAATGCATTAACGCGATCAACAACATTCAATGCTTTCACCACAGGCACCTGCCATGACCCTGCTGCCATAGTCAACAACTCAAAATCCCATATATGTGTTGGCAATTTGAATCAGGAGAGCATACACAATGGCAGATTCACGAAACGCCTCTGGTCCGCGAACCTCGGCCCCAGATCTAGAGATTCTGGGAGATCAAGTTACGCTCCATCCAAGCGGCTATATCGAGCCACCAGAGTTGCAAAAGGATGCGGATAAGGAGCGGAATCTGGTGGAGAATATGGCCAGATTTAGGTCTAGTCCTTTGGAGTCTGTACCCCTGTCTCTGTCACCGAGGATATAGACTGATGGATGGCTAGATTCCTCAGAGAGGTCTCCCTTCATGTCTCTGGCACTGGTTGGCGGGCCTATGATAACTTCATTGGACAACCTATATTTTACAATGGGTTTTCTGAGTCTATGTCACAAGCGGTTCTTGCTACACCCATCTTGCAGAAACGAATCGCCGAATTAGCGGAGAAGAGGGTTGCGGTAGAGGAGAAAGAGGGGCTGTTGAATAAAGATGATCCGCTGTACGCAGGAAAACGAACGCAGCGGAAGATGGTTATTGAGCAGAGTTTACAAGAGCTAAGCGAGAAATGGACTGGGGAGATGATATGCAAAATGGAGAGCAAACCGTTCATTCGAGGGGCGTATTATATGTGTACACAGTTGTTAACGAGAGCCTACCATCAAGGTGTGTCTCTAGATATTACTTGTCGATAACTAACTAATTATCTAGGCATTCATGTCTCAAGCGAAGAGGTCATTCGATTACGGACGGTTGCTGAGAAGGCCGAGAAGAACAAGCAGAGTATTATTTTCTTGCCTTGCCATCGATCACATGTGGACTATGTGTCCCTTCAATTAATTTGCTACCGTCTGGGTCTTGGGCTACCAACTGTCGTTTCTGGCGATAACTTGAACTTCCCAGTCGTGGGGAGCTTTTTGCAGCATGCTGGTAAGTATGAGAGTGATTTGGTAACATTAAATACTAACATCAGACAGGAGCAATGTGGATACGACGCAGTTTCGGAGACGATATCCTCTACACAACACTCGTCCAATCGTATATTGATACACTTCTTCAAGGTGGCTTCAATTTCGAGTGTTTCATCGAAGGAGGTCGATCCAGGACTGGAAAGCTTTTACCACCAAAGTTCGGTATACTGAGCTTCATCCTGGATAGTATTCTTTCTGGTCGGGTGGAAGATGCCATCATTTGCCCTGTCAGTACACAATACGATAAAGTCATAGAAACAGAGGGGTACATCAATGAGCTTTTGGGCACGCCCAAGAAGAAAGAGAACTTGGCAGACTTTTTGTCCGCATCCTCGGTACTATCCCTGAAGCTGGGACGTGTGGACGTCCGATTCCATGAACCTTGGAGTTTGCGTCAATTTGTCCAGGACCAGCAGGGTCGAACCACAGGCATTCCTAAGGGAGTAGATATGAGTAGCACTATTGACCCTGCTACAAGGCAGAAAATGCTTCGCACCATGGGATACAAAGTTCTCTCAGATATCAATGCCGTATCAGTCGTCATGCCCACAGCCTTGATCGGCACTGTATTGCTGACATTGAGGGGAAGAGGGGTAGGCAAAGCCGAGCTGATTCGGAGGGTTGAATGGCTTAGCGATCGAGTCAGATCGAAAGGAGGCCGAGTAGCTCATTTTGGAAATGCGCCAACTTCTGCTGTCATCGACCGCGGTCTTGATGTTCTCGGCAAAGACCTTGTTGGTGTTGTCGAAGGGCTGCCAGAAAAGACTTATTATGCGGTAGACCGATTTCAACTGTCGTTCTACCGCAACATGACGATTCACCTATTCATCACAGAAGCACTTGTTAGTGCTTCCATGTATATCCGTGTAAAGCGCGGTGGTGGGCCTGATAACCAGAAGATCACATACACCGAGCTTCGAGATCAAGTACTGTTTTTGTCGCAGCTTTTCAGGGGTGAGTTCATCTATCCCACAGATGGACTGATTGTCAACCTGGACAACACTCTCAAAGGCTTAGAAAGCGATAAGGTCGTTGCTCTGGAACGGGATGCTGAGGGGAACATTGTCTCGGTCGGATTAGCTGATGAAGAACGTGCTGCTGGTCGTGAGAATTACGATTTCTACTGTTTCCTGATCTGGCCCTTCGTTGAGGCTTTCTGGCTTGGGGCTGTGGCATTCATGGGGTACACACCCCCTCTGAATTACAAGGGAGATGGGTGGCTGGATGTGAAAGGGTGCCAAGAAAGTGCCCAATTGGTAAGCTTTTTCTCCATTTTGTATGTTGTGTCAAACTAACTAGTGACTTTTAAAGCTGGGTAAAACTTTGTATCATCAGGGAGACTTATCGTATTTCGAAGCCGTCAATAAGGAAACTCTCAAAAATGCCTGGGTGCGTTTCGAAGAAGAGGGTATAGTGGTCGTAGCCAAAAGCCGAGACCCGAAAATCCAGCCTCGTTCCAAGCTTTCACCTGACTGGACACCGGATCGTAATCCCGAGACTGGCCGTCTGATTGCTAAGGGCCGCTTGTGGGATTTCATAGAGAAGATTGCGCAGTCTAGAAGAGAAGGAAAGAATAGACGGGACGGAGCAACGGTCTCCACTAGAGTTTTGAGACACACAGAGACTATCGCACAGAGGCTCTTTGCGCAAGATGCTGGAGATGTGTTAAGCGAGGAGGACAAGAAAGAACTGAGTAGGAAACAGAAGAGGAGACAGGCTCTGCAAGCCAGGGCGCATTTGTGATTTCATATTTAGGTTGTTCTTATGATACCAGACATGTAAACTAATCTATGAGGTAGGAGCTGTCCCGTACTAGTTCAAGTTGACTACTACCTATGCCCAAAGTTCCAAATTTTGCTGAATTTGTCCAGCATTGTCTTTAGCAAGTCTCTATGTACACAAGCTGTCTCTCTCTTTCCACATGCAACCATTAGCTAGTCACAATTCCATACCGCTGATACGGGAAATCTTCCAGAGTTTTCAGCCGCTCAGCCCATCCATCACCTACCTCCCCTACTAAGTGCATGTCAACATCCCCAGCTTCTCCAGTTCTCCCAGCCAAGACCTCTGGTTCCCTGTCTTGAAACTCAATAAATAGCTCAGGATGAGGCACCCATACAACTCTCATGCCAGCTCTCCTCCCCGATTCTACGCCGGGCACAGAATCCTCAAACACAAGACATTCTTCGGGGAGAATTTCCTTCTCACCCTCTGGAAGCGTCTCATTAATAACTTTCAACGCTAGAATGTAGATATCCGGACTTGGTTTGCCTCTTCCTCTGGGAATCCTCGTGTCGTCTCCTAGAATCCTTCGTTCAGTCTGGAAGACTGTGAAGAGACTATCTTGAAGGTGTGCCGTCTTGAGATCGAATGCCCATTTGTGGGAGCTTGTTGCTAGGGCTATATGAACTTTATCTTTACTGGTTGTCTGGGCAGCTGCTAGTTTTGACAGTAGAGTCTCGACGCCTGCGAGTGGTTTGCAGGTTGGGAAGTGCTCATGCTGTAACACGCGGACTTCAGACATATATTGTTCTCGGGATACGGGAAGTTGTGCCCCTATGAAGTAGGTACTTTAGCAATTGCAGTTTGCCGAGGATGAGGTATTTGAGAAGCGGGTGAGCTGTGTTCAGGATGTCATGGGACATTCGAAGAGACCAGTCCTAGCTCGCTTGCGACGTACATTCATGGAGGACATCTCCAGCTGCTTGGCCAGCTCGTCCTTGCATCTTTGCCTTTCTGGATACTGTTAGTAGATTTATTCTCAAGCTGAAAATGCGAGGTATGCACATCGACCAAGGAATATCTGGCTTGCCATATTTGTTCAGAACGGCGTTGGTGGCTAACGTATACTTTTCTTCCGAGTCAATCAAAAGCCCATCCATGTCAAACAAACATGCCCGAACAGGCGGAAGACTGTACAAATCTGTTAGGAGCAGTGTCTCATAAAAATACGGTGTACATGAGTAGGTGAACAGCTTACTCCCTTTTTGCTGTTGCCATAATAAGTTCTTGCTTGAGTGTGGAAAGTTACTTAGTACTTCATAGTGCGGGGGGGGAGGGGGGGGGGGGGGGTAAATTCTAAGGGGCCCCTCACTAGCGCCAGGAGCCAACCGGAACTAGTTCCGCCCTGTGGAAAAGCTTCGGGCTTCTTTCCAGCAGCGTCTAGTCGCACCCTCAACATGTCGTCCAGAACAGAACGATTCCAGCGCAAAGGTCGCGACAAGGAAGATGATAAGGCGGATGAACCAGAAGAGATAGTCAGATTCTCTGCCGAGGAAGAATCTGTACGTTCCTGAGCCTTTCAAATCGGTGGTGTTTACTGATGTCTTACGCAATTAGGCACTGGTGAAGAAATCCAATGCAGTGAAGAATGACGCAAACGACCTCTTTGCCAAAGGCTCGTTCCAAGATGCGATAGCTACTTACGATAAAGCACTCGCCACTTGTCCGAATTACCTGGAGTACGAAGTTGCGGTATTAAAGAGCAATGTCGCAGCCTGCCATCTGAAGTTAGAGGATTGGAAGGAAGCGGTCAAGACTGCGTCTGCGGCACTGGAAGGGCTGGATAGATTGCAGGGGAGAGGCAGAGAGGAACGGAGCAAGGATGATGCAGGAACGGCGAAAGATGAAGAAGAAGAAGCCGATGAAGAGATCGTTAGTGCTGGTGCTGCGAAAGCAGAGGATACTTCTGATAAGGGAAAGAGGGAGGCAGATATTGAGAGAATTAGAGGAAAGGCTTTGATGAGGAGAGCCAGGGCTCGGAGCGAACTTGGAGGGTGGTCGAGTTTACAGGGGGCAGAAGAAGGTATGTTTACCTTCTTTCCAGCTACTGATCCAGCTAACATTGGCAGATTACAAAACCCTGGAAAAGATGTCGAATCTGTCAGCGGCGGACCGGAAGGCTGTGCAAAGGCAGCTGGTACAACTTCCGCCTCGAACAAAAGCTGCCCAGGAAAAGGAAATGGGGGAGATGATGGGGAAGTTAAAAGAGGTCAGTATTCATCGCTCCAGCTCCAGATGACCAGTCTGCTTACTCTTCTAGCTCGGAAATGGCATACTGAAGCCTTTCGGTTTATCGACCGACAACTTCCAGATGCAAAAAGATCCAAATACAGGTGGATATAGCATGAACTTCAACCAAGGGGCTTGATACATCATGAGTTTAAATGTCCCAAAGGTCCCGTGCGACTTAGAGCGTTCGAGCGTTGCTGATTGTATCTGCAGACGTCTCGTCCGTCGAACTTTGACGAAGTGCTTCCTAGCCTCTGTTGAGGTGCCCAAACACAAAGCGCATGACTGGCAGTATTGCTGCTCACTTCCACTTCAAGCATCGCTTCAAATGTATCGAATAACTCTCCTCCTATCAGTCGCGGGAAATATACACATGTCTCATGTCTGAAAACCGAGTCCTCCTCGCTTCGACTTCGGCCTCTGTTGTCAAGCATGAGGGGCAAAATTCAGAACCCCGCCAGAAGCGACAACCAATCCCTGCTCATGGAGCTCCCACGCTTCTTGACAATCCTTCTCTGCACAAAATACTACTTGGTCTATTTATCGGTTCTCAACTCGTTTTGCATATCTAGCCAAACTCTGTCTTATCTCATTCCGATCCTCTTCCAATCAAAACGATGTGAGAAGTACACATTGTTGTTCTCTTCCGCAGCAGAGCATTTTTGACTTCGTGTCCAGGCTTCGCTGGCACCTACTTACATCCTGCAGCGGGCAATAACGGAGACCCCAACTCTTAAATATCATCAGCATCTCTCATTGGGCAGTGAGGATCAAGAGGCTCTCTATCTGCAAGGGTACAAGCCCATTCGATCAAGGATTGTTGCGGCATTCCCGTTTGAGATTGTCGTGATACCCCGCTGCTGCTGAATGATTGGGGGCCTTTATTTTCGCAACCCAAACCCCCACTACTTACCCCTCCATGAAGAACTTCAAGATCCTCCATCCCACATTCTCTCTCTCTCTTACTTCTTGACAACTCTCCTCTCTCAGGATTCTGTTTCTGAAATCACCGAGAGTTTTTTGCGCAAAATTAAGCATTTTACCCCTGCAGAAAACCCACCATCACATGCCATGCAACACAACATTCCCACCTAGAGATCCACTTTCATCCGTACAAGCAGAAACAAAAGAACGCTCTAGAAGAAAGCACACTGATCGCCACAATATCAACGACAGTCCCGTGAGACCATATCCAGTCACCAAAATGACAGTCCTGACTATATCACCAACATCGACGACAACAATAACGATCTCGCTCCTCTCCCCAGCCCTCACACACTCCTTCTATCTCGCCTCGACCTTCCAGCGACTTCTTAGCACCACAACACTCTACTTGACTCTGCGGACATGCATGATCTCACTGCAGCTATTTCAAAACTCGCTGTATATCTCGCAGATTTTGTATCTGAAAGGGAAGTTTGCCTCCGTACTGCTTGCTCGGAGTAGTTTTACCATGGCTAAGGAGATGGGAAGAATGGGGTGGAAGGCCAGTGAGGGTTTGAGAAAGAAAATCTGGTTTGAATTTATGGTTTTCGTGCTTGGAGGAGGCAATGGCTTGATCCTGTTGGTTTTCTGGCCGGGTTGGATTGTGCTTTGGTGTATGTATGGGGCGTGGTTGGCTTGTGGTTGAATGATTGACAAAAGCGTAGCAGATGAGTGACAAATACAGGTATGTAAACAGTTCGTGAGTTGGTGACTAACCTTGTATGCTGATGTGATGTAGCACTCGACACGTCTCAAATACTAGGTATAAATCAGATGTCACGAGCGACTTCAATCAAGCCAATGAGAGGGGATCCGCAACAGACCGATAGCTTTCCTGTGGTTGTAGCTTACCAGGTAGCCGTCGGTTTGAATGATAACACGCACGTCCGAATCGAACAGTGGTAAAGCTTTACCTGATATCTTTAGCTTTGAAAGCTGCTGGAACTTGGAATCTGTGGAAGTGATTGATTTCCACCGATTTGTGGGATATCGAATGCATGGGTTCGGCGGGGGAAAGACATGTTCTGGGGGTTGAAGGAGTAACGGAATGGGAGGCTTGCAGCTTACTTGAGGGTATTTCTTAGCGGGCTTTCAATAATCCAATTCAAGCTTCTTCCGGTCTGTTTTCTCCTATTCTACCTATCATACGTTTTGTGCAACGTCCCGTTTCTCCATGTGGCGTCCACAGATCGGGCGAGGCCAAGCAACCCTGGGATAATCTGTCAACTGCTTGACGGGAACAAACCTCTGCCTTAAGACAAACCTGCAGGTTCAAGTCGATTGCGAATCTTGGTACGACTTCGAGCTTTGGTAAACATCAGAATCGTTAATCGCAGTTGCTGCTATTGAAGCCTCTCGGAAACTGCCAAAGCCTGCCTGGGCACAGCAATAAACATGCACAAGCAGGGATGGAGCAGAAGCGAGGCGAGAGCTGAAAAGGGGCTGGAACCGAGCAGGCAGTCAACAATGACCTTCGATTTTGGTCGCAGATGGTGCCCTCGTCTTGAAGCTTTCCCATCCTCCCATCTCCATGCACTTTTGGCTCCAAGCTGCTAGAGTAAGGACTTCCAGATACGAATACGGAATGCCACCTAGTGCATTCTGTGACCTTAGTAGGCTATGCATATGGGACTAAGTCTTGGAGAAAACCAACGAGAGAAGTTCGAGATCAAGTCAAGATAGTTCCACCGCTAGTGGTTTCGAGGATCCTGCGGAGCAAGTACAAGAAGCTTACTTCGCATGAGAAAATGAAAGGGCAGCGAATGCTAGAATCGAGGCTCTGGAGGACGGAGAAGTTGACGACAAAAATGATAAGCGAGGGTTAAAGGGGATGTGAAGCTATGAAAGTTTGTTGATGGCAACGAGTACCTTGACTCGTAACAGTCTAATTAGAATCTTGCTGTGCAGATTTAAGCTCAATGTCCGGGACAGCTACACGACATTGCAGCCCCTTGCTTTGCAGTAGTAAGTTGCGGGGTCACCAAGTGGGGGGCTTTTATGGCCTAGAACTAAAGTCTTCGTTGATTAGTGCCGTTGTGGACTCCAAGTACCACCTCTCAATGTGATAAGTTTTAATTTCTGGTATTTTCAAATCGTTTCCTTGCTCCGAAGCTTGTATTTGTACATTCCGTAGTCTTCTCTTCCTACCAACATGCTCATCTCCCAAGTTATAAGTCAAGACCACCGTTATCTAGACGAATGCTACGACAAGCTGAAAGTAGCATCTACAACGGAAGATAAGGTCAAGTGGAGGAATTTGTTGGTTTGGAATCTTGCTCGACACGCCATCAGTGAAGAGTTGACTGTGTATCCTGCTTTGGAGCAACATCTTGGTGACAGAGGGAAAGAGCTCACCAGGATTGACCGCGCACAGCATCAAGCGGTAGCTTTCCTTCTTTCATTTCTCTCCAACATCTCCATCAAATCTCTTGACCTGGAATCTAACATCTTCAATCAGGTCAAGAACGATCTTGCAAAACTCCAATCCCTCTCCCCAACCGAGACACAGTTTCCCTCCCTCCTCGAACAACTGATGGATAACTTGCACCGACACATAGAGCACGACAAGGAGACAGACATGCCACTTCTTGAGAGCTCAATCTCTAAAGCCGAGTCTGAGAGGCTAGCATTGAGTTTCTTGCGCACGAAGAAACTCATACCTACGAAAGCACATCCTGAGTCGCCACGTAGCAGTCCATTGACGGAAGGTTTAGCTGCTCTGTTAGCTGCGTCGATTGACGAATTGAGAACCCTGGTGGAGAGTTTCCCGGAGGATGAGACTGAGAGTGCGGAGGTAGATTGGAGTGAATTGGTGTAGGATATGAGAAAATTCCCTTTGTGAAAAAATCTATGGCTTCAGATTGGAGCTGCTGTTCAGGCCAGGGGTGTCATTGTTCAAGTAACCTAAGTAGGTTGACATTGATATACAAGTAAAAGACTTGTGAACTTGCGGCTTTCTTGCTGGGAGCATAGGAATAACGAAAACCTCCCTGCTCAAACTCAAATCTAAACATGTACTGCTTAGTTTAGACATGCCAATGACACTTAGAGCTTCCGTTGGCTAGGTATCGATAGAGGCAATCTACCATAGTGATGTAATCCCCACGTTTTTGTCGGTATGGCATACAATGATTTATAAAAAATCAACGCGTTTATTTAATTTTTGTCTATCCATCGTATGCTAAATGAGTGCGTTGCGATGATGCTGTGCAAGGCAAAATCTAGGCATGCCCCCAGCAAGCTCATATAAAATCACTGTAATTAATGTAAAGATAGGGTATCAAAAGTGATACAACGCATCAGGAAAATAACTCTGGGAAATCCGCCAGTGTGAACGCCATCAACCATTCTCAACGCCGTCCAAGCAGATCCCTGTCATGTTCTCCAAAGCTGCCCCAACTCTATTCCCAAATCCATTGCAAAAGCCGGCAAAGTAATAAAGCATCGGTTGTGTGGTAAGATCATCACAGAAAGTAAGTCGAGAGTCGGTTTCCAAAGGCGTGCCTATCAGTCGTGCCAACGAAAAATGAACAAGGCCAAGCATGGTGGCATTGGCGACCTTAGGAGGAGGAAGCCTCGCGAGGGTGTGGTTCGTTGAAGATCTTGATGCCGAAAGCATTGAAAGTAATGCCAAGGATCTTCTTCAGTTCAGGATCTTCTGATACGGTGTAGTATTGAACCTCATGGTCAGGGATGTGTTCGCCATTTTCCTCCAACTCCCCACGGGCGATGGCCAAAATTCGCAATTCACGGAGCTTCCAGGTGAAATGCGGGATGAGCTTGCCGTTTCCGTGAAACATCTGGTGGCCAAGACCGTATTGACCTTTAACGAAGGATTCATGGTACCATGGTACATCACGTTGCTCACCATTATATGGTCTGGCGAAAACCTGAAGTTGCTCAAGTGTAAATTCCTGTGCAAACTGACGATTAATCTTCAAAAGATCGCAAATTGCTACGCAGTATTCCATCTCCAACTCAGGGGTTGGTTTTGGGTACTCCGATACTTTCTTGGATTTCGCAGAAGATGTGGTGGCCTTGCGAGGTGTTTTCTTCCGAGGTGTACAGACAGGACGAGATGATACCGTGATAGGATCTGCTCGCTCCTTCTTGACAGGCGTCTCGTACGTTGGATCACCATCTTCTTCTTCCTCATCAGGGTATTCGTACTTGACTTGCTTGAGATTTCGTCGCTTCGCAGCAGAGCCCCGTTGGCGAGCAGGTCTCTTTGATGGTGTGACAATGCCGTCCTCTGTCTCTTCCTCCTTTACCATGCCTGGAATGTCAGTCAGACTAACTCCATTCTTGATAGCCATGCGACCGAGTCTGTTTTGTTTGTCTCTCTCGGCGTTGATCTTTTTGTTGTTCAGCTTCATCTATTAACTTATTAGAAGTCGTTATTTGAGTCTCTTAGCATGCTGACTTACCTGAAGTTGAGCTTCTGGGGCGTCAACTAAGCGGTCAACATACAATGGATCTAAGACCTGTTTGCAAACTGCCTTTGAGTGCTAAAAAGAGAATTAGCGAATGATTAGAGGCATGCAGAGTAGTACCAAACTTACCTGGCAAGCGTTAATGATAGCATCCCAACGCTCCTTGAAGGTTTTATGAACGTCATTGCCTTCACGCTTTGTCTTGTGATAAGCATCCACGAGTCTGATTCCCATGCAAGACTGTCTGCATTTGATCTGTATGAGTCTGTTAGCATTTCACCTGCAGACGGGAATAAAATTGACTCACAAAAAGTTCCCAGCAAGCAATCTCAACAACCTCCGCAGAATAATAATCATCATCCAGGCGACGAGCTGCTTGGGCTTTTCTTCCATCCTGAGCTTTCTTATCCACAATGCCAACCGTATTCATGAAGGCGTCGAAAAGTTCCTGAATGTACTCAAGGATCTCTCCGTTGTCTGTTGGGCCAGTGTCTAAACGGCCTCTAGACACCGAATCCTTAGCAGCCTTGGCTCGCTTTGCCAGTAAAGCCTTGTAACCACCCTCGCTCTTGATAATTCCTTGGTACTTTGAGATTTGGTCAATTGGGCCCAAACGAGAGCTGCTGTGTAGGGTATTTGAAGTGGAGGGAGTGCCTTTTCCAGCTTCGTAATCACTATCCCCGTCACCGTCACCGTCATTCTGGTATTCATCAAGTTCTTCGTCCTCAGAGTCAGCTGTGTTTTGTTGATCAAACGTGTAACCACCTGGTTGATTGGCAAGTGTAGTTGGACTTGGATATTGCAGATTCTGCTCGTTGTTGCCGAATTGGATGTCCCGATTGTCCATCGATTGACCACCGCTAAAACCTTGTTGATTATTGTTACCAAGCATATTCCAGTCCTGCCCTTGGTCTTGAAATGTCTCTAGACTAAAGCCAGAATCGAAGACTCCCACGGCGAGATCATCATCAGTTGATGGGTAAGAGCGAATTTGATTGAAGGGAACTTGTGAGCCACGGCGCTGGTGAGACATGTCCGCCATACTCATGAAGTCCTGACGGCCTCGAGGAGATTGAGAATTGACCATACTCGTAGGCTGGTTGAATGATCCCAGGCTACGGTGCTGTTGATGTGTCGAATTCATGTTCAAGAAGTCTTGAGAGAGTTGGGGAGACTGTGTGCTAAGGAGGCCGTTTAGATCTGGAATACGCTGCATAGTGTTAGCAGCAGCCATGTTGAGAGGGCCCGGGGCCATGTGGTAGGGAGAGTTGGCAGTGGTAAAGCTGGTGTTGTTGTAGTTCCGTGGAGTATATGGACCACCGACATTGCTTGGATTGCTGTTAGACGAGTCATACTGCAACTTTTGAGGAGTAGTTAATGAACCCTTGCCGCTCCCAGTGTGTTGGCGCTTCATTGGAGGTGTCGGGGTCTGAGGAACCAGCGTAGTGTTGCCTTGTACATTGTTAGAAATTCTCGAAGTGGAACTATTGGTATAACCACTGGCTGGGGACTGAGCCATGCCGTGACTTGGGTGACCAGACATGAAGCTTCTGCTTTCCATATTGTTGTCGATACCTAACAAAGACGAGTCAAGATCAGGATCAATGTCAGGTTCATGTTGAGATTGAGCATCAAAGGCTTGACGAGAGTTCGCAGAATCGCGTCTATCTTTGTAGTTGGGACTTGACATGTTCTGTGTTCAAAAGCTTGTTAGTTGTAGGTTGTGACATCAGCGATGGGAAGCGAGTCTTTGAGGTAGAGATGGCAAAAAATGTAACATATCCAAACCGGTCGAGAATACAGATGAGAGGAGTGAGGAAATGGACGCAAGAGAGTAGGAGGGTGCTTTGAAGAACAGAATAGTATAGAAACAAGGAGCGAAATCTCTCGAGGTGGGAGGAGGAAGAAGTCTCTCAAGAGCGTCAACTTGAAGGAAAGGCGCTTGGCATATTAAGCGAGGATACAGTACCAGCCTCAGTATGGCACAAGTTGTTGAATGCCCCCTGCTGTTTCGACTTTATAGAATGGGGATTAAAATACAAAAGAACTCTTCAAATTATCCCCACTTGGATATAAAAGCCTCTTCACGACGAACACTTGATATGATTACACACACTTGATTGCCCACTTGTACGACCTGTGCGAATAAGGAAGTGTGGACGACAATGTGTTTACCAAACTGGAACTTTGTAAAGAAACGATCTAGGCTGAGGATACGTGAAAGAGTACACAAAGCCATGTAACGTACCAGTAGAGACACCAGCTAACTAGCAAAGTGGATGATATGTCATGGCAGTGATAATGTAAGTGACAGAGTAGGTTAAAATGGGGTTGAAGGAACGTGGCCAGCAGAAAATTTGATTCATAAGAAAGTTAGAGAGAGAGGAAATATTTCCAGGATGCAAGATGGGTGAAGAGGGTTGAAGAAAGAATGGGAGTGGACTCCCGGGAAAAAAGAGTACTTGTATTTGTGGAAGATGGTCAGGCAGAAAGAAAATGATAGGATGAGTGAATGAGACGAGACTGCGCACTAGCGCGACACAAGTAAAATCTCGAGGTACGCCCTAGAGATACATCTTCGAGGGAAAGGTGAGACGATGGGACACAATATTAACACCACCAGAACATCTGGATACAGAAAAGGGCTGCAATAATGTCCCTTCCCAGTGTTTTCCCATGTCTTGCGGGAACCCTCGAGGTCAGTGTGGAATGATGCGCTGGATTACTATCCAGTACACAGCCGTACAGAGTAGCTGAAGACAAAGAAAGAGGAAGTAACGCGACTGTTATCACAAACAGCTGAAAATAAAACCCGTCAAGCCTTCCCTGGAGGGTATGTTCTTGTAATATGATAAGAGAGCCATGGTAGTTGCGACTCGGGCACGTACCTGTTGTGGGATTGCAAGCTGTAGAGTTGTTCAGCTGTCAACCGATATCCTTGGAGCGCAGACGAGGCAGAGACCAAGCCGCTTGTGGGCTCTGCAGTGGTGGGTAGGGGTATGACTGATGAGAGAAGTATGTCTGTAAGACTGTAGAATAGGAGGATCGAAGGTATCAGTCGAAATACGGTCAACGCGATAAGGAGTGGAGGTCAGCTTGGTGGAGAATTGAGGTGTTGTAGAGCTTGAGGAAGGATTGAGGTTCAAGGTAGGCGCCCTTTTGTAGACGAGGGAAGAGGAAGATGGCGGACGATGAGGCTGAAAACATCCGAAAAAGGAATAGTGTCTATCAATGTCGGTTGCTTGGTCAGGCAAGTTCCGAGGACTCCAGGTCGAAGGAATATTCACGATAGAAGAGCGTGGCAGGCTCCGCTCAAGAAGTGGCAAGGATGTTGAGGACCCGCAACGCAGACGCACTTCAAACCTCCTGGACCGTCTCAGAAATACGTGTGACGGTGCCAGTACCGGCAGGTTGGAATGGAAATGAAGCTGAATGAAGGAGGAGGACGGAGGACGGCGCGACGCGGTTTGGTAAGGCTGCGAACGTACGATTGTAGAAGCGAAAGGAAGACCCAATCAAGACAAGCTAGAGAGAACCTGCGCCAACTCGTCCAGACTGTCTTTACGTAGTCCTAGCTCATATGACCAGAGAAAATGGGTGTTTCCTTCCCGGGACGGCTTTGCTTTGTCTCAATGAAATATGATGACCGCGAGCCGCCAATATTCGCCGTGCCTAGAAATGAGTCGTCCCGTCACGATTTTCCTTTCCAGTTCCGATAGGATGGTGCTCGGGTGACCGACAGCAGAAGATCCCTCCGAGCAGCAGCCGAGAAAAGGAAGGATAATGACTGAGCAATCAAAGATAATTACCAGAGTATCATACCGCTTGTAAACTCCTGAGCAGCTTCGCTAGAGTCCATGTTCATTCCACATCAAGTGATTGGTCCATGGCTAGGAAATGTGACTATTGCTGTAGGGATGTTGACATGTGTAAGCGAGCTTCTGCCCATGATGCTTATTACCAAAGCATAGGAGCTATCGACCACATTGATGTGACTTCTTCAGGCAATTTAGGTCTCACTTTCTCTTCTAGATACCATCGACTGCGTTGATTCCGTTGATTTCATCTCAGGGATGCCGACTATATTCGCACCGTCCACCTCGCATGTTTCTGGCAAAACTGTGACCATTTTGCCAAATGAAGATGTCTGTATAAGTCAGCAATTGATGAGTCAAGAAATCTTTCTATAGTGTCTGAGAGAGTATGTGGTATGATGATGTCCGAGACTTGACTTCTGGCACGGGACTGGAAGGTGTCGAACTGTTCAACGTTTCTAGCTTGTAATTGTGTCTGGATAACCACGGAAGACCGACAGCTATATAGCTATGATCAAACTTCTTCATTTCAGTGTTGGCGCTCCTCATTCTGAAATTTATTGACTCGGTTTACCATTTTACTTCTGCTTTCGGAAGCAGCAGCAAGGCAGTGAAACCCCGAGAAGACAGCCATTGCAATGACTAAAAATCTGTGAAAATGAATCCGCAGATAAACGGTAGTAAGTTTCCTCTGTGAACTGTACAGAGAGCCGATACCTAGCTAGACTGCGCCGTAGGTTGGCCATCAGCAATGGCTATACTAAGTGAGAATTCCAAAGTCCTGAAGTAGCAAAGCAAAGGACAACTACCAGACAACAAGTGATGGTAGTTTCATGGATTGTGGACTTCATACACCACAGAGCCACTGCGTAGTAACTTTATGCACATACCTGTAAAAAATGGGGGAAGGGGATCCACTTGGCCGTTGTCGCGACGGAGATCGTCTTTTCCTAACACGTCCCACATGAAGTAAGCAAGCTATAACATTAGAAGCACCAAGAGCATTGTCCTGAGCAACTTGAAGCATACAAGCCATTGTTTGTATGAAGAGGTAGACCGAAAGTTCTTATTCGAAGCTGAGGCGTACAACGAAGAGTGTGGTTGGGATGGATTACGTGTATACAGGCGTTACCAGGGGAATTACTGTCGTTTGTATGATATTCTGCTTATTTTGACAGAAGCTTCTCAAGTGCCGTGGGTTTTGGGACGGGACCATAGCTTCCGCTATCGATGCTTCGTGGTTTTGTGGTTCGTTAGTCTGGTCAAGATAGTCGTTAGGTCGTGGGGATAAATTCCTGGTCTTCAATATCTACTGTCAGCACGGGGTCGCGTTCTGTAAAGAATTGTTGCTGATAGGATGAACACCTCTGCTCATTGCCTAGAAAGAGCTCTGGAATTCTTACCCTTTCAAAATGTTGTGTTTCCTGGCATCTTACAACGCAGTGAGTGGCCGACTAACAGCTTCTGCAGATTTCCAATGTTGAACCAGGCAGTGATTTGACATGTAGAGGCGGCAAAACGAGGTAAAGAGTGCTAAAATATGAAGTTATAGTCGTATTATACAATGTAGGACGTACATTTTCTTGGTCTGTGAGTATTCGTGACGGTCAGGAGCTCTGAACCTCTGAAAGGTAAGTCGAAGATATTCACCGAGCATTCCAGCACCTATAAGTACTAGAATAGAGTTAAAAGGTGACTTAGATGTTAATTTAACGTACCTAGAAGTCTTGAGAGTGTTTGCAATGGATTTAGATACTTCGAGAGTCCTGACAGCTTAGGAAAGCCGGAAAGTCCAAAAACTGCCCAACCACGGTGGGAAACTCTTCCAAGACAGACAGCCGAGGCAATTTGGAGAGGATACGCGTTATTGAAAAGGTTCGATAAGGTCATTAGACATGGTAAAAGGCTCATTTGTAACTCGTGGGGATGGAACGTAGGAAACTTCCACGTCCGAGTGGCCAGACGACGACCACATTGTTAGCGTGCATTCCCAACAGGCACCCGTTGCAGGCCATTACTGTAGAATGGGTGAATGAGTATGGCATCGAAATCGTCTTCATCTCTCTCTTGCAAGTTCTGCTTATTTCGGTAGCATTATGCTGGCAACAATCAAAGGATCAGTTCGGAGTCTTGCGTTAAACCCTCCTGTACCCTGTGTGCCATGCCGGTCACAAGAATGACAGACATACAACGTAACTATTAGGCTTATGAAACCTCAGTGTATCCATAGCTGTTCACATTAATAGCTTGTCGTATTCTGTGTACTTAGAGGTACTTGTAGGCTCTTTCCCTCTTCAACTGACAGAACAACTATTGCAGTTTAGTGAATGGAATGAGAAGGACATGCTAGAATACTCATCTTTGACCCTCCAGACTGTCGTTATGTAAAATAGTCCCGTCACTTCGAAGTGGCTAAGTGTCTACGTGCAAGAATCTGCTGAATCACTCTGATTAGTAGACCTCAGATCAAGAGACTGCGTGGACAATGACCTACTTCAAAGTACTGCCAATCCATCTTTATTTACGACCTATGGCTCACGGACTAATTTTTTGATGTCCAAAGTCTCATTCAAAGACATAGGCATCTGAGCTGAAATACTTTTTGCCTGAAGCTGTCCCTTCTGTGAATATAAAGGTTACTTTCCAAGCCTAGCAGTCAGCTCTGTGACTCTTAATCCAGGTGATACACAATCCAGTCTGCAACATTGAAGCTTTCATGGCTCTTGAGCTTTGCTCGCATGGAATAAAGTGGATATCTGAGTAACACATTCTGTACAGTCTACTTTTTGGCAAGTCAGAAGTGGACACTCAAAAGACAACAACTATCTTGGATTTTCATCATGCAGTCAGATGAAAGATGCCAAGAAAGTTCGAATCAAGAGAAGTCTTGGATAAAGAACGATCAGCAGATCTGAAATACTTAAAGCGAAATCTCACAACATTTGTACAACCGAGACAAAAGGCCTCTTTCTAAGGAGTGCGACGTTCCAGAGGGCTCTGACATAGTCGTCAACGAATCTGAGAGACGTATGCTCGTGCAGGCATAAATATGGGATGCTGTGAAGGATCTGATGTCTGTGACAGTTCTAGTCCTGGTTCTCAGTTAAATTTGTAGAGAATTAGCTTTAGGGGGCCATCTTAATAAGCGCTGCTTCTTGCAAAAGCCAAAGACTCTTGCTCCTCGGGGGAGACTCTGAACCATAAGCTCCATCGTACATCCGCAGATGGTGGCATTATTTGCCCTAGTTCCTATGAAATACCGTTAGCTGGGTGTAATTAGGAAGGTGCTGATATTTACCATTATAGCCATACCGAAGGATGATCACTTCCTTCATAACATTGCACTTTCTGGCTTACAGAGTGTTATTGAGGCACAGCAAGCATTAATGGCTCCATCAGGATCAAGAACCTCCGGCTCCGGTCCTACCGAGCGTGACACCCGAGCCTCTTAAGCAGCTCAAAAAGAACACACAGGAAGAGCACGAATAGGTCGTGGAGCCACGGACACAAGCCTTTTGCGTCAACATGTGAAAAAATCAGGAACATAGTAAATAAGCAAAGCAGATCATAGATATGAAGGAAATAAGCCATTTTGTAGCAATTTGCCATTTACCTAAAGAGCCAGACTCCTCGACCCTTTTCAATGCATCCAGAACGCCAATGGAGAACGACTCCGCAACTACCATCCACCACCTCTCCTACCACCACGTCCTCTGCCAAAGTTCCCTCCACGATTTCTGTTGTCGCCAGAACCGGCCATTCCTTGATCGTAACCATATTGATTCTGGCCCTGGCCAAACCCTTGACCTCCAAAGCCTTGTCCACCTTGTGCACCTGCTACAGCACGTCCTTGGCCGAACATTGTGGGGTCCATCTGACTTGGGTCCATACCGGAGGCCATCATTTGCTGCATCTGTTGAAGCATCTCGGGTGTCATTCCCTCCATACCTGGCATAGCTCCTCCAGCAGCTCCTGGGATCATTCCGGGCATAGCTCCCATGGACATCATCATATTCATATCATCCAACATCTTTTTCTGGTTCGCAGCCACCTTCTCAGGGCTAAACTCCGCTCTGATTGAGTCCTGCTTGCTCGCGTAAAGCGCCCATGTGAATTCGTCAAAGCCGTAGTTGAAATAGTCGCTGATATCCGTGCCGGGTCTGCGCCATGGTTTGTCGTTCTCGCTCAAGTCTATTATGTTAGTCCAAACATTTTCTGGGAGGATAGTCCAAACCACCTTCATCTATGTTGACCTGAGTGATCGGCTTTCCCGCAGGCTCGTATATTGGCTTCGCATCGACATCAATCTTGGACGTTGATATTCCTGGTAAATCAGCCCCAGAAACGTGGGGCGCACCCTTTGTTGCTTCCTTCTTGACGACAGGTGCTTTCACAACAACTTCATTTGCAGTCGTTCTTTGCGGAATGTTCCGGATCTCGTTGTATTTTGGTTGACTATGCTCGTAATTAGCTCTTTTCAAATCTATGAGGAGGAAAGGCTCACGACGGAGGGGCAGGCTTGGTCCCATCTTTCCGCTCGGTGATGATATCTATGTCCTAAATCAACGGTAAACAAAGATCCGTTAAGGTTCTGATCTACACGTACCGAATCACTGTCCTCTGACTCTGCTTCGTCTTCCTCCTCTCCCTCTTCTAGGTCTTCATCTTCCTGTTCTGGCTTGGCGGCCGTAGGAGGGGCTGCCTCTGTCTTTTCGGGTTTATCTGTAGTCTCCTCCGTGCCTTCCTCGGGCGCATAAAAGTCATCATCTTCGTCGACATCCATATTGGCGATTTCGCATCTGTGTTGCTGTGAAGGAGAGCTTCAAAGAGTCGACGGACGTTGTTCCTGCAAAGTACAATACTCGGGAGCTTAGTTGCTTAGCGCAGTTCAATTATTCTGGCCGCGCCCGCGTCTCCGTCTCCAGAAGAGTCAGGTTACAGGTCGCAATCCATTCCAGCTGCAGGACGTGTGACACAGCCCTGATTTGTTAACTCTGGCAGGCGCGTGTGGAAAATAATGGCCCTGGCAAGATCTGCGAGTGGACCCGGCGGCTTAAGTATTAACACCAATTCTGCCAACTCATTATTGTGAGTATTCCCGTCCCTGTCTTTGAGATCAATACCGCGACGAACTCGACATCAAGCTCGGTCTAAGCTCTAACATCACATTTAGTGGTTCAAGTACAACACCTGCATCAGGAGGGATGTTTGGAAATACAGCGGCTAGCAAGCCAGGTGGACTTTTTGGTGCATCGACGGCGACGGCGACGACGACATCAGCACCGCAGACGGGAGGATTGTTTGGATCGACAGCCACGGCAAGCCAACCGCAAGCAGGAGGACTGTTTGGAGCGAACACAGCAGCTTCCCAGCCTCAGACCGGAGGGTTATTTGGGTCTACCTCTGCAAGCACGCAACCGCCGGCGTCAGGGCTATTTGGTGCTGCGCAACCTCAGCAGAGTAGTGGACTATTTGGAAATACTGCTACAACACAACCTGCTCAGACTACTGGTCTTTTTGGTGCTTCTACTACCTCCTCTCAGCCCCAGCAACCTGGTGGACTCTTCGGCGCGGCACCAGCGCAACCGGCCCAAAATGCTCTTGGAGGTGGAATGTTTAGTGGATTGAGCGGTCAGGGCCAGAACCAGGCCAAGCCAGCTACGTCCTTGTTGTAAGTTCTGCTATATGTTTTGTGTAGAGCGAGCTGACCGAAGTCAGTGGTGGTGGTCTAGGTAGTACGACTCAAAATCAACAGCAACCCCAAACACAACAGACAAACTCTACGTTCCCAACATTAAACCAAAATCAAGGAGGTGGCATGTTTGGAAGCACGTTAGGCAGTGGCCTGTCTTTGGGACAAAATTCGACTCAACAACAGACTGTTCCTGGGGTCCGGATTGATGTTAGCCAACTCCGAGGTACAACACGATTCAATGACCTTCACGATGACCTACAAAAGCAAATCAAGCTCTTCGATGATGTTATTCAACAACAAATCCAGCTAAAGAATGATTGTGATGCTATAATGCCCGCACACAACAACCAGCTTGCACAGGTCCCCCATGATGTTGAGTTCGTGAGGAGAAAACGTATTGGTGTTGAGAATGCACAGGACTCAGACGCACAGGCAATTTCAATCGTGCAGAAGCTCATCAAGGTCGATGCCGAGCACGCAAAGTTAAGCTTCAAAGCCATTGACAACTTGAAGCTCCCTCCACAATATCACAACACTGGCGTCTGGTCAGGCAACCCTGCCGCGAATGACAGCCGAGCCCAGGAGAATGGCGATGCAGATGCCCAAGATATTGTCAGCTTCTTCAATCAGACCGCTGATGAGCTAGCCTCGACGCTCTCTACATATCAAAAACATATCTTTGAAATCGAGCAGCATCTTAGATCGGTCGAGGCAAATAGCGCTCAACAGATCAACGCTTTGGTCGCGAAGAGAAATGGTACTTCTACCGGCCAAGAGGACGCACGATCGGAGCTGATAGCAGTTCTGAACGATTTCGAGCAAGGCATGATAGCCGTTGCTTCGAAGGTGGGTGGGGCTCGTGAGAGTTTACAGAGCTTGCAACTTGACGGGTTTGGGGAGAGCCGCAATGGACAAAGAAACGGACGAAGAAACGGACTGTATTGATTTGTATACCTAATGGGTGGAGTTGGGAGTCGGGGCTGCATATGAGAAGCATCAGGGCATGTTAGTGGGTAAATTCCATACTTTGAGGAAGATACCAGTGAAGAAATCAAGTATAAGTATTTTATCACTCATTCTTTGTCCTTATTGTATTGTGTGCATTTTTTCTGACTATTGTCAAGATCATATCTCATAAAGAAATACTAACGCCTGCCCTTTCTGGACACAATGTATTCCATCCCAACGCCCGCTCAATCGCCGCAATAATCAAAATCACTTAGTTACACCAGTCCAGCCTCAATCGTTGTAGTTACTCTGCTGACTCCCATCTTTGTTGACAATAGGTAAGCCATACTTCTTCGCTAAATCCTCCTCCTGGCTCCTGGCATCTGGAGCCAGACTTGGTCTCTCCGCTTGGCAAGCCACCCTCACAGCGTGTCTCCGATGAGGTGCGAATCCATAAGAAGCAGAATGATTCTGTTGGATATTAGCACACAGACCCAGAAATCGAAGAATCTCTTTCCGCATCGAAGGTAAAGATGACTTACCGTAACTCTGTTATCCCAAAACGCCACATCGTCATCGCCCCATTGAAACCGAACATGTAACTCTTGAGTCGTAGCAACCATCTCATTCAAGTACCCAATAATAACATCGCTCTCCACCTTTGGAATTCCCACAATCTTCGTCACAAAACCTGGGTTGAAGAACAACGCCTTCCAGCCTGTCACAGGATGAGAACGAATCAACGGATGCTCCGTAACAATCGGCTCTCTTCTCACTGTCCTCCCAGCAGCTCGCGACCCTTCAGCTTGCATATGCGAAGAATGCAACGCAGTCAACGACTCGAGATACTTCTGCATTGGCGCAGAAAGTGCATCATAAGCAGCATACTGTGAAGACCACAGCGTGTCGCCACCACCACCTCGAGGCGGCCCAGTGAGTACTTTCAGCGACGTGTAAGATGGTGGTTGAATCTCATAAGTGACGTCCGAGTGCCACAGGAAGCTAGGCGCGAACATGGCTCTCTGATCTCTCGACTTCTCGTCCGTGTACACCACGTGTACATCATCCAAGTCTCCACGCTTGGGAACAGAAGTCGTGGCGTGCTTGTGTAACTTTCCGAAGTAAGCGCCTAGTTCTCGCTGCTTCTCAATGGACAGGTTCTTCTGATTGCGGAAGAAGACCACACCTCGCGTGGCGATGAGGAGAGCAAGGTCGTTCTTGGCTGCGTCTGTGAGTATGGAGAGGTCTACACCGTGGACTTCAGTGCCGACTTTTGGGTTGTAGTCGAAGATGTCTGTAGCGGTTGAAAGGAGATTCTTGAATGTTGGATCGCCAAAGTGTGCTTTATCTGTGTAGAGTACTTCTTCTAAGGCTGGCCATGTTTTGTCTGGAAAGTACGGCTTCAAGTCCTCATACTTGTATGTGTCGTGCTTTTGGACAACTGTTCGACCTGGGACATATGATGAGATTGGAGAGGCTCTGGCCTTAGTAGGAAGAGCGGTGCTGTTAGCGCTCTCTTCGTAGCGTACCTCCAGTGTGGGAGCCATATTGGGTGAACTCAAATGCGGCTGATGGAATTTGGAACGATCAAGAAAGTAGAGGCTCAAATAACGGAAAGAAGCGCGATTCTTGATATAAAGGAAAAGCAATACGTCAAAGGGAGCTTCATGATATATACGAATGCCTGATTCCAGTCACAGGAGATGACACAAGCAATGACACCATCCCCAAAGCGCATTGTGCAATTGTAGCTGTCCGCCAAAGGTGGCGTGGCTTACTCGGAGCAGACCCGTTCTAAACACCCGCACACGCTTGTCTGGGTCTGGGGATTATCTGCCGGAATGCTGGGGGCGTAAAGCCATGCCTACCTACTTACCTCCATACAAAGTCACATCTCCTGGCTCTCCCTTTCATCTTGTGAGGCTTTAAGTACCTATCGCTAACCTTCGGCGACTCTCTTGAATGCTCTACGCAAGAATCGTTGGACACCTAAGTATGGTTTGGATGTCTCCCGCCGCACACTCGACACTCGACACTCGACTCAGGCCACTCACACCGCAATTCACCGCACTACTCACCGCCACCGATCCCAACAGTCAAGATCTCGGCCCTGACAAGATTGCGGGGAAGGGGAAGCGGAAGCCACGATTACCATGTCTCTGTTGCCCAGATGCATGGTTTCCGAGCAGCTATTTCTAACACAACGTTGGAGATTTCCCATTTCGCCGCCTCGCTTAATCTGAAGGCGCGACCTCTGTGGCTACTGATTGGTCGGTCAGCTGGCCATGACAGGATCCACTTTCCCCTGGACTAAATGCTGCCATTCTGGAGACCTCTTGCGTGCTCACTCGCGACATCCTAATTTCGATGTTTGGGATTTGATATCAATGACGAGGAGATCCACCGCTTCTGTGACTACAAATCAATGGGAGACTCCAACCTCGACTCAAGGACTAATAGTCGGTTCCCCTCTGTAAGTCTGCGGGCACTCGCCTACAGTCAGTGAAAGCAAGTGTCACAGGAAAGCAAGTGTCACGCAAAAATAATCAAACGAATTTTATAGCTTTTTTAAGAGATACTAATAATTAAAAAGAGATAAATAAATTACCATGTTTTGTTTATCAATTCTATTTCAAGATCCTGCTCAGGAAGCGACTGCATGTCTATTGCTGCTAGTGCATAGCTCCCGACAGCTCACCAGCGTTCAGGAATTTAGCAAACATCATAAAGTTATTCTCAAGTGCTTCATCTTCTACACCCTTTCACAACTCATCCAGCCGTTCTACGACCCACTCTCCAAGAGGACCTTTATCAATCTCTTTGACGGTCTCCCTCAGCTACTTCAAGTGACAGTAGTAGTGACCAAGACCAGGATCTTCGAAGCTACATATTGCAAGTCTGTTTGGAAATGCATTGCACGAAACTCCAAAGACCAATTTCTTCCAATATCAAGGGAAACAACGAGCTCGAGCACTCACCTGCCTTGCACTACTCGCCCTAACAACGACAAGATCCACCTTCTCCCATCCAACCCCCCATGCCAAACTACCCACCTATCAGAAACACCGACCCTCGTCTCCTGCCCTCCCATCTCATCCACCAACGCACCAAACCTCTCTAGAAACCTCAAGTAGCTCTCTCCTCCATGCATACTCTGTAAAACCTTACCCAGCATTGTCCTACGTTCGAAAAGCCCATCACCAGCACGCATCTGTTCGGGCGTCAGGACGAGGAAGTCAGAACTGCGGCAGGAGCACGCTTGGATTGAAGTATTCAGTTGGCGGAGGAGAGGGAAGAGAAACGTTTGGCTGCGGCGTGCGGAGAGGTTATATATGCTTTGGTAGACGGTTGGGAGGATGTAGGAGTGTGTGGACATGTAGGTGTGGCATTCTTGGACTTGAGCGGCAGTGAAATCGGAGAGTCTAAACTGGGGATGAGGTTAGTGCTGTCTTGTGACTTGGCCAGGTTTAAGCTGGATCTCACTTGTTCAAAATGGCCTGTTAGGTACAAAGCTTGGATTCCTTCCATTGTCTCGCTGATGGGTGTGGTCTAGTCTGGGAAGCGCAGGAGATAAATTTTCATATAAGGAGTTCAAATTTTTTCTCTCGATATTCTCCAAAAGAGAAGAGGAATATTTACCTTCTTCGCTTTCAACGCTTCCTCACTCTCTCCACAACTTCAGGATCCCCTCCTTCGACGCACCACCAGGATCCAGACCATCCGAGCCCTAGTAGTGATATCAAAATCCGAAGACAAGCCTCCAATACCGATAATTTCTTCAGGTAAACCACCGCCCTAGTACGAAACGTTACCTTCTGACTCTCAAGATATGCCGTGGTAGATAAGAGAGCTTGTATATACTCTTGCAGTGTCCAGGACTATGATGCCGAGATCTATAGGTGTGGCGACAAGTTGCCTATGCTTTTCAATATTAGAGGAATTCGTGGATACCTGACCCATGCCAAGGACGAGAAAAGGTGGCGACGTGGTGTTTGCTATTACTGTGGTTCGGAAGAGAGAATTTAGTGTTTCTGTTCAAGTCTGATTATAAGGTAAGAGAAGAAGAGATAATACAAGACTAATAATTGATAACAACCGATAAAGAAGTAGGCCAGTCTCTTTCATGTGCTTTATGTAGTTAGACAGAGCGATAAAGCTAGCCTTGGAAAATTATAGTTCTTGGATCCGGCTATTCCACCCGCGCTTACCTTTTCAAGATGAAGATCGTTACAATTTAATATATGATATTAAGATTCTGATCGGATGTTTGTACCTTAAAGGAAAAAGCAGGTTCCGACCCACTGTGGGAGGGGCACTTTCCTAGAATAATAATCATATCACTGTTACCAAATTCTGGTAAGTGTCAATTGATAGTCGATTGATAGTGATAAGAAATTCTTGGCAGTTGAGAGGTCGTTATTTCTAGGAAAGTGCACCTCCCACGGTGGGTCGGAACCTGCTTTCTCCTGTAAGGTACTTTGTGCCGTGCACGTCAGCTGATGTGAATGCTAGCATTAGCAAGTATCTATCCTACCTGATGGCCAACATCTAATAACGAAGTCTGGAAAGGGGAAAAAGAGAGGAGAAACCCAGTAATCCGAGAGTTGGTGAGCCAGCTAGCTGCGCAGAAGTAGTGGAAAGTCAACAATAGCAGTCCAGTTACCGAAGTCCCCCTTCAAGGCATCAAGCGAGCCAATTAGTGCGGCAGCTTATGGTAACAGTTCAGAGTCAACATTTTGCTCGCCCATTTTGTACGTTAATGGCGACGGAAATACTCTCAGCAGCAGCTGGTTCATCACGAAGTATAAGAATGCTTCTATCTGGCCTTGCTATGCTCATTGTCCGTGGCTTAACGTGCGGCTACTCGTGGTGGATTGAGAAAGCAACCTGTGAATGCGGATACGAGTTTGTCAGCCACTGACATGTGAATCGGAACTGTCGGTATGACTTCTGTAAACTACTTAGATCTTGATGCCCCCCTCTTTCTTGTTTTCTTCATGATAACAATATTCTGTCGTTGCATTTCTTTGTCTTAGACGTTTCTTGTCAACTTCCCTTACGAGGACTTTCATACAGAGGCATCGTGCAAACATGAACCCCACTCGTTCCTTGAAATCGGTACCGCACTAAATCGCGAATAACATGAGAACTCGTCGCATTGTTTCTTGCCACTATCTCTATCCATGACTGCCATCCGCAGACCACGAAGACTCAAATATCGTATGCCGATAGTTCCAAGCCCTCCCAAAAACGCCATGCTCGCCAGCTTTTCCCAACAGAACCAATCTAACCGCTGACCCATCATCCCGAAGCAAATGAAAGCAGGCAGGTATCATAACCAAAGTTAGGGAATCATCTCTTCTTCACTCGTTTCCGTCATTGTCTCATCACTATCAAATTCCTTCCTCCGCTCGTCCGTTGACGTTTGGGGCTGCGGTCCACCATTCGCAACACCATTTAAGAGTTTCTGCTCTGCAGGAACATCGCAAGTGCCAACCAGAATCCCATTCAAATGTCCATTGGCTTTCGAAACAGCTGGTTTCCTAACCTCAGCGGCCTTCTCGAGTTTCTCCTTCCTGATTTTCTCGCGCTCAAGTTTAGCCGCCTTGGCGCTCTTTCTCTGCACTCTGTTATCACTCACACGTCCGAAGGCGAGGACCTGCACCAGGACCATGACGACTGTGTAGCCCCAGCATAGCTGATCGTCCGCGTGCATGTCGAGGTAGGGAGGGGCGTTGCGGACAGGGCCAAGACTCTCCATGAAGGGATGCGGGGAGAGGGAAACCGAGGGTGGGGGAGGCATCATATGCGACACGAAGGTATTGAAGAGATGGAGGACGAAGGCGGGATTGAGGAGGATGGCAGGGAGGAGATAGGTCGTCGTTAAAGTCGGCATTTTGAAGTTTTGAAGATAGGATTGGGATTCTGTTGGGCATCGTCAGCGGAGAACTGCTTGGTATTGAGTGGAAGCGCACATTGTGTTACAGTCGCTGCTACCATTCCTCTACGGATTGAGCCGTAGTCTGCTGGCTCAGAGCAAGTGTTTGATCCTGCAATTCGACCAAGTACTTGGAAATGTTGTGTTGGACGGCGCACAAAGGCGTTGCCGATCTTGGAAGCCGACTGTTGCGCAACGGCTCGATTGTGACCCTTCGATTGTGCAACTGCTTTATCCAATCTTTTCAATGGCTGGCTCCAGATATAACGTGACGGCAAGAAAGATTTATTGTTGGCAGTGGCGGTTGTGGGTGAGAATGGGCCAGATAGTGAATGGCGGGCAGAGTGTTTGGAGGCGCAGCAAAAAGAATGCTGTATTATCAAACACTATCAAGATGCAGATTTCGCCTGACAATTGACTTCGTTACGGCAGTCTTGAGCTCCTAAAGATGGAGGGAGGATTTTCAGGTAAGATTGAGTTTGCAGGCTCAGTGTCCAGGAAAGAGGTTCGAGGTGGTCAGCGTCAAGTTGGCATGTGAGGGTGGATATGGGAAAGTCCTAGCTTCCCAGTTTGGCGATCCAAGCAGCAAGCACCAAGCACAAGTCGCAACGCTCTGGTACGGGATGTGCTATCTGGCTCTCTGCGAACCCAAACCCAACCCAACCATGATCTGCCAATCAACCCGTGGGCAATCCATGGTTGCCTACCTCTTTGACATGTGGCTGTGACAATAGCCTGCCGAGGTCTTGGACGCCAATCTGATACGGGACCCGTAACCCGTACGAGAGCGACAGTGACAGACAGGCTTTCCAGGTTTCTCACCCCCCAAACTCTGGACTGGACTCTGGAGACTGTTTCCAGGGGTCCAGGTCCCTGAAGATCGCTAAATCAGTGACGTCCCACCCCCTCGCCTCACCCTGGGACAAGGGGATCGGAGCTCGGAGGCCGGAAAAACTCGACTTCCGGCTGGCCGGCTGCTGGTGCCACAGTTAAGGGACGGTACACCAGCGACTCAGCGAGACCAGCCACAGTCCAGCTCGAAGCCGATTCGTTGGAACGGCTGGTACCACGTTGAGGGGACAAGGCTCTGGATTTTAAATGTTGTCCTTTTACGGAGGACATGAAGGACATTGTTCACCACGCCCAGGCACCTACGAATCTTCGCATGCAAAGGAAGCTATACTCTTTTTTCTGCTCCTCATCCTTTCCCATTATACAGTATTACAAAACAGGCTCCGTGTGAGCTTCTTCTTTTCACAAGATGGTGTGGTCCGTCCAACATTCGATGAAGACCAAGTCAACTAACCAAATTCCAGAACACCCTCTTCAACACCGCACTTAAGCAGTCCACATCCCTCAAACGCGATCTGTCTTCTCCAACATCAGGTCAACCTTTATCCCCTTCCTTCCTCGGCCAAATATCAGCATCCCTGACTTCCTTCTCACGAACTCTCGACTCCTACGCCGAACTCATCAAATCCGAGCTCAACCCTTCGAAAAAGGAGAAAGCAGAAGAGCGTCTCAAATCCTTTCGAGCGGAACTCCAATCTTTCAGAGAGGAATTCAAAGAGTTGAAGCTGCAGAATGAGGACGTGCAGAGTAGCGTCAACAGGCAGGAATTACTGGGACGTAGGCCACATCATACTGCCACGCCAGACAACCCATACTCCAATGCCTCTGTCGCAGCGAATGCAAATGTCGGCTCTCCATGGGCGCCTAAAGAAGGTGGACAATCGAGCCTGAGTATGCAGTCCGGAGACCAGGCAAGGGAGAACCATGCTTTAAGAGAACAGAACTTCTTCGCAACCACACATACGGCATTGGATGAGTATCTGGCTCGAGGTCAAGCAGTCTTGGGTGATTTAGGCCAGCAGAGAGAGATTTTGAAGGGAACTCAGAAGAGACTCTATAGTGTGGCGAACACATTGGGGGTGAGCGGAGACACGATACGTATGATTGAGAGGAGGGCGAAGCAGGACAAGTGGATATTCTGGGCGGGTGTGGTAATCTTCTTCGGCTTCTGTTGGTTAGTGCTACACTACCTGCGATGAGAGTCGCGTACGGGTCGGAAAGGAGGGATACGGACGAGATGCGCATGTATTTTGGAACTTACAGCGAGGCGTTTGGCGTTCTTGGGAGAAGCAATCCAGCAGATGTTGCGTTCAGAAGTGCATGTATGAAATAGATGCTTCTCAGCTCACATCCTAAGTTTCTGGTTATTCGGCTGCTACATCTCTCGGTATCATCTCTCCTTAAACGTCTCGCTACACATCCTTCCTACGGACTCGAGTGAGCACCTCCCAGTCTTGTCCTGACCCATCTGCCACAATGACCTTTACCCAACTACTCCTAGTACGGGCACTTTACAGGCCACAGCTTCTCACCCTTCTCGAGTTGCACCGTCAAGGCCTTCTGCACATCACCATTGCAAGAGCAAATGCTCCCCAGCAAGGACTGGTTGCCACAACCAGCGGTGTAGCAGCTTTTTTGATCAGCACCATAGTAGCAAGTCCCAACTGCTAGGCACGAGCCCAAGAGCAGTGGTGCTGTGTCGATTGGCGCTGTAGAGGATTGGCGCTGGGCAGTTTTAGTGAGATATTTGGAAAGATTATTAGATGAAGACGTACCTCTACTAAGGTGGACGGAATAACAGTTGCGGCGGCAGTCAAGAGCAGTGAAGCTGCGGAGAGGAGAGTTGATAATTGCATAGTGATGATTGTTCAGGGAGATGTTTGAAGAGCTGCATGTCAGTTAGCAGCTTGGTCTAACAACCATCCCTAAGCTACAAGCTTGTATGCTTACTTATTTGCACGAAGTCTATCAAAATAGCAACTTGTAGAGAAGTAGTTGAATGGACTAGAGAATAGATTGCAAAATTACATTATCTAGCAGGAATCACGTCTTTTATACCTACTCCGCCCATTCCGGCAATAGAAGTAGCGCTGTTCTCATGCTCCTTCATCGGAGTACAAGGAATAAAGCTTCACAAGAGACGGATAAAATACAAACATGCAACCAGACCAGATGACTGGCCAAACCGGAGATTCGGCCCTATCTATAGCAGGCTATGGTAAGGTTTAGCTATGTACTTTCGACGCAAGAAACAGAAGAGAAGCTTTGTCACCCAATCGTTGCATGGGCAGCGGCACATATTACCTAGATTTTCCTAGCGGAAATGGAGAACAGATGATCGGTACCCCACTTGAAGCTTTTATCCTCGAGCCTAGACTTGTGTGCTTGTCGCCGTGTGCCTGCTTAGCCTTGAATGGAGGGTCTTTTCATGTTGACACCTTGTGATCACCCCTCATTCCACTTCAAGGCCCGGCAGTTACTTGAAAGATTGCTACTGTTGAGAGAAGGAGGTAAAAGCGTTTGTTTCACCCGTCGGTCCCTCTCGGCTCATTATTTCACTTCATGCTTTCTTCTACCTTTTAAATGGCAACTCTCGTCTTCTTACTTTCAGCTTTCCCCAACATCTGACCACATACCAACAAAAGAAGATGGGATAAGCTTGAAGTTAAAGAACAAGGTTAATCCTCGGCACACCAACTACTTCCGTCGTTAAACTCTAAGCAATCTTATCAGATCATCATCTTGCATCACCAAGTCAGTGCCGTGCAGCCCATCTCCACACTTCCACAGCAGTCCATCCACACCTGTCAATCTCTTCAGTGGTACTCTTTTTTTATGGTGCGTGCATCTGTCAAAGTTCAAAGTTCAAAGTTCAAACTCTTGTGTTTGTGTCCCGGATTGGATGAGTGGATGCTCAATGGTGATAAGAAAGTACGAATCACTGCTTTGGGGTATGTATTGGATGTCCTTGGTTGTTCTGAACTTGAGATGGATGTCGAAATTTGTTTGGATTCTTGAAGGTGGTATTTAGCTCGGTCGGGGTGCCGACAATTGGATCGTGGGAGCCGATGGCGGTGAGAATATTCAGGTGGATCTGTCAAGGTGGAGTGAAGTATTTGAAAGAATTGCTCTACATGTCAAAAGTGGAGAGTGGTGAGATGATGAAGGGAAGATCTGTCAGTGCAGCCGAGTTGTCGTTGGAAGAAGGTTTTCCCAAGTTGTCCTCTATGATTTTAAATTCCTCCTCTGAGCCATTTTCTTCGGGTCCATGGCAAAGGCTCTCTTGGACAAATCGTCCATTGCAGAGCAAGGTATAGTATAGTTGAAAACTATATAGCGGGGCCAAGGCATGGTAGCTACCTAATTGAGGGATTGGTAGGCATGTCCTGCTACGTACCATGTGAGCAGATGGGGAAGTGAAGCTGAACGAATTTAACGGTTTCACGCTCTTTGTCAATAACTGACTCTTCTTTAAAGCACAAGGACAATTATAAAGCAAGAGGAACGGCTGAGCATTGATTAGTAACTTTCCGTCTACTTCCTTCTACCCTGACCATGTGCTAATTTATCTCCAGCTGCAGAAATCACTATCTGTGTGTGACACTATTCATTCTGCTGACCTCGCCTCAACACGGAGAATTGATACATTAAGATGAAAACAATGCTGCCAAGTTTCTTGCAAATGCCGAGAGCCTTCTGTACGCGAAGCAGGAAACTTCCTCTGTTTACTGTTCTTTCTTGGCATCTTCGCTTAAGAATGCAGGTCACAAGTTCCATCTTCCTTGTCTACCACCTATTGCGAGACAAGGGATATCTAACTTATATGTTAAGCTTATACCTCAAGTCTCGGTGAATTCCTTGGATACTGTTCTACTGGTCATCAGACTCCACTGCGTCACGCCCATGCCCAGAATTCGATTACCGGTATGTTCTGTATGGAAACAATAGGAGAATCGGTGCATCATTTCTCCGACGAAACCAAGACCTTTAAAGGCTGATAGCCTCATGTGCGTTACTATCCACATCCCATTTAATAGTAACACATTCATTCGTACTCTAAGCCTAAGAAGAGAATGTCGCAACGCCGCTATCCAAAGCATCATCGATAACTTTCACGGCAACCTGAGCTTGCGGTAGTACTATAGGATCAATCTTCTGCACCACTTGAAGAAAATCAGCATAGACTATAAAAGCGCTGATAGTCTATCCCTTGTCTATATCATCATGTGGAGGTTCCATCCTCCGAAGAAGTAAACTCAAAGCTTAGATCAGGACATATAGCAAAGGGGAATATTTACTCACATGCCGCACTCAAACTATCATGGTCATACTTCAACAGCTTCAAACTATCCAATACTGTTCCCTCTAACTGATCCTTCTCAAACAGGCTCTTCTTCCCCTCCAAGATCTCCACTGACTCCGGGATATGCTTCGCCAGGGTCGCACTTACAAAGTCCACAATGATCTGTGAATCTGCGAGCGTGGCATTAGGAATGAGCAAAGCATCAGTATACGCTTTTCGGTTTGCGATATGTACAGCCGTTACGCCGCCGATGATAGGTGTTGCGGTGAGGAGGCCGCCTGTGTAGGACTGGATGGTTGATTTGAGAGCTAGGACGCTGTTGTCGAGGGCTACAAGATCGCTGTAAATGAGCTGTGCGGAAGGGAAGAAGGGGATCGCTGCTGCTAGAGCAGTTGTGGCGATGAGGAAGAGGGACTTGAGGGAGATCATTGTTAATTGTTCGTAGAGGCAAGGAAGTGGACCTTCTGTTTGTCGTGGGAAGAAGAGAGAGAGAGAGGGGGGGGGGAGGGAGAGAGAGAGAGGGAGAGAGAGAGAGGGAGAGAGAGAGAGGGAGAGAGAGAGAGGGAGAGAGAGAGAGAGTGAGCTTAACTTTGTCCCTTACATATCAGAAGTTCCAAAATAACATGATTTAGGTTTGTAATGTATCAAGAGGAGGAGGGTGTGCCTCGGCATATGTGTATCGAGAGCAGATCTAGCGGATGGCCTCTACTAGTGTGCTGCCGTCACTGGCCCAGAGCTGATATGGGAAGGCTTGAACAGCTATCTAGACTAATGCAATGAGTAACTGGGCGATCGTTACACCAGATGACTTTAATTAGACCAAAAATGAGATCTAAATGAGCGCCATTTCAACCCCACTATCCTGCTTTCGACAATATGGAACCTCGCATCCTCCTTGTAAAACTCTCCTGTTGAGTGCATGTGACATCTTGACATCAGAAAAATATGCGCAAATTCTCTTTAATCTAGTTTAGAATTTGAGAGCTTGAAGTACTTGTTTTAGACCGAACTTCTAAATGTGGATTATCTGTCAAGCCCCTTGCATACCAACCTTCTTGTCTTTCCACTGTCAATTATTGTCAGGGATGTTTTAAAATATTAAGATGGAGACTTACGTTGAAGGCAACCTGAACATCCCGAAAGAACGGCTCTCCGATGATCCAGACATCAGCAAGTCCATTGCCTCCATCCATACTAAAAGTCGATACAGATTCTCCCCAAGCGAGAGCTGTTCCAACACCCATCCTCGATTCAACCACAATACCAATGCAGTATCCACTTCCTGTTGCCATTCTTCCCAGGGAGAATCTTCCCCCCGGCGAAAAGGTGCCCTTGTCTCTCTTTCCCTTCAATACTTGAACGTTCCACTGTTCGAATTCAAAGTGTATTTTCGGTGGGTTAAAACATGGATATGCATGAAATTGGTCAAATGGAGGAGATAACTGCCTACTACCGGAGATAGACGAGTAGAATGACCGCGCTGCTAGTGGTGGTGCGACGATGAATGGTGTATTGACCTGTGGTGCGTCAGAATCAAAGGATATCGGCACATCAATCCCCACTAACGTCTAGCACGATTGGTTGATTGTCCAGCATCTTCATCCCATCGATCCAAATTCCTCTCATAAGAATTTGCCACCATCCTTCTGCGCCATGCACCTTCATCCATCTCCAGTCTTTCGTATCGTCTTCCACTATTGCTTTAGATGTATCTCGTTTCGTCTCGTCGTGCTCACCAGGATTCAGCATCTCGTCCGTCTCTTTCTCAACCTGTCTCACTGAAGCAGCGAGAGTACCCCCAATGCTGAAGATTCCTTCCTTTCCGTTAATAAGCAGCACTGACCATATCGGCATGTCAACCGCTTTCTTCTCTAATAGCTGCTGCAACAATCCGTCTGCCTTAGTCTGACTTAAGGAAGCCGAAGAAGCCAGTCCAAGATATGATCCGGAAGGGAGAAGAGCTCGAAGCCATTGTTTGGCAGGTCTACAATGAGCAAAAGTAACAGGAATTGCTCGCTGTACTGTAGGCAAGTGTACCACGTCTGTTGGCCCTCGACATGTCGGAAAGGAAAGAGGTACTTCTGAATCGACTGGGATTATTAGCCAATTCTCCATGGTGATAGATTAACAAACCATAGGTCTTGCTGTTGAAATCTAGAAACCAACTCCCTTTCGAACTGCTTGTACTCAACACCCAAAAGTCCGCCGTCAGCATATCAAGATCCATGTCCACGGTTTGTACAGGCTCTCCCATTCTTAAGGTCGCAAACCAGTTCCCTTCTCTTCCTACCTCTCCAAGCAGAATTGTGCTGGCCTGAGTACCATGAACCCGTCTGGGTTTCCGCACAACTTTGTTGCCATTGAAATCACGAGTAGTCGCATTGAAGCGGGTCTCTACCACTTTTAGTTCTTGAAGGAGGTGTGTGAGGTTGGCAGTATCTGGCGCAGGAAAGCTGCCTGATCGCCGAGAAATGGTGTAATGAATTGGAGGAAGTACAGGTGCTGTAGATGCCACACAACACAAGGCTCGTGCCAAGATCAAGCACCAGGTGAAATTCGAAATCATGGTGCTCTCATTTTCAGTCCTGAGGAATCAACGAAGTAATTTGGGTTGGTGAGAGAGGATGCCATTAAATAAGGAGTACAGCCTCGGCTGGAGTAAGTTCTGGCAGGTTCATAAACCAAGTTAGCAATTTTGACCTCGCGGAAAGGCAAGTGCCACCCCTCAAGACCGATAACTCAGCAACAAAAATTCGTAACGCAATCAAAATCAACGACAAGCCAAAGCACCACACGATGACAGCTCAATAGACACTTGTTGGGAAACGGGAAAGGCAAAGCACAGCATCAAAACCAGCAAATCCGACCACAAAGAGCAACTCCATTCAGCGGGTTTGTTTTCCACCATCCGGTGGAATTTGTTTTGCCATCCTGTGCTCTTCATATTTTTTCCCGCAGGCGACATGTACTTAAAGGATGTTCTGCAAGTTTTTCGAGGCGTTATCGTCCTCAGAATTGATCATTACCAGTGCAAATATTGGTGCTTGTTGGCGATTGTGGTCGAGGCGAAAAATAGCAATCTACAAACAGTTACCATTGAACGTCCGTCATTATGTAGATCTAATCATTCGAATCTGTTAACTCAACTGTAAAGGTTGCATGCTCACACGTAGGAATACCATCATCCGTAGGGAGAAGACGTGATTCACACTCCAAAGCTCTGCGTCCTTCTTTTTACTGCTTTTATTTGCCATTAGGTATCACTGGAAATCCGTCAACTTCAGCAGAGATTATCCCATCCCATCCTATTCCATTCCCAACTGCATGCTCGCTCCTCGGAATGCTAGAAACCAAAGTGCCTCTCGCCATCAACCACAAAAATGTCGCTGCAGGGTTCCCAATATTCATCCATCAACGTGCCTCAAGTAAACAAAGGGAAAAAACCCAAATAATTATAGGCATGTGTGGAAGAGAAGGGTATTTATTATACATGAAAGCCAAGTCAAGTTCGAAATATCATCAGTCGTAATGGAAGAACTTTTGATCATCTCCTCCGGACGGCGAGGTTCATACAATCCAACACCTGGACGTCATTAGTAATTTGAAGCGGGTGTACTATTATTTGACTTACGCCTTCAGGAATAACACCTTGGTTGTAAAGGTGCTTGCTTATTCCTTTCACCAGCTCCATCTGCTCCTCTGGTGTGAGCCCGTTGATCGCACTCTCAATGACACCTCCAAGAGACACCTTGTAGATCGCAATGAAACTGTGATAGTACATGTAGGCGAAGAACCCCATGATAAATTGGCAGTCCATACGATCGGTAATCCCGCCGTGGCCTGGAATTGAATCACCAAAATCCTTGATCTTGAAGGTTCGCTTCAGGCCGGACGCAAAAAAGCCACCGAATGGAGCGATTAGAGAAGCGAATGTGCCAAATACCAGAATATGAACTTGCATCGGTGCCATATAGAAAGATTGGACGAAGGGAAACCAGATCGGAAGGTGATAAAGGCGTGGAAGGAAGACCGGATTTGGAGTACATTGAAGTCCGGTCCAGATGTTTGCTCCAAGGTCCTAAAAGGAGTTATTTAGCCAAGCTTTCGGGTTTCAGTGGGGAATGCTTACGTTGACAGGGCAAATGAAGTATTTGTAACGCATGAGGACGTTGGTCATGCCGACTCCAAAGATGATTGTGAGAACCCAAGCACCAACGAAACCCTCGACCGTCTTCTTGGGTGATAACTTGATGAGCTGCGTCCGGCCAAAAGTGATACCACAGATATAGGCAAAGATGTCGTTGCAGATGACCAATGAGACAGGTAGGAAGAACCATATCATCCCCTCAAAGACGTTGTTCATGATGAAGTGAGCCTGTACCACAATAAGATATAGAGCCATATGAGTCCATGCAAATTGAGTAAACTGGAATCGGTAGTGTCCGGCTTGAAGCGAGGCCACGAAGAAGACAAACCCTGGAATATGTTAACTATTGCGCTCTCAACCACGTTGGTACACGTACCAATGACATAGAGCATGAAGCTTATGAATCTATGATGTGTTGCAAATGGCAGTAGCACCTTATCCACCAAGACAATATGCTTGAAGTAGTAAATCACACTCTCCCCGTAAAGAAAGTACATGGTGGTGGCCAACCAGTACCAGTTCAATGCCTTTGTGAATTTCAATCGTCGCGCCCTGCTGGGAACATTTGCAATTGCGATAACTTCTTTGAAAGAGACGATCTGTACCGCAGTCACAATAGCAATAATGTAGATGTGGCCCATGAACATTGCTCCAAAGAACGCGCCGATCATAACGAAAGTCCATATGGACCGGGTAATAAAAGTTGCCTTTTTCTTCTCATATTCGGATACCGGGGCCACCTGAAGGTCGCAATGATTAGCAAACATATCTACGAAACTTTGCAGTTCTTACATCCAATGCGCCATCAACGCCAGTTTTGCCCATGGTTGGTGAACCTGGTTCTGATGCAGCTTCACTGATATCCGAGAAGCTGCTCCTTCGCCCATCTGCGCCAGAACTATGTCCATTCCGGTGGTTGAACTTAATCCCGCGACGTGGTTTAGCCATGATGCTAGTCTTTGTGCTGGTGGTCGAGCTTCAGTATTCCCTCTCTTCCGTCAATTCAGATGTGTGCCAGATCTGGATTGCGAACTTGGAGATGGTGTTATGTGCTGCGTGCAAGCATGGAGTAGATACCGCAAGTAGGCAGACGGTCAAGCTCAGACTGGGCTCAACAGAGCAGATTTGGCAAAGCAGAGTAGTCTGTGGCTGAGGAGTGGTGTTTTGTCCGGAGTTGGCAGCAGACGTTGATCTTTGAAGTGAAAGGTAAGCTGGGCCGCTGACGTATCCGAGCCGCCTGTTTAGGGGTTCCAAGCTTGCTCGTGAAGTTCTCGAGTCGCGTCGGTTTGTGCACAGGGTTTCACGCGTTGGTTAGAAAAACGTTTGTGAGTTCACGCAACGCAAGATAATCAAGAGCACAACTTTTATCTTTTTCATAGAAATAGCCCCTATGTACCTATTTTGAGCAGGGTTCTGCATGGTTGAAATGAAATTTGGTACACTCGGGTACAGCAATCTGCTCTGCACGGAATAACTGGTACTTCCGAAGCCGAAGGTCTTGGCACAATTCGCGATCAACCAACGCGTCTGTTTGAACATCCAGCCGAGCAAGGAGCACCCGCCAAACACCAATGTTGCCCAATGAAGGATCTATGGCATGGCCGGGTTCGACGATGGAGACAGTTTCTTCGGGGACGATGATCTCGACACTCTTCCGCAAGATGCTCTCGAAGAATTAGAGAACAATGCCATTCAGTTTACCCAGGCCCAGACCCAAGCTCTGCCGCAACCCCCTCCTTCATCCGATTACGGTGATGATTTCGACGACGAGGACCTGGATAATGCCGTGGTAGTTGACCAGTCACGGGCTATACCTTTGGTGCCATCTTATCCCAATCGAAGTGTCTCTGGTCAACCACCACCTCGAGACCAAAACCGGCCTCAACCACATCCTACTCCAAGTCCAATCCTACCAAATAGAAAGAGAACCAATCCTCCTCCTAAATTCTCTCAGCCGAATCGGTACCCGCCTCAACTTGTTGTACCTGAAGATGATTCCCTGCGGGTAGAACATGGCAGTGCCACTTCGTCACAGCCTAGTTCAGAAGTGCAGCGATTGCAGAGCATCATTGAAGAGGTACCGATGCCCTGCTTTTTTCTGGATGCATACTGAAACGTTCATTAGTTAACAAAGGAACGAAATGCCCTAAAAAACGATGTCAACGCCAAGGCGGGAGAGATTTCGATTATAAGGAGTAAATTTGAGACGACTGTCAAGCAATATGAACGAGAAATGGCCGCCCAGCGAAAGCTGGATGAGGACAAGCTTGCAAAGCAGCAGAAAGCTTTGGAGGCTGCACGTATCGCCGAGAGAAACGCTGCAACGGAAAGAGATTTCATCAGGCGAGATCTGGCTGAGGAATCAGAGCGAGTCCGTCAGTTGAATAAGGCCCGGGAAGCTGAAAGGAAAGGAGTCGATCTTGTCACAACTCCTAAAAAGAAGAAGGCTCTCCCACATCGCGATGGATTTGACGACGACGAAATTGAGATTGTCTCACCATCAAAGATATCCCCATCCAAATTCCAGAAGAGATTGGCAGGATCTCCTTCTAAGCCGGCAAAACGGAAACGAAAGGCTGCTGAGAGCCCTGCCAGTGCTTTGCAAGTCATACACAGCGAGGAATCCACAGAATCTGGTCCTCCAGCTCCTCTACTTGACGAAGGCCTTATAGCAAAGTTGGGCATTCCAGACGGTCGGTTTGACGTAAGTAATCGGAGTGTCCCTCCTTTGAATGCTAGCTGACTAAATGCGAAGTTTCTTGGAATGATGCTGGACCACCGCGTTGAAAGCAATGGCCTCCGGACTTTTGAAGAGTTGGGAAAGCACAACTATCCATCTGCTCCCAACGAGTCATTTCAAGCAATCATATTGGGAAAGATTCCTTCGCTCGGATTCAAGAAATCTTCTAAAGATCTTGAAGTTGACTTCTGTGAGCTTCTCATTGCCATCTGGGCGAATTGTGCAAAAGAGGATCACGTAGGTCATCTCATCAACGGCATATCTTTACTGACAGATCGTAGTATGCCCCTGTATATCTATTTATAGATATGCTGACATTTGCTCTTGAACTCGATACCTCCTCAATTGCGACACATATTATTGACTCGTTGCTACCCGTCGCTCAACTGACTGCTGACCAAGTAGCTATAAAACGCTTCCAAAAGTCCCGAGGGCCTCATGAGAAGTATATAGATGTCACTGCATGCATGTCCCTACTGTATCTTGCAGCTCAAGGATGCATGTCGGACCAAGATAATATCACGAGATTCTGGAAATTGATGCGCTGGGATCTTGTCCTCTTCATGCTCAGCACGAACCAAGGTCCTACAGATCTCAATCTTATGCTTGATCTCTTGTCCACGAGCATCACTATGGAAACTTTCGGCGCTCTGCCAACTGAGATGACCTATGCCGAGCAAACAAATCACATCCTGGACAAAACTGGCTTTCACCTTGTGGAAACTCCAGTCACTCTATTGCTGGTTAATAATAGAGAGTCTGCAGTTAAGATGATAAGTGAGAATTGGAAAGAAAAGGACATCTTTCAGCTCCGGATCCGAACACTCCAACTCATGATTGCAATGACACGCTCTCCATTTTGTTGTAGTATCATGGAATCAAATCATCTCCTCATTGGGAGACTGGTATCTCTTGTAAGTGACGAGCTGGATACATTGTACGACTTCAAATCCGGACGAAAGGACAGGTAAGTCCCGACGACCTCGAATTTACCGAGCATAGCTAAGTTCGAGTCCAGTGCACGTATCATAACCTTGGGTTTCCGGTTACTGTACTTCCTAGTAACCAAATACGAGAACCTCGACATGCAGAAGAAACTATCAGTCATACCAGGCGGTACGCAGAAATACATTCTCTGCCTCTCGCGGCTGCACTTCTCAGAGGACGACCTCGTTCTAGAATCAGGCATTGAACCTGATATTGCCGGCCTGGCTTTCGAGCTTCTCGGCCTCCGCGTAACTCCTGAAGAGGGAGACGCCATCCACGATGCTTTCTCAAGCTCGTGAGAGAAACGAAGAGTCTCCTTTGTACCTGCAATGCACATAACGTGTATATATTGGGGGCTTCATGGCCGGGTAGACAAAGGCGTTCGGGATACCAAATATGGCGTACTTAGGGCATTTTGTGTAGGCAAATATAGTTTTAAATGGAGACGGGATACCCATTATACTCATAGCCAGTCTTCTATTCCTACCCAGTCACTTAACTATGTAGAAAGAAGTCCCTCAATGAGACTTGAGAGCTGATCCCTGAAAGTTCTGCTCATAAGAAACAAGGACAACCAGGAATCAAGGAACTCATGACATCAGATTATGCCTGTCTCCACTGGCCGGAAATCCAAGACTTGGTCATTGTCTTGGGCATGATTTCAAGATCGCTATCGTGTTGTTGTCGGTCCACTTTTCGGGCAATCGGTACAAGTCGGAGCGATTGGCGAAATTTTTTCTTCCTTGTTGACTTTGCGGCGTAAATTTTCTGTACTTCAGTCAATACTTTTAGGAGTACCAGAGCCGCAGAGGCAGAAACAGAGAATGGGTGTCCAGGCGTTGCAAAAACTCGAAACCCTAGATCTCTTACGGCATTGCTGTGATTGACTCCCCGGGTAGTCGGGTACTGTAACGATCCCAAGAGTTCAAAGCATCCCCACCAGAAACTCCACTCCCTCCACATCTCATTCATATTCAGACATGGAACGGGGCGCTTCCACATCATCAAATTTTTTCTTCCTGGGCTTAGGAAAAGCGCGTTTTGTTTTTTCGTTTCACCGAGTACTGGCCGAAGCCGAAGTTTGTCCACTTTTCGTCTGCAAGAGCTCTGCGGCAAAGTAGAGGACGAGAGAGCGGTTGTTCTTCGGGAGCTTTGCGTCGGCGTCGCTTACATGTTGATGTTGGGAAATTGGGTTTCTGAAAAAGCCGTTGGAGATGCCGGCTGGGACGTTGTTGGTGATGCTGATGTTAATGCTGTGGCTGCGGCCTTTTTTTTGGTGGAGGTTTGAAGTCTGGGTCTCGATTTCGGTCTGGCCGTTGTGGACTTCGCTTTCGTTTCTGACTTTTTTGGACTGCTTGGCTTAGTTGTCAGAGTTGTAGTCGTGCATGGCATGGCGTGTTCCAAATTCAAATACCACGAGAGTAGAGAAAGGCCGAGGCCCTGGTTGTTGGCTTGACTGAAGGTAACGTCTTGATATACACATTTGGAAAGACTGGACCGAGTAAGCCAGTCGCATGACACTGCAGCAAGCAAAAGGCTAGCTAGGTAGCAAAGCTAGTGCAATTTGTTCTAGAATTCTTGGTTGGTAGCTGGCTGTCTTAACGGTCATTTCAAAATTTCTTCATATTCTATTTCATCTTAATACAGTATTCTTTGGCTTGGTTTAGTTTGATTCCATTTTTTTTTTTTTTTGATTTGATTTGATTTGCGTTGATTTGATTCGAGTTGGTCACATTTTCCCGGAATGCATGTCCGTCGAGGTGGCCAATAGCGTTTCCAAGCAGAAGACAGGGAATGCCTGACAGAGGATGCCCTGGGGTGGCACCGAGACAAGAGTCAAGATGGCTGCAAAGCTGGAGACCCCACAAGCACCGTCCAGCCAAGGGCTGGCTTCCCGCTCAGCCACTTACCGCACGATTTCTCACTGCGAGACATAACATCGACCACGAGCACCTTTCACTTCAAACAACAGCGCTGCAAACAGCCACACCACACCACACTACACTCCAGAAAAGAGGCCCAGGTGGTAATAGAAACCTGACCAGCTCCTGACTCCCTCCTGAGTCCTGACTGCTGTTCTGGGCGTGGCCTCCCTCCTGACTTCTCGGCCCAACTCAGCGACGGGGGCCCAGGGGGGCAGTGTGGTGCGTCTCTTTCGGTCCGACCTGATGGTAGCGATACTCTACTAGGGAGCAGATCCTGGCGCTCGCTCGCCTGGCCCGGTCGACGCATCGCAGCTAAATGCGATTAGGTGCATCTCTCCGAGCGGCAATTGGCCGGCGCCGACCAAGATTTCCCACACCTTACTGTACTCAGTTTAAGCACCACAGTTGACCACATCCATCCCCATGGCGCCGCAAACGGCCAGCCATGTGCTCTTGCAGGCCAGCAGCGCCAGCGAGGCCAGCCACCTGGGGCACTCGGACACATCTCGGTCGCGCGACGCCCCCCTGGCTGGATCTGAGCCTGAGCCTTCTGAGGACGTCCACTTACAGCCGCCGACACGCAGCCAGGTGATCAGAGGAGTCGAATGAGGGATAGAGACGCGATGCCAGCGTGCTGCCCCCGCCTTCGTCTCCACACACGGCCTTAACGCGGCTCCTTAGCAGAAGTGGGGAGGGGATGGAAAGAAAGCGTGCTGGATTTGAAGCAAAGGTTTGGAACTACTAAATTTACTTGGCCGGATGGGGTGAGGAGAAGAGACATGGGGAGAGGGGTCGAGGGGTCGAGGGGAGGCAAAAGGGAGGGGAGTTGGACCCGAGGGAAGCGGACGAACGAGCAGGGGAATCTAATCCGAAGCTTGGTTAAGTTGCTTTGCGTTGTTATGCAATGAATGGTTGATGATCTTTGCATGCTACATGCTCTGCGTTGCATTTATGCCCTGCCCTGTACTCTACAGTACTGCAGAACTGTCTACTCACCTCAACAGCCTGCACCACTGCTGCTCGCGAACCTAGCCTTGCCCCTTCACTGTGGTACAGTGGTACTGGACTGGGCACTACTAGTACAAGTACTGTACTGGGCAGTCAAGGGCTCATCGGGCCAGGCGAGCCAGGGCCAAACATAAGCTCGCTTGGTGTCCTCCCCTCGCTCCCCTCCACAGCTCGAACCCTTACCCGGCGGCGCTACTGTACTGTACGGAACAAGTATTTGCCCATAGTCCACCAGTGCTCCCCAGTGCTCTCCAGTACAGTAGTGGCCCCACCCCATCTCAGTCATTACCTTACCTTACCTTACCTTACCTTACCTACGCCGCTACTGTCATCTCGGCCATTCTGGTCCACTCGTCGGAGCTAGAATCTGGCTAGCACTGTAAAACTCCTGCTAATTGCCCCTGCCTCACACCTAAACACAGCTGCAGCCGCACTCTAGAGAGCGCTAAGGCGCACTAAAGCGCCGTCTGCATGCACAATTTGCATCCCTGTGTGTCACGTCCTCCAGATCCCCGCGTCCCCATGCTCCAGAAGCTGTGTTATTGGCTGGTAGCTCGTGCTCGTTGCTGATTTTCCTCCCATTCCATTTTCACTCCATTTTCCCCGATCACCTTCCTGGTGAATCGCGGATTGACCTCGGCCAGTCTCGTCCTACTGTACGTTCTTCGACACCGACCCGGCAACTTTATTGACGGCTGTACGGTGCCGCCAGCGATCCTGTTGTTGTTTTCTTTTCTTTAAATACGCCCATCCCCTCCCCTCAGATCGCCGGGTTTCTTGTGTTTCCTCCCAAGCCAACCTTCGACATTCACCAAACTGCTGGATCGACGGTCTCTTCCAACTCCAGAACAACCTACCACCCTGTAATCGATTGTCTGTGGACTGGACTATCATCTCTCACAATGGCAGGCGGCGCTCTCCACGCCACCGACAACATCGAGCATACCGAGGCTCCTGTAAGTCACGCTCCTGACGAAACGCCATTTGATTTCACCCTACAAAGTTCACGCTTACTGACCATGAATTCATTTTACAGGTCACTCTCAAAGCTTACCTCCTTTGCGCATTCGCCTCTTTCGGTGGTATCTTCTTTGGTTATGACTCTGGGTACATCAACGGTGTCAATGGCTCCGCCGAGTTCATTCGCCTAATCGAGGGCCCTGGCGTCGACAAGCTTCAATCTTCCCACCAATCTCTGATCGTCTCTATCCTCTCTGCTGGTACTTTCTTTGGCGCTATTATCGCTGGCGATGTCGCTGACCGAATTGGACGTAAATGGACTGTCATTGGAGGCTGCGTGATCTACATGATCGGTGTTATCATTCAGATGCTCACTGGTGTTGGCGGAAGTGCCCTTGGTGTTATCGTTGGTGGTCGTGTCATTGCTGGTATCGGAGTCGGTTTTGAGAGTGCCATTGTCATTCTCTACATGTCTGAAATTGTAAGTCTCAGTCACATGCCTCACCTCACGCTGCGAAGCTAACAGCATTCCCAGTGCCCAAAGAAAGTCCGTGGTGCTCTCGTCGCAGGCTACCAGTTCTGCATTACCATTGGTCTCCTCCTCGCTTCCTGCGTCGTTTATGCCTGCGAGAACAAGACCGGCCCCGAGTCTTACCGTATCCCAATCGGCATCCAGTTCGCCTGGGCAGTCATCCTTGCCGGTGGTCTTTTATTCCTTCCAGACTCCCCACGTTACTTCGTCAAGAAGGGCAGACTCGAAGATGCCAGCAGATCTCTGCAAAGACTCCGTGGTCAGCCAGCCGAGTCCGAGTACATCCAGAATGAGCTTGCTGAGATTATCGCCAACGAGGAGTACGAGCGAAGTGTCATCCCCAGTGCTGGCTTCATTGACAGCTGGGCAAACTGCTTCAAGGGTTCTCTTTTCAAGCAATCCTCCAATGTCCGCCGAACCATCTTGGGAACTTCTCTGCAGATGATGCAACAATGGACTGGTGTCAACTTCATCTTCTACTACTCCACCCCATTCTTGCAATCCACCGGCGCTATCAGCAACACCTTCTTGATCTCCCTCATCTTCACCCTCGTCAACGTCTGCTCCACCCCTCTTTCCTTCTGGGCTGTTGAGAAGCTCGGTCGTCGTCCCCTCCTCGTTTGGGGTGCATTGGGCATGTTGATCTGCCAGTTCCTTGTCGCCATCATCGGTGTCAGCGTCGGTTTCAACCACACCCACCCAGATGCCAACGGTGACCCAATCGCAGACAACATCTCCGCTGTCAACGCCCAGATCGCCTTCATTGCTATCTTCATCTTCTTCTTCGCTACCACCTGGGGTCCCGGAGCTTGGATTCTCATCGGTGAAATCTTCCCTCTGCCCATCCGCTCCCGTGGTGTCGGTCTCTCCACTGCTTCTAACTGGCTCTGGAACACTGTAAGTTGCCTCGCATCGTCTGCCATTCTGTGAACACCTTTCTAACGATATTTCTGCAGATCATCGCAGTCATCACCCCCTACATGGTTGGTGAGGAGCACGGCAACCTTAAATCCTCCGTCTTCTTCGTCTGGGGAGGTCTCTGCACTGCTGCCTTCGTCTACTCATACTTGTTGGTTCCTGAGACCAAGGGTCTTTCTCTTGAGCAGGTCGACCGCATGATGGAGGAGTCGTCCCCACGTACTTCTGCCAAGTGGGTTCCTCACGAGACATTTGCGTCGGCGATGGGTGTTGGTGGTCACACTGATGACAAGCCCGTTGTTGAGCATGATATTGAGAAGAGAACCTACTAAGGGTGTTAGAAGTGGTATGAGGCGTTGCTTTGGTGCGAAGGGTGTGAAAGTGGATGGAGCGGAATGGATGGCTGAGCATAGATTGCTCGAGCCTCGAGCGATACGATGATTATGTATAATTGAAGGAACGATTAATAAAAACCTGTTACTGCACATATCGTTATGTCTTTTTCTCTGCAAACCTCGTCTTTTGTTGTGATTGCCATCCCATCACTTTCTTAATCTCTCCATCGAGATCCCTCTTGCCACGACGCCAAGTTCTAAGCGAATACCTGCCCTTGAATGTGGAAATGGGCTCTAAGATATTTCAGGTTCAGCATTCTTCATCAATCTAATACTCTGTTTACATCTTTCTCTAAATATACCAGTGGAGTTTCTGAAAGTCGGTCGCCTTGGCGATACACTCGATTCTACATAGCTTTTCGATCCAGCTAACTACGGCAAACCAACAAAATGTGGATCATCACCAACAAGCGAAAGTCAACACAGTAATTATGCCAGACGTGTGCTTAAACAAAACATACGTACACGAATAGCAGCGAAGACCCGCAAAGGGACTATTCGATATCCGAGTATCCCGAGTACCCATCCCACTCCAGGGAAATATCCTTCGATGCCACCTTCAAGAATTAACGCGGGTTGGCTTGGCAACTGAAGATGAGAACCTGAGAAGAGCATAATTGGAGAGATAAACTCTTGGGAGGTTAAGTGTTGCATGCGGCGATGGAGTTGTTTATGTTTACGGATTGAATAGGAGGGAAGGAGGAAAGGAGCAAAGGGACAAGGAGACAGCAGTAGGAGGGAGGAGGTAGGAGGTACTGATGAGTGGAACGTATAAAGAAGGTAGGATGAAACTCGAAACTCGAATGAGTATTCAACGGCACTTGGGTTTTCAAGAATTCCAAGCCATTCCCGCTTCAGCTGGCAGATGGAGATCGATTTCACACCCAATGCACTTGTTATTGAAAGGGCCTAGGCGAGCTTGGCTGGGTGGAGTCAGTTGAAGATATCTCGAAACTGGCTGTGGCATGCTTATATCATACCATATTTCAGATTGCTTGAGTTCGAGAATGTCACGATTACGCCATTCTCAATGATCAGAAAATTGCTGAACATAGAGTTTATTCTTCGGCCAAGACTGGCAAAATTGAGAGTTTGGAAATGCTGTGCGGATGAAATTCCTGGCGAACACAGCCAATTGAGAAGTATAGAAATCTTATCCTGATAGCGAGCCGCTTCTTAATCACCAATTGTTTGATTTCTGTGATGAGATTGAAAAGTTATGGCAAAATAGTTGATACTACCCCTGTCACGAGCGGCCGCTCTCGGCGTCGAGGCGACGTCATGTATCCCGAGACTCAAGATCAAATACACAATTCGCCTCGAAAACTCAATTACTTCAACAAGAGCCCCTCAACGCTTATACCCAAACCTAAATCTCGAAGTACATTCCCAGAAACAGCTACAGGGCCACGAGCAAGGCCCAACGCTAGAATGCGCTCTACACTATCGCTCCGGCGGCAGGTCGTGCGGAATTCGAACCCCTCTAGAAACTTCACGACAACTCTTCCTAGGACTTCACAGCTCACATTACCAATCTGCCAAGCGTGTAACAGGAATAAATCTACCTCAAATACACAGCATCGATCCCAACGACGCTGGCAAACCTCATCCTCTACCTCTCCGCAATCCAACGCCGACGACGCCATACAATCCAACCTAACCCCCCAAACACACTACGAATTCTTCCCCAAAACCCTCCCCTCAGGCCCTCCACCTAATGGGCCCTTCCACATCGACACTCGCGAACTCCGGCGCGAGTTCCTCCAGCTCCAAGCTGTTGCCCATCCCGACCGGCATCCACAGCACCTCAAAACCCGCGCAGAAGCCACCTCAGCACGAATCAACGAAGCCTACAAAACGCTGCAGAACCCCTTACTACGCGCACAATATCTGCTCAGTCTGCGGGGGATCGACGTCGCGGAGGACGAGACGGCGAAGGTGGATGATCCGGAGCTGTTGATGGAGGTGCTGGATGCGAGGGAGGAGATTGAGAATGCAGGGCATGAGGAGGAGCTGGAGGAGATGAGGAGGGTGAATGAGGAGAGGATTGAGGAGAGTGAGGGGGTGTTGGATAGGGCGTTTAAGGGGGATGATTTGGGGAGGGCGAAGGAGGAGGCGGTTAGGTTGAGATATTGGGTTAATATCAAGGAGAGCTTGGATGGCTGGGAGAAGGGAAAGCCGGTTGTGCTTGTGCATTAAGGATTGTGGATTTCGGGTGGTCTGGATGAGCTGGGCAATCACTCTTTTGACAGAGATGGATGGGCAGGTGGGATTTTTGGTTGCATTGGAAGGCGTACCTGTATCTATATGCTACTCTTGGTTTACAGATACCCACTTTCTTGAACAGTTTTAATGGACACTATATTTGTCCAACTACAGTGTATCCCCCTTTTATGCATGCCTGATTGTATGATATAGCTCAGCACCATACAATGCCATAGGCCAGGAGCAATGGAGCAGAGGTGCTAGTTGTTGAACTGGATCTTGACAAGGAGCGACGTCCACTAGTTGCAACATGCAACTATGGTCTGGGCATCTGATCTGGTTCTACTTAGTACCCAGTGACAAGAACTCCTCAAAGACATGTAAGCGAATCTTGGAGGTACAGGTGCAAAAATACAAGCGTCAAAAGCCAAAGCCCTTTATCATGATCCGGATCTCATTGCACTGATTTTCAACTTGATTGCATTGCTGGCGATATTTCAATGCCTGAACTACTAGTAGCTACGACTGGTCCTGCATATGGACTCACATACGGTGCAGACACCACACCTTCTATTACATTTGTCCTATCCTCCATTATCTCAGGCAATGGCATAATCATGCCATTCGGATGCGTGGACACCAACTTCGCCTTCTTATAGAACTTATTCGTCTTCTTATGCGGGATTCCCCTGACTTTCATCAAATTACTAACCGTACTCTGACTATATCTCACGCCAAACACTTCCTCCAACTTATAACACACGGCTTTCTGATCCGTGCCAGGATGAGCTTCGACAAAGAGCCGGATCGTGTTCACTACAGCTTCCTCGTTTTGGGACTTGAGATATTTCGGGCCGGAGCGTTTACGCTCGTCGACACCAGTGAATTCGAATCTCAAGAGGCGACGTCGGATTCGGCTGACAGTCTCGTAGGTTGTGAAGAAGACGGCCGCGATGGCGGGAATGTTTGGTGCTTTATTTTGGGCCTGAGCTATTTGAATGGCGGTTTCGATGGCGGCTACCGTGGGTTTGGGAAGGGTTCGCGCCATGATCTGTTAGAACTGTTGGTCTAGTTCCGTTGATACTATTTCAGTGGTTTCTGTGGGAAACTTACGAAGACTTGTACTTGTCAAGGTCACCAGCTGACGAGGCTGAAGATCAAGCTGATGCTGACTTGGATGTCCGAGGTCGAGTGATACATATGTGGGTGCAAGGGGTTGCGAGGCGGAATTGGATCCGAGCAGGGATGGAAAAGCAAAATGACGATTGGAACACCTTGGCGTAAAGTTTAGAGTACTCTGTTCGGATTTCAATCCTATCCAGCTGACACAACCAGATTCCCAGGACATTACCAGAACACCAAACATAGCAACTATCAATCACAATTCGTTCTAAGTCCTCTCAGACACCTCATTGAAACGCCGATTCTTGGAAATATGGTGGCAGCAGTCTGACTTCTTACCCAATTCTTTCAGCGAGCCTTAGGGCTTCGCATCCTTCCTCCCAAAATACATAAAGAACGATGATTTCTCTTGAGAGAGTTGCTGTCACAGCATGTAGGACAAATTCTTCACATCTGGCGGCAATCAAATGCAGTGCGATACCTGCCATCGAGAATTCTTCCCTGAAACCTCGGCCATTCTCTACACATCCATCACAATCTTCCATCAGTTCAAAACAACACTTTCCCCAACCTCTACAAGCATTTCGCAGAGCCTTCTCGACCTCGCGATCCTCTCTCTCCACCTCGAAATTCACATACGGCATCGCCGCCTCCTTCACAGCCAAAGATCGGCGCTACAACCCCGATACCAACGTCTTCAACTTCAACCCCTATAACCGCATCCGCGCACGCCGGAAAGACAAACGCACCCGCCCAGACAGCGGCCAAGACGCCTTCTTCGTCAGCCGCGTAGGAGAGAGCTCAGATGTCGCCTTCGGCGTTGCAGACGGCGTAGGAGGCTGGGTCGACTCTGGCGTGGACCCTGCGGACTTCTCGCACGGGATCTGCGACTACATGGCGCACGCAGCATATACTCACAAAGCCGAAGAATGGAATCCGCCTTTGGGCGCGCGGAGTCTTATGCAGCGCGGGTATGAGGATATTTGTAAAGACGATACGGTCAGAGCGGGCGGGAGTACGGCGTGTGTTGCTGTTGCGAGGGGGGATGGAGGGCTGGAGGTTGCGAATTTGGGGGATTCGGGGTTTGTGCAATTGAGGTTAAATGCGATTCATAATTACTCCGAGCCGCAAACACATGCGTTCAATACGCCGTATCAGCTGTCGATTGTGCCGGAGAAGGTGCTTGCTCAGGCTGCTGCGTTTGGAGGGGAGCAGCTCTGCGATTTCCCGAAGGATGCGAATGTTTCGCAGCATTTGCTAAGACATGGCGATGTACTTGTCTTTGCGAGTGATGGCGTTTGGGATAATCTGTCCAGCCAGGATATTTTGAGGATTGTCTCCAAGATTATGTTGGGTGCCAGGGCTTGGGAACATAGTGATGGTGGAGTGGGTGTGGGTAAGAGCTTACCTCAATTCATTATGGCAGATGATGGGAAGAGTGGTGCAGAGGAGATCCCGAGCCTGCAAAGTTTCCTGGCCGTAGGTATTACGAGTGAGGCCAAATCGGCCAGCATGAATACTAGGGTCGATGGACCTTTTGCTAGGGAGGTGCAAAAGTACTATCCGCATGAGAATTGGAGGGGTGGGAAGGTGGACGATATTTGTGTAGTTGTGGCTGTGGTGTGTGAGGACGGCAAGTGAGAATTGGATCTGAGCGTTGAATCTGTATCATATTAGATGAGTACTTCTCGATGAAGATTTGTACAATGTTAGCTTTGAGTCGTTATAGAACAAAAGCTTTAATTTGTTTATCTTTGGTCTTTTTGGCTGCAGGCACTCGGTGATCAACGTGAATAAAAACGGCATAACTGAGTCTAGCTTCAGCAAATGCGCATTTACATGAACCTGGCAAAGGCCTCCTTTTGTGGGACCAGTAGCTATTAAGGCTATGTCTGATATTGCCATTCTTGTATTCCACTTCCTTAGAAGTCTGAAGCCTGGCACGAATTAAAGCAGACCCTCTTCTCACGTAATGTGAGGAGCTGCTGGCCTTCGACCCCTCCACTAAATACAACCCATCCACGACAGTTCAGCAGTTCTAGCATGTAGATCTTCCTGAGCTTCGAACCTCGGCGAGCACACTTCAGCACAATGTGACTGCTTTTTTGGGACTAAGACGGAACGAAGTAAAGCACATTAGTCCAGCAGCCTCGTGCTTGATATTGTAACAAGACAGCGGGAGTCTTGGATGCACATGTGCTTTATAAATTGCAGCGGGAAGCGATGTGTAGCCGGCTAAAATTCCTTTATACTTGACGCTGCTGTGCTCCCACTCACAAGCGGGAGGAAGGATAGATGCAGTATTTGTGGCGAGTTGAACTTGGCGGCGGGAAAATTATTCTGAGAATCACAAACTGCAATTTATTCCATAGGAGAGGGCGGAGCATGTAGAAATAATAGAAGCGGACGTTAGAGGCGTACATTTCACATTAGCCTAAGTGTAGACAAATGAGCGGCCTTGACTCAATTGTTCGTGTGTACCGTTGGTTGTAATATAAGCTTAGCACTCTGGAGAGATCCGAGAGACCACTCATACGGTTCTACCAATATTTTGAATTGAATCGGCGACTCGGGGTTTCTGTGGATGCCCAGGCTACGACAGTGTGGACTGTACCGTACCACAGCAGCGAGTAGCAGCAGCATCGTCGTACGGATGCTCCGGTCCGTCCCTGATGCTAGAAAAATCTTCGGGACTGTAGATCTGCTAGAACCTCAATATAAGCAAGAAGTGACGTCTTTCTGGCAGGTCTTGTAAGAGACAATTGAGGAGTAGAGGTACTTTTGTTCCGTGTCCGGTCCTAAAGACGAAAACCAGCCCCTCCAGTTCCAGGGAGATCTAGTTCGAGAACTTCTTACTGTATTGGAATATCTATCCATATCCAGAGACCTCGATGTCTTAAAAAACAGAATCCCATGTGCCACGAAAATAAATAGTGGAGGTGTCGAATTGTCCTATCATTTTCCAGTCCAGTGTCAACATTGAGCGCACGGCCTTCTCGCTTGTGGAAAAAAAGCAAGGGGTTGGCTGACTTGCTTTTGACGAGCCGTCAGACTGCCAACTGGAGAACGTAGCAAGCACCCTTTGCAACAATCGTTGATCGAATACCCTTCTGTCTCGGGTGTCGAGAAGTGTCTCTTCTTTGTAAGACGTTTTGTCACTCGTACTTGGCATCCACACAGGTCGGCTCGGCTGAAATCGGATCGGCCCGGCCTGTTCGACATGGAGCTCGAGCCGAGTCCGTCCGTCCGTCAGTGATGGATGGATGGATGGATGGATGGATGGATGTATGGATGTGTGTCTCAGCTCATGGTGCCGATCCCCTCCCCCTCTCCTTTTCTTCCCTCAATTCACTGCCCTCAACAGATCCCCAGATCTAGCATCATGGCATTGCATTTGCATGACCGTTCGCCCGTTGAGAGTAGGGAACCACCAATTGAGGAGCTTTACATCAATGGCCAGCCAGGTGCATGCAGCGGGCATCGGAACTGGGGTTCCTGTGGCGATCAGTAGGAACGAGATCTGATCGTAAGTCGGGCTTGCCTTGCCTTGCCTACCTAGGCTGTGGCTTGGATGGGCACATCTCATATCTCACATCTTGAACTCGGACCTATTTTGAATCTGATTTCATGACGCGTTTGCTCTTCCTTGCCTTGCCTGCTAAATCTGAGAGGGCCCAGGTAGGTGCCTACTGCTCGTCTTTCGAGTCTCTACGAGTACCCACAACCCTCCAGGGTCAGCCACTTGTCTGGCAGCTGAATAAGTCTTTGTGTATGTAAATGAAGGGTTGACCTCGAGTAGACCTTGAGCTTCACTTACACAGCATATGCTATGCTGTACTGTCTTGTACCTGTGCATTGTACAGGACTCTGATGTGCAGACTGTGCATGAGTGGACGCCATCACATCAAGTCAACGCCACATGAGCTTCACCCTGCTGGACACGGAGGAACAAGCAGGATAAGCATTCCGCTGCCAGGCTGTACTGCGTGTTTGAATCTTGATCTTGATCTTGATATTCAGGTCCCACTTCCCCAGTTCTGTTGTCTTGTGGATTCCGGCTTGCGATATGGATGTGGATGGCAACTGGCCTCCTTCTCCTTCAAGTTCCAGAAGAGACGGCAGCTCTTGCACTTGCCTCTCCCTCCCCCTCCTCGGCTGGGCTTCGTTCACGATATCCCACGCCCAGGAAAAGTGAACTCGTCTACAAGGCGGCCATCACGCGCCGTTATCAATTCCTGATGCTCATATTCACCTTCAAATCAGGCATCATCTTTCGAGAATCTACTAAGCTTCCCACAAACCTTTCGAATTGTAAATTTCCGCTTCTTTTCCGTCAACACAACACCACCAACGTCAGTCGAGTGTCAGCTTCTGCGCAAACGCGGAGACTGACAAAAAGTCGTGACCAGTATCCTCCTTTCTGGATTCTTAACAAAGTCTGTACACTGCTGCGACAGCTGCGATTGTGATGTGCAGGGAGTTATCCTCTTTGCGCCGTTAGGGTAAGTTGCGATCTAGGTCTTTGAAGTACTTCGAAGCCACGAGTCTTGCTTGTTTCTCTTACTGATATTGCTCTAGTCCTCAATTCGAAGCTTTTATCAGGTTTTAGAGGACCGTCTCTCAGTAAAGGACACTTCGATCTACTCTTCTTTCGTGTCGCCGCATGACGGTTCGTTAAGATGAGCTCTTCTATGACAGAGGAGGAATTGAGCAGCAGCATGTTAGCGCTGATGAATATTGAGAACGATGTCACCGAACAACAACAACAACAACAACAACAACAAACACAAGATGATGTCGTGGCAAGTCGTGTATTTCATAGCGAGGGTCTCAAAGATTTTCTTGACAACCTCAAAGAGCTAGACCACACTTTGATCATACAGGAGGAGGCAAAAGAGGCCGCAGACAAAGCTCGAGCAAAGAGAGAAAAGAAGTATGCAACTGTCCGGTTTGTGAAGACCATATTTGGGATATCGGGCAATAAGTCGCACAAGAGACCAGCGCAGGATGATCCTCAGCACCAGCCATTCATAGAGCCGTTGAATGAGAAGATCGACGAGATACAGCAGCCTGTTGTCAAAGAACATGTTATACACCCGTCGCCTTACTTCACCCCTTTGAAATATCGTTTGCAGCCTCGAAAAGAGCAAGCGAACTTGACGCCCTCGAGTATGAATGCGCTTACTCGCTCGAATCCAGACGCTCCAGTCTCAGCAATCACAATCGCGCGCAACAGAGGAGAAGCTGCTCTAGCACTCTTTGGGTCTCAAAATATTTCAGCAGACAACAGTGTCGTTACAAGTTTGAGGGAACCCAGCCTGCCAACGAGAGCAACGCGCCGTAGAAGAAGCAGTGATGTTGAGTCCATAGACATCAGCCAACCGTTATCGATCAACATCGATGCAGTACTTGCATACAACAGAGAGGAGATGTCATCTTCTCCGTCTTATGAGCCTGATGAGCTAAAGCGTCATTCGCAGCAGGTGTTTCGATATCAAAAGCAAGATCTTGAGTACGTGATCATCCAAATGGCTCAAAATTCTTCCCACTATGCTGCCTGGAGACAGTACATGGAGTCATATTCTCAGGTAAGGGCTTCTCCTGTATACATGAAATATGGCGACGCTAACCATTGGAAGGGTCATTTTAATCTTATCAATCCTCCACCACCTCCCCCACTCAGTTCATCATTCGAGTACCTACCAAGCGTCTTTCCGCCAGGAGAGGCTGAAAGAATGAGACTGAGTCGTCAGTATGACATTCTGTGGCCACAGTGGGGTCAGGACAAAGCCGGAGACCTTATTCGTTTGGCAATGAAGAAATTCAAGACCAGATTCGTCTCTCTGAGCTTCTTTAACGAAGAAAGCGAGGTTTTCAAGGCTGAGAATGGCTTTAATCAATCTCGAGTAGACCGATCCATTAGTCTCGCTGCGCATTGTCTACTCTCAAAGGATGTCCTAGTCATTCTGGACACGAAGGAGGTATGTGCCCTGCATATGTGATAGTTGAAATGAATGCTTACCATCTCAGGATTGGCGATTTACGAATAACCCTTTGGTGACTACTCGACCTCACATTCGTTTTTGGGCTGGGGCACCTATGATGTCTACAAGTGGAGAAGTCCTGGGGGTCTTTGCCATATTCTCAGCTAAGCCTCGAGTTTTATTTACACCGGTCCAGCGTCGTGAACTCGCCGAGTTTACGTCGCTGGTCATGAAAGACCTCAAGCTGCAAGTCGATGCACTAGCAAACCTTCACCAGCGCTCGACGCCGATTCTAGACCGAGATTCTCTTATCAACGCACCTTACGAGGCACAAAGCATCAAATCTGTTGTTAGATCGAATGTGATTGAGTCCGATCTTGTTCCATCTGCTTTGACATACCAAAAAGACAAAACCCCCAAGGCTATGCAGTCTTGTTTGTTTCTCAACAGAACCAGTCAAGAAGCTTTGCTTCAGCATTCAGAGCAGACACCACCATCATCGGCAGAGTCGAGCTCTGGATACTTTGAAACTCCGACTAGTCTGAAGAATCAACGTGAGAGTGTCTGTGACCAATTTGGAATGACCGCAGGTCAATCTTTCCAGGAGTCCTTGTCATCATATCCCACTGGCTTCAGGGTCTCGTCGCCTCGTCCGTTCTCGTCATCGGATTTGACATCTCTGCATCCTCATCCGCCGAACACACCTATTCATTCAGTTAGAGAGGCAGATCTGTCGATTCAGCCGAAATTCGACCTTGATTGGAATGATTTCAAAGAGCTGACCGACGAAGACTGCGCCGAGCCAATTCGACAAAGCTCTTCAGTTGTACCAAGAACTGTCAGAAGAATGAACAGCGGCCGATTCACAGGTACTCCAAATATGAAGCCAAGATTCAACCATCTAGAAAGCATTGCTTCTCTAACCGACTACGAGCAAGAGTCTGGCATGAACAATAGCGACAAAAGTGAATACCACTGCGATCAGAGAGATTTGGTCTGTGGCGTTAGCAGACCCCTTGGTCGCGAGGAAGCCGAAAATTCCAACACACCAGCATACAGATATTCTGAGGGGAAGTATGCTGACACATCATCTCCAAAGCTTCTCAATGTACCTCACACGCAAGCTGCTGCTGACATAGTCTCGTTAAGAATCGATAGCAGTCCCTTGATCGATCTGTCGATACCCGACATCGAGGATAACTCCCATCAGCAAATGGAAAAGAGCATAGGCATCTACAATTCTCCATCTACTAGGGTCAAGAGAATGCCGTCTACTTTGACAGCCTATACTTCAGAATGTGTATACAGCTTGTCAGATGAATGCTTAGAAGAGGCAGCTTACGCTTGTGCTTTCCATGCCCAGAGTATGGGTTATGATCTCATCTATGCTGTTGAGATAAAGCCTGCACGACAATTTATGTCTGAACAAGAGCTTCTGGGACCTAATGGTTTACACAAGAGAATCTTGGTCGCTTACGGTCTGACTACGCCCCTTGACTTGGCTTCCGACATGCATATTCGTGTTCTTCGAGGCCGAGGAGGTGAGCACTGGAACGACGATTTGGCCGATACTAGGCACGGAGATGCCAATTATCAAACAGGGCTGCTGATCCCGATCCTCTCTGAAGGAGGACCGAAAAGACTCAGAAGTTCGGGAATCGTCATGGGTGCCTTTCGGAAGCCAGGGAGCATGGCCAACGGTTATGTCCATAGCCCAGCAGCCGATATGGAGAGATTAGTTGATTTTGCAGACCAGCTGAAAGATATCTTCCAGAAGAAGGAACGAAAGCAACATCGATCTAATACAGAAGCTCCATTTTCAGCTGCATACCCTGCCAACGAGGCTCAAGAGGTCGAGCTGAAGACTCACTCTTTCGATGTTCCACGCAGCCGCAGATATTAGATGTGCGACTCTTTACTCTCGTCGATCTACAGTGGTAGCAGCAACATCGCCTTCGGGAAAGATGTTGCTCGTTCGTATTCCAAGCCAGCAAAGACAGAATCTGATGGATCGTGTCTGACAGCTTCCTAAACCAGGCAATCTGAACATAACCGACCAGTTCTTCTACATGAGAACCGATTTTGAAAGCGATTTTCTCTATGGGCATACACTTTCACTTACGATGTCCATGAACAACGAGTTGCCATAGTATATTTCCTTTTGTCAAACACGAACGAATGAATACAACAAACCGAGAATAAGCGGAGCATAAAACGATAATGATATTTACGGTCCCAGAATCTGCGATACCCACTTCCGGTCATCCTGTTCCAATCTTCGTCTGTCCACGGCTGTTCAGGAGGATTGTGACCTCGCTGACTGGATGGCACCTGGTCAGCGATAATTCTGTCATTGACATCACTTCGCTTCATTATACACTCTTTGGCTCGCTGGCGGGTAGGTGGTGCTAGTACCTGAGAGCCTCTGCAGGGGAACGAGTTGGGTGGATGGCATAAGAAAGAGAGATCGAGCATGCAAAAGATGTATGCAACATATGTGCTTGTAACTGGGGACTGAATACGTGTAAGAGTCGATAGCAAAATGTGAAAAGGCAAAAAAGACCATGTGCGCTTTGTAAGTGTGAGGTGATATTCGCTGGCCGTTGGGATGGAAATTCCATCAATGGAAATTTACTGTTGAAGGAGCTAGCTGTATCCATTCTCTGCATCTCGCTGTTCAGCTGTGACTATGTCCGAGAAGCCAGCTCACCAAGTCGAGTTCCATATGCAGAGTACCTTTTAAGGCTCAAGTACTTCTTCTGCCCGACCCTTGTTCCGTGTCCCTACCGAAGAACAGGGGTGGGAAACGAGTCCACCATGTACCCGGAAATGTCATAGAGTTTCTTGAGTGCATGGAAGCGTATCGATACCATAGCGTCATGGAAGTATACATTTGATGTGAATGAGTTTTGAGAAAGGGCAGAGTTGAAGACAATCTACATCCAGGACTGTCATATTTCTACTTCGACGTACACAGTATGTCACTGTTCAATTAATAACCTCCGACGTGGCAGAGATATCTCCTCTACACACACACGTTGAAGTGCTGTGTCTTCCTTGCAACATGCTCTGCTTGCACTTGCTTCAGATCTGAACAGCCACTCTGCTTGGTAAATGCCAGGTCCCCCTTTATCCTTTCAATTATCCACCTAAGCCGACTGGCAGCTAACTTTCGTTCTTGACAGACACAGTGTGTTCTTGGCTATACCAATTGTGAAGAATGGACAGATTTGGATGCAACGTAGTGTGATGAAAGGAAAAAGAAAAGGGACATGAGACATCAAACTCCAGAATGTTATTGGCATCGTGCATTTCGAAGTCGGATATCGAGACTCGGGTGCCATCTAAATGTCATCAAAAAGGATTGCAACTTGCAAAATTTCCCCAGGATGTTGCTGCTTCCAATCTGCGCAGTCTGCTGATTCTGGTCTTAAATGTGTTGTTGTACAGGAGAATTAAATGGGGGTTCTTCGTCCCGACAACTTTCATATTTCTTTCCTTGTATATTCAGCAGGACAATTCCAAGAAGTAAAGAGCAGACGGAAGATCAGAAACAGAAAACTCAAAAGGGGGCTCAACATTCAGGAAGAATCGACGGTCATCTATTTTACACGGCCACTATCTATCAACCTTCCCTCTGATCGGCACCCCTCCCACCATTCAATACACACAAACCCTCTTCCCACCATGCCAGAACAAAAGAGAAAGAGATAGACGGAGTAGCATTCAGCCATTAACGCAGGGGAATTTTTGTTTTGTTCGTTTAGGCGAAGCTCTTGGTGAAGGTAGTGACAACGTCCTTCAGTCTTGCCTCGAGGTCCTTGCTTAATGCACCCTCCTTGTCAATTGTGGCCAACAGATCCGACTCGTTCGACTTCAAGTGTGCGATAAAGTCAGACTCCCATTGCAGGATCTTGTTGACTGGGATGCTATCAAGATGTCCGTTGACGCCAGCGTAGATGAGAGGAACCATTTCGTTAACGGCCATGGGAGAGTATTGCTTTTGCTTCAGGAGCTCAGTCAACTACGAGGAGAGTGAGATTAGCTTCCATTTCTAATTTGTGCCATTCCATAGGATCAAACTTACACGTTCACCACGGTTGAGGGTTTGCTTGGTAGCGGCATCCAAATCAGAACCGAATTGGGCGAAAGCTGCAACCTCACGGTACTGGGCCAAGAAAAGCTTCAAGGAACCGGCAACTTGCTTCATGGCCTTAAGCTGGGCAGCGGAACCGACACGGGACACAGAGAGACCGACGTTAATGGCAGGTCGGATGCCCTTGTAGAAGAGCTCGGCCTCCAAGAAAATTTGTCCATCGGTAATGGAAATGACGTTGGTTGGAATATAAGCGGACACATCACCACCTTGGGTCTCAATGATGGGAAGAGCAGTCAAAGATCCACCACCGTGCTTGTCGCTCATCTTGGCAGCACGCTCGAGGAGACGAGAGTGGAGATAGAAGACATCACCGGGGTAAGCCTCACGTCCTGGTGGGCGACGGAGAAGGAGAGACATTTGTCTGTAGGCGACGGCCTGGAGGAAAAAAGTCAGTCAAAAAGTTCGGGAAAACGGGGAGGAGAGACAAATCTGCTTTGAAAGGTCGTCAAAGATAATTAAAGCATGCTTCCCATTGTCACGGAACCTTGAGGACATGTTAGCTATTGTTGTGAAGGATGGGGGGTGGGGGGGGGGGGGGGGGGGTACATACCATTCACCCATGGAGCAACCTTCAAAAAATCAAACATGTTAGCATATACTTAACTGGCGATGAGTGACGAAATGAAATCAAGACATTGAGAAAGACGGTTAGTAATGTCGGCTGCTCTGGAGCAATTGAGGCAAATGTTGATAGCTGAGAATGCTGAAATGATCTGGCGACATTGAAGATACTCTTGAGCAATGCGAATCGGTAGCGTCGATTGAAGCGAGTTGAAATGCATATGATGATAATCGAAAATGCTGAAATGAATTGACGACATTGGCAATATTCTGGGTAATGATAAAGTGTTGAGCTTGGCAAGTGACTTCAAGAAGATGCAAGAGCAGCCTTCTTGAGATGTCGCTTTGAGGTGTTGTGCCCTGGGCAATTGATACATGTGTTGACAGCTGAATGTACTGAAATGATTTGACGACATTGCAAAGACGCTGGGTGATGCGAATCGGCAACGTCGATTCGTGCGAGTTGAAATGATATTGGTAAGAATATTCATCAGTGAAGTGCCACAAGATCTCACAGGTGCTGAGAAGCGACCTTGGTGAGATGCTTCTGTGTGAGCTTGTGCTTGTCCAGATGGAACTGCCCATCAAATGTTTGATTGCATGGCTCGCAATGAAAAGTCTTATTGGCAAGTATTTGAGCACGAAGTCCAGCGTTCATGCGTTGTTTCGCAGTCAGACGGGGTCTGACGCCTGAAGCTTTGATCTTATGTCGATCAGTGTCGTTGTGCCGTGTCAACTTTGCGCGGTCTGCGAAGGACTTGTTGCAACATTCACAGTGGAATCGGTTCGTCTTGAGGGCCTTCTGCTTGCTGCGTTTGTTGATTTCACTGACTTTGGCCTTGTTGCGCGCAACCCACGAAATTGCCTGAAGCCGCTTCTTCAAGCGGAATGCATCGATGTCTTGAGCACGTTCGCGGTCGTATACCTCTCTCATCTTCTCCAACATGTGAACTCTGCGTTTCTTTCGCTCCTCTTCAGCAAGCAGAAGCTCTTCTGCTGTCATCTTTAGATCGCCAGCAGCAGTCTCCTTGAATGGCGTGTGACTATTCAACGGGCGCCAAAGAACATCATCGCGGGACCATGGCATGAAATGAGTCCACATACCATCCATGATGGTAGGAATGGCAGAGTAGAAGATGTTTATGAATGTTCCCTCAATGGCAAGGAAACGACGTCTTGCTCGTGGGATAATTGAGACCTTTGGAATAGGTGACCAACAAATCAGACCAATGTGAGCAAGGTCATAACCTTTGTCGTATAACAGACGGACAAAACGAGGAAGTAGAGGATGTCTCTTGTCATAGTATTGGGAGATGCGAATCTTGTACCCGGTGGAGGCCTCAGTACCAGAGCCAATGCAAAGAGCTGGCTCGCATCCGTCCTTGGTCAAGAGTGCAGCGTAGACACCCCAAAGCTTGCCGTCAGGTTTGGGCGTGGACAACCAGTAGTCAGGCGAAGGCGGCGTAGGAGATTGAAGGACTTCAAGAAGTCCGGGAGCGAATGAGAGAGGTGTAGCATTGCAAATGCTGCGGCCAGCCTCTCCCTGCATAACCACCTTGAACTCAGGATTGATATACCAGTCTGGGGCATTGAGGTTGACATGCTGATGCATGTAATCATCAACAAGCTTCTGCAAAGCTGACTGGACGGCAGCCATTGCGGTGATCTTGATCACTGTTGACTGCGGTTCCAATCGGTAGTGCCGATTCACGCCTCAAAATCTGTTGTATGTTAGATATGTCTGTAACCTAAGGGTGTGGACTTACTCCTCACTGTCCAGGGCAAGTATGCTCAGTGGCTGCTGGGAATCACCAGTGGTGATTTGGACTCCTCTCAGACTGAATCAGACAGTGTCTGAAAGTATGTGTATGTATGGCGTCGACAACCTCGTTCGACACAGGCAGAGGAGCTCAATGACTGCAGGTATCGGCGGTGGTGATTTGCACGCTGTGCAGGTAATTAGCATGTGCTTGACCACAAAAGGACTTGGGACTTACTGCTCAATTGTCTCAGGCATGTAATCTCAATGTGCTACCGCTCCAGATCGACAGAGCATCGGCAGTGCCGATTCGGACGCTGTCCAAGCTGTTAGCATAGCTTGACTAAGGAGTGGTATAGACTTACTGTGTGCTCGACCACAGAGGATATACTCAATCACTCGCAGATCTTCACAACCACGACTGCTGTTTCGGACGTTGTCTGAACAGAGAATGTGTGCGAATCCGTATCTTCGATTGCGGAGGGTAGGGTAGTATCAACGACAGTATAGTACAGCAGACAGAACTGAAGAGTGGTGGTTGACGGCTTCAAGGTGAAGAGGTTGTTGTGAAGTTGTTGAGGAGAAGAGCAGAAGATGAGGAGCGGAGGTGATATAGCCTCTGCCTCTGCAAAGGCAAGAGCGCCCAGGGCGGTGCCATCATGCGAATGCTGTTGGGGAAAGAGCATGAAGGTTGATGAGGAAGGTGCACCCACGCCTTGCGTAGGTGCTTGAATGTTGTCCCACAAGTGAATGAAAAGTGAAGATGAAATGCAAAAAAAGAAAAAGAGGAAAACTTACCAACGAATGGGGCAATGTATTGAAGCGGCTAGAACGGGAGATCAGTATAAACTCATTTTCTTGTGAGGATGAAAAGCTGGAGGTAACTTACTGCGGCTTCGGAAGCGGTGGCAGCAACAATGATGGAGTACTTCATAGCGTCGTTCTCTTCAAGGGTCTTGACAAGCTGGGCAACGGTGGATCGCTTCTGTCCAACAGCGACGTACACGCAGTAAAGCTTCTTGGACTCGTCCTTTCCATCGTTCCAGCGCTTTTGGTTGAGCATGGCATCGAGGGCAACGGCCGTCTTTCCAGTTTGACGATCGCCAATGATCAACTCACGTTGGCCACGTCCAATTGGCACCATTGCGTCAACAGACTTGAGACCAGTCTGTACGGGCTGGTTGACAGAGTGTCTGGGAAGAATGCCGGGAGCCTTCAACTGAGCACGACGCTTCTCGGTGGTCTTGATGGGTCCCTTTCCATCAATTGGGTTTCCAAGAGCATCAACAACGCGGCCGAGCATCTCAATTCCGACGGGAACATCGACCTATGTATATCAGCTATTGCTGATGGTAGCCTTTGTCGTATACACTCACAATCTCTCCGGTACGCTTGACAGTCTCACCCTCCTTGACCAAACGATCAGAACCGAAAAGCACAACACCAACTTGACCAGCTTCCAAGTTCATGCACATGCCCTTGACACCGGATGCGAACCTATGCTTTAATCAATATTTGAGGCATTTTTCGCTGTCAGCGGAATTCTTACTCGACAAGCTCCTCAGCCTGGACATTGCTCATGCCGTGGACACGGGCAATACCATCACTAATAACCCGTCAGCACTGCTTTATCTCCTCAAGCGCCCATATGAATAGCTCCAGATCTCGATATGTTTGTTATGATGCAACGTACCCAACGGACAAAACACGACCGGTCTCGGCAAGACCGGACTCCTCCTGGACACCTCTAATTCTTTGTTCGAGGATGGATGAGACTTCGGTTGGCGATGCCTTATCAGCAGATGCATATCCTCGGATTTGTTTTGATGCTGCGTTGAAAGCTGCGGGTGCGGCAGTTCGTCCCTAGGAGAAAATGCCAGTTAGCCGAAGCCCGAAAAAACGTGAAGTCGTAGCTGTTGAAGCTGGCCCAACAGCTCCCAACCACCAACATGGAAGCTCAGAGGGGATCAATTGAGCTTCACAATGAAGTATCAATTGATCTCGAATGATTGCAGATGGTTTGAAGGAGATGCGGATCGGGATGGAAGGACGTACTGCTGCGACTCTGCCGGACGCAGAGATTGCGCCCACCGTCCGGCTGGACTGTCGGAGAGCGTTCCTGAACATGGTGACCACGGTCTATGGGTTAAGGAGATGTAAAAGAATCAATTGCAAAGGCAATTGACAGAGGGGAGATGGCGGTGGGTTGTGGTGGTGGTATGAAGACCTCTGGGAGTTGAAGCAAGCAGGAGCGACGACTGGAGAAGGGCTTCTTCTCTTTCACGCTAGGAAAGTCACGGGGAAGGGACTCCGCTTCTTTCTGAACCGAAATGACCGCGAGCCAATCAGAGAGCTCAACTACCTCACCCTAAGTACCTTCCTGCCTCCTTCCAGTCCCAAGCTTTCCTGTGACTGTCTTCTTCCCTTATCCACATCTTCCAATACCACGAACTCAATGCTGTGATCGAGAAGCTTCAGATCACATAGGATGGCTCGCCCCTAGCACTCGTACAACAGCCAATCCGAGAATTCTCCGGCGCGGTGGGAAATCACGTGGCGTAAGCCAATGAGATGACTTGAGCTCCATCTCGATCCGTTGTCCTCGTCCTCGTTGCCGTCTTCTTTCCTTTCAACATCCAGCCGCCGCCGCCGCCATGCTGCAGGAAGTTCTGGCGACATATAGCCCTCTTCTATTCCCACTATGGCTGCAGGATCGGTGCTTGGTCCGCTCGTTTGTTGCTGCCCTATTTCGAGCTAGGCGTATATCCCCGCTCATCCGTTGGATCTTGGGGTCTTTTGGGGGCTCGTTTTTGCCGTTGAGTCTTGTAACGCATCCGTCATCGTCTTTTCCTCCAGTCATAATGGGTTGGCCGTTATATGTTGCCAGCTGTCTACTCGGCCGGATTCAGCCCAACCCTACAAGTGGTAGCCAACCGCAGGATCAACCACCAGCTTCCTTGGACGGAGGTCGCGACATTGTCAAGTGGCGTGGCGTACTATTACGTTCGTTGTTGTCTGCCTGCCTCGGATTACTATTTTCGCGTTTGCTCGGTACAACCTGTGGAGCACCATACGCGCTTGTCTCGCATCAATGGATGGTCAGTTGATCCAGCACAAGGCCGATGGCTGGAAGCGCTGCTGCAAAGTACTGCAGTATGACGAACCAAAGTTGGTCCAAATCCTACGTCTGCTTACCTATCCTAAGGTCATGCTCATGGTATCGCATCGCATCGCATCTATGAAATGGCCCAAAGCGTAATCTTCGTTAAAAGCAATACTTCAACTATAGCGACTTTTCTAGGAACAACGTCGAGGTGTGGATTTTGTCAAAGCTCCTGCAGCCACGGACGAATGGGGTCTTCTGATTTTCTGCCTTGGTGTTGGGCTTAGGATGGGCGAGTCAGAATGCGTTGAAGATGCAATGCTCCATAATATTCGGGTCTGAGTAGACCTGCCCAGAAGGCGATTCGGAAGTACCTCCAGGTTTGAACTCCGTTTTCTGTCATATACGACAAGACAATAACCGGATGAAGAAATTCGTGCATACCCTAATCCCAGAATATCCACCAAACCGTCTTGTTGGGCTTGCCCATCAAGATATCTTCAAATGAGGTGAAGAACCGTCAGCTTCAGCTTATCCACTCTACTAGCCATTCTAACACATATCTCAAAATATCTTTTCTGTCCATCCCCATCCTCCAAAGATTTAAAGCACATAAGCCGCAATTACAGCACTTTTCTTTCCTGCTGTTTTTACAAGCGGGATAAAGTTGAACATAGTCTTGCTGTGCTCACTGAGCTTGACAACAACGAATGTGTTCGAACTTCATACATTCTTATCTCCCACATTCGTTATTGGTCCCGGCTATTCAATCCTACCTGTCACAAACCCTTGATTATACCCTGGTTCTCCTATTACACCGGGTCCATTAGACTCAGTTGGCTACCCTCGAATCACTTGACTGTAGAGTTGAGTAGGCTGTCAATGATAAGCATTCAGCTTGCATCTTCATTTCGTTCAATATCAAGCCTGAGGTTGTACAGCATACCTCTTGACCGCAGTTCGCTCTGGGCTTTCGGCAATTTTCCGTACCGACCCTCGCCTAGTGTTGGGAGCCAATTGTTGGTGCGCTATAGCTCCAACATCAAGGTGCATGGAAGGACGACTATTGACTCCCCGCAAGCAAACCTGGTTGCTGGAACTGCTGTAGGCATCCGATTGGACCTCTCAGGCACAGAGAATACCACAGCGTACAGCATACGGAGGCGCCGTTGATCCCGCTTCGCCTACACGTGCCAATTCAATCTAGTGCTACCACGGAAAGTAAACAACTTTCCAACAGTGCTCATCACGCCAATCCTGTCAGTTCGGAAAGAAAATACCTGTTTTTTGCACGTCTGGACTGGGGTCTACCAATATCCGGCAGTTTTCAGTTGCCTCGTAAGTCATTACCAAGTCTGATGGTGCGCTAATGAGACGCATGATTCCAATCATTTTGGGTATCTTGTTACATAAGGGAAGGGTGTCAAATGCAGCGGGGACTGCGATATCCATTTCACTGACTGGTATCGAGATACAGAGTCTCGAAGCCCCCAATCCTAACGAGAGTTTATTCTTCACCATCCTGCCATCATCACCTCGTGGCTCACACAACATTCCATGCTTATAAAGTCTGGCCATATCTTTTTCTTCAAGGAACCATCATCCGCAAAAGCACGATTCCGTGCCACACAGAATTATTCACAAAAGCTTTAAAGGCATAGTCGATCCCAATATGACTCTGCTCTCGTTGAGATCGCCTGCAAGTGCTCTCATCAAAGGGTATACGCAACTTGGACAATACTGGAGCACAGCGAGATGTTCCCCAACTCTCAAAACCACGTTCTGGGCGAGGACCATCACATCAAGTCCCAATTGTTGCAACAATGCAGGCCTTGCTCATGCTCCACTTCAGAAGGATATAATTTTCGATAGCATGGGGAATACCAAAGGATTTCCACGAAACCAAACTGGTATCTACCCTCCGTTTTCTATCGCACGTGCTAGCCCATCTTCCATCCATCTAATAAAAGGTGGCATCAAAGACCTCGGCCTGGCTTCCGTTGGAGGTGAGATTGAACGACATTCACGGATTGAAACAGCAGTGGCAAGCCCAACTTATCGCACCTCCCCAAGATTCGATCGTGTCCCATACTGGCAGAAAATTAGCCGCTGGCAAGATGTGTCTGAGGAGGAGTTCTTATCATATACATGGAACGTACGTCGAAGCATTTGTATATATGTGAGCAGGATATTGACATGATGATTAGACAGCCAAAGACATCCAGGGTAAAATGAAATTACACGGATTTCTCAACGAGATACTACCCGAGAGAATCCCGTATACTGGTCAACCTGAACCTACTGTGCTTCGGGAGGACTTCATTAAAGATGTCATGGATGGCATAGCAATGGCACCGATGTCTATTCGTTTGACACCACATATTGTGTCCAGTATTAATGTAAGTCATACTTGAAATAACTCCCAACTCGTCCTTCACTATGTAATCTTATATATCTATTGACAACAAAATAGTGGAATGATCCCCTCAACGATCCTCTGAGCAGGCAATTTATTCCCAAAAAGTCAACGTTCAAGCCAGATCACCCCAAATTAAGATTGGATTCTCTTCATGAAACCGAGGACAGTCCTTGTGAGGGACTAGTTCACCGATATACAGACAAATGTCTTTTTCTGGGTAATTCCTGTGTTTACATCTCTTTTTAGGTGACTGTTGACATTTATCAACAGCAAGTTCTCACTGTCCTCTGTACTGTCGCTATTGTACTCGTTCCTATGCCGTCGGTGCCAACACCGATACTGTGGCCAAAGCATCCTTGAAACCGAAGTTGTCCCGCTGGAACGAAATGCTAGACTACATCGCCAATACTCCTGCTATCCAAGATGTTGTCATATCGGGTGGTGATTCATACTCTCTTGCACCCCATCACCTCCGTATGATTGGCGATCGTCTTCTGGACATCGATCACGTTCGTCGTTTCCGCGTCGCTACAAAGGGTCTCTGTGTTTCTCCTTCTCGAACACTCGACCCAAACGATACTTGGACGGATGAGCTGATCCGATTGTCGAACGCTGGAAAACGGCGAGGCAAACATGTCGCCCTGCACACGCATTTCAACCACCCAAATGAATTCTCGTGGGTTACGAGACACGCAGCACAGAAACTCTTTCAGAATGGTGTAATGGTCCGGAATCAGTCTGTCTTGTTGAAGGGTGTGAATGATGACGCGGAGACCATGGGAAAACTGATCAGAGAACTAGGAGACAACAACATCTTCCCTGTAAGTGACTCGGTGGTTCATTTCGCAAATACGCGATTTCTTTCTCCATATCGTAAGCTGACTGACTGTCTTGGTATCTCACAGTACTACGTCTATGCTGGTGACATGGTAAAAGGCGTTGAAGACCTGCGCACACCACTCCAAACCATACTCGATCTCGAATGCCACCTACGTGGTACTATCGCCGGCTTCCTGATGCCTCAATTCGTCGTTGACCTTCCAGGCGGTGGAGGCAAACGGCTTGCTGCTTCCTACCGTACATACGATCGTGCAACTGGAGTTTCCACTTTTGTCGCTCCAGCTGTCAAGGGGAAGGGCAAAGAGGATAAGGTGTACGAATACTATGATCCGCTGGTCTCGTTAAGAAATCGCGTTCGTGTTGAAGCCGGTGTTCCACTTGCTGGTGGTGTCTGATGGCGTGATGGCGAGGTATCGGCAATGTTATCTTTGGTCTAGATCTCTATTGTAGCTTGCTTTATGGTTGTCTGGGTTGCATTCGCTTTGATTTTCTTTGACAGCTGATACTCGCCAATATAACATGGACGGGGAGATATACGAGAACAAATCTGCTACATAGGGATATGAGCAACGAGCGAGTGTATCCCGGGAGGTTGGATGGCAAGATGCGGCACTCTCTCTCTTTCTGCAGAAGAAGCAGTTTCTTGTTACTCTCTCGCTAAGCTTGCTGTTAGACTACATTTACAATGGGATTAAAAATGCTTGGACTTGCACTCAAAACTCATATATCTTTCAGTTTTCTAGAACCTGCGTTCCTGTGCAATGGTGCACTTTGACTCCTCTCTCGACAGCTGTAAATCAGAATTTGCATGAATAGTCGCTTTCATTGCCATCAAGATTTGGCTGGACAAGCAATCTGAAGACGAGTCTTGGTCATAGAACGAATCCAACTTACATTCGACCCTGCTTGAATCGCCCTTCTGCGACCTTCTCCTACGTGAATAGCACCTCTCTCTGGAGGACACGGCATGAGCATTGGTGACGCCTTGTGTCATGAACTGCATTCAGATATCAGGTATTCTTCAAAGGGATTTCGTGATTGTGCATCTATTAGCCCGCTCAAAGACATGAGCTGTTACATCAACGGGGTGTAATGCAAGGTGAGAGGTATTGGGAGAGCTGACTATTGAATATAAATCACGAGGCTCCAAATTTGAGAGTTATCGTTGTTCGCATTGTGTCACCTCACCGGTTCAGGAGATAAGGGATGGAGATAACATTGACGTCAAATCTGATAAGAATCCAGGAGTAGAATGTATGTGAGTCTAGCGGTTCCGGAGCAGTATTCCACGACAGTATTTCTGCCTAGTAGCACAATAGACTTACCTCGCCCTCGCTTCCTGAGGGTTATCTGTATGTACTGTACGGTACCGCCCTTCATCTGTCAAAGTCCCTGGGATAGGCAAACCTGTCTCGCTAACCACACAGCGAAAAGTCCGAAAAAGGAAATCAACCACAGAAATCTTCAAGAAAGGCCAACTTTGTACTGTAATCAAGGGAGCGCACTTTCCCAGCTCTAAAACACGGTTTCAGATAAGATAACCTGGATATCTTGGACATCACGGCATGCATACTCCTTAAAGAGTAAGGGTGCAACTGGGGAGATCTAGTTTCGTGCTTGATTACGACAGGGTGAAAGATGAGATCACATCGTGCCGTGTAGATAAAGTTTAGTAGTGCAGATAGGATTTGCTTCTTTGAAGGAAAGTGAGGGGTTGAATCTTCTCTCCGATTTGTCTCGGGATGCGAGGCGGGATAGTGCTGTGATACAGTAATGATGGTACAGGGGAAAACACAGAACGTGGTTTTTGAAAACGAAAGGAATAACCAAATTTGTGTACTGAGACATGGTACGGAACACAGACTTAATCTGGCTCGTGGGCAAAGAATAAGCAGTAGGCATCAGCTAGGCTCGCGGGGAGGATGTTGCCGTTTTGCTTTAGTTACTACTGCAGCAAGGCAAGCGTTTCTTGAGCGAGTAAAACAACAGATACCTTTATTCGTGCTCCCTATCGCAACTGGCGCAGAAAACGTCAACATGAATGTTTTACGAGTTACCAAATATATGCTTTCAGAGAAACAAAAAAAAGAAAGAAGAAATCCTTGGCTATGCTCAGATTGAACAAACCGTCTGAAGATCGCGCTAGAGCAAGGGAAATAGAATTTTGCGATCTTGCTTCATGGAGGGTGAAGAGGCGAGACCTGCCGCAACAGCACACACGAAAGAGCTCGGATAATCGAGCAAGGAGTCGCTTTGACGTCTTCCTCCCTCGTTATTGGAATAAGAGGGGCACAATCGATAGTGAGACGAAAGGACCGCAAAGTAGAGAAAAGCAAGCAAGAGAGCGAGCGGCCTGTGCCCAATGGTCGTTGTGGGGAAACGAGGAGACAATGTGTGTTGATGTCGTCTTCTCGCCCGTGAAAGTGACAGAATTCTGCACCAGTGATCAGTGACAGATGTCTGTCACCTGGGGAAACGCTGTCAAACCAGCCTGGAAGCCACTTTGTGCGGATGATGCCGTATCGTCCGTTGATCGACATCGACATCGACCAGAATCAAATGTGCATTTTGGCTGTCTGGGACGTTTAAACTTTGGAAAGGGGCTGACCTCGACAGGACATTGGGGGATCGGGATCGTCCAGAGTGTGGGAACGTCCACTCGGATTTATTTTTACCTGATGTAATATTAGTCCTCGTAAGGGTATAACTCGGAGATAAAAGGAGGGGGATGTGATGTGGTGACAAGGTTTTAAAGGCTCCAAGGCACAAAAAGAAAGATCAAAGAGGACGTTTGTCTCTCATGAGATTTTCTCGTAGCCTTGGCGCGTTTGAAACACGTCCATCGCACGCGGGAACCAGGGCCATCTCAAAGTGAGCGTGCGTGCTGACTTGGCTGGCTGAAATGAGATCTTAATGTTCAATTCATCCAAAGTGTTGGCTTCGCCAGGAAATAATCCATCTCATCTATCTCAAGCACCTTGCTCTGCAGAGAGAAGAACAGACGTTGAGAGAAAAGTTTGGTGTTTAGCCTCGCCAATAATAGCCAGAGAGTTCAGGTCTGTGTGCTTCTGCGGCCTCCTCGTCCTCGTCTGGATGGCAGCTTTTCAGCACTCAACCACGTCGAACTCGTCCGCAGAAGCAGCTGCGAATGCAACCGTTTGTACGAGATGATGCATCTCGCACCGCACTATTGCTACAGGGAAATATCGGATGAGAGGACAGTCGGAGAATTAATTATCTCGCCAATAACAGCACGCATTTTTCTGTAGGGATTCTTGCCCCTTCCCTTTCCAGACGCTCTGTTCGCTCTGTTCGCGAATCACTTGTAATAATAGAGAGCCGACGATATTGCTTGGAGGCCCTTTCAAGCATACTTACTCGGGTACTGTACACCACACCACACCACACCATACTCTAACTACCAGATAACGAATAAGGTACGTATCGGGATCAGGCACGGAGAGGCCGGTCGCTGACTGCAAGGATCTTTAATATGTTGCAAGGTACAGTACTGTATGAGTAAAGTGCGTGCATCCGTCTGCAAGACCGCGTTGTAACCATGTGTTGTGTTGAGAACATGAGATGCATGTTCACGAGAATACGGCAAGAAGCCGCGACGTTATTATAGCAAGTGCAGGATGAGCAGCGAGTGTTACTGTGTTGGCGTTTTCCTCAGCGACACGTTGGCTACAGCGTGGCCTCTCATCTCAGCCTCTGGAATATTCCCGGCGTTACCTAGCTTGGACTTGGAGGCGTACTGCTTCCCCCCACAAGAAAAAGCACGCAACAAAACCAGCACTTCTGAATGGCGAATCAGGGAATCGAAGATCTTGCTACAGGACACAAACACAACGGGGCCTATGCACTCTGTAAAGCGTGCGATGCAGCACATAAGTTGGAAGGCTGCTGACGATGTGTGTGTTTGTTGGTGTTGAGTGTTGGTGATGATGTGGTGTGGATTGGATTGAGGCGAGGCTAGGACCGGCTCGGCTATGCTGATATTCTCCCCGTCCCTACCTTACCTTACCTTACCTCAAGGTAAATTTACTCGTACCGAAAAGTCCTGTGGGCTGGATGTGCCGCTGTCTCGCTGGCAGCTGGCCGTGGCATAGCATAGCAGAGCAGAGCATACTGTAGCATAAAAAGTCAATCCTGCACCATTGCCCATTCCATTGGCAATGACATTGACACGGTGAAGCCCCGCTAACAAAGCGGTGATACGAAGGCGACGTCTGTGAGTTTGTTGACTTGAGATGCGTTGTTCACAACGACTGGACTGAAAATGCAAATACTTTACTTTCCTTTACTTTCCTTTACTTTGAAGAGTGAGTGCGGGCATCCGTAATTGTGTCCCAGACTCAAAGGGTCGGTGCCTGCATTGCTGCCCACTACTACTGTGCTGTGATTTGCTGGGCGGGCTATGCATGGATCAGAACGGGGTCGGGGGGGGTCTCACTGGGCCTCTCCGGATTAATAATTGGCCTGGTTCCAGCGTTGCACTGCTTGTCCGCCAGCTGCCCTATCTGCCTGTCTCGCCTGTCCTGTCCTGTCCTGTCTTGCGATCCCACCCCTCCGAGCCCCCCTACCTCTACTTAGCCTGCCTCGCCAAGGGCCTTAGGTTGGTTGGCCTTGGCCGCCCGCTCCACCCGCTGCCCCTGACCTCTCCCTGCGACCCGCACCGCCCTTGTGCTGTGGACGTCTGCTCGTCTGCTCATTCGCCAGAGCTGTGTTCCCTTGTTGACGGCCCCTGCAGAGATACCAGATATTGGACGAATCCTGGCGATCGTCGACGATGATTCTGAGCTCGCAACTCTGCTATCAAGCCCGAGCGCTTGCAACTGCTGAGCTCTCAGTTCCTCAACTGGGTTGCTGGATATAAAGGTGGAGTTGAGCGAATCCAATAATCCAGTCCATCCCACGAAAGTCTGATTGGCGCCCTCTGACATGACCTGACCTGTCTCCTGTCTTTTATGCTGGTGGAGCGAGATGGAGAAAGTTGAGGAACAGAGTGTAATCTTTCTCTGCCCATGCTCCGATTCATGCGTATCAAAGGCCAGCCTTTGAAACCATTACACAGCAGGAGGCAATACTGCAATGGGTAGCAAGACTTATACTGCAGAGTGCACTGCAGGTCACTGTACAGCATTCTCGTCCACTCGTCCCCCTGATAATCAACCAAACCTATCCAATCCCATGAAATGAAAGCCATTTCATATCAAGGCTGTTCGTGAATGTTCCCCTGGCATGCTCACTTCCATTATTGTCTCCAGAGTCCAGATCCACTAGTACTCAGCCCTTGAACCACTGTACCTGGTAAAACCAAACGGCTTGACAGGGCCAGCATGCCTGTCATGCAAGGAAGGGGTCCTGGGATTTTGTCGGATTGACCTCAGTCACCCACCTCACCTTGACTTCTTGAGAACAGACCTTCTCCAGACCACCTGGATCTCCATCCAGGAACAAACGCAAGCACCTCGTGCATGAAGATGCAATAGTTGACCTACTCCTTCATTCATCTAACCTACTCTGAGAAAAGCAGCCATGGCACCGCTTCAGCCCAGCAGTAGCCGTAGCATCAGCAGTACCAGCAGACTGGAAATTCCTACAATGGACGACCACGTCTCATCGTCATCATCAACTCTCGCTCCTATCTATACCTCCTCAGGGATGTCCAGCTCCAAATTCGACCTGAATCCGACTCCAGAACTCGGAATCGAACTCGAACACGAACTCGACCTCGACATTAGCGAAAGCCCTCTTTCCCCTCGAGCTCTGTACGCTCAATCTTTCGACCGCCCTGGATCCTCACAAAGTCTCCCCAGCACACGACGGTTCAGGAAGAATATGAAGGAGATGACGGGCTTTGGCACGACGGAAGAGGAATTTGAGGCATTGCCCATTGCAGTGCGGAGAAAGGTACGTGTGCAAGCCACTTCCACGCTCTGTTGTTGGTCTTTGTCGAAGGCGTGCATGATGCCTTTCTGCGATCAATGTCCTCGAGTGAAGTGAGATGTACTGTTGGCTGTCGTGACCGCACAGTATGTCGAGCACTCGCTTGGATCATGCATTGTTCAGGTCCAGCAGCATCGAAGGACCAGATGTCACAGACGAAGACGCCATATCCGGAAGTTATCCAGGAGCCGTCCAGCCGATTCTGATAGTGCATAGTGCACGTCTAGTCTCTTGTCCAAAATCGGGCATCGATGCTGCAACAAGGCCTGCAAACGCAACAGATGTGCCTCTTTCACTCCTATTTTTCCCAATTATCTCCCGAGAGTCGATTTTAGCTTTCTGTCCGTCCGCCCGTCTGTCTGTCCCTCTGTGCTCAACCCGACATGCCGTTTCACCCGCTGGGCCACCGTCTATTATGGTTCCCAACCGAAAAGATACCTAGTTGCGAATGGCAGAGAAGGATCAACACCTATCGAGGCGCCGTTCGCGCCTTGCAAATGCTATTCCAGATGGGTCCAAGGGGCGGTGTGTCTGAAGCACCATCTGGGGCTCATCCCGCATACTTCAGAGGGGGCCGCTATGGGCCTCATGCAGCTTCACTATCCAGTCACATACGGAGGGAAAGTACCTGCAGGACTAGTTCAGTCCCTCCCTCCCACCACCCCCAACTTGAATAATATTGGCGTCGAAGCTGCCAATTAGTCGCCGAGTACTAGAACCATACAATGCTTCTAGTTTTTCCTCCACTTCAGTGCTTGCTGCAGCTTCGTTCAATTTCTACTTTCCACAAGAGGATGTGCGAGCTCCCGCTCATCAGCGTGGACTTCCTCGGAACTGGCATCGACTGACCTCTTCTCCTACAGTACTTCTCCACCTTGGAGCGACTACGATTTGCCCAGAACTCACGGACGAGCGCACTCCATGATTTGCCAATCCAGAGCCATCGAAAGAGCTCCATAGCAGACCGCCGTGGCGTGAACGTTGCCCTCATCGAACCTCGTCGGAACTTTTCTCGACGACAGCGGAAGATCGCGAGACAACAATCTATCTCCAGCACCGAGGCCTCGTGGTTTCTGACCCTACCGGACAAAATCAAGAACAAGCAGTTTACAAGGGAGGAGCAGGTGCTACTGGCTGGTCGACTGCGAGAAAGTGTAATCCTCGACGCTGCCGACGAAGCAATCTATAGAGCAAGCCGACGTGCCAGTCGCAATCTCCCTGTGACACCGTTGTTCGACGAGTCTCGGCCTGGTACTCCCCGGAGTAGCACAGATAGTTCTCGGCCAAACATCCAGCAGGAGAACACCTCGAATATGGCCGCTCACATGTACGAGAGCTTTCGGTGGATGGACGATGAGCAGGATCTGGATCTGAAGCTGGTATTGGACGACTATCATGCCAATCTAGACGGCGTTGTCATTCCTACTCCCGCCAGCGCGAGACGACCTTCATTCCGACGACAAATGTCCGTCTCGAAAATGCCCTTTGGACGGAGTTCCCTTTCTTCTCATCCACGATCACCACTTTCACCGAAATTCGAGCCTCCTCTCAACCATGGCAGAACCAGATCTCGCACAATGTCCCTGATACAGCCGAAGCATGTAGCGAAGCTGTCAGTCGCCACGATAGATCCGAATGCGGCACATTATCAAGACCCAGAAGCACGACTGAAGTTGCGAGTATACCTTGCATCTCCACAAAAGTTCGACGAGGCGATTGAATTCGGATTTCCTTCTATGGATAGCATGACAGATATTACAGACAAAGAAAATAAGCCTCCGAGACGTTTGTCGCGAGAGGTCAGCGGAACGAAAAAGTCATTTGGCATTGACAGGGGTCAATCATTCTTGCATGACGATATGGCCTCCCTGTTCGACGACGACGTATCTATGGCCGACCCGGAGTCACCACTGACCCCCAGAGGAGATCTTGGGTTTCGTTCTCAAAACCAATCAATTGCAACTTCTGGATCGAAAGGCAGCAGAACATCCTCCGACTTTTCGCACCTGGGAATCAACAAGCCTATGTTGGTCAAGCAACCTGAGTCATACACTCATGGACTGGCGGGGAGTAGAGAAATGACACTGAGAATGACTCTCACGCGACCTGATCTACGGGCCGATGAGACGACAATTTATGGATGGCAAAGATGCAAAAGTCCTCTAACAGAGGAGCCTTCTACTTCGATGGACGAGAAATCCGAATTCAGAGGGCCATTGGGAGGAGCAGATGGTTGGGGTCCAGATAAGGAGACTGGCGTAGTAAAAAGATTTTGGAACAAGGTTAAGAGCTCTCAGCGAAAGAGCACGTAGCCGACGGAAAGGTGGTTAATTACGAGAGAGAATTGTTTGATTGTATAGTACTTTAGCGGGCCATGGCTTTTCTTTGTTTGCATTGGATTGATGGCGTGGCCCAAGGCATAGCTCGCGGTTGCATCAGATTGACGTGATACCACATGCTTGACGTACGGGATGGGATGTAGCTTACACGAAAATCTCAGAATAGAATTGCTAATGCTATTGGCATAGCGTCACCTTTATTGCCCACCTTTGACTTTCCCAAATCTCTACGTTTCATTCTAACCTCGATATTTTGACCGTCACTATTTTTGAACCAGGTATAGCAAAGGACGAGAAAATGTGGGACTCGAGAAGCACGTCTTTATTGTAGTACTTACCAAGAGGAAAGCAGGATACTGTGTGCTGCAGAACTTCTGCCACTGTCGTATCTTGCAGCTGGAGAAGTATGAGAATCAAGCTTTCAGAGAAGTGGATCTTTGATCACATGGAACTGTGGCGTAGGACTACTACCATTAATAGATGGACTTTGCAACAAGCGCAAAAGTGATACATGGAAAGTATTGATTCACCAAGATATAAAAAATTATTACCAAGAAGAACTTCCTCCAAAGCACCTGTTTATCGATTGAATCAATACCTCAAGCCCGTCCGCCTTCAATAGCAGAGCTCAGTGTTTCGTCATCAGCTACGCGAGCTGCCCAATGTGTGGCTGCTGGAGTTTCATCAGCTCTTGCCAAGCCTCTGTGAGCTCCGGGATACACAGTACACCACCTGCAAAGACCACGAATCCCGAACCTTGAATCCATTGTTGGTTCTCTTCATACCTCACAAATCTCATCATCAAGGGCGACTTGATGAGCAGTCACACATCTTGATGCGCCTCCAATCCATCAACTCGCGATCATGAGGCTACACACTGCCGCAGGCTGGTCGAGCCTCCTATTCACGACACTGCTATGTACCGGTGCCTGGGCGAAAAAGGAGAAGCCATCTGTCAAGAGCAAAAAGTTCGACTTCATTCCCCATAATGTGAACTATTTCGAAGACTCGGACGTTCTGCTGTTCGAGGACAACCAGAACAATGATGTCTACCGCTCGACAGATGCAGGTGCAACCTGGGACAAGATAGATGAAGGGAAAGGGAAGATGCTGGAGATCTCAATGCATCCCTTCGACAAGAAACGAGCATATATCATTACAGTGGAAAAGACACACTACAAGACCAGTGATCAGGGCAAGACGTGGGAGAAGTTTGAAGCAGATGAGCTGGCTACGATCTTCAACGCGGCTCTCACATACCATGCTGGAGATCCAGATAGAATAATCTTCAATGCTATGGAATGCACAGGCATTTTCTGCTCGGAGTTGGTAAGAATTGTCAAATCCATCTGTTACTGTCGCTTACTAGCCATAGACGATGTACACCTTGGACAATTTTGCCAAACCCCCAAAAACGCTGCGAATCGACACCTCTGGCTGTCATTGGGCCAAATCCACTGAACAATTTACGACTGGGCAAAAAGATTTGGATAATAATAGAATACTTTGCGTGGTGAAAGGCCGATTTTCTCTTTGGAGAAAAGACTATCGACTGCTAGTTTCGGATAACTTCTTCGAGTCGAGCGGCGGCACAGTTCAGGAATTCGAGCCCGAGCTGGAGTCTGGCAGGACAGTACAAGGGATTGTGAACATGGCTATTTCTCATCCATATTTGGTGGTCGCGGCTGTAGCAGACAAGACAGACGAGATGGCACTTTATATTTCGGATGATACAGTGAAGTGGCATAGAGCTATCTTTCCACACGATCACAAAATTACGGAGGAGGCATATACTCTGCTGGAAGGGACAAACTATAGCATTCAAATTGATGTTATGACTGGTCGGGAGACAAACCCAACGGGCGTCTTCTTCAGTAGTAACTCAAACGGAACTTTCTACGCCCGGAACCTCGAACACACGAACAGAGGCGCCGATGGGTATGTGGATTTTGAAAAGGTTTACGGTGTTCAAGGTATCATACTGTACAACGTCGTAGACAACTGGGAAGATGTTGACAGTGGCAAGACCAACGGAAAGAAGATCAAGTCCAAGATCAGTTTCGACGACGGCAGGACTTGGGAATCCTTAACCGTGGATAAGGAAGACCTCCACCTCCATTCCGTCACGGAGCTTTCAAATTCCGGAAGAGTGTTCTCCAGTCCCGCTCCTGGTTTGCTGATGGGCGTTGGCAACACTGGCACATATCTGAAGGACTATGGCGAAGGAAATTTGTATGTTTCAGATGATGCTGGATTGACATGGCGAAAAGCCTTGGATGGTCCTCACAAGTATGAATTTGGGGACCAAGGTTCCATTCTTGTAGCGATGAAGGAAGGTTTTCACAACGAGATCAGGTTTTCACTAGACCATGGGAAATCATGGGGAAAGGCAGATCTTCCTGAGAAGGTCCGTCCAGTTCAACTCACTACACTACAAGACTCGACGACTTTGAAATTTCTGCTTGAAGCGATCGACGAAGAAAGGACAGGGGCAGCGGCATTTCTCATGGTCCTAGATTTTGATGATATGCAAGAATCGCAGTGTAAAGAGGGGGACATGGAAAAATGGTATGCCAGAGTTGACTCAGATGGCAAACCAACCTGTCTTATGGGCCATAAGCAATGGTACAGCAGACGGAAGGCGGATGCTGATTGCTTCGTCAAGAAGGAATTTGTCGATCCGGAGGTCCACTCTGAGCAGTGTGAATGTGCCGATGCCGATTTTGAGTGCGATTACAATTTCGTTCGCAGTGCTGACCGAAAAGAGTGCGAGAAGGCTGGTGATTTGATCCTGCCAGAGGGTGCATGCAAGGCTTTCGGACCAGAAGACACCTTCAAAGGCTCTTCCGGTTGGCGACTCATCCCAGGCAATGATTGCAAGCGTGCCGAAGGAAAGCAAAAGGACGATCCGGTTGACAGAAAGTGCGTCGATGCCGTGGGGGCGCCAGCGTCTGGTAAGCCAGATGGTGCTCAGAAGAGTTTTGATGGGAAATTCTTCCACAGCAAGATCTACCTCGAACGTACGGGTGTCAGTCAAGGAACAGACGAGACTGTCCTCATGCAAACGGATGCGGGGGTTTATATTTCCCAAGACCATGGCAAGAACTGGGAACAAATGTTCAAAGACGAGACAATCCTGGCCATCATCCCCCACTCGTATTTCAACGACATGGTTTTCTTCATAACAGACTCTGAGAAGGTCTACTATTCGACAGACCGTGGCAAGAACATACGAAGCTTCCAAGCCCCTGATAAGCCGAACACTAAACGTATCCCGGTCATGAGCTTCCACCCCAAGAATAAGGATTGGATAATCTGGGTTGGAAGGAGAGGTGATTGTCCCGATGGCCCAGAATGCCATGCAGTGGCTTCTATCACTACCGATCGTGGTGATGATAAGTGGAAGACATTGCAGCGCTACGTCCGAAAGTGCGAATTCATTGCAGAACCCGAAAACGGATACCGTGTTCCCGGACCCAAACCTGAGATCGACAAGAAGAGCAGAGACAAACTCATCTACTGTGAGGTCAAGTCAAAGGAGAGCGCAGATGATACGGACAATCCGTACAAACTCGTTTCTAGCGATGACTTCTTCAATGAGCCACCGGTGACCCATTTCACAAATGTAGTTGACTTTGCCACAATGTCTGAATTCATTGTCGTTGCAACAAAGGACGATAAAGCAGAGACGCTGAAGGTTGACACAAGCGTCAATGGATTGACTTTTGCTGATGCGCAATTCCCATATGGCTTTTCTGTCCCACATCAAACAGGATACACAGTGCTGGACAGCTCTACCCATTCCGTTTTTCTGCATGTTACGGTCAACAATGAAAAAGGGTATGAGTATGGATCAATCATCAAGAGCAACTCCAATGGAACTTCTTACGTCCTAAGTTTGAACGCTGTCGACCGAGATGGCCCGGGTTATGTGGATTTCGAGAAAATGTTTGGAATCGAGGGCGTTGCAATGGTGAACGTGGTATCAAATTTCCAGTCCAAAAACTTCAAGAAGGAGGGGAAGAAGCTCAAGACCATGATCACCCACAACGATGGAGCTGAATGGGCTTATCTCAAACCACCCACAAAAGATGCCGATGGCAAGAAATTCTCTTGTAGCAACAGTAACCTAGAGAAGTGTTCGCTGAATATCCATGGGTACACTGAACGTGCCGACAAATCCCATACCTACTCATCCGCTTCTGCCATTGGCTTAATGCTCGGCACAGGGAATGTGGGCGAGACTCTGTCTTCGATGAAAGATGCAGATACCTTCATGACCTCTGATGGAGGGGTCACCTGGAAATCTGTCAAAAAAGGCTCGTACATGTGGGAGTTCGGCGATCAAGGATCTATCGTTGTCATCGTGAGGGAAAAGGTTGCCACCAAGGTGGTGTATTATTCATTGGACGAAGGTGAGAACTGGATCGAATATCAATTCGCTGAGAAAGAGGTCGAGATCGACGATCTTACAACGGTACCCAGTGACAACTCGCGGAAGTTTTTGCTTTGGGGTTATGATGGTGACAAACTCGTGGCTCAAAATCTCGACTTCTCGGGTCTTACAGACGTCCAGTGCAAGCTCAACGAAAACGACGTTGAGGCTGACGATTATTACCTATGGACACCAAAGCATCCGTCTCAAGAGGATGATTGCTTGTTTGGTCACGTCTCATCATATCATCGAAAGAGGACAGAGAAGAAGTGTTTCAATGGCCAAATGATTCCCCATCTTCACAGCATCGAAAGGAATTGCTCTTGCACCAGGAGAGACTTCGAGTGGTATGTTCACTATGCACAGTCTGCTTTTATGAGCTAACATTGTTTTAGTGACTTCAATTATCAACGACAAACTGATGGCTCTTGTGCTCTTGTACCTGGCTTTACTCCTTACGACCATTCCTTGATTTGTAAGGAAGATGAGAGTCGCATTGAATATGACGATCCAACCGGCTATCGTCGTATTCCGCTCTCTACCTGTGTAGGAGGCAAAGAGTTCGATAAAAGTGTCCCTCATCCTTGCCCTGGTAAGGGAGAGCAGTTTAAGAAGAAGCATGGAGTTTCCGCGATCGGCATATTCTTTATCATCATTGTATGCATTGGTGTCGCAGCAGGTGTCGGCTGGTGGGTGTGGACAAACATGGGCAACTTCGGGCAGATCAGACTAGGCGAGCAATGTAAGGCCCCCCTGTTCACTTCTCCCTGAGCATTTCAAGTTCTAACAATCTAGCCGCAGCATCGGATCTCGAGCCCCCCTACGTCAAATATCCGAAGTTAGTCCTCGTAGCCATAGTCATGGTAGCTACGGGAGCTGCAGCATTAGCAACCAGTCTGTGGCGCGATGCCAGAACGACTTTTGGTGGAAGCAGACCTGCGCGCTTCACGACCCGGGATAGCTTTGCGAGAGGAAGAGGTGATTATGCGGTCGTTGACGATGACGAGGGAGAGCTTCTGGGCGACGAAAGTGATGAAGAGGTTTGATCCTCCCGCGATTCGGCGTATGAAATGAACATAGGGGCTGGATGTTTGTATGATGGATACGGTAGACGGGGAACAAGCCCCGATTTTGTGATTATAGATTAGGCGTATGATTATTAAACCCGTTTTGTATACCAGCAAAAGCGCACATCGATAGATTCTTGAACGCTCTTGCTGATTTTCATGGTCTTCTTCGCTTGACATCTTTCTTCGCTTGACATTTGGTTGCTTTTAAATCAACAAGTATACTTCCATCTGAACTCAGGATGGCTCAAGTCAAGGTCCCGAATCTCCTTCTGGCTGGGACCACGCAGCACCGCTTCAGCATCCACCTTCGAACGCTGCTTGTTGTTGATCCTCATCCAGATCATCATCATGGGAGCAGTGATGAGAATAGTCGTCGACGTAGCTAAATTAAAACCGTTTCTAATGGGATAAATTGGCGCATCAAAACGCAAGAACGATCAGGTGCAATTAAGGCGGTACTGCATGGAGCTGTTGCGAAACGAGCAAGTCCAGGGGATAAATTGTCTTGATAATCGTGGGTGCGAAAAAGCCGAGTCCTTCGACAGTGATGTTCATTAGTAGAAAGCTGAAACCGGTTACGATAGTCGTAGGGTTGAATACTCCTCGAGAGGTCTTCTTCATATCGAATTTGCCCAGGACTTTTGTCGTGGCTACCCGTTCATTCATCACTCGTTTGGCGGAATATCCAAGGGCAAATCAGGAGTACTGTACTTGGGGAACCTTAGGTAGTTTAGATACCTTAGGTACCTTTGGCGAAGAAAATGGTGGGCAGCGGCGAGTGACTTTTGGGTTACAGTACCGGGGGGTAACGAAGTATTCGTAAGGCCTCGGCCACTGCTACTGTACTGAGGAAGGCCTGGGTCCCTGATGATTTACTCCGAGCCGAGCATTCTGGCAGGAGCATCCAGGCATGGTAGGAATTGCAAAAGACAGTATGCGATCATCTCATAAACGCAACACTTGTTTTCTATGAATATGCGGTTCTACTCACACAAACAACGTGCACCTGGCCTGGTGTTACGAGCCCCTCGATATTCCTTCATTCCTCGTTATCACCAGCAATGTACCCGGACGATGTCTGTCACCCCACCACCACCACCAGCGCTCCGACAGGCGATGGAAGATGGCTCAGGTAAGACTCTGATACGAATAATTGGGAAGAGCGTAGCATTCAGTAGCTTACTCAAAACAGAAGTAGGGATTACAGAAGAGGAGCTGTATCAATATCGTCGATACAGATGGCTGTGCGCATGCGTTCCCCCCCTAGCTCACCACAATACCTCAATGTCGTCCTAGATCGGATGAGCCTGAGAAGCTTGCTATACGCTATCGTCGATTCAACCTCGATGCACTCCTAGATGTGGCCATTAAGACTGCTGGTAGTGGAGCTAGATCCTGTAAGACCTCTATTCTCAATTTACTTTTGCTATCGATCCAAAGCACGAGGGGTCGCATGTTTACTGATGCTCGTTCGATGATAGGTACAAAAGTATTGAAGTGCATAGAAGGCCAGTTCAACAAGGCATTTCTCATTACGATGGACAATGGTGTTGAGGTTCTTGCGAAAATTCCTAACCCAAATGTTGGATCGGCATTCTTTACAACTGCATCTGAAGTTGCTACACGAAACTTTGTGAGTAGACTTCGCCCGATCTGCATTTAATTCAAAGTCCAACGTATATTCGGCAGGTGCGGGAGGTTTTGAACTTTCCCGTTCCCCGTATACACACATACTCCTTGGATCCACTCAATCCAGTAGGCGTCGAATATATCATAGAGGAGAAAGCTAGAGGCAAGCCTTTAGGTAACTTGTGGCGCTATTGGTCTCGAGAGTCACAACTAGATGTTGTGACAGAGCTTGTGGATTTGGAGGCAAAGCTTGCATCCGTGTCGTTCCATAGCCATGGTTGCATATATTACAAGGACGATCTGGAAAGAAAAGGCCTGCGCGCTCCAAGCCTTGAAGCTACGTACAATTCCAATGGCAATCCTTCGAAAGAATTCGACCCATTACATATCGCAAAATTTGCCCTTGGACCCTTGAGTCAACCAGTACTTTGGGAAGGGCAACGGGCAACAATGGCTTTACAGCGAGGTCCCTGTATGTTCGGCATGTTTATTTGACCTGGTAAACAACTAACTTGGTAGGGCAAAATACTGTCGACTACATGCTGGCTATGGGCCTGAACGAGATACAATGGACCAGGACCTTTGCAACGCCACAGATGAATTATTGTCGTCCTGTAGACACGCCCGAACTACCGGAGGAATACGTTTCACTTCTAGAACGATATCTCATCCTCGTTCCCCACTTAACCCACATTTTCCCTGAGGAGTTGCATTCCAAAACGCTTTTCCTCCAGGATCTCCACCTGGACAACATATTTGTTGACCCAGATACGAAGAAGATCACTAATATTATTGATTGGCAATCGACCGCGGTGTCCGGAATACTTTTGCAGTACAAGGTTCCAGCCATGCTTCCTCCTCCTGGTGGATACAAGAGCATACCAGAATCGACGTCGGATGGGATAAAGAGAGCAAATGGCTCAGTTGAGAATGATGAAATTCTCAGTCGCTATCAGGACCTCACCCGTTCCAAAAACCCTCTCCGCTGGGCTGCAATCAACCACCTCCACAAGTCGACTTTGCAAGCTGTTTCCCTGGTTTCTGGTGCATGGAGTCGGAATGATGTATTTTCCTTTCGGCATGCGCTGATAACTATTGCGGCTCACTGGAAAGATATCAATCCTGACTCAATACCATGTCCGATAAGCTTTACCGATCAAGAATTGTGGCTCCACAACGAAGAAATGGAGCTACTAGAAGAGCTTGGAACCGTGCTACACTTACTTCAAGATCAGAACCTGATCTCGGTCGGTGGTATGGTTCTACGCAGTGACTACGAACGAGCTCACGCCGTGAATATACACCTTAAGAAGATGTTATTGGATATGGGTGAATATGAGCAGCAAAAAGCTTTATATGAGAAGATATGGCCGTACTGAGTGCTGGGACAACTTTTCTCTGAAATCCTCCACTCCGATTTTACGAATCTGTTTGCTTGCGATACCGTCTTTTTTTTACGCGATGCAGAGCTTAGCCAGTACCTAGAAGTCTCGACCTTTCTGATCTCAGAGATGGCGCGTGACGCGACAATGCTCAATTTAGAGTCTGCGGCACTGACACTTACTTTGTCGCCTATACCGAGGAAAACGTAACAATTGATTACTTTTTTTTACGCACTGTACTACAGTTCACGCCTGCGTGCCATAGATGCAGTCGTGCTTTGAGACCCTTTGAAATTCCAGCATCGTGCCATGCCCTCTTATGCCGAGCTTCCGCGCAACGCTATTGTTTATCAATGCTGGTGCTAAGCGAAGCGAGGCATTGTTTCTGTACTGTAAAAACACCTCCAGGTCAAAGACATGAAAGCCATAGATAGGACGTTTCTGCGTCAATGCATCCAGACAGACCAATTTGGCAAGCTTCCATAATAGAGGCATCTACTCATCCCTCTCTACAATTCTTGACATGCTGGAACTTTACCCCGCCATCATGTGTTTCTTATCGCCAATTCGCCACGCACGCCGCCTCGGAGAAGCACCACTCTCCTGTCCCCGCCAAAAAAGCATTTAGCGTGCAAGCACACCAGGTGGCTTGTCAACTAATTCAACACCCATGATTGGGTGACAAATCGAATAATCAGGCAGCTGTTCCCTGCTCCGCGGGGGACGAACGACTCTGTTGCAGATCTCCGTGCCGTGGAGGGGAGGGGGGGAGCTCTTATCGCGATATTTTTGATTCGAGCTGTGATAACGGCCTGCTTCTTCCTTCTGTTCTCTCTCCCTCTCGAGGTCTTTCGGGTCATCGGAGCCCTTTTCATTGTCTTTCTCGTATTTCAATTTCTCCTCGTTTCGCCCATTTACAGCTCTGTTGGGCGGGTTGTAATTCGACGTTTGGAGACTGGGCCGGAGAGATGTCTGATACTGGAGTTACGACGAATTCTGTGATGGATTCGGAGCATTTCAGTCCTTATCGTGCGGATGGGAAGCTTTACGGGTTTGTATGTGTTGTTACCGGCGCGCAGCAGCCTGTCGGACAGGCGATCATCAGAGAGCTGGCTGGTATGTTTATGCTTTTACTTTACTTGTGAGCTCGTTTGGATTTGGAGGCTTCGTGAAATTGAAGGGGTCAATTCTGCAAGTGTAACGGGGTTTGGTTATCCGTACAATGTAGACGTGGAACTTTCTGGATTTTAATTAGAGACGGAAGCAATGGGAAATGATAGAGACCTTGGGAGCCTTTAATGCTGATCTCGATTGTGACATCGCGGACTTGAGTGCAATGGACACTGACTTGACATAGTCCACGGTGCAGCTTGTATCTATGGTATGTTTACAGTACCAGTACACCTTTCAAGCTTTGGCTCACGATCTACCAGCCTGCGACAAAGGCAACAGCTCAGACTATACATCACTCATCCAAGCTGTCGCCGCGGATAGCCCCAATACCAAGATTATCGGCTATCCATTCAATGTTGCCAAAGAAGAAGAGACACTGGGCCTCATTGACGATGTGCTGAATTCCTGGGGAAGACTGGATGTCTGGGTTTGTTCATCTGGACTCCTCGGCCCTCCTTCACTCGAGGCTACAACGCCTGCAGATCTCCAAAAATGCTTCGAGGCCAATTCAATGGCACCCTTCTTTGCGCTGAAATACGGACCACCAGCTATGGCTAAGACAACGCCGAAACAGGCATATCCTAATGCAGCACCAAAGGAGAGGGAATATGGTAGTATAATCGTCGTGAGCAGCGTGGCTAGCACGTACGGTGGATGCTGGGGACCATGTTATACTATGAGCTCGCATGCTGCATTGGGAGTTGTGAGGGCGGGAGTTGCTGTATTGAAGGGTATGTTGAGCCGAAACTGTCATAGGTGCTGCTGATCTGGTTCAGGAACTGGAGTGAGAATTAATTGCATCTCGCCGGGCCAGATAGATGTTGGTGTTGACTTGAAGAACGTAAGGTCCCCCGTCAATATCCAAACCAGAGAAGTTGCTTACAAGCAGAAGTTCGATATGAGAGGCATGAATGCCCAATTTCCGCCTTCATTCTTACAATCCAAGGAGGTGAGTATTTCCTCAAGGGCCTTCCTCTTGAACTTGAATTTGGTGCAGGCTATCTCAGGGACTGACGTTGGATAGGCACAAAAGAAGGACATCGGACTGGAACGAGCAGGTCTGCCTATCGAGGTTGGTCGTGTAGCTGGTTTCCTTGCTTCTGGGTTTAGCAGCTACGTGACAGGTGCCAATATCGTGGTCGATGGTGGAGCTAGTGTGATGAATCCTTTGACAGTGCCAATATAAGAGTAGCTGGGTATTTAAAAATATTCATGATGTTCGATATAAATTGCTTGTCCATCTCGGAGTTCTTTGCTGTGTTCCAGACTTTGTTTGAACTTTGACGGGACTAGGCCTCCATCTCACAAAACAAGGAAAACAAAAAGGAAACGCTGGAACTGCATCCTAGTCAGAAATTATATGTCGTTGTTCATCTTTGCCTCTTCGATTTTACCTCGACGTGTGAAATCTTGTTGACGATAAAACGTCCTTCCTTCCTAAACTGGCTTTGTCGGAATCGGCCGAGGTTTCGTACCAAATTCACAATCCAACTCCTCCATCACGAACCATCTCTTTTCCTTTCTCCACATTCTCTTTCTCTTAACCTTTCTCATATCTGCCACAATGTCACCTCCAGCCCCCGAGCTCTTCTTCTCCAGTAACGAGACTCACGTCTCCCAAACTTGCACGACCTACAACCTCACCAGCGGCCAATTCCACAGCCTCCACAAACGATGCGCCGCCTCCAAAGCCAAGGCGTATTGTCCCTACTCGCGATTTCGCGTCGGAGCTTCGATCCTTACACTTGACGACCAATATATCGATGGTGCGAACGTCGAAAATGCCTCGTATCCTGTAGGGACTTGTGCGGAGCGCGTCGCGTTTGGTAAGGCTGTGACGGAGGGGCACAAGAAGTTCAAGGCTGTGGCTGTTGCGACGGACATCTCTCCTCCTGCGAGTCCGTGTGGGATGTGTAGACAGTTGTGAGTCCTGCCATCTCTGTTGTGTTTCTTAAGGAAGTGTATTCAAGGCTGGGACCTGGCGTGGTGATTGGGAAATGAGGGCCTTGGAGGGGTTAATAAATTGAACAAGGGGCTAATTAGACATCTGCAGTATCCGCGAGTTTTGCGAGCTGGATATACCAATACTCATGTTTGATAAGGATGGAGCATATGTGGTCATGAGACTGGAACAGGTACGTTATCTCTAATTGGTTTTGCAAACAGTTATTAATACTAGACAGTTACTTCCAATGTCCTTCGGACCTGAAGCGCTGCCTCCTCCAGGCTCTGCAGGGGCACAAGGCTGACAGAGGCATGCATTTGAAATGGTAATGACGGCACGCAACTGGAATTAGAGTTTGAACAGGCGTTACCAGGATGCATTAGAGAAGGTTTTTCATACTAGAAGGTAGAGCTTTTGTTGAAGAACCTCTGAATCAAGGCCTTTCTTAACCAGCAACAGGGCTTGGCATAGCACTCTACTTCTCTTCGCATGATATTCGAGACTTTCGTGCCACTGAACACATCTTCTCTGTAACTCCCTTGCTCAATGGCCATGACCTTGAGCTTCTAATCATCACAATATCTTGATACTCGTTTGTAGTCTCTCTAAGTATCGAGAAGCAGGAAGGGGTTGTGGTCTGGCAGGCGAGCCAAGCGCTCAAGGAGCGAACTGCCCTGTTACCTTTGCCGCCATCACTTCTTCACACCCGCATTTCGCCAATATGACAAGCCCAGTAACTCTCTCTGTTTTGTTTATTTATGTTGGGTTCGTTTGTCAACAGCTCCTCGGGTCATCTTTGTGTTGAATACAAATCAGTTTGCAGTGAGAATATTCTGATCAATTTGTGCTTGCTGATACATACAAATACTACACGTGAAATAGCTAAATACAAGATTGTAATCTTTCTCCATTTGACAACGTCTCTTTTTGCCAGCTCCACTTTACCTATTGATGCCATGCATCCAAACCTCCTGCTCGACCCTCGCCGAAAAGGTACTAACAGCCAAGATCGCCTGCATCTGCTCAATGCTGACGTACAACGTGGTTCTAGCCACCCACCACCTTATACCTTCGGTACAAGGCGGGCTCGTCAAGCTACCCTCATATGTCCAGAAATCATTGAACATGTTGACTTCTCGGATAGCTTCCAAGATATCAAGATTCATTGGTATTGTCTCCTGGGAGTTGAAGCTTGGGATGGGGTTTTTGGTAGGCCGGACAGTGCTGTTGCCAATCTGACCGAGCATCTGGGAGAAGAAGACCGAGTCTACGTTGCCAGGGTCGATACGAATAGCAATGACACCGCGCTCTTTGCCAGATGCATCGGCATGAACGAGATGCAGCTCTGCCTTCGAGCGATCACCTTGCACGGAATGATCGGCCGGAGAGTGGATGTGAAGTCCTTTAAGATAAAGTGTCGTGTTGTCGTAGCTCATTGCTGGCCGGCTGGTGAGACTGGAGTTGGAGGAGGTGGTGAAAGCTGGTCCATATCCCCAATTTGACAGAGAGCCAGGGACGGCGGAGTAAGAAACTGTGTCGAAGTTGGGGCTGTGGCTTGTGGAAAGGCCTTGAGTGATCATCAACTGGATGGGAGATTGTTGAGTGCCTGTTTGGCAAAGGGTGTAGTCTAGGTCTTGTCAGTGACTGCATGACTTTAGATGGTGGAGTGCATACTCTCGTTGATCATGCCCCAATCGTAAGACGCTTCATAACTCCAGTCTTGCTCCCCACCAGCCCTTTTATTGAGACTCTGACCACGAGCAGCGAGGCCATGTTGCGGGCAAGCAGTTATGCTGGGGATAGCAGCGATAATGACCAATAAAGAAAACATGATTAGATTGTCAATACTGAATGTTGCTTAAACCACTACAGCTCAAAAACACTTGGATGACAGCGGCAGTAACAGAACTTATACTCACGTCTTGAACAAGTTCCAAGGCTTCACGAAAGCTAATCTCATCCCGATCTTGAGTGTAATCTTAAATATTTTTGACATCTTGCCAGGGAGCCTCGTCTGTATGCTCGCAAAGTCTTGCTGCTGATCTTGGCAACGCGTATACCATTGAAGTCTCGCCAAGCTCAGATATAGAGAATAAACAAGCGTTAAAAGTCAAATCTTGCCGACCTGTTGGAGTCGCACCATCACAGAAACTGGACTTTCACTTTTCTGGGTATCCCCCGCTCTTGGCGTTTGTGCGATGCTCTGTCCCGGTCAACTCACAAACCCTGCTTGTATTGATGCCGATCTTGGCCATTGCTTACCTGCCAAGAAGAAGTTATCGTCGCATGGAGACGAAATGGTGAAAATGCCGCAGTGACAAAGGTCTGGAGCGGCAGCTAGACAATGGAAAGGAAGTAAATCCTGCCCGAATGGTGGCATAACATGGATGTGCTATGAGGGGCAGAAAATGCCAATATAGGTTGACACCAGACTCCTGTCTTGTCCCTCCGGTAGACAGAGAACAATAGGAGAAATAAGAAGATGACATCGGAGCAAATATCCAGCTGCCTAGATAGGAAAGGGTCCTCATTCTGTTTGAGACCCAGCAGTCCAGCTTGGTACGATCTGCTAAAAAGGATGACTTGAAATTTTGGATATTTGGCGTAAGGATTCAGGGTTAAAAACGAGTCAAGTATTTAAAGAAAGCTTGGGAAAACTCTTTACATTCTCTTGAAGCCCAAAGAAGGGGGACAGGAAAGCTCAAAGAGAAGTCGCTGAACTTACCAGCGCCAAGCTATAGGGATGTTGGAGGTAGATTTGGAAGGCAAACCTAAATCATTGGGAGGAATGGAAGTTGAACAGGGCTTCCCTGTGAGATTCTCGCATGTCCGTATCACGAGCCTCACACAGTCCACTGAGCTTTTCTTGACGACATCGTAGCAGCATTCGGTGAAAAGGAGCAAGATTGGAAGGTGACGTCGCTTGAACCTGTCAGATGGTGTTGAGGAGAAGAAAAGGAGGAGATTGTAAAGGACAGTGATCTGCCCTGCCCTGCCCTGCCCTGCCTGAGTTGCCGGCCGGTGGTATGGGCTGAACACCTCCGAGACATTCAGACCGGACTTGCGAGAACGCCAGCTACCTTAGTGTCTCAGCAACGTCAAGCCTTGCTGCCGTGCTTTGGCTCGTCTTCGTGTTCTTTCAGTTTCTATTAGCAACGAAACGCCTACCTTAAGATGCAATCGAACAGGATTCTTCCGGAGTAAATTACCTACCCGAGCTACCATAGGTCCTCAGCCGCTCTAACTCCTGAGATAAGAAGTCCAAGGCTCAGCGCAATCAAGTCCTCGTCAGTCTCTCCCAGCTTTGCACTGCCTTCGATGTAACAGTTCCTGCCACGTCGTTCTTTCCGTTCCGCCGATGGAGATGTTGGCTGACGGATCGCATCGTATCGTATCGTATCGTATCGTATCGTATTGTAACCCCAAGAACATACCTTAAGCACCATTTGCGTCTTTTCGGCCGCTTGTTGGTAGCCCGGCAATTCGCAGACTCGCATGTCTTGTGTTGCCAACCTGTTGGGCTACTTGGATAGTGCCGTGGCATCTGCAAATCGCAAAGTCCGCCTACCTGTCAAAGTCTTGTTGCCTTTTACTACCTCGCACCTGCCGAAGCAGTGAGATAACGACAGAATGTAAGGTACCTAGGTAGGAGCAGCCGTTTGCACCTTTGCGGATAATCCGCACGGCAGATGAACAAAGAGGTACGAACCCTTCCTTCCCCCGCTGTCTCGATATTCGAAATTTGCTGTATTTCCTCATAGCACTGAACACTCTGCTTCCTTGGTGCCACTGCCCTTTGAAATGCAGCTCTATTCTGTCTTTGAATCATACCACTAGGACTGCCTGTACCTATCTTCTGCATGTGTTTCACCGTCTCTGAAACAAACTTTTGTACCACCTCTTCCCACTTCTGTAATTTCCTGGTACCACATAAAACTGTGATTATTAGCTGCAAGGTGCGTAGGTGCAGCTGTACCACTTGGAACCTGCGAGGACCCGACACGGGAAGCAACAGGAGAGGGTCAACCCGTCCGCTGAAGAGGGGACTTTCGTACTTCTTCAAAGGCATTTTATGCACTTCGACCGATCTGCTTTACAAACGCAGCCAAAGAACGGCATATGCCTTCTTTATACCAGGTGCTCAAGGGAACATGTCAGAGGTGCACCATGAGGATGGGTAAGTGCCTGCCTCTGCCTACGTCTGAAATGCCTAGACTTGCAACCTATTAGGTATATGAATGTGCTCTGCTTATTCTACGTGTTCTTCTGCCTTGACTTGGTTATTCGAATCCCTTGGAGACGTTGCCACAGACATATATGCGGCCCGGTGAGGTTTGTTTATGTCGAACATACTCTCCAACGTTTCCAACGTTGGGACTTCATCACCAACCAATTAGAACTCCCGTCAGCCAAATATAAACAGCATCACGAGATCTTACGGATGCCGGCTTGATGCCTCGTTTGCTCGCTTTGATTGAGATCAGGCAGCCTGCCTAGTATATCGTCGTGCCACGTGCCGCTGGAGGTGATTCGGCTAGCTCCCAGCCTCGTGCTCGACGATAAAATCCCAATTTCTCTCCACCAACAGCGCGTTCTATTTACAACAACACACACACATTCGTTTTCCCCCTTCTTGGTACAAGACAACCTCCTCGATCTTTCTCGATCGCCTTACGTATCATACTCTTACCTTACATACCCTCACTTCCAACTTGCAATTCGTCTTCAGACAAAATGCGTACCTCTACTCTCCTCACCTTGGGCGCCGCCTCTGGTTTGGCCATGGCCACAGTCATGACAAACACCTTCTTCCAGACCACTACAGTCACCGTTGTTCACTGTGAGCCAACTCACACTGGTAAGGCCCCAGCCATTCTCTCAATATTCACCGTTTTGCCGCGTTCTCCATCCAGCCGCGCCCAGTTGTTGACTTCACCTTTACGCGACCTTGGCTAACCCGACAACAAACAGACTGTATTGGAGGCAGCGTTACCGTCCTCACCACCGTGAGCTCAACTGAGTGCCTCACTACAGTCAGCTCTACTCCAGCCCCAGTTGTTGAGACTTCGCCTTCAACCCCAGCGCCAGTCGAATCGACCCCCGCTCCAGTCCCAACCACATCTCAGGTCTCAAGCTCGGCCGTTGAGGTTCCAAGCACCACCGCTGAGGCTCCAAGCTCGACCTATGTCCCAAGCTCTACCGTTGAGGTCCCAAGTATGTATTCCTTTTGACCTTTGACCACCTTTTGCGCCAAAGACAACTTCGAGCTCCGTGAAAGAATTGTGATGCTGACTCTACGAAGGCTCCACCGCTGTTACCGACTCCGCTGAGGGCGTTCCAAGCTCGACCATCACCGCTAGCATTGTGACTGGTTCCACCGAAGTCGTTTCCTCAACCTTGGCTACCGTTCCCTCCGAGAGCTACGTCCCAGTTACCACTCCAGCCTACAGCAACACCTCTGAGCCCGTCGCTTCGACCAGCTCTCCTACAACCACCACAGCTATCGTAGTTACTACTCCAGCTAGCAACTATAGCCCCACCGTTCCTGCTCCATCTTCTACGCAGACTGGTGTAAGCGGTGCCAGCAATGTGGTTGTCCCTGGCTTCACCTTGGGCCTCCTCGCTCTTGGTGCCTATCTCTTCGGATAAGCTCCTCAATATTTCGATCTCTGGTCGTGCACATGGACGGAAATCAAAGGGGGGTATATGTATTGGGAGGTTTTCGTGTAAGTTATATGGGGATACCTAATGGATGGTGCCATTCTCTCTTCTGTCACTTTGTTGGTCGGAATCCTAATGGAAGGGGAGGGGTTATTGAGATATTATTTGCAGAAGCTTGTTGTTTGTTGAAGGCATTTTGAGTCGCACGGTGGTCAATTCTCCTATCTAGCTGGCTTTTTGCTGAGCGTGGTGGTAGATTATGGCATCGTTGCACAGGCTCTTCCTGAATGCTTTAAATATGGAGAAGTAAATACAAAATACAAAAACACTACAACCCATTATACATTAACCTCACTTGATGACTGCAAGAAACGGTCATGGTGTACTGCGTCGCTCTTTATTCCAGGCCCCAAGTAATCCTTGCTGTTATATGACTTAGATCCCTAGCTAGATATCTCAATGTACGCTCAGTCTGTACAACAAATCCCTTAACAATCCGCCACGAAGCTTTGTGTATGACTTCTTGACCGATCAACGATCTATCGATCTATGGAGAAATAATTGACCAGAGTATAGACGCGCTGTCGATAGTGGATTTCTCGGAATGGAAGCCGATGCCGTGAAGAGTTCCTTGAGATTCTCTGATATGGCCAGCAGTCCAATTCTGCTTTCCATGTGTAATTGAGCTAGAATATAAGTAAGAAGACCTCGAATTTGGAAAAGTAGAGAGATTGCAAACAATACCAGAGTCCAGGAATGAAAGTCTATTTGCAACTATTCTATCCGAAACGCCCGAGGTATCAAATCCAAACAACTCCCACTATCTAGAATATTCTACATCACAAGTTGACAGAAAACGATATCAATTTCATAACTCTTCTTCCAGTCACGGTTTGCAGACTAACCGCTCAGTCTGTCCTCAGTGGACTTGGCGCCTCTCTCCACTATTCCCGATGCAATGAGTACTTGTGTACATGTGCTACCACAGTGTATCGTTTAAATACCGACCCGCAGCAGCCTTTCACTAATATTTCCCGGCTTGCCGTCAACATAATCAAATCCAAGCAGCATGCGATGTTGGCTCTGGTCCTGCTTCGTACCAAAACTTTCAAGTTTGTCCAGGATAGAATCCTGTCGACGTTCGAACTGTTCGAGCTTGCCTGAAACAACCTGGGAGGCAATGGTAACGTTCACAGCAGCAGGATAGAGTGGCTGTGATGCTGTACTTGAGAACTGCAAGGCTTGATTTTGCTGAATAGCGTTGTGGTTGGGTAACCCTTGGATCAATGGTTGCTTCGTATATCCGATTGTGCTTGGGCAATGCGATCTTCCAACGGAGAGATTTGAGCTAAACAAGCGCAGGATCGACGCCATGATGATAGCCAAATCCATAACGAGGTGCGAGAGCACTTCCATTGCCATGTCGACTTTCACCTCCATTCGCGTACCATTCTTTCCTCCAGCCTCTACCTCCATCAGCCCCTCCGTTTCCACCCAAACCGCCGTATCGTTGACCTCTCTTCCCATCCCAGACTCGACTTCTGCTACATTCAGCACTCGAACCTCGATTCCAGTCCACGCTTTCTCGTCGAGGTCGCCTGCCTCTTCCCCGAACAAGGTGATACCTGTCCCGCTCCTCCCTGATACCCTCTGCCTTTCCTTCAGATCTCTCCTCATTCCGCACAAAGCTCATCTCATCCTTCCTCTCCCTGTCCCCGATAACCTTCGTCAATGTCTCAACCATTCCAAAAATATCCCCTTTCAGTACCGCAAGATCAACGTTCCACTCCGTCTTCCTTTCTCTCTCTCTCTTCTTCCTCTTTCCTGAACCGCTGCAGCTCTTCCTCATCCCTTTTCCTCTTCTCGGCCTCTGCTTTATTCGCTACCTCGTGACCAGCATTCTCACTAGCATTCGGTGGCGGATTGACCATCTTCTGCAAGTTGCTGGTAAACTCCATGTCCGATTCGATCCGTCGTTGGATTTCTGCATATTGATTCTTGCTAACGAGCTTTTGAGCTTGTGCTGTAGCTTCTGCTTCTTGCCAGGCGAGAGTGAGGTTGTTTCTCTCTTTCTCTTTGTCCGCTAGTGAAGGGTTTGCTGTTTGAGCTTAAGATGGCGAAGGTAAGCCAGGCCAAATTGGAGGTTGGTACCCTCCCCATGTAGCAATGGGATGTTGCATGTGAGAATCAGGCGGGGGAACTTGTGTCCACTGTAGCACCGGTACATTCACAGGCGGTGGAAAGTGGGTGGTGTTCATTGCGGCAACAATGGCTGAGGCTGAGAGAGTTTGAGGTTGGATGTCCTTGGTGAACTTAGTGTGTTTATTGGATGATTTGGTTCTCTTAGAGATGTAGTGAGGTGGAGCTGGGCTGTTTCGTGGTTGATTGGCCTGGTATGGGCGGTGGACGATCTTCGTGGTCACAACTTTGGGTTTCCGCGATTGCATGGGTGTAGAGCAGGACCGTCGTAGAGGGATGATGCACATCGCACCTCTTGATGAGATGTGAAATGGTAGCAATGATCAATGGAAGTGAGAGTGCAAGATGAGAAGACTGAATGAACTGCTTTCCAGGGGAGAGGTGGGAGGAGACTTGGACAGTGTGCTGCCTTTTCAATCGGGCGGAGAAGAACGAATGGCTTAACTTTTTCCAGAATCAACTAGGAGCTGGGAATATCTTCAGAGAAACTTGTCAGTCACAGACCCGTGACATTAGCCGTCACACCAAGCTCTATAGAAGTGACAATGGTAATGAATGAGAAGATAATCTGAAACGGGACACTGGGACACCTCTCTCTCAGTTCTGCTAAGCTTTTCAGAATGATGTTATCCTGCCATTTGACAATTATCTATGCATCTGCTTTGCAACACGAACGTGGAGTCTAGCATTGTCTAGAATGCACACTCCCGCCAATTTGCGCTTGCTCCGGTTCCAGAAAGCTTAGTCCATTCATGGATTGGCACTGGGTTTTTTTGTTTTCTTTGGAGTGTTTTGCCAAGCCAATTCCAAGCGAAACACCAGCCTTGCCAGGCCATTACACTCCACAACATAATCGTAAAAAAAGAGAAATTTTGTGTATTACAAGTTTCTGGAACTAGCTGGTTCCACAAGGACATTCAAGGCTAACAGGAGACCCGCGTTGAGGTCTTCTCCCGTAGCTTCTGCAAGTATTTCGTACGGACTGGGTAGGTATGTATTCTTTGCCTCCAAGATCTCTGCGTTTCTCTCGCAGGCTACCTCCCATGCAACCTGGGGGCCCCGCGACCGCTTTGCGGAATTTTCTTTTTTGGACTCTGATTGTATCTTGAGCTAGAAACAGAAGCTTCGTTGTCTCCGTGACACATATTCTTGATAACGAAGATCAGGATGTCCATGCACTGTCTCTGCCCACTCTGACAGGTAGAGTTCAAACAGGCAGTCAACTTCTAGACAACCTAGCTTTACGAGGAGCGATTTAGGCTAGTGGAAGCTTCACTGATAGCAGGCTATGCACAGTGGCTGCTATTGTGCAGCCCAGCCAGGCTCCCATCGTTGCGTATGTCACATCAAGACGGAGTCTGATGCTCCAATGGAAAGAAGCTTCAGGGAATGCCCATCGTTTTCACTCATTCGATGACATAGAAGCTGCACCATCTTCTTGTGGCACAAATCTGCGAAATCTTCCCCTGATCAGATCGAACCTTCATGGATTATTGACGGAATCGTGTCTCTGTTGCAGTGTCAGCTGCGTTCTTGACAGAGCTCTACTTCACAGCTTTGATGAGGACTCATTTGCCAGTTTCAACGAGTTTGAAACAATAGCGAGGTGACAACAGTGTCATCATCAGTTATTCCAGGTGCTGAAAAAACCGTAGTCTTACCTCATACCTCTGCTGTTGGGTCAACTTGGATAATCTTGACAATTGGAATGCAATTTAGTCTGAAGCTATATTCGAAGCATGGAAAATCAACAGGAGTCCTTACCCGCCAGGTTGTACAGGAATGGTACCGTGGTCGTGCTGGTCAAACTCTGTCTGATGAACTTCGCCTGAACATATGCTGCACTCTTCCTCATTTACAACGAGTTGTACTTCTGGTGGCTGGAAGACCTGCGCAACGGCGTTTAAAGAGGTTCTGTACGCCTCTCCCAGCAATTGAGGAATCGAATCGAAGGTTGTTCGACGGTCGTGCTTCGAGGAAGGCATCACGACACTTATGACGTCCATCTTTGAAACATTCTGTTGGTCAACAAGTAATTTGCGTTTGGCCGTGCCATCAGGACGAAAGGGAAGGCAGTTGCACTTGCAACTCAGCCATAGTAAGCCAACTTTCAGAAACACCAGGCCGTCCGGTCACAATTCCGTAAGCTAACGTGGCGAATCCGCAGAGCTGGCTGTTTGCTTCTGTCGACAACGCTGGAAAAGGTATATCGAGAGTAATGGGTTCTTTTGCGATGTACTCATCTTTCTTACTCTCATGGCTGCTCCGAAGGTCAGTGTCGTTGATGGAAGTTGGAACCCAAGACGTTCAGCCGAGGCGCTGACCTCACTGCCAATCATTCAGATAAGGATAAACCAGGGTCAACGGCCATGCCACGACATATTCATGCATTGCTGGGAGCTTTGTTGGTCGATACCCTAGGTAGTGAATTCTTTTGCTTAAAAGTAAATGACATGCGCTATGAATAATATTTGCACAGTCAGGAATCCCCCACGCAGCACCTACCTATGCGTTGGGCGGATCCTACCTAGGGATGCTCTCTCCTAATCAACCGCGGTCAGTCAACAGACAACACATACTGAAACAAAGTGCCCGATTTACATCAAGACCACGAGGAACGTCCATCGTCCTCTCCGAAGTCCGTTACATACCCGCAGTAAAACCACAGCAGCAAACACAATAGCAAACAAACCAAAATGTCCGAATCGGCCCCCAAGTCAACGTACTCCAACGACCCCGCGCTCTACCTCTACACCTCTCTGACCTCCGGGTCCTCGCACATCGTCACCGCTACCTCGCGCATGGAGACAATCTTGAAGGCAAATCGCATCCCATTCAAGGCAATCGATATCGCTACAGATGAGAAAGCACGCATGCTCTGGGGCCGGAGAGCAAGGAAGGATGAGTCTGGCCGGCAGAGGAAGATACCAGGACTCGTACAAATGGGCCTTGTCGTAGGGGTAAGATACAGCCCTCCCCAGTTTCAGATACAAATGGCTAACTAGGCTAGGATCTTGTAGAAGTTGAGGACTGGAACGAATATGGAGAACTGAAGCAACATGTTACTATCGTCCCTGTCCCTGGCGCTCCAGTCGCAAAGGTTCTGCCCAAAACCACAGCCGCGCCCGCAAAGGCTCCAGTTTCACAGGAGAACAAGAAGCCCGAATCCTCAACAACAGAGACAGCGAAAGCCTCCGAAAGTGCGAAATCACCTACCACAGAATCTGGTCCTGCCCTAGCTTTGAGAGAGATCGGCCAGCAAGCTGCACAGAAAGCAAAGGAGGGCAAGAAGAAGGTGGTCGAGACATTCAGTGGTGTTGGGCAAGCAGAAGCACCCAAAGAGCCTAAGGTCTCGGAGGAGCTAAAAGATGGAAAGAAGACCGAGAAAGCTATTCCAACTCCTGTCGCTGTACCAGACAAGTCCGAGAAGTCGATCGACACACACACTGTGGATAGTACAGCGTCGATTCAATCGCCCACATCAACAGCCTGGAAAGGAGCACTTGACAAGAGACACACACCTCGAAATTCGGTTGACAAAATCGCTTCAATACAATCACCAACATCTACAGCCTGGAAGCCAACGGACGTCAATCCCCCAATCTTAACGCACAGAGGATCTTCTGTTTCTGAAGCTTCAGCCGAGGAGATCAAGAAGATTGAGGAGGCAGAGAAGATTCCAGAGGAAGACGAGGAAGAGGAAGAGGACGAAGAAGAAGAATCGTCGTCTGAAGAGGATTGATGCATGAATGGATCTATTGGCTTCGGAGTTATAGCTGTATCCAATACCATTTTGTCCAGTTGCCGGTTCATGGTACTTTGGATTTTGAAATCCGAACTCTTCCTGGTCCCCGAGTCACAGTATTTGTAAGTCGATTCACAAGAGCGATGGCAGCTGCCCCCAGTTCTGGTTGGACCTCATCTGCAGGGACTCACTGCTTGGGCTCCAATTATTGCGCAGATCCAACGAACCAGCTCATCGCAGCCGTTTCTACCACATGTACCGCAAACCACCTTCAATTCCTCTTTTCATTAGTGTCTGCGTATTTTACTGCTCTTTGTTACTTCCTGAACCATTTTGCATATCTGGGAGTGGTTCAAGTGTCAACCGCATCCGGCCATTGCACTCCAGTGTCTTTAAGTCGTCCATGAACAATGGATCCCAAGGACTCTTATTCTTCCCCAAACCTGTGTACTTAAATATGCTAGATTCGATTTACTATTTTCTTCTCAATTCATTATCGTCGTACTGTTATCCGGCTCAAGTCCTGCTTCAAGAAATATCGCCAGAATGTCAAGTGATACTGGCTCAGAACCAGAGCCTTTAGAACCTCCCCGTACACTAAGTACCAACGACTTAACCTACGGCGTAGAGCTAGAATTCGTATTTGCATTCCACGAAGACCTAATTGCGTTTCCCAGCAACGCAGAGTATAAAATTGTCAAGAACCTGCCATATGGCACACGAGCACTCTCAAGATTCAGCAGAGTCAACCCAATATTCTCGCCTAACAAGATTTACAACAGCTGGGGAGTCGAGTCTAATGTTCTAGATCCTTTTACAAAAGAGAGGCTCAGCCCTTGGAGGAAAGAGCCGTTACAGATTGTAGCAAATATTCTGAAGCAGAATATTCCAGCATTTGCAAACGCGAGTGCGTCGAGAGATCTGAATATCTTGGATACATTGGATACGGATAATAAGAAGAAACTGAACTGGGATAATAAGAAGCAGTGGAAGATTACTAAAGATCATTCGGTATGCGGTGTGGGATCGGAGAATATAAAGAAATGGCTTCCAGAGAAAACAGTGCAGCATGCGAAATGGGATTCGCTTGGAGTTGAGTTGTAGGTATTGGGGCTTGTACTTTCTTTTTATCTACTCTCATCTTCATTTGTCTAGAGCCATGCATTTTCTTATTCAAGTCTGTCCTCTATGAAAATGCTGACATTTCTTACCTAGAGTATCACCCATACTCAACTCTAACACTGCCCACGACAAAATCCGCATCTCAGAAATCGTCAACGCCCTCACCCGCAAAGAAGCCACTCAAACCGGCGCCTTCATCACCAACCAATGCGGCCTCCACATCCACGTCCAAGGACCCTCAGCCGCCGAATTCCAACATGACCTCAACATGAACGAAGACGACGCCGAGTGGCACAAAGCCAAAGTCTGGCGATACCTCGCCCTGATCCTCCTCGTATACGAGGAAGAAATTGCTCGACTGCACCCACCATGTCGACGACCCGGTCATCCAAACACAGAGTACCAGTTCTCCAGCAACAGGCTAGGGTTCATGAAAGAGGATCTCGGGAATATTTTCCCCAATAGACTCGTTGGGCCTGCAGTCAAGACCACGATAGATGATTGTATAGGGGTGGACTGCTCCACGACAGCTATGCGCAAGAAAGCGTCTATTCCTCAAATCCGCGAGGGTCTGAGTAAGTACTCAGACATGGACGTCGTGGCGCTGCTCAACTGGCCGCAAACTCCTAGGACAGGCGGGAGAGAGAAGATAAACAGACACCTCGGCGACAAAGACCGCCAGGTCAACCTCACCTATCTAATGCGCACGCCGGACCTCCCTCAAACCGTCGAATTTAGACAAGCGAAAGGGTCGCTTAATGCTGAGGATATAAACCACTGGGTGGACTTTTGCATCGGGATTGTACGCCTCGCGTATCTGTATGCTGCTGATCCTGAGAAGTTTCGTGTTAAGAACTGGGAGGATATAAAGTTGCCTGGTGGGGGATGGGAGAGAAATCAGATAGATGTTTTTGATCTTATGAGGGATATGAAGTTGAGTGATGAAGTAATTACGTATTGGGAGGAAAGGGTGGCGAGGTGGATGGCATATACGAAGGGGGACGAGAATGATAGATTAGATGATGAGGTTCGGCCGCAAGGTTTTGTGAACCTGGAAGTGGGGGGTTTTGAGTAGCATGTCGGAGTGTGGTTGTATTGGATAGAAATTTGTTTTGTTGTTTAGGAGTCTGTCTTTGAGGATCTTGGTTCGCTTTCTGGTTCAGTTTGGAGAGATACTGGCGTGGAGTATGTACAATCGTTCTGGATACATTTATCATACCTTGGATGGCACTGCAGATAGCAAAGCCTAGTATAGATATCCAGGTCAAGAAAAGCGACTTCGAGTATGCTAGGTTACAGGTTCAAGGAGCGGAGTCAAATTTGTCCATTGTCTACTAGGTACGCAGAGGAGAGATGCACAAACGAAACCCCGAAGTGATTATCACCACACGCCATCCTATTCAACGCCAGATTACTAAATCTGCTAATCTATTGTAATCACAGCCAGACACTACCCATCCCCGTCGTCCCTTGGGTCCAAGCCTTCCCACAACCTTATCATCAAATCATCGCATCATTCCCCTCATCCAATCCGTCAACCAAATCCAACCAATTAAACAGGGTTCCGTCCCTCAAGTTCCTTTCCATTATTCACAAAGGCTTCCTAGCCCACCCACTAACAGTCCTCCATCCTCCGCCACAGGCTCTCCCCTCCTCCAAAACCTCGGCCACACTCTCTGCCTTGCCCTCAACAGCACCAGTCTGAACCGCGCATCTTTGAACCCACTTCTCCCAAGCCCAGCCACCGACAATACCACAGATGCTAGCAGCATTATCCGTGCTGCCCGATACCATCGCCTCCAGCTCGAGGTTAACCTCAACTCCCATACTATCTCTTGTAATGACCGACAAATCTTTCTGCTTCCTTGGTGCCACTCCCATGGGTAGGAAGACCCATGCTCTCTTGATTTTGACGAAACCCGCTGTGTTGAGACGAGAGATGAAGAGCTTTGTTGGCGTAGGATCATAGCCAAGAGTCTTCAGGTTGAAGCCGAACTCAACACTCTTAGCGAGGCCAAGGGGTCCGGCGTTGATGATATCGGAATCCATGACGCTGAACTCGAGGTATCCGCCTGGCTTGAGCACACGCATACATTCCTTCAAACACGCATCCCACTCGTCTTGACCGTTTGGTGCCTGCTCTCTCAAGATAGTGTAGATCTCTCGGGCGGAAATGAGATCGAACTGGCTGTCTTTGAATGGTAGCCTGACCAGACGCTCAACAGCAACATTGCGGTGGTTCTTTGGGCCCCGAATGTTGGAGTTGGAGAGTTGGCGGAGGGCTTTGGTGGTAATAGTGTACACCTTTGTGTTTGGGTACTCGGTCGCACAGTGCCATGCCCAGTCACAAGTGGCTTGCCCTCCGAGATCAAGAATACGAGCACGATCGCGAGGAGTACCATCCATCTTTGGTCCCATGGAAGACAAGCGAGCAAGTCGCTTAGCAACCGGGGCAGCGATCAAGCGACCACCGTTGAGAAGCTTGACAGCCATGACGTTCCAGTTTGCAGCAGCCATTTGGGTAGAAGCTTCGTATTCTCTATCGCGCTTGAGCTTCTCTGGATCCTCCGGGGCAATCTCATCACCACGAGCAACATTTGCTGAGAGGCGGCGCTTGGCACTCATTGGAACGACACTGAGTTGGTACTTGCCAAGAAGCTGAGCTCTGTGAGCAGCAGGGAACGAAATGCGTTGGGCTTGAAGAGCTTCGAAGCGAGGAAACCGATGGATGAAGGTGTCTCGGTATCTGGATCGAGCGACAAAGTGCTGAAATGCACGGTAGTAGGCCGACTCTTGACGAGTAAGTTTGGGAAGTGGGCAGGCGATGTCCGTAGAAGTAGACACGATCTCGGAGAAGCGAACAGTCTTGCGTGGCGGGGATTCTTCAACTTGGCTCTGGCTCTTTGTGCTTGCAGCACGCTTGAGCAGAGTAGCTTCATCACCGTGTTCCTCAGTAGGATTGATGAGCTCGGAAAGATACGAGGATTGAGCAGTCAGCCACATGCCAGTTCTGTCCAAGTTGGCGACGGAGACATCGTTCAGCTTCTCGGCGTAGCCAGCAGCATAATCGGTAAGAATCTCGTCGGCGACAATTTCCTCATCCATGGGAGAGAAAATGTTCAGACCGGTGATTGTCTCGTCGGAATCCTCATGCTTGAGTTCCGGACGGATTGTCAAACCGGAATCGAGCTGAGCCAAGTTAGGTCTTGCGGTAGGAAGGCCGTCGGACGTTGTCTCAGAGCTCTCTGAGACCTCAACAATGCGTTCGACAGGAGCCGAAGTCCATGGGGTCTTGTAAAAGTGCTCAGCAGTAGTCGAGGAAGGCGGATGGGCTGAGTCTGGAGTGCAGGCAACAAGATGCCATGTGTGGCGTGCACCCGGAGACAGAGCAGAGAAGAAGCCTCCTGGAGATGGGATCTCCAGTCGAGTAAGACTATTCATTGATCTCTGCTGTTCTGGCGAAAGAATTATGGAGTCGTTCCGATGAATACTGGTGACGAGCGGTGGGAGACTCTGCTGCATCTCTCGTGCGGGCGAGACTTCCGGAGTAATGTGAGTCAATTCAATGACTTGTTCCGTCTGGTGCTCGAAAACATAATCTCCCCCAGAAAGTGCTTGCAAAGTGGCCATAGCAGCAGGTTGTAGTTGAACGCCCCCTCCCCATTCATTTCCATCTGCTTCACTGCTGTTGCCAATGTCTGGAGTTGGTGGAGCAGACATCTGAGCCATTTGGTCGGAAGTGAAACTGCCATCTAGAGATGGTGGAGCGGAGCAAGATGGCACTTCTTGGGATTGGAGATAGGAGAAGATCGCAGGAGACATTGGGACCTTCGGGGGTGGTGTGGGTGGGACTGGTGAGGTCAAGAGTTTGAACGCTGCAACTCCTGGCCATGGGTCGCCTTGAGAGGATGGGATGACAAGAGCAGGCAGAGAACTTAGAGAACTTCTCGTGGTGCTCGAATCAGCAGATGATCTATTTGACTTGGTTGTTGTTTGCCGAGCACTGTTTCTTCGAACAAGATTCTTCCTTCTCCTTGTCTCTTCGTCTGAAGAAACATCATAGAGATCGTCGAACTCAGTGGCCTCGGTTGTGAAGCTATCCCGGGTCCATGGAGCTGAGGATGGTGACGGAGAGATGCTGCCAGCATCTGACGAGTCATCGGATTGTGGAATAGGTGCAGACATGAAATGGTTTCCTCGAGGGGTTGGAAAGTGATCACTGAGAGGCGAAAGCCATTCTGCCATCTTTGGAGAAATATCTCGTCCCCTGTGCACCTGTATGAAGGAGGAGCCTCGCGTAGACTCCACGTCATCTTCTTCAATTATAGTCTTTAGAGACCTTCGTCGCCTGCGAGCCTGCACAGGCGAAGGAGGCCTGTACGTAGTAGCCGGAAGTAGATCTAAAGTACCCATTTTTGTCGAGGCAGTGAGCGCCGGGTGAATGCTGTTGCGTCCTGCTCGATAAGAAAGTATTTTCGGATAATTGGGACGACCAGCGTCGCTAAATTAAATGGTGGTATGGAGTTTGGTAAGAGGTAAGAAACAATTATAAACGATAGACTGCTTCGATCAACGAAGACTTGAGAAAACAGCAAACAACAGCGACGGCGACGGCGACGGCGACGGCGATAACACTGCGGGACAGAAACGAAATGACAAAGAGGTAGTAACCCACTCAAGTTTCCCGGGTGGCATAGATGTTTATACAGCAACCAGCTCGAGATGCCGGCGCGAGGGTATGACTGGCTAGCGCTAAGAGTCCGACAGAGGCTTGGAATTGGCTATCGGGTCCCGGATTGGGCCTGCAGCATTGAGTGGGAGTGGGAGTGGGAGTGGGAGCAGGACGCAGAGCAGCTAGACGCGCTCACTGGGCCGAGTCTATCGTCGTCAGTCAGTAGTCTCCTGTCCTCCATGTCCTTCCTCATCTCATGCTGCGGTGTGCTGTGAAGTCCTGGCTGGCCCCTCCAAGAGACATGCGTGGAGGCCCAGCAGAGAGAGGTTCATCATGCTATTGCCAATGCAGCGTTGACATGCGTGAGACGGCAGCCAATCAAGGCCTGCACTGGGCTCTTATGCGAACCATGGCCGACAAACAATCTCTGTAGCCAAAATTAGCATCGAGGATCGAGGGTTGTTGGCATGGCGCGCGCGAGATGGAGTGGCACGCTGGCAGCAGAGTGGGAGGTGGGTGTGGGTGTGATTGGCGCTGACTTGCAGATGCACCCTGCGAATGACAACCTGCAGCGGCAACCCTCATGAACATCGGCGCGTAGAACGAACTTCGAGAACAACTGCAGCCACTCACATGCAGGAACAAGGGAGGGGAGGCTCAATTGTTCGCTTCCATTCCGACGCCAACCCACTTTGTACTGTGAAATGAAATGGCTGTACGGAGGTATTACTGTACAGTACGGACGGTGTGATGCATCTTGGTGACCCCGGGACAGACCTTCGTCCGGAAATAGATCTGATCCCACCAGGAGAATATTGAAAGTCAAAATAGGGGACTGTGCCGTGGAGAGGCTGGTATGAATGGTGATAGTACGGGGCAATAGTTTGACGTTGGTGGATATTTGTTTTATATTGAAGGTTGGGCGCCGTGTTAGAACTTAGAAGTTGAAAGGGCATTGAAGGTTCCATTAGCGTAGGTAAACGTGACCTTCTTGGGACTTAAGCTTTCGGACTAAGGTACTTACCTACCCTTAGGGATCGAAACAGCAGTTTCCATCACGGTAGAAGGACGCAGAAATTGGATATCACAATGACAGCAGATACCTACCTAGGTAAGTTCCTCAATTGGCAGCTTATTTCTATGTGAGTGTCACGTGCTAAAGCATAATAAGGTACCCTGCAATGCCCTCGGCCGGAAGGAGGGAAGCGAGGGAAGGCTGCTTCAGAAATCTTGTACTGAATCCTCCGGCCTTGTAGGCAGCATTTTCTGCTGACTAGTCAATTAGAACCAGGAGCCGGAGTATGCGTTGTCCAAGTGCTATGTTTCTGCTGGACAATTACCACCCTTCCATTAAGCGAGAGCGGGCACTGTTTATCCAAGCAAACCCACCAACCGAGGAAACGAGTCAAATCAATTTCGCGTCAGTGCGTAGATGCTTCTGAGAAAGTATGCAACTTTCAAACACTAATCACGACAACAATAATTATCATCACATCCAATCAAGGCAGCGCTCTAAACCTGAATACCCAGCTCCTTCCCAATAATATCCGCCGCCTTCTCCCCAACCGTTAACGCGGTATTATTCGTATTCGCACCCACGTTCTCGGGCACCATACTCAAATCCGCAACCTTCAGCCCCTTTGTCCCATAAACATTCAAGCTTCCATCCACCACACCCCCCTTACTCCTCTCCTTCATTGCACAAGTGCCAAGCGAATGCCACGTCGTGTTCAAATTACCTCTAATCCAGTCCTCAATCGCCTTGTCATCTTCAGTGCTGTACTCAATATCCTGGATATTGCCACCCAAGCTACCGCTTTGCAGAGCGGCTTTAGACCCCTCTGGGAATTTCGGGTGTCCGAGTTCGAGCTCGCCTTGGTAGTAGGGAAGACGGCGAGCGATCTCCCGGGACATCTTGTAGGCCCAAATCTGTTTCGCGAGATCGGATGGCGCATTCAGGAAGCCAGTGTCGAAGTCGTAGCCGTTGATGACGTCCTCCTTTGAGTTGATGTGGATGGAGCCGCGGGAGAAGGGGTACGCGGTGTAAGTGCCCATTGTGATATACTGACCCGGTTCGACGAGAGATGGATCTGCGAGGAATGCGTTCACCACACCACAGAGCATGAGAGGGCGTGTGGGGTAGTTGGCGAAGAATCTGTCCCAGTCTTTCTTGAACTCTGGGCCCATTTGGGCGATTTCTTTCTCACTTGGGCGAAGCTTGGCGCACATATCTGATTTTTGTTAGAGCTAATTCGGTAGCATCAAGACAGTCGCGACTCACCGATTCCATTCCAGCCAAGCATAGGATCTTTCTCCCCAAGAGCCTTGACGAAGTCCTTGCGCCCACTGAGTATACCGTCAAGAGTCTCAGCCTCATCAAGATTGGACTTGTAAGGATACAGTAAGAGGTGATGATCTTGATAGCTCTCACCGACGCCTGGAACGTCAGCGACCACTGGGATATCGAGCTTCTTTAGAATTTCAGGATTGCCAACACCAGAGCGTTCAAGGACTTGAGGCGTGCCGAGTGCACCAGCAGTGACGACTACGAGCTTCCTAGCCTTGATAGTCTTATGAACGGGCTTAGAAAGAGCCAGCTCGGGCTGGTGCTCGGCATTGGGCTTATACTCAATGCCTATGGCGCGGGGTGGAGAAGATTCGTCGAACAGAACTCGGACGACCTTGGACTCAAGAAGGACGTGGAGGTTTGGGTGTTGTCCGTCTTGGAGGAGGGGGTGGATATAGCGATGAGCAGCATCTTGTCTCTTGCCATCCGGGCCAACGTATCGGTGCCATTTCTGCCAAGCACAGATAAGTATACCAAGCGACATACGAGATGTGTGGGAGAATAGATACCGAGAAACCTCCGTTGGCCTCGAGGTCTTGCAAATCCTCAATCACGTTGTACCCCATCTTCTTAACAGTATCACAGAATTGTTTCTCACTCTTTCCCCTGTATCCACCATCTGAGATGTGAATCGGGCCGTCGTGTCCGTGCTTGCTCTGGTCGATATTGTCGCCCTTGGGATGATAAGTCTCGAGCTTGTTGCTGAAGTGGTGCATCTCCTTTGAGCTCCAGCCTTCAGTTTCCCAACTATCAAAATCAATGCCTATACAAGTTGAATGTCAGTGTTATACTTCTGAAAGCGAGGGCTGTAACTAACCTTGAGCACGGGTATACATCATAAAGTTGATCGACGATCCGCCTCCGAGCATGCCACCCATTGGCACGATTGCCTCGCGTCCATTGAGATGTTTTGACGGCTTGGCCTTGTAGAATAGTGCAGTCTTGCTGTCTGGAGCGAGGTGGCTCAAGTAGACAGCTGGGTTCGTTACTGTGGGGTCATTGAAGTTGTTGCGGCCTCCCTCGACCAAGAGAATCTTCAGATCTGGATTTGCTTTTGCAAGTCTGCCAGCGGCAACACATGCTGCTGTTCCACCTCCAGCAAATATGATGTCGACCTCGCCAACTGAATCGTTGTAAGTGGACATTGTGAAGTTTCAAGATATGTGAAATAAGACTGAAGCAGAACAGAGGATAGTAACTTAAGCATCACAAGATTTAAATCTAAGGTGATGGGAAAGAATGGGTTTCCTACTTATATCAACGACTTACACCCCTCAACATCCCAAATAGGACAAGTCCATGTTACCCCTCCTTCCCTGCACCCGGATGATGCTTTCCTGGGTCTTGATGGGAGCTTTGGTATGCGTTGGTGCCCTTGCAAAATGGATCGCCGCACACTTCTGCATGCCCAGCCAGTAATACCCAGGGGCAAGCAAAGCTCCAGCCTCAGTACGAGTAGCTCACTCGGTACGCTTTCTGTGGGGTACCCAAGTACTCGCTTTCATTGTTGCCTGCAGTACGGCAACCTTGACGTCTTGGTCGACTCCTCATAGCGAGGAGGCTATCCGGTTCCACTCCCCGAAAACTATGGACATCAAGCAAAGCATGAGCATGACTACCAAATCAGCGGAGTAAGTGAGGCATATGGAATCATTCTTTTTGTTCACTGTCCCCTTCTGTAGATGCAACTGATACGAAGCTGATTAGTGGGAGAATGGGAAGGGATGAGGTGGCGACGGGAATACCTAGGTAAGTACTCTTGTACTGTAGATTCGTGAAGAGCAATTGCAACGCACCTGAACGTCTTCCGGCATTAACAGATGCGGGGACACCGTGGGGTAAAATGCACTAAGTGTGGATCTTGGAAGCCGAGGCTAGACGGGAGTCAAGATAGCCAGGGCATGGAAGGATTCCAGGTTGTGAAGGCGGAAATGGCCCGCGCAACCCGCAAACCGGACCCAATATCTGGAACAATGGCCCAATCTTTGCTTCGGCAGGGAGGAGGAAGGAGAAATGGCGAGTCATGTTCAAACGCCCAGTAGAGATTAGTGTGACTGGCTAGGGGGAGAACTTGAACTTCTGTGCACCAGACTTGTGTGCCTGTAGGAGAGGTATCCAGTGAGAGACTCAACCTATTTGAGAACTGGACATCAGATCGTTCGAAACACCCAGTGAATTGCTAGAGTACTGTACAAAGGGTCCCAAGAAATCAAGCCACCGCCAGCCACTTAACAAGCCTTCTCCGTCCCAAGCCCACGATCTAAATGCGAGTGCTGCCGTGTCTAAGCAACAAGCGGAAGGGAAGAATCGAGACAAAGCGCTGGCCCGCTTCGTTGTAGATCATATCAACGATAGCAATGACCAGGTATAGCTAGCAACAGCCAACCTAACGCCGCATGAAAGGAGAACCGGAACAAAAACAACCATTGAACAAAACATGGCCTATCCGCCTATTTCACGGAGACCCCAAACGCCTTGAACCTTATGTACTAGTCGCGGGGCGGCAACAGAGAACCGAAAAACTCCCCATCATGTGTATCTACCGAGCCCAAAACACCGAAAACACACCCCAAAACCCAAATCACCCGTTCTTATCATTCAGATCGTTCCATCCAGTCGTAATCTTGGTCTCCCTCTCACTTATACTGGAAGTCGAGAACACCTAAGCCGCAGGCGCTCTTTTCAAAGTCATCATCATTCTCTCAACCAGGGTCGTAGAATCCGCCGGTACATCCGGAAAGGCCCGAAGCTGCAAATTTTGATCCGTCGGCATTAAACCCGCTTCGGAACCCTGTGAATGGATGGTCGGAGGCTGGAAATATTGCTGATGTGGATACAAAATCTTGCCCTCTTGAGGTGGTACTCTTGGAAAGTTTTGATGCTGCTGATGAGAAGGCAACACTTGGGGGCCTGGCCCAGTAGTCGCATAGTGGGGCTGATGCGGCTGCTGAGAGACGGGCGGCTGATTCAACGAAGGCGCAATCGTTGAGGCAGTTGAATATTGCTGAGGAAGAGGAGTTTGACCTGGTGATTCGGTAGCCAAAGAAGGAGTCTGTATCTGTCGTTGCGAAGTAACAGCATGATCTGGTGATTTTACAGCGACTGAATGGGGTTGAAACTGTTGCTGTGTGACAGCAGCGTGGTCTGGTGACTTGCCAGCAGCCGAGTTGGGCTGCAACTGTTGCTGAGGAGAGGCGAGTTGCTCTGGAGACTTCTTGTCAACCGGGCGAGGGGTTTGGTGTTGTTGCTGCGCGACAAATGGCTGGTCCGGCGACTTTCTAACAACGTCCGCGGGCGGGCGTTGTTGCTGTGAGACGGGCTGCTGGGCCGAAGTGCTCCTCATCACTGGTGATGAATGTGAGTGGTAATGTGGGTGAGAAATTGCTGGCCGAGCGCTTGGCAGCGCAACACCTGGGTGATGGCTATTGATAAAAGGCGAGGCTTGTGAGGCCGCAACGTTCTGCTGAAGAGGTTGCGTGTTGTGGTACGGATTGTGAGATTGTTGCTGGGAGTAATATCGAGCCTGCTGGGGCGTGGAAAATGGCTGGTATGGGGCTTGCAATTGAGTCGCAGTCCTATCGTACATTGCCGGAGGCTGAAGAACAGAGCCCTGATAGTGAGATGATTGAGAATTTTGTGTTGTGGGTGGGTACTCGTGACGAACCATCGAATTGTACTCTTGTCGAATCGCTGGGTGCAGTTGAGAACTGTCCTTTTTCGGTGGAGCTGTGGCCCAGTTTTGATTGTGTACGGGCGCGGGTGCAGGTGTGCCGGAACTACGATGGGAGTTGTATGCGGTTGGTGACTCGGTGGAGTACGACGACACCGGTGATTGCGAATTTGACTGTGTTTTCAAACTACTGCCAAGCGTCGATATGCTTGACAGGGGTGTACTTACACGCCCAGTGTTCTGTCGGAACATTGTCTGCTGCAAATGGGCCTGTAGACTGCCCTGGTAACCATTCATGAATCCGCCACCTGGTCTGTACGGACTTTTATATTCCAGTGGCGACCTATTATGCTCTTTCTGCAGGTACGAGTACTTCGCGAATGGATTTGGTCTTGAACTGGAGCTTGGAGGCCTGCTCCCAAATGGATTCATTGGCCTAGGTGCTGGGGGTTGTGGAGGACGGTAAGATGGATACGATGCAGGCATGGAAGCTCCAACACGCGGAGGAGCCATTGCATTTGCGGGTCGTGGTACAGCTGCTGGAGGTCGAGATGTTGCTAGTGAAGGCGCAGGTCGTGCAGTTGCCATGTGAGGTGAAAGTCGTATGTCCGAGCTCATACTTGCAGCAGGCGGATTACTGACAGTAAACTGGCCTGAGGCTCGCGGAGGGTCAGCCTGTCGATATCGAGGATCAGTGCCAAAGGCGTATGGAGCTGGGACTGATCGTTGAAGGAATTTTTGCTGATCAACGTAAGCCTTTGGATCAATGCTATACATCTCACCGCTGCTGCGAGGCTTGTATACATATGGCTTCTCTGACCTGACAGAGTTTGCAACAGGCTGGGGGGGTCTAATCGGCGCTGTCTTGGAGATGCTCGACGCATTGGGGTTCAGATTCGAAGGATAAGTGGCACTATATGATTGCCGTGCTGCAACCGGAGCTGGCTTTGGGATGGTGTCGAGGAAGTGACCCTTGGGGTTATGTCGAGGATTTGCAGGATCTTCTGTAAATTGTGCCTTGGCTTCGGTTGAATTCTTTCCAAGATAGAACCATATTTGGTTTTCTTTGCTGAAGTCGACCTTGACTTGAGCAGGGTTGCGTTGAATCTTCTCGGACTTGAACTCAGCCCATGTAGAGCCTTCGACAAATGGATCATCTGCTCTTGGTAAATCATCAGCTTGACGCTTAGATGTGTTAAGCGATTCTTTGTCCTTGAACGATTTAGGCATGGGGATAGCCTTGGCTGATGGCTTCTGAAGACGTCGGTCTGCTGGATCTGGGACAAGAAGCCACTTGTATTCGACTTCTACTCGGTCACTGCAACATGTTAGCTTGAAATTAAGGTGTGTACTTATCATCACCTACCCTCTCGGAAGAATATCAACGAGTATCATTTCCTCGCTGATTCTATTTTCGACGACTGCCCCGGCAAATATATCGCCCTTGAAATATTGCATCTGGCACACATCCCCAGGCTTTAAGTCCAAACCAGCCTTCAGAAGACGCTTGTCCTCGCCGAGGGTGTCACCATCCATCTTCTTGTCTCGCTTGGAGCGGTGAAAGCGGCAGCTGAAGTCGATGCCCCAGTCTTTGTACTCGGTCCCGTCTTCACCAAAAACAGGGATTTCGCCTTGCTCAACAAGGACACCAGCAGCTGCAGCGCAGGTCGCATGGTATGCTCGTGTGCACTTCTTCTGTGAACATTGGAAGCATGCTCCTTTCTTTGATCGACAGTAATTGCATTTGAGGTCGAGACGGGCCTTATCAATGTACTGGACATCAACGATAGTATCTTTCTCCCCAGACATAATCGATGTTTCAGGGATGTACAGAGCACACATGCGGTGTGCTTTCTGACCATCTTCGGTGAAAAGTAAGGGCTCCGAAGGTATGTCGTTGGGACAGAGGATACATGGCTCTCGAGTCGGCGCCTTGATGCGGACACGGATCCGCTTGACGGTAGAGTTGGGGTTGCCGGCCTTATCGGTGGTAGGTCTCTTGCGCTTCTTATTAGGAATTTTGAGTTTGGTACTGCCATTGCTTTCTGGTGGCGTTGGAAGATTCGCAGCTTTCGCGTCCTCCTCTTCGTCTTCTTCCTCTTCTTCGTCATCTGTTTCCTCATACTCGGTTTCTTCGCCTCTTAGCTTCCGGTCAATCTCGTGTACATCGATCCAGACGCTGTCTTGAGCTTCGCTACACTCGCACTTCTTGGCAACACGTCCGTACTCGAGCCACGACTCCAATCCAAAGTTGACGGCCTCGGCACAGTTATAGCCCAAGTTATAACCTGAGTGGTAGCCGTATGGGAATGTGATGACAAATTCGCCAGGATGGTGAACAATTTTGTTCACTTTGATATTGTAACTTGACATCAACTGGGATGGTGAGATCAGGAAAGTTTTGTGTCTCAGAAATTGATCACAGGCTTTGGCATCTGTTGGCCAGATACTCTTCATGGCCGCCTCGAATCGGCGTGCGTCTCCTTGGGAGATACTGTACCACTGTTTCGGTGCCCCAAAGTGAAGATAATTGATACTGTAAAGGTCGACGTCTTCAAGATGCCAAGCAAATGTAGCCTTCCACATACCCAGGTACAGGTACGCAGTGTTGACACCTGGAATCTTCGAGCCTAGAACGTCGAGGATATTGTCCAACTTGCCCAAGTTCCAAGTCGTCGTTCGCTCATCGAAAAGTGTACCAGGCATGTCTGCACCATAGAGAGGTGGTGCATACGTGAGAGTTTTCCAGTAATTTCTCTCAAGCTCGTCACAGCGTTCCTGACTGTAGTCCTCGCCTTCTAGCTCATACTTGAAGTCTTTGAAAGCAGCTTCATCCACGACCCCTGTCTCACGTTTGTTGTTCTTGCGTCTTGAAGAGACGGAGATTGCCTTGGGCTGTCTTCCTCCCATTCGCCTCATTGGCGTATCGTACTCTTCTTGCTCAAGCTTGACAGAGTCATTGTCGTCCTCTGCTTTCATGATTGGAGATACCGGGGTTGGAAGACGATCCGGGGTACTGGTGCCATCATTATCGACGTTTCCAGATCTCGACTTGTTCTTTGGTGGCCTTCCTGCGCCCTTCTTCTTCGCTCCGCCAGTTGAAGCTTTGGGCTTTGGTGAAGGCTTTGGAGGCTTGTCTTGGTTGACCCGTCTCTCGCCTCTCTTTGCAGGAGGTTGGTGCTCACTCTGCTCGCATAATTGGCGCCATTGTGGCAAGTTGTAGGAGCGTTGATGCACAATATTCGCCTGTCGATATGTTCCTCCTGTGCCCATAATGTCTTGCTTGATTGGCTCCTTAACCCTAACTGTCTTGATAGCCTCATCGAGTCGAGGTTGCGCGGCAACCCATTCCGGCGGCGGGATCACTTTTACAATTCCACTTCGCATGCCATACTTATTTATAGCAGCCATCTTTATCCATATTAGTCGGTGGATTCCAATGACTGAACGTTGAGGAGAAGGACTGGCAAGCGCGAGGATATACTAACGTATCGTGTGAAGTCTGCGAACTCGTCCATGGTAGGTTTGAAGACTGGCACTCCTCCAGACGAAATATGATCAGGTTCAACCTCCAATATCTCGGTCATGTCAACGTCCGGTTCCAGGTCGGATAGCTCAGAGTCGCTGCCACCATCTTTAAGGGCAGAGTTTGAATCGGGAGGCGAGTTCAGGCCGACCGGTGCAGCTTGTGGCGCCGGAGCAGCCATCGTTTCGGCTGACATGTTTTAATTCTTCATACGATCGAGTTCTGCGACGATTTGGCGGACGGGCAATCTGCCTTGAGTTGAGTTTGGTCGTAGGGGGGGTTGACGTAGGAAGGGGCAAACTGTCGGGGTGACGATCGTTCTACGCGAGAGAACACTCGCAGAGGTTTTTGAGTCGTAACCAATTCCTATCGCAACTGTACTGATGTCAGGCGCATTGGGATAATTATCGGATTGAGTCGTCGTCGATGGGTTGTTGGACTTGAAAAGGAATCGAACGAGGAATCGGACGACGACCTGAGGTGCGGTGCGGTTCATGCTGGAGCTAAATTGATCATCGTGGGACGCTAACCTTATCTGCGCATGCGGTCGCGTATCTTTTGGATCTTTTGGATCTTTTGGATCTCTTGCACTACTCCTCCTCCTCCTCCCTCATCTCGAGCGATCTTCCTATGCGGAGTTCTGGCAATCTGACATTTAGTTCAGACGTCCATTATCATCCTCTCCTAAGACCATTTCTTGCGCGATGTTCTGCTATTGCATTGCTGGCTGCACGATTTCAGCTTTTTCCACATTGCCACATGCACGTCTAGAACAACATCCCGAGGCAAAAGTTCTCCATACTGCCCGACAAGGTCTCTGGACAGCTTCAAAGCCGCCCTTCAAAGCCGCCCTCCCAGGCGGCTCAAACGAATCTCGTGAATCAATTTATAGCAATCCATATAATTGTACAGCGGGGTTTTGAGTAAGTCTGTGGTTTCTGTGTACCCAAATGTCCGAAAGAATAAAGTGCTTCTTTCTCAATCATGACCCCTTCCTGGTAAACCATTACCGACAAGTATATCCTAGATCGGATCTCGTTGTTGATTGTTTTTATCAGATCCGATTGCGTTTGGACCAGGTGGAGCAATGAGGCTCATTCCTCCTGCAGGGGCTAGGTTGGGCCATGCGGGTGTTGAGACTTGACCCGACACGCGTCGAAGCTACACTGCTACCAAGCAACTTATTTCTTTTGTCGCCGCAGCTCATTGCTCCGACCAACCCTTCGCAAAGTATCTCTATCATCGCTCCGTTCACTGGCGCTTGTGAGGACATCTTACTCGTTTGACTGGGCTTCTGTCACGATGGCTCCATGAGCTTGTTCATCTAGGTGAGCCCAAGTAGAAATCCGCTTTTCAAGCATGATGAAGAAAGCATCGTGGGCACTTGCATGCCAATTGAAGGAATTATGTCTGGTAGACCATCCAGTGACTCTGCAGCCTTCAATCTGACCAGTTCACCTGGTTCCTCGGAAGTGTCTCAAGAGCTTTACAGTTTTTCCTTATCCGTGGTTACCGTCAAGATCATCAGGGCAATCGTGTCAGACGTCAGGATAAGCTTCATCAGCTTTCCCCTGATTGCCCAAATGAATTTTCTGCAATGCATCTGCCCGCTCTCCCGCGCGGGTCCTTGTGGTCCACCTATCAGGGGCAATAGCAGACGCCAAAGAAAACAAGGCTTGTGATGCAACATTGCTTAGTGATGATCCCTCAAGAATGTAGTGGCGGTATCTGTTATGTCCCCTCGGCTTACTGCCAGAATAGGCTTGTCCAAGAACTTGGATGTCAAGCAGCTGTTCCCCTCCCTCTCTCTTCGTTATCCTCTGTTTCTGATCTTGTGGCAGAGCTTCGCTGACAGAATTTTCGTCTTGTAGATTCTGCGAGACGAAGCTGGTAGGTGTGCACTTTTAACCTCAATTGTTTACCCTGAGAATTCATCCAAGCAGATGGTTAGATCTTGTCTCATATGCAATTGCGCAGCCATTTATCATCGTATCTGAGAAAAGAAGCGAATGGAATTTGGATTATTGAGTACTGCTAGCTTCTTCCTGTGCATCTCGATCACGGCTGCCACTGCCTTGAAGTGCCCTAGATGCAAATGAGCGAATACTTATCGATGCTTATGCGCTTATGAGCTTGTGGAGGCAAGAACATCCCTGCTGATTTTCATTCTGAATCTTTTCATATTCTGTCCCTTTTGTCCTTATCCAAACTTGGTATCTGAAGAGTTGACCAGATAACGAAGTAAGACTCGGCACCCAGACCGATAAGGGCTGCCCAAAGATAGCAGAGCCCACCTGTCAAACGTCTGAATAAACAACTTGTAAATAAACATTATCGCCGTTGGTATTGTGAAACAGGCAATGAGGAGTCATATCAGTGTGATTTACTTGTTCGGTATTTACCTTTTTGCTTTTAGTCACATGCTTTGCTACGCCAGGTAGCTCAATTCCAAGTGGCACCTATTTGACGAGCCAGACAGACAATTTCTGATGAAATCACTATTATGATGCTTGTTCATTTCACACCGTACAATCTTTTAAACTAAGTTGCTTGCTGACAGTATTATTCTCTGTTCAGATAGACATTCTCACAGGGACTCCATTACTGAGCCTTCGCTTACATAAACTTCAGCGAAACTTGTTGGCGAAAGAAAGTCGTATCATCGATTAAATACTTGCAAGTCACAAGACTTACTATTTGAAGATCGCAATCGTTCCAACAGGGTGGCAAGCTCTCCAATTGCTTTTGTGCACTAAGCTGTTGACAAGACGTTGTTGGGACCAGTTCTGAACAGCCGATGCTTCCATTGGGGCAAATTTGCTATGGCGGATAGGGTCAAGCACCTTTCAATCAAAATTCAAGTGACAATGATTCGGGGACAGCTGTCACGGCACAGCCGAACTCAAGAGAATGTGAACTTGACCTAGACGAATTCAAACAGGCGAATTGCAAGCTATGTAGCGGTGAACATGTATCCAGGCACCGATCGGCGGCAATTATGAGCCGTTTTGAGATACAACTATTTGCTCATATTTTCAAGCACAAGTTGGTGCAACAATTCGCTCGATGTTTCCTCATTTCGACGGCTATATTGATCTTTGCCAGTTGGTCCATGGGTGGGCCTCCATTTACCCAGGAGATCTCGCCTTCAAACTTCACCCTGAAATTTTCTTTTCCGTTTTCGCCGGGGCAAATTATTCTCATGCTTACTCTGTGAGGTTTATCCAGATTAAGCTGCATGACCACAATTTTTCTGCAATTTAGAGATCTCCTACGATCTTCCGCTGCTCTGGTGGCCTGTTCTCCTGAGACTCGATGATTGCCACTACCTTAAATTGAGGCGATTAAGAATGTGTCAGGTATTGCTACCTATGTCTTTGTGGGAGAATATTTTGCATGTATGTTTTGCTATTCTAAGTTTTGTCGCGAATATTTTCCGTGAGGTCGAATGTTTTCCAAGACTGTTTGGCAACTGCACAGTTTCCTAAGAGTAACAGCCATATCATTCCCAACCTCAGCTCGTTGCTACTCCGATTATCGACAGGTACGAGATTCCGGGGTCCATGCATGTAAGAGAACCAACTGATGTCAAATTAAAGTTAATCACGAGGCTGGCGTATGATTCCCCTGCATTGTTTCTAGCCCGGCTAAGCTAACCAAGTACTGCTCCGTATCGTACTTTGCCAATTCTCCGATGCCAGGGACTTCGGTTCCTTGCGAGACTTCCGTCCAGTGGCGAAGTCCAGATCGTTTCATGGCTTGCGCCAAAATCTTGGATGCCAGCAAGTCTCTGCCGACCATTCAGCCTTCTAAGGATTTCAGCCAGTGTGTATCGTGAGGACGATCACTTCACATTTGAATGTCTGGCCTTTCTTTGCTTGGAAAAGAACCAGATCATGCCAGAGTCATCGGTCTCGCCGATTTTATGTGCATTTTCAACATTCCATCCCACCTCTTTCTTGATGATGGGCAGTACGGTTGTTGAACCACAATGAGATGTGGCAAGAGCTCGATAGGACACGAAGGATTGTTTCCGCAGCCGATACCTTCTGACTCTGAGCCTGAAAGTTGTTACATAAGATTCATTTATCTCTACCAAAGAAAAAAAATCTCATTCATTGCTTCGGGCAGAGAAACTATCCCCGAGCTAACATATGTGGTCCCAGAAACTTGCATCCGGCTCGCTCTAAACGATCGGATCCTCTCGGGAGCTCTGAACCGAGGCGATTTCAATTTGGAAGTAGATCACTTGGATCTCGAGACACAATTTATATTAACTCAGATTAAAGCTATTCGTACTCTCTTTACCCCGCAATCCAGCAAATGCAAGCAAGCTTATGGAGTTCTGAAAATAGAACAAACAGGCCGCCTCTCCCGCGATGCCTCCTCGGAGACCGCCTGATCAGTTGATCCAAAAGGGCCAGAACAGGCATTGAGAATTGAAAAGCAGTATGGGAGAATTGATTGTTCTAATTTTGGAATTGCAATAGAGTTAAGGTTCATGTACAGTGCTGTGTAGTGAGGCACCGTCTGATGTGTATATAAACATTGGATGCCCCAAGGAAACTCTTCTCTCACTCAACACACTTTCCATCCAGTTCTCTGCCTAGACTTCTCAGCTCATCTTCACTATGCAACTCATTACCGCTGTCATTCTTCTCCCTGCCCTGGCTCTAGCCAACCCTGTGGCGCAACGCCAGGCTAAAGGCCCACCAGCTGAAGAAATCAAGATCATCAGTGCTCAGTCTTCTGGCAATGGTTGCCCACAAGGCTCTGTCTCCAGTACCATCTCCCCAGATCGTACCGTATGTGTCAATTCTTTCTTTTCGAGAAGAAAATCCTATTTACTGTTTCCAGGTTGTGACGTTTGGATTCGATGCTTTCCAAACTTACATTGGCCCAACCGCCGCCCAAGCAGACAAGACCAAGCAGTGCCAGATCCATCTCAGTCTGCAGTACCCAGGTGGATTCCAGTACTCTGTTGTCGACGCGACTTACCACGGATGGGCTCGTCTCGATGCTGGCGTGACAGGGACATTCGTCTCCTCGTACTTCTTCTCGCAAGCTGCTTCTCAGACCTGCACGACACGATCCACGATTTCGGGCGCACAGTGGGTCAATGGTGATGTTTATACTAAGCAAGATCTCATCGAGTCAACTGCCATCATCGTAAGTACTTCTTGCCCTATTCCCAAATGTACAATCTTCTACAAAGAGTTCCAAAAATCACCAACCTACTGAAGCTTTCATGACCCTCGTCAGAGAGAGAATTGCCCCGTGGTACACAAAATGATTAATTTCAGAGACACCGCTAACTCATTGTCTCTAATAGTGGTCTCCTTGCGGCGCAAATGGCATCCTTAACGTCAATAACCGTATTGCTCTGTCATCCACAAACGCTAAGCAGACCGGCGAGCTGTCGAACGATGACGCTACCGTCTCTTTCACTCATCAATTGCACGTCGCATGGCAGCCTTGTGTCATGCCAACCAAGGGCAGTGGTGGCGAGTGGACAATTGGAGGGGGTACCACAGCTATCGTTGAGGAGTAAGCTTGAGCTGGCTGTCAGGCAGTTCGCTTTATTGTTGGCTCCGTTTAGGGGCAGGAAGTGGTTGCATTGGCAGGGAGACTTTATGTTTCGGGAGTTTTGCATGTAGTCTTCAATGTATTGAGTTCTACACCTACAGAAACTTCTTGTTGAAGTAACCAAATCGGTATGCGGGTGACTTTTTCGTGGTAGCAACTCATTGTTCTATTTATCTCTGATCATGCTGGGTGAAGGCGTGAGCAGAGCCATTCTCAACGGCCGAAGCAACGGAAAAATATATGTAATTTGAAATCGATAGTAGCGTTTCATAGAGCAGCAGCACTAGGATTAAACCATGTAACACGCATCACCCACAATTCTGCATTTCCAAAATCTTCTATGAGACATGGTTGAACAAAGTGATAAACAGCAAGACCAATACTGAGCAAACTCCTCAAATGACATGGCAATTTTTCCCTGACCTCATGTGCAATCCCGTACTTTTGGCATACCAGCTTTTCCAAGGTCGCTGATTCGCAAGAAGCGCTAAAATCACAAGTGCTAAATCGCCAATTCAAGATGCAAAGAGAGAGCTTTTGGTTTGTTTACATTCTTCATTTCCTTCATTTCAGTTTCTGCTTTTTGTGTGTTGTATCATCCGACCCTTTTTGTTTGTTTTAATGGGAACCCAACCAAGCCTCGACCCATACCAGACCAGATCAGACCATATCATGTAGCACAAAATGCTCCCAGTCTACCTACGACGAATGCAGGCAAGCAAGCAAACAAGCACGCAAGTATGCTAGAAAGAGAGAGAACACCCCGAAGCACCGGCTATCCAGCCATCCATCATCATGAGGAACAGATACAGAGAGAGGAAGAGAAGGAAGAGAAGGAAGATTAGACACAAAAATGCGTATGCATGCACGCAATGCTAGAACCCCTTTCACGCCGGGGAAGTATGCCGCAAAACAAGGAAGGAAGGAAATATTACACGGGAGGGGGAGAGTGATGGCACGAACGCAGAAGCGGGTGTGAGGTTTCTCGTATCTACGAGGATTCGTCTGGGCGACGGCCTCCACGAGGAGCTCCACCACGACCTCCACGTCCACGGTACCCATCGCCTCTGAAGTTACCACGGCCTCTACCTCCACGTCCTCCACGGAAGTTACCTCGTCCACCACGGTCTTGCTTGCGCTCGACAGCTTGGAATCCATCGTTGGCGGGTGGGGTGGCGATTGGCTGGAACGAAGTCAGTCCAAGTCATGGTAGATAATGGAGAAATGCGCTTACTTGAGTAGGGGAATCAGGTTCGGCATCAGCCCAGCTCTGGGTGTTTGCTGGAGCAGCAGGGGTAGCAGTTACACCAGTATCAGTTTCAGTGGCGTCGCGAGGAACCTCAACCCACTCCTGGCTCGTGGACAGGTCATTGTTGTTGTCCCAGTTTGCCTCAGCAGCTGCATTGGCAGCTCCGTCACCGAAACCTGAGTTTGCGGGAATACCTTGGTCGTATGTAGCTTCAACGTGTCCGTTTGTCAATTCAGTAGCAGCAGGGGCATCAAGCTCAGTAAGACCGGCGTTGGCAATGGTTGGATCAGACTCTACTGGGTATTCGGTGGTCTCGACTTGCTCGGCTTCTGGAGCGACAGCGGGAATTTGTGCGAGGGAGGCGGTCTTCAAGTCGGCATCTAGAGTAAGTGTTAGTCTTGTGTGGCACTGTGAGAGGGGATTTCCTACAAGTAACAGAGAGGGGCTCTCCGGTAACACTCGTGACAGTCTCTGAGGAGCCCTGGATGAGATTAAGCATGGCAGCGACAGCACTGGCGTCACCGGCGTAGACCTGGGCCAGAAGACCCTCCAGAGCCTTGCTCTCTTCAAGCTCGGCAGCCTCATCCTCACCTCTGCGAATAGCAGCAAGCTTCAGGAATTGTGACAGAAGGAGAAGATCATCTTGCTGTTGCTTGACAGCAGCTGTAGCAGCCTGGGACTTGGCAGAGCCGACCGCCTCCTCCAACTCCTTGCTTGAGCGCTCGATATGGGTCTTCTCGAACTCTGCCTTCTCAGTTTGTAATTTGACTTTGTATTCCTGGTCGAACTTCTTGTATTGTGCGATCTGCTCCTCGAGTTGGGTAAGGGATGCCTGAAGTGCGGGCTTCTTCAAGAGTTGAGCCTTTTGGTCGGCATTGATCTTTCGGGAAGCTACGAGGTCGTCGAGCGACTTGTCAGGATTTTCTGCGACGATGTTGTCGACTTTAGAGGCATTGGCCTGGAAATGAAGCGGTTAGCTAACGCACAAAGACCGATCCCAGGAGCTCTGCTTACGATCTTCTTGTTGACGTTGCGGATATTCCTATGAAAATATCAGTTCGGCTGTTCACAACCACCACCAAAAGGTCGCTAGAAAGCCTCCAGTATACATACTTGTAAAGCTCCTTGATGTAGGGGCTTTCGTAGCCTCCATCGCCGTTCGCACTATCCGCAACGCCATTTCCAGGAGTAACCTCCGCGGCAGAAGCTGGAGACTCAATTTCGGTGGCAGCTGTCTTGGCAACCTTCTTCTTCTTCGCAGACTTCGACTCGGTCTTGACTACGGGGTTTTGGGTGGCAGTGGCAGCCATTGTAAGGATATGTTGGTTTGGAGGAAGAGTGTGAGGATGTTGATGTTTGTGTGGTGCAGCGGCTCGTCGTTGAGCAGTGGAAGGCTTGTGTGCGCGGGATTGTTTGCGTAGAGTATTTAAATCCTCAGAATTGGAAAGAGGGTGATAGAGTAGATCGTAGGATTCGTGGTCTTGAATTTTGTAGGATTGTAGGAAATGTGATTGTTTTGTCTGTGGTAGTTCAAGTTCAAGTTCTAAGTTGACGGAACTTTCTGAGCTTCCCGGCCAGACCACGGCACCCCTGTCCGGCCTAAGCGAAAAGCGGAACGCAACAGAAAGAGGCAGAAAGAAGACGAGAGTGGAGAGGAGAGGAGAGAGGAGCTTGGAGTCACAGTCACACTGGCTTGCAGAGGTGGAAGTTTATTTTGATATAGCTTGCTCTTGTTACCGGCGACGTCTCGAAAATCTGCATCTCCGAAACGAAGGTGCACAAGAGCAAGTCTGGTTCTCTTCCCCCACCGACCGTCTCTGCTGGCCCTTGACTCCAGTCTCCTCATATTCCACCAACTTCAGTTATGCAGCCCCCTCATCCCTCTTCAGATGTGCATGCTCCAGGTAATCGTGATATACAGCCCGCATCTGCATCATTCGAGGGTTATGGCCCGCATCCTAAAAGAGCTGGCTGCTGCTGGCACGGCAATCACTTTGCTTCTCCTATCCGTATTCGAAGTCGGCTTCGCAAGTCATGTTGTGGGCGGTGCTGATCAAAGTTGCAGTAGTCTCCTGGCTCGCTCATCCCTTGAACTTCGATAATGAATTCTGGAAAGGATGACGTAAGTAAGAGTAGCGAAAACTGGCAGTACGCGTCGAAATGAGGTTGTAGCATGTACCTCTGTGACTTTCTTCACGCTTTTCGCACTGATGCCGCGTTCCCCTGCTTGCTTCGCGTTGATCGTAGCCTCCTTCATCAATCTGGACGTAACTGTCAGCCCAACTTTCCCGAAACCTGTCTCATCGATGCGAGAATTGTGATTTGATAGATTGGGGTCGCGTACGTCTGCAGAAAGAGTGCATAGTCGAGGAATATCTGCAGTTGCCGTTAGGTAGGTGCCTCTGGGAGACGCGACGGAAGGCTCACCAAGACATCCACGTTCTTGGTGACATTGCGCTTCGAATGAGCCTTGACAATCTTCTTGACAGTAGCCCGTGGATACAGCTTCTGTCCGGTTGCCATTGCGATTGATAGCTCGGAAACTGTTGACGCGGGTGTGCTGTTTGAAACTGTTCAGTTCAGGTAGGTGCTTACAGTCGGGTAGTACGTGGATGGGCTCCATTGTTGTTTTCGGGCTTCGGCTTGGGTTTGTGACTTCAGCCTTGTCTCGGTGCTCGGCAAGGCGGCCAATGAGCAGTTGCACTCGAGGACCCCTCCATTGCTATTACTGTACCACCAGTTGCCTGTTCCGTTTTGTTTGACTTACCTATCTTAGCTTGGCTTTTCTCCTTCCTTATTTGTGCGCTGATTAACGAGCTCATTGCCTGGTCTGGTCACTCAATCAGGTCTTTTCATTCTTCATCTCGAATCTCCAGTCTTGTCAATTAAGAAGACCATTTTCCGTGTCTGATTGCCAACTTTGCTTGCGGACCTGAATCAACACAAGTCAAACACCGCAACGACCCCGCCATTAACCACATTATTTACACCATTCAACTGCCACCCAAGTACCCCTTACAGTACTCTTCGGCTTTGACTGGCACTTCATGACAATGGCATCAGCTGTGGCTTCTGATCGGGACATTCTGCCCAACAATGTAAAGCCGGTCAATTATGATCTGTCATTGTATGACATCGAGCTTGGAGGAGCATTTAGCTACCAGGGCACTGTCTCCATCCTAGCAAAGGTGGTCAAGAGCTCAAGGGAAATTACCCTAAATGCTCACCAGCTGAAGATCCATGGCGTGGAGGTATCGTTAGAACATACCAAGACCCAGCAGACATTCGTGTCGACCGGCATCTCATACGATGCTCCTAGACAGCGAGCTACAATCTCCTTTGGAGAGGATCTCCCAACTTCTGAGAAAGCACTCATCGTCATCAAGTTCCAGGGCACTGTCAACAACGATATGGCGGGCTTTTACAGATCAAAGTACACGCCAGCGACGACACCAGCTGCGTCAGTTCCGAAAGATGGAGACAGTCATGTCATGTTCTCAACCCAATTCGAAAGTTGCGATGCCCGAAGGGCATTCCCCTGTTTCGATGAACCCAACCTGAAGGCAACCTTTGATGTGGAAATCGAGCTTCCGGATGACCAAGTAGCGCTTTCGAACATGCCCGAGAAGGAGGTAAGGAAGTCCAAAGATGGGTTTAAGATTGTGTCCTTTGAGAAGACGCCCGTCATGAGCACTTACCTCTTGGCGTGGGCCGTAGGAGATTTTGAGTACATCGAAGATTTCACCAAGCGCAAATTCAACGGCAAGAATCTCCCGGTTCGCGTCTACACTACGAGAGGCTTGAAGACCCAGGCTCAATACGCTCTTGATCACACTCCTCAAATCATCGATTACTACTCTGAGATTTTTGGCATCGACTATCCGCTACCAAAGTGTGATCTTCTTGCTGTTCATGAATTTGTAATGCTCACTTTCTTCCCCTTACTTCTCTCGCGTACTAATCTAGTAGGCTATAATAAGTCACCCCTCACTCTAGAAGACGTCATGCTAACCGGTGCTTCTGTCTAGTCTCACGGAGCGTAAGTGCTCATAGAAAGATTATGTTCCCAAAAAGCTTCCCACTGACATTTGCCTAGGATGGAAAACTGGGGACTAATAACGTACCGGACTACGGCAGTTTTATTTGATGAAAAGACGTCTGATGCGAAATTCAAAAACAGAATTGCGTACGTCGTCGCTCACGAGCTGGCTCATCAATGGTTTGGAGACTTGGTAACCATGGTGAGTGGTTTCTCTCGGCATCTCTGCTCGCAGGAGCATATTCTACCTCTACTGCACAATTCCTGCACTGAAATTATCATGAAGGTCGTCACTGACTCTTTATCTACCAATGTAGGATTGGTGGAATGAGCTCTGGCTTAATGAGGGCTTCGCAACTTGGTTGGGCTGGCTCGTCACCGATCACATTCATCCAGATTGGCACGTCTGGCCTCAATTTGTATCTGAAGGAATGCAAGGGGCATTCGGCCTAGACTCGCTGCGTAGTTCTCATCCGATTGACGTCCCTGTCAAAGATGCTCTTGATGTAGATCAAGTATTTGATCAGATCAGTTACCTCAAAGGTCAGTGAAAACCCCGTGTTAATGCGCCTCAGCCAATAAAAAGCCTTGGAAGACCATGCAATCAAACACGCTCGAAGAGCATACTAACTGCGATAGACAGGCTGCTCTATTATTCGCATGTTGGCTGCTCATCTCGGGCAAGATGTTTTCCTCAAGGGCGTCGGAGATTATCTCAGAACTCATGCTTTCGGTAACGCCACAACTAATGATCTTTGGTCTGCTGTTGGTAAGGCATCCGGTCAGGATATTCGAGCATTGATCGATCCTTGGATTTTGAGAATTGGGTTTCCAGTTGTGACTATAGCAGAGGAACCCGGCCAAATTGGACTCAAGCAGAATCGATACTTGTCCACTGGAGACGTCACCAGTGAGGACGATAGCACTACTTGGTGGGTACCCCTGAGATTAGAAGGTAAGGTGGGAAGCAAAGATGTTACTCCATTGAATTTCAATAAGAAAGAGGACATCGTTCGGGATGTCGATGAATCATTCTACAAGATCAATAAGGACACCACTGGATTCTATCGCACCAACTATCCTCCAACTCGCCTGGCCGCCCTGGGCGGTCAGATCAAGAGATTAAGCCTCTCAGACAAGATCGGTACGCCCGTACTACTCGCTCGACTTGACATATAAGCTGACATTGTGTAGGATTGGTTGCTGATTCTGGAGCCCTTGCATATTCTGGTGAAGGTTCTACTCCAGGACTTTTGTCGTTCGTCGAGGGCTTTCAATCCGAGACTAATTCCCTGGTCTGGTCTCAGATTCTTGGTTCACTTTCGACCGTAAAGTCTGTATTTGCAGATGATGAGGCAATCACGCTTGGCTTAAAGAAGTTTATCCTCAAACTTGTCACACCCGCAGTCGAGAGAATCGGCTGGGAGTCATCGGCTAGTGATGACTTCCTTACTGGCCAGGTTCGCGCTCTGTTAATCATCACAGCAGGTTTGAACGGCCATGAGAAGTAAGTCTTGTCATTTGCCAAACAACTACAATCGGAATAACTGACAGCTTTTTAGGGTGATTGCGGAAGCCAAGCGGAGATTCGATCTCTATGTATCTGGCGCAGACAAGTCTGCCATCCACCCCAATCTCCGAGCAGCTGTTTACGCATTGGTGGTTCGTTATGGTGGTAAATCTGAGTTTGACTTTCTAAAGAAGGAATGGTTTTCAACCACCTCGATTGATGGCCGCGAAACCATCGTTCGAGAACTTGGTCACATCCAGAATCTGGCTCTTCTCCCCGAATACCTGACATTACTCTTCAATGATGTGGCAACCCAGGACATGCACACAGGAGCTATTGCGCTTGCGGCAAACCCAAATACCAGACCCGGCCTGTGGAAGTACTTCCAAGAGAACTTCGAATCCATCAAGGATCGCCTTGGGAAGAACATGGTGGTTCTTGACCGGTTCATTCTTTGCTGCTTGAACAAGTTTAGCGAAAGGGATACGGAGAAGGAAATTGCCCAGTTCTTTGATGGCAGAGATAACAGAGGATATGACCGTACTCTGGCGATTGTTAGTGACACAATTCTCGGGAGGGCCACGTACAAGGACCGTGATGGAAAGGTCATTTTGGAGTGGCTTAAGGTTCATGGATATGCTTGAAAGTTGGGAGGTATTGGTCATGGAACGGATCCCCGCTCTCCGCACTGTGGCTTTCACCGATAATCTACAAATATTTCCGTCTATCTTTTGACGTACCCGTTTGAACACTACCTTAATATGCTAAGTCTGCAAGCATACACAATTATAAATCAAACTTCAAGTAAAAAAAGTATATAGATCATCTACGTGTCTGTGAGGATGGTGTGGATATTTTCGAAAGTGTGCTGGTGCTCTAAGACGGATTGCAAGAGTTTAAACTCAAAGCTATTGGAGCGGATGCAATCCTGTATGCATCCGAATAAAAGGTTCTCTCAGTCACTCAGAAAGGCTCTAAGACACCCTGGTTACTTCTATTCTTCCAAGAATTATTTGCTTCTTGTTTGCAGTCGACCCACCTTTGGCTGTTTACTAAACATTTCACCAGGAAGCGCAAATCACCTCGACGTCAAGAATCTACCTGCTATTGCACTTGCTTGAATAACTATGCACTTGGATTCCCGCTATTTTACAACCGATCCTCAACGCCTTTCGGCGAAATGCAGCTTGCTTCACGAATTCGCACTCGAACACAGCGCAATTATGGAGCAGAACATGTACCACGATATTGAGTTCAATATCACGATGGCCGGTAAATCAACTATTGTTAGTCATGAAACAGGTAAAATTTAAGAATTTGGAGGGGTAGCTTTTGGAGGGTAAATATGAGCGGGTCATACTTAATGTTGATATTTGCTACTCCTTGTACGTGAGGAGGTATGTGTTGGTTTGAGGTCGCCTAATGGTGCAAAGAAACCTACTAGGGAGAATAGATTTTCAAGGAGCCCTGGTGTGCAGTTCGTGTGGAACGTCCCAACATCAATCCTTATATTCTTATGTTAAAGGAAATACAGGTGATTGGATTCTGCAAATGGTCTTGTCTTGGACCAGGTCATCCTGGAGCAAGCCGAAATGGGGTTGACGACTCCTCCCAATGGCCAGCCATTCCATTAGTCTACGGAGAGTAAGATCTCTCATAAAGAAACTTCCATTAATTGATTTGAAATCTGCAACTCATGTCTGGAATAAATCCCAAGCAGGAATTTAAACGTGTCAGATGCATTGGCTGGAGGAAGCGACAAATTTTTGCCTGACAAATGTGATTGACTAAGTGTTTCTCGCTTGAAGCATAAGCCAATGTTTACTTTTGCCCGAGACACAAGCAATCTTGTTTCCCGGTCCTTCTATCGTATTCACTCTGGAAAACATGATGGAGCAAACTGTGAGTCACCCGGCGTGGTCAGAGTTAAAGCACTCTACCACAATCCAAATATCTTCCTTCGTCCCCTCTTTCATACCCATAGCGTGGGAGCTGCGAACTCCGTGACGCATTTTCAACATGCACGCTGCCGGCAGAGATATTCTAGCCTCAAGCAACACGGTGGAAAGAAACAACGGTATTTGAGGAGGTATGGTAGCGCGCAACCTTAACAACAACCTCCTCCAATGGTAATTAGGCTTCAGGAAACTGTGCCAAGTTAACTGAAGCTCTTTACCAAAGATAGTGACGTATGCTAATGATTCTGTCGTATAGATAGGCCATGCGGATTTCTAAGGACATTATGATGATACTTTTACTTGCGAAATGTTTTGAAAGTGGCTTCCTGAGACACGCCTTGTCTGTAGAGACTTTGGCACTGTAGCCACACCGGGGGTGTACCAATACACCAGAATCAACTCAGATATATTGATGGAGAGGGCAGCAAACTCGAAATCACAATCCGTATCGGATCTTTCATCCATGACCAGCAGAGCTCGTTACCTGCCTACGACAACTACGGGAGCCACTCTACAGAAGAGCGTGGCTGGAGAACATTCACATCTATGGTAAAAGAAACAGGAAGATGTATCCCTTCCACCCTCAAATGGCACATGTTTTAGCGTACTTGAGAGCGGGCCTAAGTAACCAAAATAAGCCTCAGAAGTGGACCAGATCTTCGAAATTTATGAAAGCTGGCTATCAGATTTGCTGGCCAAGACTCGCTTCTATTTCATACTTTACTGTCACATCACTGTTTGAGTGCATCAACAGAATGTGCCATTTGAGGGTGGAAGGGATACAATGAGGACATAAAGGAAGCGAAGAAATGACGGGCAACAGCACTATGGCAACCGGAATGCTTGGGGTGCCTCTTGGCGTGATAGAGGTCCACAGTTGTATCAAGAGACGTCCTTCAACTTTATCATCCAAATATTTAATCCAGTCTTACTTCCTTCCTCAACCACCAAACCCGCGTGCAAAACCTTTTCATCTCCCTTTCCATCAGCTCTGAGATTTACCCAGAACATACCATTCCCAACAATAGGCCTGAAGACAATACCGTCGCCTTTCTCGGTCCTCCCATACCTCCCCTTACCTCTCTCTTCCTTGTCCAACACACCTCCTGGGACTGATATGCGCGGGAAATTTGTACCTCCGGAAGAAGAGCAATCCGCTTCCAAGTACAGGAAGAAACTTGCAAGGCGATTGTACTCTCGATCGTCGGAATTGCGGACAGGTGTTTCGAACCAGTCGTAGTGGAGGTCATAGTGTTGTGAGGGAAGGTAGCGCACGGCTTGGAACGGCTCGATGCCGTCGGCTTCTATATTCAGTGCTTGGAGGAAGTTGTAGACTCTTAGAGTGAGCGCGAGAATGGTGGGGTCGTCGTTGGGGAGGGTACAGGATGCTGAGGTTCGGTAGTCTTCAGGTGGTCGTGGCGTGTCAGAGGAGGGGGTGGATATGAGAGGTGAGGTTATGTAGGAGTGCTCACTAGTGGTTGGGTTAATGTGATTTGGGGATTTGAGAACGGTGGTTTGTGAAAAATACAGACCAGAGAGACAAGAGGCGGGCTGCTTCGTCTTGACTGATGAAGGATGATAGGTAGATGAGGAGGGGAGAGGTGGAGAGAGTCAAAGTTGTGAAATTCGTGTCTGACATAGCGGTATCCTGAGTTGAGAATTGGCTTGTGTATTCAGCTGATGCATTTTGATGGAGGATGGATTCTAGTTCCAAGGCATGCGCCGGAAGTGTGGCTGAAAATAGTAAAATGATATGAAACAGCGTCCTCAACATCTTTTGGGGGTGTCTGCTGTCATTGAAGGGATCGTAAGCTTTGAAGAAATTAAAAACCGGTTATCAGTCTATGAAGTTCTTTGCCGAGGGTGGGAAAATTGACGAGCGATTGCAACACCCGACGAGCTCGATGGGAAAACAAACGTTGCACATATGTCTCGGCACAGTTCCGAAACACTGCACCTGTCGTCGAAAAGCCTATTGAAGGTGTGTTTGCATGTAACCGGCCGGATCTAGCTCTTGTACGACTTCGTACAAGCCATCAATGGACCTCACCTTGAGAAACAGTAGTACAGTTGCCAAGCTGGAAGAAACGACTCCAGTTCCCCTTCAATTACTACTCCGTAACGCCACATTACGCATTCCACCAAGGCAAGGGTTTTTGATATACAAATTCTCAATCAAGCTTCGCCACTTCCTTGATCTTGATATCAATCGACATACCCCAACCCTCTCTTCCCCCAATCCAATTCTTGTGCTTTCCAACTTTATCAATATCCGACACGTGATCATCCAAAGCCTCTCTCAACATCAGGGCATCATCCTTGACTTTCTTGATGGATATGATCAATCTCAAACCCTCCTTATCATCGTCCTTTCCAAACCCGCTGGCCCATTCCGAGTTAACCTTGATGCGAGGCTCATCCTCATCAAAATTCCCACCAGGATAAATTTTGCTGATCAACAATCCGATGGAACCCATGTATCTGGTCCACCACACCTCTTCTGGAGTCAAGATCGACTGAAGACTTAGCTTGAAGTCAGCTTCGCGTGGTGGCAATTCGCCTTCGTATCGTTCCTCCAACATCAACGCAAGAAGAGCGCGGTCTGAATGTGATACGCCATGGGTAGAGGCCATAAATCCTGCACTGGTACAGTACAAAGCCGCTGTTGAAGCAATTTCTTTGGACATATGAGCGTGCACATATAGGACGTTGGCAAATGCATGAATGACATGCTTGCTGATCGATTCCGGGAATGCTCGGCCACCCTCTTCCTTAGACGCTTCCGGAATGGCATTCATAATAAGAGTACTCAGAGCATCTGCGGACTTACGACCAGAATTCTCGGTCGCAACCTCCAGAGGATCATCGTCTCGAATGTTTTGAGAGAGTTCTCTGAAGAGCACACCTTCTCTCACACCTCCTTGGCAGAAATGGGCCTCCTTGATGCCGTGTGGGAGAGCTTCTGTGAGGACGTTGACCAAGAACGCTACTGCTGGAACCTGACCACGGCGGCGATCAGAAACCCGGAAAATCTTCTCAGCTTCCCGGGCGACTTTCTTCAGTGTTTCGACATCTTCGAATTTCTCCTTGCTTGCTCTGTAGCCGTTGATGATCGATATAGGATAATGGCGTCCGTGGACTTGGTTCATATAGAGAAGCAGGTACCCCCAGCCTCTGAAACCGCCTCCAGAGAGGTAAAGGGGGAATCCTCCTTGAGATTTGGCTCGCTCGGCCATATCCTCAGGTATTTCAAGTTCGTCGTATGCCTTTCTGAAATTCGCCTCCATCTCCTCTCGCAATCTAGCCACCGCAGCATCTCCCTCCTCCTCACTTTTGCCTTTCCTCAAGTCGTCCAGTTTCTTGGTCAGAGCTGCAGCTCCATACGGGAAGCTCACAGATCCCTTGGGACTGACTTCTACCTTGCCATCGATTGACCGCATCCACGTGATTTGTGCGGAACCACCGCCCAAATCCATGACGATGCCACTGACTGTGGAAAAGCCACTTGCTACCCCAAGGGCGCCGACATAGCCTTCCTCCTCCTTGCCTAACATCTCGACCTCTAGTCCTGTGGCTTTTTGCACAGCTTTGCGGTACTCCACGGAATTAACTGCCGTGCGTGTTGCCTCGGTGGCAATAATCCTGATGTGATGATCTGGGACATTGAGATCTTTGCAGATGACCTTGAAGCGCATCAGAGCTGCTATAATTTGATGGATAATATCGTCGGGGATAGGGATTCTTTCGCCCGTGTCTTCGTCATACTGGGCAGAATACAGACTGATGTCCAAACGGTAGGACACCAAGGTCGGTAAGATACGGGAAGTTGGCGGTGCGAGACTCGATACTGAAAACCGAATACCATTGCTGAAACTTATCAGAATTGTCAAAAAGAGTTCCGAATGTCGGTTTACCTTCCCATATCGACGATGCCCCGCAAGTACTTGTCCCCTTTAATCATGGTTTCCACTTCACGCCTTCCATTACGGAATGGAATTACGGGACCGCCTCCCATTTTTGCTTAGTTGATGGACTGCGAGTTATGTGATGGACGAGGAACAATCAATGAAAGAGGAGTTGAGGGGAAGTTGGATGTTGAGCAAATAAAGAACTCCGAAACCTTGTCAATGTCTAGCGCTATTGGCAGTATTGGCATGTGGAAGAGCACGTGACACTTCGAATGGTGGAGTCGTCAGTGAATCCGTTTCGCCAAGAGTGTGTAATTAGAGCCTCCGCATCTCTCGAGAACATTTCAAATCAGTCATGGGAATCGCACAGTATGACCGGAATTTATTTATCATTCGGAAGCGGGAAGTGCAAATCGGATTAGCTGCCGGATGTGCTCATCCCCTTGCCAGCGTAAGCGAAAGCATGAAGGAAGAGAAACAAAACAAAAGGGGCTTGAATTACATCTCCTGCGTCACATTTTCAAATACACGCAACAGCTTTCAGAAAATTAGTACTGACATCTGATGTCAACGCAGTTGGTATTATATGTCGTCTTGGCCGAGTCCCACGCGGCTTGGCATCTGATGTTGGCATCGATGATGGTAGACGGACAAGCATGTTGAGAGTGGGTATTGAGGACACTGCTGGAACTTGGTAGCTCTAACCACATGGTAAACTCAGGCAAGAAAATTATAATATGATCAAATGAGCTGCAATGCAAAGATTCAGACAGGTCTTTAGGAGGAGGGGTGAAATGCAACACAGTGAGACATACAAACCCAAGGTGGGCACAACTCTGGACTACTTTGATTCTTTCACGTTGGCTCAATCTCAGCACAGCTACACTGCAGGTAGCAGATCATGAAAAGAACAGCACGCGCTCAAAACATTACGCGAGCTCGGTAGTCAACAAGAAGGAACCGAGCGCAAGCTGGCCATCCAAAAAACAAAAGGCAAAATTTGTATCACAGCACCAAAAGCGCGCTAAGAGGAGCGAAGATCAAGAAGCAAAGAAGTAAGACCAAAAATTCAAAAAGTAAGAGCTCGATCACTGATCAAGCTCTTTACCCAGGCTGGGGATCCACCTGAGGACCCTGACTGTGGCCACACAGATATCATTTCTCATTTGCAGCCACCTAAACTCATTGCTGAGCAGATCCATTACGCAGCCGCACTTATAGAGGACCATGTCAGGCAACTTCTTATTTAGATTCATGTAAGTGCTGAGCTATCCCTTCCACTGCGAAATGGAACGTTTTGTCGGTGCACGCAGAAGTGGAGCAGAACACCCTGATCTGGCTTGAGAAGCGAGGTAATCCCCAGTTTAAGTGAGCGTTCCACAAGAAAAGTATATCACGATTTGCTCGCTAAGGTCGCTTCTCGTCTCTACTCCACCGGGATTCAAAAGGTTAAAAACGTTCCATTTCGCAGTGGAAGGGATAAGGCAGATCGGGACGTGTTTGGAGTTGGTGGAGTCACGAGACGCGACGTGGGTTGATCGTGAATGTAACTTTGATGGACCATTGGGGCAAGTCTTAGCTAGTAGCTGGCAGGGAGATTCTCACTAGTCATAGAAAGTTTTTGTAGTACGTGAACTTGTGGTGATTACTATTGAGCTTACACTACACTAAGCCCAATTGGAGGACAAAGGCTTTCGGATTCATATGGAGCTAACTTGATTTATGCAGCATTTGCTTGAGCTTTTCCAGCTTCTCACATGTTAATCTGCCCGATCACCTCTACACTCACTGTCTGAACAAGTGCGGAAGTCAACTAATATGGCTAGCCTACCATAGAGTATACCCTCCATCAACCACAATATCAGTACCTGTTGTGAAGCTCGAGGCATCAGATGCAAGATACAAGTAGACACCTTTCATCTCTGCCAACTCGCCAATTTGACTAGTGGTATATATCAACTACAATTCCAAATCACAGTGAAGCTCAGGGGACAAACCGCATAGGCGTCTTATCTCTTAGCTGGTCCTTGATGTCTTCTGACACTGCGGCTGTGAGACCACTCTGTATGAAGCCAGGCGAGACAGTATTCACACGTGCGAAATCTGCCCACTCCACAGCGAGTGATTTACCTGTATTAGTGAGTGAAACAGCTCCTGTCAAGCAAGCATAATCAATCTTCGAAGAGGCAGTCCAAACGATTCTCGAGAGGCAGAGAAACTTCAACTCACACATGTGTATTACACCCGCCTTACTTGCATTATACGCTGTCTGTACATGGGGATAATTAACGATATGCCCACTCATACTCGCTGTTGCAATGAAACTTCCTTTACGGAAATTTTCGAGCCTCTCACCACTGAGTGTGGTGCCTTCTTTGGCTTGGCGACGCCAGTGCTTCCCTGCTGCTCGAGAGCAGTAATAGACGCTATCAAGATTAGTGGACATGATGGCTCGGTAGTGCGAGATGCTGCTGTCGAGGACGTTGGTTTCGTTCCCTAGAATAAGGTTTGTCAATGATGCCGAGCAGGAGGCGAGAAATGTTCCGAATCGCATCTCTCGTCTTGTGGCGAGAGAGACAGAGAATTGAGGTACTTACATGCAATCCCACTATTAGCTATGAAAATATCAAGGCGGCCATTAAAGTTTGAAACCACTTGGTCAACAGCAGCCTGTACTTCCTCTGGTTGCGTGACGTTGACCTTATAAGCGGTTGCTATCCTCCGAATCAGCGATCAGGAATCCAAAATCATAACAGTGGCTTTTGAAAGTAACGATACCAATTCATGTAGATTGCAGACTTGCCTTTCACCTTATACTTAGCTGCGAGAGTTTCAGCAGCTTCTTCTGCTATTGTACTACTGTGGTAGAAAATCGCCACATTTGCTCCTGCTTCCGCGAGCGCCTCTGAGATTGCGAGGCCAAGTCCACTTACTGCTCCCGTGACTATGGCGGTTCTACCTTTCAGAGAAAACTGTGGTATGACGGGTTGAGACATTTCAACGAGTTGATGCCGATATGGAGTGGATTGAACGTCTATCTGGCTGTTGCTAGCCTATTAGTCAGCAAGACTGAGATAAATGTCGTCAATAATAATTTGACCTTCTAGCCAGTAATGCTCTACGTGTTACTTATAGCAACTGTGAATACTCATCGGATCTCCTTTGTCATGGTCGCAAACAGTACGACTGCTCTGCATCTGCCCTCATGTCAATACTGGCGCTAAGATAGGGTACAAGCCAATCAGCAGCCACGGAGCTTTCTCGAGGGGAGCTCCAAGAGAATGGAGTGAATGCAGTCAAGCTGGTGAGGAGTACACCTTCTATTTGTTCAACAAACTGTACAACAATCAACGATACAAAACCCTACCACGCAGACGAATCCGTTATTGCAACTCCAGTCCAGTATTCAAACATCTACCCCACCTTAGGGTTTCGCCACATCATCACCACTGCACTCCTATCCAGTTCTTGATCGCGTGCCTTGAGATACCACTTGCACAGTCTATACAGCTACCCACCGAGTGTTTGTTTGCGCCCGAACGGCAAGCCGCTCGATACCTCACTAATGTCCTCTCCGTCATGGGATTACATTGCAAAACTCGTCTGTATAGGCGATAGCGGAACGGGCAAATCTTCACTCACGATACGTCTCTGCGAAGGACGTTTCTCTCCGCATCATGACGTTACGATAGGAGTTGAGTTCGGTAACTGCAATTCAGCTATCGAATGCTTAGAGAACAGGTGCTAACGACTGATTAAGGCTCTCGAATAGTCCCCGTAGGACCACCAAACACTCCTGTCCCAGCACCAAAACCTACCGTACGCGATCCTACCCTGCCAGAAATATCAGAAGGACTCCCAGAGCCACGGCGAGCAGAGCCTAAAATAGAGCAGAAGCATATGAAACTGAGTCTTTGGGATACGGCAGGCCAGGAAACATACAAGAGCGTAACGAGGAGTTACTTCCGTGGTGCTTCGGGAGCGCTGCTAGTGTTCGATATCTCGAGGAGGCCGACCTTCACACACGTCACGGACTGGCTCAATGACTTGAGGCAGATTGCCGAACCTGATATTGTGGTTGTACTGGTGGGGAATAAGAGTGATCTGGCGTCTGGGGATGAGAATAAGAGAGAAGTTACGAAGGAAGAGGCTGAAGAGTGGGCAAAGAAGAATGGAGTGTTGGAATACGTGGAAACGAGTGCCAAAAGTGGAGAAGGAGTTGAGATGGCTTTTGGCAGAGTTGCAGAGAGAATATATATGAATGTCGAGGCAGGGAAATATGACTTGAATGACAGGAGGTCAGGAGTCAAAGGTCCTCCAACTGGGGCCAACAATCGAAGTGGTGTTAAGTTGTCGAGAGATACCCAAAGGACTTCGGGATATGGCTGTTGTTGATACCAATTGTCGTTTCAACTCGGACGATGCTTCGAAGCCACGGTGGGGCTTTTAACATGCTGTGCTGTATATATTGCATTCAATGGCGTCGGGAGCAAGCTAGATACACCAAGCGCTAGGGTGAATTGCAGGAATATGATGGGAATTCGTTTACCATTTGAAGTTTTCAGAAGGATATAGTGTGCTATACTAGAGAGTCGTTTCAGGTGGGCACGAAGGTTGGTCCGACGTCCTTCACTACCTGTTTGTTGACTATTTAGTTGTTGTGTACTGAAGCGACCTCATTCAACCCTGGTTGCTGATTTTGTGCCGGGAACATCTCGATGATGCTTCGAGGACTCCCAATCAAGGGCTACTCTTCAATACAATATGAGTGAGCTCAGCCGCTGGAGCATCATCATTACTTATTTGTGACAGATCGTTCTTCCGTTGCAATATTTCTTGATATCATTGTCGGTTATTGATGAACTTTGCTCCTTTCAAGCTTCCAGGCCAGCTTTGTAGAATATCACTACATCTTCATAACTTAAACGATACACATTTTTTATGACTATCGATTTATGGCCACGGATGCATTCGAAAACTTTCGACGCAATGGCCTGCCAATCAGTAGTGAGTTTGTGGATTATTACTTTTGATCACTCCTCTTATGTTGAATCTATATGCATCAACCACATCTTCACAGCAGTGTAGTTCTCATATGCTTCTCACTTGATGACTTAAATCCAATATCGTCTTGAGGAGCCTGTGTCCAAGTTGATTCCAAATTAGCCAGGATCCTGTGCTTTTGCGCCACAGCAATTCCCAGGAAAGACACACAATGCTCTGGCTTCCTTCCCACCCTCAAAACCCCACCTGGGAAGTATAACTGGAATTCACAATAATATTCCTGTGCCGTGATCACCACTGTTGAGTGGAAGAACAACTAGACGTCACGCTGTAGTCACGAGGCACGGCAGCAACGTCATGATTCAGCCCCTCTTCTACAAAGGTACTTGTATCAACATCCACAACTTCCTCTCTGGTGACGAATCTCAGCCAAAATTCACAGCCACTAAACCTCGGTCTTTTCGGAGAGGTTTCTAGAACAAAAGAATCTGCTGGGTGACAGGGTGATACAGCTTCCGAATCATCAGGTTTGCGCCCGTTGCTGGGATCACCAGGGGCGATTGGGGCTGAGCAAGGTGGGTTACGTCTCGCAGTGAGGGGCAATTCGAGAGCTTAAAGACAAGGAGTCTCGGTCCTGCAACCCACTGCACTACACCAACCCATCATCAGCTGCTTACTTCGCAAGTTACAGAAACTCCTCCACTCAACTTCAAACAAGACAGTTTTCGAAGCTATCTACTCATTTGCGCATCAGTACCTCAAGATGAGCGACTTTGTTCCGCCAAGCGGACCTCCTCCACCAAAAGTTCCGGAGGGCTGGAAAGCGCAATGGAATGAGCAGTACAGCGAATGGTTAGCACCCGAGTCTGCCGTGTTCTCCAATGGTCAAGCTTGCTAACAAGATACAGGTTCTATGTCAATATTTACACCAAGAAGTCGCAATGGGATAAACCCACGGAGCCCGTCTACCCACCTCCAGCTGATGGCGCACCGCCCGGAGCTCCTCCAGGATACAGCGGAGGTGGCCAGCCGCAACCTACAGACACGAAGCACAACCCCTACGAATCAAGTATGAATCCAAACACCGAGTCCGACGCAGCACTTGCAGCTCGTTTGCAGGCAGAGGAAGATCAAAGGGCTCGAAGCGGAAGCCGTGGCGCGCAACAAGACTACCAGAATACACCTATGCCAGCCCAATCACCCGGCTATGGCCAGCAGCCAGGCTATGGTCAACCTCAACAGTCATATGGACAAGAATTACCCGCTAGAGATCAGAAAAAGAGCGGTGGATTTCTTGGCAAGTTGTTGAGTAAGGCCAGTGGAGGTTCAAGTAGCCATGGAGGCGGTGGAATGAGTTCTTTCATGAAACCGCAACAGCAGCATTATGGCGGAGGTGGCTATCAACAAGGCTATGGTCAACCGGGCTATGGACAGCAAGGTTACGGACAACCCGGCTATGGACAACAAGGTTTCATGCAGCAAGGCTATGGCCGACCTGGGTACGGCGGCGGTGGATATGGCGGCGCTCCTAAGAAGAGTGGTATGGGAGCTGGAGGTGCTGCTGCACTTGGTGTTGGTGGTGGTTTGGTTGGTGGAATGTTGATTGCCGACGCGATGAACGACAACGATGAGCAAGAAGCATACCAAGATGGGTACCGTACGTTACTCAAACCCCTCTTAAATCATGTGTCACGCTAACAAACTTATAGAAGATGGTAACAATGACGATGGAGGCGACTTCGGAGGCGACGACGGTGGAGACTAATGACTATGGATATTGGGTCATCCCGGTCTCCTAATATGGATCGAGCGGATGGGCGAAGCCTGGCTGGGTCAATCTTTGACGACCGAGACGAGTTTATTTTCCCCGGGTGCTTTTGATGCGGATCTGGATGGATGGCTTTTTGTTTCTGCGATACATGCTTGTATTCGTTTGAGGATTGCAATCCGGCATCTCGAGGTTTTATGTAAGGGTTCGTGCCTCACTTTAAATAGAAATCTGATTGTGGTGACACACGTCTGAAATGTTCTCTGGAGTACACAGTGCTTTGGACATACTTATTGTCGCACATTCGGAAATAAGTAAACAATGTTTGTGCTATTCGTTCCTGCATCCGAAATCTGCACGCTGTATGCATACCAAGCCGTTCCACAACCCCCGGTGTCAAAAGAAGATAAATCACAGCCAGGCCCCATTATTCAGAGCTCCATAACTCAGAATGTCCTTATCTCGTACCCACTCAGGTGGCTCTCCGCTTACATCTGCTCCGGCCACATCGTGGCCAAAGCCCAAGTCCATCTAAAGCCAAAACTAACGCAAATTCCGGGACTCCCTCGCATCAACTTCGCAGCACCATTAATTAGCGAACGCACGCTTGCTCCGTGGCTATCTTTTAGCGGTGCGGTGTCCCAACTAGTAGTAGTTGAAACTTTAGATTTTACTTCTGCTTTGTTGGTACTGTTTTGTTGCAAGTCGTGCTTTTTAGGGTGATGAGCTAGACTGGGGAGAATGAGACTAGGTACAGGTGGGAGGCGGTGGGACGATTCTTTCTTGTGATGTTGAGTGAATGGGGAGCCGATGAAAAAGGTTTGGAATGTGCTAGTTGGCGGTGAAGTGTCGAAGTCTTTGTCTACCTAGATATGAGTGACGGGACTGGGAAAGTGGGATCTTGCATTGAGCTACCTTGAAGCTTACTATTGTGTGACTGCCGACCCTGGGGTTTGCTCTTGCTTCGATAATGGAGCGATTAAGATGCTCTTGAGGAGTATGACACTGACATATAGGGTGGAATGTGAAGTATCGTTGTGGAGCTGAGCAGTGTACGGATGATAAATAGGATACTAGCAAAAAATAGCCTGCGTCGAAAAGAGTTTCTTTGAATTTTCGTTTACATATTCAGTAGTCCGAGGACAGCTGTCGGGTCTCAGCTCTATATTGCTGGTAAATATACACAAAACCAGCTCTCCACCAAGCTCACAGAACCCGACTTTGGGTTGAGCTTCACTCCTGCCTCATATCGCTTCCCAGCCTTCATCACCTTGTCACCCCTTTCTCAACAGGCGTCTCGCTCCTCTTCGGTGTACTCGATCCAGCTAGCCAAGCAGCAGCATCGAAGTTCTGCAATGGGTTCGGGGCCGCCTGCCCGCCGCCCAAAGGAGATCTCTTCTGGCTCTCGGCAAACTCGGCTTTGAATTCGTCGTCCACTATATCAATGTCAGTGTTCAACTCGCAACCATGATTCGACAATAGGGCGTACTGTTATCCATAATATATGGCATTCCAAATACCAGAATCATGCTGACACCGGCAATAAGTATCATAGGGTTCTTCAAGATCGACATTGGTGAGACTTTATGTGTGAGATTAATAAAATGCCCCTCTCAACACATATGGAGGTTGGGAAGCGCTCACAGCCAGTCCTCTCAATCAAATACTCCTTTGTGCCGACACACTTGACCTCGAATCCCCATACACCAACTCTATCCTCAATCTCCTTCACCTCCCTAACCTCTCCCTTATTACTCCATTCGTTCCCTCTGAAAGTTCCCCAAACCTGTACTTCCGCCTCACCAGCGGCGTGTCCCACAACCTTACCCTCCGAAACATCGACTCTCAGCGGCGCGAAGAAATGCGTGTGGGAATGGACATCAAGCAAGTAGCTTCCAGATGTGACATTGCGGAAGTCGAAGGAGTTGGAAGTTGTGAGTGGCGCAGAGTAGTGGTGCGAGAGCGTCGTGAGCGTTGCGTGTGTGGAAGGTGGCAGCGTCGAGGGGTGCTGCAGGATTGGTGTTGAGGGAATTGTGATGCGGAGGTGGGTCGCGAGGACGAGAGGGAGGGCGAGGAGCCCGGTGATGCTGGTGCGAAGCATTGTGGGTGTTTTTGTGGTTGAGAGCTAATCGTGGTGAGCTTCGAGTGAGGTCTGCGGGAGGCTTCGATGATGCTTGGGGAGCTTGGAAAGTTTACCCGAGGCTTATTATATGTACTTAACCACAACGGATTCTGGTCGCCTATTTCAAGCCTCTGTCAACATCACTTTGTCAGTTCCGCAGTGCAGACCTGCGGTCATAAGGTATTTTTCCCACTTGGATTTATGCATGCTCTGTCTTATCTATGATTCCTGTTCAATTGCAGGGCCATTCAATGCTTCTCGCTAGTAGCTGATTGGAGCTCTTTAGCCTACAGGATCTTCTTCGGCGAAGTTTTCATTGTTCTCTTCACGACACCTAAGTCTTGATGTTCTCTAGTTCAAAGTTATCTGACCGACCCAGTCAGTCAATATAAGCGTATTTTGTCCTTCACACCCACGTTTTCAATTCGGTTCTTCACTCGAACAGAGAGACCTTTGTCACACAAAATGCTATCTACACACATTGGAGAATCCTAGGCAACTTGTCAATTAATCATGAAGAAACACGATGGGCAGGAGGTCATGGTTGGGAAGCACACATGGGAGATTGTTGCGCTGGCTTGTTCATTAGGTTTCTAGCTGTCGTCAGTTGCGTATTCCAAGCTTCAAAATCGCTAGAGTGTTTGGCATGGAGACTTACTGAATGAGCCTTATTGCTGTTCCCATTATTGCTAACAACCAGTCAAATCTGTGGGTTGAATCTAGCATAGCAAGCAAATTTGATAGATAACCTTTCACCTTTTCCGGATCGCAATCCCAGAGTAATATATTGGGCGCCTAAAATATGAGTATTGCTATAGCGCAGCTTGCGATGTTATCATCTCCTCTCAGTATGTGATTGAGGGACATCGCTGTCTGGAAGTCTGGTAGGGACTACTTACATGTTCTAGGTACTGTCGGTGATCTTTATGATTGGCTTGTATCAACGACTTCTCTGCCATGGAGCATAAATGTTACTGTTGAGCACGCCACGAATTACTCAAGTATCGACTCAAGACATTAGGAGGAAAAGTCCTTTTGAGCTCTCCTAAACTAACAGTCGAGATATATAACGTCTAACCTCAAACTACTTTGTAGGTACGGTGAAGCTCAAAGTCGATGACGGACGGACTCATGCTTGACCGAATGAGCTGGAATAGCCACTTCGCCCCCTTCACCCATGGAGATCAATCAAAATACTCATGAAATTAATTCGGTATATCATAGAAGCCACAATATTACTGCGAAGATAATTCGACTTTCCACTATCCTGATAACAATTCTTCAAATGGTAAAGTCAACGCTGGCGACTAGTAAAGCTGACAACAAACACATGCATAAAAACAATTAACATGGAAATTAGCTGCTCAGCCATGTCAAGGATAACTCACCGGTAGAGTTCAAATTATTCTAGAGAGAACGATATTCTGAAACGAAGAATTCTTGCATACTTTGCAAAGTCGGTGGACGCACGGCTGTACGCCCGGCCACCTGCGACCTTTCCAACGAGACTGTCATTCCTGACTTTCTTTCATCGAGATCAGGAGAGTCTCGATAGATATCCGCATATTCGAAGTGAGTAAGTCCACGTCTATGTAATATTCAAAAAGATGAAGCCTTTCCAGACTACCATTAGCGTGGACCAATATATACTTCTTCGTCGCATTTCAGATCTAGCCTAGCTTACACATACCAAGGTTAAAGATGAGAATTGAGGCCAACTTTCAGGGTCTGAAAGCCTAGCAGGTTGAATTTCACACATAGGGAAAAAGAGTAACCTAACAGTTCTGAGGTTATCCCGAAAGTCAACAAAGCCTTCAGGTTCGCCTCCTCAGCCCCTGAATCCCTCGCCTATGTAGCTGATCACCAGCGCAGCCAAGCTACTGTAGCCTCGGTAGCGAAGCTGAACTGAAACTCCCAAAACGAAACTTCAAACCCAAAGCCCACTCCAATATCTCTTCTCACATGTTGACCTAAACCCTCCATATTACAGTTCTTAACCACCCGATCCTAAATCAGCCAAAGCTGTCTTGTCGCGTCTTGCGCCCGACTTTCGCCACTGACTACCAGCTTAGCATCGCCACCAATAGTGTCCGATGTTGATGGGTTAGGACTCAAGCGAGAACTTTGAAGTGAGTCTGTTACAGAGGATGTACCATGTGGGCATCAACCTTGCTGCGATGGAACAGTCTGACTGTGGGTCTAGGGTACATACCCAACATTGGAGGAGATGGAGGATGCGACAATAGAACTGTAATCTGAAGTGACTTTGTTCTACTTGAGTTCGTCGGCTGTTTTCTCGAGCAGATGAAGAGTCTAATATTTTGATTCGCATGTGGCACACAATGATTTCATTCTGAATAAAACGTATCCAATAAGAAAGCATAGTATTATCTACCTGTAAATAAGAACTCCACTCCATTTCCAGATTTTGTCTCGCAAAAAGAGGTGGAAGTACTCTGAGAGCTGCTGTGTATACATAACATAGACATAGGACCGGACCAGCCACTCAACAGGAGGCTGCTTAGTTGACGTCCCGTAGGCCTCATAATGCAGACAACCTCCCCAACCAAAACCCATCCATGAATCCAATCCATCCAATCCATAAAGTCATAATCCAGGCCGGCGTTCACCTCCAATCATCCAAGTGGAGATCAGAAAACGAAGCCAGCAAGCGAGAAGTCCTCAAGACCCCCTTTCAAACAAAATCCCCATACTCCTCATCCACACCATCTCTCTTGCCAGGCCACTTCCTATTCCCCCTCCCCTCACTGTTCCCCCAAGCCCACCACTTCACCTCCCTCCCATCACCACCAAGCAAGCTATTTCACGCTCCCAAGCCCTGCGGCGCCTCCTTCATGGCGCTCTTCGCCTGGCGGTCGGTCTTGAGGCCCGAGAATCCACCCTTGAACATCTGCAGCGCAACAAGCGCGCTGGATGCAGTCCATAGGAGCCAGGAGAAGGCTGCGAAGGTGGCGTCTGCGCGGGCGGCGGCGCAGACAGAGCCGCGGCAGAAGAGGAGCTTGCCGAGGAAGACGGCGAGGGCGATGAAACCGGCGAAGTAGAAGAGCATGTTAAGGATGTTGAAAGCGAGGATTGGGACGGGGTGGGAGGCTGGTGGGTATGTTAGTTTCTGTTATGTGCTGGGATTTGGATGAAGAGAATGTACATACCTTTTGCCATGAATCGAGGTGCGAGTTCAAGGTAGGCGATGGAGATGAATGACCAGAGGGAGACGAAGATTAGGAAGTTGACTTGAGATGGCGAAGCTGTCAGGGTATCATTGTTGTACCAGTGGGCGACTGTTACTGTTGTTAGTCGTGTGCTCATATGCTGGCTCGATTTGAACAGAAGGCCCCCCATTGAGATTGAGAGGCTTCTTTCTGTTAAATCTGAAAGTACGCACCATATGCTGAAAGACCCATGGTTACCAGAGCGAAAACACCCTGGGCGATGCGGATTGGCAATAACATGTTAGGCGCCATTTCGAAGGTTGTGTATGGGATTTTGGTGTGGTGGTGAGTAGTGATTTGTTATTGACTGGCGAATTCGTTCTAGAATCTCGCAACTCTTGTTTGAAAGCGGCTGCAACTTGTGCGCGCGTTGATAAGGAGTGTATGAATATATAGACCGGTAGTTGATGAGATAAGGTTGAGGAGCAGCAAGCAGGACTTGAGGAAATGGGTGCAGAGCGGCAGTGATATGTATGATGAGAAGAAGAAGCGGAGGAGGGAAGAAAGTACCGTGAGATGATCGCAGACCACCCACTTGAGATTAGGTTAAAGTTGATTGGGAAAGGGTTGGATCGGAGTAGAAATCAAAGCAATTACGGGAGAACAGCGAGAGGCATTTGATTTTGATTTGAAGGCGTCGAGGCCCCTTGTATGAGAGGGCAGACGCACCGCATAATCTGGGGACGGTAGTCTTGACCCCTTCTGTATCATTTTGAAACGGGCAAGGGTAGCGACTGGGACAACAGGGGACAGCCGAGGCCTATCAAGCACTAGGGTTCGCAGTGGACGTCCATTCCGCCAATGAAACGGCGCGAATCAGAGGGGACCATAGCAAAAGTCGACATGTCTGCCCTGGGTGGTCCTGGTCAGGGTTCCATGTTATCGTCCGGCGATATGGTATTTTTTGGACTGGGCTGAAGAGGAGCATGCCCAAGTGCTCTCTTGGACACAGCGCGGGTAGCCAATTGACGAGGTTGAACAGCACCAGTTGTGGCGCCGCAATCTCCTCTGCACAATTTACCCCTCGTTGCACACGCAGAAAGTGAAATTAGTGAAATTGAGCAGAAACAGTGCCAAGTGATACATAGGAAAGGAAACCAGCCAGTAAAACAAAAACCGTCAATTAAAACCACACTGACGCTGTCCCGCGAAGCGACTAGCAAAAAGAATAGAGTGGCAAAGAAAAAAGCTCCCATCATGTCTTGCATCCCCTGACTTTGCCTTGCCAACCCTCCGAGATCCTCACCTCATCGTCTCCATAAACGTCACGAAGCTTTCAGAAGAAAAGCCAAAAGGTGGGTTCCGACACACGCGCTTTGTCGTCCAAGACTTCTCCAAGGCCAAGCAAGCGTGCTTCGCTCGGCAGTGAAACAAACACAGTCGCGCTCAGAGACGAATTCGGCTCGAGAACTTGTCAGACTTTGCGGCTCCCTGGGCTTGACTTTGCCCGTGCAGACGGCTTGGTATTCTTAGCCTCGCGACAGAATCTGTAAAGTTCAGACTGCGAGACTTCAGAGTTCATCGCGCGCCGGTGTGTTCGGATTTTGATCGTCAATCGTCCGGGGACGCCAAGATCGCCTTCAGATTCCCAGCCAGAGTCAGGACTGGAAGCTTTCTCCCTTGGCAATCCAATCATGCATCGCAGGCATGGCGTACGGTTCGATGCCGCGTCGATTGTGTGTTTCCAGGACGTGTCAATGCAGAGATCGGTCTGTAACAGATTCTATTTTGGGCTTGAGAAATACTGTGGATTCGCATCGCGATCTGACAAAGGGGTGCACACGTGACTTTGAAGGCGGGTTTGGATGCGAGGCTAAACCAAACGAGGGAATCTCAAACTCGTTTGAAGTATCTCCAAGATGTAGAGATGATAATCTTGTCTGACACATGAGAACAAGATGTCTTGGGGGAATCTTGGGAGATGGAGAAATGCTTGAGTTGTGGTCTTTCCCCAAGTTTTGCTGACGTTTGATGGGCTTGGAATATGGCAGTGTTTCTTGTTCTTCGTCTGGTGTAAAGAGTCATGGCTGGGCTCACATGGGTAGAAGTCTTGAAGTTTGCTGCTCAACGAGATCTGAATCGTGGGGAAGTGGCAGTGTCTCACGCGATGAGTCCACTGGTATGAGTCTACTGGACATGGCAATTATCTACCAACATTCATTCTTTCTGGTGCGAGACGTGCGCCTTTCGACTGGTAGGTGATCGCCTCAATCTCTTGCGTAACAACTGCTGGCTTTCTTGGTTATAAGGTAGGTAGTGTTCTAGAAGAACTCAGGTGTTTAGTCCCAAGAGGATTGATGGCCACTGGGAATATTGCTAGCTGAAATGCCTGTAGGCTGTAGGTACATCATGATACCATCCTCTAACTGGAAGTCACTGTGGACTTGTGAAGAAGAGCTGCAGTCTAAAACCCAGTACCGCGCAAAGCCTGCCGGGTTCCAGTTCGACGATACGAGACGAGGTATCAAATCCTAGACTCATACCCTTTCAGCTCTTGGGCTTCATAATTACTTGAACAGGAAGTTACATTGCCCTTGAATCCGGCCGGAGCGTCCTTCAATCCTGTTGTCAAGCCCACGCCCTTCAGCCGGGTATCTCTGGGCAAGTGGTTGTAATAAGGTTACGAGATTCCCGAGGAGCAGCATGTTCAGCTTCTCCAAGTCAAGCCTCGACAAGGTGCGGTGCAGATGAAGCCGAAGCCGAAGCCGAAGCCGTTGAGATAAAGGTATCCATCAGCCCAATCACGTTTGCTTACTCGGCAGCGTACCGTATCGAGCGTATGTCCGGCCTGTCTCGGCCCGGAGAGACCCCTTTTGCGCTGCCCTGCGCTGCCCTACGCTGCCCTACGTTGCCCTACGCTGCCCCGCCGAGCCTGTCCCTCATTAATAGGTATTGTTCCTACCTTATCAATTTGGCGGGGTCATCTCATCTCATCTCATGGCTGACTGCAGATCCTAACCACAGCTTTTCTGTGCGGCTTCGGAGCTGCAGCAAACAAAAATGCAAATAAAAGTCGCACAGCTGAGTCCATCACTTTTTTGCATCATTATTTACCTGTACATCTCATTGGATAGAAAGGAAGAAGGAACACCTTCATTCCGCTTTGAGAAGGGAAGGGAAGGGCAGGATGGCGTGCTCAAGCCAACTAAGGTACTTACCCCACATTGGGGATCGCCGACCTCACCCTCACCTGTACCTACCTTACCTGCTTACCTACCTACAGTGCCAGCCCACCAACAGCAGAGCTCGGGAGGAGGAAACTGGCTCATAAAAGACGCCGCCCACTCCTCGAATTTCTCCCAGCTTCATCACTTACACTCCCCAGATACACAAACCGAAAGAAAACGTAGAAACCTTCACAATGGCGCCTCCATCAACAAACTTCGAGACCCTTCAATTGCACGCTGGTAGCTATTACCCTTACCCCTCCTCCACGCTAGGACAATCAATCCTAACTTTTGAGTAGGTCAAGAACCAGACCCAGCAACCAATGCACGCGCAGTCCCAATCTATGCCACTACCGTACGCAGCTTCACAAATTGTCCCTTATTGCTTGGAAGCTAATTGGGTTCCAGTCCTTCACATTCAATGATTCTGCTCATGGCGCCCGATTGTTCGGTCTCAAGGAATTTGGAAACATCTACAGTCGGATTATGAATGTAGGTTCTCTATTTCAATCCGCCATTTCCAGAGGAACACATCGATAGCTTTTCAGCAATCCGCAGATCATTGGACCCCGTGTTATACATGATCCCTGATCTCTGCAAGCCATCGGGCACAGCCTTCTTAACAAGCTGACAGAAAGCCTATTTCTTCTCCAAACTCTGAATCTTCCGTAAGCTGACTTTACTTCTCAGCCAACAGTCGATGTTTTCGAAAAGCGAATTGCAGCTCTCGAGGGCGGTGTGGCGGCAGTAGCAGCCAGTTCCGGGCAAGCGGCTCAATTTATGGCAATTGCAGCTCTTGCACATGCTGGTGATAATATCGTATCCACAACGAACCTGTACGGAGGAACCTACAACCAACTGAAGGTCTTTCTTCCCAGACTCGGCATCAATACCAAGTTCGTCAACGGAGACAAGCCAGAGGATTTTGCTGCTGCAATCGATGAGAACACAAAGGCTGTCTACATTGAGAGCATTGGAAACCCAAAGTACAACATTCCAGATTTCGAGGCTATTGCGAAGGTCGCTCATGATCACGGCGTCCCTCTCGTTGTTGACAATACATTTGGAGCAGGAGGTTATTTCGTTCGTCCAATCGACCATGGAGCTGATATCGTGGTTCACTCAGCCACTAAGTGGATCGGTGGTCACGGAACTACAATTGGAGGTATTGTGGTTGATTCCGGAAAGTTCGACTGGGGCAAGAACGCGAAGCGATTCCCTGAGATGGTTGAGCCATCCCCAGGATACCACGGCCTGAAGTTCTGGGAGACCTTTGGACCCATCACATTTGCTATTCGTGTCCGTGTTGAGATACTCCGGGATTTGGGAAGCTCTCTCAATCCATTTGGTGCCTTTCAACTTCTTCAAGGTATCGAGACATTGAGCTTACGTGCTGAGCGCCATGCGCAAAATTCCCTTGCCCTTGCTAGATGGTTGGAGAAGAGCCCACACGTCTCATGGGTCTCATACCCAGGCCTCGAGAGCCATCCTTCGCACGAGTTAGCCAAGAAGTATCTCCCACGAGGTTTCGGTGGCGTACTGAGCTTTGGCGTTAAGGGTGGTGGAGCTGCTGGCAGCCAGGTCGTTGACGGTTTTAAGCTGATTTCTAACTTGGCCAATGTTGGAGACTCCAAGACCTTGGCTATCCACCCATGGTCAACTACCCATGAGCAGTTATCTGAGGATGAGAGACTTGCGTCTGGTGTCACTGAGGTATGTTTTCAACTTCCATCCCTAAGATTGTCTCGGCTAACATAGGATCTTAGGACCTCATCCGTATCTCAGTTGGCACAGAACACATCGACGACATTATTGGCGATTTCCAACAATCCTTCGAGGCATCTGCAGCAGCCAAGACTACCGGAGGAGCTGATAACTCGACTGCCACCGGTAATGCAGGCGGTGACGCTAAGTTGTAAGTATCGGGTGAGCCCAATGTTTTCTTCTCAGTCGAATAAGCGACACGCCGACCTCTTCGGAAATTCTCATAACTGCAATACCTCTTTCAGATCGTTGACTAATCAATGTTTTGATAGGGTCGTCTAGATGACTTGGTTCGCAAAGTTTCCGTGCAGGTCCATAAATTCTTTTTGATTTGAGCACTTCCTTCATATACCTTTGCAGCGAGATCTTGACTTTACGGCAAGATGTGGTCGGATAAAAAGTACGACATGTAGATCCAATAGTTGGGTTGACAGGGGTTGGTAGGTGGTGTTGATTCACTTTTGTTGTTGCCACTGATAAAATTCTATCATGCATCCACCGTACCTAGTTAATGCAAAAGCTCTTCCGAGATCTCCTCACTGATACATCCTACCTTCTTCGGCCACCGTAATGCCGCTCGTGCATTCCAGAATCCAGTGGCTTGAGAGATAAATTTTTGCCTGAATAATCGCCTCCTGGTTTTTTGGCGCCTTCAATGATTTGTCAGAACATTGTGCCCTGTAATGGTTGGAATTTTGTGATATACTAATAACAGGTTCAAGGTAAGAATTTGCGGAAAGAACAATAGATAGAACGAGCAAAGCTATTCAAATTACTTTTCTTCTGTAGTGAGCCATGCATTATGAAATAGGCCGTGTCTAGATAGATGTGGATGGCGGGGCCGGAAATAATGATGCAAGTTCACAGACGTTGGCCACAGGTAATCCAGCTATCTGAACTAACTGCACAGAACCCGAGGAACAAAAACTTCCCCTAAGCCATAACTAATTTACGCTTCTCGACGACGACGAAGTGTTGTACGAGAAGGTTTGGCACTATCTGCGTGATATCAACCCGAACTTTCGGATAGCTGGCCGATCAAGCCTTCCCCGCCGTGTCTACTTCCCATTCTAACAAGCACTCTCGAAGGCGTTCGATCATCTGAATTGCTGTACTAGTGGCTATGCGTCCTAGAATCATCTTGGTAGGTAGAACGTAGAGAAAGCAGAAAACAAAACTTGCTCGAAAAAGGCTCACTTGTCGGCAAGAATCCTCAAATTGTACTGGGAGTCTGGAGCAGACTTTTGACATTCTCATCGGAGTAAACAAAGCCCTCACACATCAAAATCGAAAAGTTGTCCTGGCCGCCTGAACCTGTCACTCCAATACTGCTGAGTTTGGTATCTGGGAACATCCTCCAGAGGTTTCAAGACATATCGCTCCTCCAAATAACGCCTTGCGTGATCCTTCGGCCCCAGAAGTCGCGACACACCATCCACATATTTTCTTGCGTCTTCTGTGGTGGAAGCTTCGAGTATAAGATCCACGATCTCCAGCTGCCCGTGATCTATCGCTGCACTGAAAGCAGACTGCAGCGTCCAATGCCGTGGTATGAACGCTTGGCCGTCTTTCTCGCCCAGCGACCGCCGATATGCCCTGATCAATGCGCCAGCATATTCCGCATCACCCATCTTGGCGGCGCTCTCGATGTGTTCTACCCACTTGATGTCCTTTTCTGGCGGACAACTTTTGAAACTTTGCACAAAGACGGTTGCTAGCTTAGACCTTCCAGCTTGTTCTAGCCGGTTCAAAATTCTCGACAAGTCCGTAAAAGTGCCACCCTTTGCACTCAGTAGACGTACACACTCGATTGCGTCATCCTCGTTTACTTCTTCACGAATGAAAGTTCTCATATGTTGTAGAGAGATGTTGAAGTCGAGGTCAGTACCGCGCGCAATTAGCTTGCGAATGAAAGGCAAGTTGGCCATCGTAGCTGCAACGTCAAGCGCGCCACTGAGACAAGCATTGTAGCCACTTTTCTCGCTATGCTTGTCGAGCTGTTCCAGTATGAGTCTGGCAATAGAGTCATGTCCTGAGCTTAGCGCAGCAGCCAAGGCTGACTCAGAATAACTGCCTATCTTTGTGAGGTCGACATTGTGCCTGAACAGAAGGCGAAGAATGTCTTCTGAGCCACCTCTCGCTGCTATAATCGCGAGCGTTTGTCCTGATTTACTTACTGCATGGACATTGGCGCCTTTTGCGACGAGGAACTCGAAAGTCGCATATCGTCCTTCTTCCGCCGCAACCATAAGAGGTGTTTTCTCCTGGTAGACTCGAGTCTCTTCCAATTCAAACCCTTGCGTCAAGAGGTAAGCTACAGTCTCGACGCTGCTGCTCTTGGCGGCTTTGTGCAGTAGAGTTGAGTCATAAAACGTTGGTGTCTCCTCATCTGGGAATTCAGGGTCGGGGTCAACTGTGCTTCCACTGCCCGGGACTCGAAGTATGGCTCCATTGTCGAGAAGCAATTTCAGCACTTCTAACTGACCATGTTCTGCAGCAATTTCTAGCAGTTGATCTAGCGTTCCTTCCAATCCCTCCCGCTTAGGATAACCATAATCATCGGTGCTCTTGAATATGCGGCTCTGGCGGTAGTACCTCTGATATATGGCATCTTCCTCATCCTCATCGTCGTCCTGGTCATTTACGGTTTGAATATCAAATTTCTCCGCCTCCCGTTTCCTGGAATCATCCAAAAGCCACTCCACAATCGGCACATGCCCATACTGACAAGCTGTGCTGATAGGGTTGGTGACGACACCATTTTTTCTCAGGACTCTCAATACCCCAATGTGACCATTTTTCGCAGCCATCTCTGACGGAGTGAAATTGATGTTCAGGCTGAAACGAGTTTTCCGCCCTTCATCATTGGGGAGCTCCAAATATGCTTCTGGGTCAAAGCCGTAGGCAAGTAAAATCGCCACAGCGGTCTCATGGCCATTTTCTGCAGCGCAATGAAGTGCGGACCTCCGTTTGCGATTGTTGCGAATCGAAGCACCATGTTGAAGTAAGAGAGCCAGTATTCCAATGTGACCAATTTTCGCAGCTCCTTCCAGAGCGCTAAGTCCTCCTAAGATAACCCAGGAGTTAGCAAGTGCCGTATCTGGTACGTGTTCGGGAGATAATCAGGTAATGAAGAAAATCATGGGACCCTCTAATACCTACCTGAAAGACTCACAGGTCCGTTAGGATCAGCGCCAGCTGCTAGTAGACGAGTAACAATAGCCAAGTCGCCACGCTCTACAGCTGCTTGGAGAGCTGTCCGACCATTGTTAGCACAGGGAAGTTCGTTGACATTGATATCGGCAGCGATGAGCTTCTCGAGGAGGTCAATGTCACCAAGAGATACGGCGATTTGCATGACTGTGCGACCATTATCAGAAGCAACTTTCTCGTAATGTCCTGCTCCTTCTGCCACCAATGCACTGATCTCGAGACTTGCATCTTTCCTTCCACTCAGGGCTAGTCGCTGTAAGCGGCTTGCTGGCAGGATAAATGCACCTTCGCCAACAACATCCGATTCGAATTTCAGGATCGTAGGATTAGGAGCTCCCAGGTCTTCCTTAGAAGACGAAGCGACAACTGATTTCTGGGGTTGGTTGTCTTTAGCATCACCAATCGTTGGTTGGCCATGTTTGAATGGCATCTCCATGAGTGCACCAAAGCTTTGCAATGCTTTGGCGACTGTGCGACAAGCAACACAACGAGTTCTGTCATCCTGGTACATATGGTTGCGGACGCATAGCCCACAGAACACATGATTGCATGGCTTCAAAATGGTGTCTACCAGATTTTCTTCACAGACTACACATCCCACCACTTTCGTGTTCTTCGATAGAGTGGCCTGCAGCTGGATTCCCATTTTTCGTCTCGCTGTCCAACTGTATGAAGTTTGTCAAGCACTCCTCCGCCTTGTATCGACGCATCACCGAGGAGCTCAAAAAATGGCAACTTCGCTTTGATATAATCCTTGAAGCTGATTGGCGGTGGCGGCGGTGTAAAGCCCGTGACGGCCTCAAAGATCACAGAGTTGACGATCTGTACGTTGACCAGCCTCGCCCTTGACCCTAACGTAACGGAGATATTAGCAATTACTACAACTGAAGTTGTGACAACAGGTTACAACATATGTCCAGAGAATCCCAAATTTTTGGGAGAGCGGAGAATGAGCCTCAATACTTACAGTTCCACTCCAGAGGTTCTTTATCAGGTATAATTGCCTGCTTGATTTCTCCACCCGTTGCAAGGCCCATATCCCACTGAAGTTCTTTCTTTGGTTTTGTGACAATTTGCGGTTCACGCTCAGCCGCGGCGCCCGTGAAGAACTCGAGGGTGTATCCCTTCTCACCGTCAGCACAATTTAGCACGAATTTGACATATCCTGAAATAGTTCAAGGACATTTAATCTTGTAGATGACGCTCCAATCTATACTAGAGATATCAGGGGAGAAACGCTGACCTGGCAATAAAGTACCGCATTATCAGTCATAACCTTGTGAATGGGGGTATATTTGCTTGGCCGTTGTATCTCTTCGTTGCCCAAGGTGAAGAGCACAACCTCGTTGACAAATAACAGCTTTGCAAGCCTTCTTGCCAGGTCGTTGATACCTATGAAAGGCGAGTATTCTCGGGGTAGCTCCACCGGGCCGCAGCGGGTACGCCGGAGTCCGACATATTTCCCTGGAGAGTAGCGTGTGACCTTGTACTCTTTCGGTGAGCGTACAATTATAATAACCTTGTATGGCCGAATTGGGATAATCGATATAGGTTTGCTGAGGTTTCCCATCCCAGGAAAGTGGACAGCCATCTCATGGACGAACAGTGGACGGCCTTCTTCACTGTGATGGAACATGCATCCATCTTCGATAAAGTACTTGCTGACATCCCCATAGCCGAATTCTTTGGCTCGCAAACTAACTGCATCACCGGACATGTACAGACGATCGTCTACCTTCAGGCCAAGTTCTCGGGTCGTCAGTCGCTGGTTATCGTGTCCTCGAAATGTTCCTCTGACACGAAAGCGTGGTGCAATTAGAATTTGAAGACCGCCAAAAGCTTCTTGACCAGTAACCTGGCCTTCAGCTGTATAGTCTGAGCCAAGAGGCACCGACACAAACTGCTTAACAATCCCTGCGCGAACCAGGAAACCATCAATCCTGTTCTGTAGCGGCGCCAGGACATAGTCTTGGGCATCGTCTTCTTTAGACCGCTTCTGAGTGACACCAGAGATTGTATTGACCGAACCAGCATAGATTCTAACTGCGAAATCCGCATGTACCTTCATGTGTCGAAATAACGGGGGTTCTCCAGAGAATGTTAATGCCAAGGCCTCTCTCTGCCATAGGGGAATAAGCAGTCCACCTTTCCTGCGAAATAAGAGATGGTCCAGGCTCAGTTCCTCACTGTTGATTAATGGGAACGGCGAGAGTAGGACTGGTGGGTTGTACAGTATTCCGTCTTCGGGCACACGCAGAGTCCTGGAGAAACCGACCTCTATCTTTTTCGACGAAATTCCAAAGTGGTCGACTATGATAATCTTTCCCTCTTCAGACATCTTGGAAATAGTCATGGGTGGAGCGCTGTGCCCCGTCTCACCGACTCTAATAAAGTCATCGAAGTAAAGTTCAAGGGGCGTGTCTATGTTGATCCGCAGACCCCCTGCCATTGAGAATGTCGATAAACCTTTCGTGACATGTACAGACACCTCGTCCTCATATGATGCGACCGGTGTGAGAAGCTTGTTACCCATTTTGAAACCACAGATCTTGCGGTAGCCCTTCTGTTGCAGGAGATTTAAAGCATCGTCCCAGAAATCGCTCAAGCTCAAGGCTATTGACTGTGTCTGACTTTGTGAGGACTTATCAAGCCCGAAAGGCAAGTCAGTGACGAGCAGTTGAGCTTTGAAAGGTGCAACTAATGGACGTCGTATTGGTGCAAGCTCTATGTCGTCCATGATTTTTGGAACGACGTGGACCCTGTCCTCTGCTTCCTCACAGGCAAAGGTATCAAGCCAGTCATCAAACGAGCCAAATGAGGTGATTGCATCTGCATCGGGCGTAGGATCAACATATTGACTACTGGCAGTAGACACAGTTTGATCCACGAGTTTTAGGCTGCTGACTGAGGACGCAGAGCTCGGTCCCGATTTTCTGAGTGCAGCAAACCCATTATCAACATAATGCTGCAACGGATCCACCCAATTTGCAGGCCCAATGGACGTTTTCTTCACCTGCCTGATGTCAACCGCCAATTGATCAGGCTTTGCGTGGACCTCTTTCGCGGAGCTATGCTGGCGCACTGCAAGAGCGACATTGACGGCAAGCGTAAACTTATCTAGCCGCTGCTGGGACTCCATAATCGCTGCCATCTTGGATTTGAAGGTCATCTGTGCATAAGCCTTGACGACGATGTTCTTCAAGAACAGCGCCTTGACAGCTTCGAGCTCCGCTTGCACGTCCCTGATAGATAAATTAGTCTTACAGCCCTCCACACATTGACGAAGTGGATCCTCGTCTCCTCTGGGCTCCTCAGTGAGAGATTTCTGTAGCTGCTTCAAGACCGAAGCGAGTCTGTTTAGATCTGTTGACAGGTCTTTCAACAACTTCGGCCGCTTTTTTACGTCGTTGTAAAGACTTTCACAAACCCTGACGACCTGAACTGTGAGTGTCAAGAGACCTGCAACAGATGCCGCGATACTTAGTGGATCCATGTTGACGTGTTATACTGTTTATAGTACGCCAGCGACATATAAAGATTTGAAAGGGAATGTTGCAATGTGGCTATTCCATAGGAGCGGCGCCCAACAGTATTTGTAAATGCCCTTGGTGCATCCTGCTTGATGTTCACAGTTCAGATAGGTCTTCAAAAATTGAGAGCCGACCCCAGTTTGCATTTCGAACGTGTTGAAATCCAGCAGTTCAAACCGAAGGAGTCCTCTCTTCTAACCAGAGCTTTGGATCGACAATCCATGATTACTCGACAAGACGGACATGGACAGGGCTGACACTTTCTGCTCCATCGTGGCTTATGCTTGCAAGTTGTCGGATTTTGGCACCACTCCACTCCACTCCAGTGGTTCCAGAGGGCCAGATCACGTCCTTCACAAGCCAGCGGCTTGTTCCGTCATGTATCGTGTTGCTGGACTACATCTCAGCCAGGGCACTGCTGCAAAATGGTGTTCTAGCCGCAAAACATGCGGGTAACAGTGACAGTGTAATCTTGCATTTCTGGTTGACCCTACGGGTTTTTTTTTACAGACACTGTCTGTAAATAGGCATTTTGGACGGATTTTCTGTCTGTATTTTAGTCAATTGTCTGTATTTTTCTCAGCTGGATTCTCTGATTCTGATTGATTTTTGAAGATTTAGAGTGAAAATACAGACATTACCTGTAATTTAAGGAAAATACAGCTATTGTCTGTATTTTAAGAGTTTTCTGACTAATAAAGTTAAACATCCCCTCTCTTATTTCCCTCCCCCTTTCCTTCCCTTCCCTTTTCCTACTCTCTCTCTCCTAAGGTCTCCCTCTAAAGGTATATCTCCCTCCCTCCTCCCTTCTCCCTCCTAAGGTAGGTCTTCCTCCCAAGGTCTCCCTCTCTCCCTCCCTCCAAAGGTAGGTCTCCCTCCCTCCCTCCCTCCAAAGGTAGGTCTCCCTCCCTCCCTCCCTCCTAAGGTAGGTCTCGCTCCTCCCCCCTAAGGTAGGTCTCCTTCCTAAGGTCTCCCTCCCTTCCTCCTAAGGTAGGTCTCCCTTCCGAGTGTTCCGGAGGTAAGTAGTAAAAGGTCTGTGTTTAACTTTATATTAAAACATGAAAAGTCTGTGATACACACTAAATTGTCTGTGCTTTTTCATGCGTCTATTACAGACATTGTCTGCACTTTTTGGACACACTTGTAGCAGACATTGTCTGAATTTTGTCTGTATTTTACTACTACTAGGAACATAGATAAAATGCAGACACTTTACAGACGTTGTCTGCATGAAAACCCCCGTAGGGTGAGGACTGGGCGATGGGGACCTTCCTCTCTGTGGCTAATGGGGGCAAAGCCACAATGTCGCTTGACCTTCCCTTCTTTCCTTGACTTTGTCAACAAGGGACTTTGAACCACATTATCATCCCGATATAAGGCCCCCAAGAACGCGGTCGGTAGGGAATAGGAGGTAAATGAAATCATGCAGAGATCAGGTATTCGGAAAGTTCGATCATAGCCAATCAAAGTGGCACTTGCCACGGACAAATTCAACCCTTAAAAAGTTCGCAAACCACGTTGGATTGTCAATTCATTCTTTCCGGCACTACCACAACTAAGGCAGCCAGCCAGATAGAGTCACGTTGTCCGCTTTCAGCAGCTACCTGTCTGCCATGTTTGCCTCCTATCCATAATGCAGGGCTACATCCACGCAGCCGTCTTTCGGTACACAAATACAATGCCAATGCCGATGCCATCCCTGTTCCCCCTAAGTCTTGATATCAGACCATGCTGCACCTCCTCGCTATCAAGACGAGCAGTTATCAATCCCACTCCTGAACGCCGCCAATGAATGCACCATGCCCAAAACATACATGGGCGCAACGACACGCTGCGGTGGACGCGAAGTAGCGTCAGACGAAAAGAAGAAATGCTAAAGTACAATAAAGTGAGATGTTTCCTTTTATCTTATGAAAATTCGGCACGGCTTTATTTCAAGCGGCCACAGCAGTATCACCATTGATCGGTTTCTGCTCTTCTACTTCCACGGTCGGATCGGCCGCTTTCAGGCGGTCTGGGAGACCTGGTCGCCATTTGGTGAATAGTTTCACTACCATTGGTCGGGCATCCTCATCTACTGTTGATTAGTCTTTAGGGTAGGGAGGTCAGGAGCTTGGATGGCCAAATCTGCTTACAAGTATCCCAAATATCCTCCACGGCATTCAAAACCAGCTCCCTAACCGGCGGTCTATAAGCAACCAAGAAAAGCAGACTCTGCAACGCCATATTGACCGTCGCAGGATCTCTACAAAGACCTTTAACGCGATCCAACACATCCATGTTTAAGCCAGGGATCTCGCCTAGGAATTTGATGACCAAACCTCTGTCTTGACCATCCAAATATGGCACCATGCCATCCAAGACTTTGAGAACCCATTCCTCGTAATGGAGAGGTGCGGTTGGGCAAGACGTTAGCTGGATCTTGTCGTTGTACCACTCTTCGCAAAGCCAAGTAAGTGCGGTATCGAGGCGCTTCCGGAAATCTTCTAAAATATACGCGCAAAGATATTCTCGGATTCTTGTGGCGAGAGATCCCGAGATTGAACCATCTTGCTCTGATTTGATTTCTTTTGCCTCTTCTAACATTCCTGGCGTACGAGTGGCTATCCGGCTGAGAATAGTGACCCATGCATCGCGATCATATGCACTCGCTGCAAGTCTGTTGATACCGGCCTTAGACTTCTTGCCTCTCTCGTCTAAGGACTTCATTATATCAAACATCTTTACGATTGTCACTTGGCCGACTTGGCTAGCTTGCTCAAGAGTCAAGGGTGGAGGTGCAGGGAGCATAAAATGTCCAAGAGCTACACTGGGAGCTGTGACTGTTGTCTCCTCTGGAGGCGCAATGTCGAGCTTGTTTAATATCTGTTCCGTATCTTCTGCAGCGTAGAAATCCGGCTCATAATCATCGTCTTCCTCATCAACGCCTAATGGAGCAGTGGCTGGATCGAGAATGACTGGCGCGGCAGCCTCCAAGATCTTGTATCTATGGCGTACACCCTAAATAATTCAGAACTCGGACTGCACTGTACAATGTCAGGCTTACCTCAACTGCTTGATTGAGAGTGTCTGCATCGATCTTCTGCATGATAGTAACTCCAATCTTCAGAACCAAGTCTTCAGACAACTGTGATACGTCAAAAGTCTTCAATGCATCATCCGTAGTAACTGTGAACAGTTCTGCAATTGTATGTGGTCCTGGTGTAAGCGGTGGCACATTGAGTCTTGGAGCCAGTCTCGATACAGGAGCCCCCAACTTCTGTCGCTTTGCAGCATCGAAGCCATCTGTAGGTTCTGGAGGCCCGCGTTTCCGTGCGGATTCATCAAATATATCTGATTTTGATCTCATCATCCGCTCGATGTATTGATGCATCTTTCCAGCTAATGGATGCTGCTGGTCGCTGTACACTGTCAGCACTTCCTTGGCAATATGATTTTGACGCATACCGTTTGAGGACATGGAGAAGCAACGATCGAGTGGTCTTCTCCATAGACTTGACCATGACACGAAGTTTAGGGGTCATAGGGGAGTTTGCTTGCTTTAGCGGGTTGAAATTCAAGATGACACTCAAGATTTTACTGGAAATATGGGGGCGGGCACGTATTAGAGTAGAGAGGGAGTTCAACGTTGCATCAACAAGTACCGCATCGCTGCTCATGTCAGTCAGTGATAGCGGGAATTTAAAGATTACTTACCTGCTATTCTCATGGAATACTGCAAGCATTCTGTCCAACAGACCGGACGCTTCCGCTTCGAGGTTCTTTGGTGGTATCAGGGGATGATTTTGAGGTACCATGGAAAGAGAGACTTCCAGGGGATCGCCACGCTGTGGAAAGTAAGCGTATGCACTCCAGGAACACTTTTCAAACCATTCATACTCTTGGATCGGCATCTGGGCCTTTTGTTTGAACCAATACTACTCTTTGGGCAAATTTAATGCAGCATATCCGTACACCAGGAGCAGCGCTGTCCCACATCCGCAGTATTCTCGACTTAATGGCGAGCATTCGTTCCCAGGTTGCTGAGTCGTAAGAGTTGTTGATGCTGTTAATGCACAAACGTTAGATCCAATTCCTTCCCAAAAATCATTGGCCTGGCCAAACTTCTTATCCAGACGGGCGGTATATTCAAGCAGCAAGTCATATAGAAGGCGCAGGCGCGATAAAAACTTCTAAGATGCATGCATATGGTGGGGAGGGATGCTACGTACATCCATCTGAACACCAAAGGATATATGCTAGCAGCAGTCTGCACCACACTTTTCACCACAGCCGAATCCTCCTGCTGGTTCTCAATCATACTCTTCAACGTCTCCAACACAATCAGACTCATCGCTTCCTTTTGCTGCGGCGCGACTGATGGACTCGCAAATGTTTCTGCCAGGAATTCGGAAACCCATCGTCGTAGCTCGACCCTCGAGCCAGGAGCGCCTATTGGGAGAATTCCCTGCACGACTTGTGGATAGTGTATGGCATCATTCAAGACCAATTTGCGCGCATTCTCGAGTTGTTTTATCTGATCGTGGACGGGGGACTCCATGATATCCTGGAGATGCTTGAGTAGCTGGCACGAAGCTCTGCGAGGGGTTCCTGGATCTGCATGTGCGATATGAATGAAGCTATTATCTCAATTGTAGTCGCACAGAAAACGATCCGGTGGTCGAGATAGGCATGGGGGTTTCCTACATGGAATTTTGTGGTCGACGTTCTGTTGAAGAAAGAGAGATAAGAGCTCTTTGAGTTGACCTCAGCGATGAGACGCGCCTATACCACTGAAGCTGTCGGGAAAATAAGGTTGCGCTAGCATTAACGCCTAAGGCATCCATACAGCTTGGAACCAACTCCTCGAAAGCCAGAGCGCCAGCCTGAAAATGGTTCGAGATTAGAGGAGACAAGGGAATTGCTTCAGCTTCACCCAGAGTTCAAGATGGCAGTGTAGGTCACGTTGTGAACAATTATTGTCTGGTTATATTCACTAACGCACCTGTAGATTACCGCGATCGTCATACTACGACAAGCACTATAAACAATCTGCCGCCCTGATCCGAGCCAGAAGACCTTATCTCATCAAGAATGCGCTGACCGGTCTGGCCTTGTTTGGCTTCTGCGGCTTCGTCTGTTAGTAGTTGAATTGGACGTGTGCTACTTGAATTCAGGACTGATTGGTGTTTGGCAGATTCATTTACGATCCGAGCGGTTTCTCAAGATGATTTTGAGGATGTGAAAGTTCCAGATGCTCCTGTACCATCAACCAAACCAGGAGCCAGTACGATAGCGGCTGCTGGGAAGTAAGGACTGGTGCAGGCGACTTGTGGGGTGGGTAACTTAGAGGATCTGGAAGGATTTGGCGCAGTGTATAATACGATCTGCATGGGTGGCGTTCGGTCCCAAGGGAGCTTGATATCAGAGTGAACCATCGATTGTAGTTCTACATTACAAGTACATACGCCAGGGAATATAACGTCTGCGCCTATGAACCCATCATCCCGTCCGTCTATACAAGACAAGACCAAACCTGCATCATCCAAAACTCCCCCTGGTGTAAATGCCCGAACTCATAACGCCTCCACCGTATGTGCGCCGTCATAATCGTATAAACTGGGTTAAAAGCGACTCGTCATTGCAGCTGCTTGCTCACGTCTTACTTCATGTGGAAGATCTCGAGGAACATCAGATGGCTCAACCGGAGACTGTTGATTTACATTACTCTTGGGAGCGTCCAGCGGTTGAGATAGGGGTTGGGGTTGAGGTTGGCCATGTTGTTGGTTTGGCAATGCTGGTGGATGCCGGTTGTGTTGAGGGGATAATGATGTTTGCCGGCTACCTAACGGAGATGGGGCTATGGTATGAGTGTGGTTGGAGTTTCCGAACGGATTGTGTGGAGAGATGCGGCCCCCAGACAGGCCGTTCGATTGATGCAGTAAAGATGAGGAATTAGAAAACGTACCCGAGATGGGCAACCCGGAGCCATGTTGATGCGAATTTCGTCGAGGCTGAACCTGGACTTGAGAAAAGGGGCTTGCAGTTCTCGGCGTTCGCTGAGCAGAGGGTTGTCTTTGGAAGAGATGACCATGTGACGGATGCTGAGGATTTGCCCAGGGAGTTTCCTTCATAAACTGCTCCTCTGCTGGTTTGAACCGTGAAGACGAACTGACATTGCGCAAGGCAGCCAGTTCGTGAAGTGGAATGGCTGGCTGGACCTGCAGGACTTGTTTTGTTCGCTAACGAGAGTCAGCATATTTTGCAGGAAGAGGGAAGGATAAAATTACGCCCATCTTCTCAAAATCCTCTTCCAGTTCCGCTGTAGTCGCTGATGCCATGGGTGGAGCTGCAGGGAATCCAACATACTTGGCCACCCCGGACAGAATGGACACTTCGGTGTTGTATGCCGTTTGGTTTGTGATCTGTTGTGATCTCCTTGTCTGGAACTTCAGAGAATAATCTGGAACACTGCCGGCATGATTTCTTCTATCGTGCTGTATTTCGTACCATTTCTGCCCCAGCTGCTCGAGCTTCTTTTCCCGAATCTCGCGGACTTCTTGTTGGTATTGGACTAGAACTTGACTCCTCTTCGCTACTGACTGAATCTTAAGATTCTCAAGTTCGTATTCTCTCAGCTTATCTGCGATTCGTATGCGTTCGTCACGACGAGCAGTGATGCTTTTCATCATCGCTAGGTAGCCGGGATGGGTAGGGTTATCTTGTCGAAGCATCTCTTCTTCTCGATTCAATTGCGCCAACCTTTCATCGTAGAGTCTTCCATCATAATTAGCGATGCCCCAACAATAAAGGTCGGTATTCCTTACCTGTCTCGGAAAGTAGCGAATTGACGTTCTATGGTGGCCAACTGATCCAATGCAATTCGCTTTTTCTCAACTAAGACCGGTCAGTAGCATTCGAGGAGTGCTGGAATTAAGAATATCTCACGCTCTTCCTCATTTCTCATGGCAGCCTCTGCCTCGTCATCACCCTCGGCATCTGCCTCTTCATCGCCATTCCTGACTTCATGATCCCCATTGACAGCAACATCGCCATCCGCATCCTCGTGTCCCCCGACGCCATTCTCTGCAGCCCTTTTCTTCTTCCGGCCTCGCTTCTTTGGAGAAATTGGAATATCTGGGACCTCAGTACTGTTCTCCTCAGCTGCGACAGCTTCTTCGCCTCCCTCGGCGATTTCATCCTCCTGCACTGCCCCTCCCTCGTCTCCAGAAACATTACCGCTGATCGGATTCGAAAGGTCTCCATCCTCGTCCGGATCAACATCGTCTTCAATCGCATAATCGTCGCCGGGGGTCATCACAGACCCAGTGCGCTTGCGCAAAGGCTCTTCGAGGTCATCGTCAACCGCGCCCCCCGCCATTATCGAACGTTTGCGCTTTCTTGTGTCCGCGTCTGCGACTGATAGCACATTCTTGCCCTCGCCAGAAGAGTCTCCTAAAGAGGTTGCCGCTGTTGTGGTTTCTGGCTCGGGCTCCCCACGCTCTGAGCTTTTTGGAGAATCGGGATCGTTCAGGGAGATGTCATCGGAGGACAATGGGTCGTCATCGTCGTCGTCTTCCAGATCAACGGGTGCTATTTGTTTATGTAGTTTACTCGGGCTATGTTCGTAGGTCTGATTGTTGCCGTGCGAGCTCATGACGAGATCCTGTTGTCGAAATTTGTTTGGAGACTCTTCGAGCCGTTCAGTCTCTGCCTCAGAATCGTTCTCGTCATCAGAAATCATGCTGAGTTCGTCTGATCCCTCTGCATCCTCATCCTGATCGCCGTCTTTATCTTCAATCTCACTCAAGCTACTAGAGCCGTCACCGTCGATCTCAACATCACTCAACTCCGTTAGGGAGCCCTCTTCACGGGCAACCTGCAGTATAGCATCCACTGCTTGCTCCATTTCAATGCTCATCACGCATGTAATGATATTCGTACCCAGTCTTGCTTGTATCTGCCCCGGTCCTCACATAACCTCGTGTCGGGGTGTGCGATGGGGGTGAAGTCGTAGTGTTGATGTGCGCGAGGGCACAGTTGTGGGGTAAATGAAGTTTTCGAGGAGCTGCCGTCGCTTTTTTATGTTGCTTGAAGTGTGAGCCAGCTGGCGCCCGGATCTGAGGGCGTGGTTAGGTAGCAGGGAATGGTGAGGAGCGTTGTGTTGTGGGAGAGAAGCTGGGGTTCTTCAGACCTGCTGGACGCATCGCGGGTGATCAAATGGTCCACCCGGCTTGATCCAAGCCAGCACACCGCCCGCCATATCGGGATTAGCCCCTGATAAACATCTCCTTGCTGCACCAAAAATTCATTCCTCGGGTCATAGGTTAACCAATTCCTAATTTCTGAACTTCAAACATTTCAAAATGGGGAAACATAGTCGCAAAGATGGGGAGAATACTAAGAAGAAGTCCAAGACCGAGGATCACGTCAAAAAGTCTATAATTGTGGATGAAGCAGCTGTCGACCCAACCCTGGCATTACTCTTTGCATCCAGTGTAAGTATCTTCTCGAAATGATTGATCAGTAGATCAAGAAATATACTGAAAATCAATAGGCCGGTCCGGTCAAAGCACCTCCAAAATCGCGTTATGAGGAGCCTCCTCCACCAAGAAAGCAAATTGCAGAAGAGGAATCCGAAGGCGAGGAAGAGGAAGAGGGTGAGGCCGACGACGATGATTTGAGCAGTGTAGAGGAAGACCTGGACGATGTGGACCTGGAGGATCTTTCCGGATCCGAGGACGAATCCGACGGTGGAGTTGAGCTGGACAAAATTATCGAAGCGTCTGCCCCGAAACCTGAACGAAAGCGTAAAAGGAAAGGCGACGAAGAAGACCTCGAAGGGAAATACATGCAGAAGTTAGCCAAGGAGGAAGAGAGAGAAGAAGCAGAACGCAAAGCTGAAAGACGACTCAAACGCCAGCGGATGATGGCTGCGCAAGATCCAGACACGTCTGAAGAAGCCAAGGATGTCGACTCGGACTCGGATAAAGGCTCAGAGCGCGGCAGTGAGAGCGCAGAGGAGGGAAATCATGTCACAAGAGTTGTGCCGGCGGACATTCCCCTACATGAGTCTCTGGCGCCAAGTAAAGACTCTTTGGAGCTTGAGAAAGCTACCCGAACTGTCTTCCTTGCAAATGTTTGCACGTCAGCAATAACTGATAAGTCTGCCAAAAAGACTCTCCTTGCTCACATGGGATCATTTCTCTCATCACTTCCGGAGCCATTAGCTGGCAAGCCGGATCACAAAGTTGAGTCTATTCGTTTTCGATCAACTGCCTACGCTGGTACAGCACTCCCAAAGAAAGCAGCATTTGCCAAGAAAGAACTCATGTCTGCTACCACCAAAAGTACCAACGCTTATGTTGTTTATTCTACTGCATTCGCAGCTAGAGAAGCGGTCAAGAAGTTGAACGGAACCATGGTACTAGATCGACATCTTCGTGTAGATGGCGTTGCTCATCCAGCCAAAACAGATCACCGCAGGTGTGTGTTTGTTGGAAACCTAGGTTTCGTGGACGACGAGAGTATGCTCGACCAAGGCGGCGAGAACGAGCGAAAGCGCTCCAAAATTCCCTCTGACATTGAAGAAGGGCTATGGCGACAGTTTGGCAAAGCAGGAGCGGTGGAAAGTGTACGAGTGGTGAGAGATGAAAAGACCCGAGTTGGAAAGGGGTTCGCTTATGTCCAATTCGAAGTAAACACTAGCCCCGTTCCAAACTTGACCAGGCACTAATCATCGCAGGATCCAAATTCGGTAGAAGCAGCTCTTCTTTTCAATGAGAAGAAGTACCCTCCCATGTTACCCCGCGTCTTACGCGTGGTCCGTGCCAAAGCCGTTCGCAAAACCGCCAATGCATCAGCCGCTGCTCGTCCAGATCCTCGTAATGCACGAAACGGCAATAAGCCCCGTATCTACCAGCCCAAGACGACTTCCGAAATGTCATCCCTCCAAGGTCGTGCTGGAAAACTCCTAGGAAAGGCGGGAGCAGCGCAATTCAAGAAGAAGGATGCAGCGAGTGGGGCAAATGGAACGGTGATGGGGAAGAAAGGAGATGGGAAGGTGGTTGAGGGCATTGCACGAACACCAGAGAGCATTGTATTTGAGGGATACAGAGCCAGTTCCAAGAATGGAAGGCCTAAGGACCTGAAGATGGGTGGAGCGAAGAAGGGTAAAGGAAAGCCGAAGTCCAAAAGTAGTACTCGTGCAAGTTCTTGGAGGAAAGCAGGTGGCAAGAAGACGAGTTGAGAGGAGGCAGCTGAGATTTGACGATAAGTCATTGGAATGCACACGAACTTCTACATGTCCCAATACCGACTTGATCAGGTTGTGGGCCGTAGGCATGTGATTTCAAAAAGAATAATATTGTCTTTTGCCTTACTGCTAGAGTGGCAAATTCATCCCCTTTTGAACAGCTGCCACGTTTGGAGACCCACCATTTCGTTCCCGTCAATCTGCGCTTACTGTAAATAAATACACCCTTCGCAACAAGACCCTTCTTCCTGCAAATCCATCAACCTTTCAACTCATCAAGTTGGGACAGCCACACGCAAATTCAGGATGTTGAACATTGAAGCATCCTTGTCCTTCGCACTTGTTGCTGTTTCTCTCCTCACAACCGGTGCCATCGCTGCTTGATCTAACTACACAGTTTCTCACGCCACCACTGACACACAATGAATAATGCACACTCGCTGAACATGGATATAGTAGCAAACCCTTTGCACACCTGTCGCTGGTTGGAACTGGCAGCGAGCTAATGTCTGGGCTCTCAGTGTGAACATTCATAACCTCTCGGTCGTACGTGGTGTCTGCAAGAATAAGGCTGACAGCTGCAAGAAAATGCATTGCTACTACGGCTCTTCAGTCTATATGTGCAACGATAGGTCCTAACTACCTCTTTCTCCCATTTCTGTTGATTTTTCTATTGGATAGAGAAAAGACATCTCTGACCAATAATCTACTGCACAGTGACTGCGAAGTATAACCAGATTGCAACTACGTCGGTTCTTTCGTCCAAGACAACTTCAGCCTTTACACTACTGACCACCACAACCCCAATTTCCCTCGTGCTGGGGGACAGGATGTTAAGTCAGAAGGCTATACCGTAATTGTTCGAAAAGAATCTTGTCAGTGGTAGGAAGAATGAGACAGGTTTAGGGCAACGGCAAGGTCAACCGTGCTATTGAATGGCAACACGCATGTTGGCGTTGGCTTTTGTTCGTTGCACAATCAGTCAGCTCTTAGAAAGTATAGACAAAAGAAAGGGATTGAGATTCCATCTTATTAATTTCTTTTGTGACTTTGTATAAACGTTTAGATGGCCTCTGAGTTGTCGGAAGGAGTTTAAATGAAGTTTTGGGAGTATTGTTGATATTTGAACATTAAGCGAGATTTGCTGAGCAGGATGAGAAGAGCTTAGAGATGTCAGAGTTTTCTTTCCCAAGTCTTGTAAAAAGATTCGCACATCTATCTTGTGAGATTTAACGAACGGAAACCTGATGTGGCTCTGATTGAAAATGACGCTCTGCTCTTAAGACTGAATCATTCTGCACCTGTTCCGTCAAACTGCACCAGACTTTGCCAAGGAAAGCCGCCAACATTCTATGTCAACTATAGCCAACAACTAAAAGCTAACAGAAACTGAGAATTATTCTCACGGTTCTGCCCCTCACACGTCTATATACGCCGCTTTTCCTTCATGTTCAGGCGGTTCTATCGGCATAGACACCTCCCCTGAACATCTTCGCACCTGGTACAATAGCAGATCAAAATTAACTTGCATAGCTTAGTTCATACTTCGAATTGAAGCTGATTCCTTCCACATGTGCCTCGCTCATGGCGATTGTTTATCACGCCCCCGAGGTCCTCTCTAGCTGCCGATGGTCCTGTCGTCAATATCCTCCTCATTGAACCATACGACAATTTTCGGTACCCCATAGCTGCTCAAGTGTACAACACACCTTTTGATGAGTACTATCCTAAGAAAATGGATACTTGGGTCAATTTGACGAGCCTTGAGCATGAAATTGGACGTGAGAAGGGTTGAAGGGATGTGTGGTCATGCACTTTCAATACTTTACCAAAGTACGGTAGTTGTAAATCGGTTAATAAGTACTTGTAGTGGAAAAGTCATTGATTGGCTGATCGGATGTAAGTGGCAGGCTTGCTGATGCAGACGTGCTGTCTGCCTTAACGTCGCTGAACTTGTTCTTAGCTACTGCTTACCCCACAAATACAGTCTTGCCCTTGCGTTATCCAATCATTCAATGCACCTCTAAGAGAATACTTGCTGACTTTGACATAGTTGGAATGAGCTTGTTCTCAGTTGTGATTACCGTAACTATCACTTTCCTCAATCTCCGAACTTTTGTTTCAGGCATCCAAAACACATTCAAAGTGGGATTCTGACATGATATCTGTAGTTTTTACCTACCCCATTGAAATGATCACTCTATCTACGATGGTTAGATCGATACCAAGAATCCATAGAGAAGTTATGTGGGAGGATGTGAGTAACCAAGTGATTGCTATGCTGTCTGGGTCTAACTAGCTATCTGCAAAAACTGCGCTATCTCATTTGCTGGCTCTATTCCTAGATGTCCATGGTACTTAGATAACAGCTCTCCTTCGGAACTAAAGTTGCATTATAATTCGTGTGGGATTACTATGGGATGGGCGATTTGAAATAGAAGGTGCTTGTTTGTCATCAGCCGATATCGCCTCCAGATCGGCATCGCCCTCCAGATCGGGAAGTACATGCCTCCAATAGATGCCTGAAATGTATTCACTGTTTCTGAAAACAGCCGTGACTTCATGATTTGCTTCGTACCTTTTGTTTGAGGTGCTTTCTCTATTGAGGCTCCTTATCTCTCTCCAGCCCAACTCCAACTTCTTCGACAAATCATCTTCCCATTCAACTTCAAACTCATTTTCCAGCAAGACACTACACTGCAAAAGACATCAACCTACCATGAACCTCCTCACATCTCTCATCCTGCTGGCCTTCCTCGCCTTTGAGGCCCTCAGCACCACAACATCTCACCTTGGTGGTCCATTCGACGGCCTCCCCTTCCCCACAGAGCCCATGGAGTAAGCCTAATCCCAGCATCCTCAAGAGCAAATTTCTGAGAAATACACTACTCTTCACGTGCTGACATCCCCTTCCTCCAGATTCAACCTCACCATTGACGGCAACGAGTTCCAAGGCCAAGGCACAATCCAACATGTCTACGCTCAATACGCCGCTTCTCACCCAGACTTCAAGCTACCCGAGAGCCTCAGCATAGGTGCCGCACTTGCGCTCAAGGCTGAAAATGACCGAGTTCAGGGCAAGATTGAAGGTGAAGTTGAGAAGCGTGGAAAGGTAAGTGAAGCTCTCCCCAAACTCACACCTAATCGATACACATAAACTAACAAGAGACAAATCAGAGCAGCGTCTACTGCCTCCCCAACCCTCAAGTCCAGTGGGTAATGGCTCCCGAAGGCGGTGTCTGGCAAAATATCAACTTCCTACGCGGTGTCAAACCTGATCTGTGCCGTTTCGCTGCTCGATCGTGCAGAAAGCTGGCTTGTGCTAATAGTGCATCGATCTTTGTCTGCAATTGGGTGTGTCTTGTCCTTTACTAACTCTCCCTGTCGTGTTTTCTGCAATTTTGCTAACTGGTGATGTGTTTGTGCTTTATAGAACGAGAGCACACTCTGGAGAGCCTGCTCATACATGGGTAGCTACGCTGAGGATATCGTCAACCACTGCCCACAGTACCGATCTGTCGGTTATGTCGGTGGACAGGAGGATGACACCGATGGATATTCGGTCATTGTTCGTGGTGACCCATGCTAGAGATTTTACATCAATTTCTCTATCCCCGAACGGAGGTCGAGGGCTTGGTTGCGCATCGGTGCATGTACTGCCTCATCTTTGAAGTGGCTCAACAGAGTAAACGGACAGATCTGCTTAGCTTTGCTTTGCTGGGGGATGGATGATGCCATAGAATGAAAACTATCCGTCAATTCTGAAAATTAGATCTCTCATGAAAAAACACTGCTTTATTTTGCTATATCACTATTCAAACTTGAGAGGAATTCGACTCCAACAAGATACCGGAACCAAACCCACTCACTAAGAACTGACCCACTTCGCCCCCTTACAAACATTCAATAAGAACTCCTCGCCTCTCTCCACCCCTGGGAACAACCAGAAATAATGTGGAACTCCGTCATAATAATCGCTCTTCGTCTCTACCCCCTCCTTCTTCAACATCTCCTCAACGACCTTCCCATCATCTCTCAATGGATCCTTCCCACAAGTACTAATATAAGTCTTGGGGAAATCCTTCAAGTTCTTGCTCAACGAAGCGAAGGCTCTCTCGTCGTTAGACTTTACGCCCGCGGCGTCGAAGAACGTCTTCATGCTACCGGCGTCGATGATGGGAACTCCGGTCGCATTCTCCGTGTAGGCTGTGTACATTGAGGAGTAGGCGGAAGGGATGGAGTCCGGGTGTGCGGCTACGGGAACCATTGCGACGATACCGTTTACTTGAGAGCCTTGCCCGGCTTTGATAAGTTCGTTGGCAACGGAGAGTGCGAGTCCGCCGCCTGCTGAGGCACCGATTGTGAAGAGCTTGCTGCCGTCACCGCCATATTTGGTGGCATTGTTGCGGGCCTATTCATGTAGTGTCAGATGACTGATTAAAGGGTTGGAGGGAGAGGGAATACCCATTTGAAAGCAGTGACGCTGTCGTCGAGTTGGGTAGGCCACTTATCTGTCTGGCTGAGACGATAATCAACCGAGACGAGGATGCAGGGTGTGTTCTTGGAAATGACTCTGCACCACGCATCCTCAGAATCGAGACTACCAACGAGCCATCCACCACCATGGTAGTAGACACCAACAGGCAGTTTCTTGCCCGTCGCTCCAGGAGGTGTGTAGATGCGGACTGGGACGCCATCCGCAGTGGTGTCCTCAGTTATAATGGAGGCATCAGGGGGAGGTGCTTGTGCAGCGAGACTGGCGCCAAGGCCATTGAACTGGTCGATGATATCTTGCGGACTTCCAGTGAGGAGAGGTCGCATGCCAAGGACTTTCTCATACTTAGAGGGGAGTTAGACTCTTGCTGAATGGAATGACGAGAACGGGAGAAGGGAAGGTACCTCGAGCCAGCCTTGAGCATAGCCTTCAGTGGATGGTTCGGCCATGTTGATTGAGTTTCGTTATTTGAGAGAATCTGTGAAGAAAGAGACAGGAGAACAGATTGAAATTGACTCGAAGCTCTGGAACGAAGTTTCAATCTTCGTAATAGTCGTTAATGCAACGTAGGGCAGCTTTGGTGGGCAGATCACTTGATCATGTAACTTGTAGATGAGGTAGAGAAGGAGGAGACGGGGTAACAAGGTACCTTTTGGAAGTCCTTTATACTTTCACCATGGAGTCCAGGCCTAGAGAAACGGTGTCTTCCTAGCTGCTAGTAACACGAATGAGGGGAATGAGCTGGATGAGGGGTTCCCCTAGTCGCATTTGCGTGCCTTCTTTTGCTAGTCCACACCCCTCGGTCTCTGATCAAGAAACAGCTACCTCTGGCGCAGATCCGGCTAGCTGCGCAGCTATTCCTGCTCTGGCGGATTTGTTTCAAGGAATTGGCATGCAAAGAATGAGGGCTCGGGGAAATGGCAAAAGAGGGCCATTGAGAGCCATCAACATCTCTACAGTATAAAGAAGAATTGCACAGAAACCAGCGGCCGAGGATTTCCACGACTTCCATGCTGTAATTTAAAGATACCTCCCTACCTACCTTACATGAATTCTCAAAGGTTGAGCTTCAGCCTCGTGCGGAGGAGTAAAGCTAGCCGGCGGGTCAACGGGTTGGCGGGGTATTTCACCTCGGATTCGCCCCTTGGAATTAGAGTTACCGACTTGAGGGATCCAGATGTCCAATTCCCTGGTTTGGCATCCAGGTTGGCAATTATTCCCCAAGACCGCACTGCAGCAATCATTCGGAGATAAGATTCATGAGCGAGGTCGAGCAAGGTGTTGATGCTAAAGTTTCAGCCTCGTGTCTTGTGTGACATTCTTGGCATGTCGGGGCGCAGGTGGTGCGTGCTGCTCGATCTGATTTCGAGAGGCACGTCTCCGCTTCTCATCCAACTCCAGTGTGATTTGTTTTAAGAGGCGCGCCCCGTACCGCACTGAAGTCTCAACTCGACATCAACTTTCTTTGATGCCCCAAGCCCTTTAAGTTCCCTCAAAGCTGGGAGGGGAAAGGGGCGGAGGGGGGCATTTTGGAGGACGATCCTCATGTGACTGCTTCGGTCGCTATCAAAACGATCGACAAGAAGAAGCAATTAAAGAGTCATTCAGCTGGTGTGCATGCAAGCTCAAGGTAATCGCCTCACACGCTGTGCTCGACGATCCGGGCTTCCAGAATAGAGGTCTTCGTACGCGATTTGACAACCCGAGAGATAGGGCATGGAAGTGTTCCGTGTCGTGCCCAGAAGTGAGAAGTAGCTGACATCGGGTGGTTTGTTGATATACGAGATAAGATTCGGGGCAGCTCGAGGTTCAGGTCCATAGAATGCCAAGACTTTAGGTTCGGGAGCAGGGAAGCTTGCTAACTTACGAAGGCCTGACGGTCTTCCAGAACATCATCCAACCACTTCACATGAAATAATAAGTTACAAAACACCCGCAGTCTCTAACCGTGGATTCTCAGTGTTCATGTTACCATTTCTGATCATCAAATTTCAATTCACAATTCCCAATTTCCGTCATTCTCTCAGCCTCACACAGCCACAAGTAAATTACGTCTGTCACAGCATTGTCAGTGCTTGAAAATTAGGAGTGGGGCCGAAGTTAATGTGCCAGCATCCACCATCCATGACCATGACCTCGCGATGATGGCTAGCCACAAAGGTACGTGTGTCAAGAGGAGTCAAGTTGCGTATGTAAGGTACGGAGTGGCTTGTTCTATGGATCCGTTGTCACTACTATTGTGGAGAGTGTGGTTTGGAGATGGGGTACATAAGGTAGGGCTGGCTTCTCTTGCCTTGGTTGTTACTCTTCTATTGTATCATTTCAGAACAAGTCTCCACAAGTTGGATACTTCTCTACCATCTATCCTCCTGCTCTACCTACTTAAGTTTACAACGATTTTCAAGATGGGTCTCATGGAGAAGGTTATGCATAAGGCGGAGGAGCAAATCAAGAAGAAGATGCACGGGGGCAAAAACCAACAAAAAGCGTCATATGTTAGTCTTCTCATCTAATGCGACTAAGTCTTGCCCAATCAAACCTCTGACGTTAGATAGGGAGGACCACCAGCACAGCAAAATTACGGCGGTGGCGGAATGATGGGTATGGGTGGTGGTCACCAGCCAAGGCAACAAGGAGCATTCGGAGGCGGACATCACCACCAACAGCAACATGGTGGTGGGTTCGGAGGCCCACTTGGATTTAGAGGACAGCATGGCGGAGGTGGAGGAGGGTTTGGTGGCCAGCATGGAAGACCGCAGCATGGCGGTGGTGGGTCTGGGGGACATCACGGAGGAGGGGGAGCATTCGGGGGTCCTGGTGGTCATCATGGAGGCGGTGGAGGGGGATTTGGTGGTCACCACGGAGGAGGAGGAGTAGTACATCACGGAGGAGGTGGCGGTGGACATGGTGGATGGTAGATTTCCATTTGTTATTGCTGAAATACCCGGTTATGTTTAGGAGTTTTTGAAAAAACAAAAATAAATAATCAAAGATTCAATTCACTATAAGAACATAGATAAGATGTGAATGTCTAGAAGCGACAGACCTCCCTCCCGTAATACAGAAAGCTTAAGTAGAGTGGGGATGCAACCTTGCTCGCCTTGATACAACAAATACTTGAGTAGCGAAGCGAGCACCTCGGCTCAGCAAAGCATGCAGGCCCACCACAAAAAGGTGCCAACACTGAAAATACAGCTCAAGCAGTTAATACAGCATTTGATGTTTCTCAGCTACCCAAAGGTTCAAAAAAGATGATTTAATGAATGGACGAACAGGGAATCGAACCCTGGACCATTCCCAGGCTGAATGAACAAGTCCATTTATGCTAAGGGAATATTATACCACTAAACCATTCGCCCTTTTGATTGGATGCAAGATAAAGTGCTATTTCATTACATATTGAACACAAAAATTTGAGGAAATGTGTGTGCGGAAGCGAGTTGCCCTGGTGGGACAGGCATTACCTTACCTAGCAGCCTACCTAGTAGGTAGGTAGGTCTAGGTTGAAGTGGAGACAGTGGCTTGGACTATGTGCAGTGTGCAGCACGTCCTACAGATTCATGACTTGCAAAACAAGAAAAAATTGTAGAACCATGTCGCCAACATTTGCAAGAAATTTTAGGTATTCACTAATTCGGCACTTTCAAGTCAGTTATTGGATCGTTGTGTACGTTTAATTAAGAGGAAGCTGCCTACTTCGTGTCTAGGAGCCAAGCTGGCTCGTTGCTAAGAAGTTGGTCAAGTGGCGGCCAGAACATCAACATCATTGCTCTTTTGTAGTTGGAATCAGGGATTGATATCAATGAATTTACCTTCAATGTTCTGAAATGGGAACGAGGTTTGTCAAATGCAATATTAAACAGGCCAATCAACACTAATTACTACTTTTTGGATCTGGAACGCACTACCACCAGTATTTGCCCTTGTTCTCAAGCACCCTTCCATAATCTAGAGCCTTACCACAATTGGCATAACAGCTGTTACAAAAGTTACCTGTACAGTAAACGAACATTCGTTTCGGTAGGACTCAGCTGGATCATGGAGTAAATTATTGGGAACTTGTGTTCATTCCGTGTCCCAAGGCTTCACAGTCTCCAACGATCCGTCAGATACAAGCAGCCAGATTTTATGCTTTATACATAATTGTCCAGCTGGCAAGAAGACTTCCCAAGCTTTCAGATGATCCGACTGTACTCTGGGGTTCCCCTGTACTCGCTCGCATGGCAATGTTTTGTTTCACAGATTATGAGGACAACGAACTGTGAGAAAAGTTTGGCAGAGAAGCCTGGCGAACCACTTGGCTCAAGCTTGAAGTGACGACTGGAGGGGAGGCCATGGCCATGTATCAATAGCCGAATAACTATCTCTAGACGGAAGTCACTCTCAGAAAACAACTTATCTTACTTGCCCTGCAACAAAGTAGACTCATACTGGTCAGTTTCTGAACAAAACACGAGATCATGCCATTCTGCAAGTCCAGGGCACGTTCGGCCAATGACTCAGTCAAAGTCCACGGAAAAGTCAAGCACAAGGGTAAGATACTGCCTAAGACTTTTACCAAAGCCAGCTCTATGAAATCGCTCCAGTTGAGTCACTTTCAATTCGCTCTTCAATGCATAGATGATATTAAAGGTGATCACTGCTTTTCGGCTTGTCATCGGAAGCAGCAGCCGCAGAGCAATTTCGCGCTAGAAGTTCGCTTGCAGGGTTAGCTTCCCACACGCTAGTCAACCCCAATTTTCCGAACTTTCCTGAGTCCAAATCAACGACAACATCTCGAACATCACGTCTCAGTCTCCGCCTCAAATAGCGGTTAAATCGATTGAAACTCTTGTTCCCAAAAACAACAACCAAATGTGAGTTGCGCGCAGAGTGAAATGCCCTGTGGGCTGTACTGACGATCCCCAGCAAGCAAAATGAAGCACCTCGCGGCATACCTTCTCCTCACTATCGGTGGTAACACCTCTCCATCCGCCTCCGACGTCAAGGCCGTTCTCGAGTCCGTCGGAATCGAGGCCGATGATGAGCGTCTCTCCACCCTCATCTCCGAGCTCAAGGGCAAGGACATTCAAGAGGTACAACAATTCACGATGTGATATATGCAGGATGGGGGCTAATGGGCATTACAGTTGATCACTGAGGGATCCAGCAAGTTGGCTTCCGTTCCATCTGGAGGAGCCGGTGGTGCTGCCCCAGCTGCTGGAGGCGCCGCCGCTTCAGGTGGTGCTGCCGCCGAGGAGAAGGACGAGGAGAAGGTTGAGGGTAAGTTCTACAACTGGCAATCACTGGGATATATACTGATGCATCACACAGAGAAGGAGGAGTCCGACGAGGATATGGGTTTCGGTCTTTTCGACTAAACGAACAAATTCTTTCTTCTTGGACGACACCACGCTCTCGATACTTTACAACAAATGGTCAGGGCTTCTGGGAGAAGTTGTGCGCGCTTTGCAAGGGATTTGCATGTCATGGGAATTGGGTCGGATTAACGGCCTTCTACGATGAGATGTTAAGATGCAGGTTACATTAATGCAATACAGACGTGCTTCTTCCAACACGCAGTGCCTTTGATGAAAGTTGTGATAAGTGAAATGATTCAATAATTCTGAAAGAAGATCTACCGGTCTCGATCTGAGGGAGCAAAAGAATGTCCCATTCGGAATAAACAATTCTCAATTCTGAAGCTAATCAATTAATCACTGGTGCTTTAGCGCCAAGCAATGTTACAAAATCTGGAAGTTTGCCAATCCACCAACTGGACGTCCCCTGGCTTTTAGTAATTCTGAGGCTGAAGCTGTTCCTTCAGCCTTGTTCTCAGGTGCCAAGAGTTCGGGGTTTCTTGCCCTACTTTCGAGAATTATGACGCTAACGAGTAAGCGAGTTCTCCCGACGCTAACGAATCGCAAAATCCACTCCACGCCTCAGAACTTCATTTCACGATCGCCAGCAAACCATCGACTTTCGACATCAACGAAAGCCGACACTCACATCCACCGCAATCATGGCTGACGAATACGTGAGTATCAATCGCATTTCTCTTCTGTCTGCCACTCGCGCGCTCCTTCTGAGCACTGAGTAACCTCGAGAATCAATGCTGACGTCTTCTCCCATCACAGGACGCCGTTGAGGCCGCCGAGATCAAGAAGAAGAGAGCGTTCAGAAAGTTCTCCTACCGTGGAATCGACCTCGATCAGTACGCCTCCCATACATACACATACATAGCCAAGTCTTGAGAATTACAAAGGGGAGCAAATAAGCTAACCCTCGATTCTTCATCTACAGACTCCTGGACCTTTCCTCCGACCAACTTCGTGATGTCGTCCACGCCCGCGCCCGCCGTCGGTTCAACCGTGGTCTTAAGCGCAAGCCCATGGGTTTGATCAAGAAGCTCCGCAAGGCGAAGCAGGAGGCCAAGCCCAACGAGAAGCCGGATCTTGTCAAGACTCACCTCCGAAACATGATCGTTGTTCCAGAGATGATCGGCAGCGTTATCGGTATCTACTCAGGAAAGGAGTTCAACCAGGTCGAAATCAAGCCTGAGATGGTCGGACACTACTTGGGAGAATTCTCTATCTCTTAGTATGTACCTATACTTTGAAATCCGTTTTGGGTTTCAATGGAGGACAAAGCTGACATTTTCATAGCCACCCAGTGAAGCACGGAAGACCCGGTATTGGTGCCACCCACTCTTCCCGTTTCATTCCTCTCAAGTAAATACTTGCTGTACGCTGGGCTTTCTACGGATGGGATGGGCGCATGGATATGGGATGTTCGTTTGTAGCAGTCAACAAATGAACTGCCGCAGATACCAATGAACCCGTGCAACCTCCAGACATGTGTACAATGGATGTGATGTGTGAAGAGAGACCATACTAACGGGGAATATAAGCTCGAAAATAATGGTGAATGGCAATCGCTTCTAGTAGAGTTTAAAGCCATGTTGCGAGGCAAAGACCCCAGATGTAGCGTTCAGTGAAGCAGCTACGCTATGTCACCTTGGCTCTACAATCAATGATTCTAGTCTTCCCTATCCCCTCGGTTCTCCATCCCCTCTGCTTGTTCATAATGAGCCTCTCTTACCCCAACTGCTATTCATCCGCGCATCATTCCATAATGCATCAAGAACAGCTAGCCATTCCACTGCCGAATCCCACCCTTCAGATGGCTTTCATCGCAACAGACGTTCTCGCCGGCCATCCTTACTTCATCCACAGGAAATTCTGCTTTGCCTGTTCTTCACACTTACCCCAATTATAGTCGTCGCACAGATGTGGTACAGATGAGGGCTAGAAATCTTTCACCAGATGTCAGAGGCTCCTTGCTGCGGATACATTCAACACTCGTTCACCAGTAGGTTGTAAAAAGACATGCTTTCCATGGTATGAAGGGGTGGTGTAGGCACAGAAGATTTCTGGACCTGGCTTCCTTTGATCGAGAGTCTGAGCATTTACTATCGACCTGAGAAATGTTCGTTGTAAACTAGGCCGTTCATCTCCACTTACTTCAGGATTTCCAACTGTGAAAACGACACTGCTGATCATTCTCGTAAGATGAGTTGTCCGCCTCGGTAAACTTGAATTCGGGCCCTGGATTTGACCTATAATATGCGGGGGCTTTGTACTACGACAAGTAGAATCGTACAACGGCCTAAGTCCCGACTGCGTAATTTTGCCACTATACATGAGAATGCTAGTATCAACCGTAGCATGTGACAAACTCATAGAACAAGTTCACTGAAGTGCTTCATGAACTCGATCAGCAAACAAATGACCAGATAAAGAGGTCGGAATACAAAATGAAAGGGGGAAGGCACGGCAACAAGAGCAGAGGATTATAAAGGTCGCACTTTTGGCATTCTATTCGATAACACCTCTTGCATATGATAATCTCGGCTGAAGCCATTTCCAGGTAATTTCTGGGAAGCTAATACAAGCTTGAAGAACACGGAATTCCTCGATGAAATGGGGCGATTTGCCAAACGGGAGACCCCGAGCTTTGGACGTGCCAATGCTATTCCAGTATCTCTCTTGATGGAAAGTAAATGCCATGCAAGTCAACATGAAATATGAGAATGGGTCCACGAAAGATGAAAAGTAACTATGTGCAGAGCAGAGCAGAACGTGTCGAAGTAGCACAGCGCGGCCCCTCATTCGTCACTGTTTGGCTGGCCCGCCACTCCTGTGACGATCCGGAGTCTAAAGGTCCTACCATGATGTCCCGGCATCATTTGAAGATCCGGACACCAGATCCCCTTTTCATCTGGCTTGGTGACGGTCAGTTTCACGGACGTTATGATGTGGAATGGATGGCGGTTATGATGCAGGACGTTCATGCAGGGGTAAAGCTGTGAGGGATCCGAGCGGCCCCTGTCGCGTCCAGGAACCCGTCCCAAGTGCCCCGTCTGGTCACCCAACCAACCAACCAACCGCATCATCGCTTACTCTCTTTGCATGCAATGTGAAAGAGAGACATGGATCTCACTTTTGTACCTTTCCGTCCAACAACATTACCAGAATCACCACTATTTCTATCTCAACGGCAAGAACACATATTGCTAATTTGTGCTTTGCACGGTCTGGCAGGAAGTCGTTTGCAACCTCTACTACCGGCGTAGAAGGAACAGAAGGCTCCCAGGAAATACCTAGCACCAGGGCAATATCAACATCTGCATATTACTGGCAGTTACAGGTTATCCAGGGGAGAAGAAATGAAGAGCGATGAGCGCTCGAGAATTATACCTTCTGCCGGATCATCCCTACCAGCAGCAGTATCAACAACACATTACCATCCTTTCAGATTCTACTAGTACGTCTGCCAGCTTACTTTTTCCCACTTTCACTGTTCGAGCCTCCGGCCAGACAAATTTTTGGCGTGGCTACATCGCGCATATGAGAGGGCATAGATATCTGAAAATAGAAACAAGGTCTAATGGATCTCCCTGCCCCAGAACTTCGAAACGGCGAACCTGCAGATTTCGACTCTAGCAACCAACCCATTCATGCGCCTCCTCGAACGCTATCCCCAATCTCCTCGAACGCGATGAATACTTTGAATGGGAATAGTACACCATCGGCACTTTCGAAAAGTAACTCGTCTAATACCATCCGCTCAGTTCCGTCAGAGAGTCTTCATCTTGACATCACCTCTGCAGATGAGGTGCGGCGAGTTCAAAAAAGCGATCCAACAGCGATGCCTCACGCCACGAGAACCTCACCTCAAGCCTCTATACCGCATTCACAGCCGCCCCTCTCACGGCATAACCCGAACCTGGGAGTTGGGAACGGCTTGGTACGGAAGATATCGTCTGAATTTGGGCCAACACGATCATATACTACCAGCAACCTCCAAATACCAGAGGAAGGGTCTCCAAACACGAACGGGAATTTAGCATCGCCAGGAGGGCAATGGAGTTCCGCCGTTGGTCGTGCTAACCTGGGAAAGTCGGGCAGAGTCATTGAGAGGCTTATGGGTGAGAACGACATGTTGAAACGAGACCTCAATCTGGAGCGGCTCAGGGCGGAGGAGTCGAAACAAGCAGTTAGGATGGCGGAAGGGAAGATGGAAGCCCTTGCCGCAGAATACGATGGGAAACTACACGATGCCGCTATCAATAAAACGCTGCTCAAGCGAAGGGAACGACAAGTTGCGGAGATGAAGGCACAGATTGAGGCCGAGAAGAATCGGGCCGACAAAGCAATAGAACGTGAAAAGGGGTGGAGGGAAGCCATGGAGAAGATCGAGGGGGAGAGTAAGAGGAGTGTGGAAGAGGCACAGACCTTTGCAGCGCTGATGAAAGGCCGGAATGATGCCATGACAAGCCATTGGAGGGACCAAGGAGTTGAAGTCAATAGAACGGTTGCTAAGCTCGGCACAGAGATCAACAATATTGTGCAAGAAAGGAGAGCCGATGACGACCGGATGAATATGTTGCAAGAGCTATGTGACCAGCAAGCAGAGCAATTGACTGCTCTGCAAGCAGAGAAAGATGGGATAGCGAGCGCCTTTGACAGATACAAAATTGTGCAAGAAGACTCTCTCAAAAATATCAAAGAGCGAGCGCGAGCTCAAGAGCAAGCCAATGAAGCAGCTTTGCTAGAAACGCAGAAGGTTCTTGGGGAACTGAAATGGGCTCTGGGAGTGAAGAAAAACGTCAAAGGGGCCGAATAAGGCCCCCTAACCTCCTGTACGACAGAGGTTGCCTTATCAAGAAGCAAAGGTTGTGGATGGCTAGCTCATACTCTGCAGCTGTATGGTAATGGGTGGAGGTGGAGGGGACGACAAGCGCAAGCCAGACGGCAGATAGGTTGATATTCACGACTCTCCTTCATTATGACCATACATACACCAAGAAGACTGCATATTTGGGCATTGGATATGGGAAGCAGCTTGGCCAAGCAGCGACTTCGTTGTTTTTTGTACATTGCGGCATTTCCACAAGATAGCGGCTGGCTGGTTGGGTGTTCTAGGAGTTCTTTTCAATTCTGCTTCTTCTGCATCAAGGCAGCTTGTAAGCTTCCATACATGGGATGCGAGGAGTGGATGGGCTATAGAATCTTACGGTGTGTTGCGATGCACTGCGCTTTTTACGACTTTGATGACTTGGCTTCAAATCAACTGGTGGGATGAGTGTGGCGACTTTTGTATATGTTTCTAGGTGGCGTACAGACGCAATGGCCTGCATAGGGATCGGGAGCAAATGCGATGTAGGTTGAAGGAGAATGGAATGGGCCGGAGAGGACTTATTCGTTGACTTCTCTCATTCTGTCCAATTCTTCGTTGTGCCCTATCTAACGTCTTAGTTTTGGTGTCTGAGGGAACGACTTGCTTAAATGCCCGTTGTTCTTGGAATTTTAAAGAATTGTAATTTGGTATTTTTCATGCTGCTGCGTGTTTGGTTCCTTGCTTGCTTTTGTTGACTTTTGACTCGCGCATTACCGTCTGCTTCTGAAAGCCTCAACAGCTCAAGGTATTTAGGCTTCGTTGTCACAGCGGCGTCTGTGAGGCTTTCGCATCAAATAGTCCATGGCCCTCTTTCGGTAAGAGGAGACTCCTTTGTCGAGCATGCTTGGGGCTAAAAGCCTGCCACCATCTACTCTGCGGACTGAGAGAAAGACCCAAGAAAGCATCGACAATAGCTTGTTAGATATTGGGCTCATTCGTTACTTTCTTCATGCTGTACTCTCTACCTGTCCCACCCTTGATATCCCACAGAGCCATGTAAAATGCTACTTTGCAGTAAAGCCTTGATGCAGCTCCCTGTCGTAAGGCCAACCCTCCTTGGCCGAGCTTCAGGCTTTTCCACCTACCAGCTCAGGCTCGTAACGTTTGTTCTAGTCTTTGAATTCACCCAAACTAGGCAGTAGCCGAGTTGACAATGGTGAGTCCGTGATAGAAGTTGTCTGTGAACCTAGGTTTACTTCTATTTACGTTCGCGGAGGTTGGAGCAAACTCAGTGCTGGGAAAGTAGATAAAGATGATGCGAATCGGGAGGGTTCTGCGAGGTTTTTGGTCTTCTTGAGACCTCAAATATAGCCAATTGGAGACCGAATAGTTGAGCTCTGCATCTTCTGTATATGCTTCAGCTGAGGCTAGTTTCGTCCATCTCCAGGCTCCGTTCCATGCAGAGAAGGCTTCAGAGAGACGAAATTATACACTTCATGGGTTATTGATAGCCCATAGCTCCTTTTAGATCGTCGAGTAACAAAGACCTACTTCTCGTATCCTGGCGTGTAAATTGTAGCGTTGTGCTGGCTGCCCGGACGGCGTGCCGCCGGCTCGCTCGCAAGGTTGTGGTCTCCCACCTTTGTAAGGTGGTTCGGTTCGTACCTTCCATCCTTCGCCTAACACAACTTCTCGATCGCATCTTCCACACTTTCCCCTCCCACTCTCTCCAATCCAATCCAATCCAATCCAATCGTACTAAGGTATGCTTTCTGATACACCTCAAAGTGTGCTATGTGAAGCATCAACGTACTGAACGCGCATGGTGTCGTAACACCCGCCGATATTTCGTGGCAGATTTGAGTGTAAACAAAACAGTCAACAACAACAACACCACGTTGTCAACAATTCACTACATTTTGACTTGGTCAAAGCTGCTCTCAGTACAAAGCCCTTGCATATTGCTGATCTTCCTTTCGGCGTTGCACTACTGTGCTCCAATTGAGCAATTGTACACTTGCAACTTTCGTCCCCTCTTCGCTCGTCTGTCGCCTTAACCTAGGTAGATCGAAAAGGAGTGCAGTTCACGACCTACGTTACTACACGGTGAAGAACTCGTGAAGCTTTGAAGACTATTCAAAGGTACCTGCCCATTCTCTGCCTTTGCTATGCTACCACGTTACCTCTCTGGGAAGCCAAGCTACCTGGTTGTATGCTGCACCTGGGGACATTTCCAATATGAGTAGCTTTCAGTTCCCATCTCTAACAAGCCCACAGCATCATCTTACCGCAGCTTTCTGTCGCCATCGAAGGACTAACAATCACTCTGCGACTCTTCCCAGCGCCCCCCGAGTCGATATTGCCCTCGAAACAGTCTCGTCGCTCACTGGACATGCAAGTTCATCCCGCTGACCCATGACATATCAACAGGATCTTACATTTCCTTGGATTTCGCTGGTTCAGTGAGTATTTTCATCGCTACTCCAATATTCCATCGTGGCTCGTCTGATTTTCAGGTTTTAGAATCCTCCGGCTCCTAAATTCCCACCAAAGACGCCAGAACCGCCAACATGGACAGACGAAGTGTAGCCCCTCCACATCCAAAGTCTACTTTTACGACTGGTCGATCCGCCATTGACTTGTCGCGCGAGACTCTCTTGACAATCATGAGCTTTGCTAATGAATGGCATTTCAAGCCTGAGGGGGTTGACCTTGTCAAGAAGAGATTTGAAGCGGAGTTGGCAATAGCAGAACATACTCAACCTTGGGATTTCGTCAGTGCATAATTTATTCTGCAAAGTCCTGAAAGTTCTGCTAACCTGAGATAGCAAGTCGAGAACCGCTGGATCCCTGAGTACAGTATGTGGCAAGTCCGATGTGCTAAGGTTGATTGTAAGAGAGTTTGGACGGCTTTCTTTACAGTTATGAATGGAGTCATCAGAGAAGCCATTCACAGAGCGAACCAGAAGGATGAGGATATTGAGGAATGTACCATCGACGATGAGGACGCTGATGAAGACTATGACTTTGGTCAAGACACCCCAGTAAGTGTTGCTTATATGACACGCCCTCATAGATTTTGACGAGTGCTAGTTGGATAGCAATCTCATACAGCGACTCGCTGTGTGGAAGACGCAGTCTGCTGCTCGTGGTCTGAGTCCTGAGTTAGCGGCCACCAGCCAGCTAACTCAGATTGACGATCAACTCATGCCAGTCGTAGACGAAGATTCTTTCCCAGCAGAGATTCGATACTACAAGTTTCGCCAAGCTTGGAATTGTGTTGACAAGACCATTATGTTGAACGACCTGCTACCCGAAGATGATCTCAAGGAGCTTGTCCGCTTGACTTCGTGCCAATTCAGCAAGAATCTAAATGAGGGTATCGTGTTTGTTGGTGCCCATGAGGAAGCAAATCTGCATCTTGCGGTACACAAGCTAAACAACATTGAGAAGAATTGGGTCAGTGCTTATCGAAGCATTTGTGCAGGAAAATAGCTGACATAGCAAATAGCCATACAGACATCCATGGGTCAATCACGTTTTCTACACCGAGGAGACGGCCAACACCAAGTATGCCTTGAAGTATTTCGTTGATATGAAGATGTTCTACTTTGAAACAACGTTGTTGGATGAGTTACAAGTTATATTCTCAAATGGAGCGTGTGACTACGAGACGTTGACCAGCGCCATCACCGTGCGATGCGCACCCTACGTTCCAGTCAAGTCAACATATGTCCAGTTCAAGACGCCGAAGCTACGGAAGATCGAAGTGGAGGATATTCCGGGTGGTATTAAAGTGTTCTCAACCGCGTACACATACAATGGCAAAGGCGATCTTTCGGAAAATCCCATGCTATATCGACCTGCTCAAGATCCTGAGCGCGTCGCAACCCCTGCGGCCCAGACTAACTCCCAGCAACTTCAAAATGCTTTGGCTCCTCATCTGCGTAGCGGACCACATAAGAACCCGAAGGATGAATCTGTGCAGAAATGGGCAACAGAGATACCTGATCCGATCAGCTTGGGAGTCGCTTTAGCCCCAGAGGGTTTGCCTGATGGCCTCCGCATCCAAGCAAATGGCATTTCTGGTGGTCAAGGTAAGACGTTACATTTGCGGTTATATATTAAGTAGAGCTAATTTTTCCATAGCCAAGTCTCATAAGCCAACTTGGGATAGATATGAAGAGTACAGTCCGGAAAAGACTGCCGATATTGTAGAAAAGGAGCTTTCATGGAAGGCAAAGGTAGGTCCCATCGGTGTTATACGCAGGACTTCAGGCTCAACTGGGCCCGGCGTCCTTAACCCGTATTCCAATATCACAAACAAAAACGGAGTTACTCGTCATCCAACCTCGGAAGTGCCGCGGTCTGCTTCAATGCCACAGGTAACAAGCTCAAGCGATGGTCTCATGATACCACTCACACCAATAATTCTCCACCAGCAGCCACTGCAGTCAATTGCTGAACCTCGACCGCAAGCACGCCAACCTGATTTCCTCAAGCAGGTATCTCGAAGCCACACTAGGTCGGCATCTCAAACCGATACTGTTCCGCCGCAAGAACTTTCGAGTAATAGGCGTTTGTTTTCGGAAACGATTGCGAGACACAACAACGTTCAACTTTCCCTTCTTGATGAGGATGACCCTGTTCTTGAGTCGCTCGAATACAAAATCCTAGACCCCATTTTCAAACGCCCCGGCTTTCAGATGCAGACTGAGAAGGAACAATCTGAACACGAGCCCGATAATAGGGTTTTCCATCAAACCATGAAGCAGCGAGCACCTAAACCAAACCCCCATCATTTTGCCAGTAGACATGAACGGCCATTCTCACCACCAATGTCAGCAGCATCTTCTCAGCCCGGAAAATCATTAACAGATCCTCTATGTGACCTTGTCGAAGAAATGAATCAAAGTTTTAGGGAGCTATTGGCTGGACTTCGCGGATACCGAGGAAAGGTTGTCGTTCAAGCCGAATTCGGTCGCATCATCTTAGGACGCCTTCATCCAAAGTGGATCACCCAGGGTAGTGATCATCACCTTCTTGATGGTGTCTTTCTTCACAAGATGCTTATTCAGCCCACCGAGTACGGTCCTACTGCAGATTTTACGAGTGTTCTGACCACCATACCTGCCGAGATCCAGTACATGGTCAATATGAAGGGCAGAGGTGAACAGAATCTGTGGCAGGCAGACATAGTTTCGGGATGGAGTACCACTTACGAATTCGTGTTCACTGACCCTCGAGACCCGCTGTACCCTGTCATGATTGAGATCGATGCAGAGACCTTCGTTGCTCAGATTAAGGCACGATGCCGTCTGGGAAATCTCTTCATTCATGGAACCAAGAGACATTGGGACTTAAAGGTTGCCGCCATCGGATATGGTAATAGTCAAATCTTGGAAAACAAGTACGGCGAGCTTGCCACGGCTATCCAAGCCACTTTGTTCATTCCGTGAGTTGACCAGTCTGACATATAACTTATCTGACATCTATAGATCAAACTCACACAGACCATATTTATCTTGGAAGCTCGACAATTCTCTTCAGAAGAAATTCCTCATCCAAGATGTCACCGTTCGTCGGGTTTACGAATACAAGAGCACTATTCAAGATTCCACTCTCAAGGTATCGGAGCTTCAGTCTCTAGATATCAATGGTGGTCCGACGGAGAAATCATACTGGGTTTTTGAGGCATTGCCGAGCAATCCTGATCAGCCTCCTATTGAAAAGCTAACTACATGGTACGAGGCGTCCATTACGTCAGTAAAGCTTGATGACGTTCTCAAACAGAATGAGTCTCTGGACTTGGGCGATGAAACAGCCTGGACTTTGGAAGACACCGCCAACATGGAAGTTAGTAAGGCGATATACTCCCCAGCCCTCGAGATGCTCAAGCAGATGGATTGCGTAGGCCAGAATGGTCACAACGGCTCGGACTACAGATCTCGTAAGCCATCCAAGCATGTAATGCAGGCTCAGGCAAAGGAACCAGTAGTCTGGTGGTAAATCTTCGTCTACGATTCTCCACGCGCTCGTTGTAAGGGTCACGATCTTGCTGTTCTGGCATGATCTCTTTGACGTCAATTCGAGACTGCCTTGAAACTTATTGGGATGGCTTTTTCGGCACATTCGATCGTGTTGACTATCTCTGTCTGTACCTGCGAGCTCCCGAGCAAACTTCAGAACCTCAAGCTTTTCAAATTGTCAACGTGTCTCCATTTCCTGAATTCCAGAGATCTATAACTCTCGGCTTCACATAACGCAAGTCCTCGACATGCTTTCAAAATCTGCGCGAACATGTAGTTTGTACTTCACAACTACACAACCGTTTAGATGGAAAATCTATTGTCAGCAACGCTTCCAGTTGCAAAAAGCTCGATAGAGGTGCAATTCGGGATTCTCAGTTTGCGAGTTCGTCTCGAACATCTTTGCTCATTTGGCCCATATCGTCTCCTGAACGACTCTTACCTCAGAAAATAAAGAAGTCAACTTGGCAGAACGTTCTCAGGGCATTTGATCCTCGTAAAATGATATGACTCACGCCAGGCGCTGGTACAGTAAGAGTGACGCGTAAGTTACCGCCTTCCCTTGACTAAAGCTGATTCTATTATTTGGATGTACTGCAGAGTACAACTTAAGTCATTGAGCAATGGGTATTGTTGCGTGAACCGATTGTAGCCTTGAATTCCTAACCCAAATAGTCAGACTCCGCGTTGAAGTTCCACACCCATCGGCCTCGAGTTCTCATATCCCGCGATAAATTATCATCTTGGATGGGCTCAAGCAGCCCAGCTTCGGCGGCCACTGCATCATCTTGGTGATCGATATATTGGGCTACTCACTGCGACATGTGAAATCGGAAAATGAGAGTTTTACTCACCCTCCAGGCTAGGTCTCCTGGTCGTTTGCCGTGCTAGGGGTTTCTGAGCATGGAGCTGACATGGGCCATGAATTTCCAGCGTATTCGCTTTTCTTCATCTCTTTTGCGAGTATAGAAGCAATCAAATACTCCTCATTTCTCAACTCAAGTCTGGTTTCTTGGTTTTATTTGCCCTTTCTTCTGGATTTCCTGGCTCTCGTGCAATTCGTGACTCTCATTACTTTCTACACAATAGATCTGGTAGGGTCTTCATACGATGTGATGGCAACGAAGAATTCAGATTTAGATGTGGATTTTATCATCATGGGAGCAGAATTGAGTAACGTATCTGCCGCAGATGCCTTCTTCGAAGCCAAAATAGCATTGGCGGAAAGACTTACAGCGTTTCGAATGGTCATAGGGGATTCAATGATTTTTGGAGCTGTCTGGATCAACGATATAAGTCAAGGTGGGTGATTACTCAGAAATATGGATTCGAGACTATGGTGCAGCCTGATGTGGGTTTGAAATGTGTGTAAGATAGTGATGGGAGGGTGGTCACACAACCATATGGTGTCAGCGCTGTGGGTTTTCCTTCCGAGTATGGCAAATATAGATCTCTGATACCGAATTATGGTGCCGCGGAGGAAGAGACGGAAGTCGAAGCACTGATGAACAGCTATTAGTTCCGTTAGGAGAGTTGTAAGGGAAGTGATTAATGCTCGGATGGATGAATGACTAAGATTATTATCTTTGGGAGTTTCATATTGAGCTATGAATCAGCTGTGATCCCTCCTTTCCCCAATTTTGTTTCTCCTCATCCAACGCGATTCGCACCCAATAGATTGTCATAATCGTCCAAAAACTTGCCCATGCGAATGGTAAGCTCCAGCCAATCTCCGGCCTATTAGCATGCGAGACTCTACAATACGATGGGAATTATACTCACAACATAAGCGGTATCCTCATTTATTCCTCGCCAAAATATCAAATGGCTCACTGCCACATCAAAAAGCAGAGCTGGTACCATCCAAAAATATGTTAGATTGTTCATCAAGCGCCGAAACTCTGGACTCGTCTCATATCTGGTATTCAGTCGTTCCCGATATTCCGTCCCTCCATTGCCGTCCACCGCGACGACATCTTCGATGAGTGTGTAAAGTGCTGGGCGTAGCATGCCTCCTTTTGGCACAGATGAGACGCGAAAACGGGCTCGGATGTGAAATGATCTCATCAGTTCAACTAACAACATCTCGAGTCCAAAAGTGAAGAAAACAGAGGGGAGTGGCATTGCCAAAAGTCGAACTAGGGGCTCGTTCAGGCTGGTTGCTATCCCTACTTCGACAACAACTACGCCAAGAACTAAGGTAAGATTCCAATGAAGCCAGTCAAACTGGAAATAGTTAGAACATATTTGTAAGACCTCAATGGGGAAACATACATCTAGCCTCTTTGTGTTGACAACTCGACATGTTGAATTTTTCATCCAGAGTCTCCATGCTCTCTGAGCATATTCTAACATGAGAGTTCCAAACAATGTAAATGATATAATATAATATACTGAACACGGTTAGTTAGTTCAATCACGCTAAGCCCGAAATGTGTGTACCTTGCTTCTTATTCAACGTGGTAGAATAATTAAGGACAAAATACAGTATGATCGGAATTGCGAAGGAGTCCAGAATGACCAAAGTCCAAAATATGAGAATCCTCCATTTCTTGGAAGCAAGATCGTACTCTAAGCTGGGAAATGAATTTTCTGGCATTTGTCCTGTAAATCTTATCGAATGAGGAGACTGTGGGGAGCTGTCGTGAAATGTCATCAGTCAACGAAACAGTGGCAAACAAACGGCCGGTCGGCCGGTGTGGTTGAGTACGTACCATGGAACCTCGCCCTCTGGCTTTTCGTCCTCTACTGGGACGTACATCATGCAGTACTGCGTCGTGACGTGAGCTGCGAGAGTATGAAACCCGTGATTAGGGACGGAAAAGTCAGGCCTCGTCTAGTCTCAACTGGAAACCAGAATAGCAACAGCACAAATCGATCGGAAAACCACCCAGTTGCGAGAACTGCTCACGAAACAGATGGAATTGGCAGATGGCGAGGCGTCGTGGAAATATGAGTTGGACAATGAGATAAGCTTTTGTTGCTGAAACTCTGCCTGTAACCAGCTCAGACTCTATTCGGGCCAGGCGAAACGCGGAAAGGGGTTGTTTTGGTGGGCGTCGGCCTAAGCGAGGATCCCCATTCTTGGCGCAACACATACTAACTGGACGTTCTTCACTGACAAATCCTTTTGTTTACTGCAAGAACATGGTAGCGAGCCAGTAAACGATCATCCGCAGAGTAGCAAGGCGACGTATCGACCACTAAGAGTATAGTGCGACGTTATAATTAATAGCCCAATTCTTCCCTCTTATCCACGATTTTCTGCTCTCTAGTACAAAATCCTGTTGTGACAACGGAAACCATGTCAGCAGAAGGTATTTATTCTCAATCGTGCAGAAAGGCAGGTGTAAGAGAGAAGCAAGTCTTTCAATATAGTTGTGTAAAGAGCACAAAGCGTCTTGAAAAACGGACCCCTCTATTATTCTGCCTATACAGATTTTCGTACCCAACTTCTACTCAGATTTCAACCAGTCCTCCAAAGCTTCTCTAAAGATCTTCTGAAATCGAGCCGTTGCCTCTAACTCAAAAATTTGCGCGAAATGATGAGGGACACCCTTGAAAATCTCCAACTGAACCGACACCCCTGCTTCTTTCAATTTTGTCGCATATGCTATGCCTTCATCACGCAGCGCGTCTTGACCTGCCACAAACACCATGTGCCGTGGGAGATCTGACAGGTCACCGAGCAACGGCGAAACCATCGAATCAGCCCCAGACAGTTCAGATGGCTGGATCGTATTCCAAACCATAACCATAGCGCCAGAACTGTAGGTCTCGACAGCTTGCCTATAGGATCCGATTTGGCCTTCGGCGCTGTACCCGGCTGGAAAGTGACGGTAGTCGCATACCACAGGGACATTGAGAATTACGCCTGAGATCGGGATGTTCTTATCACGACACATCTGAGAAAGCGCAGCACTGATTCCTGCCCCTGATGAGGAGCCTGCAAGGAAAACTTTTTGGAGATCGAGGTCAACTTCAAGGGTCGAAATTTGGGACTTCTCAGAACATAGAAGATTTTCAAGAACATCCCAAGAATCTTCGATCCAGACTGGGAACGTGTATTCTGGAGCAAGACGGTACTCAACACTGACAACTGCGAGCTCGAAATGTTTGTATAGATGCCACAGGAGCCATGCCTCCTCTGAGATATGGGTTCCTTGCAGCCAACCGCCTCCATGTGTGACGAAAAGTAATGGCAGAGGAGCAGTAGGTTGTTTTTGGCGGAGACGAGTAGTATTGGGGTGTGAGATCCGAATGCTGACATCGGCTCCATCGCGGACTTTGATGGTTGTCAAGATTGCTACGTAACCGACTGACTCAAGAGGATGTGCTGTGGACCATTCGATATCGTCCTCAGCTTGGTTGGCTCGAGCTTGAATTACATCGAAGTGCAATGGTTCGATTGGCTCTGATAATGGTGGACAAGTATTGTTTGACGGTAGTGGACATCCATGTTTTGTGGCATACGCCTCCCAGTCTGGGTCCGAGGTGAAATGATCTGGAGGAAACATCTCAGGTTTGCTGCATATAGTTTCGACATCATTGTGTCAAGTCGTACTGCCACCGAACTATAAATGAAAAGAGGCAGAAGCACGTTATGAGCTCCTGCATATATGAAACATGATTTTGTGTACCCAAGCTGGTTTAGGAAGGTACCAACAAATCCAAGACTTAGAAGAGTCTTGGTCATTGAAAGCAACGCGCACGCAATTGGACAACCATCTGACTGTCGCCCCATATCATGTACCTACCATCACAAAACAGGACGCCAAGAAAAGTAAAGGCTGATGACAAGATACGAATGGCGCATCTTCAAGCATGCGTGTGGATATTCATCTGGACCCAGCAGTCTGGAAGGACCTGAGATTGGCCGAGCGAACAACAAGTCTGGTCAAAAGTGGAATTAACGTGGAAATATCTATGGTTGTCTAATAGGGTAGTATGGATACAAAGAGCTTGCGTATATTGAAGATAACATTCGTTAGTGACGTCTCCGGCTACGCATTGGGGACCGAAGAAGGGGATGTAGGAAGGATCGTTCCTGGAGAGGGAGTTCGGTGCGGCGCTGTCTGCTGGGATCTCGATGTCTGGGAAGAAGGTAAGATGATGCGGGTCGATGAGCTTGGGAAAGCGTGCCGATGTGAATAGCAGCGGGTACGGCACTGACGGCCACAGCAAGACACAAAAGCGTCACTGTAGTCTTCATGATCTGTGAGTTTGGAGTCAGGAGGACGGAGTTGAGTATGAAACGAGAGTAAGGTATTTGGAACGGTGAGTACACAGGTAGTTTTCCAAAAAGGTGCTCCCCTGGGCTTGTAAATACATCCAAGGCGCACATGTACCTCACCGAAAATTAGGATGACTCAGTGATTGTTGATCATGTAAGATTCGGCATACCGACCACTATTCAGAGAATTACGGATTCATTTCGAGGACATCAATGATAATTGTGGACGTTCCACGACAGTAGGATATATGTCCCAGGGATATTTTGTACTTCAAGGGACGAAACACACTATGTGGACCTAAAGATGCACCCATATGATCTGGAATGGTAATCTCGAGAGGCGACACAAACTTGCCTTGCTGAAATATTGTCCGTATCGGGCACGGTTCTGAGCCACTCTTGATGTTGTGTGAGACTTTTAAGAAACCACTTGGTCAGGTGCCGTTTATTCAAACCGAACCGGCAGGGACGAGAGAGCATGGTTCTTAAAGGAAGGCCACAGAGCTTTTCGCAACTATTAATTAGAGTGAGTTGCTGTTGCCGCTTTTTGAGACCATTTCACCCGCTGCCGTAAATACATACCGATATGCCACATTTACCTGACTATTCGTCCAAATAGTGCCGAAGTATCAGTCAATCAGTACAAGCCCTCATCTTCATCCTCTCCGTCTTGGAATCCCATGTCGATCGCCTTGCCCTTGCCCTTGCCCTTGCCCATCCCAACAAACCCATTGGTCCTCTCATCGAGGACTTCCTGATCCTCGTCTCCCTCACTGCCATCCCAGCTGCCCATAGCTTTCTCTTTCCCCTTTCCTTTCCTATCAGCAACTTTCTCTTTGCTTTTGCCTCTCCCGTTACTACGTGGCCGATGTGAATGGTCTCCTCCTCCTGCCCCGTTGCTCTTCTGCCAGTCTGGAATTCCATCAATGACTTTTCCCTTGCCTTTATCAACACGGCCATTGCTCTTCTCCTTGTCCTTATCTTCGACCTTCTCGAATTGCGCCCGCACCATACCATAATGTTCTAATTCCTTTGCACTAACACTAGGTACCAGTTCCTTTTCAGCATTGATGAAATCTTCTTCCGTGACCATGACCGCTACGTCTTCTTTGCTAGCGAAGTGATCAAAGAAGTACGCTGTGGAAATCTTGGATCTCCCCGATGCAATGTTAGTATTGTTGATCTGGGCAATTTTAGAATCAACCAGGGAAGCTTGGCGAGTGACGGCTTTGAGCATGGCATCGGAGCAAAGCGCATAGAAATCGGCTCCCGTGTATGTGAATGGGAGGCGAGAGGCAATACGTGGTAGTGAGAGGGTGGGATGGAGTGTGAATCTTTATTCTGTCAGTCTCGCCTTATGATATACTTCAGTGAAACACTTACTTTCTTGTCAATGCCTCCATAATGGTCAGCTGCTTTTCATGGGTATCGCTGACTCCCAGATAAAGCATCTTGTCAAATCGGCCCGGACGCAGTAAAGCAGCATCAAGCAGATCTGGCCTGTTGGTGGCACCAATTACAAAGACACCTCCACCACCATCCTTACCATCAGACATGCCGTCAAGCTCAGCCAATAATTGAGAGACAATTCGATCCATAACTCCACCGCTATCGCCCTGGTTTCCTCTTTTGGGTGCTACTGAATCGAGTTCATCGAAGAAGACGACGCAAGGACGTGCATCTCTGGCACGCTGGAAAACGCGACGTACATTGGCTTCAGACTCACCAATGTACATATTCAGCAGTTCTGGGCCTTTGACGCTGAAGAAGTTGAGACTAAACTCTGTGGCAATAGCCTTTGCAAGCAAAGTCTTGCCGGTTCCAGGCGGTCCATAGAACAAGATACCAGATCGTTTCTTCATGCCCTTTGCAAACAGTTCCGGGCGTTCGAGGGGCAGCTGAATAGTCTCCATGACAGCATCCTTGACGTTCGTAAGACCTCCAACATCGTTCCAACTGACGTTGGGAATCTTCGGAGCACCGATGGCATCCGCAAAATTCTTGCGAGCTGCTTCAACTGCAAGCTCGAAGTCGGCTTTCGTGAGACACCTACCAGCGGGACCACCAGCAACCAGAACATCACGAACTGTAACAGCATTTTCTGAATCAGAAGACATAGAAGCCAGCGCTTCAATTCGTGAGTTTCGAGCTGCGAGAGCTCTGTCAACAACATCAACGAGATCGCCCGCGACAAGTGCGGCAGTCTTGACTGCAACTCCACTGAGTTCGACATCAGGAGCGAGAGCGACTGGCTGGTCATCTATGATGCTCCTCAAAATGCCTTCTCTTTCCCATTCGTCAGGTGCAGTCATCTCTAGCTCATGGGTGAAGAGAGCTCTAACGCCATCTGGGACTTTGTCAACCTCAGTAGTAGTCGCTATGAGGACTCTTGATCCAGCCAATATTTCTTTGAGGGCGGCGATCATTCTGTCTGCTGTCAAAGCTTCAATATGTCTGATCAATAGCGCGCAATATTCCGGGCCACAGGTCATTGCTCGTTCAGCACGTGCTTCTAGAATTCCAGCTGATTTAACATCGCTGCCAGCGCTACCCTCACTAACAATGTCGTATGCGTCGACTGTAAAGGTGTGTAGCCCAATGTCAGAACATGCACGCTTTGACATTGTAGTTTTGCCAATATTCCTTTGAGTAGAAACCAAAAGGATCGCCAGTGGTTGTAGTTTTAAATGGATGGCACGAGGACTCGTGGCGGCTGCAATCAACTCTCTCAATCGGCGTTGAAGGGCTGGGATGTGATGCCTTACCGGTTCTGGCATGGAAGTTAATTCTGTGTCCGACTTTGATATGGACTTGAGCCCCAGATAGTACTCCCAAGAGTTCTCCATCGTCGCTGGCAATCGACTATTCTCGCTCCCAGATTGCATCATGTGTGTTGAAGACACATCTATCGATGCAACTCCACCCCAAAGATTCTCCTCTTCACCCTGTTCGGGGTTATCCTTCGCAGCACCAATATAACCGACTCTAAACCATGCAACGCCTGTTGCCTTGGCTGGTTTGGCGGGTCGAGAATTATCTAGGACGGTGTTCGATAACAGATCATCGATCTCTAAATCGTCGTTCGCTGCTGGCTGATACAAGGTACGGCCAAGATCTTCATCGATTGGAATAGCCAAGAGATCGCCTTTCTGGACGATTCGAGTGCGACTGGTGAAATGGCGCTTCAGACCGGAGAAGAATGCGTTTTGCAAAGTCCGTTCCGTTGAGAACGGTGTGCTGATCTTCAGAAGAGTGAGCTCTCGTGCAAAAGGAGGTCGAGATGCACCAGTAATCTTGGGTAGTGGGGCTCTCATGGGTAGCGGCGTCCGTTTCAAGGGAGAAAGCCTGCAATATGGCGTGTTCTCCATGTTGGCTAGAAGGATAGGAGAAAGATAAACAGTAGGGCTAGATGGCTTTTGAACTTGGGATTCAAAAAAGGATAAACGTCTTCCGTCCTGCTTGCTTGTAGATATCTTCGTTATTGGCCGATGGGAGTAACTTTCTGGCAGGCCAAAAACCTTCACTGGTCGCCAGATAGAATCCTCTTGCTCGGGAGCGCCGAAACTCCCTAGGCCCCACAGGCCGGTGCCTTGCTGCGGAGGCTCGGGTGCAGCTTCTAGTCGTACCCAATCTCCTGAAAAACAGCCAATCTTCGTCAAAGAATTGATGTCGACGTATATCCTGGCCTCCTCATCGTCCTCGCTGCTCGGCTTCGGATGGAGTGTCTCTTCCTGGAGAGGCTTCACAAGTCCCTGGGCTTTGAACAGCCGTCCCCGTTGGCCACCAGCCCTTGCCGTGGTTGCAGTAAATGAAGAAAATACTGAACCAGGAGTACTGATTCCATCGGTCTTTCGGCCGCGGCCAAGGGTCATCGGAGTGCCTGCTTGCATAGTTGATATGCCACTTGCATTGTGAGCCGGAAGTGAGGGTGCCTGTAGGGAGATCAGATCATCCATGGAGTCATCAGAGAGATCATCATTGTCCACTTCTGAAAGCTCGGTCTCTGTTTCCGTTTCTGTTCCATCCTCTACAGCTGTATCAGTCTTGTACCGGTCCTCGGCTGCGGAATAAAATTGGTCATTTGAAGTGTCTTCATCATCTTCCATGACTCCATTCAAACCACGATTGACTGGAAGCGGCTGAGACTTCCGCACGCTCTTGGCATGATGCCCAGTTTGTGTGATGATAATTCTCGTCCGCGCAGATAGAATTCCTTGTCCAACAGGTTCCGAGAGCGTGACTTTGGCGGGTGGCGGGGGCACATGGGTAATTGGGTGTGGTGGAAGAGGCAGGGAAAAGAAATCGCCGGTATGAACAATTCTCAGTGCACCTAATGATTCTCGTATTGCTGCTGTCAGGCGGTCTTCAGGTATCTTTGCAATCGCCTTCCCGTTTGGCAGCCCATTTACCCGTGTATGCTCTCCGTGAAATGTCCCTTCGCCATTTTCCAATCTTCTTGCTAAATCTGCCTCGATGGTCACAAAGACCGTATCCAGTGGAAGCGGTATCACATCGAGGATCCTGATTTCAATCCCACTCCGACTATGACTTGATAGCTTGGAGGGGGCAATTTTCTGGAGAGCTTCTGCGAAGCTTTGTAAGGCTAAAGACGCAGGCGAGAATTGTACGGTTGAATGTGCAAGCGCGCTCGAAGGTCTAACAGGAACTACTGTCCAGGTGGAGTCTTCAACGAACGTTGACGGGGCCCATGGAGAGATGGCGACATGATGGAATTCGGGGGCATTAGTTGCGCCATTACCATTCTCTAGTGCTATACACGCATATCAGAGTTGTGTTCACAGAGCCATTATCTCAACTAACCCAGAGCTAGAGCAGGGAATAAATCTGCGAATAGATCCTCGGACAGGATTCCAACATCCCCTTTCACATGGTCATCTAACACCAGTCGGGCAGATATCGCAGATTTATCCTGGCGTCTCCTTTTCCGCTTCCGACTATGTGACAATGGTATTCGCTCCGGCATGGCTGTATTTGCTAGAGGTCACCGGTCACTGTCGCGTTGATGGGCGATGTACGCGTAGAAGAGCTCAGGTTATGGATCCGATCATGCTTCGGACATGTTTCGGATGGTCGAATTGCAACTGATTTGAATAAGAGAAAGGTAGGACTCGAGTACCTGGGCCTATATCCAAGTAACTTGAATATTGAGACGCAGAACAATTTCAATGTCGGCCTAGACAAGTCGGTCTGGAGATCAACAACGAGGAACGAGATGCCGACAGCTCCCACCATCTCGTCGCAAGCCGAGGCTTGACAAGTTGCGGCGCTAAGTCTGGATGCGGGTAGAGGCTTTTGAATATCACCTGATGTTCCTGTATCCACCTGAACCGGTACAATACCAAATATGGCGAGCAGCAATATTGGCATGTCAAAAGGCATTATTATCCTTGTAAGGAAGAAATTCCACCCACTTTATGTACAAAGCTCAAAATTTGATGAAACGTGTCAATAGATATGTGCACCGAAGGTGCTGCCAAGTTTTGCTCGGAGTATCACGTTTTTATGTCACAGAAATCTTTTGTTGCAAATCGCACTTGTTTTCGAACCGACCATATCCGCTTCACGATCTCCAGAATTTTGTTTCACAACAGTCCATCCCAGAAAGGACTAGTTTGTTCAAAGCCTCCGTAGCTTGTACAGCAAGAAACGAATCATCTCGACAATTGTTTGGGCACCACAAAACAAATATTAGAGGAAAAGCTTTGGGAGGCCGAGGTGTTTCCTTCCAGTTTTCCAATTGCTCTCCGCGCTCGAATCAAAGAAAGTGGGGCGTGAGAGCTTCCACAGAAAGTATCGGTTTGATGTACCCGCACTAATCAAGAGGATGGGAGAATAACAAGCGACTGAGTTGACCGAATCCATTCATGACCAAAGTCACTGATGGATCCGGCCACCTTTGCTGTGTGGTTTGGCTCTTTTCCCGTATTCAGTCCACTGCAAGAAATCTGCATCCAGGATTCTGTCGCTCTCAGTGCATCTTGAATGACCTGGCTTGTTATGCCGCAAGAACATGTACCACAACCAAGCGTAGAAATATCTCTATCTGACCAAATAAGTCAATTCATAACCTTATCAAATGTCAACATGGACATTTCGCTTCGCAGACTCTCGCCGATCTGCGTGCAGCATGCCAACCGAAAGGACTCCTTCCACAGCAAATTTGTACTCAGCCATTTCACTGTGTCAGTTGTGTCAGGATGCTTCAAGATAGAGTGAACGAGCAGTACTTAATACTTAATTTGATTCTTGAGGCTGGGCGAGAACTTTACCTTCCCACAGCCTTGTTCAAATATGATGTCATTCAACCTTACAGTATTGGCTTCACTTCAGGGGTCCTTCTGCCCAACCGCTGTCAGCTTCCCACGTCGCCTACGAATTGCTTCTTCACAACAGCCATAACAACGGCCATACTCGATCGGGTAACGGGTAAGATCGTCTTCATTTATCAATTGTTAACCAAATCTCCAAACATTACAATAATACACACACAACTACATTACTGTACTCTACAGGATGTCTTATGTGGACTCTGTTTCGGTTCCAAGGCGACTCAGCCTCAGCCTCACGCTGATCTCGACGTCAATGACATGTACCTTTCGTCCTGCCGTGGTTGCAGCCATCACATGCCAATCGCAATATTAGGTAGAGTCCTCCTTCATTCTTGGGAAATTTGAGGAAGCTTGATAGACCAGTAGAAAGGCTTGGATAACATGCTCTAAACCTGTTTGCGCCACTCGATGGCGGGCCGAACGAATAGTGGGCTGGCCACCGCCTGAACGCGAAGCCCAGCAAGTGCAAGGCTATCCAGACCTCAGTTCCAATGCTCTTCATGCAACGCTATGGCAAGGCAAAGCAAGCCGTCGAAAAGCACAACAATCCTCCCGTCTCTGTCCCGTCTTTTCTCCAATTGCTTTCCATCATAATTACAACTCCTCTGCGTCGTTGATACATACCAATTCCTTCGCAATTGGGTCTCCTGTCATGTTAGCGATTCCCACTTCATTGCTTTGGCGATAACGGCTCGAGGCGACATGCCAACCATGGGAAGTAACACAGGCACAGCGCCAAAGGGAACCGATACTGCTGTGCTTCCTACCACCGCCATCAAATATGCTCACCAGGCGGAGAAGTTATCTCTCGCTTCCTCGGGGGACGACATCGACGGAGCAAATACGGCTGTTAAAGCCCATTTCATCACGCCCCATGACCCCATCATAGTTACAGGAGATGGGGGACGCTTACCTGGCGTCCCTCTCGCAGAGGCAGAAAAACTAAATCGACTGAAGGCTGTTGTTGAAGGAGACTCGGCGGACACAACACAAGTGGGGGCCATCTCTGAGAAACCACAATCGCAAAATGGGACACGGCCAGAACCTCCCCAGGACGGGAGAATACAGAAGAACGGGGAAGGCTCCCTGCGTCGAGCAATGCCCCCTTCGAGAACGAATCCTCTTTTCCCACCGCTTCCACTATATGGACCTTCCTCTATTGCACGAGAGCTGCAATGCCTTACATTCCGAGTCTCCTCATTCGTCCTCTCTGGGTGCTTTCTGGGTGCAATTGTGCTTGGTGCAGGTGTCAAAAATTTACAGCCAATGTTCTTCCATATCTGGCTACGCCTGACATTTCGAAACCCGGATGCTAGGCGACCCTTCTACCAAGAAGAGAAGCGACTAAAGAAAGTACGGAAGGATGAAGAAAAAGCTTGGAAGAAGAAGAAACGAGCCCGGAGAAGTTCAACGATTAAAATGGAGGATGATACTGAAGGCGGTCAGGAAGAATTCATACCTACGGAAGGTGGCCCAGATCCGTTGGTGTGCGACGTTAGTTACTATGCGAGACGAGTTGGACTTGACATGGAGACATTCAAGGTGCAGACGGAAGATGGCTTCATCATTGAGCTGGTAGGTGGTCGGGCAGAGGCCTTCTCACCCCGTGCGTTTGTCTCAAGAGTACTTAACTCCCAGATATGCTCCTGAGACATGATTATTGTGTAGCTGCTAACCTCCTGGTTATCGCAGTGGCATATTTACAACCCACTTGAATTTACGCCTCTGTCCGATGCCGAAAGAGCAGCTCGTGGCCCAGATATTTTTACTGGCGCTGGTCCTTCTCGCTCGTCGCAGACCCAGAAGCCCAAGTTTCCCATTCTTATGATGCACGGTCTCTTACAGTCATCTGGAGCATACTGCACAAACGATGACCGATCATTGGCTTTCTACTTGTGCAAGTCTGGTTACGACGTTTGGCTTGGAAACAACCGCTGCGGTTTTCACCCAGATCACACGCTTCTATCCACCTCCGACCCTAGGATGTGGGCATGGAACATTCGTCAAATGGGAGTAATGGACCTTCCAGCCCTTACGTCCCGAGTACTTTCAGAAACAGGCTTCGAGAAGCTTGGGCTAATAGCACATTCCCAAGGCACAACTCAAACACTCGTCGCGCTTGCGAAAGAGCAACGTCCAGATCTAGGCGAGAAGCTGACCGTCTTCTGTGCGCTCGCCCCAGCCGCGTATGCTGGTCCATTGATCGGGAAAGCCTACTTCAAGTTCATGCGACTCATCTCCCCAGCCTTCTTCCGTATCATCTTTGGTATTCATGCATTCATCCCTCTCATGATGACGATGCACCGAATCATCCCCGGCAAGCTCTTCGGCGCCATGGGATACGTAGTCTTTCATTTCCTGTTCAATTGGAGCGACGACCGCTGGGACCGTGGCCTACGAGACCGCTGCTTCCAGTTCGCGCCTGTTTACGTCTCTGCGGAATCGATGCGTTGGTGGCTGGGTCGCGAGTGTTTTGCGCAACAGAAATGTATCCTCGCTACTCGTGAAGAAGGACATGCTGAGGATGCAGAGGATGAGATGGAGGACTATTATAAGCAGTCCGAACAGCAGGGCGAATCATCGCAACCTGCTGATCGGCCATCGCATTTCCATCGCAGCCATGAGGTTAGGAAGAATCATTTGAGGAGACCTAAGGGTTCTACTGCGTGGTATAATGAAAAGGTCCCGCCATTTGCTCTCTGGATTACTGGATCGGATGAACTTGTTGATGGGCGTCGGCTGCTGAGAAGGTTTGAGAGAGGCAGAGAACCGCATGTGAGAGTTGTGCATAGTAATGTGATTGAGGAGTATGAGCATTTGGACGTTATCTGGGCGATGGACTGCATTGAAAAGGTTGGCAAAGAGTTAAAGGAAGTGCTGTGGAAGACGTGCGACGTTAGAGACAAAGTTCGGATACCGAAAGGCTGCGAGGATGTTGATGTTTGGAGGGATCCGAAGTTCGATCCAAAGGCTGAGAGCGTCAATGGTGCCGATGGTGTAGAAGAAAAGGAAGAGGAGAGCCAGAGTAGCAGTGATAGTCGGAGCGATTAAGCGGACGGGTGAGGAGCCGGGTAGAAGGCTATCACTATCAAGTACATAGTACATACTTTTCAGCGTTTGAGCGTGTTGGCGTCGGGCCTCGGTATGGCAAAAGCAGACGGTTTCAATGGGCCTGCATACATATACATAGAAATTACTGTAATAGCATTGATACTCTAGTATGTCAAAATTATGTAGATAGACTCTGACTACATACATTACGAACACATAAATAAATACAAGAAAGATGCCAATCTGAAAGCCAAAACGTAAACACCAAGCTGGACTGGTCCATGTGCACGTCAGTCTCCACATTCTGGTACATCCAAGGTAATAACGGGTCTCACAATATCCCGTCATGAATTTGCAGTAGCAACCTCTCATTCAGCAATCCAAAGGCCTAAGCCTATCAATTGACTTTGTTCTCTCAGAAGTCGAAACTCTGATTCCAGGCATCCGAAACTTGGCACCTTCAGTGGCGTCAATCCAAGTCACTCTCGGCAGGTCACCAATAAGATGTATCGACATATATAATCCCTCTCCCTTCAAAGAATCACATGCTTCTTCAATAGCGACTTAAACCTAAAGTTTATACTGCCCTCTCCTTTGGCAGACCAAAATTATTCAAATAATGGCCGTGGCAATGGTTGAGATACCTAGAAAACTTCCCCACAATGTCCCGCGCCTCGCTAAAAGCTCCTGTAGCACTGGCTCACTTCAGCCGTATGATCCCTGTGGTCCTAGCATCACCGTCTTTTTTGATTTCGAGCTCAACTGAAGATGTAAGAAAGCTCTTCATTGTAAGATCGAGAGAAATCATGAAGCCACCGTACTCACTAGAATGGTACCTGGCGGACTGGAGAACAAACTAGTTGATTGGTAGATGCCGAGCTCGGCGCGCTAGGATCTCGCTAAAGCCCGGGTCGCTTTGTTTACACAGTTTAGTGGCTGATGGAAATAAAGAATGGTCCTCGCCTGGAGGCTCAGTACCCGAAGTTTGGTGATACAGACTACGTAAGAGCTCAAGGCTTGAAATCCGTTTGGAACAAAGAGTCGATAACATCGTTGGCATGTGAGACGCACATATGTTCCTCAGAGGCTGCAGAGCAGCAGAAAGATGTGAGCTAAGATCCATCCAATTTTCAGCAACGGATATAACTCCAGAGCACAATCTTCATCTCCCTTTGCATTTAATTCAAATGTTCTCTTCAGATTCTCCTGATGAGCTTCCCGAATTATCTTACAAGCTCCAATATAGCTTTACATCTGGTCAATGGATCAGGTAAACCGTGTTCTTGTCGGCAAAAGCCTATTCCTCGAGAGTCTTCCCATCTACCAACTCTCCACCAACTTCCTTCCCAGAGCTATCAATCTTTGCTTCTCAATAGCAATACCCTTACCTTTCGTAATCTCTTCCTTCATGCGCAAAACCGTAGCTTTGCGAGCGATAGTCAAGGGGAATGTCCGTCCAGTCAACAGTCCGATTTCAAACGTGATGGACTCTGGAGGACTGACGGCGGGTTGCGGATAATTCATAAACATTTGTGGACGCAGTTGATATGCTGGACTGAGAGGCTCGGAGCCAAAGAAATTTTTGTACAGGGATTTCATTGTCGAAAGGCGTAGGGTGCGAGGTTCGTGGTCAGTATCTGGCGAGCTGACGCCGTAGCGGCGGTGGAGCTTGATGCCGAGAGCTGTTCGAAGGTTTGCGTATATTTGGGTGTCAATGATTGCTGCGACCCAGAGCTCATCCACTGTTCAGTTTAACCATCAGTCAGCAACATGCTCTAGAAGTTGAAGATCCGAAAGGCTGTACTTACTCATATTCGTCGGCATGATCTTACTTCCATCTTCATCTGCAGTGAATGTCTTGATGGCGATGAGACGACGAAGTTCCATGATTACGTTTCATGCTGGAAGGTGATACTTGAGATGATAGCTGCAATCGCAGTCTGGAACGATCGAGCGACATGAATACTAGTTACTGCTTCCTTGTTTCTGCTACCCTCCAAAAAATCGACGGTAAGCAGTCTTCTAGTGATTTTCTTTCTTTCTTTCTCCCGTTCTTTTGTCGTATTTTGTGGGGACAAAATACAGGACAACAACTCGAACAATAAAAGTCTATGATATTGGGTAATTGATGCACGCAATGGATACCCCTACAATTTAAGTATTTCTTGTCAATGCATATCTCAAACCGAAGTCAACGTTGTGTATAACTATGGATCGCTGGGAGCATCATGGTGGTAGCGTCAAAATGTGATTTTAAAGCTAGATCACAAATCTCGCAATTTAATCATTCCCAATTTTCCAATTTTCAAAAGAATGATCTCCGACCCTCAGAAAAACGCAAAGCCAAGCAACACTAAGCAAAACCAAGCAAAACCAATAGGAAAGGAACCCGAGCCAAAATTCAACTTAAAACAGAACCCAAACCCAAACCCAAGCTTACTCGCATAGGCCATCCAAAATACACTCCATCGATCCATCAATCTTTGCAATCCACAGTCTCTGCTCAGAGTTTTGATCTTGGACACTCTGGACAACCATTTCGATGAGCATCAGAGATCTTTGATGGCAGTTTTATCAAATACGGACATTTAAGACCATAATCTTCGGCTTCCGGATTTTCTTCCAGTGCTGCTAGGGCAAAGTCGCAGAGGATTGATGCCTCCCATGAGCCAAATATGGTTGCGACCAATCCTTTGCAATTTCCACACAGCAAGGGAGTGGCTCTGCACATGTTGACTATAGTATTGTCGACGAGGGCTTGTGTTGTATTTTTGAGTCGAATAGCTGCTCGTAAAACTTGATGAAGAAGAGTAATGGTGGAAACCTGAGATTCAGAGGTGCTATGATGGAGGATGTCGTTCGAATATATAGATTGTGAGCTTACCTTGTGGTTTAAAAGAGATGCCATTGAAGACATTCTGCTTTGTGGATATAAAAAAGACTAATAAAGCCACTGAAAATAGAATCGTAGACTCCAAGTAATTGGGCGGCTTTCAATATGCATCACTCTAAAGATATCAGAGAATCACAGTGACATCATAACTGATCAAACGCTTTGAGGAATTTGAAGCCATGGAGTTGCATCATAAAGATTTTGACCCGTACAGTGTAACACGAATATGTTTATTCTATATTTGAAGCGGGCTGTGATACAAGAATAGCCATAAGGCTGGATATATCCCGATTATCATGTCCTCGCCTTCGGTAAAGCCACGAACTAATCATAGAGTAATTGAGTAATGGAACGCTTGGACTGGTGTTCTTGAGTCCCAATTTGGCATCTGAGACAAGAAGGTCTAAAGAAAGCAAAAGCTCATTGATCTTCAGCTCAAAAAAGGGTAGGCAGCGGATTGATTATTGGGTCTTCAAAGCGCGCTGCGGCGCTGTGGTCTGCCTCTCATCCGGCTACCAGATAGGTGGACCTGGGAAACTTGTGTGGTGCCTGGAAATCCCAACCAATTCAGAAGAAACAACATCCTGAGGAGATGAATACTTGTCAGCCTCAAAAAGACGTGTCGAAAGAACTGATCTTGCGCGTGGTTGGTAAGCCAGCAATTGACCCTGTCCTGTTGTGATGCCAATGGTAAGCGAAAGCGGCCGCATCTGCCGACCATAATCCACTTCTCCTCCACCTGCTTACAAAACAGCCCTGATTGTGGACGAAACGGCCGCACCTCATTTGGTCAGCTAGTAGAATTACAAGCTCCTCATTTCATGAAATAATCCACTTTATTAAACAATACGAACGCGCAAGACAGAAATGTCACTATAGCTCGATGTTGATTGGCTCCTCGCTTCCCATATGTCAGAAATAGGCGGCGGCACCCAACCCGAGGTCAGAAGTTAGTCTCCCGCTTGGCTTGGCTTGATGCCCCTCCAAAGCTAGGAACTGACGACAAGCCACTTGTGCTTGGTGAGCTAGTTGAGGGGTAAGTAAAGGTAAGGGAAGGAAGAGTATATGAGTAGGTTCGTATGCTTCATTGAAAAGACTTCTCTCGTCCATCCACCATATCTCATCTCCTCTTTCTTCAATTGCAGCTACACTCAAGTTGACATCTTTATCGGAATTATCGAGAACTTGTGTTACTCACTATCTAGCTTGAAGTCACACCTATCTCATCTCTTATCCCGTCACCTCACAATGTCTAATCCCCAAAACACTGCATTCGTGCTGGTCCCCGGCTCCTTTTCACCCACCACCTTCTTTGAAAGAGTCACGCCTCTCCTTGAAAATCGCGGCTACTCCGTCCACCCCACCGCCCTGCAATCCGCCGGCGAGCGACCCTCAGACCAAGGTCCAGCCACTTTCCAAGAAGATGCTGCTTACATTCACTCTGCCCTCCTCCAGCTCGTCGAGCAAGGCAAGAATGTCGTCTTGGCTATGAACTCGTATGGAGGTTTCCCTGGCACCGAAGCGACGAAGGGTTTGAGTAAGGGGGAGAGGGAGAAAGAGGGCAAGGATGGTGGTGTGGTGGCATTGGTGTATTTGGCCAGTTTTATTCCTGCAGTGGGAATGAGTTTGAGGAAGTCGATGGGAGATGATTTGCCTGATTCGATCAAGAATGCTGTGAGTAGCTGACCTTCCTTTACCGAATCTCAGTCCCTTAGGAAAATGAATAATAGACGGCTCCCTGGTATTGACGCATTTCATCTAGGGCGAGTACATGGCGTTGGACCATGAAAACGACTGGAAGAATATTTTCTCCGATATGCCAGAGGATGAAGCGAAGCATTACATGAGCTTGATGCCGAACCACTCTACCATCTCTTTCTCTGGCGAACTCACCCACCCAGGGTACAAATACATTCCTGCTATTTATCTGCTTACTGAGGGAGATAAGATTATTCCTGTAGAGGCGCAGAGACAGATGATCGAGTTTGCGAGAAGTGAGGGCGTGGACGTGAAGGTTGTGGAGACTGATTCGGGTCATTGTCCGATGCTGAGCATTCCTGAGAAGACAGTGGATGTTTTGGTTGCGGCTGCTAGTGGGCTGTGAGGTCTGTGACTGGACTGAGTTTTGGATAGAGAAGTGGGCGAAAGTTATTGAAACAAAGGAGATCTTTTGTGTAGGTTGTTGACTTTCGAATTTTGATGTGGTTGCTTAGCGACATTAAAAGTTGGACGATTGTACCTCTTAAAATTCAGCCAAATACTGAGAGCGAACTCGCCTTCTCGGTATGATAGATGATTGCCAATTCTCGGTGCCTGGTACTCTTATGCTCTCCAGTGTCCGACTTGGGTCGCTGACACATCCGAGTATGCAGAAATGTATGATGGGAAGTATTCATAGGCTAGTCAGAGAAACCTCCTTTCCATTCGGAATCCCAAGTCTCCATTGAAAGTCGTCAGGTCCTTCGTAGCTGTAAACTGTCAATTCCATACTCAACACTGCTCAAAACACGATCCCATTCTCCTTGTACATTTCGTCAATCAACTCATGCCCCTCCACCGCATCCTCGAAACTACAATTCACTCTCCCTTCAGCCAAATCCCTATAAATCCTAGCCACATTTTTACTTGGGAGGCCCCAGCTATCTCCATCAAACTCATCTTTCTCAACCTCTACGGTCACTGTATCCTTGCTGTCTCCGCCATACAGATCAAAATCTGAAATGGAGATCTTGACATCGGGATATCCTACGTTGAGGAAAGGTCCAGAGGAAGTGACACGAATCTCACCTGTCTCGCCGTAGATGCGCCAATCGAGACCGGGGACGTCTTTGAAAGGCTTACCGCCACGGAGGGAGAATGCGAGAGGGACTCCAGTCGTGAGACTTCCGTGGAGAAAGATTGTGTCGTCGGATGTTACAGGGTGCTCTTCTTTGATCAGTTCGTTGGAAGATGAAAGGAGTTTCTGGTGTGAACGGCGAGACGCGAGCAGTGTCTTGGGGGCGGGTGTGAAGCCATAGCCCAGTACTGTATTGAATGTGAGTAAGTCTTTGCGAGTCATCGATAGAAAGATTAGTGGAATTACCGGCTTGGATGTAATCAATGGAGTGTCCGAAATGAATCGAGACCAGATTGCCACCAACCTCTCGTTGAGATAGATAGCTATGATTGTCAGCGTAAAATCGTCACCATAATCATGACAGAACACTCACGCATAACCTTCCTGCACAGTTGGGCCCAGATTTCCACCCTGGCCTGTCCAAGTACTACTCAATACCTTCCCGACTCTTCCATCATCAACAAGCTGCTTCAGCTTTCTCACAACCGGGCTTTGTCTTGCCTGTAATCCAACCACAGCGGTCTTGACTCCGCCTTCATTCTTGAGGCGAAGCAGCTCTTTGGCCTCCGCGAGGTTCTTTCCCAGAGGCCATTCAACGAATACGTTTTTGCCCGCTCTCAAACTGGGGCTAACAGTGGCGAGATGACGGTCTACGCGCACGCTACAAACAACAAGGTCGACATCTTTGTCTTTGGCGAGTTCTGTGGCTGTTATTTAAGGTACTATACAGTCAAAATTGAACGATATTCTCATCATCGCTGTCCTTTTCTGAGGAAAATTCATGACTTTGCAAAGCAGTTCACTCACCTTCGGGATCACCATAGGCCCTCGTGTTCTCAGGCAGCTCGTACTTCTTGATCGCCGCTTTCGAGCTCTCCACCGAACTATTGCAGATAGCTACGATCTGGTACTTGTCGCTGTGCTTCAAGAATGGAAGATGAGCACCAGGTGCCCAGCCTGAGCTAGACAGACCCAAGAAGCCGACGCGGATGGGTGGCATTGGTGCTGTTTTGTCTCGGACTTGTCTCCCGTATTATTGTCTGATGGGTTTGAAACGGGAAGTTTGCAGCAATTTAGATAGAGGAAATAATTGCGAGAGGTTGTACGTTTGTATTTGTTCAAAATACCAAATAAATGCTGCCTGGTTTATTTGCTCTTGGTACAGTATTGTACCTTGGAAGAGGAACTGAGGGGGTGAAGCAGTAGATTTAAGCTACAGGTGGGGTTGGGGAGCAGTGCTTTGAAATCAAGAGACATCATTCACCTGTAGTCTGACTTGATTTAAAAGCAGCCCGATTGCAATGTTGCTTGTACTTATACATTGTGACCATTAAAATGGAGTGGCACGATTGTTGAGATTACCAAATACCGGAATATCTGTCAGGAATTGATCCTCTGTGGAGAAGCTTCAGTTCAAGGCGGTTTGTTGCAGGGCACCGCTATGACCAGTGATAAGTGACATACGAGAGAAGCAAATATTGGATTTCAATCACTTCATCATCTTGGAAAGGATTTATTCACGTTTCCTTTCATCGACACCCTCGATCTGTCCGATCGACTAATCAGTCAGCCTTTCTTTCTTTTACCCCCCTAATCATCCATCGAATATGAGCAGCCAGCCCAGTAGGCCAGGACAAAAATGACAGAGAGAATGTACGTGGACAGCGCAATGTTTTCCATTCGCTGAAGATGGATCACGTTCCAACCTTTTAGAAGAGAGAGTTTCGAAATAGAATCTCCCAAAGATGCCAGACCATGTACTCCAAACAATTCCCGGCCCCTCCTTGGAGGTAAAGCCTCGATAATAAGTAGACATATAACAAACAATCGTTCAGAGCAGCTGCATGTATGCGCAAGTGCCTGCTGGTTGTGAAAGAGAAGATTAACGCCAGGTCCAATGCTTCAGAAATGGGCTTTCAGAATAGCAGAATGTTGGAAGAAATTCGCGGCACAAAGTAAGTCAAGATCGGCCGTGACGGTTCGTAGAGAGAGCCTGGCCTCGTCGTAGTATAGTTGTGGAGAGTGGCGCCCCGCGAAGTTGAAGGGAAGTTACGTTATGCATTATTGACTCGGACCTTATCCAGCTCCTGTGACGCCGACTGAGCCGTTTTGAGGTCGACCCCATCCTGAGTTTCGGTATTCTCGTCGTGTATCGTGTTGACTGTCAGGGGTGCCATTGCGCTGTGGATACGGAGACGGGTGTTCAAGGTCTTGTCCTTGCCACTGCTGTTGTGGGGGTGTATTCTGGTTGGAGCTTCCTGCGTAAGGCGCAGGAGGATCCTGAACGTGACGGACACTACTCTCCTTCTGCCAGGCATATGCCTGAGATGGATCTGTGTCGACTCGAGTTACGACAGGTGCCAACGGGCGACCATCTTTGGATTTGCCCAGCGGGGAAGATTCAGTCTCAACTGTTCGGCGTGGGCCGCCCGCTGCACCTAGGTCACCATATCGCTTCAAGATCTCCTTCGTAGTAATGTCACTGGGATTGTTGAAAAGAGTTTGGTCGCTCAAAATCGATTGAAGATCTTCAGGGACCTGGGATATGGTTAGTGAATGGAGTGGTTAGGAGGGTAAAGCTAGACATACTTCGCACATCTGCTCATTACATTCAATGAGCGTGTGTACGACTTCGATCGCCAAGAAGTTATCGTCAACGGGAGTCTTTGCATTGGTGTAGAGGATATTAGGTGCAATAACAGTAGCAAGATTATGCGTGTCCATCTTTGACCCTGATTCTTCATCAACTTGGTGGAAGGAAGCGACGAAGTTAAAGAAAGCGCAAAGGACTTCGAGGCAATCCCGGTGAGCTTTTGGAAGCAGACAACAAGTCAAATGGAGGATCCGTCGCCGCTTGTCTTCGTCTGCAATCTTCTGTGATGCAATGAAGAGTCTGTGTAGCTTGAAGGTTAATAGTGGATCTGGAAGCTCCCGGAGATACTTCTTGAGTATAGCAGCAACTTGGACAACGTTTTCCTTCGAGAAGTCGACAGCTTCGCATCCATCTCGGTCAATTGTCGCCATAGTATCATTCAGACGCTTGATATTGCCGTTTTTCCTGAAAACACCTTCTACTGAGAGATCCATCTTCCGCATGGTGGTCACAGCATCATCAACCATTGCTGGGATCCGCAATGTGCCAGGTCCGATGCCCTCAGTTGAGTCTGCACCGTCCCTGTCGATGATAACCTCGAGAGGCACACCGAAAACGCCTTTCTTCTTTCCGCCTTTTTTGCCGTCAGTCTTGAGAGCTTTGCCAACCTTCGTCCAAAATGTAGGCTTTCTAGTCTCGATCAAGTTGAGTAGCTCTTCCATGGTGAAGTGACCCTCTAGCATCGGTTGCATGGCAATAACAGCTACATGTCGAACAATGAAATACTCCAAGGCAGAAAGTTCGGAAAAGTATCTCTTGCCTTCTCGTCGTTGAGGAGACGGCTCACCTACACCTGGTTGATCGAGAGGATTGCCACTGGACAAATTGCGCTGGTGGCCGTTGATAAGCTTTGGCTCAGTGATGGAAGTTCGGAATATCTCATGGCGAGCATGCTTGTAGGCATTTGGGCGTTGCTCTTTGGCTTGCTCAGCTGCCACAATTCTCGGGATGTCGTCGAGAGTGATACCGTTACTGCCACTGAACATGAGCTCCGTGCGCGACGCTCCAGTAACATCTCTCTCATCAACTACCTGTAGGTTAGGGTCTCGTTGTTCGGATCCGTCAGCACCAGCGGATCCAGGTCTTATACCTCGACCATCTGGACCTTCCAATACTCGTGACGTTCGGGCTTTCTTGATAGTTGATGATAGGTGCTTGTCCATTCGTGTACTTCGTAGCCGACGAACATCGTTGAGAGTGTTCTCGTAGGAAGAAGAGCCACGCTTGTCGTCCGAATTCCCGCCGTACGACTTCGAACGAGTATCGGATTTCAATAACGGTGCTTCATTGTGAGCAGGTAAACGATGGCCTTCAGAAGAGTCGTAACCGTTCAAATTGGGGTCATCGGAGGTATGTGGAAGACTGCCACTAGTTCGTAGCATGTCCAGCAATCGAGCCAGGGAGACTCGCAACAAGAAAACATACTCCTGAAGTCTTGTTACCCGCTCGAACCCACCTACCGATCCTTGCGTTCGCACTTCACAATTGGTGCAAAAGACTCTTTGATCCTGATCGGACCATGTGGCATCCTCAAGGCTTTGACCAAGCTCTCGAGTACAGTTGGCACATTTCATGCAGCTCAAGTGCCATCTCCGCTCTCCCAACCGTGTGCATTCATCTTCGATGGTTCTCCGACAGTTGACGCATTGATCTGGATTTGAGCCGCTGAGGTTCGATGTTCCTGTGGTAGTTTCAAGAGAGTCCTCATTCTTGATGGCTTCCAAATCACCAAGATCATCCAGAAATTCCTGCAGGCATTGCGAGCTCTGATGCTCTCGCTCAACCTTCAAAGCGCCCTGCAGGCATATTCTGATCAAAAGCTTCAGATAATGAGCTAAGCCAGTTACCAACGCGAGCAGCTCTTGGGTAACTCCAAGTTTTCTAACTCCTCCTTCTTGACTTTTCGACAGAAGCGAGAAGAAAGCTACGATCTTCTTGCAAAGCAACTTCGCCTCTCTTGAATAAGACAATCCTGATATTATTAGCATATTTGAAAGGAACAGGTTCAAGCTGTTTACCTTTTGGGCCTAGTGAGGACATAGTAGAATCGAGCTTGTCAGCAGAGCGAAACAGAATATCCACATGCCAAATGAATTTCTTGGCAACTAACACTCCGTCCACATAGGCCCCGTTGCTGACATGCAGGAGCATGTCGGAGATGCAAGCAGCTGAGGACTCCTCAAAGGTTGAAAGCACACTCCAGATCTTGTAAACCTTCTCCTCCATTCTCTCCTCCAGATCCCGAACAGCATTTCGACCTGCTTCATCGGTTGTGTCCTCAATGGCCTTTGTCTCATCTTTGTCTTGCTTCTCTTGTGATGAAGCGAGGCGAACATTCCAAAACTTATGAATCATGTAGCATTCAGGATGCCAATGTTGATTCTGACCATTTCGAAAGATTTCAACAAACTGCTTCAAAATTGCAGTTTGACATCCATTACATCTTTGTGCAAATTGAGTCGAATAGTGGTAATGACAGTAGACTTGGCTGTCATGCTCGTAATAACTGTCTTGTGCTCCAAAGACGGTAGGACAAACTGAACACGTGAAATGATCGATGTGATATTTCCGATCTAGAGCCGTAATGTATGATCCTCTCAAGGCACCGTTACACTTATAGCAGATCAAATCCAGTCTTCGAAAGTAGTCGGTTTCGCAGAGAGGGTATTGGCCATCACCATTCTCATCGTCAACAGGGAAAAACTTCGAGGCAACTATCTCTCCGCAGTCCTGTGAGACATTGTTAGCAAGCCCCCGGAGGATGGAGGAGAAAAAAATCAAAGGAAGTGCTTACTCGACATCTGAAGCAGTCCAAGTGAAATGTTCCCCCTAGCGCTCGAACAAATTGCCCTGTCAAAGGCTCACCGCATTTCTTGCAGAGTCTCAGCTGTCCTGACGCGGTCCTTCCGTTTCTTGTCCTTGACCGATTGCGTTCTCCGCTCGTCTTTGGTAGTCCGCCTTCCCTGTCTCTTTCTCTTCCACTTGCACTTCCAGAAGGTGATGCAGCCATTCTGCTATCCGACGCGAAAGCACCATTGGGTCTGGGAAGTGGCCCATCTTGCCCTTCTCTCTCCGTTTGATATCGGCTCCTATCATCAGGGTATTGTTGTCTGGTATACTCTGCAGGAACGCTGCCTCTGTCCGGATCATACGCTGTATACTGTCCACCATGTTGGCCAGATGGACCCCCTTCCGACTGAGGACTCATCATGCCCTACTCAACTTATGTACCTCCTATCCCAATCCACGAGTATGTTGCTTGCAAGAGGCAGCTTTTGAAGTGGCAGGAACTGGGAGGTCGATCTCGTCCAATCGCAGTAGCAAAGGTGAGCGTATTGAGCAGACGACGAAATAGCAGACCTGGACCAGCACTCCCGATCACTGCCCAGATTCTGCTGGGATTGAGTCGTGAGGATCAAATTAACTGGCCTGCGTACGTGCGATCAAGAGCTGGCGACTCAAATATCCTGCCCGCAACACCTGAAACATGAACACTTCGCCAGGAGTAATATCGTCCCAAGTATTCCCTCTTAGCTTGGCTAATCGCATCAACACCGGTTTCTTGAAGTGGAAGTAAAAGATGTGATTCTGAACTGGCTGCGACTCAATCGCGTGGTGTCGATCAGAAGCACTTGCTGATACAGGAGTTCGAGTCTTGACTGAGAGCCCGTCTGTGAGTGGATTGCGCCCGCTAGAACCAAGCCCTGAATCCTCCGGCGAGATTGCGTATAGTGCTCGTTAACAGCAGGGAAAGTCGTATTTGTGTCGAACGAGAGAGGCGCCAGCGACAAGATGCAAGAGATTGGAGTTCGGGTTGCTCCCAATGTGAGGTTTGTCCTGGAGAGGTACTCACTCTCGTCTCCTCCCGCTCGAGAGCAGTGCCACTACAGCGCAGACGAAACCCTTGTGCCTCAGGCATCGAACTGCCAGCGAGCCTAAGCAGATCTACACTCATATTACCTTTTTGTGTCCAAGTTACATTCAATAATCAGCCCAGAACTTCTCGAATAAAAACCCGCATCTCAATCCCGGTGTTCTGGATATACTTGGTACTCCAGGGCACTCAAAAGCTACCCCTGACTTGCATGCCACATCATTCAACTTGTGACAAGACACAGCAAGAAGTCATTCACAATGGAACCCTTAGCCTGATTAGACGAAGGACCGCAAGTCGCTACAAAGTCCTGCAGCTCAAGTAGGTAGGTAGCGTAACTGACCAATAGAATATAGCAGTCAGCTGCTGTCTCCTGCCAAGAGTCCTCCTCCCTTGTGTTGGTCGGTTTGTCAGATTATTCGCTTGCTCTAGGACGCAGAGGCACGATGACCCTATCACATCTAGGAAACGACACTCCATGGCTTTCTAGAGAGTTTTGCTCGTCAATACATACTGCGGACAGATTTACCATAATAAAATTTCTACCTTCCTAAACAACTTGAACTAATTGCAAGTCAATGGCGACACAGTCCAGGCTCAGAACTCCTTACTTGGACCTTCCTACTCCCTACCTTGAAGATTATATTGGTAGAGAAACTTCTGATGAACAGTGCTAGTCATGGACTCAGGTATGAATATTAAATAATGCTACAATTTAAGTGTGAATGTTATTCAGAATACGTCAAACACCATCTTTTGTAAGTAACCGGTCCTGGCTTTGACTTCGTCATTCCAAGCAGCTCCCGCCAGCTCAGAAGGAGACCTGCAGTGAAACCTCACGAATTTTCTCATTCGCCACCAAACTTCAACATGAAGAAAAGTAAAGATATTCAAGGTGTCAAACTATACACCGAAAAGTCTCGTATTCACAAAATCAAATCAAAATCACCCAAGTAGCTATAGGGAGGTATTGAGTGAATTCTTACAGATTAGAGTTTAGCTTCAGCCTCACGTTAGCCGTGCCAAGCGAAGGCCTGCCTGCCTTGTTTCCCGTATCAACGCTGGCAACGCTTCCCTTTTGGTAGACTCCAGTACCCGCTCCCCACCACAGTCCTCCTCCTCTTCCATCCCTCAACATATATTTTCTTACCACATGCACCTGCGCAAGAGAAGAAAACACCTTGAATCCTCGGCGAACAGTTGATCGTCCACCATGTCAAATCACTCCATAATTCGAATTACAAGAGTACGTTTGGGAATGGCGCATCCATGGTGGGGTCGCGAGGCTGACGTTTAATTGCTAGGAGTTGTCGGACCTCCAGAAGTCCTCTGATTTGTGTAAGATCTACCATACGATTTATTTCCACAAGGAATGTCGAGCTGATCCATTCTGTATTAGCTCTGGCCGTCGCATGCCGAGACGTCGATGTACGCAACGTGAAGGCGATCATAATCGGTCCTCCAGAAACACCTTATGAATTTGGTTTCTTTGAGGTTGGTCAAACTTATGCAGGTTGCGATAGACTTTTGCTGATATTGTTCTAGTTCGCGGTCAAGTTTGGTAGAGGTATAACCGTATTATATAAATTCAAGGACGAAGCGCTGAGATAAGGTACAGACTACCCAGGGAAGGCACCATCCGTGATTGCAACGACTACAAACGGAGGCAGATGCCGGTTCAACCCAAACATATATGCTGGAGGAAAGGTGTGCTTGTTAGTACTTCGAAGATACTAGTTCGAAACCTGGGCTGACTCTTATTTCTAGGTCGATTCTTGGGTAGGACATACATTTCCGACACAAAGGACGGAGGCTGATATGAGTACAGCACATGGCGAGGCGAGCGAGGAGAAGAATGGTCATCCGCACAGGGACTGGAGTCAATTTTAATCTCGATTCAAAGTCTGATGTCGTCGAATCCCTACGAGAACGAGCCAGGGTTTGAAACTGCCAATGAGGAGGGTGACAAGAAGAATCAGAAGGACTATGTCAACAAGGTGGATATGGTCTCACCAAAAGATGGATTATGCTTACATGGGGTCTAGATCCGCCATGAGTCCCTCCGAATTTCTGTCATCCAGCGGCTCGAGGAGTATCTAGGTATATCACCATCAGGAGCCGTCCAAGAGCAGGCCATGGTCGGTGGAGACGATAGTGATACCGAAGCTGATATCGACCGAGACTTCGATGAAGCTTCCGCAAACTTTGATCCATTCAAGGATCTTTGCAAACGCCGGTTTCTTTGGTATTATGAGTCGTACCTACTAGCAATCAGCAAGGCCAAGGCCGATGTTACTGATGGACAGCCATTCGCCCGGATGCCCTTTGAATGTGCAGGAAATGGCATGGAAGGAAAGTTCAACTATACCGAGCTTGAACGACGCTTACGGCTGATTCGCAAGACAATGGATGCCGAGACCGACAGATGGGCTGAGGAAGGCTTAGTATCGAAGAAGAAGGAAAGCAGTGTATCCTCCAATCTTCAACGGCAATACGAGCAGGTCGTCGAGGCGTACAAACGAGATAAGAATGTCACTCTAGATATCGAATTAGTTGACAAAAATCCCTTTGTTTGGTCGATTACCTATTTTGGACGTCCAATGACCAACCTCGATGGTGGTCTCTTCCGGATCAAGCTTTTCTTCAGCCCACGCTTCCCTGAGGAACAGCCAAGAGCAAAATTCGAGACTCAACTTTTCCATCACCGCATTGCATCCGACGGTACTCCGTGCTACACTTCGAGACGAGCCGAGGATGTGAAATCACATATTGAAGCTATCATTGAGGCTCTGGAGGAAGAATCGCCACCGTACGATCCCAGAACGATGGTCAACCCTGAGGCTGCTAAGCTATACTGGGGGTCTGAGGATGACAAGAAGACGTATAATCGCAAGCTTCGGAGAGCTGTTCAGCGAAGCATGGAGTAAGTCAGACATCTACATATCTATTCCCACGGATCCTTTAACATCAAATAGGGAATGAACGGGAAGCATGAAGCAATGGACCGATAAAACGAGTTACCCAGCATACGAGCGACTCCGAATTCCCACGCGAGTATGTCCTTGTCATTTAGCGTCGTACATTGAACACAAGCGAGCCCTTTCGTCTCGCGTAGACAGCGAGACCCATGACTCTATGACATCGACTTATTTCCTTTGTATTCTGTCCTCTCTGGCTGCTTGCAATGACTGGAGTTACTGGATTAGGTTTGGTTGCTGGATCGGTTCTTGCCTGGCCATTGCAATTTGAATCATGACATGGATGGATGGGACGGCTGGGAAGGATAGGACTAGGTTGGGGCGTTTAGCGAATTGCTGGTACTGGCGCATCTGGGAAGCTCTTTAGCAACTTGAACTTGGTCTACATGCATTGCAGTGCTTCTCTTCTGATGCGTGTGATGACTTTAAGTACATTTAGAGATGTGGAACACCAATTTCCCCAAGCCCTTCAGCCATAATATCATTAAGATGGGTTTACATGTTCTTACATCCACCACCTGTCTATGTACTATTAAATTGCCAAATTGTTCATTTGGCGAAACGAGCCTCTTCCCTTGCAGCGATATATGATCGTCATAACCCTATACTTTCTCTTCTCTGCACCTCTAGAACTCACTGAGCCTTCTTCTCCTCCTCCTTGATCCTCTGCTCTTCAAACCAGCCCACCGCCCTCGTAATACCTTCCTGCAAGCCCACCAACGGCTTATACCCCAGCCTCCTCTTTGCCTTTCCACAATCATAGTACCTCGTCATAGTACTATATCTCACCTGCCTCCTCGTCAACTTCGGCGTCCTCCCAATAAGCCACATTCCCCACTCTAGAATACCCCCAATGCTCATCCCTAAATCTCTGCCAATAATCCAGACATGCTCAGTCCCCTTGTCACTCCCTGCAGCCTTCCACACAGCCCTGGCGAAATCCCAGAAATAGACCGGCTCGTCATTGGTAACAAAGAACGCCTCGCCATCTACTTTCTCGTAATCCAGAGGCGCTGTGCCAAGTTTGTAGGTTTGGACCAGGGCGAATGCGGCGAGGAGGTGGGCGTGTGCTACGTTGAGGACATAGGTGAAATCGAAGAGGTTCTGGTTGTCGCCGAGTTGGAAGCCGGTTTTATTGGTGCGGTGGACGTTGATCATGGGTGGAATGAGTTGAACGTCGCCTTCACCGAAGATGCCTGCTGGGCGGAGGGAGCAGGTTAGGAAATTCGGTGCGTTTGGAGAGCGGTTTGCTGCAAGAACGAGGGCTTCAGCTTGGGCCTGGCCGGAGAGGAAGGTTAGCTTTTGGGACCATTGGAGTTTCACATATAGAAAACATGTCCCAAGCGTAGTGGCTCGTTCGGGAAAGGGTTTGCATAATACAAAAATTGGAGGGCTACATACCTTAGTTGTAGAATAATACTCTGCCTGAGCCTTGGCTGGAATAACAGGCCATCTCTCATCCGCATTTACCAGGTCATTAATGGTATCAGAAATCACACTCGCAGAGCTGGTATATACCAATGCCTTGACGCCAGTCTTCTGACACGCCTCAATAACGCTCTTGGTTCCCTCCACATTAACCTTGTAATACAGATCATTGTTCGCGCCCACCAGGTTCGGCGACGCTGTATGGATGACTACATCTGGTTTAGCCTTCTCGAAGATGCTGATCAGAGAAGTGACGGAAGTGATATCGCCATCGAAGTATGTAATTTCTGAGGAGGAATGTCTGTTACGCGACGTGTGCAGGTCTAGAACGGAGATCTTGCAGGTGTAGCTGTCGTGCAGGAGATTGACGATGTGGTGGCCTAGGAATCCACAGCCGCCGATTACGACTACATTGCCCAGGGACTTTTTGGGCGCGGTAGAGGGGATTGGTGCCATCTTCGAAGTGCTGGAGGAGGAGAGGTGGTGGGTTGGTGGATGTTGGGCACTATTTCGTGAAGGAGAAGGATGCTTTCCCAGGGGGTAAATTGAGAATCTGGGGTCTTGCTAGTGCTGACATCCTGGTCCTGCAGTCCTGGTCTATCAAACGTCAAGTGCCAAGATTAGGTAAGTTTCCACTTGGTCACTACCTTATCCACACTTCACAAAAATAACATTTGTTTGAACAGTCCTCCAGAATCCAAGTTCATTTTTCTCTCAACAGAATCTCTGTCTCCATTAGTACAGAAGCCCCCCATTCGCACAAAAGCAGCTCTTAACGAAATGTTGTCTGAGGCATTAACCTTAAACACAGATCATAGTGGGCGTTGCCAGATTCACCAGAAACACCAGAAACATGCTGGTCGGCTTCTGGGACGACTCTGTTCCTGCGCATCGGGTTATGCCATCTGCATTTGTTTTTCCCTATATCCAATAGGGGCCTGGAAATGGCAGCCATACGCTCTCGCAGATATATGAAGCCCATCATAATCTCCTTCAAAGTTCGACGTCCCGATGGCTGAGATACAAGACTGCTGAAACGTGTATAGTTGCGTGACTTGCGCAGCTAGCAGGTCATTCCCTCTGTATTCTTGCACCAATAGATCTCCATGCACCGATTTTCCTTGCTTGTTTATTGGTTTTGATGCCATATTGGTGGGATTGCTTATTCGTGTATATCCAAGTGGAATCTTGGATCTATATCTCATGCAAAGCTCTTTCTTCAGCTTAAGCTCAGCGCTTAAGCTCAGTGGCTTCATTTTCCCGATGCGAAGCGAATCCCACATCGCGAAGCATAAAGTGTGGGTATTCTGAATGCCAGGCTATTCTTCTTCATTTGGACTCGTAGTCTTTTGTAAGATCTTCCTCTGGTCTCAGCGCGGTTGTCAGGAATTAGCGAGTGGTTTCAATCAACCCTCTGAGTGAACCAACGATGTGCATCGTAAACACAGTATATTCATATTGGCGCACAGGGGTATGCTACTCTTCAAAAGCTTGAAGTGGCTTGTCCTTACAGGGCTGAGTCTCCGCGTCACCAAGCCGTCTTTCCTGCCCCAGATTTCTCTATCTTCCATGCTTGTGAGTATCCACACTTGCCAGCTTCGAGGTGGATTATCTGCACCTGCTCCACAGCACTGGGCAGATTTCGAAAAAGAATGTGTTGGGGCCAATTTACTACAAATCAGATATGAACTCCACCCGACGTATTCGTTCCTACTCTTATCCTCATGCCCGTTTCCTAGCCAGTTTTCCTTACTGAGTTTTCTACCCTGGTGTCCTCTTTCGACCTTTCCATTTCTGGTATCGTATCTGCTTACTTGAAATCTTCAAGTTCCATTACAAAACTCAGCAATCAATGTTCTCTTCCTCTAGTTTTCCGATCTTTAAACTCAGCAATCATGCAGATCTTCATCGCCATCCTTGCTGCTTCAGTTTGATCGCTTCGGTCTCTGGATCGCCTCTGACCATTCACAACACTTGTGGCAGTGCTCCATCTTTCAGTAGCAGCCAAGCTCCAATCGCTCAACCAACTGGCATTCCTACCGCAGCTTGCCAGGATGAATGCCAAGCTAATGGTTCTTGCCAGTCTTTCGTTTTTTGGTAAAGTTGATAACGTTGTCAAGTGCATGCTCTACTCTGTCTCGGCTGCTTCCTTCCCCAAGCAATCCAGTACCAACCAATCTGATCACATACGACAAGGCGTGCAGCTCAATCCCAGCTGTTGCACTTACCAGCTCCAACCTAAAGGGAGTCGCTATTAGCGCAACTGGCTCAACCACTGGCTCCAACACTGGATCTAGCACTGGATCTAGCACTGTCTCAAATGCAGTATCAAACACAGGATCTGGTTCCAACACCATGCCTCAGCAGTCAACACAAGCGCAACAGTTGTGGCGCCACTCCCTCAGCACACACGGGACAGGCCGCCCCGATTTCCACTCCAGCAGACATCAACAGCCTCGCTGACTGTCGTGCCGCTTGCTAAGCTGGTATCTCCTGCAAGTTCTTCAAGTTCGGCACCATGGCTCCTTGCCACCTTTTCTCGGTAGCTGCCTCATCCTTTCCAGTTCCTGCGAACGGCCAGATCTACGATGTACAGTAGTCTGATCTATCTAATGCTGAACCCTTTTGATCCTTCGAATGAAACGCCTCTGGGATCAATTAACTTTCGTCACTCAGTCTCCTCCCCCCAGGGTCGAGCTGCTGTCTAGTTCAACTTCACACTTCTCCCTAACTAATCGTTTTTATTTGTTTGTTTGTCTGCTGTTTCTTACGAGTCTCTTTTGGGTGGTATAGTTGCATCGGCCGGCTGCATCGTTCTTGCGAAAATATGAAAAGAGCATCAGTTGTTTCGTTGAGTATTGCCTGCTTGATGCATTGGGAGTTTTGGTTGGTTATCTGAGGTGACTGTACCACTATTGCTTAGCTCCGGAGGGGGCAATCTTCTAGATCTAGATTTCGCATGGAAATTTCCATAGCTGGCAATTCTTCTTTCCGTTTCACCTTGCGTGCCGTGCAGTTGCCACAATTGATCACATTTACCATCCGACATAACCGTCACACTGGGACCACGCTAATAAAGACGGGACAGATCTAGCCAACGAATAATAAGCACGATGGACAGACGGAGGATCTCCCCTTTTCCCGTGTGAGAGTCGCATGGCGGCATGGGTTGGCTTTGTTCTTCCCTTTGTTTGGCATCCACGCGTGACAGATATCCAATCAATAATGGTTGTGCGCCTCCGGCACAGGACGGAGAATTTCGAGGAGAGGGAGCCCAGCCTGCAGCGCGCAAGACAGGCGTGCCCAATGACAGGACGATCGCGATTCGGCTTCACGATTCCGAGGTCTAGATGTCGACATCACACAGAACAGAGCCTTGCTGCGATTTACTGAAACACTTTGTTATTGTAAATACTCGGTAGGATGGTTAGCAATGACATACAGACAATAACGAGAAATCAAGCAGTGTTTCGGCAGCTCATCCGACGGCACTCGCGATGCGAGCGTGCGTTTGTGTACACGCTCCTGCAACCCGTCGGGGCCCAACTCTGATTTCCTTGAAGAGCGCCCGTCAACGCCATCGTGCATTATCATCACGATGGTGACATGTACTTGATTAATCGTCAGCCCCCCCAGGAAACCCACCATCCACCAACCCCCCTTCTACCAGACTACCACGCTGAAGATTATTCCAGTATTACTCCGCGGAACATTAAGCCTGGCTTCCCGTCCCTAGTGCCAATCCCCCAGATCATCAGAAAATGGGACGACGCCCCATCCCAGTAGTAGTCTCCTACGCGGCGGCACAAACAAGGGAAAGCAGGGCACCGCAGGGCACGAAGGAGGGAACGGAAGCCTTAGTGCGGAGGGACATCCTCGCTTTGAGATTCAGTTGCATAAACTTTGATTTTAGTTCATCGACGGCTTGACATTTTAAATTCTCGATCATCGACGATTTGAGATGGCCTTCGGGGCTTTCTTCTTTTCTGATAGTTCTGTTCCTAAAAGGAGTCGAGGAGTACAGTAGTGCACGGGCCGTGCCTTTGGGGGCGGCAGATGGTTGATGGGGTGGGATGGGATGATATGTGGATGTTATTATTATTATTATTATTATTATTATTATTATTATTATTATTATTATTATTATTATTATTCACGTCCTGACCGGTGTTTGAGAGCCTTCCTCGCCTTCATGCCCCCCCGGAACACATGTCCCCGGATCATCATCAATCTTTCGGAGTCCGGCAATCTAAATCGGCGCTCGAGTTAATCACAGCATCGCCAACTGCTGTAACTTGTCGAGCTTGTCTCATGATCGGCAAGGGAACCGGCCCTGTTGGATCTCAAAAAGGGGTTCACTTTGGTTCACTTTGGTTCATGGGGATCACCACCTGCAAGCTCCATTATTCGTCTATTATAATAATCTCAACTTACTCGCTTAGCTTAGGTAGGCACGTTCTGCAGTCCTCCCCGGACAACACTACTGTACCTCCTGAGGAGCTCCATCATCGACCTGCCTCACTGCCTGCCTGCGTAGGAATAGCTCCCCTAGTCTGTGTCAATTTAGAGTTTTCTTCTACGCCACAAGGATGCGTTCCTGCCCAATGAACACATGGTCTTCTTCCCGGTGTCAAGCATCTTTGAGTTCCGGTCTAGGGAGTTCCTTGCACTGGCGTGGAACAATTCAGCTTGTCAGCACATTTACGTCGTCAGCTAGTCCACACAGGCAGGAACATGGGTATTCCGCGATGATCTCTCGATTGGAACAACACTGTACCTCCCTTGTCACTTTCGTAATCTGCAGGGTGTGCTCAGAGACAAATTGAATTTAACTTGAGTCAAGCGTCGATGCAGAGGCACTGTTTGCGGGGGAATGGTGAGACTGAATTGAAGTAGATCGAAGCTGTGGACATGGTTGGAAAGTGAGGGGGCTAAGAGAAAGAGAATAGGAATGCCACAACACTGTTGTGATGCAGCTTTGACCCCGAGGATTCGGCTGGGGAAGAACAGTACGCCGCCCGCAGGCCAATGCGAGCGTTATATTGCAGGCATCTCTCTGCCATTCATTGATCGATATTAATGTGGAGATACATATAACCAAACTAGAGGCGATGCTCATCCTTTCTCGATAGTTGTTTGTGAAGTCACAAGCCAAAACCGACGGACTCTCGACCGAGCGGGAAGCATAGCGAGCCATAGACCTAGTTTAGCATATGAGCGAACTGACATCCGCAGGCTATAACCTGACTGATCCCTTCTCTCATCCTCCTAAGAAAGGAGTTCGAGCATATGAAACAGGATATCTATGTCCACCTGTTGGTCTGTCATTCATACTTCAAGCAAGGCACCTAGAAACTCAGTCTTACCCGTCGATTGACTTGTACAAACAAAACGATACGATGTCGTCGGGTCCGAAATCCAAAGGGAGCACCGTGATCGTCACGGGCATTGTGTTTATGGTCCTCGCTGCGGTGTCTGTTATCTTCAGATTGATTGCACGAGTTGGATATTTGAAGAATGCTGGGAAGGACGATGCTGCAATTGTGGTTTCTCTCGTAAGTGCTTGACAACAATAATCGAGCTCGGCTTGGAAAATTAACACTCCATTCCAGATTGCGTGCATTGTTCTCGTCGTTGCATCTGGTTTCGGCAAGTACTATAGTGCCTTCGAATGCTTTTACTGTACTGACATCAGCCAACAAAACAGAAGTCAAACATGGCCTAGGAAAACACATCTCAGAAGTGAGCCCCGAAGAGTTCTCTAATATGCTGAAAGTCGGTAACCTTGCAATTCTCCACTCAACGCATCTAACCTATGATCAGTCCCTGTTCATTGCCATCATAGCCTACAATGTTGCTCTGACCAGCATCAAAATATCCATCATCTTACAATACCTACGCGTGTTCGTGGGCACCAAAATTAGATTCTGGTGCTGGGCGTCCATTGTTCTCGTCGCAGTATTTGGCTTAGAAACAGTCATTACACAGATATTCAATTGTAAGTCGTTCGGATAGTGCCTAACCTACCAGTACATTACTCCCCAGAGATGCGTAGATGAGCAATTGCTGACTTCCCGATCATCACAGGTGTACCGATCGACGCGTTCTGGCTTGGTGGTGGGAAGTGTATTCCGAACCAGTTCCTATGGTTCTTCAATGCAGCGTTCAATATCTTGACAGATATCATCATCCTCGTCTTGCCGATGCCGGTGTTGTCGAGCTTGAGGTTGCCGCTGAAGCAAAAGATTGGCTTGATGCTTGTTTTTGCACTAGGTGGATTGTAAGTGATCATCGTATCTGAATGCGGCTATCCGGGCATGGCTAACCTTTGAGTAGCGTTTGCCTCGTCAGCGTTTTGCGTCTTCACGGTCTATATATTTCCTCCATTTCAAAGGACATGACGTGTAAGTCCTCTGCTCGGGGTTTGACTGTTCAGAGCTGACATAAATGATTAGGGGACAATGCCGACACTGCAACATGGTCTAACATTGAAGTGACGGTCGGTATAATTTGCGCTTGCATGCCCGCAACAAAAGCATTGATCTCTCGCTTCTTCCCCCGTCTGCTCTCGACAAATCACAGCAGCAGACAGCCTACTATGCCATCTCAAGGCCGCTCACATACTTTCCGATCTGGTTTGTGCCACACGGCACCTGTTCGTCTGACGGATTTGAATGGTGATCACAAGACTGTAACGAGAGTTGGGGTCGGTGAAGGCAGGTACAGGGAAAGAGATGTGGAGAGAGCGTCGATAGATGACAGTGGTAGTGGGAACGGGAAGGACATCTTTGTGACGACGATCATGACGCAGGACGTGGAGCGGAAGAGTGAAGTGGGTAGTGAAAAGGGTCTCATCATCCAGCATAATTAGCAAACTGTAATTTAGCCTCTTCATTGCATCATACTCCCGAGCGTCGTCTGCACGGTAAATAGAGAAATGAGTTATGAACTATCACCATGCAAGAAGTGTAACACGAACGTTCTACAGACTGAGCAAAACTGGTGTGTTCCATCATGTCATTTGAATTATCGTCTCGCCATCTCCACCTATCCAACGAGCTCCTGTTTTCCTGATCCTGTTATCACTTGCCATATATAGCAACAGATAGATGTGCTTAACCACCACACCCCAGCAGTAAACCCGAATGCTCTTGAAGTCTTCATCCCGGACGCACCAAACACCCCATCCCGCAAGATCTCGTGCAATGCACCTGCCAAGTGTATCCCAACACCTTTGCAGCAACTCCTCGTACCAACCCTCGCATTCCATAACCCAGTAGCCTCGCTCCATCCCCCGTAAAGAACGCTTCTCTAACACGGGGGCATAGAGACTTGGCGGCATTTTGTTGGCAATTAACGCAAGGTGAGGGGTGATCAGCATTTCGGCTTTGAGCTCTACAGTTGACGTTGCTGGCGGCTTGGGCCAAATCTCGAGCTGCTCCCACCAGATTCCTGGAGCTAAGAAACTGCTTGGGTCTGGAGTAGCGGATGGTTTGCTAGATGCCAGAAGGGGTTGACTGCTCGCAAAAGGTCGAGTATTCTGTGGCTCAAGGCGAGCCCTCTTCTCAAGTCTCGCGGGGAGGGGTTGAGACGATATTGATTCTTGAGCAGTTGGCACTGCCAGTCTTAGAGGAGCTGATGAAGAATGAGATTTTTCCGAGCTTGAACTAGTCCACTTTCTTTTCAAGTTGAGGGCAGGATCTTGAGATGATGGTGGATTTAGACTTCTAGACTTGAGTATTCTCTCCAGTGGACGTCCTGAATGATTCACAGGTGAAGGTGACGATGGTGTGAAGCCTTGATCTGGTGAAGACGACAGTGCTTCTCCCAAGCCAGACGGGAGTTCGAGACGGCTCGTTTTATCGGACCGACCCAGGCTTTTGTCTGGAGTTGACATTGTTCCCTGACTTTCTTGATTTTGGAGCTTGTATTCCAGCATTCGAAAGGGGGAGGAGAACACAACCATAGTATTATGGACTTCTGGTTGCGAGTCTGGAATTTCGTTTGGTGGCGCCACAAACGAGTCTGCCACTACTATTTCTTGACTCCGATGTAACGATAGGTCATCGTCATAGTGTGTAATTCCTGCGTGAAAGACTGGAGAGTCCGCATTATCCACTGCACTTCTGAAAGACATCGATGGAGAGTGTAGCTGCTCCTGAGACAAGCTCAACCGGTGCTCGACCATATACTCGTATGCATCCTCCTCTTCGCTGCTGTCCTCACCAGGGCGATATGATGCGCTTGATGCTTGTGTCGCCTGTATCAGTTCTTCCTGCAGTTGGCTGCCTGCGTCCTTATCCAGCTTCTCTGCCGCATATTTCGGACTGTCATCTCTGATTGGGATTATTTGATGTGTCGCAGGCTGAAAGTTTAAGTATGCTTCCGCCATCCTCCTGTATAGCGCATCATCCTGTCCTCGGCTTGGAGCTGTGGTATGAATTAAGATTTCGACGTTTTTTCGGGCGATTCCTGCCATGGCTGCGGGAAAGTCTTGTGCTCATTATGTTAAGAATGAATAGCAAAGAGCAAGTTTGAGCATATGTCTTGGTGATGTCTAGCTTGGTGTCGTACTCTATCTTTGCATTTGAATAATTGAGGTTGTAGATTTCGAGGATGCTGGTACTCGGAGAGGTGGTCTTTGACTTGGTTGGCGGGGCGGGCAGGCGGGGTGGACGCGTCGCACGTGTAGCGCGATCTTTCCTTGGCAGCAAGTTTATCAACTCCTTCCAGCACGGAGTAACTTACTGGACATTGCTTTTTCTTCCCCTTCTGATCTTAAGTTTGATAAGATTGAGTATTGTTTCTTTATAACTCTACGAATAAGAATCCAGCATATATACCTCACAACTAGTTACCAACTTCATTTTCAATCTTCAGTCGTCTCCCATTGGCAGGCAGGGAACGGATGTCCCATCAGTTCGGCTTGGATCTGGAGTGCAATGAACCTCGAATTCCAACGAGCAATAGACACTGCTCCTCCTAAAAGCCAGGCAAATGGATAGGATGGCATCATAATCCCATCAAGCTCACCATCCTCGTCAAATCCTCTTGAAAAACGCATTGAGTTTGCTATCTCATTTCCAACAATGGATGCTGCTTGAAGTCGAGGATCTCGTTGGTATCCAGTGGCAAAAACAACAACGTCTGCCTCCACAACATCCCCGGACTCGAATTCTAGTCCGTGTGGCACAAATCGTTTGATGGGATCCCGGGATTTGACTTTGATGTCTCCTTTGGCGACTCTGGCACTCGTTCCAACATCAATGTAGTAGCCGCCTAAACGCAGAACAACTCCATCGTTCAATGGCTTTTCTCTATCCACATAGAAGCCAACTCGCTCCAAAGCGTCAAATCGTTCCTGCTCAATCTCCCTGGCAATATCAAAGTTAGTCTTCAAAATCTCTCGAGAAACCTTGTGCGGCTCTGTCCCGGCGATACGGTCTGCCACTTGTGGGGGAATATCGAGATTGTATATTGCTGCAATATCGACGTTAGCTCTTGGTTTCATAATAAGATCCTGCCCACGTACTTGACTGGCCGGCAACAATCCACTCAACAGGGAAAACAGAAGTCTTCTCCCTCTGGACCATTGTAACTTTGCCAACACCATAGTCAAGCATGTCTTGTGCAACTGTGTTGGGTTGTGGTCAGCATCATCCCCAACTTTTTGCCCGCCAGGGAGTGGAAAGATGGGATCCTACCGTCATGTGCCCCCGTTGCAGAACCAACAACGATTGCTTTCTTGCCCTTCCATTGAGAGCTGTTTTTGAAAGTGCCGATATTGAGGATAGTTCCTCTGAATGAAGACGCGTTTTTCTAATTTCCCGTGAAATCAGTACTTGCCAGACGACCAAAGAGAGTTCGGTCCTGATCTTGGGATGCGTTTATTTTCAACAAGGGCTCCATGAGTACCTACAATTGCTGGGGGATTTGGAACGGATTGGCTTGCACCCATCGATAGAGCAATATGCCTCGCCTTTATCACATATTCGTGCTCTCCTTTCCGGACTTTGACGACCCACCCTGGCTTCTCTTTGCTGTTCAAGCAGCTTTCCACGTTTGAATTCAGCCAGATATTGATTTTATACTTCTCGGCATAGTTCTGGAAGCCTTCCGCAACGGTCTTGGCCGGCAACAATGTCGGATCGGAAGCCTTGTATGTCCTGTCGAACGGAAGGTTGTTCATCTCCTTGACTGTATGCTGTCTTACTGCATCGTACTTCCCCGTCCAAGAGAAGCCAATAGTTGGAGCTTTTTCCAATAGGATATAGGAGATTCCCAATGCGCCCAATCTTCCAGCGACGCTGAGTCCATTTTGTCCTGCCCCAACAACCAAGACATCAATATCATGCTCGGACTGTTCAGATACGTGATTGGTGACTTCTTGCTCTTTAAATACTGGCGATGGGTCGTCAGGATGGCCGAACCCTTCAAAATTCTCCAGCATAGTTTTCAACATCCACAGCTTCCATCCTTGGCCATTTTCATTCGGAAAAAAACTGGCTGTTCCAGAGCCGTTCCCAACAACGTCTCCTCTTTGAGTGGTGATAAATGTGAATGAGACGTCGACCCAGGATGAGCCCGGTGTAGGCCGTATGATCATGGCTGCACCAGCCTTGAACGAGCGGGGGAGTCTTTCTCGACTGTAAGACGACCACTGTTTCTTAATTCTTTCCCGGCCAAAAAAGGTCCGTACCGCTCCAGCTAATACAAAATGGTCCCTCCATAATGCAGAGTCGTCAATGTCGCTTCCTGAGAGGTCTCCAAGTACACGTTCTGCAATGTCGCTGAACGGGATGGTACTGATGTCAATGTCCTTCGGAACCTTATCGGAAGGGAGGGACCCAGGAATGTCATCGAATCCGCGAGCCATAATTGAGCATGGACTAGCAAGAGCAAATTGTCTGTTCTTCAACTGCTTTTTAAGCGGAAGGGTTTATATCGTGTACGGTCAGGGGCACATGCAGGTTAAGTTGCAACGCGCTTAAACTCGGAACTGGCTGCATGACCCTACGATGTACGTCGAACAGGGAGCGACCTGTGAGATACTACTCAAAACTTACATGAAATCGCAGACTGTATGAAGACGACTGCTGACAAACTCTTCAAGGAGTGTTTGTAATTAAGGTATGTCGTTCCTGGATTGGTCTTGGCTACGAAGTCCTACAGTAGCTTCCACGCCAGCTACTAGATCTTACGCTACCTCAGCTGACTTGCTCGCTCGTCTAGGTAGTTCTGGCCATTGGGAAACATCCCAGAGGAAGGGAATCCAGGAAAAGTTTGGACTTCCTGCTTGTGTCCCCGTTAATCAAGCATTCGAGGTCAAACTGACACTTTCCCATCGAAACCCTTGAAAATTGCGTGGGCGCTAGCTCGTTGCCGCCAAAGGCAGCGCGCTCCAAGCACTGGCGTCTAACAACACGACATGGGGCGATCAGGTCTGACGGAAAATTTGAGAAAACTAGACAACTGCGAGAGCCGGATTTTTCAAGAGCTCACTTTATTCGTGAGTTAGGTACAGTGATCATGTCACTACTTTTCCTCCTATCTTTTGCAGTGCCGTCTTTTGTTCCTTCTGTAAGTTAATATACCAATTTGACTTTGAGTTTATCTCCTTTCGGAATCTCGTCCTTCATTGCTACCAATTCTGGCATGTCCCCTACGAGTATTCCAAGTCAGTAATGCTCTTCCTGCTCTTCCCGAATCTGTCATGAGCACTCTCAAGGACACATGAAAAGCATGAGACGAATTTGGCTGAGGTAACCTACAGAAACAGTTGATATAACGTCCTCCAAGCCACTCTCTATACTCTCTCGTCAGGAAGGTAACCGTATCTGCCGGTAATTGCACAGTATCGACGAGAACTACCAGATGCATCAGCGACTTCTTCACGGCCTAGACTGGACGTCGGCCCCAACTAACCTGCGTCAAAGACAGGTGGTAATCCACCAGGGAACGCGCTCAATATGTCAGTCTTGATATTTCCTGGATGGATGCAGAATGCCACAACGCCCTTCTCTCTATATTCCTCAGAGATGAATTGCATCAATCTCATCACAGCCAACTTGCTCGTCTGATACGAGCTCAATCCTGGACCAACAAGATGAGCACCGACACTGCTGGTCGTTACGATAGTCTTGTCACCTCCTTTCAGTAATAAAGGAAGAAAAGCTCTGCTGACGAGATACGGACCCTTCAAATTAGTCGCCATTGTCTCCCACCAGTCATCTGGATCGCTTTCCCCGACCATAGCTGGGGTACCAATAGTTCCAGCATTGTTGACAACAATGTCCAGCTTTCCAAATTCCTTTTCAACAAGCTGCGCAGCTTCCTCAGTACTTTTCTTGTCGCTCACATTGAGCTTGATGATCAACACCTTGGGTTCTTCACGACCTGCATTCTTAGCTGCTGCCAGGATGGTTTCTTTTTGGGTGATCAGAGACGATCGTGCTCCAATGGCTATCCGAGAGGCGCCTGACTGAGCGAATGAGATGCCCATTGCAAGACCAATTCCACGAGACGCTCCTACGATGAGGACGCTTTTCTTGGTCGCTGGTGAGGACAGCGGAGAAATTCCAGGATAAGTATCGCTGTGGACTTCCGAAGTGACATCCTATCGTTGTAAGTCAGGTGGAGATCTCTCCCGAAAGCTTTACCCCAGAGAAGAAAGGCTAAGAGCTTTGCTGTCGATAAACATACATAGTCACCTAAAATAATGTTGGTTAGTGAACCTCTACAGTTAGATACTGGTGCAGTGCACTCGCCTGGACCCTCAAGTGGGTTTGGAGTTCCTCTTGGAGGAGGCATGATTGATCGAAGATCTGGTAGGACCAAGTCGAGCTGAAACCGAAGACTATGCTGATCAAAACCTGTTACTCGAGGAGGAATGATGAAATGACGTAGGATCTTCAATTCTATGGCCAAGCGCCTTTCGACGGTAGCAGGTTATGGAAAGCAATTACACGAAGACTTCATCGTAATGCTATATACTTCGAGAAATCCACTTGCTCATACAAAGCGACGTATCATCAGTACAGTCGGTGTTGTCCTTGCCCCATAGGCGCATAATTTTCCACATCGGCTTTAACGACCCATTCCGCGGTGGATACTGCTGATCGTGGATTTACCTGCGTTTCGCATCGGAGTTTAGAAAAGCTGCCTTACAGCCGTATATCCTGAGTGTCGTCCCGCTCAAACGAGTAGAATCATAATATCACCTCTCACCTGAAACATTTTATCTGTAACATTTACGTGAAGGATGCTGGGAGAGGATGATTGCGGCTTTCAAGCATGGTGATGACGCCATGGCAAGATTTTTCAACCATAGCTAGGATTGTAAACATCGCTATCGAAAACACAGGAAAGACACAATGAAACCAGCCTGTTGTATGATCAAAAACTGGGTTTATTGGAAGTTACTGCTGCAGAATGAGAACGATGAGACCAAGAGAGGATTTAGGCGACAGGCACAACGTCGGAACCCACGTCTCAAATGCTGAACTACTGATGATATACCAACACCCTTGGACAATCATGACGAAGCATCCGCTATCTTCGATAATAGTCAGATAGCTCCCATTACCAGTAGAAACACTGGATATCGATAGTGAATTATTGTTCCACCATGGTTGTGTCTACAAAAGTAGCTAGAACTCTCCGTGTTCGGTTAACTTTCAACTCGAAAACATCCAATCGCTGATATCCACCAACGACATCATGGTACTGCTTCCCTTCCACACAGTCCTCAAAATCAATATCCGCGTACAAAATATCTTCCTCATGTTGCAAGAAGTCCTTGGTATGACTTTGCCCGCTGTTCTCATCGACAGTATAGCCAGGTAACAATGCTCCTGTCGGGTCCAAGAACATAGTTGCAGCAGCTGGCGACTGTTTTAGTACGCTACGAACATGGCTTTCATCAGAAGATCCTTCTGAGATTCTGTCTATGGCGTTATGGTCAAGGCGACCTGAGCAGAGGACACCGAAGCACTTGGCTTCAAAGCAATGGGCAGCAGCTCTCGTTCGATTTGCCGCAATGTTGTCGTAGTTTGCTGGTCCTTTCTTTTCTACTTCTCTAGTTGAGACAATTGAGTTCGACTTCTTTTCACTGAAATCTTTAGTCGTCGCTGTTGTTGCCGCTCTCGTTGGCCAGATCGCTGGCCACGTAGAAATGTGCAATTGCTCACCCTGAGCCATCAGCGAGTACCTTGCCAACGGGTTCGTATTTTCGCCACAAATCAAATTCCCAATCTTCCCAAACGCAGTTTCAGCCACTCGCAGCCCATATCCATCCCCCGAGCTCCAGGTCAATCTTTCAAAGAACGTCGGCATCAACTTCCTGTGATGGACCAGAATCTCTCCATCCGAGCCAATGATGACATTACTATTGAAGAGACAAGCAGAGCTGTATCGCACTTTCTCTGAGATACCAATACTGATGATTGTGTTCGATATCTTCGCTGTGGCCTGAATGGCACTCATCTCTGGCCCGTCAACGTATATTGATTGGTGAGCCATTTGTTGGAAAAGTCCGTGGTTTTCGGTTGGTGGACGAACGGAACTCCAGACTGGGAAGGCAGGTATGAATGTCTCTGGGAAGACGACGAGGTTGGCTTTGTTTTTGGCAGCTTCGTGGACGAGGGAGATAGCCTTCTCGGTTGTGCCTTTGGCGGAGAGGAAGACGGCTGAGGCGTGACATGCCGCAACGCGGATTGGGTTCGTCATGGTGAGATCCCTATTAAGGATTTAAGACTGATACCTTAAATATTATAAATGGGTACAACCATTGGAGGCTGTGACACAGCACTCAAAGGCCTTTGCTACTCTTGTGGAGTCCTTGATGACCCCGAGGAAGTTAAGTATTACCTTGCAGGTAGTTCTGGAGGGCGAACCAGCGATAAAAGCTTCAGCTCGAATTCATTCCTGATTTCCTGATACAGTGAAAGAACAGTATCTTTTTCTCGAATCACTGCGCTGGACTTGACAGCGGCCTGGAAGTGGGGTAAATCGTTGATCTTGCGGGGAAGCGGGGAAGGCACACGCGGTACGCTTTGCGTATGCATCTTGGCTCTGGTATCTTTTGAGTATTTTGATTTCTAGGAGTTTGACGATCGTAATACCAGATAAATCTCAAGTCAGGAGGACTTACCTTTGATGGTCACAACCTTGCCTTCCGACAAATCTTGAACCAGCTGAACATATCATCGTGTATGGAGTTTGATTGGAATTCTATGGACATGATTCCGTCGCCCAGAATCCCTCTGCATCATACCAGACACTGAAGTCGCACGAGATACAAGTGTACACTCGCCTTGTAGCGTGGGAGGAATGTTGACATCTGCCGAGAAATGTTGCCAGCTAAAATCCTTCCTTTCACAAACTGCTGTGTCATGCCATGACTTACCCTCATCCAAACTCACATTAACAAGCTCTATCCCGTCGCAACTCCACGCCCAACCTTCAACACGTAGCGTGGATCCTTCCACTTCCTCCCCCGGTTCCGGCCTTACAATCATCGAATTTGGTCCCACAGCCCATACTGGTTTCGTCCTCCTCAAAGGATCATCCTCATCAACTGCATTGTAGAAAGTCGTGGTATAAGGGCCTTTCGCCCGACCGCTTTGTAAAGACAGCTTACTTAGCCACTTCGTACTATTCGTCCCAAACCACCCTGGAACAACTAACCGCACAGGTCCACCCCGCTCCTTCGACAAAGGCTGCCCGTTGATTTCGTAGGCTACGAGCACTTCCGGTTGCATGGCCTTCGTCAGAGGAAGGTCTTTCTGATACCTGTCTGAGGTGACACCGTAGAACTCTCCGTGATCGAGACCTTCGGACCAGACAAATTGTGCTGCTGGTAAAGGACAAGCTAGAGAGAGTAAAGTATTGAGTTGTACACCTGTCCATTCTACGTTGCCTATGCGCCACAAGTTCTCCACCGGCGGCTTGACAGGACTACCATAACATTCATGGAAGGATGTGACGGTTGTCTTTGGAAACTTGTAGAGGCCCTCCAGTGTGATTGTAAATGGATGCTTGACTTGCCCGTCAACTACCAGCATCCATTTCTTGAAGTCGACAACGGCTGCTCCCATATGTATTGTCTGGAATAGCTGGGAGTCCGGAGTGATAAAAGACTTGAGGAGATGTGGAGCAGGTGGGTGGCGGATATAAAATCCGGTTGGGTGAATGGAAGAACATGCCTCTCGCTCCTGATCGTGAGATGGAGGATCTTGGAATTGGCGCGACAGTTGGCCTTCCATTATCATGAAGACAGCTTCTTGAGATGAGGACTTAGTGTATATTGATAGAGAACTTGAAGATTGAAATGTCTAGAGAGGCCGTGAAGTCAACAGACCATGTTCCAAGGTTGAAGCAGGCTTTGATCTAACATTCCGATTGTTGATTTTAGACACCATCAGTTGCTCTCGACAATCCAGTGGCCGTTAGTCGGTATCTTAGCAATAAGCTTTGCAAGCGAAATGCGGGGAAGTAGCGAGATGGTGATGGAGCAGATCGCCCAACAGGTCGTCTTCAGCGCACTTATGTAAGCAACAAAACTAAACCACCAAAACATTGGGACAAATAGATGGACATCATTCGCGCCTCATCTCTATCATTTGATCCTCTCATATTCAATTCGTTGCTTGACCTTCATTTCCCCGTCACCACTCACAAATCTTCAGCCAACTCATCTGAAAGCTCATCCGACAGCTCGCCTTCCTCCAGACTTCCTGCTCGTTCCGGCTGGTAAAGAGCAGAATCGAATGCTAACTCCTCTCTGGGTTCTTGCTCTCCATACATATATGGAGGAATGAAACCAGACCACTTCAGATTGAAGATTCTCAGACGCCGCCCCTGTGTCGATTTTTGCTTCTGACCATGGCCTAGCAGACTCAAAATCTGCTTCATCTGCTTCCGACCATGCTTCCCTTTCCATAATTGTGGTACGATCGTCTCCATGTCGTTTCGCTCCCCAAAATCAACAATGAAGTCAAGGTAAGAGACCCTTCCCAGCCATTCAATGATGGCAGACAGAGGCTCGAACCATATATCGTCATCATCTTCGAGGTAGAGTTGCCAAGAACGGAAGGTAATACGAAGTGAGAGGTCAGGAGGCATTGTTGGCATCCATGGTGGTGCCGTGTCGCTGAGAATGCGAGTTAGGATCGACTGTGACTCAAGCTCCATCTCTCGCAGACTAGAGAAGTTGGTCATAGAAAGATTGGCTGAAGCATGCGAGACACTGTAGCGTCCACCAACGTGCTTCAAATACTGCAAAGAGCGTTCTTGAATTGCTAGAGCCTTCAAGAACTCCGCTGGGAATCGTCCAAGTGGTTCGTGGTTGCTTGTTACATGGTACATTCTCTCACCAAGTATCAACCTTTCGAGACCCTTAGGAACAGAGAGGATGGCTGCTAGCCCCATTACAGTGATATTACACTCGTCGAATGTGAGGCTTTTGAGAACTGTTGAATTCTGGGATGCTGAGAGATGTACCTCAACATTGTCGCCAACGTCAAAGCAGGATATCTTCAAGTTCTGAAGTGTGGGATGACGAAAGATGCTAACGGCAGGACAAATTAGTAAATATTTCAGCATGTATGGCCCAACACAAGCCTAAACGTGTATCTAGCCGATTCTGACATATCTAACCTGAGCGAGAGCGAAAGTGGACCTACATGGAATTCTTCCCCAGGTCAAACACTTCTCGATTAGAACCTTGTTTATTGTGACTGTGAAGTGTAACTATAAATCAGAGTTATTCGAGGACCTAGAGAATCTGTGCCAAAGGGTCTGACTTACAAGTTTCCAGAGGGACTTGAACTCTTGGCTGCGGCCCTAGCGTCATCGAGGAAGCAAAGTCGAAATACGCCGCGTAGTTTATCTTCCCCTCGCTCTCAAAGTCCGCTCTTATGGCATGCGTATCGTTACAGCAGGGTGCCTCAATCAGTAATTCCTTCAGCTGGGTTAGGTGCTGCAGTGTTATGTTCAACGTCTCGATACCTGCCGAATTATCGTACAAATATCGGACATGGAGCTTGCGAATGAGAAGTGCGCGTTCCAGCCTTCCAAGGATCGAGGCTAAGATATCGAGAGCTCGATATCCTTTACGGATGAGAATCGTGTTATACAAGGCAGCTTCTGCAAGGCCTTGGAGCCGCGAACATGTGGCTGCGAGGTTACAGAGGCTGCGAGGATCATCGAGATGGTAAATTATTTGTATCAAGAGCTCATCAGCCAGCCCCAGAAGACGGGAAAAGGCAGTCACTGGGTGGGCCATTGTTTCTTAAGCCCTTCTGCTGTGTTTGGTTCTGGCTCTGAGATTGTTGGACCGGTGTTGCAACGAATCGGGAGGTTACCTTACGAGTGATGTTGTGTGCATCACGTGAAGCAGCTCCACCAATCAGCACCAGTAGCAAAGTCTTAGTTTCACTCAAGGACCTAGGTACGGAGACAGAGATTTACTCGTGGTGGATTGTACATATCTTATAACTCCATCGTTTGCAACTGTCTCTTGATCATATGATGTAATTGTGTAACTGTCTTCTCATTCGTTCATTCTCAGCCCAACAGAAGTCCTCGGAATGTATCAGAAGGCGCTTTTAAATTCCAAGAATGTGCATTTCGTCTGCTGTTTATCGAGTCTTTAATAAGCGGTGGCAGCTTGTTTCCCAATATCCATCTGATAGAAAGCTTCACTAGTGTCTGGTGCTTATGTGGACAGAGCAGCCCATGGGTGGAGGTGGACTGAACATTTCCACAAGCTTTTGTATTTTTCTATTCATATACGCTACCCGACTGCAGCCTACCTTTTCTGCATGCGTATGAAGGAGTGTTCTGGTGAAAAGCGAACAGACTGTCCTCTCTGGTGCCCAGAGTCATGCATAAAGAACCAATCGAATGCTTGAACTCCAGTACACCTTCGAATTTTCCATGCCAAAAATTCGATGTGCAGGCAGACGCGCACGTTGCGTTTCCTCTCTATTGAAACCCCTCCCATACATCCCGCCAGATTGCAGTAAACTTCTATTCACAACCATGAATCTGCAAGTGACAGACGCCAGATCGCTGAAGACTTCCAAGCCCACAAAGCCAAGCAATCCAATCAAACAACCATCCAATCTTCAGACGCCAAATAAGTAGTCAGATCTATCCTGTTCCGCAAGCCATTCATGGTACTTCTTCAACTGGTTTACTCTGTCCTTGCAGGTGGAGCACATGAAGGAAGCGCAGCGCTTGCACTGAAAACAATTGAAGAAAATGTCCCTCTTGCAACGACGGCAGATCCGTAAGTCATTGAAGTCCTCCTCAACTACTATCTCATGCCTCCAAGCAACTTTACAAGCCTTCTCGATATCACCGGGTTGCCGGTAGCTCTGGTACTCAGTGACGCCGATGTGAGTCAGCTTCTTCCATTCCATCTTGCTCTTTGCAACATCTTTTGGATCCTTATCAGAAACATACTCAGCTTTGTCAAGCACGTTCAAGACTTTGCTAGCCACAGCAAGGAGTGCCTTGTGTTCAGCGTGCTCGAAGTCATCTTGGTGATCTTGAAGTTGATCCATGAACATTCGAATTGACGACTTGATACCTTCCATCTTCTTCTCCGCCTCCAGTATGTCCGTTTGAAAAGCTTTGAACCATCGTTCTTCCAGCAAGGCCTGATCAAGCTCATATTGGCTCCGGAAAATCTGGCCATTCCGTTCCTTCCTGATTACAAAAATTTCGATCTCGCTCTGCAAGTCTTCCTTAAAGCAAGCAACCTTTCCTTGTTGTCGTTGAGCGTTAAGGCGGCGCAGCTCGATCTGTCCGCGTAACTCATCAGCTAAGCGATACCATTTTTTCACTCTGCGGTTTCTGGCTTGTAGTTCCGAGATTTTCCATGAGCAGAAGAGCTGCGCTGGCGTGTGCATTCGGGGTAACCAAGAGGTACGAGATGGTATGAGAGAAGTGGTGTTGAATAACTTCGCACCCGAATGCCACTTCACCAATCTATCAGCTGGGATCCTTGGTACCTTTGAGGCAGCGATGTTTTGATATGTTTGTTGCTGTTGCTCCTCTTCATCCTCGTCTTCTTCAAAGATAGTGTACAGGCCGATTTGCAACTCTGGTCTAGGTCTCCAACGGCGACGTGGACGACCAACCAAATGATTTCTCATGGAAGCTGAGAATGTGAGGCGGGTCCCGACCCCATCAATCTGACCCCTTGACTTCTTGGGTGTGTCTTGTAAAGGGTTCTTGGCAGAGTCATCTCGATCTTCCTCATCCCTCTTCACATCCTCTGGAAATGCCCACTCCTTGTCTCCCATGAACTTTTGACGCTCCAAGTCAAAAATCTTCCGCTTCGACTTGTCTTTAAGAGTGGCATAAGCATTGCTAATCATCTGGAAGGTTGCGGTGGCATCGGGTGCATTATACTTGTCTGGGTGGAACGACATTGAAAGTTTCAGGTACGCTTGCTTGATCTCAACATTAGAAGCGGACAATCCCACACGCAGGACTTGATAATGGTCGATGAAGGTCCCCATGATGATCTTTGACGAAGTTTCTGACAGTGTTCTGGATGATATTTCAAGTTACAATCCCAGATAAATGTTAGTTATACTGTCAAAATTAGTATGTGAGAGCTTGGACATACAAGAACTCATAGATCGAGACTCTTTTTATTCGGCGTTGTCTTTATTAGAATGTCGGTTTGGGTTCACTTCCAGGGGCGGTTTCGAGAAGCTGCTTGTCCTAAAGCTTTGATTCAGTCAAGAGCTTCTTTTGACAGGATAAAGGCATCTTACCAGACATTTATAGCTTGTGATTCTCTTTCCTGTGTAAAAACTTGTCTGCAATTATTGGACGAGCAGATATGCGTAGATCAGCACTAGCAATAACGCTCGAGCAGGTTCTGAAAGTGAGACGAGTGACTGCCTTTGCAGATTGGACGTAGCGAGAGAGATCATAGATGTTGAGATCAAAGACGACTTCTGCAAATGTTTTCAGAGAAGGAAGATCCAAGAGAAGTTCTCCGTTGATCTCATTTGAGAAAAATGAGGTTAAATTTGTGTGCCTGATTCGAGGTTGGAAGGACATATTCAGTGAATTCGATAAAAAATTCTGTTCAGCAAAGTCAGGCATCCAAGTTGACCTAGCGAATGGCTGTCTACGTGCCATTACTGTTGAGAAAAGCAGTCCATCCTTGCATTGCGGTCGTAGCTATTGTGCTTTGAGGCACAAAGGTTGTAAAGCGAGTGGGTATTGTCAATATTGACTTCGGGTGATTGGCTCGGTACGGAGTCTTGGCTCGTCAAATCGTGCTTCCTATGGTTGGTTTTGCAATTGACCTTTTACTCTACAAGATCACACAAACTTGTAGTAACGTTCATCAGTCTGCAGCGTATACTTTGTCATGACTAGTGGCTTTGCGTTGTTGGAAATTGTCAAGGCTGCAGTCAATTGAGTCAAGATCCATGGGCTTCTTTTTCATTTCGGCTACGTTAATGGTCTTGACTCCAAGTCTTCGCAGACATATTTAATCTAACGAAGCGTCAAACTCTGATAGCCCCTGAATTTGGATGAACCTATTACTAACAGAGCACTACTGTATTCTCGTCCAGGCTCTGTAGCATCCGCCAGAGCTGGAATACACTTTCATGGCCTTGGCCGACATTAGTATCACGAGGAATATCTGTAGCAAGTAAACTGGCAACAGAAATGGACATCTGCTTACCTCGAAAGGACAGTATCTGGAAATAACTGATAGATCTGGAGTACTCGATGGACCGATGGTCGAGATACTGGACCAACCATGTATACAGTGCCCAGACTCCAGAAAGGTAATCATTGTCCTGAGCAGACTGGATCCATGCACTTTTGAGTCGTGATTTCTGGGTCCGTAGCTCGAGCTGGGCTAGACATCTCAAGGTAAAAAAGTCTCGTCATTGTGAAGTTTCAAATTTGCATCCCGGCTACTCTCTCAAAATAAATATATATCAAATGCTAGCGAGGTGTTTACATCTGTATTTCTTCGATTGCGGGCTGAGCATGATGAACACGCCGAAGGTTGTCTGCGGGAGATCGACTCAACCCTGCGGGCAATCTGCGTCATGATCGACAAAACCATCCAAAGTTCACCCCTCTTCCTTCAACACCATTTATTCTACTTACCGGGCCCGAACCTTAGTCTTCATTAATTTACATACTAATAAGCAGCATTGACAAAATGTCCGAAACAACTCTGGATATGGATGCCATCCTGGCAACCTACCGCAGCGAAGCAACTTTTGAAACCACCGACAGCCTCGGCCTCGATGTTGAAGACCCAAAAACGCAGTACGAGTCTGGCACTGTACCATACTCGTTCGTCGAGCCCTCCACTCGTATGCTCAAAGTCTATCACCAAGAAATTGCCCCATTTCTCTCCAGCGCCGGCGTGATAGGCATGGTCACAAACGTGTCACATGGCACCTTTCACAAACGACCAGCATCGCTCATCATCTTCTCCTTTTCCCTCCGAAGTGGCGAGCATGGCTTTCGCTTCAAGAACGCCAATATTAAAATCACCCTCTCGAAACACTCATCTTCTTCCCCAGCCGACGCAAGTCCGGCTGTACTCAAATTCGCGCCGAGGAAGATCTATGGGCTGCCTACTGTGGAAGGCAGGAAGAACACTGTGGGTGGAGAACTCACGTTGCAGGTTCCTGCTGGTCCGCTGACTGTCGGGCCTGGGATGAAAGGAGAACGAGAAACGGAGTATGAGAAGCAATATCGCTTCGAGACGGTCGGGAATTTCTGGAGCAGCAAGATGGGAACTGATTGGGATATCGTCTATTGGGATATGAGAGAGAATAAACGTACCAAGGAAGGAATCCCAGACAGACTGAACGTTGCTGTGGTTGTGGAAACATCTGGACCATTTATTGCTAGTGTTGAAGTCGTGGTCGACACGCCTTTCGCGAATGGGTTTCTGAGCAGTCCATGGACGAAGAGTGATCCGGCGGTTTTTGTACCGGGCGTGGTGATGGGTAATCAACCTCGGACGACGAACTTTGATGAGTTGACGCATGAGGAATGGAGAGCCATGATCCCATTTGAAGAGGAGTGGGAGAATAAATTGACGGATGAGGCAGAATTTGAGATGACTTCGGCTACAGAGCAGAGTCGCCCTGGTAATGCGTTTGTTGGAAGCGGAGACCTGAAAGTCAATGCCAGACTTTTGGAAGAAGAGGAAAGTGATGATAGATAGTCAGGATATCAATTTTAGCAGACCATTCTCCGATCCTACACTACATTTGAAGGAGGCCCTTACTCATGTGTTTTCGCTCCAGTAATGCAGCTCCTGTACCTATTTCCTACGCTAATTTATCGAGTTTCCCCACGAGTTGCCTCCCATCTCCAACCAAAACACCAGGAGGAGAAATAATCTCACCTCTCTAGACGCTTGAAGTCTCCCAGTCCTGTTACATGTTTTGGGAACAAGTCTGCATAACTTTTCGCTTCGTCTCGGCCTCTTTCTCATTCTTCGCAGCAGTGGATTCGGTCTGTGTTCTGTATCAGAAACTCTTCACAACTAAAGAAAATATAGTGAGATGGTACAACTTACAAGACATCAACAACAGTGTTTTTCTCAGATTCATGACCTATCTCCTCGACCTCCTCCTCCGCTCTATCCCCAGCCCCATCTCCCCTCCACACCCCTCATCAGTGCCCCCAAAACCCACGGCCCAACAACCCACAACACCAAGAAAATGACACAGAAGAAGCGTATAGGGCGCCAGTTCCTACCCCACCATGTGGGTGCGGATGGAGTAGGCTGAGCGTGTTGGGGGAGGAGGGGTGTGAGGGAGGTGGGGGAGGTGGAGAGGAGTGGCATCCTGTCGTGTTCTGGGAGTTCAATTTGGGGGGTTTGAGGAACTGTTCTATCTTTTCTTGCATACATAGGGACGAACTGGAGTGTAAAGGGGATGGGTGGTATGAGCCTCTGCGAAATAGCTAAAGCCCAAACCTGAGCTTGAATCTTGAGGCAGGAACAATCATCACAGGCATTAGATTTAGCAGAGGCAATGTAATGGGCTGAGGCTGACCGTCGAAATATTGCAGCCTGAAGAGATGTTGAAAGCTTGCGCGGCTTTGCCTCGCTTGAGAAAGAAGGATTGGGCGACTGTGCCAAGACCATTGGTGCTGATAGGCACAAGTCATGAATTTAACCCAACACCTGGAAAAGTACAAACAAGAGAGACCAAGAGAGACCAAGAGGAAGCAACCCAGTCAACTATAACTTAAAGAGGGATTATAGCAGTAGCAGAGGGAGGTGGCACATCGTTTTGATTGCCGTCTAAGAATCAAGTAAGCTTCACAACTCCGATATCCCCAAGAACTGCCCTCAGGAGCCAACTCCATGAATCCCCCTTCGGTTCATGACCTGCCTTTCGGAAAGAGTAATTTGCTTTTCCATTCCTATCATAACCGCGCTCAATCAATACAAATCTATTCCTCAGCCTCCTCAGCCTCCTCAGCCTCCTCGATGATCTCGCCTTCACCGTCATCCTCGAAACTACCAGCGGGCACCTCGTACAGACGCAGAATCTGCTTGTTGGGGTCCTTGACAAGAACATACTTGCCCTCCTCGCGCTGGAGACACATGTCGGCGATCGTGCGAACAATACCCCATCCGTTGGAGAGACTAAGGTTCATCTGTTGGGCGAAGTCGCGTGGCTTCCAGCCGACAACACCAAGAACGACGTGCTTGTCGTTGGTCTTGGGGTTGGCACGAGAAACGAATCTGGAGTGTATTAGTATTTCCTATTTCCTGTTCTGTGAGAAAGAACTTACCCGAGCTTCATGACATCCGCCTTGGCCATGATACTTTGGACAGTCCATCTAGCAAGCTTGCAGCTGTTGTTCTTCATTTCTGTTGCGACAACTGCACCACGTTGGCCAACCAACTTCGTTCTCCAGTCAAGAGCACCACCGCTACCTTGTGCCTTGTGGTCGAACTCGTTCAGAGCCTTGACTGTGAGGAACTGATCTTCTCCGCTGATGGCGTTCTTCTGAACGGCATCAATTTCTGTACGGACAATCAAGTGCACTGGATCCTCATCATTAAGCGACAGGTCGAATCGTCTGTATTTGTATGCCTTGCTGGCAGCGGGCTCAGTCTCCTCGGCGGGGTTGTAGAAGGGGTTCTCGTGGGCCATCTCGACCTTCTGGTTCTCATTCTCAATCATAACCTGGTTAGCGAAGTTGTGGTTGATATACGTAGCCTCCTCAGCCAAAGCACTCGGTTGGTTGATAGCATCTTTGCTTCCTTCTGAGGCATCCATTGGCGCATCAGCAGCGTTCTCGTTGACTGTGACCATGTCCAAAGTGGCATTGTCTCTCTTGTCGAGGAAGACCTTGTTGCCCTGTCGGACGATAACAATATCCCAGGGGTAGACGGAACGGGGAGAGCACATGAGCATGGAAAGAATGCTATCTGTGGCGAAGATGGTAGCCTCGTCCTTCTCTGCGAGTTCTTGGATGACAGGATCTGAGGATGTGGTGACATTGTAGGCGGCACGATCAACGACGTTCAACTTTCGCTCCGCAGACTTGACAGGCTGCTTGTCGTATGACCGATCGTAGTAGTAGACGAAACCGTAGTTCTCGATATCCTCTCCATCATCCGTATCCAGGTTCAGCTTGGCCAGACGGTTGAAGTCAATCTCCTCCAGCATCTTCCAGTCAGGCTTGATGTTAACAGACGCATCACGGTTGCGCTGTGGCTTGTCGTAATCCTTCCAGCCAAATCTCCGTCCACCACGCGCACCTCCACGGCCTCCTCGCTGATCATAGTTGTTGTAACCTTGCTGGCCACCACGTCCTCCGACTCTCTGGAACTGTCCTCGTCCGCCTCTGGTATCGCCGCGTCCACCACGTTGACCCCGTCCTCTCGTGAATGCTCCGCCCCGACCAAATCTCGTCTTCGTTGAGTCGCGAGTATTGCTGACAACGGAGAAAGAGGACTCATCTTCGGCGAGTTGGACAGCAAATAAGGAGGATGTTCCGGCACCGTAGACTTGTTGATCTATTTTACAGAAATTAGCAAAATGCCCCTCCCCGCATATTCCCCCAATGATGTTATATGGCAGATATGTGGCATTATATTGAGGCAAAAGATCAGACCTCTGTAGTTTCGGTTGTATTGTTGTCTCCCACCTCTGCCATCTCTTCCATCCTTGCCCTCTGTGGTCCAGTCTGCCATGCGACCTAATTTGTCGCCTTTCGAGTATGGGGCATAGGGAACGCCATTTAATGTGGTTTCATTCGAGGTTGGTGGTCCCCAAGAATCTTCCGACGGAAGGGCGGCAATGATATCTGTAAGTGATATGGGTGCCATGATTGCGACGTGTTCTGGTGTTGAGAATACGTGGGGTTGAGCCTGTCGCCGACGAGGTTTGAATATTCTATTTCGATGTGTGGAAATCTAGTGGGGCACACATCCCTGTCAGTCGAGCCAGAGCCAAAATCCCATTATGTAAGCATCAAAACCGCCGGATAGGCAGACAGGATACTCCAAACCAACAACAAATTTAAATAAGTGTCGTGGAGCATTTCAGCGAATGTTCCAGGTCGTCAGAGGCCTTTAATTTTTGGGTTCTAGCATTTCTTGGTTTAGTACAATTAAATTTCAATTTCGGGACGTTTCGAATCAATCGTTCTCTAATTTCAATAACAGGCTCGCCTGTCAATCTTACGCATATAGCAGAGTAGGTAAGAGGTTGTTTGGAGCCGGGAACGAAGTAACAAGATAGAAATCTAATTTCCAGAATTGTCTTCCACGCTTTTTTACCTTATCCGGCTATCAACACAGATTAAATTCATTACAAATTGCTCATGAAACCCTTCATCACATTCCCAACCCACCAGGTATCAAACCATACGCCTGATATTAGCTATACGAAAATCGAAAACTTTTCTTAGCCCTAGAACACCATGTCCGGCTTAGTATAAAGCACACTTTCCAAAGCATCTCGAACCTCGAATTCTTCCAATACTGCGCCAAACCTGCACATATCAGTACCAAAACCTGGGAGACAAGGTTAATAGACATACCCGTAACACCTGACTTTTCCCCTAAGCTCCAGGCACACGTTTTGGAAGTCGGTGGTAGACATTTCTGTGAACCTGGGATGGCCAAGTACCATTCCCCAAGCCATAACAGGCGTGATCTCCCCGTCTAGATTCAGCCGTTTACTAAGGTCCAGCAAGTTCGCCAGATCTGGTTTCGACAGATCCCATGTCTTCTGGGCATCGCCATTGATGTTCGTAGGCCCGTGACCGAATGGCATCTCGGGCTTACTTTCGGGATACGGTTCAGGAGGGCACGAAGCCATCAAGGCGTGGCCGCAAAATTCGCCTTCGGGATCACTCGCTCGCTCGATGAGGAACTGGATGTGGTCCATACACGGTCTCTCGAGCCTATGCGTGGTGAAAAAGCCTCGTTAGCTACTGCGGGGGAGGCGACATGTACGCTTTCGAAGGATTGGCGTAAACTGACGTTAACACGAAGTCAATGCCTGCCTGGTCATAATCCACCCCCTGCTGGACCTGTTGTTGGGCCATACTCCGACCGTTCATGCCTGTACCTGATGCACCGTTCTGAAAGTTGGGATTCGAATTGGTTGGGGGTGGTGGGCTGTATGATTGTGACCCTGGAGCGTAGCTGCCGGAGATGCTTCCGCTGGAAGTATATCCAACGCTAGTATTGTTTGCAAGCTCATCAACACCACCTGTCCCATTCCATGGTATGCCGTGTTGGGCGAGGATTTTTTTGAGTTGTCGATTCTCCTCTGCAAGTGTATCCTTGTCGCGGGATACCATACTGAAATTCTCCTTGAGGCGCAGGACTTCTTGCTCCAGGGCCTTGATATATAGTTCTTTTCTTTCCCTGTGCGTTCTTGATGCTGTTAGAAGATAGAACCAAAGTATTCCGATACATGCCTACCGTTGCGCCTGTCTGTTCAATTCTTGCCTCCTCGTCAATGCAGGCTTGCTATCCGGCTTTGGTCCTCTCCTCTTCGGTGGCTGGCCGTCGACTAAACGAAGGTCAATTCGTGCACCGCACCAACGTAGTAGCAGCACTGACCTCTCGTACTCTTCTTTTCCGTTAAATTCTTCAAAAATCCCAGGCTCATGGAAAGCGGGCTCTTGCTGCTGTCCGACTGGCCGCTGCCATATCCACTCCCACCTACAGATTTATTGCCGTATTGATCGGCTGGGGACGCGGACGACATGGTCGCAAGGTTTGGAGACGTAAGATTGCTATCAGCAGCGCCCTGGAGAGCGATCTCTGCGTGATTTTGATTAGCCATGTGCCTTTACATGAATCGCGGTGCTGCTTGTGGTTCGATGTCAACGCTCAAGCCGCAAGGTGGCTTCCAGTCGGCGGATACACGGGAGCTGATTGCGCAGGAGCGAAAGGATGTTGTGCAGAACTTACCCAGAGATATGGGAGCCAGGAATTGTCCACCGGCTGTTCTAGACTGCTACTGCTTGATAATTGGTGACAATAGGCTTCGTACGCGCGTGGCGGGGTGGATGTGAGGTATTTGGAATTGAGGTTGTCGGAGAAGGGTAGCGAGCGACTTTAACCTAGGTATGGATCGTCGCAGGGGGAGCTATGCAGGTTGAGGGAGATCAGTTGCGACTACACCACGGCTCTGGAAAGGCTGATGTTGAGATATGATAGAATATCGTGCACGGAGGGTCGAGATCAGATCAGATGGAGACGAGATAGAATGGCAGATGTAGGCTAGCTATCGATCGGGAAGAGTTGGTCTGTTCTGCTGTGGAGGGGACGTCGTCTTAAATGCAATTGATGTCGGGGAGCCACAATTGGGGGTCTGTTCGGGTATTGGCATGAGCTTATTCAAACGGTATGGGGCAGTGCAAAATGCATTGGCTGATGCCCGTGCCTAAGGTGTCTTGTCTTGCCTTGCCTCGCCAGAAACCGAAAATCAGCGGAGACGGAGAGAAAGTTCCCGTTTTAAATTGTGCTGAGAGAAGTGAGTAGAACGATAACGAGCAGATACTTGGTTGAGACTCGAGAGGTGATGCCGAGTTACGAAGGGTACCTATATAGATAGATAGATAGATAGATAGATAGATGCCTTGGGTAAAGCCGAATTGAGGTAAGCGGGGGATGGATGCCCTCTGATCAGACCACTCGAGACTCTGTGCTTGTGCAACACCAACCTTTTCCATTGCTCCTTTCTCCAGCTTTTCCGGAGGAGCGATGCTCTGCTCTGCTGGATGATGAGTAAGAGAGCTCATCTCATCTCATCTCATCTCATCTCATCTCATCTCATGCCAAGCCGATATCTGCCTGGCCGACCTAACCAACAAACTTGTGCTCTGGCGCTTTGGGCTTGCAAACAAAGGCATGATGACAATGTAATGTTTTGCATAGAGGACGATCGAACAGTGGACGAGAAAGAGAGCTATTCCTGCCTGGCACTGACACATTAGCACAGCCAGACCGTTTAATGGTCAGACAAATTGTTTGACAGTGAGTAAACTCCGGGCCCATCGCATCCAATAATCGCCCTCGCCTTCGCCTCTCCGATGCTCGAGATCTCTATTGCTGGTCAAAGCTCGCTGAGAGCGAAAAGTATTCAAGTGCCTGTACCTCCCTGCCTCCCCTCACTACAGTACGTAGGTGGTACCGAGGTCCTGTCATCATAACCTTAAATTCTTAAATCCTTCTCGCCGGGTTGTCCTTGTCCTCGTCCTCGTCCTTGTCCTCGTCCTCGTCCTCGTCGAGCGCTGGGACGCAGACATGGGAAAGGGTGGGACGGTAACAGCCTCAAGTCCCTCAAGCAGGCAAATTAGCAGGCAATCTTACCTACCTAAGGTACCTTAGGTACCTCAGGCTCTCAAGCACCTCAAGTAAGAATCTAGATAGGTAACCTCAGAGCAGGTAAGGTTGGTACTTACCTTAGGTAGGTTCCTTAGGTACCTTCGCCCGGGAAGTCTTTGCCAAGAGAACCCTGAAGCCCGTGCCTGGCACATGCACACGCACATGCCAATACCAATCGCCAAAGTCCAGTCTCGTCAGTGCAGCTGCAGCTACAGTAGCTAGCTACCTTATCCACTCCAACCCACCTGGACCTTGGAACCTGGACGGGAACTGTTGCACCAAGGCACGACGACGTGGGGCACGAGGGCACGAGGGCAAAGCAAAGGCCACTCGAGTGCGTCGTTGACCGCTGCTCGATTTTGCAAATTCTCGTTCTCCCTTCCATTATTCTCTGGACAGACTCGCAAGCATCCAACATGTCGTCTGGAAACATTCTCACAACCCTGCGGGGCCTGGTAATCATCATACCATGGGCGTTGTGCCTGGTCCTCATGGACCTGGTTTGCTCTCTGCTCCTCCCCTTGAGTTATTTCTTCCCTGACGGAGTATACAATGCGTCTTCATTCGTCGCTTTCACAAATTGGAACTGGATACAATGTATTTTCGAGGTGTTCAATGGTGCGGTGATCACCATGTCCGGAGACAAAGTCCCTGAAGGAGAGTCTGCCATTGTAATTTCGAACCATGTCAGCTGGACGGACTTCTATATGATCCAAGCACTTGCCATTCGCGCAGGCATGCTTGGCCGCTGCCGCTGGTTTGCGAAGATTGAGCTTCGCTGGGTGCCGTTGCTTGGATGGGGTATCTGGGCTATGGGAATGCCTATGGTGAGCAGACAGTGGACGAAGGACAAAGAAGAGCTGGATCGAGTTTTTGCAGGGATTACTGTGCGGAAATGGCCAACTTGTAAGTTGCATAACACTGCTTGGGAACTAGCGACAAAATACTGATCAATTCATAGGGCTCATCAGCTTCAGCGAAGCCACAAGATACACTCCCCAAAAAGCAGAAGCAGCACGAGTATGGTGCAAAGAGAACGACCGACCAATCCCCAAACACCTCCTCTATCCTCGCACAAAAGGCTTCGTGACGACAGTCCAGCATCTCCGAAAGGCCAAACACATCAAAGCCGTATACGACATGACTATTGCTTACGAGCACAATCATAAATTTCTGGAAGCGCCAACGATATGGGAGTCCCTTAGCTGTGGGGGACTGAGTGGAAAGAGAGGATACAAATTCCATGTTCATCTGAGGAGATTTCCACTGGAAGATCTACCCGAGAGTGAGGCGGAGCTCTCAAAGTGGCTGGAGACTAGATGGGTTGAGAAGGGAGAGTGGTTAGAGGAGAAGAAAGAGGAATGGGCAAGGAATTGATTGGAATCGAAGTCAACATGGTGTTCTGTAGACCGTTTGATGGGCTGGTCGTACAGGATTACCTCTTGCTAACTACGGCTCAAAAGACCATGTTCGAGACTTGGCTTCGATGCCGTACCCCGTGCCGAATCCTTTGTGTCCATATTCAGCATCTTACTCTACACTAATCCGCAAACGCCCCAACCGGCGACAAAGGGAAGTTGGCCTTCAACTCTACATACATATCGTATCTTGAATATGCAGCTGCATGGATATCTTCGATACGTGTAAACGCATTCAAGCAACCGTCAACTCATTACCACAATGCCCTTCCGCTCTTCCAAAGTTCAATCTCGCATCATGGAAGCCGACTCCCGCCCCTCCCTCTCAATCTCATTCCTAGACCTCCCGTCGCCGTTTCACGCCTCTCACCTGAATCCCTACTCGCCACACAACTCACCTTCAACCAACCTATCCTCCCCTCCAGATACTTCCAACCAGAGCCCCAGATACACAGGCATCTACGACCGGCCCAATACCCACGGAATCTCTAATAACTTATCGTCCAGCACCTCCTCATGGTGGCCTATTGGCAACGCCTTCAAGCACAACTATAACAAACTCGACGAAGCCAATGATGAGGGCTTGTTAACGCAATCACATGGTGTTGAGGTTGATATCATTGAAGATGCGATGCTACAGAGAACGCTGCGGAGGAGGCTATTCTGGGAGTTAATCGCTCTTGGAGGCCTATTGGTCTTTCTGCTGGGTATCATCGTGCTGTGTATTAGAGGTACTGGCGGGATGAGAATGGATGGTAGAATCTTGGCAAGGGATTAAGCTGTGGAGTTGTATCTGGGGCAGGGACAGAAATTGCGGGGGGATGGAAAATGGAAAAAGATGACTAGATTTCGTGGATATCTACGAAGTTTTCTGGGCGATATTGGGATACGGTTCTATGTTAGACAAGATTCGCACAATGGAAAGGCATTGAGTTCGAAGCTGGGTCTTGAGGTCGAGTGCCCTGCATTTCCCAGGTTGTGAGCATATGGTGAGATATTATGGAACAATTCTGTGGCGTTATCGTTTTGAGTTCGTGTCTCATTGCTTTCTCTTGTTTTGCGGTTTTGCCTTGCCGTGTTGTGTGAATGGGTTTGGTACCATTCTTGATGGTCCATCTGAATGCCATGAAATATAGTAGTTATGGATGATTTATATCCAACAACATTCAATTTGCTTTGCTGTTACTATTCCCAAGAGAGCGTGCTACGGCGAGTCTGCGGCTCTGAAGGTGGGGAGCGGCTTGGAGGAGGGGGAGAGTCGGCGCCGAGTTTCGGTATCTGTTGCAAAGTAGTCTATAGTCATACTTGTGTCTTTCTTCCTCAGTTTTGTTTACATTCGGCATACACACGGACAATGAGACTTCCATCTTGGACTCTGCAAGTGCTAAAGGCTGTTCAAAGAATCGGAATTCTGCTACGTCAAGACTAGGAGCTGCATCAGCCAGCGTACCACTCAGATTCTTACTTTTCATTGTAAGTGAGTGTCTCCCTCGAAATATCTGCCTACCTTGGTTTGATTTTTACTACTTTAGTCGGAGCAAAGGCGGTGGGAGCGGCAGATCAAGGGAGATAAAAGGTGATGTTTTCCTCCAAGCGCGTTCTGACCTCAAATAACAAAAAACGACTTGGAATCTGGCAAGGTGTGCAAATACCAAGATGCCTCGCAAACGCAAGCCTGCAAGCCAGGTCAGCGCCCAAGGCGTTCCTGATCCACCAAAGCGCAAGAAGGAGTCTTTCTCCAAAGGTCAACATTGTCAAGCCCCCTCAACGGTCAAACCCCTTTGCGGCCTCCAGTACTCAATCGAGTTTCTGGACCCAGAGCTACGCAACTGGCTTCCGCTTGACAGCAGACCTGCTGATTGAATGAGAGCTCGTGTACCACTTGTGACCGAATTTGTTAGGAAGGATGATGACTAGGCTAATTTTTTCTCATTCATATCGCAACCAATACATACAGTACCGCGATATCAATGCCATTGAACCATTATCCGAAACTGCCGAAGTTCAACTTGGCTCCCTGTACTTCAACTTCAAACAGGATATCTATCATTATTTTGCTCTCAAGCCGAAGGCTGATACTAAACTCGACTACTGCTACCTCAATTTACAACTTCTCGATTCCACAACTTCTCGATTCCACCTTTGTAAGGCACGTGAAAATAGTCGGTATACGTTTAATATGAGTTAGGCGTATTCAGCTTGCGCTGAATATTGTGATCTTTTGGTCCAGTTAGTGGAGTTGGTGTGAGCCTAACCTCGGCATCATTACACTTCACCTCTCTCCTTGCTATCCCGCAACCTCTCCGCCCGCTCATCCGTCGCGTTATCGTCAAGAACGACTTTCAGTACATGTTTGAAGCGGTCTCTCTGTCCGGTTGCGATTCCACAGGGAAGATTCCGTACGAATAAGACTACGTACGAGTTTCTGAGTAGGGAGTTCGGGGCGTTGGAGGAGGTTTGATTGCTGATGGGGTCCATATGCTGCATTTGTATGGTGCACTTCCTTGTTTCAAGAAAGCTCTCGAGATCGGTGAACATGAGTGAGAGATGGGGATTGGTTGAGGAGGTCAAGAAAGAACAACCGGAGTTGGAAGGTCGGAAGGTGTTTTCTTGAACGTTGACGTTTGCTTGAGGAGTGCGGGAGCTTCACATGTCAATTGTCAGATCATCATGGAATCTTGAAAAATAGATCCAAGATATCGCAGAAAGTCTTGGAGCTGTTTCTGATGGCCTTGGTTGTGGTATGGTATCGGAAAGCATGGACATACTTCGACGTGTGGCAATTCTGACAGAATAACAGCAATAGGACACTCGAAAATAACTTCCTTAGAGCAGAGACCTAACATAAGCTCGATTGATTGAAGACATGGAAGCTTTCATCTGTACTTTTTGACTTGTGCCAGCCTATCCTGTATCCTCTGTTGAAGGTGTGACGATGAAGTGGCGCGAGGTGGCTCCACCCAAAACGCGCTAGCTAAGCGAGACCCATGTTTACTTTGCTTTATCAGAGCAATGATCCTCCAAAAGTGGTCTTTTATTCTGAACTTATGCTGTGAGGGGTCAAATCCTGTCTACCTTAGATGCGGACGATACAGAGTCACATAGGTAGGACCAGGTTTCCAGAACTGGGGAAACCAGAAGCTGGGATCGCTGCCGCTGCCAGCACGGGAAGGGAGAAAAGGGCGGCAAATAGTATGCACCACTGCACGCAAACGATAACTGCATGCGAGATTGTCAAAGTTTGATTTATTCAAACCAACAATAACTGTGTTCTGTTTCTGTAAAGGGGTATCCAAGCAATGATAGCAATACAAAGCCACGTATCAAAACAAGTAGATAGCTCTATATATACAGCATGGAGAAAGTCTTCAAAATACTGCAAAGAAAAAGAAATCACAAGCCTTTTTGGGATTCAAAGGTAACCTTTATCTTGGGTATGAGGTACAACTTAATACTTATACGTGGATACTACTTCAAAATGAAACACAAAAACGCGCACACGTCTTCAGTACAATTGCGCAGTACGAGCTTTGGACTTGTCTCTCGACTTGGTATTTTTTTTAAAGTAGACCAGCTGTAGCCTTCAGATCTCACTGGGTCTCTGGGTCTAGTATTTAGGAGGGCGATCAAACAAACTATTTGTACCTCGCTTGAGAAAAAGAACCTTCCAGACTCAGGACTCAGGAGGGTGCAAATTTTCAAAGTAACTAACCGAGGATCAACATCAATCAAACACAAACTCCGAAACAGACCCAACAAACTTCAACAAATAAATGGCAAAAAAACTATTTCTATACTTTAAATTACCAGAACAATGACGAAAGGGAAAGAAATGTCTGACAACAATCCCGCATAAAACACCACAAACCCTTCTGGCCCAGCTCAGACGAACGGGGATCCAAGCTCCAGTAAAAAATTTCCTATCTTAATTCCGACAAGAGATTGACCTCAAAATAGTCCCACATAACTTCACTCTCTTCCAAAACCTGATCCCCGAGCTCAGCATCCAAGTCTACGGTGCAGCAATCGTACCCCGCTACATAATCTTCCGCTACGATGCCCCCCGCAATATCTACATCGCTGCCCCTGCCATCACCGTCCCCAACCTCCTCCGCGCTTCGAAAGAGGCCCAAATCAATTGCCTACGACACTACATCGAGGTCTCGGCTATTCCCGGCCAGCCCAACTCCCCGATTCGTCTTCCTGCTCGCTCCAGACCACGATACGGTAATGGCATACTGCTGGAGTGCCATTACGCAGATGAATAGTTCGTCGGCGGCTGCGCTGCGTGCTGCTGTTGAGCCGGGTGGGTTTAAGAAGTTGGCCGTGGCTAGGGGGGATTTGATTTGGTTGTCGAGACACTTGGATGTTTGGAGGCGGTTGTGTGTGAGGGCCCCGGAGCTGGAGGTGATTGTGATTGTATGGCAGAACAATCATAGATTTGCGGAGAGGATTGGTGTTGCTGTGGATGAGGAGGGAGGCGAATCTGTAGGTTGGAGAACTATCTTGGAATGAGTTTGGCGTTCTTTAAATGATGTGTGAATACGATGGACAAGTGGGAGGATGGATTGGATTGGATTGTATGAATATGACGTAGTTCTAGTCTTCAAAACGGGATGCTGTCTGATATAAACATGTATCTGGACGATTTGTGTTCTTTGGCAGCCCGGTTTTTCGAAGAAACGACAGCTTCACTTGTCGTAATTGATCCCTCAGCAGCAAACTGTCAGGGGGTTGCTGGTGGCAGAAGCTTCGTCCGTCATAGTCAATTTCTCTGCAGCTTTGGTCGAAGGTGCCGAGAACTGCAGGGAGATGATGTCCCATCTGGTATTGCTCAGAAACAGCCATAGCCGAGAACCAGATTGCGTGCATATGCATGAAACCCCAAAGCTGCATTGAAAGCATTAGAATTCAATTGACGGTGTTCATATTTTCCCACTAGCTGAGCCATGCCAGCATCTAGGCCACTTGACAATGATTGATACGCTTTTGCGGCCATCACTACCGACTCGGCAATGATGCCTTGTCATATTCCTAGGTATGTGCAATGGTCTCTCAGCGTGATATAACTCTTGAATCTGGACTACTCGCAACAGAGACTTGTTGTCTGGGTGCTTTCCTGCTTGACTTCAACACGGCGGTGCACGTGAGAAACGCTTCAATTGATTGAATATTGTGTAATTTTGGGTATAACAAACGACTGCCTACTCAAAGTGATTGTGCACAAGAGAGCAATCAGTGTTTCAATCAAAATTATTTCCCCATTTACCAATACGATCGACAACAGTCCTCGCCTGGCTTACTTGCACACCTGCTGTGTTCTAAATGCCAAAGACGGCCTAGCCAGAGGCTGAGATTGCCTCGAGGAACCTGGGAAAGAGCGCCAAATAAGCTCTAAATCCTACTCGTTACGACTCGTAATCGGGAAGTTTAAAATTAGCTCTCCTCGTCCAAGTCCGTTTGCTAGCTAAGCTGCTGTATGCCGCCCAAGGTGTGCTGCAGTAGGGTGCGGGGTCAATGAATAGTGGCTCGGAGACTCGGGTGGCCCCACGTGTGTCAACGGTGACGGACGGTCTCGCGGCATTTGCGAACGCTCAGATGTGGACGGGAATAACGGAAACTATCTAGGTATAGATGTCTAGGTAGATAGGGTGTGGAGGAAGTCAAAGCATTGAGAATTTGAGAGTAAGGGTATGTAATTGAGTTGGAAGGATCTAGAGCAGGAAAGTTTGATACAAGAGCTTGGAGCTCGGGAGGAACTATCTTCTCCACAGACTTTCGGCCCCCGCTACTCAATACTTAGAAGCTAGAACTAACTCGACAATCTCAGCTCCCAAGTCACTGCAGCTTTGCCGAGTCAGGGGCTGCGAGTTTCTCGTTGGTGGCAGAGCAAAGACTTGCTTGATGAATCTAGAGTGTATTGTGATGTAACAAATACTGGCAAAGACTGGCAAGCCGGCAGTGCTAGGGAACTCAAAAACCCAAACTTTCATGAAGCCCACAAATACCCCAAAGTCAAAGACATCCAGACATGCAGCCAATGTTTCCAAGGTCGCTTAAGGTTGCACCATCGACTGAGTTGTCACACGAATTAGCAACTTTGCTGCACGTGATTGAAGAAACAGCTCCTTCAGGATGGGCACAGAGGGGTCAGCAGACAACCCCACATTCCCGGTTCAGCATTTCTGCATCCGCGGTGACGGCGCTGCTGTTGGTGTTGACAATGACTCGACTAGTGTCTGACGTCGAGGTCCTATTTGAGACATGGGGGGATGGGAAGAGAGGAAGCTTGGGTCGAGGAGTGGCTCCGTAGTCGTCTTGTGATGGGGTATCAAACTTCCGGAGAGTTCTATGATGAGGTGCCTAGGCAGGTAATTTTAAGTATTTAAATTTAAATGTGTAGGTTTGCTGGCTTGTTGGGCTAGACGTCTGTCTGTCTGTGGCCCTACCACAGGTGCGACCACATTCTCTGGAAGGATGTTGGATTGGGAGCCTGCTGACTGCCAGAATGGAGAATTCGGTTGGTCGCATGCTCGTTCTGTCGGACTCTGAGACCATAGGAATATTACACTGGTACCTTGAATAGGCTTGCATAGCTGCGTGAGACCTTTATTATTACCTGCTTGCGTGGAGCTAGGTGTGTTCCTGCTGTACACTCTGCACTAAAATTCGTGGTGGAGGTGAGCTGTGAGGTGATATACGGAAGTCAGAAGGACGTGCAGGAGGGGAGAGTCTTCTTTTCATGTAGGGTGGACTGGGATGTGACGGGTTGATGGTTGCGAAACTGCTGTTGTTGGGTGAGACCGGCCAGGAAGGGGGTATGCTCCCGTTTGGCGAAGAGGGTGGGATGAGATCCGTAAGATGCTTGGGATTTCGAAGTCGGCGCTCGCTTTTGTTTAGGTATGGAATGTCGTGGGAGTGGCAGGAGAACAGAAGCTGTTGTCCAAACAAACAAATATGTGGGTTGATATTGTCCAGGGGGACTTCCTTGGCTGGCTGCCCTGCGGTGGCAAATATACGACCCCTGTGGGTCCCACGACGCAAGAGAAGGACACAGAATGCTAGATTTTTTGTGACTGGTCTGGACTGGTGAACCGGAGGCAAAGGATTCTCCGATGACAAGAAACAGTATTCATCCAGATCGATGGTGGTGGTCGAGATGATCATCTCACAACCCCACCCCTTCTGGCCTCCCCCTCTATGTGGTGATACCTCAGCAGTGTTGGATCATGGATGGACAAGCAGAACTTGAGTCTCAATCTGGATAATTAATTGCCGCGCAGGTGCTGACAGCCAGAATGATGCGCCACTCATTCCATCCATTGAACATAGCTTGCTATGGAAAGGAGGTACACAGTCTGGACTGGCAACTCACAACTTGGTGAAGGGGGCTGTTTTCGAGCTAGAGTGGAGTATACATCGTAGGTTTGTAATGCAAGAAAGCAATTCGAGCACTTGCTCTAATTGATGATGATAACAGCTTATGCATATAGGTACCCTGTGGGCTGAGGTAGACGAAGTTTTTGCCTACTATGCGAGAAGAAGTTGTGGCCAGCAGGTAAGGTAGGTGTTGCATGCATGATGCAAAGGGTTGAGAAGAAGACAGGGTTATCGGCAATGATGTGAAGCGCTAGTGTTGCCATAGTGAGTCTTGCCTTGCAAAGTATATGATTCTTCTTGTCATGTTAATTCGTTAGGGAATCTTAAAGTGAAAAATGGCGAACAGCTTGTGTTATGGCTTGTGCATAGCCTTTTGACACCCGGCATAGTGGTTTTGATTGTCGTGGTGAGACAGCATAAATGCAAGTCACAGCAGATAAGAAGCCGCCCGCTGTCCGAATAACGATGCTAGGCTTGTCTTACAGAGGGAGTGGACGAAGTGCCCAGCAACACTCTGAGGGTGATATTGCATGACGAGAAAGAAAAAAGAATACAACGTTCAGAAGCGAGTCCAGCGCTTGGAATAGGAATCATGTTGTTGTTTTACGATACTGGAAGCGAGAAGCCGTTGGAGAAGAAGAGTTGGAGAGAATGCTCTGCCTCCCAGCCAACGACTCATACATATCCCATAGAGTGCATCTCGAAAGTCAAGTAAATCTAGCAATGGTGGAATCCCAAGCGTATCATTTACCAAAATCTGGTAGTATAAGTATTTTATGCCGCTTTCATGCAGCGATTTATTTATTTACGCATGCTGTCTGTCAGCCAAGAGTCTTCCCTGCCCTTGTATGCAGCCGTGTCATTGGTCAACCACCCATCGTAGCCCGCTGAGGGGAATCCTCCTCAGCGCCAGACCAGACAGACGGCCGATTCAAGGGTTCCACTCTCAAGTCACATCCCCAAACTCCTCCCAAGTTTTGGGCCCACCGACAACAACAACACCACCAAACTTGCCGCCGACGAAGACAATTGCTGCTCGACTTCGACCTCGTGCCGGTCCCGAGCCTCTCTTGACGATAGATAGAGCTGGGCTATCTCTGCAGAGCCGGCGTGCCTTTGTCCCGCCCCGACAAACGACTTACTCGTAGCTCTTCCTCGAACTCTGGCACCAATTCCTTACCCGAAGCGCTTCCCAGCCCACAACAAGAAGAGACATCAGCATCAATCCCCATGATGTCTCCTATCGCCGTCAGTTGCTAGGTACGGGCACTCCGCCGAACAGCTACGCCGTTTTACGACACGGTTCCGAGCCAGACCCGCGATAACGACGCGAATGATAGCGACACTCAATCTGGTCCGGCAACTTGACCAGGGAGGCGCACGCATAGTCAATGTTGGGGCAGCATTGCAGTCAGAGGGATCTACTCAACAATGGAGGAAGAAAATAGTATGCTGGCACCACCAGTTGTCGTGCAGCTGCGGGCACAAGCTGGTGGTCAGATGGAGCGCTCTCTGAGTGCGGATATTCGGGAGGAGAGAGAGGACCTGCGAGAGGCCGCGGAGCAAACACTCAACGTGATCATGGATCTGGGACTAAATGGAAATATTAGATGGGTAAGCCCCTCTTGGACTGATGTTATCGGCACCAGTTTCGAGTCGGTGCAAGGAAAGCCAATCAAAGACCTGCTAGTCAGCGAGAACAAGGAGGCTTTTTCGGACATAGTGGAGTCTATGAAGAAAGATGATTCACGCAGTCAAATAGTCCGTTTCAGTGTGCAGCTGGGACCTGCCTCCAAGTTGGCTCCCATCGACACTCTCATGGCCGAGACGGACGAGGAATTGGCGGCAGCACAGCGTGAACCCGCGACGATTGAGCTGGAGGGACAAGGCATCATGGTTTACGACCGAACATCTGGAGGAGAGAGTCACGTAGGTTGAGCTGAACTCGAGATTGAAATTATGCTGACTGTTCCAGACAATGTGGATGATCAGACCCTGGATCGCCCCTCGCGAAATCCAAATCGACTTACCTGCTGTAATTGTCGATTCTCTCGGTTCCGGAGCAGAGGTCCTGGCAAGTCATCTTACGACATTAGCTGAAGCTGGGTTGGAGGATCCGGGAAATCATGCCCCCCCTCTTCCTGTTCTTTGTCGGATTTGCGAACGGCAAATTCCTCCATGGTGGTTTGAGAAGCATACAGAGCTATGTCTGCAGGAGCACAAAGCTGAGATGGAAGTTCAGATGTGCCAAGAAAACCTTACAGAGCACCGTCACGCCATTGTGAAAGTGCTCGATGCTCTTGAAGCTCGCAAATCACGACCTATTGCTGGCGACCAACCTGCTTTGACACCTCCCCAGGCCGAATACAAGGGCATGCCCATTGGTCCCGGCTCCTCCACATCTTCCTCCGGAACCGCATCTCCAGGTACACCTGCTGATCGATCGAGGGATCCTTCCAGGTCTGGCTTCGGCCATGCGCGAGCCAGATCCTTTGCTGTTCGAAGACCCCAAGCAAGGATTGTCGAACTACTCCTTGATCTTTGCGATACTGCTCTTGAGATTAGCACGCCCGCTATCAAAGAAGCCTCTGCTCATGCTCCTGGCGAGTTTCGCACGCAATCTCCTCAATCTGAATCCCGTATATCGCAAGTGATGCAATGGCAATCTCCTACTAATAATACGCTAGAGCAAGAACAGGGCTTGTCTGTACTTTGCCAGGATAGCGAGAGAGCAGCCAAAGGAAAGGTCGAGGCTGTTTTACGCCACCGCAGAATCATCGAATACTCCGAGCGTATCCGTATCGAGTTCTCGGTTATTGTTCAAGATTGTATCGATGAGGCCATGCGAAAGGCTGCTAAGATTGCTGCCGGTCATCTTACAGACTCCGATGACGAGACAGAGAGAATCCCTGCGAATGATGAAGGATTCTTCAGCGGCTCTTTTGATGGGCCTTCTTCATTAGCAGCCGCTCTTCGAGAAGCTGAATTGGGTCGTAGTGGAGCACGGCGAATTTCGTCAACTGCGATTTCGACCAGATCGAGCAGCCCCAAGGAGTGCCCAACACCGCGATCGCATACTGGCCAGCACAGCATCTTATCGCAGTCTCAGGATTCTCGTCGACAATCTCTATTCTTTGAGAGTGATGCAGGTGCAGAAAGTGATACGAGTCATCGGTCGTCATCATTGATGTCCCGACCTACCCGCACAGAATCTCCTGTCTCCGAATTTGGTGATCTTAGACGTGCTGCGAGCTCTCGTCAACGACATCGGCGAAGTATTATCCTTCCTGGAACAACATCTCCTCACAGGCAAGAATCTCCTGTCCGGATCCCGCAACCGTCTTCGCCGCTCCGCATTTCAAAGCCTCGAGGTTTGCCTATTGCTCATGAAGGAGTTGTCTCCCCTACAGCATCGCCGATGCTTCCGGGAAGCGAATTTACCTCACCAGCGCTTATTCCCAATCACCAGCACCATCATAGACGGCAGTCATCAGCTGCTGGCTCGGACCCCTCACGGCAACCGCCATCCCCTCGACTCAATTCTGTCAGTGCACCGCAAGCTCGAGCGGTACCACCATCCATTAAGGACTTCGAGATCATTAAACCAATCAGTAAAGGTGCATTTGGTAGTGTCTATCTAGCCAAGAAGAGATCTACCGGTGACTACTATGCCATCAAAGTCTTGAAAAAGGCAGACATGGTTGCAAAGAACCAAGTCACCAATGTCAAAGCAGAGCGTGCTATCATGATGTGGCAAGGTGAAAGCGATTTTGTTGCGAAACTGTACTGGACCTTTTCCAGCAAGGATTATCTCTATTTGGTCATGGAGTATTTGAATGGTGGAGATTGTGCGTCTCTCATCAAAGTTCTCGGCGGCCTGCCAGAAGATTGGGCGAAGAAATACCTGGGCGAAGTTATTTTAGGTGTTGAGCATCTTCACAATCGCGGAATTGTTCATCGAGATCTCAAACCTGACAATCTTCTCATTGACCAGAAAGGTCATTTGAAATTAACTGATTTCGGTCTCTCGCGAATGGGCCTGATTGGTCGCCAAAAGCGGGTTCTCAACAGTTCCACAAATGATTCTGCCCCAGATCTTCTAAAGCAAGGCCCATTTGCGCGGACAATGTCCATTAGCTCATCACGGTCAACCTCATTTGATTTTCAAGGCCATCACTCACCAGGATCTACACCTCAGATGACTCCAGACCTTGCTGGTGGGCTGGCGACTCCATCATACTTCGCCCTGAGTCGTGAGAACACCCTGAACAAAGAGTCTCGCCGTGCTTCCGGCCGTAGCGACTCCGGTGGCAGTGATGCTTTAAATCAAATGTTCAGCAGCTTTTCTCTCAACGATAGTCAAGCCCAACACATGATGAACCAGAGACGGAGTCCTATTGAAGAAATGAGCGAGAATGAAGGAACCGTCTCTCCCGACCTTCCAGCTCTGCACCCGACAACCAGCCAAACAAGTTCAGACATGCGTAGTACGCCACCACAGACCAGTATGATGCCACCCCCAATGGCGTTGTTTGATCCTGATGATAGCAATCGTCGTTTCGTCGGCACTCCAGACTATCTTGCGCCCGAGACTGTGAATGGTGTTGGCCAGGACGAAAATAGTGATTGGTGGTCTGTTGGTTGTATTCTGTTCGAGTTCTTGTATGGATATCCACCATTCCATGCACCGACGCCGGACGAAGTTTTTGAAAACATCCTCGCTCGCAGAATCTCTTGGCCTGATGATAACGATTTTGAAGTGTCCCCAGAGGCAAAAGACTTGATGAACAAGCTTCTCTGCCTCAACCCGCGGGAAAGGCTTGGAGCCAATACTGATGACAAGTTTTCTTGCGGCGGCGACGAGATTCGAAACCATCCGTGGTTCGACGGCACGCAATGGGATAAGCTCCTGGAGGACGACGCACAATTCGTCCCGGCGCCTGAAAATCCAGAAGATACTGAATATTTTGACTCTCGCGGTGCTACCTTACAATCGTTTGCAGAGGAGATGGAAGATCAGACCTCACCACAGCCTTCGACGGCAGGTACTGAATACCATGAACGCCCTCATGATGCGCTGTCTCGTGTACGGTCTCAAGTCAATTCGATCAAGCGTGGCTTGATGCCTTTGCATATCCCACCCCATGTCCGCGATATGAAGAGTCGCAGACTCAGCGAACCTGTAATTGCGGATGACTTCGGGAATTTTGCGTTCAAGAATTTGCCGGTTCTGGAGAAGGCGAACAAAGACGTCATACAAAAACTTCGCGCTGAGGCTCTAGCTGCACAGAATAAACAAAATGCTACGAGCCCAAGTGGCCCAGGACCAAACAACGCAACTTCACCGGGACCAGTCTTGGAAGGAAGTCCTATCCTGCCAATGCCCATCCAGCGGACACTCTCAAATGCCAAAGCTACCGCCAGACCATCTTCACCATCAGGATTCAGCCAGTCAAATTCGTCGCCGAGCAGAGCGTCCCAGCCTTCATCGCCACTTCTCGTTTCTTTTGTTGCCGGCCAGAATGGTGAGGGTCGCCGCAAGACATCGAGCACTTCCTCCAGTCTGTCGCATCAATCCAACAATTCATTAGCACCTGGGAGCTTCTTCGACGGACCAAGACTTCCGTCTAGTCTTCAAAAGGCCTCCTCAGCGGTCTCGTCACCCATTAAGACTCGAGGAGGAGCACCACCACCACCATTGGCACTGTCACCTCAAAAGATTTCGACACCAAGACAAGCCAGTAGCTCTTCCACGAGAGCTCGGTCGCAAACTGTTGGCTCGCAGGAAGGCAGCCCAATACCTGCCGATCTCTTCTCGCACCGCAAGCGACGCAGCCAAGTTTTCGATATGTCGCCATCGTCATCGGACAACGAAGGCGATAAGGCCAACGCCCTTCTTCGTGTTCAACGTCGTCGCCAAAGTTCTCGCAGGATGTCTCAAATCACCTTGGCCGATGGGCCAGCTTTCCGTCCTCTAGATGTTCTCATCTGCGAAGATCATCCCGTGTCACGAATGGTGATGGAGAAACTATTGGAAAAATTACGGTGCCGGACTATCACTGTGGCGAACGGAGCGGAGGCCATGCGATATGCTATGAGTGAGATCAAATTCGACATTATCATGATGGAATTTAAGCTGCCTCAAATCAATGGAGCAGACGTTGCTCGAATGATTCGTGACACCAAGAATGCCAATTCTGCCACTCCAATAGTTGCAGTCACTGGCTATCTCAAAGAGCTACAAGCACCTCATCATTTTGATGCTTTGATTGAAAAGCCTCCAACGACTTCAAAGTTAACAGATGCCATGTGCAGATTGTGTCAGTGGAAGGCCCCATCACCTGGTCAAATTACATCGAACCCACTGGGCTACCCTCAACCTTCCGGCTTGCGACAGGAGAGTCTTCGACTGGAAGATAGCCCAACTTCAAATGGGTCTCTGAGCTACTCTCATATGCCTGGTAGCTACAGAGGTTCCAGTCGAGCGGATTCCAGAGGCTCTAGCCTCTTTGGAGACTCGGGGTCTCTTGCGAACGAGGACGTTCATGTTGTCATCAGTCGAAAAGCCACAGGCGATTGGGATGATGCATCTGGTCTCGGAATAAGCAACGAGGAGGCAATGCTCGACTCTCGCAATCTTCCAAAGGCACTACCTCCGCACCTTCTTCACGAGGAGTCTGCACCAGGGCGGATGGAGGCTACTCATAAGCTTCCAATCCGTCAACGATCTACAGAAAAGATGAGGATGAAGCGGGAGTCTCTGGAGAAGCACCGCCGGGAGTGTGCTGAGTCGGCTGAATCGGGAGATGACGAGGATGAAGTCCTGGGGGACGTGTCGGTGCGTGAGAAGACCAGCCCTAAAGGTGCCCAGAAGACACACCGAGGATCCAAGCTCAGCACGGAAATGATGAGAACAAACAGTCGTGGCAGCGTCGTCTCGAGTTCGGACGCGACAGCCTATGCTGACACCATCGAACCACCTCCTACAGTTGCTGAAGAAGCTCCTTTGGCGTCTGAAATCAGCGGCGCAAGCTTAACTCCACCGGAAGTTTTCACCACTCCGGGTGAGAATGTCATCAATATTGACTTGAACGAAACTCCCAAGCCATCTGCTTCCCAAAGAAACCCGATGGACGTTGATCAAACGCCACGACCGTCTACAGCGTCACATCGGTCAGATTACATGATGTGTAAGAGCAATAGTGGAGACGGCCAACCATTATAACTAAAAACAAAAAATAACAACTTTCTCTTTTGTTTGCAGGTTCGCCCGGCACTTAAACAACTTTTTTTTTGCAACACCAACAGCGCGGCGTTACGGTACATTTGGTCCTAGCAGGACATGTGGCGGAATATGGGGTCACAAACGGCGTTTTATTTGCACCCGGGCCGGGTGTTTTTGGACTTTTGCTGCATTTACACACTGGACGTGTCGCCGCTCAGCTCTCAAATTTTCATTTTGCGTTGATTCGTTGCTATCAAATCTGGAAGAGAAAAGGACACCACAAAATGTGTTTCTATACTGCTTCCTGGATGGAAATAATGCTTCTTCTCTGGCGCATATGCCACCCTCTCGACTCGGATTGCTACATACGTTTCATTTGTACATTTGCTTGGGGTTTTGGAGGGGATGGATGGGGCTGGCAGGCAGGGGACATTGAACCTTTTCTTTTTCGGATGTTTCTAATTTGTCTGTGTTTACTTGAGCGGGAACTTTCTTTTACAGATTGTCTGATCTCAACACCCACTAACCTACCGGCTGGGGTTTTTCTTCCATTTATCTAAGTACGGCTGCGTGGAGTTTGTTGGTCGAAACCAAGGCAGGGGACGGTGGAGAGAAACATAGTAGCTGGCGCCTGAAGAAAGGCAATCGCTGGAATGCTGTGGGCGAAGAGAATGTTGTAGACTTAGGATGGTTTGCAATGTACTTTCAATAAACTGCTTCGTTGTATACTGAGTGTTGTATGACTGTGCTCAAGACGCTGAGAGCTGATGCAATTTGCTGGGGCAAATAGTGCTTGGATAGCGGGACCCAGGTGAAGGTGGTTGAGCCGACCCATTCAAGCATTAAGATGCAAAGGGACATTCTCTCGCATATTTGAACTTGGTTCCTCTTGCTTTGGAGTTGTCGTATATCAACACATTTGAGATGTCAATATTCTTTGTTTACTTTCAAGTTGCTGGTTCAATGCCACCCGCCCGTGAAAGTACCAGCCACCGTCACCCTTTGAAACAAACTCATTGCCGTATTGCCTATTTACTTTTCATAGATTGAGCAGCGACATAAATGCATGTGACATACATTGTACCCATATTGGTTTCCCAGTATGGCGCTTTTTTTCTGGTGACTCGAGGCTAGTAGTACTCTCAAGCAAGCCGCGAACGAGTGATCGAAGTTGACACAGGACCGGAGAGAACAAGGCGTGTCAAGTCAACGCGAAATCCACGAGATCGATAATCAATATAAGTCAACTGCTCTCCGAGTCAACACGACGGCCCATTCACAATGCCTCTGTTGGATACACGTTCTGCAGGCGACAAGGTGGGGAATTCGATCAAGGACCTAGCTCCGTTTGTCGTGGCACCCAACACGATTCACGACGAACATGGCCTATGTAAGTTATTCGTATCAGCGTATACATCATATATTAATCTGCCCGCTATCTGCAGTGTTCAGTATGTTGTCCTCGCTCCACTGGCCAGTTGCTGCCTCTACCCTTTGACGAGCTTCCCTTTGTTTCGGAGCTTGCCAAGGGAAGTAAGATATATGATCGTGAGTGCTATCACTTGGAGCCTCTCATGGAACAACCGCGAGTCTTTGCATTCGTTCTAATTCAGAAACTTTTCAGTGGAAATTCGCATGTAACAACAGATCAACCACATTCACCCCATTCTTCTGCAACTGTACGTGGTCGTCTACCCCGCCGAGGACACCCACTTATGCAATAGTCCTAAGTGCGATAGCATCGCCAGCATTCTGCTCGCAACTTCTGAGTCTCGGACCGAAGCACTCCGACTATACAAAACTGTTACACTCCCGACTTGCTCCCAAGAAAGCTCATTGACGACATGGCCCCGAACAATGTACCTACATCCGTCCATTGACGTTGCTTGGATCTGTAAATTCCAGGACAAAGATACCTCAGACATGTTTCAAGTCTTAATGTCGGTCCGGCCCGAGTCCATCCCACTTCCACAAGTTGTGGACACCATCATGACTTACATCACTGAGCTATTGAATCCAGGAACAAAGCGAGTTTGTTTCGATTCGGAAATATGGATGTACATGCTATATTACGAAGCTGGCTACTCGGTGTTGGTGAAATCACTTTCGGGCTTTGACATCATCATAGATTGGGATCAGATCATCTGCGAGGGATCCTGGAAAGTGCGCTGGGCAAGCCGCGCAGGTCATGCCGACGAGGGAGTCAAGCTGGGTTCTTCCGCAGACCTGCGCCGTATACTGACGCATCATACCATGCTAGAATATGATACACATTTGCGCGCCCTGGTGGACGAGAAAGGATGGGTGGTCAGAGCCGAGGTCGTTTGGTCGGGATGACGAATTCCTGTTGAGATTCCGCGTCTGAAGGGACATGAGTTGTACGTGTGATGGAGCAATGAGAAGTACGTTGAAACTGCACTCATATAGGAAATACTGTTAATATTCCTGTTTTCGAGCCGAGTGGAGCAAAGCAAATATGAAGTTGTCCGATATGCCCTCTCGGTTTTAACCGAGGGACTGACCCGTGACCTGCTTGTCATTTTAAGATTACTTTTATATTGTTGGCCACATAAAACATAAATCTAGACAGTGTCTCGAGTGAGATTCCCTGCAGCCTAGGTTTGGACTTACTGAAACTGGCGCAGCTTCTGGTGACCACCTAATACTTCGAGCCATCAGCAAAGCCGTAACAACAAGATTTTGGCATCTGAAGCTGAAATCTCATTTAAGTTGCGACAATCGCCCGAGCGTATTCCTCTAAATTGGAGCCCTTACATGGCTGGTGCATTGTTGACTTGTGAAGTCTGCGTAGCCTGTAATGTTTCTGTAAGCGAGGACTGGCGTAATTCTCAGGAGTTCGATGCTGCAGTACAGTAACCTTACACCTCGGCAAAATCAGGGCACCGATTGGAACATCAGCCCTTCAGCACTCAGCTTCACTGCATCCATCCAACTTCCCTCCGAGCTCAGCTTCATCACCATTCTAGAGAATTGTCATTCTCGTTCAGCTCTCTGAACTATTCATCCACACATGTGCTTTTGTCTCTCCACGTGTCCACCACGGCTCCGTACACTTCTCGGCCCCCAACAATCAACATCTGAGGCAACAGCTGATGCGCAGGGCTGCACACCATGATCGTATTGCTCCGAGACCTTCATGCCAATGAGACGTTCGTGCAGTCATGCTGTACATCCTCTGTGTGCTACACCAAGCCGACAGCCTTGCGCCACCACCGCCTTATTCGATAGATTGAGGCGCCTGTCGCCCAGGACATACGCAGATCTCCTGCCTGGCAGGACAGTATTTGTTATGGCGTCTGGTGTGTTCAGCTCGGCCATGAATGACTGGGTGGCGTCTGCAAGGCTCTGCGAATTGAGGCTCTTGCACTTTCATGGTCTTATAAGTATGATTGATGGACGACCCTTTCGAAAAATGATCGCAAATCAAGACATGTACACACTTAGTGCGAAAATACACTACACGCTTATAGATCGTTTCCGAGTTGAAGATAATGCAAAGCCCCCCGACGTCGTACGCCAATGCGGCGAGCAGCTCTGATGTTGTGGATGGAAGCCACAGGCCTTTAGGTTACTCAGTTGATCGAAGGAATAGTGCCATCCCGACTCAGAACCAGAACCAAAGAAGTCGTCTAGCTTCCGTTATTACCATTGGAAAATCAAATCCGGAGAGGTCACGACTCTCCGGCAGATTATCGAGAGGCTCCGTTGACACCACATCCACCTCAATCAAACCATCTTTGGCATCTCGTAGAGCCTCTCTTGCCCAAAACGTGCTTGATTCCATCTCATCTCGACTTTCTGAGCCACCTTCCGGTGCCTCAACTACATTGGAAACCCTACCTACCTCTCAGTATGATGGCCCGATTCTTCAAGGACAGGGAAAGAGAAGAAAAAAGCAAAGGCCAAAAAATCGACGCCATAGGTCTTCACTTACGAGAGACCATGGTGATTTTCTTGCATCTCGAGCTGGGGCCCTTGAACATCAGCCAGTCAGCTCAGAACCCCTGAGCCCTTTACAGGAGGCAATCTCAGAGGGTGACTTGGAAGCTGTGAGAAATATCATCACCGATAAATCACACCTTTCAAGCCTAGAGAATATTGGAAAGCCACTGCATGCTGCTGCACTCGCTGGAAATGAAGCTATTTTTAATTTACTTTTGGAATCTGGTGACTTCAAGATTAATGACCGAGATTCTCGCGAACGGACTGCATTATATGCGGCGAGGTCAAGAGGTCATGAATCAATCGCACAAGTGCTGCTTGCAAATGGCGCCAAAGAGCTTTCGTTCGAGGAATCTCGTATCGCAGGCATTGAGCTCAAACAATGGCTTGCCTACGAATCCCAAATGAACACGTCTTTACCTGCTGCCGTTTTGCAGGAGCAAACCATCAAAGATGCCGAGGTGACTGCAGAGCCAGATTCTGACGACGACGTGATCCCGGCGACATTTTCTCAGCCCAACCGCGTAGAGTCAGAGTATGAACACATCTACAAGCTCGAAGTTGGGAGTTGCGAAAACATCAAGGACATGGAGGGAGTGGTCAATAAAAAACGCGAGGATGCTCAGAAAAGGGGGAAATGGGTGAAAGGACCCATTCCTACGCCAACCGCAGTTCCACAAGATGTTCTTCCGATGAAGCATAAGCATGTCAGATTTCCAGGCTTTGGATTCGAGATACCTATCGTGGAGTTCGACTTTACTAGCAACAGAGGTCACCGAGTAATATCCCCTGCGCCAACAGTCGACAACCTCCTTTACGGCGTGCAAGGAGTAGACTCAATTACACGCGGGGATGGTCCCTCCTCGGATGTGGTTTGTAGATGGTACCATATTCCTGTCAATCATCTTGGAGTAAGCTTATTCTCTCACCTTTCCCTTGCCAGTAGCCCTCGGTGTCAAGGGTGGAAAGGGCTATTGAAACGTTAAACCACCGTCAGTGCTGACTTTTCTAAAGTGGGCAGAGGATCTCATCAGGAAAATATACGAGAAGAGGAGTTTGAAAGAACAGCAAAAACGAGATGTCATCCTTCGGCGTGAACCATTCTCCGTCGATTCTGATCCGTTGAAGCCAATTCTGCTAGATCCCCGTCCGCAAGCAAGATCACTCAGACCACTTTGCCGCAATATGACCTTGGATCGTGATGGTAATACCCGAATGGCATCCGCACTTAATCTGAGAATTCCTTTTGTGCACTGGGAAACCGAAGCGAACAGATCTGAAATGCAACGTAAGTACCGCTGGAGCCAATGTAAAGAAAATATACTAATTCTCTGATAGGCATTATGGAGACAGTGCGTGAGGCCTACAAGCACGATCTTGATAACCCAAATCTACAAAGGAAAATACCAGACCTGAAAATTATTCAGAGCTTTAGAGAGTGGACCAAAAATGAAAAGCTGCTCTGTGCGTACCTGTATAGCACCTTACCAGTTCATCCACGCCGAACTCTTGATCAGTTTTATTATCATATGTTGGAAGACACTGAACACCGAGACCAGGATCAAGTCATCACCCGCTACTATCACAATGTATGGAGGCGGAATCACGAATTGCCTGCTGACGAAGAAGAGTACAATTTTGGGAAACCGACTTCGGCCACCCCAGAATCTGCATTTAATCTCGATAATCCGGATCCACAGGGGCCTGAGGCGTCAAAGGGGATTTCTCCCGCCGGTCGAAGGCTAACTTCAGTGTCTGGTAACCAGATGAACGAGGAGTCGCCCAGCATTCTTCAGAGCAGACGGAACACAAAGATTGATGAGCCTGAAGAAGAGTTCACGGAGCCTAAGGAACAAGCACATGTGCTAATGGTGGATCAGCTTTGGCTCTGGATCCTCGATGAGAGTAAGTGCCTGAACTGATGATTGTTTCAGTGCTAACTTACCAAAGACACAATTATCACAAGTTTTCCGCAAAACTGGACACATGATGTCGAAGATTCCCAGGTTGAAGGCGATCCTCAGGATGTCCTGAAGAGCATACAGAAATATCTCACACTTGTGAACAGGCCGCCACTGGAGTCGGTTTACGACCTGGCTCAATTGATTGTGTACAAGTGCCTCGCAACATTTTGCAACAAGCCAACACCTTATAGACAAATGCAAATACTGGATGTGTATGAAAGTGCCATTGCATCTGTTGTATGCCGTCTTTCCCCTTCTTCTAGATGGAGTCTTAAAAAGCAATGGCTAATATATGCTAGACCGATGAAGAAACCAAGCTTTTCAACAAATTCGCAAATGAATCGAAAGATGCTTGGTCTAAGGAGAGAACTACTGCTAAGCACAGCAGAAGTCCAGAGGAGCTTTACAACATAGACAAGGAAATTGAGCAGCTAAAGGAGATCAAAGATATTCAAGATGAACTTCACATTCTGTCTGTGCTACTTGAATCCCAACTCCCTGTTCTGCAGGAAGCTTCGGATGCATTGAGTAGGCCGGCAGAGACTTCTGAGCCCAAACCAAAATCTTCTGTCATTTCTCAAACTGGTGGATCTCTTCAGAACAATGTAGGACAAACCGTACCCTATAGTTCAGAGTTCGACTTCGAAAGGTTGCACAAGATGGTACAGGAACAAGAAGTGAGGGTCAAGGGACTCAAAGATCAAGCAGAACAGGCAAACAAGGCTGTAAGTCCCGGAACACTGGATGGGACCCATCAAAAGTACTGATGATGTCAGCTGAATCACCTGCTTGACCTGAAACAAAAGCAAGCAAATGTTTCTGAAGCACGGTCAGCAAGATGGACTGCAGAGTCAACCAAGCAACAAGGAAACATCATGGTGCTCTTCACACTCGTTACTATCATCTTTGTGTGTTTCACCAGCTCCCCTTAGTGTATCTTGCTAACAAGTCCAGGCTCCTCTCTCCCTCCTAGCCACTATCTTCAGCCTCCGAGTGGTAGAATTCCCCACTACGCTACACATGCGCTTCGTTGTAAAGTACATGTTCGTTGTCTCCATCGCAGTTATTGTCCCGCTTATGGGACTCGTCATCTATACAACCCGTCATGCTATTGGCAAAGTCTTAGAGCGCCTTAACCAGCGGCTTGGGACTCGGAGATGGTTCCATCAGGTCACGTGGCAGCGTCGAAAGCAAATATTGCGGAAGAGGTGGAAGGGTGACGATGGCGAAAATGCTTCTAGCGATACAGAAATACCCCAGTCAGGGTCAGAAGCCACTAGGGGACCGAGACAGAGGTTGAACTTTTGGAAATCGAGGAAGAAGGCGGTGGAAGATGCTGAGAAAGGTACTTAAGAGCCCCAAAGAAAACATGCTCTGCAATTCCCTGAACTGCTTTATGTCTCTCAGATATATATAAGAAGTGATACACAACAAGTATGCGAACAAACTGTGTTTTGGTACATTCAAAGCATCTTTGGAGTATGTCATGTATGCACGTGTGCACCTCAGGACAATATACCTCAAAGGAAAAAGCAGGTTCCGACCCACCGTGGGAGGGGCACTTTCCTAGAATAATAATCATATCACTGTTACAAAAATTTGGTAACTGTCAATTGACAGTCAATTGATAGTATAGTGATAAGAAATTCTTAGCAGTTGAGAGGTCGTCATTTCAGGAAAGTGCACCTCCCACGGTGGGTCGGAACCTGCTTTCTCCTGTAAGGTAGATAGATTGAATGAAGATAAACATTTGGAGAATAATCAAGCGAAATCTCGCTTAAAAGGAGTTTGTCAAAGCAAATAAACAGAGCAGACGCACCTTCTGATGACGCAAAATGTGTGAACGACCAAATGCATCTTGACCATTTTTTAATTACAGAAGTATTTGAAGCGCGTTAATTTAGAGTCGTTCTGTTTGGATGATGAAAGATAGCATTTTACCAGTTCGTGGATGGAAGTCCCCTCGGAACAACCCAGACCTGGGCCAGCAAAGACGTCTCACTTTCCGGCATCGTTCCATGGAGTACACTCCAAAACCTTGAATAGTTCCGCCCCTGAATAAGTGCACAGAAAGTGTATGCGCCAGATATATAGCATAGAACAGTTTCTCAAGGATGTTTCGTGGGCAGTCTTGATTCTATTTGGGGTAAGATACTTGGAAAGACACTGTTGAGGGTTTTATGATGCTATTGAAGGACAGGATGTTTCGTGACGTGCCTGGTGATTGGTTGTTATTTAATATTACGTACATATGATGAAATACGGGTTCTTTGATAGGTCTCTGTGGCAGGACAGAATGCGTGATCGGATTATAAGACATCTCCATATTGTAGCAAAATCTCTGAGATACGCCAAGATGATTAAGAACAAGTAACAAAACGATTGCCAGATCACTATCACACTCCAAGTAGAGCATATCGTTCTTCAGAACGCGCCGCCCTCGTACGGCTTGTCGTAGCGTGGTTCCCTCTCCCGACCTGAAAGCTCAAGGCAGTCAAGGTACGCGACCAATTTGTTTGCCGTGAATTCACCCAACTCAAATCCCTCCTGCCCATAATCGACAGTGTATCCGTTTACACTGAGATAGCACCCAGCCTTGTGCTCGTCCCAGCCCTCAGCTTTGGGCCGCCATATGGTTCTCTTACCCATCTTTTTGCCATCCTTGCCATTGACGCCTATGTCATCCAGGTCCACTTCTGCCGTTTCCCCCTGCCCGACGAAGAGAAAGCACCTCCCCCCACAATTCTTGCAGAATGGCCAGTGGATAGATCCGGCGTTGCAGGTGTAATCCCCAAGCTCGGTAAGGGGATCAAGCGGGGAGAGGAGCACGAAGTCCTGAGGAGCCCAATCCAAGCGGATGTGAAAGTGGCCAGCTTTGTGACACGGCGTGCAGTTGCAGCGGTAGAACTCTTGGTTTGAGCGGGTGGAACCCAGGGGAGGCGATGTGTCGCTGGATGGGGGTTGGTGGGGAAGTGTGAGGAATATGATGTACTGGATGGAGCCGCAGTGGCAGGAGCCGTGGAATGGGCGGCGTGTTGGTGACGAGTCGCTCATTTTGCTTGCAGCAACGGTTTTGTGACGGATTGTGTAATGTTGGGGATTATGAACGTGAAGACTCGAGGATATCGTAATGGATTGCTCTATTGATAGCAGCGTGAGGAGAATGTTTTCCGAAGGGCGTTACGCAAAGGAGGATGGATGATTGACAGAGGGGAGGGCGGGGTTGCCGACAGGGGAAGCTGAAATGGTGATCAGTGACGAGAAGGATTGACGATACTGTCCAACCACAACTATTTTGTTACTAATAACTAGGTAGCCTCCCGAACGAGAAGCAGAGAAAGAAAGTTACGCATTTAACAGCTATGAAGCTTTGCCAAGCAAATTATATATTTACAAACATTTCGTCTAGGGACTTAGCGCGACTCTCAATGCCAATTTCCGGGCAATGAGCACAAATATTAGATGTGGCGTGTCCTCTTGAAATGCACCAAGATAGATTTCCATCACTGTTTGTCTTTCAAAAAGTCTTGTGGTAATCTGGGATGCTTCTTTGTTGAACATGGGGACGCGTGCGGCGTTCTTGAAGTTGAAGGGACTGCGATCCTTTGTTGAGATGCACGTCTTGCAGGGAACCCTTTCATCACATCTCCATGTAAAGCATTGTGTCATATTTCAAAGTCCGCTGGTTTGATTACTGTTCTTGAAGTGATCTTTGTTTGTATTGTTACCTGGGGTAAACCACGTTCCATCTCCAGGCATCCTTGTTGGAGTTTGCCTTTCTCCATGCTTGTGACTTTGTCTTGAAACTATATGCAACATCGGATATTGCGCAGTGATGGCGGCCAGAAATCAAGGGTTCAAAACTCTTGCGACGACTAAGTATAAGGGAGTTCAAGTCGATATTCTCGAAGGTCACATCCATGACTTCAATGGCACATTTATCTCATTTCCAATACCCACAAACAACACAATATTCAACAGTCGCTTCTCTGCCAAGGATCTAAGAGCAAGACTTCATAAGTTCACTGTTGCGCAGAGGGTTTTTGAGGCTGCCGGTGACACCAATGGCGCAGGCGAGCTGAGCAAAGAAATCAAGAAAGGCGCAACTGGCGCACTAGCGGATCGTGAAGGGACTTTGAAAGTGACGAGCGCTTGTGGCCTGGAGCCTGGTGTTAAGAAGATCATTCATGTGTACCATCCGAGTTTTCTTGACGATGAGAATCCGGATTATATGCCATCGCGTTTGGAGTTGTTGTGGGATACTTATTCTGCGATCTTTGATACTGCGTACGCTAAAGAGAATTATGTACCTGGGATGAAGATTGCTATCTCTCCTTTATGTACAGAATTGCCGGACTGGAGATCTCCACAGGTACGTCTATTCTTCTGGGAGTGGTTCGTGCTAACGAGAGTATCAGCCACACGGAACAAAAAATGCTTTGAAAGCCATCGCTGGCTTCATCCGCCATCTTATCGGCAAAATTCAGATACAAAACTTGGAGATAGAGCCACCAGAGCAGATCGCAATAGTTATTCCACCTCCAGAGGGAGAGGATGTGCGCCAGGATAAGCGAGATGAAGAATTTCGACAACAGCTTGTGCAAAACTTTGTTACAGAGCTACCGTAAGTAACAGAATGGTGTATTACATGATTGAAGTTGCTAACAAGATTATAGAACACAGCTTGTGTATTCCTTAGCACCTCCTAATGAGAATGCGGCATACCTACTACCTGCCTTCCTTGTCGCCCCTTCAACGTCAAATGCCATACGGGGTGAGAAGACCGAGCCAATATCGGCTGCAAAATCTGCTGCTGCGACTCCTACTGGTGGGCCTTCAACTAGAAGCCCATTGCATATCAAGGCTAAAACTAGGAGATGTATTAGCCCAATTGTGAGCATTCCTCCTCAGTCTCCTCTCAAGCCGCTTAGCGAGTGCAACGCCTCCGAAGAAAACAATGACGACAACGCAGACGATCAGCCGGGTGACAACAACGATGATGAAGATGAAGAAGACAGTGATTGTAATTCGGATCCAGATGAGGAAGAACAAGACCAATTCGTGGACGCGACCCCGTTACCTGAATCCATTATCAGAAGGATATACAAAAGAGTGTTGATCCAGCTTTGCGCTGGCGACATTGCCCATTTCCCCTCTTTGAACCCGAAAGGTCCACCATATGCACGAATCGTTGTTACTGACGCAGCCATTGAGATGGATGGTAATGGAGGGCTAGACGATGAAGCGATCCATGCTGCTGCTGGTCCAATGCTAAAAGTCGCCTTAACAGATCTAAAGGATAGGGAGGACTATGTCAACAAACGAGCAAGTGTATGGACAACCGGGTCCTATAACTTAGGACTGATTGGAGTTCGCCGGATCATCCATGCCATTGGACCTCTTTATCATCCCAGGGCATCAGAAGAGTCAAATGCCAGGAAACGTATTGACCTTGGCGAGACTTATTATAATGCTCTTTGCAAAGCAGTCAGTGCTGAGAATAACAGAGCGAACATGATGATTGCTTTCTCGCTACTCTCGACGAATAAGAACAATTTTCCGTATGATGAAGCGATGCGTATTGCTGTAGAGACAATATTGAGATTCCTGAATGACGGTGAGATTGGTGGGATCAATCACATTGTGTTTGTTGTGCCACGCCGGGACGATGATAGAGTGAAGACGTTCATAGATGCCATAAAGTATTTTGACCTTGGAATTTTATTCGCTTATGCTGACTTTCGCACAGAAAGGTGCTTGGTGGGGAAGAAGATAGTGGGAGGGCTGGAGAGCGAAGCGATGCACCAGACTCAGATCCAGACTCAGATGATGAGGACAGCAACGGTGGTGAAGGTCCATCAAACGCAAATACTAGAACTACCACCAGCAAGAAAACTAGCGCTCAAAACACGAAGCGAAACACAATCAAGAGAGAAGCCAATGATAAAAGAAAGCCCAAGAGAATCACAAAGAAAGAGGCCAAAGACACAGCAGCTGATGCCGCAAGAACGAGTGCTGCCAAAGCTCAACGTATTCGAACACTTTTAAGAGAGGCTTTCAGACACAGAGTAGTAGAGACACCTGCCCAGATTGCAGAAAGACAGAAAATTGAAGCTGAAGAGTCAAAGAGGATGAAAGAGCAGGTCAAGAAAAATCTAGATGACCTGTACAAAAGAATAGCCGAGGAGAAGAAGAGGGAGAGAGAGGAGAAGCATGCAATGAGAGCTGCATATGAAAGGGTACAAGAGAAGGCTGAAGGGAAACCAATGGCGATTATGGCGACAAGGCAGTCTAGCAATGGCTCCGAGTATTCTGAGGATGCATCATTGACTCGGCAAATTCGACAGACACGCCAGGGGTCAGCAGGCAGGCTAGCAAAGCAAGCCCAAGGTGAAGAGGGCGTAGCTCCTAAGAAGACCCCTGCCAAACCATATCAAGCTAAGAGAGCATCAACTCCATACCCAGAACCGCCAAAGCAAAGACCTGCTGCAAAGCGATTATCGACTCAGATATTCCATAACAAGAAGGCGGCGGAAGGTGCTGATGGTGATTCAGATGCTTCTGTGAAGGATCTCTTTCTTGTGCCAGAACAGAGTATTGACGCTGGAATCCGGACTCGTTCGAGTACTAGGCTGAAGAGAAGTAGAGCGGATATAGAAGAGAATCTGGCTGGAAGTACCCAGGGGAAGAGGTTGAAGAAGAAGTGATTTTGAGGGTCAAGTTATGAGTTGGTGTTTAATATCTGGCACGATTTTGGAGGATGCAATCGATTTGATATTGATTTTTGATTGGCTCCATGTCTTTACATTATGAATGTAAGTGTGAGACTTATCGTCACTTGAGAGTGTCTGGCTGTTGGGGAAGTGGTGGTGACTGACAATGCGGGGTACTTCCCTCGCAGGAAATTGGGAATAAAGTTGGTACATTTCTGTGGTCCTGGGCTGTTTGTTAACAGGAGTTTTTAGCAAGATTTTCATTCTTTTTTTCGATGTTTAAACAAGAACAGTCAATGCAGAGCAAATAGAGAAAGCGGAAGGATTCAGCTATATGCTTCTGTACATGATATCGATTTTAAGAAGCCCCATCAAGTGTACCGACTTCTGAACACTTTCACTGACCATTGTCAAGGTCCTTATCCATGCTCTCTCGAGCAGAGTTTTGTCTCTTCTATACCCTCAAATCAGGTTTTCAATTGGAGTTCTTACAATAGACCAAGCCGAGGAATTGTTCTATCACTCATTTCTCCTTGCAAGTCTTAGCCGAGTACTCGGTATGTATTTGTATAGCAGGATCTTTATTTACAGAGAACTCAGCTAAGTTAGGCTTTAAATTCAACTCCGTTAGCCCTTATGCTACCTCTCCAAGTAAGGTCTTCACAATTGTGTATACCAAGATGACTTTGGAGGTGAGAAGTACTAATAGAGGAGTTCTCCACTTAGGGATAACCACTGTCGCGGAGGTCGTAGACTCAACAGAGATCTTCGGAAGCCAATGCAAATTGTATGCAACGCCAGGGACCAATATATATATTGAGCTTAGTGCTTAGGCGGTAGCAGAATAACTACTTGTTTTGAAGAATAAGAGGAGTGGGTAACGTCTTATGAAAAATTTCCCCCTTATCAAAGCGATAAGAAATGAGGGGTGCAATTTTGGAGGGGTGATTCGAGTGCCGCCTTTAGCTTCAAAGGGCTCTTTCCATCGTTGCCCTCCAGCTGCCATGTCCTGGTGTCCCTAATGTGCCCTGCAGTTGTGGCCTAGTGAAATGCATTGAGATAGATTGAGCATCTCGGGACTTACTAAGATATACATTGTAACAAGTGGCTTTCGGCCATAAATTAACCTTGATCGTCAACGAAACACTTGAATCTCGTGATGTATTCTAGGACAGGAAAAGGTTCATCTCGTAATGAATAGATTCTACTTCTTCAGAGAGAAGTCTGCCAAGACATGTATGACTTCTGATACTGATGTATTTTCTCAGATATCAGTGATTGTTCCATTTTGGTCTCCCAACCAGTCGCTTGGACTTGTGCTGCTGCTTTAACGGGCAAGTTTTCTTACTAGCGGTATGTGCGAAGATTTTATTTAACCTACCTACCTTATGTGCCACAAGTTAGATTTATGTTTGATGCGGTATGTAATAGGAACAAAACTCACTATGATGCATGAGTCTCTTGGCTACATACCTATCTTTTGTTCCCCTCAACTCTGTATTCTTTCCATCACTCAAGGGAGCTTCCTCCTCAGAGGAAACCGAACGCGGACGATACCCCTGTCTAGCGTGTTCGTGGTGATAAGAGGCGGGCCTGATTGTTAGTGGCAAGGCTGAGAAACTCGAACCTCGTGAACTTCTCAACTTCGCTTTGCAGATAACCTCCAGACGCTCTCACTTCTCAACCTACAAAGATTTTTTGTGTCATTTTTGAATATTTTCTTTGGTCTCTCATTGTCCCAGTCTCTCCTTGTCATCCCATAGGCCTATGTATTGACAGGCGCATTTCTTCTCCTAGGTGCAAGATCAAAAGTCTCGATAATGCCTCTATTCACAGTTCAGGATTGGATTGGAGCTGGGAATATTAGTGCAGGACAAGCTACGAGAGAAGAGGAGATAGTCACAGACTATGTTGGCTGTAAGAGTAGAAATAACAATTGAAAGACAAGCCGCCTGACTGAAAATAGCAATTGAGTTGGCTGTCTACTCCGTGGAGAACCTCCTCAAGGACCTTGCGCCATTCATCCATGCTGATGAGGACCTGGTCGCTGTCGCGAGAGGTTTGTTGGAACTCTCGCTCTCTGGCTACCTTCGACTGACAAATTACAGGATTGTCTCTCCTCTCACGAGTCTTGGCCAGATTGACGGTTGAGCCATCCAGACACACTGGTCAGTTATTGCTTTTCATCAACGCAAGCCAAAACTAACAATGCTTGGTAGTCAAGTATCTTACCGATTATCTCTGTGACAGACTAAACAACACCAATTCTCTACCGTCATTCCGTGCTGGCATACACGAAGTCGCAACTTGCCTGACAGTGATTGTCACATGGGCTCACTTTCCTCCTGGAGAAGCCGTATCTGTGGCAACAGCAATCTTCAGCTTGTCTAGAGAGACGCGGTTTAAGGATCTAAAGCCTACCGCACGTCAGACACTTTACCTTTTGATAAACACTCTCTTGAGATCACGGGGTGACGCCCTACTCAAATCCTCGACTATTCCTCAACTTGTCCGTGGTCTTGTCACACTTGCAGAATTCGAGAAGACCCCAGGTTGTTTGGAAGTTCTTTTCAATTTGTACAAGTACCTCAGCAACGACAGGGACATTGAAGTCGAGGAATCCCAGGCCATATGGGAATCCTTCTCCAGGTATTGGCCAGTGACGGTTGGTGGATCAAGGGAACAAATTTCCAAGCCCAGTTCTGAGGAGTTACGAGATATGTTGCTTGAATGCATTTTGTCTAGTGATTCGTACGCCAAGAATGCAATCCCAATGTGCTTGGAGAAGTTGGATACCACCCAGGACTTATCTGCAACGACAAAGGCGAGGCAACCCTGTAGCCCGAGAATGACTTCTACTAATATGAATTTAGAACGAAGTTTTGGCAACCCTTGCTGCTTGTGTCGAGTCATACTCAGTTCCAGCGCTTGCTCCATGGTCTATCAAGATCTGGGATTCGCTCAAATATGAGGTCTGGAACGGAGATGTCGATGACTTTATCAGATCATCGTTGAAGGTTCTACATGCCCTGAGCTCAGCTCTCAGCAGGAAATCTTACGATTGGTCAAGTCTTGACAGCCCTTTGGCTCTTTACGTTGTACCAACGGCGAAGGAGTGTAAGGAGCGCCTTCAAGACTCCAAAAAGCACTTCATGCGTCGTACCGGAGAGATTCTGAGCGTCATTGCATCTGGCTCTCCGTACGCCTTCCAGTTGGTTATTAAGGAAGTCCTCCCAAGCATGAACACAATCTGGCAAGATCTTCGCCTGGGGTCAGAGAAGACTCTATTACTTGGTGTTTTCAACAATATTTTGGTCGCACGACTGGCGCTACCTGATAATTCCAACCCCACCGCCACGTGTTCGGCCGACCAAGCAGCTCTGCTGATGGTCGAGCGACAAAACATGGAGAAATTGGCGACGGACTTTGCAAAATTTTCTCAGAACTTGGTTGACGTCTATTTCGGCGCATTTACGGACTCTGAAAATGCTACAGGATCAGGTCCAGACCCAACACTGATTGTTGCTGCGATCAAGGGCTTAACGTTGTTGTTTCAAATTCCTGAGTACCTGTCCACCGTTGAGCAGGGTATGATCGTTCAAAAGTTGAATGAGCTTGCAACGAGCCAAGCACAAGATGCCGAAGTTTCTCGGACTGTTGTAGAATCGTTGCAACATATTTGCTCGATTGAACCTCTGGTATTTCGAGAGAACACTCTATTGGATTTTCTTCAGAAGCTCCCTGAGAAAATCTCTACCGATCTTGAAACATGTACAGGGGAACTCGATGTCATCGTTCGATACCTGGAATCTCTGACCGAAATTTGCTGTACTGTTGTTTGCAAAAAAGAGATCATGATTAAGCCACCAGTCACTGCTGCGAGCAGCTTTTGGCACCGAAACTTCGATGCTATGGTTGAGAAGCTTTTGATCAAATTCACGGCTATTATGGGCGACAGTGGCCAACTGCAATATGCCTCTGCAATTGTTGCATCTATCGCTAATGCCATTGAGAAGTTCGATAAGACTGTGAACGAAGCCCATATCACTACTAAACTTCCTATCCCGAATGATCCCTCCGTGGGTCCGTACGACTACATCGTGCTGTCGCTGTTTCGAGAGGTTGTCGTTCAGAAGGTGGACTCGAACGGCCAGCTATATATCGGTCTCAAGCCTTCCAGCACGAGCGCTGAGTTGGATAAATTGGTTCTTATGATTGGGAAGGCCACTACGCTAGCTTTACGCTCAAAGTTGGTTACACCTGTAAACAACTTGGTCCTGACATGGAATCGGAATTTCCCAAAGGAGCCAAGTGCAATGTGGTCTCTCTTTACCCACACTGGAGATAGCTTGCTTGCGAGTTCCCAGAAGAACTTACAAGCAGGGCCGCGGGATAAGTGTTTAATGAATATATTGTCTACCTCACTTCTGGCAGTAATCCCAACAAAGGTATGTTTATCATGACTACATGTTATCTATACTGACCACGAACAAAGAGTAAGGACGAATTACGGATTCCAGCCGGTAATGTGGCTGCTGCGATGATCCGAAATTCTCTGAACATGCCAAAAGACACCTCTCGCACATGTTTACAATCTACCCATGAAATGCTTCAGCTGCTGGTTAACAAGTTCGGCGCCACGAAGGAGAACTTGGAAGACGGAACTAAGCTCTTTGATCTCATGAAGAGTCTGGTGGAAGATTCTGTATCTGCGAAAGCCGGCCAGGGGTCCAAGGTCTATCAAACACTTGCATATTTCACCGCAGCATCACTATCGGCATTCGACCCAACTTTGGAGCTTCTCGTTGGCCTGATGATTGACGGTATCCAGAACCCAACCTATGGCCGCAAGGTTGCTCAGTCCTTCCGCATTCTTCTTGCACCTTCCCCGGTCCTCACCAAAGAGAACTTCTGCTCTGTGAGACTGTTGAGAAATTCGAAATGTTTCGCACTTACCGCCAACCCTTTGATTGCACTCTGGCAAGCAGCTACAGACAAGTCTCTCAAGGAGAATTATCTGATCGCCATCTCAGGAATCCTGGTCTACATGACCCCGACTCAACTTGACGTAGGCATCGAAGCTTCTCGCCTCCTGCCTATCGTCCTTGAGGGCGTCACAGTACAAGATGAGCAATTCGCAAAGACCGCATATATGAAGACTCTCTTTCAGCTCGCCCCCCGTCATCCAAAGGTCATCGAAGAACATCTGGATTCCGTGCTCGGCCGAGTCTTAGATCGTCTGCGGAATACATATCACAATCCCTCAGACTCAAGTGTTGAATGCCGTGTCATCGCAGTCGATGTCCTGATCCTGATGGTGAAAACTGTGAAGCCTGCGTTACTCACTCAGCGCGCAAACAAGATCAAGTCGGAGCTGGATGCTGCAAAGGATGATGCTGCTTGGGAGGTTCGCAAGAAGGCTGGTGAATGTGCGATGGAGTTATTCAACTTGAATGATCGGATGAATTAAATGCCCAGTGCTTGTTGTTGGCCGTACTTACATCTTTCCTCTTTTTTCGCATATGTGGCTTCTTTTTGAGATTGCTTCTCTTGATTGTTTCTTTCTTCTATCGACGCTGTGTTGCATCTGATGGATATGTGGGGTGAGCTGGAATATGACGATGGCGCATAGCGAAGGAGTTAAGATGGACAGATAAAAGGCAACGCTGCTTGGACGTAGACGAAACAAAATCAAATGTGACTGAATTTCCGTTTCTACCTGTACTCTGGTCGATTTGTGAGCCGTGGATAAATATCCTGAAGTGACATAATCTTTGGGCGAGGTTTCCTTCCCATGCCCAGGACCCTCTCATTATTTCACTCTGTTATTGGTACAAGAAGAAACCCTCCAGCAAGGCGGTTGACATTAATTCTTCCCTCACAGAAAGCCAAATCGTCATATGCGAGATAACGTTGCCGACAGTCAAAACAATCCGTAGTGGATATTCATCAGAGAATCAAACAAGGAGAGTTGTACAATGTCTAAATACGATTGAGGACATAGAGCTTTTAATGCCTGAGCTTTGGGAGGGACAATGACTGTGCCGGATGTCCTGTAGCTGATCTGGATATTCTAATAATTTCAATGTCTAAAACGCACTTCGTTGTTCACGTACATCAATCTTATCGATAAAAATTGCAGTAGTGCATACCTGTAAATGGCAGAGAAGTATATGCCTAAGTTGGGTATTTGATCAAAACCTTCACATGGAAATGGCAGTCCAAACGCCTCCAGAAATGCTTTCCTTTTTCGACCCTTGATATTCCCTTCCAAATGCCGAAAGAGATAGAGGTCTTCTGCAGTTCATACACATCCACTCCATCCCTTACCCTACGCAGCCTTCTTGCTCCTTTTCTTAGAGGACTTCGGCGTCGTCGTCTCCTCTGCACCTACACTGACACTCGAACTCTCCGCCAACAAGCTCGCCCACTTATCATCCATACTCTTGTCTGCATCCTCCACACTCGCGACCTTCTTCTCCTTCTTTACCACCTTCCCTGGATCCATCTTGCCCACCACGTCTACCGCACTCGCAATCATTTGCTGAAATGGCAGAACCACAAATCCACCCTTCTTGTCAAACCATTGCGTGAATGGCTTCTTGATCCCCACTACCTTCCCCTCTTTGTCCCCCTTCTTCCAAACCGTAACTGTCAAATTGTAGATTGGGACATGCTTTTCTGTCTTAGATGCTATTTGGATCTTGTCACCAGCCGAACTCGTGCCAATGTAAATGGTGCCTTTTTCAACGCCCCAGATCCAGAATGTGAGGACGCCATTTAGGACTGTGTAGATGGCGACTGCGATGGCGGTGTAGTACTTTGTAGAGTCGAAGCCGAGTTTGTAGTCCCAGTAGAAGGTTGCGGCGCAGATGAAGAAGGCGGAATACCCCAGTGCGAGGCGTGTGTCGGTTAGGGTGTGTGATTGTTTGAAGGAGAGGGAGTTCAAGTAAGCGGGGATGGCATCGTCGGAGGTGTTCTTGAGGTCTGCGAGGGAACGTTAGCTGGAGCTTGGAGATAGAGGGGCTTTTTGGCATTCGAGGAGATGAGTACAGAAGCATTTGTAGAACTGATGGGGGCTTCACATACCTGCAAGTGAGTGCACTGATATTTTCTCCTGTGAAACTGCCATATTTGCGGTTGTCGTGGCAAGAAATATGGAAGTTGGAAGAGGAGGAGATGTCTCTGGAGTGAGTTTGGGCGAGGCGCGGTTGGAAGACGTGTCTTGAACTGAGTGAGATGGAGCTCTCGGAACGAGCCGAGTTAGCGGGCAAGCCATTTGAACATCAGCCAAACTTCACTCTCCCCTCCTCAACCAAGTCAACATTGCGACAACACTGATACCGCCGCAATCATGTCGCAAGTTCCTGTTCAGACGATCCATAGGGATCCACAGCTCTTGTAAGGACGACTACGTCTCTGCGTCGGCAATGGAATACTGATGGTGGTTTGTGTAGCTACTGGATTTTGATCCCTATTACAGTGGTCATGGTACGTTTCGCTATCCTCCAGCTCAAAGAGCACTCAATTAACACCTTATAGATCTTGACTGGAGTTCTCCGCCATTATGCAACGGTACTCATGCAAACTGCACCCAAGAAACAAGAACTCCCTGCCATCCGCGAGCAGCGCTCTCTCCTCCGTGGTATGAACCTCCGTGGAAACGCCAACGTCATCTCGCCTGCTTCCTTCCAAGCCCGCAAAGACTACCTGGTCACTGCATATGAGAATGGTGTGTTTTTGAAGGAGCCTGATAGGAAGGGCCAGGCGGCGCCGAATCCGATGACAGACCCAGCAGCTATGGAAGGTATGATGGGGATGATGAAGGGAAACATGGCAATGATTGTGCCACAGACACTGATTATGGGGTGGATTAATGCATTTTTCAGTGGTTTTGTTATCAGTATGTCTTCCCGCTGGAGTGTTGGATTGGGTGGTGCTGACCAAATTGGACAGTCAAGCTTCCATTCCCTTTGACGATCAAGTTTAAGAGTATGTTGCAAGCCGGTGTTATGACCAGAGATATGGATCCGCAGTGGATGTCTTCTATCTCGTGGTATGTGCTGTGTATCTTTGGATTACAGTCAGTGTTCAACTACTTGCTTGGCAGCGATAATGGTAAGTACCTCGGCCCAGATTAAGGAGTGGCAAGCTGATTGAATATAGCTGCAAGCCAGATGGCCCAGCAGATGGGACAAATGGGACCAGGTGCTGGAGCACAGATGTTTGGTCCTGGTGTTGATCCGGACAAGCAATTTCAGGGTGAGGCGGAGAACCTGGCTGTTTTGGCTCATGAGTATACGCTTGCTGGTGTTGAAGATAGACTTTTGAAGTCGGTGAAGGTGTGATTGCAAGTTTAGACTGCTTTCTTACTCTGGTCGGTAGTGGAGCGAAGCACAGGGTCCTCTCGAAAGTTTGCTAAGCAAACTGACGATACCGGTCTGTATATAATAAAATTTAGCTGGCATAGCGCAAATATCAATCAAGATTTCGGAGAAGCCGGCATCATTTTGGATAGTCTGTTGACTGGGAGTCAAGTTGTCATTGAGATGGTTTGCTGAAAGTCATTTGGGAAGGGCAGGAACGACCGTCGCAGTTGCTGGATCTGGATATAGCGACACCCACGACTGATCCTTTTTTATTTCGAGCTTGAGGGCACCCTCTACTCTCCGGGATGATCTGCTCCAAATTTGCAACATCATCCTTCTGATCTCAAGTCATGTCTCTCGCTCAAATCAGACGCAACATATTCAACCGCGATGACGTTCCCTCTGAGGAGGAGCTCAACGGCGGCTGGGAAGCTCCAGCTTCAGCTCCAGAAATCGGTCCTTCCATCAGTCCATGCCCGAAGAGCCTGATGCCCTCGCACGACAATACTGTGCCTCAGCCTTCAACGCCGACGATAGCAGGTTCTAAGGGAGCTTCTAATGAGCTGAGCGTACCTAAGCACTATAAAAAGCATCGACTCTATAGGTATGTGGCGTTCTGGACTTTCGCCATGATTTCTCAGTTCTAATCTGTAAAAGTTCGCTTGGAGATCTCATTAGTCTACGAGTCGGACCAGATTCCGTGCCTCTCAGTATTCATCGAGATGTCCTCCTCGCCGCTAGCCCTGGTCTCGCAGAAATGTGCAACCTCTTTGTTTCCCCCAATGATCGCACCATCTTCTTGCTCAACCAATGTCCCGAAACCATACGAGCACTTTGCTACTGGATGTACCACGACGAGATCTGTATCTCCCACACCATTGAACAACGCCCCATTAACTGTCTGGACCCTCTTCAGACAGCACCAGGTCTCTTCGTCAAGTTGTACCTCGCCGGTGACAAATTTTTCATGCCGGGGCTCAGGAATGATGCAATTGATGCTCTGCTGTCTCGTTCGCGAACGTTGGATTTGGTGAAGCTTTCACGATACATCTATGGCCAAACCCAACCAGGATCGAATCTCAGGAAGTTGGTGGTGAAGGCTGTGAGCTCGAAATTCGATGCGGACGACTTGTATGAGCATCGATGCTGGATTCGTGAGGATTTCCTGCTTGACCTTGCAAAAGCCGCGTTTCTGGATCGTGATCAGGGATTCAACAGGTTTAGGGACAGGAAGCCTCCGCAAGAGGGCTTTTGTGCGAATTTTCATAAACATGAGAAGGGAATGCCAAGATGTGAAATGATGAAGGGATATGTTGTGGCTGAAGATGAACGCCCTGAGTGATGGTGGTGCTTCACAGGTGTAGGAATATTGGAACGGAAAAATCTGCTGCTACTGCTTGCTTACTTATCTTTGGGACTCGTGAACTGGGCAAAGGCTCACAACTGAGAGCATGTGGAGGTGCTATACTTCATTAACGAAGATCATGTATGTATTATATATCATGGTTGCGTGGCTTCCCTTCATTGACAGTATAATCATTAGGGGAAACATTGCAATCCTCTAGGTCGCAAAATCCAAGATTCTGCTGTTCTTCTCTGCTGGGGCATTTGCAAAGGTGCCTGACCCTTCAAGGGGCGCCTTCTCGTCTCAGCATGCCCCTTGACGACCCTTCCTGTTTGGGAACAGTAAACGAGGCAACCGTCCAGTTCTTCAACCTCTCGTCCTCAACTTCCGTCTCCACTCACTCCTTTCAATATCAAAGCTCGTTCTACTCACCAACGCTGACGCTACCAGCGAAGCCATCGCTTCACTTATCTTTGAAGCTCGTGCTAGAGTACGAAACTACTGCTTACTTGCCCGAGAAGGATCATTACTGCATCCATTGTCCAGCACTACGTTGGAGAATTTCCTCTTCGCTACTCGGACGCCCTTCTCAAACCTACGCAAGTCAATCTGTGACCACCGGCCAGAATTCCAAGTTCTCGCGATGAAGCTCACCAACACATCTTCTATCGGTAAGGATCTTTATTTCTAGATTACAGGCCAGAAACTGACAAAGGGCTAGCAGGAAACAAATTTGGAGCAGCAGCGTCCAAAATAATTACCCTCCAGCCACCAGTAATGCAAGCGACTACCACGATGGAGGATAAGCCTGCCGAGAAATGAAAGTTAATCACAGCAGGGAATGAACAATCAATCAAGAAAACCAAGCTTTTTGAGTATGTGCATTGGGCCTTGGCTGTTTTCTGTACTGACACGAGCATTGTGGGAGTTTGGACCAACCTGTCACCCTTATCGTTGGAGATGAACCAAAGAGCAGTTGTTTCACGGTCCATAAAAACATCCTCTGCGAAAACAGTGCTTTCTTCAATGCTGCCACGCTACCTCCCCTGAATCTGCAATGGGATCTTATTGGGGCCTATTTGCAAAGCTGTATGTCATTGGGGACAAATACGGCATACCAAGGCTTCAGAACTATTGCATTGAAGCTATGCTCCAGTCGCGTAAAGCTGGCATGAACATTATCTGCCCAGCAATCAATCCATAAGTCTATGAGAGAACGTCAAGTAAAAACGATCCCTTACGCCAACTGCTAGTCATGGTTTTAAACCTGAGTTTGCCTCATGGTCTCTTGCTTACTTTATCGAATCAACGAAACGATGTTTGAAGTTCTTTCTTGACCTGACCGCCGCATTCCTCGATGGTAAGCCCCACACGGCATACCTGGATTTCCACGTCAAGCTAGAACGACCAGATATCGACTTCTGCAAGAAATTTCACAAGCACGATGAAGGGGTACTTCCTTGTAACCATTTCCACAGGTACTACATTGTGGGTGAAGTGGAAACGGCGAAAGATGCAGACGTGCCAGAAACCAGGAAGGAAGGAAAGACGTTGGAATTTTTGGAGCCAGTAATAATCGACTGAAGAGGATGAAGATGTTGTGGTACATTGCGGCTCATACCTACTGCTCCTTACCAGTCTTATTGGATTTGCTAACATTATCTAAGAACATAATCCTTGGTGATATTTGGGGAGATTGGAAGATATCTGGACAATTGGCTCATGAAATCAAGATGTCGTTGACTACACAGAAAAGTTTATTATGACAAATCATGGCTGGAGAAGACAACTACCTAAAGTACAGTCGATAGCTGCTCTGCATCATTTGCTTATGGTCCACGAACAAGCTCGCTCCAATTGAATATTCCCAAATCCTGAAATGGTGTTCTCTGATAATACTGATAAAAAAACGATCAGCAAAAATCCATCGATGTGCCCACCTCCTAATTTCACGACTTTGTAAGTCCTAGCAATCCGCTTTTACTTTTCATGAATTCGCTTCGGTAAACACTCGTCGGACATTGCTGCCGCTGACTTTGAGACGTGCTGCGCTATCGAGCGGCTGAATCCATCCAAGAAGGAGCGATGCGGCGGATACTACCTTCTCACAATATCCCACTGAACGCTTATTAGAGGGAAAAGGTGTCTAGAGCTGAGTCAAGTCCGAACGCAGGTTTGGAGATATCTTTGAAAACATCTTATATCGGTGTCGTCACTCTCTACTCCAAGTCAAATCACTCGAGAGAAGCCTTCAACACCATGGTCTCCGTCGATGACATGCGAGTCTTCAAGAGGGCACGCCTTCTCCAGTAAGTCTCCAGATATAAACTCTGAAGAGCCATTTTTATATGCCTCTGGATTTTGAATTTTAGACAGTGATCTCGATGAAGTTATTCGTCTCGAAGTAGGTGGATGCGAGAATCTGACGAAGTTCACTGTTCATAAGACCGTGCTTTGTCCTTCAAGTCCTTTCTTCGAATCCGCCTACAAACCAGAATGGATGACAGCAGAGGAGCGCGTCATCAGACTCCCAAACGATGACCCCATCGCTGTGCGAGCAATGGTCTATTGGATGTATCACAACATCATCTGCATATCCGGTGAGATGGACGAGCTTGAAATTGGGAATACGGAGGAGGACGCCATGAAGAGCGCATATGGCTTGCTCGCAAAGCTGTATATCCTTGGGGAAAAGTTTCAAATGCCCAGACTGAGAAACGATGCAATCGATGCGATTCTCTACCGCTACGAGAGCACAGGCAGTTTCGACATTGGTATTAACTCTTACGTCTATGCTAACACCTCCGGCGATTCTCCTCTTCGCAAACTTCTCGTCCACATTGCACTCGATAACTACAACAAGCCCCAAATTGGCTCCTTCAAGGAGATGCTGTGCGGAGAGCTTATCTTCGACTTGGCTAAGGTCCCTTTCAGCGAAGAGATGGAAGTTGAGAAAGCTCGTACCGGCTATGGGTACCCCATAGATGATTTCTGCAACAAATTCCACGTACATCCTATCAACCGCGTTAAGAAATGCGAGAACCTGACGAATTACGTACTCGACTCATGAAGTGGAAGGCTGGTTATGATCAATCCCACTCAAGAGATCTGCGACATCTGAAGATCGCAGTCACCCCGTAAGTTGAGCCCTCATCTAATTCGCAACGTAGGACACCAATTTGCATCAAGTGGCTAATTTGTTTTCACTAGATACGTTATTACCGGTCTGCAATGCGAATTATTGATGATTAGAGTCGTGCTCTCAGTAATATTGCTTGGCAGTCCTGCCACCAACACTTTCAGACACAACTCAAAGTGGTATTCAAGTTGAGGTTGGGGGCGAAGCTTGTCATCCTAGGGGTCTTGACTTGCTCTTCTGAGATTGAATGCTTTTCATTTCCCTTGCTGCCTGTACAATAGCAACATAATCCGTCGTACGCAGACTAACTCCGGAGAACTCCAAACACCTAGTCCATGCAGAATGTCTCTCATCCAATTTCAGCCTCTCTTTGACTTCTTCACAGGCTCAGGCTGGGGCTCGTCCTCACTAATCTGATCCTCCATTTCCTCATCCTCAGAATCGGCAACATCTCGGCTTCTCTTTAAACCCTTCATCTTTCTTGTCTGCAACTCCTTCAAGTCCTGCTTGCCCAGATGTATCCTACCCATCTTATCACCCACAATATCCGTAGATATATTCTTCTTCGGTCTCTCTTGGCTAGTTCTAGCTTTCTTCATCGCCTCCTTGAGCACGCTCTCATCAGCCTCCTGTACTCTGCCTACTCTGAAATCCATTCTAGGTCCCATCTCCTCAACCTCAACTCTGGGCAGCTTCTGTCCACTTCTCTTCGTCCTGACCAAGTAGACCCTCAAATGAACCTTTGGCTTAACCTCTTCCCCGTCCACCGTATCCCTCGCACTAATGCTCACCATGTACTGCAAGCCCTCAACATCCACCTTATCCGCGGGCTCACCCTTGAAGAAATCCGTAAAGAAAGACTTGACCAAGGTATATTCATTCGTAACGGGACTTTCAAATGGCGTTCCAGAGAACAACAACATAGGCTTCAATCCCACCGCACACTTTTTATTCTTGAATTGCGCCAGTGTTCGGAACGACTCAGCCTCTAAATACAACTCCAGCATATCCAAGACCTTGTATCCAAATGTCCTCACGAATGTAATCGCATGTGGACGCTTCTTGCTGCTCGATCCGAAGACTAATAATGAGGCATCGTTCTTCTCGGAGAAGAATTCTAGCGAGGCGGCATCGTCGAATGGGTGGATTGCATTTTTCTTGGTAAACTTCTTGGCGAGTGGGATGCGTAGTTGGTATAGATCTGTGAGGGCATCTTGGGTTACTTGCGAGCAGGTTGTGCCGCGGAGGAAGAGGGCGGTTTTGGGGTTCTCGATTGCTTTTGGGGCTTTTTTGTCGAGGGCTCGTTTGGAGCGAGCATTGCGGGGTTTGCTGGTTTGTGTTAGCTAATAGTGTTGCAATTTCGGGGGTGAAAACTATACATTTGCCGCAACATCTTGAGTTGAGTTGCTGGATCTGTTGGTGGGTTGGAAATAGGTCGGAGATGCTGCCGTCGCAAGCTGGACGAAGCTCTTGATCTCAAAATCTTCGCTATCAGAAAATTAATGTGGGGCGATAATAAAGTGAGCCAGGCACTTACTGATGGGTGCCTGACAGAATCATGATTCAGTTTAGCGTCCTTCTTCCTCTTTTCACATGGGAAATGCACCATGACATCCCTGTTACGGGGATCTGTGGGGTACTGGCGGCGGCATCTCCAAGTTCTTGAATGCCTGGTGCCGATTGAGTCCCATTCCGCCGGCAAACCAAAACACTTGCACATGAAAGAATAACAACACCACAACCGTCGCAATTACACCGAGAGAAGAAGTATACGAAGTAGAAGATTCAGATGCGCTGTCTGCGGTAGCGACAACCTTTTACCCTGCCGCATCGAGCGTGCGACGAGGACGAAGGAGAAGTTGGAGAGTTGCCGAGGCTTGCTGTTGCTTGAGCCGGGAAGGACAGAAATATGGCGACTGTTGATGCGGTCAAGGTATATCTTCATCTGCACCTTCTGCGAGCTATTGAGAAGGGTTTAGGGCAATGGCTGACGCAGAATTTATAGAAAGCGCTCGAGAGCGTAATCCTCAATCCTAAATATGCGGATATTCTCGCCGTCGTGAAAGCCGCTCGAAATGGTGCTGTATATGGTGCCAAAGTCAGGTTTCCACATGCGCTAGTGTACGTCTTCCTCTTGTTCTTTCTCGAAGGCAGTTTGGTGCCTGCGATGTTTCCCCCGATCAAATGGCTAACGTCTGTCTACTCGCAGTATGATATTCCTGTTCCGATCAGGAACCGTCCGCGAAAAACTGTCCCTCATATTCCGCGCAACGAAAACACACGCTCAGAATCTAGCGAAATATGCTACCATCTATAAGTTAACGATGCTGGCGCTCAAACATATGGGAAGTGAACCAGGGAAGGAAGGGTTCTATGATACCTTTTTCGCGGGTTTGCTTGGTGGTTATTTAGTATTTGGAAGGAGGAGTAAGAGGGGTCACATCAGTAGTGTCAGTAAACAGATTGTGATTTTTGGTAAGCCATCTTCCTTTCCAAACTGCTACTTGGTTGCTCGTTCCTGGCTTGTCTCCGCGCGAATATTACTAACTGAATTACGTCCCTTAGTATTCGCAAGAGTCTGTCTCTCCCTCGCCGAACTCTCCATCAAGCCTGCTGTGGGCATTATCAAAGACCCTGCCCTCTCCAAACGAATAGGACACGATGCGTGGCCTGTCTTTGCAGCTCTGAGCTGGGGAAGCGTCATGTGGCTGTTCAGATGGTATCCGGATACTGTGCAGAGCGGTCTGAGGAGTAGTATGGATTACATATATGTCCAAAGCGATCACTGGGATAGCTTGAGGAATTTTTTGGTGTACAATAAGTAGAGAGTGGTGGCATTGGATGAATGCTTATGCAGAGTGGAGAGGCCATTGAATGGCTGCTGGTAGGGATTCATAGGTCCATGGTTGGATGGCCCGATGATGCAATAGATCTCCTTGAAGCGAGGGGGACACGCGGTCTAGATTCCATGAAGAAAAGGCAGATTAAGACATTTGCATGCATACATATCTGGTACTGGAGAAGGAGGCATTGCATTGTTTGGTTAGACTAGACGGGAATTTTCATGACATGTTATTTATATATGAACAACTTGCTAACGCCTATGTTCACGTTCCTAGAATGGACGTGACTTAAACCAAGGAGAATTTAGCTTAGCCAATAAGGCAATCGTGTAAGGTAGTAACATAACTACTTTGGTCACGGTAGGGTGCACGACCCGGTAATCTACCCCTCAAGGTACATATTCAATCCTTTGGACCCACAAGGTCCCTACTATCAACACGACTCCCCATGCCAATTCAATTTCTAACTAATAAGTACTGCTATTCTCTCCAGTGACTCAAATACGGAATCGCGGAACCAAAACTTCATTCCCATGTTGCGAAATCCCCAGTCTTGGCAAGTGCCTCAAACTTGCTCAAAGGCCAGACAACTATCTCACATCTCGCTCAGATATTCTCAAATCTTCTCTCGAATACTCGTACACACTCACATATATCTTATCGTCAATGAAGCGATCTTAAAGCTTCAACTTGGGCAAGCCGTCCAAGGTACTCGGGTTTTACAAGAGTCAATTCCGCAATCTCGCGTCGCCTAGCATTACCGACGGTTCGAGTCAACAAACATGTCTGTCGTCAACCATGGCCAGAAAGTCGCCCTACAAATGGACGCATTAACATCATTGGAACTCAAAAGCTTCAATACCCAAACATCAATCGACATCTCAGCACTCTTACCATCCGAAACAAACACGCCACCACCAGTAGTCGCACCTTTTCCCCTCCTCTCCCTACCTCTCGAACTCCTCCACCAAATCGTCTCCAACTACTACGCCCTCCTCCCACACCTCACAATAACTCAGTGTAACCATCATCTCCCGCACCACGCCCTCACACCCCTAGCCCTCTCAAACCCTCTCTTACTAGCTATCCTCCCACCCTCCTTCTACTACGCACACGCTACTTTCGTCTTCTCGTCTCCATCTCTTTTACAGCCCTTCGGCAACCATTTCAACCGCTCAAATCAAGTCCGGAAAATCAAGATATGGTACGGAACTCTTGGACCTTTGGGACCTGGCACTGCTGCACGAGAACAGAGTGAGAATGATCATGGAAAAGGAAATGGGAGGCAAGACTGGGTATTTTCCTTTCTTGAAGCGTTCAAAGGCTTAGAGGAAGTGACGTTCGTGATAGAGTTGGGGATAAGTAAAAGCTTTTGTGAAAGAAGTCAGCATATGAGGGTTATGGAGGGGTGGTGGGGGTGTGTGAGGGATGCGGTTAGGGAGGGGATTGGTGCCCGGCCGGTTGGGCGAGGGAGGAAGAGGATAGGGAATGAGAATGGACTGACTGTGAAGGTTGAGTGTGAAGGGGTTAAGGGGTGCTGGGCAGAATTGATTCGTGGGTAGGATGACTGAGTTGGAGGGAAGAGGTAGTTTTGGACATCTGGTGCTGTGTGGTGATCGCTGAGGAACTATCGAGGTACGTGACAATATCGATAGGAGGAGTCTTTGAGACTCTAGATACAAGTAACCATGGGAAGGTTTCGGACAGCTTACCCGTTTTTCTCGACGAATGTTGGAGGGACTTTGAGGAAGAAGCTGGATTAACACGCCCACCAGTATCAAATCGTCAAAATGGAGTATCGGAATGGGGAGGAAGATAACTGGAAAGAAAAGAAGAACGGCTTTGACAAAGTGGGAACGAGAATAGTGAGATTCTACAAAATAGTCCAACCAACCGAGGGTCGTAAGACAAAGTTCAAGATGCGGACATGATAGAATTTCCTCTTGATACAGCTTCACATTTCGCGAAGTTGCTCACAATTTCGTCGACGTTTCTATTTTGGAGTGAGTTGAGATGTGGTGATAGGTAAGGATGAGATGTGACGCTTTCAATTGAGGGAGGTGAAGGTAGGTTGCTAGATTTTCCTTGAAATGATAGCATGATTGAATTGCTCCGGCGTCGCCAGTGGTCGGTTTAGCGACGTTTTTTTATTATCAGGCTAGAGCGTAGAGCTAGAGCAGACGCTGAAGCACGGGATGTGGACAAGCCACGAATGGATATTTCCAAAAACTGGTCAACATGGCTTTCAATTGTGTTTTTTCCCCTTGAATGTTATGAGATTATGTCGGCATATGAAGTACTATTAAGATTGTCAGCCATTCCTTTTCAGCCGACGAGCAGATCTTCCACTACCCAAGGTAGGTACTTCGTAGGTATACCCCCCAGTCAGGCCCCACTGAAATGAAGACCGGCCGAGTGCCGGGTCCGTAAACAGTCCGGAGCTTCCGCGTTGTGAAACCTTTCGACATCGTCAAAGTGGAATCGGAAGGACTGCCAATCCGTGTGAGAGGTATGTTCTGAAAAGGTCTCGTGGAATTTCTCACCTAGAGTCGAGAATTCTGCAGTTGATTCTTCGCCAACAAGACACTTGCGAATTTCCAAAGATAAAGGTGGATCTTCGCCATTTTGTTAGGCTTCGAAGTTCTATTGCAATTCAACATCCGGAGCGTATATAAGGTCACCGAACAAACAGCGGCCGTTATCAGCTATGTCGGAACAGTATACTACAGCCGGTATTCGGGCCGGTGCCGTTCCATCGACCGGAGCTCACGTCGAGAATGTCTCCCCTCCACGCAATCATCATGGTGTGCGGGCTTGCGTAGCCTGTAGACAGATGAAGGTTAGTGTCCCTTCGAAGCCCATGTAATGATTTCTAATCCAAGAAGAGTCCGGAACTTGAAGAATCCTGCAGTGTGGTGTATTTTGGCGTTGCTTAGAGACACTGGCTGACCTTCGCTTCACTAGATGAAATGTGAGGGGTCGGAAAATCCTCCATGTATCAGATGTCAAAAAGTCGGTCGAGAATGTGTTCCCCAGACTACATATCGTCAAAAATCCATTGTAGAGACGCGAATCTCCGATGTACGTGTGAATCAAGTAAGAAACTCCCTCAATCAAGCATGTCCTCTTCTGGTGGGGAGCTTGCCCCCCTCCATGTGTCGAGAGCTCCATGATAGACATTCACAAGGGAAACAACGCTTACTCTCTCACCAGCATGCGTCAAGGATCTCTTCGATTGCATCAATACCTCGACCGCCAACGAATAGCTTCAGATTTCTTCCAGATCCAAAGCCGAGATCTGTAGATCGTGAGCCGGCCAACGACTCCGTGATACCATGCATATACTCGACGCCACCAGTGGATGCTGTTCTTGAGTCTCGCTTCAAGCCATCTTCGTCGACATCATCACCGAGACCCATGGAGTCAACCTTCCTTCGGAAACGCAAACGGCAGTCGACCTACAGCCCAAGCAATGAAGCACTCACTCCAACCACGTCTAGCCTGGAAGTTGACCGTACTCTTCTTTCCAGGGCAGAGATGAAAGATATGATACAGCTGTAAGATACACGCCGAATACTAGACAGAAGTCAAGCTGATAGGCTCCAGATTCACCCAACGCCATCTTCCGTTCATGTGTGTCTTCCGACCCCAGGACTTCGAGGATACCGACTACTTGATCGACAATGACCTGCAAGTCGTCTATTGCATATGTTTCGTTACCGCGAGATATCTCCCTGGCGGCAAGGAGATGAGGGAGAGGCTACTACCTGAGGTAATCAAAGTCCCGAGAGGTGTACTTTCGATGCAATCAGGAGCTCCTCATGCGGACGAACTCTCGGCTCTGAAAAGCTTGTTCATCCTCTTTCTCTACGCTGATTTAACACCCCCGTCACGCTCCTCCAACCCGTCAGCAACTTCGGAAGTCCAATTCTGGTACCTCAAGTCTGTGATCGAAGTTTATGGAACTCGCTTAGGACTCCATCGCTCATTGCAAGATTTGCGGGCGGAGATGAGGTCGAATCCTGATGGAATCACGGAGACCAGAGCATATCAGAAATACATATACTGGTTATTTATGTTTGCTACCTCACATTAGTATGGGATTCGTGAATGATTTTGTTTACTTTGCTGACATATGCGAAGCACTTCGATTGTTAGTGGTACGCCTCCAACAATTCATATCGACTCTTCTATACGTGCAGCACCATTAGTACTCCAAGAAATCGGTGGGCAGATGTTGTCATCGTGTAATTGCAATCTATTCGGTCAGATCGACCTGAACCTAATCTGGGAGAAGGTTAGTTCATAGCCACTTTTCTGCTTCGGAGCCGCAATTTGACGCTCTTTTGTAGGCGAGTGCACAGCATCCACGTTTAGGAGAGTGGTGGTCTCTCCCTGATGTATCCGAGGCAGTGGACGAGAACTCCGTTGAAGCAGTTCTGAGGGACACTGACCGGGAGATCGATGCATGGTATGAGAAATGGTCGGGTTACCTCCAGGCCTCTGAGCAAGGAACATTTCTTGATTTTACTGCACGTTTCACTCGATTCTGCATTACAAGTTATGCCATAAAGTTCCTTAGGAATTCCCCTCAGAGTCTCACGGCTCTGCAAAAGGACCAGATCCGGAGGTGTGTAGCCTGTGCGAATCATGTTCTCGAATGTAGGTGTCCGATTTTCCCGTAAAATTCCTGTCTGAATGCTCCGTTCTACTGGCCCTCCCGAGCTTTTTGGGGATGTGACTTCTTTTTTACTTGTCTTAAGAAGAACCAATTGCTAATCTCGTTGACTAGGGCCTCTTGGTCGCAGTCCGATCCAGAAAGATAGGCTGCGCTACGTTGACGACACAGCATGTGTCATGGATTCTTTCTGCTGTCTCTTCGTCATCTCCGTCTGTCAGACCTACGCTTCCATTATCCCGAATATTTTCGACGTACTGGACAACGTCATCGAGACAGCGCAACTCATGGTTGATCTCCAAGTTGGCTTCGACGACAGCCACATGGTACATGTTCAAGGGTCCTTTATATTAAAGCGGGCAGAGTCGATGCGGACCGCGTTAGAGACGTCCATGACCTTGGACAAACAGCAGGACCAAGCCATTATCTCTCCCCCGGCATCAACTGGCTCGACTATACCCGAACCTCCTATCATGTTTGAGGGTTTGGACATGATTCTTAATGAAGAGGGCTTCTATGCTATGGAACCTCTCTGGGATTTTTCGTTGCTGTTCCCAAGTGTATGATCGTGTGGCATCTGGCGGATGGGGTTTCACCCCAAAAATTTATACTGAAGAGGAGTGCCAGTTGGTGACCAGCACGATTCACATAATATGTACAACATGGAGGGAATTTAAAATGAGAAGTTATACAGATCCCTTATCCAGGTGCTGCTTGTCCCGGAGCCATTATTCTGCATGCGGGCCATCATCATAGCAGCTTCTTGCGCATAGTTACATTTCATCCTCAGGCTCTCCCCATACTTGTACATCAAACAAGGAAACGGCAAGCAAACTGCAATCAAAAAAGCTGGTATTGAAGAAGCCCAATGTATACCAAGATTGGCATACATCCAAGAGGTGAACATAGGAAATGCGGCCCCGAAGATCGAACTCAACATTACGGTAGCTGCGAGGACTGATGCGGCGCAGATGGTATATGCCTTGGACGCTGGCATTCTGCCTTTGGGGCATTGAATTCTGTAGCTGCATATCGCTGGGACAATCTTGATCGCCACCGCGCTTCGATTATGTTTGTCGACCCCGGTGCTAGAGCGGAGGTGGGACCATGTCTACTTTACGTGCTGCGGAACAACTAAATCCATTCGTCAAGCAGTGCGTGGAACACTTCCATGTGCTGCTGAGCAAAATTCTGGAGACACACCAGTCACGCTCAGATATTGCACTCAACAGCACTTATTCCAGGATGTCTTTGGAGACATTGGGTTCGACCAGGATAGCTACTGTTTTGGAAACGACGATATATCCTAGCTGGGATCCTTGGAAATATCTTCACGACCCTTGTGGAGGCACACTCGAAACATGGACTTCTTTTCCACCATTTATTCTAAGACTATCGCAGACTAGTCAAGTCAAGTGAGACGAATACATGAATTTCTGAACATTTCAACCTCTAGCAGACAATCCTGGAAACAGAAGGCCCACGATCAAGAGATTGGCCTACAAATACACAGATATCGGATCCGATCAATCAATTGAACCTCGAAGCGTCACAAAGTTCACCCCTGTTCACTCCATCGAAATCCCAGGAACGAAACTCCAAACTCCAAAGTGCTAAATCGCTAGAAGCGCTCACTTCAAAGACATCATCAAGAAGCACGAATCAATCAACGATATCTCATATCCGTCCCAACGTCCTCTCGCCTCCAAAATTGCTTGTCCGATATGGGCCATAGTTGATGGCACCAAATGCTTCCCTTCCATTCGTCTTGATACCCTTCTTCTCATTTTGCTGACGGTCGTACTCGGCGGTTGGTGGTTCGCCGATCGAGGAGAGGAACTTCTTCGTCTTCTTCCATGCTTTGGAATTCTTCGACTCTCTTGATGATGATGAAGGAGATTCGGTCTCTAGGAGAGGCTTGTATGACTTGAAGGAGGAGGTTGTCGATTGGATTGAGGCTGCGTAGTTGTGCTTGTCGGAGGAGGAGGAGGAATAGTTTCCTTGTGAGCTTTGGCTGTTGGATTGATCGGACATCTTAACTGTGTTGGTAGAGGATATGTTGTGAAGTAGTTTTATGTGGTGGTCTTTGATGAGAATGTGTAAAACTGAGCAGAAGACTTGAGGATTGGTAGATGATGATGGTGAATGCTTTGTGGAGAGAATAATTCAGAAGGAACATGGAAGATTTATATAGTTCTCTTCCTTTCCTGTAGACTAGGAAATCAAAACAAATAACGCAAGCCTCTAACGAATTTTGCTGCCTTGAAATTTTTAGCCAGTAGGCAATGCAAGCCACGCATCCCTAAAGAAGATCGGACCATGGATTAACCAAACCAACATATCATACTCCACCATATGGGGAGTTCTAATTCCCCATGCTCGACCGCACCAGCATCACATAGAACTCTCCGATTCGTCGCACCCTTGCACAGTCACAGGATGACGATTTCGGCACCCCACTTTTCAGGCTTCTAAATTACGAACTTCGCCAAACCACAATAATACAGTACCAAAGCAAAAGGACCAGCTAAGAACTCCGAAAACCTTGGCTGCCTGACATGAAAATGTGCCTTAGTTATTACTCACATGGCCGATTGACTCAACTCGGGTCGTGCGCCGTTTCGACTATTCTGAAGCCACTCCCGAGTAGTTAGTTATTAATGGTGAGTCGGGTCACGCTACCGTACATGACACTGCCTGGGTTTTTTCTGCTGCTCAAGAAGCTTGTTTTCTGTTGGTGACTGATAGAATTCTGATTGGGGAACACAACGACAGGAAACACAACTGAGGCATTAAGACGAAACCAACAATGGGCATGCAAAGATGGCTTAGTAAGCGTTATTTCCTGTCTCGTCTTCTTTCGCAGCTTATCTGAACATCTAAATCTCCCCAACAAAACCTGTGACTCCTGGTCAGAAAAAGTTCCCAGAAAAGTTGCCGCGAACAACTAAGCCGTGAAAATTGAGTCACAGTCTGGTTAAGCCCAAATTCTTGCGGAACTCGGCACTAGTTCATAAGTTTGGTGTGGTGTAGGGTATGTCTCCTTTAGGCCTCGGTCAAGAAAGGGGCTGCTTACGAAATTAAGCGAAATGTTAATTCGGCAGCCTAGTTGAGGTACGCCGGGTGGACACGCAAAATCTGACGTCCACCGTGCAGGGACATCGTGGATCATGCAAGTTTGCGCAAATCGCAGTTGTCGCAGGTGCCTAAAAGATGAGGTATTTGATAGTCGTGTTCTACACCAATTAGAAGGAGTCCTTGTTTTCAAGACCCAAGTACCGTAAGCGAACTCAGTGGTGGAGGAATTTGATGACCGTCTTACGCTTTAGTATGCTCTGACAAAATGAGCCATTGGTCGCCCAGTTGGGAGGGCGTATCAGACTACTTGACTCGACAAGCGAGATGGAACATGGCATGCAATTGTGAGGTCGCTGTGCCTTCAAGTTTCTCCTGAGCGTCAATTCTGCCACACGGGCGCTTCCAGAGCAATCCAGCAGACTCGCACATCTCACGCAATTGTACGAACATATCATAACAGACAACAACAGACAATACGTGCTGATGACAGATCTTTGGGCTACTTTGAAACAAATAGCCATTTATCGTTGTTAAATGAACAACCAGACTAGTACCATGCACATAATGCTTCCGAAGATGGTGGCTGGCTTGCCATCCCCTCCCGCAATCGAAGGCTGAGATACCTTGAGGGTTGAAAATTTCTGGGACTTGTAATTATAAAATCTTATCATCCAAAACATAGTTTAGAGAGTCAATTCTCGAAAGGCTAATGGTCTGTGTGTATGCGCGACGTTGCAAATTTTGAGTGGTCATCTCGTTGTTGACATGTGTGCCAGCTATTAAGCGAGGTTCCGCCTTGCATGCTTAAGGTCAAGAAGAGAAAAAGATTGACTGTGGAATATGATGTGATTAAATCAATCAAGGACATCTCTAAATAATCGCTTTGTGAGAGCTTCCCAAATCCTACGCCGGATGTACATACGCCAACCCCGGATCGTTATTCACAATCTCACAATCATCTCTCACCCTTTTACACTCCTCTAAACTCCCATTAAAGCAATATCCACCCTCCAAATTCAGATTCACACACTGACTATATCCCCCCCTATATGCATCAGGACACGTCTCCTGGTACAACTCACATCGTCTAATACTCTGCTGGAGACAGCGCGACGGACATCCAGAATCGAACTCCGGCCTGCCATCCTCGTAACAGTAGCTGCAGTCCCAGTCCACAGCCGAACAGTCCCTCGAACAACCTGGTTCAAGTCGCGCTGGCACAGCTGCCCTACATTCTGCGTAGCCTGGAGCAGAGAGATACGTGAACGGTGTTGGGTTGTCGCGGAGATACGCACAAAGTGTTGTGGTGGCGGTGGGAGATTTACTTGTTGATGTGCTCGTTTTGGTCGTAGAGGTCTTGGTGCTACTGGCCGAGGTGCTTGTTGAGGATTCTGGTTTGTCGCAGGTACAGCGGCGGAAGTTTGCGGTCTGGAATGCTGCGAGACCGACCGGCCCGGCGACGATGCGGTAGAATGCTGCGCCGAGGCGGGTGCAGACTTGTTCGAGCTCGGGATCGTCGCCTAGTTTGCACTTTGGGAGCATGCAGTTGAGGAATCGATTGTTGCAGTCGAAAAAGTTGATACTGCAGTCATCTAATCAAGTGTTAGCTGGGAACATGAGTGATAATCGTACTGTTGAGGACGAGAGAGCGGGTTGTGTTTACCGAAGCAGGCATCATGGCCATCACAGCAAGGAGAGAAGTCAAAGAAGTCGAAAGCGTAGGGGACCGTGACACCGAACGACCCACAAGCATTTACAGTTGCTGGAGGTGCTCCTGGTTTCAGGAAAGCTGGGCCACCGAGAAGACAGCGGGGACTTGCTGGGATGGGAGGATTGACGCTACGAAGGAGTCGGAGGAGGGTGATGTCGAGGAGGAAGAGAGGAACTTCAATGAAAAGAATGCCGTCTCTGATTTCAATTGCTTTGCTAGGCGATGTAGAGCTACGACGTGTGATAATTGAGGTGGTATTCGAAGAGAGCGCACCGTTACAGTCAATTGACCATATTCTTTGAACAAATTAGCATGTGCCAGTACGAAAGGAAAGACGCTTACGATGTCGCAATCTGCCCTTCAAGGCCTGGATATGTGGTTGGCGATGCACTGTTTGAACTTTTCCGTCTTAGCAGTTTGCAGATCGTCTTGTGAGGCTCGGATCTACCTTGAGTCAACTAGAATATAAGTACTCGCATCCGAAACACCCAGATATCTCGGCGAGGCTTCATCAGTCACCAAATCGAATAAGCTTATATTTATCAGCCTCAACCCAGTCAATTAGCAGCAGAATATAGAAAACATACCCAGACGCAGAAATCTGCACCCGAAATGTCAAGCCGTTATCCTCATTTTGATAGCCGAGGACAGAGCCATTGTTGCCAAGAGCACCAAGTACATTGCCGTTCGTGCCATCGACGATGTATCTATGAAGTTTGGTCAGATCATTGGTGACAGATTCCGGGGTGAAAATACATACAGTCTGAAATCTGGGTTGTAAGGGTCTACTGAGCAGTCATTGTAAAAAGACGGGGGTTGAAGCGGAGACTGAGAAGGCGATGGCGAGCCGGTACTGCCTGAAGAGGTTGACTCTGAAGTAGTTTGAGAGGCAGTAGAGGACGACGGCGTAGGTAGTGAGCTACTGGCGGATGATAATGCAGGCGAAGACGTTGGGTATGGCACTCCATTAGAAGGACTTTCCCCTCCAGGTATATAGGGTGGTGGAGTTTGCGCAGTGACCGTCTTCTCAACAGTAACCGTCTTCGTATCATAAATCAGCGTATCCAAGAAGGTTGGCGCATTCGTTATTTCCGTCTCATACCCATTGCCAAATACAAACGTCGCATTTTCAATCACCGAGCATGAAAGTGAGAGAGGGGTGAGGACAACGTCGTAGGAGACGTGAACGGTGATGGTTGGAACTGGACATGTAGCTTGGGTTTTGATTTCCACGCCATTGGATTGTGCAACTACTGCTGTGAATAGTGTAGAAAGTGCTGACAGTGTGAAGAATACGAAGAGCGCATTAAAATTAGAGCGGTGGTGGAGATGCATGGTGTGAGAACTTTGAGGTGGGGGTGTTGCTCAAAGGGACGAGAAGAGAGGAAGGAGTAGTAAAGAACGCAGAGGGCAATGGATGTATTTGATTGCTGCGAAGCCATCGCGGCAGTTCTAAATTCCTACCTCAATTTTCTTCTCTGGAAAAGATGCCAAGTCGTTGATTTCCATCTCCTCGAGCGCAATATGTGGACTTGGCGATGTCAATGAGGTAAAGAGCGTTGACACATAAAGAACAACATTCCAACTAGAACGGCTAGGGCTGCTCTTGGTCAACATAGACTTTTCTTGTGGCTGGCAAACTCTGAGATCGATTAGCTTAAATCGTAGATAAGATTCAGAGATGTCACAAAATTGTCCACGGGGCAATAAACAGCCAATGACAACCAAGAAAAAACTATCAAATGCGGTGGCTCCTCAAGTATGGGAAATTTGTTTATGCACCCGTACCGTATGGCGTCTCGTAAGGTTTGGCTATGTTGTGCATCTACCTTCTTACTCCGTACCTGGATGATAGTGCTAGCCGCGAGTTCCAAAAAGGGGGTGGCTTAAGCCCACACAGCAAAAGCAGCTCACGGCTACTTAAACAGACGAATGACGCGAAAGACGAAGACACAGCTAGCGAGAAGCACCTTGGCAGAAATGTGTTTTGCAAGAAGTGTTATTAGCCAAGACCATACCCAAGATTTTGGTCGCGACCATGGCTTTCAGCCGCACCTGGCGTCGGACATGATTCAGTGTGCCTGGATCAGAGACGAGACGGAGGTCTATCTCAGTACCGCTGCTAGAGGCAGGGCTGGATGAGAATCACACTGTTGTAAATTACATTTCGATTTGAATTTCGACGTGATTTCTCCAGGAGATTGGTAGACATGGACATACTAATATCTTAGGCGCCAGATTCACGCTCAAAAGCCAAGCAAGCATAATGCTTCCCCACCAACTGCTGCCAAAATTCACCATCTGACTTCTCCCTTCGCCTCACCCCCTTCACCAAGCTTTAAACAACCATTCTTCCTCCTCTCCGCCATCCACCTCTCGATCCAACTTTTCATCTTCGCTCGTCCAGGCGCACTTCCTACGTTAACAGTCGGGACGACCTTCTCAATGCGCAATGCACAAACAAACATAGTCAGCTCACGGAAACTGCTATGTTCGGAGTAGGGGACTCCAAAGCACGAGGCTTCGCGAGTGCTGCCGCGCTGGGGCGTTAGTTCCATCATGGAGAAGGAAGAGCGCCAGGAAGGGGAGTGCAGGATTGTTGGGATGGCGGGGGAGGCTGTGAATCTATGAGGATGTTAGATACGACTTGTAAATGTGTTTATGTGATACTGCCACTGGGAAACGGAGCGACTAACCGAGAATTTGGAGGGCGATAATTCCAACCACTAGGTCTGAAGCCTACGATACGGCTGAAATGCGGTTTGTAGCCATTCAAGTAATCCTGCAGCGTCTCCGGCCGGATCTCCATTAGCATCTGCATATGTATCTGCGCTTCTCTCGGATCACTTGTCATCCTGGAGCTCAACTCCTCGTCTTCTAGCGCAGCGCAGATTTTCATCTTGCCAGGTGGCGCCCAGATCTTACAGTCCAGGGCACGAGCTATGCCCATGCATATTCGCTCTTTGCCTATACTGTACGTGCCGCAGACGACTAAGAGCCTACCGCGTGATTTGGTATCCTTTGATGAGTTGATGGACATGGCAATACTATCGTCTTCGGACTTGATGGTGGCGTTCTGTACGAATTTGGTCATCCCGGTCCCGGCTCGCTCCCGCTTGACAACCTCCCATGCATCGTTCTCCTCGGCGCGTTCCTTTTTGAGGGAGACGCACATGTCGGCGCAGGCTTTAATGACTTCTTCTTGAGACGGGAAGGAGTATTTAGGATTGAGGTAGGTAGTATCGAGGTAGCAGACATCGATTTTCTGCTGTTTAGTATTGCCAGTGATAGTGTCGACGACATCTGGCATAAGAAGAGGATGAGCGAGATGGGCTGGACAGGCACGAAAATCTCCGCAGTGTAGAATCCTTTGTACTTTTGGATTTGCTCCTTTCCCAATGACCTTCTCGAACAAGAAGAGAGAACTGCCTGGACAGTGGTTGGCGGGAATCATCGTGATGGCCACACCTTGAGTTCCCGGGACTTCGAAACGTTCCTCGAACTCGAGAAAAATGACATACTTTGGATCCACTCGAAGTTGCTGCTTTACTAGATTCCCTGTGACCTTGCTGCAGTAGATGGGACCATGGCTCCATGTAGACGTAAGTCCAATATAGTGATCGCTGTGAAAGTGGCTAAGAAAATACGCGTTACATCCTTGAACCGCGCCATATCTAAAGGCATCGACACATATGAAGAAACCTGGCATGATTTTGTAGAATGGGCATGTTCTCTGGTATGCCGGCTTTCCTCTTGATTTCTGCTCCGAGGCGGCAGCGTTCGCCCAGGCAGCGTCTTCGGCATGTCCTGACATGAGCTTTGAGAAAGCCGACGATGGTGCTGCGGCTGCTGATCCTACTTCAAATGGATTCGCTTGGCCTGGTCTGGGTACGGCTGCTTTCCGAGCAAAACGACTGGCTCCTGGAGTGAAAAATTTGGACTCTTTCGGACCCTCCTTCTCGACAGGAGCTTTCTGCCGCTCCGGTAAAGGGATCGGATTGCCGTCTAGACAGCCATTGACATGCTTTGTAGCATCATCTGCACATATGCCGGCTAGGCTCGCTTCACAAATTGGACAACTAGCAGACATCCCGTCGTCTTCCAGCTGGTCCAACACCATTTCGTCGTCGAAACCGTTGAAAGATGCCTCATCTTCGACTGCCTCTCCTGCCTCCAATCTAGCCTGTTCCTCCATCTCCAGTCTGGTCTGTTCCTCCATCCATCTCCTCTCGACCGCTTCCTCTCCATTTCCAAACTCATCGTCTTCATCCGGAAACTCTTCAAAATCCTCGAAATTCTCCCATTCATCTACACTAGTATTTTCCTTCTTCAAGGAAGGTATGACTGGTACTTTCTTTGCCTTCTTCGCTTTCTTAGAAACTTCGCCCTCGTGCTCGCCATCGCCATTACTTTCATTCTTCGTATCAGGCTTTGGAGACTTCTTTTTCTTCTTCCTTTTCTTTGACTTCTTGTTATCACCATAAGCGGACCCCTCGCTCTCTCCCGGGATGTCATAATCTGACGGTGGAGTGTTGGGTTGCATTGCCGCCCATTTTGCTTGAGCTTCTTTTACATCTATCTTCTTGCGGGATTTTGATGAAGATTTCTTTATTGGGACCACTGATATGATAGTGGGAACCAAAGGTTTGTTTTCCCGGATCTGGACATGGTCGATAGGTTTCGTCTCCACAACTTCATTCATGCTATCGGGTTGATTCGACACAAGGGTATCTAATTCCTCCTGCTCCGCCTTCACAGCATTCTGTTGAATCGCCTCGTTATCGTCCTCATCATCTGTATCCGAGTCTGACAAAAATGGTCCACTTCTTTTCTTCGGTTTAGGTTTCGGCTTTGCGTCTACCTCTGGCGGAGGAAGTGTACACCCATTCTTGATGGGAACTTCGTTCTCTCTAGCAGTTTCCAGGAAATCCGCATCATTTCCAATGGCACTCGGCATGTTCTCCCCAGAAATCTTCCTCTTCTTCACCGATCCACCCACCTCATTAAACCTATCTTCGCCATCTCCATACAGATCCAACTCCTCTTCTGCGAGGACAGGACTCAGGTCCCTTGCCAGATTCTGCAAATTCGCTATTTTTGATCCATGCGACAAGAATATCGAGTCATCTTGCACAGGTCCATCAACCTTCTTGAAAAAGTTGAGGATACTGGCGTTGGGCTTGCCCTGTGGTTTCGCAGAGAAAGGCTTCTTTGTGCTGGTGCTTTGCTTGCCTAGGCTGGGAGTGTTGGTTTTGGAAGATGGACGAGGAGTAAGTGGCTTGGTGGAACTGCGACTGGACATTATCGTTACTGTTGTGGTGGATTGAAGAGGGGTTCGATCTGTGCCGGGTGGCGTTGGAGGTCGACCTGTTGAGGGTCTGAGGGGAGTGGTGGTTGAAGGGTCGATAGTGATGTTCTCTCGTGGGTTGCGGAACATTATTAGCTGGCAATTGCTACGAGTTCATTCAGGGCGAGCGCTTTCGTGACAGGGTCGGCTCGCTTGGTGTACGAGACTCTCAGGATAGGACAATGCTGGAATGGTGGAGGCCTTTTGACGCGAGATTCATTGACGCGGTGTCAGGTGGGTTAGCGCGCTTGGCATTAACGCAGGCTGATTCGGTGCAGCGGGAAGAGCATGACCACTGTTTCCAATACAAGGATATATGTATTGTAAAAAGTATCAGTTACATTTGAAAGAAGCATAGTATACAGTAATAGTAGTTATCATTCGTTTCATCTCCCATCTATTAAGTAGCTTCATTCTCAAAGGTTTCCATGTACCGTCCGAGGTACGTAATCAACACATCCTGTCCGAATGCACTCCACATCTACTGGCTGGCAACTTGAGCTGGATGATATATTCCTCCGAGCCCTTCAAGGATCGCAGGATATTCCTGGCCCTTCTTGTGCCAGCCGTTGTAAGTGTCCGTTTGTCAAACTTGACCCAATCCCGGTCCGCCTCATTACTAAACACCCTCTTCAATCCAGGGGCTCCACAACACATCCGTTGACCATCGAAGCTAGCATTTCGATGTGCTGCGTGACGTCTGCCTCAAATTCGTCTTCTAGCTTCACAGTATCGTTCTCATACAATGTATGCAGCGAGCATCCCCAAACCTCTTCACTCATCGGACCTTCGTGATTCGCAACCCGTAATGCCCACTCCATCTTAGGCCACCAATCCTGCGGCAGCAGACTGAAGATACCGTTAACCTCTCGCTTAGCAATTCCCTCTAACCACCATACGTCATCCACCATTTTCGTAAGCGCAAAGAAGCATGCTGAGATCACGAGGGCTCTTGGATCTTGCTGTCCGATTAAATCCACATAATGTCGAGAAACGGTAGCTGCGAAGCCAAGAATGCGATTGCGTACAGGCTTCTGATGGGACCAGTTCAAAAATGAAACTGCATGTTCATACGCTTGTTTGGTTTCTGGTCGTGCCATGGGTGGGAGATTCTCTAGTTGCTCCTCGAGTCCCTGTAGGAGTGGCGCGAAGAACAGCTTCCGCTCTGGATCTGGGTCAAGAAAAAGCGCTGGTTGGCTGTTGATGATAGGGTATATGCGATTGCTTGATCTCAGCCATTGCCAACTCGCAAGAACAATCGTCTTGACTCCTTGGAACGAATGGAACCAAGCCAATGGGAGAGTATATGTTCCGTTCGCCTCGTCGTCAAAACGTCTCGAGGCTGATGCCTGGAAAGCTATCAGAGCAGAAGTTGAGAACAACGCTTCCGCATTCATTTCCGAAAGTCCTTGATTCAACAGGTTTGAATACTGTGCGATCGAGGAGGCCATGTATCCATGCGACGCTCGTATCAAACTGTGGTCTTCCGGATGTATAGACCGCAAATGCAGAGCAGACACCGCCAGAATGGCATCCATTAGATATTGAGCATCATACGCTATTGTCGGTATATCAACCTGCCATACATGGTTCTGCTCCTTCGTATCCGAGAATGTCTGCGAAGTGAGAGCTGTGTAGTGGTGCAAGAGCTTGAACTCCAAGGACCGGGACACAGTGGAATTCGAGTGTGTTCTGACAAGCGAGGTAGGGTTCTGATACATTGGCATCACCGTAGACGAACGCGGGGTGGAAGTTGATGATGATGCCGACCCCATGCGAGGACTTGGGGCCGGGTAAGGTGTGCTGGCGGATGCTGGCGTCTCGGGACACTCGAAATCGCAGGAAACTCCATGTTTAAGACAGTTACCACAAGTTGGGTGTACTTCATCGCACTAGAATAGTGTTAGGCCCGCCGAAGCTTGGGGAGAACGGGAATTCTGACCTTTATTTTCCTATTCTTGCATCTGTGAAACGAAGTCAGCACGGAAAGTAGTTTGGCTCAGCAAGCGTGAATGTCCACACAGGGGATTAGCCTGCCAAAGGAAAGAGACACTGCACATGCAATTGTTCCCGGACTGCACCGCGTATTCTGAAAATTTGACTGACCTTTGGCAGCCTGCCTTAGACTTCTTGTGTGACCTTCGCGGGGGCATTGCTCGTCGTCCTAGAGCCGGAGCTGAAGCTGTGGAATCAGGATCAAGGAATAGGGAATGGCGGAGTTTTGTTATTTGTAGGAGGGGGGTTCCTATGCATCGTGATGCCGTAGAACCGCAGGTACATAGGCATCAAGGTCAAGACGAAGAGTAGGGGAGAGGTCAGGGTCTGCGACAGTTCAGTCAACACTGCCTCACTGGTGCCTCCTCTTCATAATGGGGTTTTGGTTGTTGTCTGTTCTGTTCTGTTCTGTTCCGTTTGGGGTTTCCGATTGATGTCGGTTCCGGCAGCAGCACGAACCCGACCGCTTGTGCAGGACAGTGATCGACCAATAGGGTCGCAGATCCCCGAGCTCTCGTTTGTCGTACGTCTCTGGTATCGAGTATGAGGGGCATCACCTCGGCCAGAACGAGTGACGATGCGGCAGGGGCAGCAGGGGCAGCAGGGGCAGCAGGGGCAGCAGGCGAGCGAGGCTTGACTCTTGAGGCCAGCCAGGCCGCCAGGTGAAGCACGGCTGGGGCTTTGGGGCTTTGGGGCTGAGTGCTGCGAGCGCTGCTGACTGCCCAGTGCCCACCTCTGCCCTGGCGACCATCGGACCATGCCCTGGCCACGGGAAAAGTGGGCGTCCATGATGCCTGGGACTCAGGCTCAGGGACTGAGGTGGGCCGAACCAAAGAAAATAAAATCAAAATTTATGGACCACCTGGTAAGGTACAGCCTCCAGGTATACCAGGCATAGGTAAATCATATTATATGTACATGCAGCACAATCGTACAGGTACTCGTACCTAAAGGTAGGCACAGATACCTTAATAGACTGTATTATAGGTAACAATGCAAATGTCTAGAATACTAATCAAGCCTCAATCCCTTCCATACCTCCTTACCTGCCCTGCCATCTGACTAATTGACTCTCTTACCTGCGTCCAGCCCAGAGAGTCACCGAATTGCGTGATACACACGCCCTTTGTCCTTGTCCGGTCGTAACCGCACTTCGTGCAATCCATTATCAATCACTTCTCGATCCTTCAGATCAATCCCCACCAAACATTGCTTCATAAAATAAATTTCACCGCCCCTCCACTCCACAATCCTTCACTTCAAGACATCCTCCAACACTCTTGGTTACAAATACTCTTCACGCCTCACCATTTCCTGCTGCGCAATCAGTCTTCGACCGAACTCTTCTAACTACCCCTCGTCAAACACGTAACGACTTTTCAACATGGCCGACCACCCAATTGATACCCCTCCACGAGCTCCCTCTCCAGTCCAGGGTTTTGGCACTCTTGCTGTCCACGCTGGGTCTCGTCATGATCCTTCCACCGGTGCTGTCATTGCTCCAATTTCGCTATCGACCACCTTTGCGCAAACCGCTGTAGGCAAGCCGGTCGGGAAATACGAATATAGCCGTTCCTCCAACCCCAACCGCGATAACTTCGAGGAAGCTGTTGCAGCTCTAGAGCACGCAAAATATGCATTGGCTTTCTCTTCAGGCTCCGCAGCCACTGCCATCATCTTGCAGAGTTTGGCAGCGGGCAGTCATGTTATCAGTGTGAGCGATGTCTATGGTGGCACACACAGATACTTCACCCAGGTCGCAAAGGCACACGGTGTCAAAGTCACTTTTACTCCAGAAATTGAGGTCGATATTAGAGAACACATTACTCCAGAGACAAAGCTGGTATGGATTGAAACTCCTTCAAACCCTACTCTGCGACTGGTTGATATTCGGGCCGTTGCTACCCAGGCGCATGAACGTGGTGTTATGGTTGTGGTGGACAACACTTTCATGAGCCCATATGTCCAGAATCCTTTGGATCACGGAGCTGATATTGTCGTCCATTCGGTTACCAAGTACATCAATGGACATTCGGACGTGGTGATGGGTGTTGCAGCTTTCAACTCCGATGCCATGAAGGAGAGACTGGGATTCTTGCAAAACGCCGTTGGAGCCATCCCCTCGGCATTCGATAGTTGGTTGGCACACCGTGGATTGAAGACTTTGCATCTGAGAGCAAGAGAGGCAACAGTCAATGCTACTGCTGTCGCAAAGGCCCTGGAGGCGTCGCCAAATGTTATCGCAGTCAATTACCCCGGACTGAACTCTCACCCACACCGAGCCATCGCCATCAAGCAACACCGAAACGGCATGGGCGGTGGTATGCTCTCTTTCCGCATCAAGGGCGGTTCAGCAGCAGCCGAGCGATTCTGCCAGACCACAAACATCTTCACACTCGCAGAATCACTAGGTGGCATTGAGAGTTTAGTCGAGGTCCCCAGCAGCATGACACACGCCGGTATCCCCAAGGAGCAGCGTGAAGCAGTTGGTGTCTTTGATGACTTGGTGAGAATCAGCTGCGGTATCGAGGATGCGGAGGATCTCAAGCAAGATGTTCTCCAGGCACTGGAGAGGGCAGTTGTCTGGCCTAAGATCTCGAATGGTCTCAAGGGCATCATCGGTGTCAACGGATACGCTGCTTGATCCGAAATATACCTCACGAGCTACGAGAGTTGCATTGCATTTTGGGCATTTTAAGGAGTTCGAGATACGGCGTTATTTACAAGTCTTTCTACAAGATAGACTTGCTTTGGATCTACTACCGGAACTGTGTTTTCCTATAGACAGGATATAGGATTGTGTCCAGCGAATACTTTTCAGATACCTCTTGACTATTAGTCAGAAAATAGAAAATAGGCGGTTTCCTGCTCTACATCCATTTCACTCTGCAAACAAGCTTGCTTGAAAACATAATCCTGTAGCTGATTGGTCGGGAGACGACAGGTGACGACGAGGGTCTGAGCTGGGCAATCCCATGCTTTTTGATTTTATTTTGTCGTGCCTTCTCTGTCGCAGTCGAGAACAACTATGACTCGTTGTAAGATATCAGACGCTTCTCGTCTAGTAACTTATATTACCATCAATCTGTGTCACTGTCAGTTGCCCATCGAGTTTCTCTGCTGAGTGTAAGAAACACTACACGTCTGCAGCCTCGCAGTTCAACAAGTTCATCATTTCCCACTGCTCCTGCCATGCATCTTGCGATCCTGCTGGGACTATCAGGGTTTAGAAGGTTGGATCAGGAGGAAGACTGTAGAGCTCGACTGGCTCGGGAACTGGAGGATCTGAGAAAGGCGAGATTTGGTCTTTCAGTTCAGCACAGAGACGATTCACTAAGTACGCATAGGCAGATCTATGACAGTGATTATTCTGATTGTAACGCGGAAGAGCTTCCCAGCTTGCAGGGGCCTCAGATGGGACAGCGGAAAGCTTCTAATGAAGAGTTTTCATAAATAGACTGTATTTTGCAGCATTTCGGTGGGTCAGAGTCTGGATAATCCCAGAAGCTACACTTGCCACAGATTTATTGATTACACCTAGAAGTGAGACTCTGCCATGTAACTTAATCTGCTAGAGCTATCTTACGTATATGAGGAGCATATGGGGCGTACAGGTTTTCCAAAATCGCATCATGAGTAAACGCTTGACCCTTTGAGACGCCTTGATGTTATTCGACGTGAGGGGCGAGTTGTCGGTGAACCTTGCACCGAGATATCTGTCTTTCATATTCTTGACCTTATCATCTTTGTTCCTCAAGGCATCATTTGCTCGCGATAAACATGTGCACAATTTCGCCTTGGGAGGACTGATGTCAAAGCTGGGGACTCTTTTTGCGTCCCACCCATTGTTGTTGATGAATTGTGCAAGTTACAGAGAGGAGGTTGGGTGGAAGAAGGTGTGCTTCATTGATGAAGATTCGCGTTTGAAGTAATAATGATAGCAACGAAATCTCACTCAACACATATCGCAACATACAACGACCAACTTATATACAACTCCTGAGGATTTCTCCACTTGCTCGAACATCTGTCAGTGCATCCTGTCAACGAAAGAAAGAAACGTATCAAGGAAATTAGTAATCCAGATCAACACTCCATCAACAACGCTCATAGGCCGCCCTATCCCGAAGGCTTGCAGCACTCAAGCATCAATTGGTCCCACCTGAAATACCAAGAAACTGAACCATGCCAGCACGCGAGATATCTGAATTAAAGGATTCGGGAACCCCTGTGGTGGCTTTCCTGTTCGGGAAAGTGATTGGATGCCACCGCTCAGCTCTGGCTCGCTTAGAGATATAGTTCACAACTCGTGATGGGGATGGGTAAAAATAAACATGGGCTTTGGGGATGCATGGATGGCAGGTTTGAGGCAGAGGGAGGTACTTTTGTAAGTGGGCTTTTTGAGATTTCCTCGAGGTGTTTTGTACTTCTCGTCTTGTTTATTTTGTGTTCTACTTCGTTGTACCGACGGTGCTACGAACGACTGCTTTTCGGACGGAATCCTTTGGGCAAGCGAAGATAAGGTCGTGTACACGTCTAATATATGGCGACTCAACAACCTCATTCAGGGCTCGAAGTCGCGCCGGACACAAAGCCATATCTCGCGCCACAGTCGCCAGCTCCGACGAGCCATGTTCAGCCTTATTATGGACAGTCTCCTGAAAGTATGGGAGGGCCACCGGGTGGATATGTAGGGAAGGAGAAGACGATTTGCGGTGTGAGGAGGCCGACGTTTTGGTTGGCGCTGCTGTTGGCGTTCGTTACAATTGCGAGTGGGATTGGTGGTGGGCTGGGAGGGAGCCTGGCTGTGAGGAGTATTAGAAGGAAATGGTGAGTTTGTGTTATTCTCAGGCATGGCTTTGTGGAAACTCAGTGGTTAAGTAACTGGGGAATGAGATAAATTTAGACTGATGGTGGCTTCCGAAGACTTGTGTTAGAGTTTAGAATGGTCAGTCGCTAATAAGTAAACAGTTCTTCCTCAAACGTTAACCTTGACACCGGCTCTGGCACCGACTCCTCAGGATCCAACTCAAATCCTGACGCCATCTATATAACCCGCACACGAACCATCACCTCAACTCTCTCTCCAGACTCAACACCCACCGCCACAAGCGACATCACCGTCCCCACCTCCGGCTTCCTCGCCCTCGACTGCCCGTCCCTGGACGGCAACAACATCCAAGCATTCGGCTCAACATTCAAAGTAGTCTGTGGACAGGACTCTGCAGGCCCAGACATAATCTCCATTGTAGCGTACAGTTTGCTAGACTGCGCGAGAGCATGTGCGACGTATAATGCGAACGGGGTGGCGGCGAGTGGGAAGACGTGCGTGGCGGCGACTTTTAATAGTTATTTGGCGTATGTGAGTGCGCATCAAGGGACGTGCTGGTTGAAGACCGCGAGTACGAAGGGGAGTGAGCTGGTGGATGGTTTGACTGGGGTGGATAAGAATACTTATGCGCAAGTGGTGTTGCAGTAAGTAGAGATTGGTAAGGGGAGTCATAAGAAATTGGAATTGAGGTAGACGAAAGCAACAGATTGTCTTTCTGTATTGAATGAGGTGCTTGTAATCTAATTCAAAGCAACAAACTTTCTCATCCGTATCCTGGTAAGGTGTACTTGCCTGAGGAACTTTTTGCTCCACTCGGCGTTTTCCGAGAGGAGCAACATGTAAACACATTTGCCTCTCTCTAATCCAATCCCTTCCATCTTTGCCTCCTCCGAAGTCACCTCTTGGGTCTACGTCCCCGTAGAGTGTCTAGTTTTTTGGTTAGGTTCACTCCGCAACAGCTTCTTCCTCCTCCTCAGCTTCTTCGCCATCCCACCAGATGATAGGTCCCATTCCTGCATCATCCATGCTTCCAATCAGCGAGTACGGACTGTTCTTGGTCTTGCCACTACCAACAGGGATTGTGAGGCTATTGGATGGTTCTTCTTTTTCTGTGGGGAAAAGGATGAGTGTTAGACTTTCTTTTGGACGGTAGGAGGGAGAGCGGTGGATAAGATATGTTGATTTGGGAGGGGCAGGAGCGAGAAGAAGGATTTGGGGAGACTAGTACCTCTAGGGCCAACGGGATTCTGATCTTTCCAGACCTCGTCTTGGATACGGAGACGTACGGTCTCGTGAGTGTCGAAGAAGAGAGTGTTGTCTTCGGTGCGCCATTCGTAGATCTGTTCGCCGCTACTGGGAGGTTGTTAGCGCTTGAAAATGGGACGTGAGGTAACATGGGACTGGGGAAAGGGGATCATAGCGAAAGGAGGAAATGATGCTGACAATTCGGAGCCTTCTGGAAGAGATTGCCTGGGGACGAAGATCTCGTCGAAGAAAGGAAGGCGTACTGGGAAACGAGCATTAGTCTTGTTTCTTGGAGTATGGGGAAAGGGGCTGTGCAGCATTTGGAGTGGTCCTTTTGTTGATGTACGTACCTCTGATACCATCCGTGTTGGCGCTGCTTATACGACCAACTATTACTTCGTGCTTGAAAGGCCGGAAGACTATGAGGCGGAACTCGACTATATGGGTAAGATCAGCTATATTCTAGTTTTGGATATTGATAACAAGGCTATGATGGATCTCCTTCATATTAAACTAGAAACACTGCCGAATCAAGAAGTGCAGGAAATATTAAACTGGCCAAGCACATGAATAGAGAAGCAACCCGTAAATCAAAAGTTCACCATGAAGCCATAACAATATTGAAGAGAACAAGAGAGGCCTGGCCCGGCTCATAAAATCATACTTGGCGATGGCAGGAGTTGGGAAACATACCATTGACGTTGACAAGACCGGTACCATGACCAATCAAACCTTCAGACGAAGACAAGAGATCATAAAGACAGATGCAGAGCCCGATCTTTTGAATGACCTTGTTGGCATATTTAGCATTGATGTTATCCTCGATAGCTTGTGCTGCGTCCTTGTTGAAATCTTCTGGTACGATCTGGACAAGATCCGCGATTTTGGTCTGCTGAGAGGTCAATGGTAGTTCTTCGATATTACTCCCAAGGGTAATTCGCTCTCTGACTTACGAGAATAAACATGCCGGAGGGAGGGAAAATGGTTTGGCGTTAGGGAGATTTGGACTTGATATTTATGACGAACAAGAATACCAAGGACTAGTTTTGAGAACAGGTCCAAGAGGGCGCCCTTCAGCTTGGACCTTTTCCAGCCAGAGCCAAGTATTCCAAGTAGAATCCAACTTGAAGTTGAAGCCGAACAGGTCGTGAATCTTGATTTTGATACCACGTGACAAGACTTGAATTCGCTGTTTGCTGGCGCGAAAAACAGCTCGAGCCGATAGCAAACTTTTCCAATCTCGAGATGCTCGATCAACTACAACTCCACGTCCACAGCATCAAGGATCGATGATTTCACCACATTGAAGAGGTTACCTTAGTTAGTTGTCAGTGAGATCAGTCTTCGAGATAGTTGCATCTCCCAAAAGCTGTCGCATTCCTGACAAATAAGGTTTGAGTGGTTCCGCGCTAGCTGCCACGTTCCGCCAAAATGGCAGGACCTCGACCTCCTGGTGAGCTCCTCCCTGGCTCTCCCTTTCTCTTTCTTGTACCGCACGATTCAAATTGCATCTCCTTTCATCATCCTCCAGAGTCCAATTGACGCATCTTGCCATCAGAGCACATCTATTATAAGACTGTCGACATCCACAGCTACAACTACGCTTCTGAGCAACGTCTATTGCCAGCACTTGTACCGCGCCGTGTCGCTTCTCACAACGCTCCCATGGCTGGCACTCAGCAATACAACTACCCTCCGCCTCCACCGCCTCCTGGCCCTCCTCCATCGAATCACCTGCAGCAGCAACCGCAATACGGTTACCCGCAGCAGCAGCATCCTCATCCGCAATACCAACAGCCTCCTAGAGGAGGTGGTCCTCCTCGAGGTGGCCGAGGTGGCAATCAAGGAGGTCGAGGTGATTTCCATGGCAATCAACCCTATAATCCTCAACAACCAAATGGAGGCTACAACCCACAAGGACAAGGCCCTCCTCAAGCCCAAGGTCCGCCTGCTGGATATAATGGTCAGCAGTCTGCTCCATACATAGGCCCTCAAGCTCCCGGTCCCCAGCAGCCGCAGCAAGGCCCTCCTATTGGAGGCGGTTATGGTGGACCACAGTGGCAGAACAATCAGCACGATCAACATGGTCAACAGCATCATGGTCCTCCACAACATCAACAGCACCCTCACCCGCAACCTCCTATGCATGCACCTCAACCTGCCCCTTTGCAACCACAAAATTATCATCCAAATTACGCTCCACAAGCCTACCAGCCGCAGCCACAGTATGGGCCGCAACAACCACCTCAGCAGTTTCAGACTCCTCAGCCAACCCCTTCTTATGGTCACAGTGGGCCTCCTAACCAGCATGGCGGACCTCCACAGCAGTGGCAAGGTCCTCCCCAGCATGCCAGACCCCCTTTCAATAATAATAATAATCGCGGTCGTGGTGGCTTTCAAGGTGGCCGTGGAGGCCATGAAGCACCTCTCATGGGACCGCCCATTCGAATGGGATTTGACAATGATAGAGGAGGACATATGGCTCAAGCGGGCCCTCCCTTCTCTCATCAATTTGCAACCCATCAAAGTCCACCTCCCCCATTCTCTCAACCACACTATCAGCCGTATCCCCCTCAAGATTTCTCTCATGGAGGACAGCGTCCACCGCTAGATCCCAATCCATACAACTCTGGCCCTAATCGGGGTCGAGGCAATTCAAATTTCAGAGGCAGAGGTGGCGGTCGTAATGATTTTCAGCATTCTCGCGGCGGTCGTGGTGATCGCGATCGTGGCGATAATCGTAACCATCATCATGGAGGTGGTCAGAGATCTACTTCAGAGAATCGCCAAAGGCCTGCAGGTGCAGATGCCAACGGCAAAAAGAAGAAGAAGCGTCGCACCAATACTCTTGGTCTCACACCAAATGGTGTTGAGCATGAAGACAGCGAAGATGAGGTTGATGATGCCGACGAAGAAGCCAGACTTGTCACTTTGCTTGGTCCTGATACTCCGCAGTATGTTTGTTTGTTTGCGATAGGAGATTAGTTCTTCTTGCTAATATTTTCTAGGTTGCCAACTGATTTGGAAGAATGGCTTGCTGAGCGAAGAAGTAAATTTCCTACGAAAGCTCGTAGAGAAGCTGCCGCAGAAGAGCTTCGTCAACGACGTGAGCAAGAGCGTGAAAATAGACAGCGCATCAAGCAGGAGAAGTCTATCAAGAAGGAAGAGGGCGAGACCAAACTCGAGATTCAGCAGAGAAAAGCCGAAAAGCTCCGACGTGAGCTCGAGAAGGCTGAGCGAAAGATCCAAGAATCCATGGGCGGTTCTAAGCGCAAGCGTGAGAACGGCGATGAGGGCGATGAAGTCCGTGGTCAAGTGAGCGATGACGATTCCGATGGTTCATCGGATTCTGGCTCCGATGACTCCAAACCTGAAGCAGCTTCTTCTCGCCAGAATGCACCGTACCGTGTTTCACAGCCATCCAAAGCTCAACTTCAACGACATTGCAAGTACTTTTCGACTGGTGGTACCTGCGGCAAGAAGGGCAAGTGTCGCTTCGTTCACGACCAGGAGGTTCGCAATCAAGCTTTGAGAGATAAGGAGGCAAACGGTGGAAAGATGACTCTTGCACAACGGCTCATTCTCAACGACACGGCAAAAGATGATCTGACCATCTTGAAGTCTATCAAGTATCTCAAGGAGAAGGGATTGATGTCGGAGCAACTCACTGGTACATCAAGAAACGATGAGGAGCCTACCAGATTTAAAAGTGAGGAGAATACCTACACCGAGAACCTCACGTATGGAGACAATTGAGCTCGCCTTCTTCATTCCTGATTCTCTACCTTTCAATCACCACTTCCATCAACGTCTCGATATTTTCTCGCTCTTTCGACTTCACATTTTCATACAGCTCGAGGACAAGGTCTACTATAGAATCTGAGGCCGTTCGTTTTGAGGTCCAGTATTTCCTGGCAATGGCAAAGTGCTTGGTTCATTTACGTTCCTGCAGCTTCGCTCTGGAATGGGGCTCTGGGTGGTGAATAGGTTAAATCATGCCATGTTGCTCGAGTCCTATTGGATGGAGTCGCTTTCGTCCCGTACGATGTCCTTCGGACTACATCTTTGACCGCATTTCATATCTGCAGTCGACTAGAATGCGTTTCCTTTCAGTATTGCCTGTATCACCGCTTTTCATTCCGTCACACAATGGTCCTAATGTACTCGGTTCTCTTTTCTTTGACTCGCTAGTGAGAGGGCTTGTGCACTGGTAAAATTCAGAGTTACAACCGCGAATCGCGATCTGCAGTTGCTGCTGGTCACAGTGAATGGCTGATGAACCTGGTTGGTAGATGTTCCTGCCACGAATTGTACCATAGGAAGAAACTTTTAGTCTGTTAGGTGGTGTATTTTGATGGGTTTACAAACTTGCTTGACAGTGGCCGAAGTGATCTGGGATCTCGGATTTGTCCGATCGCAAGCAATCTGAAGTCCCTTCCCTTGGGTGTCTATTGTCTTTTGAGGACATGTCTCGAACCCTGTCTCTACAAATTGTATTTATTGAAGAGATCTTATCGCCAGTTAAATTAACAATTTGTAACAGTCCTTCCGATGTGTAAAACCAGCAAGTAGATTATCAACTGAGCTTGGAACTTATCCCGTGAGAGGACCTAACTCCAAAAGCCATACTACATGTGCTGCCATCTGGTCATTACGCTGGTCTCAAACCGATTGGACTTCTCTCTGGCGGGGCTCCTCATTGGAGGTGTCTCGCCGCCAAATTCAAAATCTGGTAAATGAGCATAGACAGAAGGGTGGAAGGGATGGAAGACGTCACCAAGAAGGCGGCTGCAAGGTCAAAGCCACCGTGTGCACACTATTGATAGCATCACGATCAGGATCGATCTCGGTAACAATTACTTGTAACCTTTGTGTTTACAGCCTTTGTGTTTGAGACATGATGGAGAGATACTCGGCGAGGTGCATGCGGCTGCCCCTTTGCATGTCACAGTTGTATTGTGCTTGGTTGTGCAAAAATGATGGGGGGATTGACTTGACTTGACCACCTATGCAGTTCTAGTAGTGTTCATCTCACAGAATTGTGGCGCGTGTGGAACTTATCTGGCAGTCTTTACGTCGACATGTTGAAAAGAGTAATAGGGCAGATGCGCTCTCGCCAAATTATGCGAGCTTTCGGGAAATTTACACTCCCAAGAATCCCAAGCGTAGGTGGAAGGCTTAAGCGCTTGAGCGGGCCAACAATTCACGATTCAACCAGTGGGTGTTTTTTTGCTTCGAATTCTGAATCTTGTGATAAGACGAAATGCAATAATGTAAGCACATGGCCCCCCACGGTGTATCTCGTGAGGTAAATTTCAGATGGTCTGGAGTTGGATCGTCAGGGGTGGAGGGGGACTGGGGGGAGCAAACAAGGTTAATTCTGTAGCGAAGCTACAGTAACGGCCAGGAACAGAGCAAGGGTGCAGCTATCCATCCACGGCCAGGCAATCTCGCCAACGAGGCAGCCCTCCCCCTCCCATGTGTTTGGCAATCCCTTTTTGCCATCGATTTCAGTTCTCAAAAGTCTCTGTTTCCCATGTTCGGCGCCTCCCTTCCGCATGCCAATGCTACCTAACCCCTGGTACACATCGATTCGGATTTGGATCCCTTATCGCAAAGATGCTGGGACAATTCGCATCCTGGCAATAGTTTCTTGGCAATAGTCTGTCAGTGGTGTACGCCACCACGCCGTGGCTTTTCCTCTGCCCTGTCTATCTCTGCCTCTGTTCTATTCCCGTAAGTGATCTGACATCAATGGAAGACTTGACGAGGTTACACCGTTTGGATGTCGTGGTTCCCGACAGACGGGAGCTTAGGTTGTGGATCGTTGGGCCAGAGGTCGATTGTTGAGCTCGAGATTCGACTAAGTAAGTCAAGGTGGAGAGGGAGAGAGTGGGTTGGATCGACTGGCTCCAGAGACGCACAGGACCAAACTATTGACATAAGCTTTTAGGAAGGAGTTGCTAAGAAGGGCAGGATCTCTTAGTTGCGCAAGCACAAATGAAGAGGTCTCAGCTAGAGGGCGACAACTCGCTTCCTCGCCCGCATCTCACAGACTCATAGATCTGACAACAGATTTGCAACACAACACAGCACATTGAGCACAGTACCCCAAAGCGAACGCGAAGTAGACTGATATCAATTCCTTGGTGTTGATCTTGGCTTCAATTTACAGATGCTCGTGTAAGTACTGTAAAATAGATGTTCCTGTCTTCCCCTGTCCATAATCAGCCACAACAGCCTAATACAGCACTAGCTGCTCTTTGTGCCGCAACTTGCCCGCAAGGACCTGGACACGGCTTGCGGCCTCCCTGAAGAGGAAGCAGCTTAACAGCAAAAACGTGTCATCCTGTGCCTGTGGTTCGTCGGTTGCTCTCCCCTTTTCAATATTTCGGAGGCAGGCAGGCAGGCACAGGGTTGCAATTGGTGATCGAGAAGGTCTCATTTCATACAGATTGGCGGATAAGGGCGTATCTTTGTGCCGGGTGATGGCGTCCATGACGTCTGGAACGTGAGGTAGGGGAGGCGTCAATTGGATGCCACAGATAATCCCGGGTCCTGTGCCTGCGCGCTTTGCAGGCGTGCACCATGACTTGGCAGGTACAACTCGGCCTCTTCCTGCCGTTCCCCATCTTGCTTTTGCTTTTGAGGCTTTTGAGGCTGTCCAGTGTCCAGTGTCCAGCCCTAGGTGGCCTGGCGCGTCCCTCAGCGTCTGATCGTTACCTTAAGTGACTATCCAGGGTTGTCTCTCCCAGGTTCCCTTCTTCAGTCTCACTCACTCGCTCACTCCACACCCGTTTGCTGGCACGTAAGTATCGTGAGAGTGCGAGTTACATTCTCGACCTCAACGATTCCTTTCGTCAGTCAGACACTCCGTCGTTTTCGACCTTCACGGAGAGTCCATCGCCATGATGATGGGTTGGAAGAAGTCCTTAGGGCTGGCGGCCGTTGCGTTGCCAGCCCTTGTCCATTCGTTTGCACCTACCGATTCTACACAGGATGCCGTACGTATCTCGAGCTCAAACAACGCGAATGCGGAGATTTGAGCATGTTTGTTAACATCATGCTTTTAGGATCCTCCTCAATCCGGCTATCTACCTAATCATAATATGGTATGTATCTCGTGCCTGGCGATCGCAAGTAAAGTGGGCATTTGAGCACTTGTTGACAACAGAATTTCAGGATCCCAAGCTAGTAGCCTCCTCACTAGCTATGGGATGGAAATTGACCTTCAACCTCAATGAAGTCTTTTATGCCAAGCCACTGGTCTACACGCCTCCTGGAGCACCAAATGAATATGTTATTACGGTGTCGAATCAAAACAATGTTCGCGTGCATGATGGGTTGACGGGTACTTTGATCAAGATGCGGACCCTGGATCCGCCATTCGCTTCCAGTGATGCCAACTGTGGTGATATGCCGAATACGATTGGTATTGCTGGAACACCAGTCATCGATACTGCTTCGGATACCATGTACTTCTTTTCGAAAGGGTATAAGAATGGTGTGTTTATCTTTGTTGGTGGAAGTGATTGAGCTGACTGGTTTGTAGGTCAAGCTGGACCGCAGGGAGCCATCAACGGTTTGTGATTCTCGATGTCACAAGGAAGTTTGACACCTGAACTAATGATTCTAGGCGTGTACAAGATGTATGCTGTCAAGCTTCCGGGTTTGACAGACGTGCCTGGATTTCCGGTTGTCATCGATGGCCATGCTGCTAACAATGACCGCACTCGGTATGACTGCCTAATTCAAAGATCGAAGATTCATGACTGATATCTTGGTAGCTACTTTGTAGGAGGTACCATCCTGCAGAGACCTGGACTTGCCATGCTTGGCAATACCATCGTGTAAGTGACATTTGGATCATGCTTTTCGAGAATTTCGCTTACGACGTGTTTATTCAGAGCTGGGTTTGGTGGTCATTGTGACAGATTCAACTACACAGGAATGCTGGTTGCTGTCAGCAAGACGGCCGGAGTTGGTGTTACAAATATCCAGGCAATGCAAGCTAGTCCTGGTGCTCCATCGCCACAGGAGCTCGACATCAATGAAGAAGGAGGTGGAAAAGCCGGCATTTGGCAGGGAGGCATGGTGAGCTTCAAGACTCAATTCGAGTCGATCGCTATTGACGGGATCTAGGGAATTGCTGCTGATATTAACCGAGTGTTCTTCATCACTGGGTAGGTGGCGGGTAACAAAGACGTGATCACATGTACTGACTGCTCCTCAGAAATGCTCGTGGAGCTGGACAGAATGGAGGAGCAAATGGCGCTCCAGCAAGTGGCAAGACTTATCTCAGCACTCTCGAGCAGGCTGTCGTTAACATGGGCGTCAATCCAAGCACGGGTGAACTCAAGCAGCAAGATTATTTTGAGACATACGCATACGACAGTAACAATGGAGGAGATACCGATTTTGGATCTGGAGGCTTGGCTTTGCTTGACCCAAACGTCTTTTACGGCACAGGTGTAAGCAGAATTGCAATTGGCGCAGGCAAAGATGCAAAGATGTTCATCATGAATGCGGACAATCTTGGTGGATTCGCAGGAGGTGAGAGACTCGATTGGTTCCTTGGCGAGCTGATACTAACAATACGCAGGAAAGGCAGGTGCTGATAATGGTAAATCCTTCCATCCTACAGCTGGTCTGGTACTAATCATTACAAGTCCTCCAAACAATCAATGTTAGCAAGCAGGTCCTCAGCGGCATCGGAAGCTACCCACTCGAGGGAGGATATGTCTAGTACGTTTTCCAATTTTGTTTTGGGACTTTGCTCACAGGTCGACAGCATCAACCCTTCTGGTATGGGTCTGTACGCGTACAAATTCAGTCGCGATGGAAATGGGAAACCGGTGTTCACACAAGCTGGAGTATCGGACCGAGTATTTACTAGCAAATCCGTCCCAACAGTGACAAGTATAGCCTCCCTAGACACCCCCAATGTTCAAAGCTAATGATCGTAGGTAACAATGGAGCTCCAGGATCTGGCATTGTAGGTGTTTGAAGAGTTATTTGGCCATGCGAGCTACTAACAACTGTTTAGGTTTGGCTAACAGACGTCAATTGGGGTCTTCAAGCCTACAACGCAATTCCTGTAAATGGGGTAATGACTCCAATCGTATTTCCAACCACGGCCGCAACTGGAGGTATCACGAAGTTTCAACGGGCTGTGTTCGGAGATGGGCGAGTGTATACTGTCAGAGCAACCTCACTCATGATGCTTACTGGCGGAGGCGTCAAAGCAAACCAACCTTTGACTTGTGCTCCTAATCCAGTTGCTTTTGGCAATGTCATGACCGGACAGACGTCGACCCTTCAAATTAAGTGTACCGCGAACACAGCAATCACCAATCCGAAGTGCAACATCACGTCACCAGTTTTCAAGTGTCCAACAACCGCTCTGCCTACTACTGTGGCTTCTGGAACATCGTTCACCTTTGGAGTCGTAAGTTTATCTAAGTTATCAATAATAGTAAACAGCATACTGATTGTTACCAGACATTTGACTTGACTTCCGCAGCTATTTTGGCATGGCAGAACGCAAATGGAGGCAACCAGCTTCCACCTGGCACACAGGGCAGTAATCTCAACGTTTATACGACCACAGCTGCTTCTGGCTACCTACCTGGTGTTGTGGTGCCAATGTCTGGGACTGTAGTCGCTTCCGGCGGATATCTAACAGTCAACCAAACCGTAGCTTCATTTGGTGGGGTATATATCGGAGGCCAAGAGCCTTCACAAGCTACGAAATCGGTCCTCCTGTCCAACAAAGGAAGCGCTGCTCTGGTTTTCAAGGGATTTGCGTGGCAAGATTACTACGCTGATGGAATGCCTTACCACAACGTTACTTTGCCAATTGTATGTACTACTTTCCCTTTTATTGATCCGAGATGTTGGGTCCAAAATACCCTTGGATGACGTCTCAGGAACCAAATCCTGATATTATATTCCCGACTTTACAGCGCTAAATATTTTTGCAGGTCGGAAACGGATATACCTCGCCAACATTTCCTGCTATTGGGACCACATTGGCAGCAGGAGCAACTCTTACCATTCCTTTGGTGTTCAAGCCGAGCGCCACCGGAATCTGGGCTTCCTATCTCACATGGTGGAGTGACGGAGGATACACCACGTTGTTGATGCAGGGTATCGCTGAACCAGGAGCTGCTGTTTCATCTTCCACAAGCAAATCATCATCCTCAACTTCAAAGCCTCTGACTTCGACATCGAGCACAAAGGTTTCTACAAGCACATCTCAGCCTAGCTCCAGCACTTCGAAGCCAAGTACAAGCACGTCGAAGCCATCATCGGTCAGTACAAAGCCAACCACCAGTACCTCTGCACCAACCTCGACCAAATCATCAGCAGCCCCAACAGCTACAGGGCCTGCAATCAAGCCAACGGTCGGCAATTATAACGTCCAAGGTTGCTGGACCGAGTCGACGACTGGCAGAGCCTTGAACAAGAAGACTTATGCAAACGATTTAATGACACTAGAGATGTGTGCGACTTTCTGCTCTACCGCCCCAGGGAACACGATGTTCGGCGTTGAGTATGGTCGTGAATGTGAGTCTGTCTTTGAGGTACCTTTGATCTGAGCTCACATGATGTAGGCTACTGTGGCGATGTTTTGAGTGCAGGAAGTGTCAAGGCAGACAACCAAGCCGATTGCAACTTTTTGTGCCCAGGCGATCCGCTCACCTACTGCGGAGCTGGAAAGAGATTACAGCTTTACAGTCTTGGGGCCGCTTCATCTTCCAGTACAATTAAGTCATCATCATCGGTTGCGACTTCAAGATCAAGCACATCTGTTTCGACTGCAAAGCCAAGTTCCAGCACAAAGTCGTCATCTCCAACATCGTTTTCAACATCCACAAAAGCCACTTCAACCTCGAAACCTGCAAGTTCTACCTCCTCGTCGGCTTTACCTTATGTCACACCTCCTGCTCCCAAACAGGTTGCGTATACCTGGAGTATTGGATGGGTACAAGCATCCCCAGATGGGTTCTCTCGCCCAATGATCGGCATCAATGGTCAATTCCCCTGTCCTCCCCTCAAAGCCAACATGGGGGACACTATCAAGATCACCTTGACAAACAACCTGGGAAACCAAAGTACGGCTATCCATTTCCATGGTATCTTCCAGACCGGTACTGCATATTCCGATGGACCTGCCATGGTCACTCAGTGTCCAATTCAACCTGGCGGTACGTTCGTGTACGAGTTCAAAGTAAATCAACCAGGCACCTATTGGTTTCATTCTCATGTCGGGGGCCAATACATTGATGGTCTCCGCGGACCTCTCATCGTCAACGACGTCAACGCGCCATACCGTGGTATTGACACGGAATACACACTCACGCTAAGCGATCTTTACCACACAGAAGCGCCGCCCTTGATCAACTACTACCAATCAACTGATAATGCCAACCAGAACAACGGCGCGGAGCCGGTACCTAATTCGGGACTTATTAATGAGGCTCAGAATGGCAATTTCCCGATGGTCGCTGGCAAGAAATACCTATTCCGGATCATCAACATGGGAGCTTTTGCGCCGTTTTATCTGCAATTCGATGGCCATGATATGACTGTCGTGGAAATCGATGGCGTATATACAACACAGAAGACCGTCAGCCAATTATTCATCACTGTTGCCCAACGATACAGTGTGATAGTCACTGCGAAATCGGATAGTACCAAGAATTTTGCTATTAAAGCATCAATGAGCACGGACATGTTCAATCCTACGATTATCCCTGCCACTTTCAATACAGAAGTCTCGGCTTATCTCGTTTACAACTCGGCTGCACCACTTCCTGCGCCTCTCACTATCAACCCACTTCCTTTTGACGATTCGATCTTTACACCATACGACCAGCAAGCGGCTCTCGAGCCCGTCACTATGCCAATTGAAATGACCATCAGCTTTGGGACCAATCAGAATGGGCAATTCCGTGGCTACCTCAATGGGATCGACTATATCCCACAGAAGGTCCCCACCCTGTACACAGCCATGAATGCCCCGCTTACCCAAGTCAACAACCCATCCATCTACGGTGCCAATACCAACTCTTACGTTCTTCCGCTTAATGCAGTGGTGGAACTCACTTTACAGAATCACGATTCTTTCGCCCATCCTTTCCATCTCCATGGCCATAATTTCCAAGTTATTTCTAGGACATCTGGAGGACCAGACTTCCCTATCAACATTCCCGCAGGAGCACCGATGCGCCGTGATACCGTCCAAGTCATGTCTGACGGCTCAGTTACCATCCGCTTCAAGGCTGATAATCCCGGTATCGCGCTTTTCCATTGCCACATTGAGTGGCATGTTGAAGCAGGATTGACGGCAACTTTCATTGAAGCTCCAACTGAGCTGCAAGCGGCGAAACTGTATATTCCAGTCAGTCACAGAGATGTGTGTGATATACAGGGTATTCCGAGGAAGGGCAATGCGGCGGGTAATTCGAAGAACTACCTGGATCTAAGTGGTGCCAACATTGTTGCTGATACAGACATGTGGGGGTAAGTTTTTCCGGATCGATGAAGAAGACTAAGCTAATTGAATACCAGTGCCCTTGTCACGAAGCCCACAAGTCCAGCTGCAGCATACCCACTCGGCTGATCCTACCTGGGACTCGGTTTGATATTCAAAACACTTTTGTTTTCAGTACGAAAAAGCAAATGCGCAAACAAGTTTGGTAACTATGAAATAGAATTGCAGCGCGGCGAATTGGTGTTTATCTCTTCTTTACAAGGCAAAGATACGAATGAATAGACGGGTATATATAGATGGATTGGTGGACTAGCTCGGTTAAAACGGAATAGTCAAAGTGCTCGAGCTTCTCGTCTGATAGATAAATGACATAATATGAGAATTGCTCAAAACGCTGCCTGAAATTTCCTAGATGCCAAGACTGGAGATTGAGAAGGATGCTGGCATAAATAATTATTGGAAGTCCAAACTTCTAATGATACGGTAAAAGAACGTTTGGCCTGACCCGAGGTTCCGACATGTGAGGAAATGAGTGACGAGAAAGGAGGAGCAGAGAGTATTGTACAGCAAAAAATAAGTAAAATCTGGGATCAACCCATAACACACTGAACATGGAGACATAAGCAGTTAAATGTTCCGAGTTTAGTTGACAACATGTATTGCTAGGATCACGGTATGTACTTACCTTTGAGGATGGAAGAGGAGTGGAGTTCGGTAGGGGAACGTATATTGTTACGAGGTATTGTACACACTATGAATCGTTTACTTTAAGTAGGTAGATTTGTAGCCTGATTTTTTTTAGGAATGTTTATAAGTAGTGATTAGTAGCAGGGAAATGCGGATTGTTCTTGGGTGACCCGACTCAATGCGACTCGATACATGAGTCCATCGATTACACGGGAGTTGCAGTGGCACTATCGTTACGGAGGGTCAGAACGGAACAAAAGTTGTGAATAATCGGGCCAGTGACCGAACGTGTGATCTGAGGATGCCGAATGCTCTTGTGATACGCATCGTGGTATTTGTTTTGGTCGACCTCGCTTAGGCCAGCCCCGTCTCTACATGTGTTCTGCTCGCTGAGCGCACGTCATTTGCTATAGAGAGGTCGGCTTTAAAGTAGTCTGCCACGGTCAGGTAATGGTATGATTCTATTTGACTCAAAACCATAAATAATCATTCGAGTTCCTACCTGTGAGTGAAGTCATTGCCTGTGGAAATTTGATTCGGCTGAAAAGGAGGTCGCTAAGGTTTTTCAAGCGAGAATTGGACTTGGTATTGTTGACAACTGTGGACGTGCTTCACAGAGCGTGGGCAGGATACCACAGGACCAGTTACTAATATGAGACGCTTATTGAAAGTCCCAGAAGTGTTTGACGACATTTAGAGAAGGAAGGTGGTCACTACAGCCCGCTGCATTCTACTAATCCATAATGCGATATCCTAAGAAACTTCAAGCCAAAACATCAACCACCCTCTCCGCCTCACATGGCGCCAGACCAGGCTGTCCCAAATAATGAGCAGACACAATCTTCGCCCTAAAGATCTTGGCACGACCCTCGATATCGCCCAAGGAGAATATTCCTTCACCTGTAAGCGGCACCGTCACGCTCGTCCCCAGCTGCTCCTTCTCGGCATGGAACTTCAGCAGAACCATACCACGCACACGAACACTTCCATCCATAGCGACAACTAGCCCTTTAATCTGATTCTCGCCTTTCAGCCACCTGAGATTCTTGAACACGGTCCCCTTGCCTGACCCGACGTCGATCTGACACCCACCTAGCAGGACTGGGCGGACAGGATCTTCAGGCGGGAAGCCGTACCCGCGGATACTCATCTGTGTTGGGCTGGTGAAGAACTCTTTGCCTCGTTTATCGATGATCTCTTTCAGTTCGTCGGAGTCGGATCCGAACATCGATTCGACCATGACTTGCACCTGCCTCGTCTCTCCCGGGTCGAGCGTCATACTTGCTGTTGCTAAGTACAAGCGATAGAAACGAGCATATAGACCTTGGATCTGGGCAGGACGTAGATATCCGCGCGGGATTTGAAGGGGTTGGTGAGGCTTACTTGGAGGATCTCGCGTGTGGCGGGGGACGCGGAGCGTGCGATGTATTTGGCGTAGTTGGACTGCGCGGTGTTGTTGGTGTCCGTGATCTCGACGATGTTAGGTGAGATGGAGGTGTCGACGAAGAGCGGGGTTGACGCTATGATGCATTTGTGGCCGTCGTTGTTGGGGATCCAGGTTGTTTCGAAGGTTACACCGTTTGGTGCTGTGCTCTCTGGCGGTACGTCTCGAGTATCAGTTCCTAGTAAGACCTTTGGTGGGTTTCCGCCGGCTGTGAAATCGACGATGTAGAATTCGACGCGGACGTTTCGTGCGGTCATGGGTCCGCGGTTGCGGTAGGTGGCGTGCACGGTGTTGGCGTGGCCTACCCAGGGTTGGTTGAACCATTGGGACGGGTCAGTGAGGCATTTGTCGTTGGTGATGAGAATATCCGGGCTTTGGTAGCTGTTTCCGGCCGGCCAGGGACGTATGTAGAGGTCTGGGCGGCCGTTTGTGCCGTATTGGATGCGGATCTGGGATTTGTTGCCGGAGATGGAGATGACTGTCATCTTGAAGTCGGAGATGGCTCCTGAGCTGGTATCTGTTTCTTTGTAGTCTTCGCCAGTGGTGAAGAAAGAGTTTTCCCTGAACGGAGTTTGACTTAGTCGTTGAGGAAACTGTTTGAGAAAAAAAAGCTAAGCGAGGAAGTTGTTTATCAAGAAGGTGTTGAGACGTTCAAAGAGGAGGATGAGGGGCTTAATAAGACGTACAATTCAGCATCTCTCCGTAGACGCATGATTTGAGGACGTGCAATTGGATACGAGAAATTATGAGAAATCATATCAGTTCCCACAACGACCGCATCTCCAGTATCGAGTTCCGAAGCAACTGCCTGGTCTCCAATTTGACTTACTTGCCCTCGGCGATACTCGAAGTAATAGTTCCAGCCGTCAGCAAGCCTGATCTCAACAGCTGAGAATTGATCACTTCCAACTGGAGGAGCACCAAGTTCCGCAGCTTGGAGAGTGACGAACTCATCTAAGGGGATGGTGGACCGTGAGAAATCGAATGTTCGCACCCATTCGGGCCTCAGCCAGCCTGTCTCCATTTTCTGGCCAACTGTCATGTGTGGCAAGTGAGCTTCTCTGGACATGAGATCAAAATTGGTGATGTTTCGTTTCTTGATCTCAGGAGAGAAATCGGTATTGAGACTGGTGTACAAGTCTGGGAATCCAAGATTGTGGCCGATTTCATGGCAGAGTGTACCTAGCAAGTCTTTGGTAGGCATAAAGGTGCTCCACGCATCTGGCATACCTAATACGGCGATGTTGGCAGAGCCGCCAGGAACGGTGAATGTGTCGCCCCAAGCTTGTGGCCAGAAGAAATGATCCGTTGCTGCGGGGCCTGAGGAGCGAATGACCATGATGATTGTCTGCACAGTTTTGAAATCGACGAGTGCGTTGCCGGAAGCGTCTGTGAGATCTGCTGCTGCTGAGATACAGGCTTGTGCCAATGCACCTCTCGGCCCGTACGAGGTAGGTGGAAAGGCAGCGGACATCTTCAAGAAGTACGTATCCCAGTCTTCAGGGAGACTGACATCGAGAGCTTGACCTGCCGCTAGGTTCAGGGTGAAGCGGTTCTGAGGAACTTCTTCGAATTACGCTTTTGCGCTTCGTATTTTGCCGTCTGCTCCAGGCACTGTGTCGGCTGTGGCATCAGTCCAGACTTTCTTGATGGCGTCGAAGTCAGTGCCGGCTGGATAACGAGATGTGCTTGTATCGACCATCAAGATACAAATGTTTCTCGTGCCAATTTGCGGAATTACATCAATGTTTTGAGGAGCGGATGAACCGCCTCCCCATTTATATCACGTAACGAAGTCTTGGAGCTGTCCTACAACCCAATGAGGTGGACGCACATCCTTCTCTGGCCAGAAGGATATGATTTCGTAGTCAAGCTGGGCGAGAACAGTCGTGCCAGCTGAGTCAAGGACTTGGAGAGCATGCTGTCCAGCCTGATAGCCGACTAGAAGCATTACTTCGTTTGGTTTGGAGAGGTCATCTTTAGTGAAGGAGATGGAGCCGCCGGAGCCTGGTGGACTGGATTTGATAAAGAAGGTAATCAGGTCGAGTGACAGGCCTGAATCACCGAAGTCAATTTGGACACGTTGGTATGAACCGATGAAAAGCTTGCTGGTCTCGATACTGAGAGTGATAGAAGCCATGGTCGGTGGAGTTGATGGGCAATGAGAATTCTACGCGAGTTCTTGTTGAATAAACAGAGACTGGGACTTACAGATATTTAGCTGCAGGAAATCAACACCACTCTTCACTTACTGAAGTACTACGGCTTTTAGTATATTGAAGCTGAGACTCGGTATGGCGAATAAAAGCAAGACGAGGCTGCAGCTGAGACCTCTGAACTCTCTTCAAGGGAAGCAGAATAGTTCGGCCCTACAGCTTTCGTCCGGTGGCTTGCCTCCTCAATTGAGCCAAGTACGCAGCTCCCATGACTTTCATCGCAAGCCGGATTCTCACATCCACCATCAGAAACAGTGCAAACTGAAACCTATCTTTGTTTGGCGGATAAGAACTCCTGGTCTTGGTACTTGGATGATATGGAGGCTGGGCAGCGATGCCACCCGTAAGCAAATGCAGGTCCTCGGATATTAGCTTCATAGCCAATCATCTGCAGATATTGTGCATAACCTCTACTCGGTCAAAACGTCGATTTCGTTGTCATTGATCCTGATACCTAGCTAGAACCAACAGCTGTACTTCATCTTTTCGATAGAATGTGTACCTTAGAGCTGGTCTTGTGCCAGTCTCTGATATCGTTGCCAAGCGAGAGCTTTGATGATTTCTCTACCGAAAATTTAGTGGAATGTCCTTTCAGAACTTGGAAGTAAGATCGTTATCTGATTTTGATATTATTATCTACTTTGGATATTAATATGTGTAAAGTCTCTTTGAACAAGAAAACCCATATTCAACAAGACATCAAGGTCAGGTTGTAGATAGATATGTACGATGCTCGCTCACCAGCAGTCTAGATATATTCGAGTCAACGCCAAGCTCTATCGCTTGCAGAAATGCACGCAATCATCCAATCCTGAACGCCAGGGCTCCGCTCATTTATTGAGATAATTGAGCCAATACATCAATCCATACCAACTACTTTCTGAATCGTCAATGCGTCGGTCAATACCGACTCCCATCTAATTCGAACCTGCAGGCGTAATCTTCTCATTTTCCGCCTCCTCACTGCTCGAGCGCTGCATAACACCATTCGGCGAGTTTGATCTCCTCGTCTCCTGGAAGTAGTTGTGCACCTCAGCACTGTACTCATCATCGTCGAAATCGTCACCGACAAGACCATCTTCGCGCTTTTGCTTCTCGGCCTCGCGGAGTTCCCAATCCTCGCGCATATCCTTGATCTTGCTGGCTTTGTCGAGCTCAGGGTTGTATGCCTTGCCGACGCCGGTCCAACGTTCCCACATAGATAAGTGCTTGGGGTGGACAGCGATACCATGGTACTCGTCGCCGCGGCCAGCGCGCAGGTAGGTCCATCGTCTCTCTTGCTCCTTGAGATCGAGACCAGTGGTATCTGGGAGAAAGAGGTAGGTGAGAAGCATGCCTGCAAGACCAAACCATGGCACGAAGTAGAACTTCGTTTGAGTGCCAATGTAATTGTATAGGACAGATGCAAGCAGAGCACCAGCTTTGCCGACGGCAGCTGAGAATCCGTGAGCGGTAGCCCGGACTGGCGTAGGGAAGACCTCGGCAGCGATAAGGAAGGTGACACTGTTTGGACCGAACTGGTTGAAGAATGAGGAGAGGAAGTACATGGCTTGGAATTCCTTGATGTGGTGGATCCCGGTGTAGTACTTGTAGTGGAAAGCGGGTACAACGAAGAAGATAAAACACATGAGGAATCCGATCTGTTGCATCCATTTTCGTCCATAGAGTTTGTTGTCAATGAGGAGCGAGGCAAGATAATATCCGCAGAGCGAGACACCGACGTTGACCAAGTTCCACAGCCAGCCAGTCATCACGTTACCGGATTCGGCTGAGGCTGGTGAGATGACCTTGATGAACTGTGATTGGAAGAGTTTGTTTCCGTAGAAGAACACATCATTTGCGAACCATGTGCCGGCCGTAGCGATGATTCGGGGTCCGAAATACTTGAAGGTCATCTTCAAAGACTGGACGTCGTATCCAGTGACATTTGCTTTCTTCTTTGACGCATTCAGCACTTTGGATGCGAGAGGCATCTTAAACCAACGGTAGTAGACAAGCCAGAGTGTTCCGACTGCTGGGAGAGCGAATGACACACGGAATGTCCACTGTGCGGAAACGGTGGAATATGGCGGATTTCCGCTGTGGTGGAAAATGAGGAGAAGGATGATAAGAATGGCCTGGTTGAAAAATTGACCCCAGCCCTGCATCAGAAATGCCATGGTGACCTTTCGGCCACGGTGAAGACGGTCCTCCTTGGTAGAAACACGTCCGGAGCCCGTGGCGTTTTCCATAGCTGCGGTTGCGGTCATCGGATACTCTCCCCCAACACCGATACCATAGAAGAAAAGGGCCCATCCATAGCAGATAACCCAGCCGTTCAAGTCGACACCCCAGGATGCAACGAGCATGAGGAGACCACCGAACATAATGAGGGCATCTTGGATCAAACCCCAACGGCGCCCGATTCTGGTTTATATTAGCAAAGTCACGTGAAGGGGTGACTCCTGTGACAATAAGAAAACCGAATCTTACCCATCACCAATGATACCGACAAGAATCTGTCCCAAAATAATACCAACAACCTCGAGATAAGTCACTGCGTCGATCCATTTCTTGTCACAGACTTCAAACTTCTTCCAGCATCTTGGCCAAACAGCCTGGAACAATGGAGTAAGGTTACCGATTGAGAACAGAACATATCCATTGAGTGTCAGCAGTGGCTTTTGTGACATTGGATCGTCTTACCCTTCAAGACCCAGTCCAGCTCCAGGGAGGACAGCATGTCTGAAATACCATCCAACAGGACTCAGAGGATCTTTCTTGAACATGCTCCAGAACGAGTTGAACTCCTTCTTAGCCTCGGCATTGTCGACCTTATTCACGAACTTGATTCTCTGTCCGATGGGAAGGTCGGCCCAGTAAACGCCCTCGGGAGTGTACAAGTCATCGGGATGGAGGAGGTAGTCGAAAATCTCCATCTCACGGTTCTTGTCGTGGGCGTATGGGAAACTTGCGTGGTCGTCACCAGTCTCAGGGCCATGAGGAGCGCTGACCATTCCCATATTTGTGGGATCATGGTGTCGGTGGTGGTGAAGGAGGTTGGCCATTTTCAACTACTTGAGTCGAGATGACTCGTTGAGATGAGAGAGTCTTGGGAGTTCTCGAGTCAATTGAGACTCGCGGAGTTGAGTGAGAAAAATCTACTGAGAGAAGAAAGGCTGAAGGAACGGGGGAGGAGAATAATATAGCTGGAAGAATGTAGGGCAAGCAGGGTTGTGGTAGTCTGGTTGGGTAGGTAGAGCGGGAAGCAGGGTTAGGGTAGTGGATTGCAAGTGGAGTGGCCGGTGCAGACGGAGGTTGAGCGGGACTAACAACCAGGAAGCTAGTGAAGGTAGTACTCCAAGTACGAGTACTCGACTCCAAAGGACTTGACCTTTGCTGCAATGCCGGGAAAGAGATGTGGAAAGGAGTGGCACGAATTGACCGATAAAGTCGACACATGCACGCGGGATCCGCTGTGATGGGTCGACAAGACGGATGTTGTGCTGCCACTGACCGGGAGGATCGGGAAGGAGGGGGAAACTTCGCGACTTTGTGGATGAGACAGTGGGAAGAACACAATCGACATATGAAATAACTCGGCCTACCTACCTGCCCAGTCTGCTTGCTTGCTTGCTTGCTTGCTGCTCGACTCACGTCACAAACGAACAAGTCCATCGTCAACGAGAAAAGGTAAAGTGCAACAACGGTACCCTAAAGCATGGCTCAAGCCCGAGGCGGACGGCATTTGAATTTTTCTGGTGCGTAAGAGGCAGAGGCACACGCAAAAGCTTGAGCTTATACGACTAGCTGACGCTTAATTGTCGATGTGACAATGGGAGCATATCAGATTTGGCTAGGGCCATCTGGTGGGAGATGCTCAAAGTCACTTTAGTCCATTCAAGGAAGCTTTCTTGCGTGAGGAAGATTTGTCTGAGATGGAACTGTAAGTAACGGTGCCGGTGCCAGCGCCAATGACCGAAGCCAAGGCGCCGGCTGTTCTGCGCTTGCAGGGGTCTGGCCAGCATCAGTGCCTCCACCCAGGGTCTTTTGCAGGAGTACGGAGAGTGGAGTGGAGTGGATCGGATCAACATTGTTCGGTTCAAGGTTAAGGTAGGTAATCTAATCTGGAGATGGACCTGATCCTTGACATCAGGATGTGCCCTGTTTGCAGCGTCATTTTGGGCAGCACGATTGACTGATGTTACAGAAGGGAGATTCACAACTTAAACAACTCAATTGTGACCGTATCCTGGCATGTCCTCATTATGTCAAAGAGCTTTTCTATCCTCATCACGTCGCAGAAAGACCATGATCGCGGTGCACCGTTCCGTGTTTTTGCTCCAATACTCGTAAACCACCTGCAGTCCACAGTTCCGTAACCGAGCAATAGACCATCGATCCCACCAAAGGCAATCCATTCCACTACTCTCCCCCGTTACTCTCTTCCCCTTCTGCAGCTAAAAGAAAATGTTCAACCCGCATATTTTTGTCCCAATGTTGCCATCCCCCACGCCGCCTTTTCCATCATCTGATAGCCTCTCATCGAATGGATTAGGTATCTGGAGAATCGAGGCGTCTAGAGCGGCCAGTGGTTGCGGTGACAATTTTACTCGTACTCTAGCATAAAAGTTGGATCTTCCTTGTCCTCTCCACTTATCAAATAGATGCAGCAAAGTGGTGCGACAAGAACATGGCTTTTAGTTGGAGGCAAGAAAGATATCGATATCACATATCAAGTCGTCTTCGGCTATGTGCATTTAATAATCCCCATCACTGGCTCACATTCGTCCCAGGGCTCAAAATCAAGCTCAACCAAGCATTTACTTGTGCGACTCGAGTTTCTCTGCTATCTTCGTTCTTCTCGGCGCCATTCCCGCCCGCAAACACAGCGCACGCGATACGTCTCACTGCGGTGAAGGCAAGCCTTTCATCCAAGACTCCAAGACCGCCACGCGCACATCCAAGCCCTCAGCCGATTCTGACAAACGCTTGTTATTCTGAACATCACTCGCCCCTCAAAACTCCCCACCACCGAAAAGCTCCGCTCTTCACTCCACAAACCAAAATACTTTTTCATTCCTTCTCGGTCGACCCGCCCCAGTTGCAGAGACACGACGTCCAGATAGCCAATCAGACTGCAAGATCAGAGCACGTTGCACGATGGTTGGAGATGAACCCCAGATGCAATGCCGAGCCGCTAGATCTTAGCTCCCAGCTAGTGTGGGCTAGAGAGCCCCTGCTCCAAAAAGCGAGGCGAGAGGAACGACGAATAAGGCAATTGGAGGCGTGCTCCGTTTCCTTGTTGAATTCTCTGTTCGGAGGCACGAAGTGAGAGGAGTGCTACGGGGCGAGAGATGTCACGATATGGTGATGCCTGAGGAGAGTGCCTAAAGACTTGCGTTGATGGACAAGATCGAAGTTTAAAAAGGGCCTTGGTTGAAAATGAAGTCACTTGAAAATAATGGTGTGGGGTCAAACACAAAGTGCACGACATCAGCAAAGCAAGCAAACAAGCAAGCTTCGGTACTTCACCAATAAGTGTCGGGAAGTTCAAATGAAGTAATGGAAGCTACCAATTTCCTCACTGCTTTGGATTAACTTAACTAACTTACAAGCAGATCAATCCAGTCGGGGCCACGCGAGCGCCTGCTGAACTATTTCATACAATTACTCAAACTGGCCATGCCTCAAAATGAAAGCACAGATCTGGAGAATTGACCTGGAAAGCGTCTCGCAGCCTGAGGCTCAATATCGAAGTCAAACCCACGTGCGCCGTTCTGGACGTTCATACGTCCATTCCTCCCAGCATAATCACCTCCTTTCCAACCAACAAACGCACAACTTCGATTAAATCATCAGCATAAACCGCAATTCGGAAACAACGGCTGTATAGCAGACGTCATCATCGCTCAGCACAATACAGAAACGAACCTTGTGGTCGGTAGTCCCGACTGGCATGCCAGATCAAGACCATCCATCCAAGCCTGATCAAGCCTTCTTGACAAGCCAGACCCCATGTCTTGCCTGTCAGCGGAAGAAAGACAGATCGACCTTGCATTTACAAGGTGTGCTTGCCTGGCATGGGCATGGCAAGACAGGGGACAGCAAGTGTCAAGAAACGCCACAAAAGCTTGAGGGCGTGAAGTGGATGACCGGCGGCGGCGCCCAGGCGCAAGGCTCGGATGCCACACGTTGAGGCGTGCTTGGCGCTGAGTGGCTATCGCGACGACATGTCTTGTGTCTCATGTGGGAAGTGTGCCTGGGGGAGATGCATGATGATGATGTTTTTCATGATGATGGTGATGAGATGGGAGACAAGGGGGTAAAAGGGAAAGAGGATGGGAAATGGGATCCGAGATATGGAGAGCTGAGCTTGGCGAAGTGAGTGAGTGATGTCTCCATCTTGCAAACGATGGCTGGATTCTTGGCTGTTGCTCGAAGTAGAAGTACGAGAGCGCAAAGATGGGAGGCAAGTCCCAGATCTCATATATTTCTCGATTCGGACATACGGTCCTCAGGATCGCGAGATAGGTGGAGAAGAAACAAGAAGTCTTACTGCACACCTCGCATGACGCATCTACTGTCATCTCCCATCCGCCAGACTTTCCCGGCAGATTCGGATCAGATGGCTCTAACGAGCTTTGCCATCGCTGCTTCACTTTCTTTTTCCTCTCTTGTCTCCCTGCGGCATGTTCTTCTCCAAACACAATTGGAAAACAGAACACGGTCTCTATGCACATTGAATGATTGGTACATCATTTCCCTTCTTTCTTATCTATCTACCTATCTACATCTCGATTCCAGCTTCAAGCAATGTTGACATGCAGCGTTAGCGAGTTCTCACTGAACGCCACCAACAACTTCTCTTCTCAGCCACAGTGAAATGTCAATTTTCTTATCTCTCTCACCGAACTCCAACTGCTTTCTCGAGAAAAAAAATCGAGCGTTAACGCTCCAAGAACGCCTTTCGTTCCCCTCCAAAGAGACTGTAAGAAGATATCGTCAGTATCTTCTATGTCCGTATTTCTCATTCTCAGCACCCAAGTACCCCCCCTGTTACCATTTCCATCTCATCTGAATGACTTTCCTAATCCTGCTCTCAATACCGGCTGCTTTTCATTGATTCGTTCCTGTCCGGTGAGTACGATCAAGAGCTTACTTGAAATTTTCACGTTTGATTGCCTCGTCTGATCTCTAAATTTCCTCTCTCCATCTCGGCAGTGTCGAAAACCAATAAATGCTGTTCGAGCAACAACGAGCAATAACAGATGCTAAGTCGCTTTCTTATTGTGTCCTGTTTGTCCCTGCGTGGGACTATAGACAGAGAAAACGAACGCATCAGGGGTTTTCCTCTCCCTCTCGATAAATGGAGGTCTTGTAGGACCTGTCCGTGCATGGTGGTTGTCGTGGTGAGTATTATAGCCTCTTGTCATTCGCGCTTGCATCTGCTCTCTGCTTTCTTTTGACTTGATTCGCCAGGAGGAAAGCCGTCCCAGTGTACTCCTTGCCTCTTTCTTCGGCCATGGCAGGCTCAAGAGTCTGCCTTTGGGTTCTAACGCTGACCATGTCATCTCGGTCCTGTCGCTGGATAGATGTCTCGCTAAGAAAGAATAGTTAAGAAGAGAGACTTGAGAATTTTGAAGAGTGTAGAGAGGTACGTAGATGGTCGAGATGCCAACTCAATAGGACACACTTTTTATGCGAGGCTCATACTCGCGATGAGGATTACTCTTGCGTGGAGAACTTGCGTGGAGAGTGAAAAGAATAATTGAGAGAACTCCCTTCGAGCATCAGACTATTTAGTCGAAAGCTTTTACCTTTACACAGGACGTGAGTTGATGTCGTTTACTTTATACATTCTATCGTCCCTCATCTTAATAGATTACAATTCCCTATCTTTAATCGAACTCCCAAACTTCTTCCTTCGCTCTCCAAGATTCTTCACAAAATCTCCTGCCCATTCTTCCTCTCCACCTGCCCTCTCCATGAATGCCTCAACATGTGTCTCCCAACATCCATCCTCTAACATCCGGGCCTTGCTCTCACACAACTTCTTCTCACTCCTTGGCATCTTTGGCCAAACACCTAGCTTCGCGCCCATCCCCTCGTCTAAGAAATTGTCGTTCACGAGCTGAGCGACTTTCATCCTCACGCCATCAAATTGCTCTCCCTTCTTTAGGAAGATAGCGAGCAGGAGCTCCATGCCTCCTTTCTCCAGAAACTCGTCCCTAATAAGCGGCTCCTTCAAAAGTCCACTAATAGCACCAACCTTCGCCTTCAACGCCCCAGCATCCTTCTCCCTCCCCAATCTAGCGCGAAGCATCGACACGAAATTCGGGATGCCCTTCTCAGCTCCGTTCCCGCTCTTCATTTGCTCGACTACACCGCACGACGGGTACATGACCATCTTCCAGAACTCGCTGACCTCCTTGAGCGCCGTGGGGTTATTCTGTATAGACGAGGCGAGAATATTAGCTGCCTTGTGGTCGCGGCCGTTCTCTCGCGCGGGTATCTTCTCGGTTCCGTAGCCGAGGGTGAGGCAGATGAGTTTCTCGAGGACGGGGCCGTCTTTGGCGATCTCGAGGCCGTAGTAGATGTCGTGGGAGAGGTCGCGGAGGTCGTCGAGGGCGGAGTCGAAGGCTCGGGCTTCCATTTGGATGGTTATCATGGCCTTTTGGAAGGTGGTTATTTCGTCGCCAGATTGGGGGGTTGGTGGGGGGATTTTGCCGGCGGTGTCGTAGATGGGGGCGTCTTTTGGGGGGATGGGTTGGGATTCGGAGTCCGAGTCTTCGGGTTGGGGGACTACGATGACGGATTGTTCGGTGGGGAGTTGGTCGGTTGGGATTTCAAGTACGCCATCTACTGCTCCTTGTTCGCCTTCCATTGGTATGTTCAGTCGTGCTTCTTTCTCCCCTGACCAGATGTTCATCCGTACATGGAGCCCAGGAGGTATGTTCTGTCCTTCTTTTATGATTTGGAAGTCTTCCGTGGGCTCGAAGGTTTTGGAATAACAGTCTGTTGGATCCGTACTTGAACATATCAGGTCTGCGTCTGCTGCTGGTGATGCTTCTGGTGGAGGAGAAGAAACTGCTAGTGCAAGTATTGGTAGGCTGAGGCAGACAAAGCCTAAAATACTGCGCGTATGTAGTTGAACCATTTTGTTCGTGGTTTGTGATCCGTTGGATGGTTGTAAATTTTCTTTCAAATGTTCTCTCAAAGACACGTTTCAATCAGTCACGATAGAGAGGACACGATTGACTTTGCGCTTCAGTCTTCGTAATATGCGCCGCTGCCTCTCAGCCAACTCCACATCAAGTACAGCTTGATTGAAAGCGTGTATGTCCAGCGGTTTCGATTTACCTTCGGCCTGGTTTTGTAGCTCAATTTGCCAGGAATCCAGAATGCAGGGACAATCGTCGAATAACTCTTTCCCCTCCCAGCTAGATCTCAATAATGGGCAATCCTGCCACTTGACGAGGTACCAGATGAAGCCTGTCTTGGATGTAAACTGCGCAAGAACCTTCTCAGGAGGATGATCCTGGCCGTCGTCGGTTTCTAGAGAGGCAAGCGATTCGGTGTCCTCTTCGAGATCGTCACTTTGGTCTTCCAGGTATTCCGCAGCAGATTGTGGGTTTGTGGAAGCCATTTTGAGGACAAGTGGCAGCTCTTGTACAGCTATGGAGTTCGAGCTGGACATATTGCCCCTGGACTAAACCATGTTTGGCGATCTTACCGCCCCGCTGACTAATTCAATCATCAATGAGGAGCCCAACTTCAACATCACATCTTCAAGACCAGAGCTGTGTTTGCGCCCAATTGAACCACAACAACATGTTTGCACTCAGAAAGGCAGTTGGATCTGCCGGGCGTTTTCCTGCAGCTGCTGGTCGGAGAATATCCCCATACTCGACTGCGCACCCAGAGAAGCACGGCGAGCACGGAGACCATGGCGATCACGGACATCACCATGAAGGACCAAAGGCGGAGTCGTTAGGAGTGAGTACCAATGCCGGAGAAACACGATTTCATGCTGAAGGATTTTCCAGACCCAATTCTATGTCGTTCTCGCCATTGTCCCGCTATCCCTAGGCATCTACGCCGCATCAAGACCATCAGCAAACGGCCAACAAACAGGATTCTCCAACTTCATCGGCAACTACTACAACGATTACAAGGAGAGATGGACAGCACGGAATGGTTTGCACACAGCTGCATTGGAGAGAGCTGCGTTCGACAGAAACTTGTTTCAGAGTACTCCAGGGTCCAAGCATGTTGAACTGAGGTTCCCAGAGTGAGTCTCCTCGAAGCGCGCTGAGACAACTCTAACAAGACGTAGAGTCTTCAATACCGGATCTCCTTTCAACGTATCGGCTGGTCAGGGCCCGAGGAATATGGATCAATTGGTGGCGCATTATGAGAAGCAGAATGCGGATGCGGAGGAGAAGAAGTCCAAGGCTTTAGAAAGCAAGGAATAGAGGAATAGAGGATGATACCAGCACTGTACATATGAAATGCTTTTGAGGTCACTCAATGCCCCACGTTCGTGAAATTGGATGGAGGTCGAGATATGTTTCGATCACTCCTTCCCAGTCTGGAATTCCAAGGACATGGTTTGTCAATGGCTCCCTCCATTTCGATTATGATATCGAATCACTTGAAACTTATTTACCACAGCGAGAATGCCTGGAATTGACAGCCGTTCAGTGTCTGAATCCGTTACGGTTAATGGGGAATCTACAGACAGGATGGCGGACGAGACTCGAGCAACTACACAATCTCTACCCAGTAATGCTAAGGAATCTCATCAGGAGAAATCAACCGCCTCAAATGGCCAGAAAGCGGATGGAGATACAGACCCGGGGGCCAGTCCTCGCAACTCCGGTGCCAGCGGACTTGATGAGCACAAGGGAAACGAGATGCCAGCCTATGAGTCTCCTTCGAACAGTCGAAAGCGTATTAACATGAAGCAGCTGTCTCAGCAATTATCGAATGGCCAGAAGCCCATTGCAGCGCATTCGAATTATGTTTCGCCAAACGGGATACCTCACTCTGAGCTAGGACTTCCTTATACTGTCGTCTCCGCCATAACTCGACGACAGCTCGAAGCCAATGAACTACCTCCATCTCGTCGTGTGATGTTTGAGGATAACACTGGTTGGGCAACCCTCAACTCATTTTCAAGGTCTTGCACTAACTTTATTCCCAGATCCAAATCAAGGTCCAGGATACATATCCCCAGGTAATCCCCACATGAGACACCTGTTGTAAATCATCTCACTATAATCATGTTATAGACCAACTTTACGAGATCCGAGATTGTACAAATGGTAAAGGTCGTGGCATGTTCGCAAAGGTCAATATCAAGAAGGGCCAGCTGATCATGTTTGAGCACGCGTTAATCACACTTTACTTCTACAAAACGGTCATCAAATGGTCCAAGGATATTGCAGAAGCGTTGGACAAAGTTGGGAGCACATTCGACCGTGCGGCTCGTAAGGCATCTAGTACTCACAAGAGCGATGAAATGGCCGAAAGACCGCTATCCATGACGGCTACAGCCTTGAGCTCTACATCTACGTCGTTTCAGCCCACAATTTCCGAAGCAATGGCTTCTGGAGACGGTAGTAATAATTCACGAAAGCTTATTTCCAAAGCCAGCCAAACCCTAACCAGCAAGGCTAATCGCCATTATGATCATCATTACAAAATGACACGTCGATCGAGGTCATTGAAGCTTCTCAAGATGATGTTAGTGATGAGCAAGACATGGAAACTGTATCACAAGCACCCATTCTTTATCTTGGTGAAGATTTCGAATACAAGGAAGATGATGATACACAAACTCTAGTCCGCAAGCGCCTCATGGCGGATTTTAGCAACCTCTGCAAGTTCAGTCCTGCAGAAGCAGATGCTCTGGAACTTCTACAAACGGATCCCGAGTACCAGTATTCTGGCGACTGGCTATATCGGCTCTGGCAACGCTTTTCGCGAGAGACGCCTAGTCCAGGTAGCATCAATCCGGAACTTTTGGATCTGGACCAGAAAGTCATGACAGATGTTCAATCCGCTCCAGCACATTGTCAATCTTTGTTTGGAGACAATTGTTACATCAATCATTCTTGTCTCAATAATTCCAAGATCGAATACCGATACGAGGCTGGAGCCTGCTATGGCTGGCTCTATGCTGTCGTTGATATTCTACGCAACGATGAAATCACCCTATTCTATGAAAGAGGTGACAGAATCAAGCGTAGAGGACCTTCTGGACTGTACCCGGACGTGGAAAGCGAGTTCAATTTGGAGTGTGGTTGTGAGCCTTGCTTGCGGGGTTACAAGGATCGGAAGTCATGGGAGGCTAGAAACTGAATGTACTTAGTGAGGCACATATTTAGAAGAGAAATACTGCGGGGTGTTATTCGCTTGTTGTGCGGTTGGTATCTCATAATCCCGACTTCGGGAAGCATCAATATCGGTTGTTGTTTTAGCAACAAATGATATTCTCGCTTATACGTATATGTCTTGTTGTCATTGCATCGTGCTAACGTGCTTGATTCAACGCATTACACCTAGGCCTCAACGTAGTGCTTGAAGCAATTCACCCTATTGTTCATTGAAATGAGAAACCGGGCAAAGATGTGACTCTAGATGAATCGTCTAAAGAACAACTGGCTGGCTGGCTGGCCACGAGGCGGAAATTGAGACGTTAAACACTGACTATCTGAGACAAGAATGCCAAGAATAGAACAAGTGGCAGTTAAGGCTGTCATTTCTACGCCGCCGTGCCTGGATCTATGGAGAGCACCGAAACCAAAGTCAATAGAAGAGTTCTCGACTTTCCTTCAACAGAGGAAAAAAGGGTTTACCTAGAGAAAACATATCCTGTCAAGATCCTCTGTAATTTACAATTCAACTTCCTATTCTGTCCTTCTCATTCAACGACTACCTTGGCGTTCCAATCTAGCTATATTCCGTCCGCTCGAGCAAATCAGATTGCATGGGGAGGAAGGTCTAGCACGGCGATGCTACCTAAGCACGAGGTCTATATACACCAGGACTTGACAGGTCATGATTGGTGTGAGGCACATGCATCCCAATGCAGAACCGAATGCAACGGTCATAAGCTTCTTCACGATTAACGAGACTTCGCGTTAAATTTACCTAGGTAAGAACTCAACAAGAAAGAGGAAGTCCGCGATTGCCAAGCGCACCAATCAGATGGCTGAATGAACCTCGGCAGTTCCCCCAATGCACTCCCCGAAACCAATTCACGACGCCACATGAATATATCCGTTCAACCACCCCCGACATCCCCGGTCTCCCCGACGTGCAGCTGCTTCCCGACCTTATTCAAGGGGACAATTGCTGCCAGACCCTGTTCATTTTGAGCCGTCTACCCCGCGTTTCTGCCTCCACGAATAGCGACTGTTTCTCTATCACCCCATCTTCCTTGCTCCTGCAGGACATCTCCGGTTCCAACGTTATTCGGTGGGTCAGCTTCAAGGAGTTTGCATCAAATGAAAATGTCAAGATGATGAACTGTAGGACTTGATTAGGTCCCACGTTCTCCACCTAGTAGTGTTGGAACCGGGGGTATACTGTATGCGATGGCACTAGCCCAGTGGTATCGGTCCCTTTTCCATGCACAGGTGCTGCTGATTGAAACTTCACACTCGGTTGCCCTCGATTGGGATACCTGCTGGATTAATGTACTCCCATGCCATGATTCGAGCTAGATTCCCTCATGGACATAAAGCTAAGTCGTTCCCCCATGTTTTACATTCTTGTTGTCCCACAGAGTACTCTCCATTTTCTATCTTGAAAGGTGCCTTTGGATCAGTTCCAGCTCACTAGACACAATGGGTTTCGACGAGAAGGAGGCCGTTGGTGTCTCGCACATCAATGACTTGGACAAGTCTGCATCTGATGCCATTATGCTGGCTACTGAGGTCGACACGACCAAGTACTCGGCATTTTCGAAGTCTATGTTCAAGCTATATGGTGTTCTCGCAATTGCTTATCTGTGCGGGTGCCTGAACGGGTATGATGGCTCTTTGATGGGTGCTATCAATGCCATGAAGCCATACCAGGACTATTTTGGAATGTGAGTAAGGAGCCTCCAAAAAAATTAACAACCCTGACAAGATTTAGTGGAAATACGGGTTCATCAACTGGAATCGTTTTCGCTATCTACAACATTGGATCAATCCCCGCCGTTATTCTTACCGGACCAGTCAATGATCGATTTGGCCGTCGAGCGGGCATGTTCACCGGCTCGGTTATTATCATTATCGGCACTTGCATTCAAGCTCCTGCGATTAACATGCACATGTTTATGGGAGGGAGATTTCTACTCGGATTTGGTGTCTCTTTCTGCTGTGTCAGCGCCCCTTGCTATGTCTCCGAAATGGCACATCCAATGTGGAGAGGAACTCTTACTGGGCTCTACAACACCTGCTGGTACATTGGATCTATTATCGCCAGTTGGACCTGTGAGTCATTGTCCATGAGTTCAACTATAATGTTCGCTGACATTTTAGGCTATGGCACCAATTTTATCGATTCCAACTGGTCATGGCGTATTCCACTTTGGGCTCAGTTGGCATCCTCTATCGTTGTGGCAGTAGGAGCTTTCATGCTTCCAGAATCTCCAAGAGTAAGATCGAGCTGTCCCCATGTATTCTTGATCCTAGGCTAAAATATGTTTCGCAGTGGCTCGTAGCAAATGATCGGGTCGAAGAAGCACGTACCATCCTTGGAAAATACCACGGTGAAGGTATGATGTATCTCCAACCGAGTCCTTGGAGTGATGCTGACCACCTCTAGGCCGAGATGATCACCCAATTGTCAATCTTCAAATCAACGAGATGTATCACCAAATCCAAACCGATGCAAGTGACAAACGACCTTGGGACTACTCTGCGCTCGTAAAGACACGCAACGCCCGTCACCGTCTTATCTGCGTTCTCGGCATGGCGTTCTTCGGACAATTGTCAGGAAACTCGATAACGTCCTACTACCTCCCAGTCATGGTGGAGACTGCAGGAATTGCAGACAGTTCCACCCAACTCAAGCTCAATGGAATTTATCCCGTGCTATGCTGGTTGGGCGCCATCTTCGGAGCTCGCATGACAGACCGCATCGGAAGACGTCCTCTTCTGATATGGTCCATCCTCTTCTCAAGTGTCTGTTTCGCAATCATCACTGGTACCACCAAGCTTGCAGTCGATAAGGAGAACAAAATGGCGTCAAATGCAGCGATTACTTTCGTCTACCTCTTCGGCATAGTCTTCTCATTCGGATGGACACCTCTCCAAAGCATGTACATCGCCGAAACTCTTCCTACCGAGACTAGGGCAAAGGGGACCGCAGTCGGAAACCTTGGATCCAGCATTGCCAGCACGATCATTCAATACAGCAGTGGACCCGCGTTCAAGGAGATCAGTTACTACTTCTATCTGGTCTTTGTTGTTTGGGATCTCATCGAGGCTCTGGTCATCTACCTTTACTTTGTGGAGACGAAGGACCGAACTCTGGAAGAACTTGAAGAGGTGTTCAGTGATCCACATCCTGTCAAAAAGAGTCTCCAGAAGAGATCTGTACATACTGTCGCCAATACCATGGGCGTATCTGTGACCACTTCGGCGGATGTTTAGTTGTAGGGAATTGATCGTAAGGCTTTTTTGTTTACAGGCGATTCTCCCCGGTGGGCAGAGTTGTCATTCTCCATGCCATACCGTCGAGATAGTAATATATTTGGTAGTTTCTGTGTGTTCTGAATCATGTTTATCTGTCACTCCTCCTGCATTGAAGTGGAATCTAAGTCGCGAAGCTTGTCCTCAGCCGACTGGCATACCTACGGAGTAGCATCAGTCATTACACCTACACCTATACCATTTGATCCCGGTAAACACATGGAAGCGGATAAACATACTTGAGCCCGGTCCCACAATTCATGCCATCTCTACCTGGATAACCTGGATTTTCCAGGGTTGACTGTACCCCGCATTGGCCCACCATCCCCCCCGTCAGTTGGTCCAAACCCCACGACACGTGAGCACCTGCAGCCGAGGTGGGACGGCTTTCTCGACCTTCACACGACTCTTCTTAGGGTCACCTAGTATCCGAAACCCAATGCCCACCTACACCTCTCCAGGAATTAAGAGTCCGCACTTATCATACGAGCTACAGTGACGAGCAAGAAAGGAATGTCTTTCCAGCTCCATCCCCGAAGCAATTCGGATAGCTCTGCAACGATGGCGACACCATATTCTGCGAGGCCGAGGAAGAGAACTGCTCATGCTGTAAGTGTCTTTACCAAAAGGTGTCAACCTCCCGCTAAATGTACAATATAGTGCGATGCTTGCCGAATGAGGAAATCCAGGTAGATTCATTTTTCAACTAGAGGCGGTGTCCGAAATTGTCACAGACTCAAAAGGAGTAGTAACTGACAGATGAAAGATGTGACGGTCGACAACCTTGTTCATGGTGCATGGAGAATGAAGTTGATTGTCTGTACGGACAGCAACAGCAGCCATCGGGTGCAAACCAGGGCAAGAGCGACAAGATCCTTGAAACTGTCCTGCGTATGGACGGTCTTCTTCGCAGTATTCATGAAAATCTTGTGAGTGTTGTGATTGAGATGGAAGAGTAATCCTAATATGGAAATTATAAGAGCGATCAACAGCAACAAACTCTTCAGCATAGAGCTGTAACTTCACCGAGATTCTCGGATCCGTCGTCACCAGATAATAGTGATTTTGCCAAGGTGGCAAATGCTACTGTATGTATGACTTTCTTTCACACCAGTTCACAGTATCAAACTAAGGTGGCAACGAAACGTTCTGCACGCGTCAATGTTTCGATGGGTTTGACATACTTTCCTCGCTCCACGTATTTCCCGTAATTCTGATTTTCTAACGTACTTACAGATTCCTTCGACTCACATCAGCGCTACCGAGGATCTTCTAAGCTCCGCCATTGCAGCTCCATATCCATCTCTCCGTGCTCAATTCCGCCCTATATTTCTTCTAGAGAGCAGATGTCCAGCAATCCCGTTCCAGCCGCGATCAATACGGCCAGTCTTTACCACAAACGAGGCAGAGCGTCTCCTCAACTCCTTCCAGAAAAATGTCAATTTTTGGTATCCAACTGTAAGCAAAGCAACATTACAGAATATCTTCGAAAGAGTCAGAAATGGGTTTGTCGAAAATACCTGTGGAGACTGTGCCGCACTCCTCGTTATGGGACTGGGAGCTGCTTCGGAATTGGTTCAGCTAGTACATTCGAACGTCAAAGGCCACGGATTTGAATCTAGACAGCAGCAGAACGAGCTGATGACGATGGCTACTGTTTGTTTTGATGAAGCTTTGAAGCTTCTCAACGTTGCGTACATGGAGATCAGCACCATTTCGACACAATGTGTATTCTTAGCAGCGTTCGTTCGGTACTCGTTTTGTGAAAGACATGGCACTGACTTTGGATTAGGATTTACTGCTCCTTTTTGCAGCGGCCTTTACAGACATGGGGCCACTTGAATACGGCGGCTACCAAGTGTCGAGCCCTCCTCGTATATGGCACAGGGTCAGGCAATATTGAAGACGAAGAATGTATTCGTCGCATCTTTTGGTCTTGTTACATTATCGAAAGGTAAGAAACTCCTCACTCATTACGATCCTTCTCATAACTGTATGTTAGCGATCTCATATCTGAACTCTCCCATCTTCCCCAAAGCGGAGTTGCCGAAGTCGAGTCAGAAGTACCACTACCAGGTCCCTTGCAGACACACTTCACAGAAGCTGAAACAGAATCATCGGCTCTGTACTTCTTGTCCTGCATCTCAATAAGACGTCTGCTCAACCGGGTGCATCATCTCCTCTACGCCGAGGATAAATACAAGAACTATACGAATGCGAGGGATGAGGCCTTACGAGGTCTGATTACTGAACTTGATCGACAACTAGTACTCTGGCACGATACCCTTCCCGAGTTTCTAAGATTTGAAGAAAATACGAGAGACTGTAGGAATGAGCATGCGGCCTTCCTCCGACAGCGGTATCTTGCATGCAAGAGTGTGATATATCGACCATACGTTGAGATTGTGCTAAAACATCGAGAAATTCCTCACTCAACTGAAACGATCGACGCAGCAAGTCGATGCCTCAAAGCAAGCTGTGATCACATCGCGAACTTGCGGTCCTTCAGTCAGGTTTGTGACCCCTTCACTCTTCCCAGGCTTTTTAAGTTCTCTTTACTGACGTCGATGGTCTCGCCAGACTGTTATGATCGACACTTGGATCTGTGCCCTCTCGTAAGTAATGACTACATTGAAATCCTCACAAGCAGCTTTATGTTGCACATTCTCTCCCAAGGGCGGCGTCAACAGCTACTAACCGCACTAGAATGACAAGTACTATGTTCATCATATTAGTCGCCCTTCAGAATCCCTCCCTCCGCCCCCGACTCCTCGAACACAATATCCCAGAATTTGGTCCCCATCTACGAGACCTTCTCACTGCATGGATCGGAGTGATGCCTCAGAAGAGTCCAAGTATCCAGCAAAGCATACGCCTCATCGCCGAGATTGAGGCGTTGATCAGGGAATCTCGATGATCCACTTCGGATACCAGATATTTTCCAATAGGGATCTTTGGAGAGATACCAGCAGTTGATGATCTCTGGGCACGCGCATATGCCGGGTATATACTTGCGACGTGCAACAAAACATCCTGGTTGTCCAATCATTTCCAGGATGGAAGTCACGAGCCACAAATAATCATGTGATCCTAGTAGACAATTCCTCACTGTTCGTACCTACAGAGCACTGCTCATCTGACGCCGAGTCGATTTTCGAATACCTGATTCAACAACGATTCCGTCGTGACACATCATGTGTTCCAAAAGAGCTGGTGAGGCATTGTTGCACCCAGGCTAGCCTTGCTATCCACACAAGCAATGCCAGAACAGTCGGGTTTGATCAGTAACAAGAGTCAGAGAAAGTTCGCAGGAAGGGTCCACAGAGAAGAATTCCAAAACTTCAGCCGACTTCTCATCGGTCGTACACTCGATATCGCCTGTATATGTACCAAAAAAGGGGCGTTTCAGTATTACTCAATCATATCCACTGAGCTGTCCTTGTTATGAGGATAGATTCTTCCCTGATAATCTGGAAATATATACGGAAATGTCAGGCAGAGACAGAATTCTCGTCTCAAAATTTCCCTTTGCCGATCTCACTTTCCCAACCCTTCGCTCGTTCGAAGCCATTCGAGTAGCTTCTGAAGTCCCTCATAGCTTGATCGATTTCTTCTTCAGTATTCATCACGAAAGGACCGTATCGAACGACTTCTTGATCCAATGGTGAACCGGCAACAAGGACTGCATTACTGTTATTAGTCATAGTTTCTACCTTTGACTCATATTTTCCTACGAGGATTGGGGGGGAGGGGCCCGGGGTAATCACGAGTAGACTTACCAAATCTCCCATTCTCCTTTGCATCAGCACCCACCTCCGCCTCAACAACATCTCCCTGTTGCCCAAAAACAACATTCTCATACTGCGTCACCATCTTACTCTCCTCGCCACTACCAAAACCCACCTCCCCGTCAAGCACATACGCAAACGCATTCCACCCCGCTGGCAACTTCTGGCTGATCCTCCCACCTGGCCTGATCTCTACGTCCAGCAACCAGACCGGCGTATACGCCAATTCCTTCACGCTCTCAACGCCATGGCTCTCCCCAGAAATAACCTTGACATGCACTTTGCCCTCATCAAGATCCACCGTCGGGATCTCCTCCTTCTGCAGATCCCGGTAGCGAGGCTCAGTGTTTTTGAGCCTTTTGGGAAGGTCAACCCAGAGCTGGAGCCCGATGTTGGGACTTCCGTCTGGGTTTGGACGAGGGATCTCAGAATGCATGATTCCTCGCCCGGCTGTCATGAATTGGAGCCCGCCGGTGTGGATGGTGCCGCTGTTTCCCATGAAGTCTTCGTGGGCTATGGAGCCGTTTATTACATATGTGATTGTTTCTGGATGGTGTGGCGACGTGAGCATATGCACTTTCATTACCAATATTTTCGAAATTGTGCTGGAATTTCAATAGACGTGGTGACTTACCTTGTCCACGATGTGGATGATCCGGAAAGCCAGCAAGCGAAGTTGACTTGAAATGGTCGAGCATCAGGAAAGGAGATAATTCTGGCATCTGCGCCGTTCCGATTGAGCGTCTGATGCGTGCACCTGCCCCTTCGCTTTGCTCGCGGGCGAGGAAGATCTTCTGAATTTTGCGGGGAGAGGCCATTGTTTTTGATAGTGAAGAGAGCCGCCGAAACGCTGGGTTCATCACAGAGTCTTGCAGGGCAGGTATGTGAGACGAATTTCAGAATGTATCTAGATACAGTCGATTGAGGAAACGAGAACAGAGGTGTGCACATGGGGACTGATAGGCGGTGGACTTTAAGAGCACTTATAACACATTCCATAACAATCAGTAGCTTGCTCGCCGTGTCAATAGTGGCCGCATGTTACTAAGCTGAGCAAGCACGGAGTGCAATTCGCTAAGCGAGTCCAAAAAAGCATACAATTCCACTTAGCTTACGGATTGCTTACAAGCACATGTGAAGACCAAAGCATTCCTATTATTGGCCGAGACTGCGGGAAGATGAATGATTGGTGGTTTCGGACTGTACAAATCGGGAGCTTGGCACGCAAAATAAAGCTTGATCATTCAACTAAGTTGATGCTGGGTATGGCAGCAGGCTTGTGAACTTGGAATTCTGGATCTAGTTTGCTTTGTGGTCGGCTTGGGTTTTGCAAGTACGTCGCCGACTGAGATCGTGGTATGAGTATTGTGCACTTCAAACGACTGAAAATAGACGAGCTGCCGAAACCTTTAGCTTTGCTTGTGAATTTGTCACTATTCAGGGAAAGGACAATGGGAAAGAGATGAGAAGTTCAAAGGAAGGTGAAAGGCGGGAGCGAACATTTCCAGGAGTAATAGAAGTAGCTGCTGAGAATTACCATCCTGAAATTTGTTTCTTGTAAAGCAGCGAGAACATGGATAAGCAGACTCCTGTATCACTGTCGAAGAAAGAAGTTCATTGCAAACGACGTGAACGAAATTGTGAAGGATGTCATCTGCAGGCAATGCCTTCCAGTATGGGAGCCTTCAAGTCCACCATGAGATCAAGAAAACGTCCTGGAAAAGCTTTGCCACTTGATCCAAGTTTTCTACCAAGGCATGGCAGATCTTTCAGTAGAAGCAGGAAAGCAACGTAAGTCTTCTCAACAAAAGTCATCTCAAGCCCTTGATCGTGAGATTGACGTTCACGGGACCAAGCGATAGAAGATTCGAAAGCTTCGAGATCGACATAGAGTGAGGCTGTGCGACAGATCTCAATCTGCAACATCCCGCCGTCCTCCGTAATGTATGATGTACAAGTTCATTGCTCTTCATGTGGTCCCATGCCAGCTCAGCAAACCACAATAGAGAAATGACATCCAAGCTCGAAGGGAGGGTCGTTGCAGCTCCCGAGGCGACCCCTGGGACCTGGAGAAGAAAACCCTTAGAATCGAACTTGCAGACAAGGAACAAGTGTTCACGAAGTTATGGGTGCTGCCACGCTCGCGTGCCAGTTGTACGAAAGGTACAGTGTACCCCCCGGTCCCAATGTTAGCTCGCCACTGGCGCCTAGGCAGCTGCTTTTACGTGCTCCCCTCACGGTTGCTATATCAACATACCTAAATCTGACACTCTAAACCCTTGTCACCTCTTAAAACAGCTTGAAATTCTTCTATTTCAAGTCTAATTGATAAACTGAGCAGGCCCACAATTTAACATTGGGACCGGGGGGTACACTGTACAGAGTTTGAACTGCTTCTGCCTTGGTTTCTGCCACCACATGTGCAGGCGCGAGGACGGAGGGCAAGCCACAGTGTCGGAATGAATATAAGAAAGTTACGACCAAGGCCAAAACGGGAAGCATTAAGGTAGCATCATTTTCCCGAGTGGCTGCTAAAGCCTTCTATGTGTCGAAAGAACATTTTAGTCTGAGGCTGTGCAGCTACTGGAAAGTCCGATGTGGGTTTCGTCCGTTGTTTTTTGGATGGGATTTTTGGAGGGAGGGAGGGGACGAGGACGAGGACGGGGACGAGGAGAGTTGGTGGGGAGCGAGATCGAGGGGCTCCTCCTACGTCATGAACAGCAGGGTAATTACCGCCCGACGACCCCTAAAATCCAGCGCTAGTGGAGGTAATTTCGATGTGTGATGTAGCAGACCAGACCAGACCAGACCAGACCAGAGATATAAAATCCAACATTCCTGCCTCGAACATCTACAATACCTTCCATATCGCAAAGCGACAAAGAATCAACGACTTTTTCTAAACCAGAATCTCCTAGGTACGTTCTACTCGTTCGGCATCCTGGACTGTTTTCTTCGCTTGGAGGGGCCGGAAATTAACCAACCTACGATTATCACCAGGATTGCATCCCCTACCCCACCCACCCACCCAAATCCAGTACTGTACCTTAAAGTGAGCTTGCAATACAGAACACATTTGCGATCCCATCATACGTACCAGCAACAACTAACTCAAGATGCTCAGAACAACCTCTATCATGTCTGCCGAGAAGCCAGGCTTGCCGGGATCGCACCCGGTCACCATGCCATTGCGTCAGGCCTCAACGTCCAGCGCCGTGAGCGATGATGCTGTGCCTCTCACGGACCCCAAGAATGTCAGTATACCTGCGCGTTCCACGCCTGTATGTGCACGACAGCAGCTAATTCAATTTATCTGTAGACTTCCGAGTTACTTGCAGAGCGTTTGCAAGCATGGAAACACGCCGTGGGCTATCTCGAAGCCTATGTCGGAGCCACAGAGAAGATCCAGAAGGCACATGCCAAGGAGTATGAAAAAGTGCTAAAGGTGCGGATACATTGGTTACGATAAGCCGGAGTATAGCGTGTTGACAATAAGAAACAGACAATCTCGGATCCCTTGAGGGAAGGTCACCACTTTGACCAGAACTTGGGAGGAATCGCAGGGCTCTTCGAGAACATGAGACAGAACACGCAGGTACGAAGCTCTTCGGAAATATCGGGACAACTTCTAACGACTTCTAGGGAATGGTTAACACACACATCGAAACCGAAAAGAACCTCAAGGGCTCCGTCCTCCCTATCCTCGACCGTCTTCACAAGGAAATCAAGAACAAGTCCAAGGAGCTGTCCGGTGGTGCTGGTAAGAGTGCGAAGGAAGTCGACAAGGCCCGAAATACCACCCAGAAGCACATCGAACTGTTGGGACAACACACTGCTGGATTCGGGTCTAGTGGAGGCAAGATGACGGCAAATGATGATCCATATATTTTGCAGAGAGGTGTTTATCACCGACTGGGCAAGCAGGTTATTGAAGGTATGCCAATTCTAAAATTTGTTACCAATGGTTGGGCAAGTTCCGAGACTTGTAGCTCTCTTGCCAGAGTAGAGACTTCACAAAGCTTACAATACTGACCGTGAATCCAGAGAATAATAACAAACATGACTTGATTGCTGTTCAGCAAAACTTCGCCCAATTCGAGGCGCACATTGTTGAGGTCATCCAACAAGCACTCATGTCCTTCAACCAATTCGTTGGTGGACAAGCTCAGAAGGTCGAGCAACTCTACGGGGAAATGCTCGGCACTGCCCAGGCTATTCCTCTCAACTTCGAATGGACCGGTTTTGTGGAGAGAAACAACAATATTCTTATTGATCCGAAGTCGCCAGATCGTACCATTGACGGCATGACTTTTCCGAACCAGAACCATCATTCCACCCAGGCCGTGATCGAAGGCACTCTGGAAAGAAAATCTCGCAACAAACTCAGCATGAGTGGTTACTCAACTGGATATTACGTTGTCACACCATCTAAATTCCTCCACGAGTTCAAGGACAGCGATAATTTGCGCAGGGACCCTACTCCTGAGCTTTCAATCTACCTTCCCGATGCTGTTATCGGAGCGACGAATGGCGAGAAGTTCAACGTTAAAGGGAAGGATGTCAGCAAGGGTTTCGGTAGCAAGTTGTCCGGCTCTTCAGAAATCCAATTCAAGGCCCACACTGCTGCCGATGCTACAAACTGGTTTGAGGCCATCAGATCTGTGGTTGGCTCTGCTCCAGCGACTGATGCAGTGAGCCCTATCAGTCCAGTGAGCCCGGACAGCCCTGTCGATAATAAGGCTTCGCAGCCACCTGTGTATCCTGAGGAGAAGCAAGCTGCTCCAGCTCCTCTGCAAACATCCGGCATGACTGGAGAGCAACATGTTGCCAGTCCAACCGTTGTCTCTCCAGCGGCTGCTCAAGCCAGCGCTCCAACCAGCGCTGTCACACCTACTGCTGCCGAAAAGATCTGATATCTGTCAACGGGAGTACATGGAATGACGACTAGGGGTGAGGTGGAAGTAGTAATGTATAATCTATGGAAGACGGAATGGAAGAAAAGTGAAGTGTGAGATTTGCCAGCGTGGAGTCTTTCGATTTGCGATGGCGATGTGGCGGATTGAATAGCATCAAATTGTGGTAACAGCTTGAAATTTCAAAAATAGACTGAATCTTCCTATCCTTTGGTACCTAGTGACATGGTTCATTTGAGGCGAATAATTTCATTCATACTTTACCCGAAATATAAGCTGCTTATACCTGTCAGCAGAAAATCTTAGTACATGTTAGGATGCAAGTAAGGGGAGATGCAGGTAAGGTAAGGTAAGCTCAGCCCTACTGCTCGGGAAATAACATATTCCAGAATCCGAACGTTGTCTCAATCGTCGTTTCTTATCTCTCCTGGCCCTCGCAAAAGCTCATGGCACCAGTGGTAGGCAGCCATCTTATAACTTGTTTCCGAAGATCCGTAATAAACGAATTACGCTGCCTGCACTGCCATGCAATGCAAGAATGCCAAGTACCAAAGACAAGTCACATGATCTTAATCTTGCCACACGTGTGGGTGCCAAGGTAGGTAGCATTCCGCCCAAACCATCGTCGATCCCATACGTCAAAACTGGAAACTCCAAGGCTGAGTTTAGCCTCCGCCTCTTAGCTCACCAGTTGGTATACTCTATTTATCGATAGCGAGCCTCTAAGGTACACGCCGCTCTCTGGGTCATGCCTTTTGCGTGCAAGTGTTCCAGGAAGCGAAGCATGGATCCGCACGCCACTCTTTACTCCTTGATGGGAATGGCCAATGACGACCTTTTGGTCGTGTCAGACTGATTCACCCGAGGATATTGGGTGAACTTTTTGGCGACAGCTTCAGGACGAGAGGCGCAGTCTGAATAACAGGCCTGGTGATGGGCCCCAGTGGCTATGGTCGTGCTTGGTAGGTAGCATTCGGAGGATTCTGTTGGTTGGTGTTTGGCCTTCGACTTTCCTGTTGGTGATTTGTCCGTTTGATCTTCATTAGACCAACCACACTCTCACGTAAGGAAGGACCCGGCTGTGGTAGAAATAGCTATCCTAGCTGTCTTTTCTTGGAGGTTAGGCTCTCCGCATATGTCATAGGCAGGTATATCAAAGCTGTCCTTCCCCAGGAAATGTGACTTGACACTTTCTTTTCATCTTTCTTCTTCATCCTGAGTCTCTCATCTACCTACTTACCTCATCTGACACATTCGCATTCCTTACACGCCTTAAAGTCTTTACAGTCAACTGCAGCGTTGGAGCCGTTCTTCTACACAAACCACGAGAAACAATCGACCAAATCCCTCAGAATGTCATACCCACAGGCTACTACCGATCCAAACGCCCACTATGGAGCTCAACCACAACAGCCCATCGCCATGCAGTCACCAGGCATAGAGACCGCACCCCCAAACTACGCAACCAATGCCGCCACCCACGGCAACGAGAAGCACGAATATGGCACAGAACACTTCCAACCTCAACAACAGCAACAGCCTCAATCAAACCCCCAACAGACTTTCCAGCAGGGCACTCCCCACCAGAGTTTCCAAGTCGGAGCTGCGCCCACGAGCACCGGGAAATATCAAATGGCTACGCCTCTAGCTTCGTTGCAGCAAGGTCCTGCACCGGTAGATTGTCCTGTCTGTGGCGTGAGGGAGATGACTAGGACGGAGTTTGTGTCCGGGGGAACTACACAGTAAGTCTTTACTACTTCCCAGGAATCTTCGAATTTGGAATGAACGAGAAGCTAATATTTTTGTTACAGTCTCTCGGCTCTGCTGTGCTGCTGCTGTCTCTGCTTGGGATGTATCCCGTATTTGGCATCTTGGTTTAAGGACTGCGAGCATAAGTGCGGATCTTGTGGTGCGCTCTTGGCAGTCTGGCATAGGAGCGGACGGACAGAAGTCATGGCTCACAGATGATCTTGAACGTCTTGAGTGGAGACTAATGATGTGACCGTATGATACCTTGTCTTTGGAGTTTGGGCATGCTTGTTCGTTGCGCTTAGGAGCGCTTATGTGTGAGAAGTCGTTGATGATACCTGATCTTTGCGGTTTTTAAAATAAAATATGCTGTTTATGCTTTTTTCGTTTGTCTTTTGGATTGCACCTGCTTCAGTGGTCCCCGCCTTTCATCAGAATCCTCCACGATACTCAGTGCACGTAAGAATGGCTTGAGATACAAGTTAGCAAGCAATAAGATGACAATTACTTGTGAAGTCACAAATCATATATGCATTGTACACATGGGGTATCTATCTGAATACAGGAATAACGCCAACGGGGAATTGGTCTCTCGGCTCTGGTAGCCATCGGTGGCGAGGTCCCTCCTTCCTCACTGGATGCCGTTAACAGCATCTTCTGCAAATCACCCCTTCACGTTCCTGACGATCCTCGGACCGGGACTCTAGAGAGATTCTCCATGGAGTCCACGCCGGACTTCTCCCAGCACCACCGTGGACTCCAACGAGAGTAAGATACCAATTCGCCTTATCTTCAAAACGCTCAGAGACCTAAGTCACTGCTCGCTCCACAGCCTCGGGGCCACTCTTGCCAGATGTTGCAAAGGGTTTTGAGCTAACTATTTGGTTCTCTAGATCCAGACTGGGATCCATCCTGGCTTTCAGTCAGTTAAACAAATTTGTACCAGAACCAGCCTAAAATGTCACGTTTTAATACTCCATCTCGAAAGTGGTGAATGGGCATGGCTTACTGTGTATGAGGAAGAATCTTCAGATGACGACTGAACTTGATATTCTGAAGTGAACACGCGTGGATCCCTTCGAGCTGCGTCTACTGGTAACTGAGATAGCCACGCTGAAGGCATCGAATCTTCTTTTGGGAAAGGCACGCAGTTTTCTTGACGAAGCCAATCTTGAATCCGTTGATTCAGGTCTGGGGCGTGCGGCAAAGGAACGTCATCCGGCCAGGATGACCTCTCTCTCGCAATAGCCCTTTGGAGTCTCCTCCTATGCCCCAGCCGAACATCGAGCAGCGAGAGCTACTCAGGCTAATTAGCCATTGCATTCCGTCTCGACAATCTCACAGGAACTTTGGCTGTTTTCCTCGTTGCAGGGAATTCCCCTCAGAAAATCAACAGTCCAACTCCGAAATCAGCTTACTTGGGTTTCTGCAATCTTAGTGAGCGCGTCCCAGTCTCCAAAGCCAGAGTCCAAGAACCGCGAGAGATACTGCTCCAGACCGAGTACCGTGAGCGCTGCTTCGAGTTCTGCGGCCATGATCGCCCACAGAACTCTGTTCGATGATGGGTTTCGCGCGAAGAATTGGTGGGAGAGTTGAATACTCGCATAATAACAATGGGCAAGAAACCCTCGAGGCGAGGCCCTGTTTATACTTTGATCGTCAGCGGCGCGGAGTCGACCTCCGGACCATGTTTTTCATCCATTCGCTTATCCTCCGAGCGGGCCGCGGACGTCATCCCGACGACTTTGACATTTCGGGATTCCACTTTAGGTCTTGGCTGAGAGCGGAATATTTATTCTCGATGCCCACATGGCCCAGTGTTCGTCCTCATCGTCAAAACATCTTAGCAATAATAATGCTGCGACATGCAACAAAACAATGGCACAATGTGCAAGCAGAACTCGGCACACAGGTCGAAAGTCTCGGCTTGCCAATACTGTTCTAAACAGCCGTTCATGTTAGATGCTTGCTTCTTTGAAGTTGGTGTTGCACCTCGCGGCTGTCCGAAAAGTCGTCGTATAAGCACGAGGTGCTCCGAATGGACTACGAAAAAGCATACAAAGTACAATAGATGAGTCGATCCTATTATCACTAAAGTGGTTTCTTTTCCAGCTTGCCGCATCATTCGCGGCCCTTACTCGCACTTGACATTTAGTTAGCTAAAGTTTTTCACGCGGGTGTCAAAAGTACCTTCGTCGGTCTCTTTTTAAGGGTCTCTAGGTTTCTGACTCAGTCTGGCCGAGATTTTACCTTCTCTAAAAGGTACTTGTCTCTTCGCCATACTTTCCCATTTACAGAGTCAGGCCAAAAAGACTCCCGATTTTGTTGTCAACACATCATGCATCGGAATCTTCGGTTGCAGGGTTTTTGACTCAATGGCGTGCAGATATCCAATTCCTGTATATGTCGCAACTGGAACCTGTCTAATAGGGTCCAGTAAGGAGCCCAGCAACTGGTGCTACTATCTCCAGATGGAACCAGGGAGCATACTACGGGGCTGTCAGCTCTAAATGCCTTCACAAGGAAGCAATATACCGAAATTAGGCAGATGGGCTATTACCTCTGTATTGCGAATTTTCACCGGACTTCGCCAAGTCTTGAGGCGCCGATTCCAAGCTGCTTCAAGAGTCACTGGCCTTGGTCCTGCCATTCTTGAATACGCTGATCACGATCAGAATTCATCCACAGGGGATCATCGTCTGGCCACGCCCTCGATCTCGCAATCTCTCGTTGCAGCTTCCGTCGATGCCCGAGCTTCACTTTCAGCGTCGATAGTTGACTTTCCGTGATTTTGGTGAGAGCTTCCCACGTATCGAACCCCGCATTCTGGAACAATCGCAGATACTCTTGCAGCCCAAGCCTGTTGAGTACATTTTCGAGTTCGGATGCCATGCCGAAGAAAGGGGGTGTCGCTTAACGAAAATAGGGCTGTTCACGTGGGTGCATGGTGGATTGGCGGGGGCCGGAGGAGAAGTTTTGAATGCGAAGTTGGGAATCCTCTTAAGATATTGTTTCAGCAAGAGGCTGAACGTCCCAAAACTTCCTTACGTCAATGATAGTATCCTTGCTATCCCATCATACGCATTAGACGTCATGTAGTCATGCGGGTTGACGATCTTGGCCCCATTAATAGTGTGAAGTTATCCCATTCTAATAACAACACCTTGGCGGAAACAACACTTGTTGTTCAGCATTTGAAATCATGTACAGCCGTCTTGTTCTTGTTCTCAGATTTCATGCAAATGACGAAATACGTTTTTGTACTGCGTCGATAGATTGGTTGGAACAAGGCACAAAGTCTCGGCAAGGTCCGCAAAAAGAATGCAGTGTGTTACGGAGAGCTATTTCTATTGGGTTTCCAAAATAAATATTTTGACAAGTCGGAAATAGTGTTCTTCTTCTCTCGGCACGGCAGCAAGATACGAAACCACCAATCAGTATCTTCATTCTACTCGGCCTCGAGCTCTCCTCAAGCACTTGCCCAACTCGTGAGAGCTCTTGTCGAATGTATTGGGAATTCACCATTACGGCCCGGTAGGAGATTCCGGACACGAGGACTCCACCCAATCTCAGGCCCCAAGAATACAAGCGAATCGATTTCTAGCCCCCACAGCACCGTTCATGCATACCTGCCCATTCATCTTAAAAACGGGCTGCTATTTCAGCCTGGTTGGGTCCTGAGGTTGGAACAAACAAGAATTCAGGGTCCTGGGGTTCAGCTTGTACACGCCCACTTATGTCGGGCGGAAAACGCAAGCCCTGTGTTGGAAATGCTCCGTCCGCCGTGATTGTGGTACGATTGCTTTGGCGAGGTGTTTCGTCACGAGACTTGGCTGGACTCCGGATTTTGAATGCTGAACTATGTTCCTTCATACAACAATGTGCTTTTGCAATGCAACAAAGTGATGCCACCGGGAAATAGTGCTGTTGCCGACTTCGACTGAGGTTATGTGGCGATGAAGAGTTCGCCGACTCCATCGACTCGCCACTGCCACTCCCTCTTGGACGGAGCCAAGCCTTCAATACCAACATCAAAGGCTGATTTTGACTAGTTTTGCATCGTGTATCTAAGTTTCTCATATCATATTTTACAATTTTCGTTCGTACATGTTTTTTTGGGATATTGGATCATACCTCATAAACATGCAGTCCAAAATGACCTGGCCGAACGCTCCCTCTTATACTTAACCTGTTTGGCCCGTGGCCCGTGGCCTGTTACCCTTCTCGTTCCCTTCGGCAGTAATCCAACTCTCTCACATGCTATCCTTCCTCTACATTTCCATCTCTTGACAAAATTGCTTCAAAAAGCAGGTGCAGTACGTTATCCAGGGTATCGAAACATACCAAAACATACCTATAATCTATGGTGCCTTAAAATGACCGAAAAACACGACCTCGAAAACGATGCACCACTCATATATACTCCTCTGAATACTTCGAATGCCGCGTATTATTCCGGGTCTTTGCCTTCATGCTGACACTGAGTCGGAGTGTCGTGCTTCTGCTGGAACCAACCGCCCTCGTTCCATTTGGCAGAACCATACATCAACGCGTTCCTTATCTTCTCATCTTCGATCGCTGCAATGATAGCCTCCAGTCTGGTGAAATCGATAGGCTTGAGAATCCATCCGTCAAATCCACTTTCCATGTACTCGGTACAGCTTGACTCCGATAGTGATGCAGAGACTGCGATGATTGGGATTCTTCCATGCGGCTTTGCCTGTTCGGACAACGGTGGGGACGCTTCCTTCTCATAGGTTCGAATCAAACGTGTGGATGCATTACCGTCGACTAATGGCATTTGTATATCCATCAAAATGACATCGAAAGCCGCTGGGTCGTGTTTGAAAACATCGGCGCAGGCTTGCCCGTCAACGCTTACTGTCACTCGATGTCCTCTCTTCGATAGACGAGTCTCAAGAAGTCGGCTGTTCAGGGGATTGTCTTCTGCGATCAATACACTAACTCTCTTGTAGTTGACATTCCCAGGAGGATATGGGAAGCGTCCTGTGTTTGGATCATACGATGGCCCTGTGGTCATTGAGACCGCATGTGCAATTGATGCCAGCGATTCGGGGCCGGGAGTCAACTGTAGCTCATCTCTAGTCATACCGAGTCGAATTGGCAGGATCGTATCTGAGATGGAACGCTCTAGGCTGCCTGGGCCGGGACCTGAATTCTGAGCCATAGCTGTAGTTGTATCAATAGTGCCATTTGTAGCGCTGGCTGTGGTATCAGAAGTAAGCATCGGCGGGGTTGGCAGGGAGTCTCCACTACGAGCGTCACTGTCTCTCGATTTGTCTCGTCGAGCCTTTCTGAATGGAATCTTGATCGATACTCTGGTCCCTTTCTCGAGTTCCGAGTCAATCGATACTTGACCAGCATTCAAACGAACAAATCTTGCGGTCATGGCCAAGCCAAGCCCCAATGATATTGGACCTGTTGGATCCTTCGCAGCAGTTTCGTATTTGCCACCATTGATTTCATTGTCATCATCGTCTAAGACTTGTTCGAAGTCTTGGAAGAGGCAGTCGAGTGCTTGCTCGGACAAGCCACAGCCATTGTCCTGAAATGACATTTCGACCAGATCATTTGTGTCCGAGGAGCTGATTTGTTCCACTAGAGAGTATCAGTCCTGCTCATAGGATTGGGTGTTTCAAGTCCATCTCCCACTTCAGCACCGTGGAGTGGAGGGAATGGTGAAGCTCGTGACGTTTCCCGTAAGCAAGACTACAGGGGAATGAAACAATATACTTACACTGAATGAAAATTACATCGCCACCGGAATGTTGAATTGCATTCGCCAGCAAGTTCGATACCACAGCCCGTAGCATGGATGGATCGCAACGTACAATAGTTGGGATGTGTAGGTCATCATGGAGGTCAATTAGAAGATCTGGGCGGGAGTCTCTGTCTTTGTACGAGCTGATAACCTCCTGAAGCAGATGTCTGAGATCAATGTTTTCCTCGTGTGTCTAGAATCATGATCAACCACATGTTTCTCTTATGGTTTCGAACAGGTGTGGGTTAAGTCGGTATCTCAGACCGCTGTCACTTGTAACAAGTGTGCAGTAGTGATTATGAAGGTCACATACATTAAAATCCGAGTCCTCGGCTTCAGTGAGGCTAAGGAGATCATTGACTTGAAAAACAAGGGACTTCGAGGCCTGCAACGACCTTTGCAAATGCTGTCGTGCTCGTTCATCCAAGACTTCTTCCAGTGCAACTTCGAGATAGTTGATAATACTATTTAGTGGTGTACGAACTGGATGACATCAGCACAGACATGCTAAAACATATCAAGGTACGCACCTTCATGGCCAGCATTTCGAATAAGAATGCGAGTCATCCGATTTCTCTGAACGATTGCCTCCTTCTGACGCCATACCTCGATAAACCGACCATACAAGGTGCTCAGGACTGCGGCAGACTCGACTGAAAAACTGGTTAGATTCAATCTCATCGTTTTGCATGCAAATACAAAAATTACTTACTCTGATCCTCCGTCCATTCTCGACTCCTTCCTACAACACGCTCACTCCAGCGGCGAAAGCTTGATCTTGGCTCCAAGTAGTTCCCAACAACCTTTTTCTTCTCATGTGGATTCCCCGCCCACTTGACCTCCTGCGTCTGACCCTTTCGAAAGAATATAAGAAAATCAGAGCCGGAAAGTGCGAGAGGAATAACCAATACTCCCGAAATCATGTGGAATCCAGCAGGGTAGTCGATATCAGGTAGGTCTTTCGTGATACATTCGGATGCGTATATGTTAGTGAATGATCTCGCCCGAATATATTGCAGAAGAACGATGGCTTCGCTGTATGCAAAAAGTCGACCAATAGTCCTCGCTTCTCCCTTGATAGCCAGGAATCCAAAGTCTGCTCCAAACATGTTCAGGAGGTCTCCGGAAGAAGCTGCGATGTACGCAGATGGGGAGCGCTGTTGTGGATGCGCAGACAGCGGCTTACGCGCCTTTATTCGACTTGAGTATATCAATTTCTCGATATTCGTACTCGCAAGGTCTCCCAGAGCGCGGCAAAGTTCTCGTACAGGTAGGGGAACTCGCTTGCCAGAGCCATAACCATGACAACTGACCAAACCCCACAACTTATTGTCCACCGTAAGCGATATTGACATGGCTGCTCGTACTCCCAGGTTCTCGAGATATTTGATGTGAATGGGAGACATGGCTCTCAAGTATGAGTGTCTGAGATCGAGTGGGGTTTCGGCGTCTTCGAGAGTTCGGCAGATTAGTCTCGCATTCGGGTGGTCGCGATCATAAAGAATTCGGATTTTGTTGATCATATAGAGATCGCGGGCCTGTTTTGGAACTACGAATATGTCAGAGTCAGTTATGATTGCATGGAGGGCAAATCATTGGACATAATTTTGAGTCCTGATGCAATCAGGACAAGGATATGCGACCTAGCCCCCACCACAAAGGTAAAGACAATTGTGAGAATACTCACTATCACTGGCGGGGAATTTCAACCCTCGATAAACTACCAAGCGTGTCAGTTGGTATAGTTGGAGGTACAAGCAAGACACATTTGGCATGAGAAGACACCTAGGCCCCAGAGGCGAAAAGTAATAGTGACATACTGTCTGTAGATGCTCTAGGATCGACTATCTCGCTCACAACAGTCCCTGCAGTAGTCTCATCGAACTGGTATAGCATTGCCCGGTGAAAGCTGGTAAGCTCATAAACCAAGCCAACAACGATGTCCAATAACTCAGGTAGGGTTGTAGCACTCGACAACTGGTCCTGGACTTCGCAAAGCACATGAAATAGCTCCATAGGTCCCATCTGGCGCCCAGTCTCTCTCGCAACTTGTACAGCACGCAGTGGTTTGTGCATTGCCGTTGTTGATAGGCTCATTTCTTCCTCGCTTGGCTCATGATCGGTAACTTGAATAGGCTCTGCTGGTAGCCCATCTTCGGGAGGATGTCGAGGATTGAAGATGTCTCTCTTTAGTTCGAATTCGCATATGATGAGGTCAGACTCGAGATTCAGATGCATTGCTATGTAGCATTGAAGAGGGGCACCGCGAAGCGACGTCAGCGAGAGGGAGAAGACGTCTAGGTTGGTAGTCGATGTAACCGGCTGGTTTCTTAGACCGCGAACCCGGGACAAAAATTCCCTCTTATCGTCTGAAAAGAGTAGATCGGTGAAACATCGAAGGTCAAATAATTGTTCAGGTTCTAGCCCGGTAATGTTCTGGGAGTTTTCACTAACGACGCGAACCGCGAACCGGCCCGCATCGTCCTCCCGAATCGCGATCAAAGCTCCGAACGCCTGTATCGCACCCGGCATATGAATTCTGGGACGTCTGGATTAGTAGCTTGGAATGTTTTATTTCAACTACTGAACTCACGGTTCATCTTCACACCTATAGACCTTAACAGTCTTTTGAACTTTCTCTGTTGTTGGAGCATTTGTAGCTGGCGTATCTCCGGCCGTCACATAGCTGTAAGTGTTTGAGACAAATCGTCCACCTGTTTGAGGCATTGTATCAAGCTCCTCCGTGGTGGCAACCTGCGGTGGGTCGTCATTGGAAATTTGATCAAGCTTTTGTCCATCCGGCGCATTTCCATTTGCTGGATCGGGATCTGGCTGGGATGCCCTCCGAACAAGTGCCTTCGGAATTGGAGGCTTTTCGTAACCCGAGTCTTCTCCATCGGCCGATGGCTCTGTGCCAGATATCAGGCCAAGGGCATCTGGCTGCTGTCAGTGGCAGGTAACGAACAATTCCCGTCTATCTCACTCACTCAATGCCGAATCTGCTGAGCTCCTAGGCTGTGGTATGCGGATGGGGAAGACCCGACGAATCCCAAATGAGTTGGAGGTCATGGTTGTAGCCATGATTCCCGTCTGAATAGAGGGGGTCCTCCGGACACTTCGTTGACTACTCGTGTGCGCCCCGGCGGTTTAGCGTCCAGGCGCAAGCCAAATGTTCATCATTCTGTGCTTGCAGTCTTAGTCTCAGTCATGGACGATGAACAAGTTCCAGAGTCCAAGGACAGAAGAACAATCATTCTACACATTGGAGAACAGCTCCGAAAGTCACAGGGGGAAGTTCTTATGAGATCTCCAGGTGCGGTGCGGTGCGGTCCAGCGAGTAATGGTCACTTTTCTATGGGTCGCAAATCAGGGTCCTTGACGCTAAACGCGCCCGATCGCCACGAGCGGAAACCAGATGGGGTTTGCTGGCAACTGGGACGCCTATCGAGAAAGCGGCATCTCCCCAGCTCCCCAGCTCCCCAGCTCGGTGACATGGCGCTGAGAGGTTCAGTGTGAGAGGCTACAGTAGTAGGCTGAGTAGATGAGTAGACTTCCCCGTCTCAACCGTAGCGCAAACTCAAACCACAGAGCTGCCCGCTGCGCTGGCTCAAATACACTCAGTGGCTGGGGTGGCGGCGAAATGCAGCGATGCGGAGCGTACTGTGCACTGTGCACAATGCACCTGGAGCTGAGCTCCGCCTGTTGACCGTGCGGTTGTGGGCGGATGGTGATCGCCCAGGAGAAAAGGGATTACTCCCCAGCAACCCGGAACATTCTTGTGCTTCAAGTTTGACTGATATCGATGCCGGGTACATGCGAGTACGAATGCGTGTTGGATTGCTCTCGACAGCCTTCAAATGCACGCTGGAGAAATAGATTTTTGAAAAGATATGATATGATATGATACGATGCCTCATCCCTTGGCAGAGAAACACTGCAGCTAGGCCAAGTGCGATGTCTTACTGCCACCACCTACTCCAATGACTTTCTCACGCAAAGCTGGTGGACAAAGCCGATTATGGCTGGATGTGAAAAGATCCAAATCGGGTCCTCCAGATCAACAATGAACAACCGACAGAAGAAACGAGGGAAAGAAGAAAGATGATGGTCCAGGGAGCTGGGAAGACCTTCCATCCTGGTTGAGGCGTGCCCGAGCCACATGGGACTCTAGGCCTCGAGCCATCGGACCGTTGTATGTTCACAACAGGAGAAGCTAAGAATTCTGGTGGATTTCAATAATAACTGAAACATATCGGCCCAAGGGGGAAACTGGACCCTGAAGCTCAGAAGCTGTAAATAGAACATGCAATTTTACCTTTTAAATCTTGTTAGAAAACCGACAGCACAATAGCTATCAAGAGCAAACCTATTCTTCAAGAGCATTCACAAGGGCCGGCAGAACTGAGGCAAGCCTAGAACATTGCCAGGCCTCCATCATCGCAAACATTCGCCAAACTCTGTTGACGGTCATCACTCTTGTGTCACGAGGTCCGACCACTGAGCAAACTCTATCGGGCAGTGAGCACGACCAAAAGCCACAACGCCGGCCGGCTCGAGTAAATTACTAGACAGCCGGTTACCCATATCGATGATTCAACACTCTTGCGAAAGCTGCTTGGTACATGACTCGAGACTTTTGAGCACGCATAAGTCAGGCTTGTTGCATGAAATTGGAGTTGCGAGCATATGCCCAATCGAGAATGACAGGAACTTTGTTTGATATAAGCTTATGGTCCTCAATTAGGCCCATAACCTTTGCAAATTCAAAGAGGCATGGGGCTCCAAGCAGCTGTCGTTCGATATGCGTGGCAGTTTAGCCCTCGAGCTGATCGAGAGAGGACGGCATTTTAGAGGAAAACAATACTGTTCGTCAAAAATAACACAGGAGATCGGTCTAGGATGACACTGGCCGTGGCCTCTGGATGACTCCCACACCCCTAGCTAGGTAGTGCGCTATGTCTGGACATGAGTCTGAATATGATGTCTGTCTAACTCATGATACCGAATAATGGGCGAGCATCGAAGTTGATCGGTTGTCTGTCTGCCCTCGGAAATCGGCTGGACTCCTCCTATGAACGAAGTAGTAGAGACTGACTTGCCATAAGATTTTCACATTGCCAAGCTGATGTTAGAGCCTCTGCGAGTATCATACTAAGCTGTCAAGATGGAGCTTCGTAGTTGAGTTTGCATTCGATAAATCCATGAAAGGAACGAGGTTGAAGAAATGGATCCGTATGTAAATCAATTGCTTGTATTTCTATGCCTGGGAACATAAGAAAATCGAGCGTCAAACAAATAGAATTCGTCCTTCACTGCTAGACTCGCTGATCTTGTAAATTGCTGTCTCCTAACATGGCCCGCTTATTCATTCTGCAAGTTGGGGACAATTTCGTAGACTGCGAAAGTCTTTAACCCTCTTGAACGCATATTCCAACACCATGATTCGGGCTATAATCTTTCGCAGAGGGTGAAAATTTTCATGGAAGATACAGCGAACGCGTAAGTGTGGTCTCCAATCTTGCCTCTGCAAGGCGTGTCTTGCTACGTTCGACGCAAAGCTCATGGCTCAGAGCAATTGATATATTTGAAGCTCTGAAATAGAGCATCTGGCCGAGTGAACTTTTATGCTTAAGCATGTGGATTGCTCGAGATGAAGTAAGGTAGTCTGCATGGGTCGTCTTATCGTCTTTCACTTTGATGGCCCTGTAGGCGCCGGAGGAGTCTTCATGGATTCACTAGAGCCAGCACCGCCTCTCGCTCCACCCCTCCCACCACGTCTGCCGACAGTTCCACTGCCGTTACCACCTCTTCCTCCACGTCCAGCCCTTGCCGGGGCATTTGGAATTTGATTGATAGCTTTCTTCTCTGGAGGTAACGCTGTACCTTTGCGTTGCATGACTTGAACTGTTCCTTGGGCCACTGAAATTGGATTGGCACCCATGGCCTTCTTTAGACCGTCAGTGTCGGCAAAGTCGACATAAGCGAATCCCTTTCTTCTATCAATCTCAACAGTCGTGACTGTACCGAACTTTTCCATGGCTTCCTTCAGCAGTGCTTCAGTGACACCTTGTGAAGGATTGGCATGCTTGACGAAAGCTTGTGTAGCCCCTTCTGAGGGAGTAGCTATCTGCTGTGGTCTTCGAGCAGCTGGCGGTGCAGTGGCAACTTTAGCAGGCTGAGAGGACGAGCTTGAAGCTGCCGTAGATTGAGCGTCAGGCTTCTTTAGCAAAACCATCGGAGTAGGAGGGTTATTTGCTGTCGTTGATTTGGTTCCTTCCGATTCAGTGGATGATCCTTTACCACGTCCTTTACGGTTGGAATTTTGATTCAGGGTCGATTTGGGAGCAGTCGGGACGGGCTGAGCCTGTAACGAGCGAGCAGGAGTCGAATCTCCATTATCCTTGCCCTTCTCTGCAGTCGCAGCTGCAGCCGCAGCCGCCCTTTCCGCTTTCTGCGCATCTGCATTATCGCGTCTGACCTGGCGATGCGCTTGGGCTGGACTCAATCCAAGGTCACGTTGTAACATACGTATATGTGCTGCTACGATGGCTTGTCTTTGTCGGCCTGGGACTTTGCCTAGGTCAAGCTTGGGTGTGGCAGAGCTCTCGGATCCCGATGCTTCTGATGTAGCAGATGAACCTGCTACAGACTTGGAAGCGGCTTCTCTGTTTAAGATCTTCACAGCTTCCTTGGTGGCCTTGTCAACCAATCTATCTGTCTTCGCATCCTTGCCTTTCTTTTTCTCTTCTGCAGCCGATTCCTTTGCAGACTTTCCCTTCGAGCTATTAACTTCCTGCTTCTTGGCGGCTTTTACCGCAGCGTCCTTATTCTTGCTTGCTTTCTTGTCCTTTAGAGCCTGAACCAAAGGAGTCATCGTAACTTTCTCGTGCTTTGAAGGACTTGGGTCAAGTAAAGAATCCGCGTTGATCTCCTTTCCAGTAGTTGGATTTGCTAGGTCTTCCAGGAAGGCCATAAATTCCGGATCTTGATCTATCGTGCCGGCACGAGCATCCACACGACGTCGCCCAGCGGGTATTCGGCCATAGGGTGCGAATTCAACAGAAGGAGGCCCGATAAGACACAGACTATTGTATGTATTGGTAGCATCTTCAAAAACTGCCAATCTAACAGCATCGGAGAGACTGAGTAGGTAGCTCTCATTCGTGAGATGGAGGTATGCTCGAGAAGGTTTGGAGGGTTTAGATGCGCTGGAAAATTTAGTAGATTCTCCAGCAGGTGGTAGAGGATATTACTCTTTTGAATCCTTGCCCGGTTTATAGCGAAACCAGTCAACTTTTCCCTGGCCCAGCTTCCACTCCTCCCCTAGAATCGTGGTGAATTCTTCTTGTGTGAGACCAGGAGGCAGTCTTCGGATGATAATCTTCAGCTTGACGGCTGCTGGTTTGGCTGGGGCTGGCTTGTTCCCGTTACCCGTCGTCTGAGAAGAGGCGATAGAGAGGACTCCATTTGCTTGGGTTCGAGTAGCCATCGGAAAGGTAGACTCGCTTCTAGTTGCGACGGGGGAGGTAGTTGAGTTGAGCTAGATGCTGGTTGCGGCGACAGTGGCGCTAATACGTTTCCAGATGGCGGTATGCACGGCCCAGTCTAGGGAGTTTTGGCGGTCGTCAAAGATGCTGAGAGCTTCGTCAGAAACGTTCTGACTTCGTTGCGCGCAACATTTGCTCATTTGTTGCTTTGCTCTTTATCGCTGCCAGCCTCGCGAACAAGCCCATTACCGAGCACTCGTAGTTGGCAGGCGTCAGTCTGATAGAGTCCCGGGCCGGCTAAACCTCGAGGAAACTAGACTGCTCCAAGCCCCGCTCGAGCCACCCCGCGACCATGGCACCCATCCACCAGCGACGCAACGGCAAAGCACAGCCAAAGGGAAAGGCAAGGGGAAGGGGACAGGCCAAGACAAGGGAAGGCAAGGCTTTGGACCTCGAGATCCAGACCGGTGAGCACGGAGTCAACAACGACAGCTCAAACCCCATTCTCTCTCCCACCTCCACTGCTAAGGAGCTCCTTGACTGCGAAAGCGAGGATCCTAACGACCGTTCTCTTGACAACAACGGCGACGACGAGTGGGAAGACGAAGACGAAGACGAAGACGAGGACGAAGACAATCTGCAGTTGTGCCATCAGCACAATATCGACACTGGGCGCAGAAACACCCTCCACCGTATCACCCCGCGTCCCCTCCCTCCACTCCCACAGCTACCTTCATACCCATCCTCACAACAGCAGTACTGTGCACCTTCACTTCCAGACCGATCACATCGTCGAAGCAACGCCCAAGTCCTCGATAAATCCTTTCTTGCGCCACCCCGAGAATACAAGATGCCAGGTCCAAATGTCCCCAAGCCCGGTCCGGCGAAACTGAAGCCCAACTCTGAGCTCCCAGAATGGTTAGAAGAAGCAAAACAGTGTCACTATCTTCCCGAGTCTGTTATGAAGCAGCTTTGTGAAAAGGTGAAAGAGTGTTTGATGGAAGGTCAGCTCACGCTTGATTTGAATTGCCAATATTTACTGATCTAATATCACAGAGTCCAATATTCAACCTGTTGAGACACCTGTTACGATCTGCGGTGATATCCATGGCCAATTCTACGATCTTCTTGAGCTGTTCCGCATTGCAGGTGGCATGCCAGGAGAGTCCAACGTTCAAGCGCCAACCACAGTCATCAGCTCCGACGATATTGAACCACCGACCGAGATTACCGATCCCAAGCTCCGAAAGAAGATCCGTTCATCAGACAGCGGTATTGAGAGTGCGAGTGGTGAGGATGATGACGAGGAAGAACGCGGTCGCCCACGTACAGCAGGTCAATCAAGTCGTGGTGGTAGTGCTGCTGGAGATTCAGCTATCGGTGTTAATGAGGTTTCTGGCACCGGAAGTCAGAAATTCATATTCCTTGGTGATTTCGTTGATCGGGGCTACTTCAGCTTGGAGACTTTTACTCTCTTGATGTGCCTTAAGGCTATGTAGGTTCGGTCGTGCTGATTTGACTTTCAATGCTAATTCTATGCAGGTACCCTGAAATGATCACCCTCGTGCGTGGTAACCACGAGTCCCGCCAAATCACTCAGGTCTATGGGTTCTATGAGGAGTGTCAACAAAAGTATGGCAATGCTTCGGTCTGGAAGTCTTGCTGCCAAGTTTTTGACTTTCTCGTCCTTGCTGCTATCGTTGATGGCAGAATTCTTTGTGTTCATGGCGGTTTGAGCCCAGAAATTCGCACCGTTGACCAGATCCGCGTTGTTGCTCGTGCTCAGGAGATTCCTCATGAAGGCGCTTTCTGTGACTTGGTCTGGAGTGATCCTGAAGATGTTGAAACTTGGGCAGTTTCCCCTCGTGGGGCTGGGTGGCTCTTTGGTAACAAGGTTGCAACTGAGTTCAATCACGTCAACAAGTTAACACTCATTGCCCGTGCTCATCAGCTGGTCAACGAAGGCTATAAGGTATGTTTTCCTGTACGTCCTTGAGTTTCAATACTGACTCCAAACAGTACCATTTCGCCGAGAAGTCCGTTGTTACTGTCTGGTCCGCTCCCAACTATTGCTACCGCTGTGGCAATGTTGCATCCATCATGAACGTCGGCAAAGATCTGGTCCCGAAGTTCAGCATCTTCAGCGCGGTCCCCGAGGACCAACGTGCCGTTCCAGCAGGTCGAAGAGGAGCTGGCGAATACTTCTTGTAGATCAACCTTTGCATATTCACACACTCGACAATCTTGTGGAGAATGCTGCAGGATATCACGATGGCGTTTAGAGGTTTTGCATTCGGAGGAGGCGTTTTGACTACCCTGTACAACAATTGTCGATTCATGTGTTTCTATATCTTCTTTTTTCAACGATTGACGTACACGGTTTTCCTGGAACCATGAGCATGAGGAAACATTGGAGTACTCGTTCGTAGTTCCTCCGCCGTATCTCCACCCAGTATTTCAAGATCGTAGCTGTTCAAGGATTCTGCATTACACAATCACGCTTTCGATGAGAGCGTCTCTTGGCATGATATGCTGGAGGATTTGAGCTGTTGGAGACGTCAGGAAAGATCTCTTCGGATGTGCTGCCTAGTGCTCCATGGGTATATACATTTCCGGCTTCTGGTGGTGCGATTTGGCCGAAATAGAGATGTTTCGTATGTTTCGAGGCATTGTTCTCTGGCATTTGACCTGACTGCAATGTATGAGTATTACGAGATGAGATAACGACATCAATGAAAATACCAAAATTTTAGATGCTGAGGTTTTCAATGTTGAGGTGGCCTGTGGTATGAGGTTGCCTAGGTATGTTGTGATGCTCTTCATCCAATTGCTGCAGCATTCCAGCGAAGTACGGTGTGCCTCACATGTCACACAAGAGAAAACAAGTATGTATTAAAGTTGCGTTGAGAATGATTCAATACAGTAAGCTAGCTACATAGATATACATCGCTTCCAAACTCGCAAATTGCTCACTGATAAGATCTAGCAAGATAATCGCTCAAACCGCCAGTATTTTCGTACACCCGTTTTCGATACATGGTTGACGAACTTCCTTTACAATCTCAAGCTCTTTGTAGCTCGTGCTGTTTACAAGCCACTTCTTCCCATCTCATCGTCTCAGCCGTAAAGTCTCGTGTCACTTGAAGTGCACACCCGCAGGTGCGTTAGGCTAAATGCTGTGTCGTACTGTGCCATGTCTGCCGATTCTTGTGAATCGGCTGGATCAGATGGCTCAAAGGCAGATAAGTCCGGAGACTGCTGCTCAGATCTCAGATGTGATCTGACTGTTGGTTACCAGGTTCTCATCTATCTTTCCAAGATAGATATATGTCATGCAGAGCAAGGCTCATGCATTCATCCAAAACTCAGATGGCTTCCTCAATTTCTCTGCTTGTTTTTCCTTTCCGGTGCGGTTCCAATTTGTCGCTTCAAGAACCACTTCACAGCGGGGAGAGGTGGTATTTCCCATCATTCACACTACTCCCCTTCCCACTCACACTCCCACTCTCATACCTGCTCCCCCTAGTCTGAACCGTCAGCGGCGCGTGAGCGTACACAGGCGAGCTAGAATACGACAGCGTACTAGGCGCATAGTTGACAGTCCTCTCAGGCACGAATACTACCCCAGGAACACCCGAGCTCGAGTTCCTGGGCGAAGGCAAGAATGGATTCGGTGCTGAGTTTGGCGGTGGTTGAGGAGCAGCTGGATACATTGGCTGAGGCTGCTGATAGCTTGATCTGCGTCCGGATTCTCGGTGGAAGGATACGGTGGCTGCTTCTTCGATCTCCCTTGAGTTGCGAGGCGAGGATCGGGGTGATGAGCGAGGTGGGCTGTTGCGGGATGAGGATGAGGATGAGACTTGGCCTTGGACTTCTCGTCTGAGCCTTGCGTTTCTCTCCCGCTCATCGTCGAGTGCGTCGAGTAGATCCTCGACTTTGTTACATAGCTCTGCTTTCTCTTTCTTCAGGAGTCGGTTCTCCTTGTTGCTCTCTGTAAGAGCGGCGTCGAGTTTCTGAGTGCTGGCCTCGTAGCGTTTGATTCTGTCGTTGGCGGCGTCGAGGGCTTCTTGCACGGCGCGAAGGCTGTGGCGCTGCGTTTCAATCTGGGCGTTGCTGAAGGAAGTGTTGTTGTTAGGTGTTGTTCCTAAGGAGGCTCGATCGCTTGCGCTGGATGACCCGACGCCTGAGTCGCGGCTTGAACGGTGGTGGTGGGAGGCTCCTTTGGTACCACGCTCGTAGTGGACCTTCTTCTTGGTTGAGTTGGTTGAGTTGGGGCTTGACATTGTGATAGGATAGGATGAGATATGTTTTGTTTGGATGGATCTGTGTACAGTACTGTACTACTGCAAAGCGAGGCGAGACAGACCGCAGGCTGGGTAGGATATGGCTGCCCAAGTGCAGTAAGGTGAGTTGGCAAAGAGGAAAGTGCCAATGAATAGTAGGATAGATCCAGCTCGTGGGGCGTACTGGCGGTGAAGTATGGAGGATTGAGACCCAATGTTGATGCAAGGCTGAGTTGGGTTGCGATTGAGGTCCAGTTGCAGTATATAAAGGGTAGAGAGGAACCACTTGACAGACAACTGAACAGAAGTACTCGAAGACTCGGGATCAAGAAGGAAAGAAAGGAAGATCTAGCTCGAACTGCTGCCTACCTTCCTTACATACATATCCTCCCTCCCTCATTCTCGCCCTGCCTAGCTGGCAATGCAATCTGGCAAAGGGCATCGCACACACCCTGCCCTCCCCTCCATACCGACCTGTCAATTGGAAGCATCCTCGCCAGACCAGGACTCATCTGCTCACCGAGTAAACTGCCCGCCAAGCACCAGGCCCACGCCGACCAATTGCCCACCGGCGTGAGAGGACGGGAACACGAGCCAGGGGAGGGAGTCATCGAGCCATGCATGTTCTACCGGCGCACCAATTGCGCTCACAGAGAACGGCGATGCACTGCCATTGGTGAGGGTTGGGGATGGGGTGGGCATAGGCGCAGGTTGCCTTGAGGAGGATGGAGGATGGAAAAGAAGCGGGCACTGCCCGGCTGCCTACAATATCCTGATCCTGCGAGCCTGCGTGGTTCTCGCTGCAGAAGCCTGTCAGGTGGAACGCCAAAAGGCGCAGCACGCACTGAAGCCGCTGCAAAGAGGAGAGAAATCCGCCTTGTCGCCTACAGAAGAGCCTCTCCTTCTTCCCTTTTCCCGGTTGGCCTTTACCTGGGGTACATTATGGTACTGAAAATTCGGTCGGTTGAACTGGGGGGCCTGCAAATGTGGACGAAAGTCGATGTTGCCTACCCTACCTTATCTACCAAGGTATCTACTGTAATCCATTGGCGATGTCCAGATCCGTCACCGTGGGATTTCCTTGCCCCACCTGCACCTCCTCCTCGACCCTGCCCGGTCTTGCAGTTTGCATGCTTTCTTTGCAGTTCTCCGTACCTTACTACAAGTACTGTCCATTGTTCCTTGCAGTGCAAGACTGCAAGTGCAAAAGTGGAGCACACTCGCTACCTACATCCGAAGGCTACCTTACCTACTATACCTACTGTGCGGGCTGTGGAATTGCAGTCGTTCGGACAGCTCAGTGGTCAATGTTAATCCATCGTCAGAGTGCGTTGTCTGGCTGCAGTTGCTGCTCGCAATGCAGCCACCTGCAGTCCTGCGAGCAGCCGACGCGACAAGTGGAGAGGCTGCAAGCCTCGGAGAAAGCTACTCGACGTCAAGGCCACTTGTTGATATTTATGAAGTAGGAAGATTTCTTCTTCACGGCCTTGAAAAATCAAGGTTCGCAATGAAAAAAAGAAAAAAAAAAAAGCACCGCTCAGTCATCCATCGGCACCCACCCAGACCTCGAGGCCGAAGCACACAAGGAAAGGGCCGAGATCATCACCACTTTCTATACAGCAAACGCTTGCGCATATGCCGCCATCTTTGCAGACAGTTCGAAAGTAAAAGGCTTCACTCTTGGGCACCGAGGAAAAATAATGGTCATCGTCGCGGATGGAGTACTGTAGCTTGTTTGAGAAGCTCAGAAGAGGACGTTTACTTTAGAAATGATTCTTTGACTGAAGAATATATTAGCACAGTGTTGAGGGCGGCTGTAGAGGGGGGGTGGTGCTCACAGTATTGTCGATAATTTTTGCAGAGAGTCCGAGGGAGCGGCCTAGATATATTCCTCCAGCGATGGCCCGTGCGTCTAGCGCGGCTGAGAAATTTTTTCCTCTTGACGTTAGCGAGCATGTTTGACATGTTTGACAGAATGTTTGATGGAATGTTTGACAGTTCTCACGTGCTTGCTTGTCTCAGCAGAGTTTACCCGGTCCGAAGCGGCCGCACCAACCATACAGCGAGCGCTCGCGGACTTTCGCAGACAAGTTGCTACCTAGGTAGGTGTGTGGTGTGCAAAGAATTCCTTTCCTACCCAAGGTGGGAGTATCTATAATTTTGTAAGCAATATCCCTGCTTACAGCTCTCACACGACAGCACACAATCACGATGTACCTGGGATTGGGAAATGTCCTCGGCGATTATCCAGCTAAGCACAATTTTTGAAGTCCTACAGAGAGAATGTGACATTGAAGTTAAATATTATCTTTTAATCAAACTTAATTTTTAGAAATAACTTAATAACTACGCCTCGTCTAGTAAAATAAAACCTAGGAATCGATTCCTAGAAGCTTCTTACCCTTATAGCACTAACTTTAAGTTCTCCCTAGCTTATTATAAGTAGGAAGAGTACAGATAGGAAAATCTATACGTTAAACCTTAATAAGGAGGCGTATTAACTTAAAGTAGTATATAACTTAGAAGCTAAATATAAAGTTAGTATACTTTATAGAATAGTAGTCTTATTCTTAGATTTAATTATTACCTATTTTAAAGTAGCAGAGAAATAAGATAAGTAAGATACGCTCTAGAAAGTAGTCTAGTAGCTCTAAGTTAATATTATAGCTTAGTATAAATAGTAGATCGCGTTATTATATAAATTACTTAGTAAAAGTAACTTCTTAATATAAGAGATATAGTTAAATACGATTATAGTATTACAGATATATTAGAAAAGATAGTCTTACGCGTTAGTAGCTAGTAGTAGAATCGCTACTAGAGGAGTAACTATAGTATCTACTACATCTATAGCTAGAGCTTCTTAGATTAATAGTATTACTATAAGAGAGATATAACTTACTATAAATAGTGAAACTATAAAGAAACTGCTCCGGGAGTAGCTTAAGCTAAATAAGTATATTATTAAGTAAGCTAATATCACTATTACTAGCGTATTAGGCAACTGTATTAGCTATAGTAATAATAGCAGATAAGCTACCGCGTTAATACTAGCTACCTTACTATAATAAGTAGAGTCGGTAAGACTAATATATAGTAAAGATATCTTTATATACGCTAAGAATATAGCTATAGTAGAGAGACTAATTTACTAAGGGAAGGAGTAGTAAAGCCTCTTAGGGAAGAGTGTAGAAGTTATAATACTAATATAAAGCGTAGTAGTATTAAGTATCCCGATTAAAAGTATAGATATAATAAACTAAGAACAGATAATTAATACGTTATTCTATAATAACCCTAACTTACTATACTTAGTAAGCGCTATTAAGAGAGTAAAGTAGCTCTCTAAAGTAAAGCTAAGGAAAATATATAATATAATTATATATTAGAATATAAAGGGATTCAGGTCAGATATCACGTGTACTACTAGGCTGAAGATAGCCTAGTTAGGGGCACTTAACTCTTTATATACTATAGCTTCTTCTATAGATAGTTCTGTATAGCTCTATAGATATACTTCCTAGAGGTGAAAAACCTGTAATAAAGTAGAGGAGTTAACTATAGTTAACTCTATTATCTAATATAAATAGTCTTACCTACTATTATCTAGTCTTTCTTACTTAGCCTTATAAATATACTATATAGTAGGCTATACCTTTTAATAGGTTATAAGCCTTAAGTAGATAAATTAGAATAAGTGAATCGATAAAAGTAAAGCGATTAATTCGAACTCCTTAAAGTAAGAAAAGGAACTAGTCTAAGTAAGAAGGACTAAGAGGCTAAGTAAGAGTACTAATAATAATAAGTTAAGAAGCTAAGTAAGAAGTACTCTCGTAACTAACTAAATAACTTATAAGCTCTAGAGGGAGTTTTATAATAACTACACGACTTATAGACTTTAGAGGAAGCTCTATATAAATATAAGAAGTCGAGTAGCACGTAAAGAAAGCTACTTATAATTATAAAATCAAGTATAGTTTCTATATAACCCTAAGTTAATAACACGTTAAAACCTTTTATTAATTATATATATATAAAAACTATCTAGTTAAAAAGTATCGATTTCTATATATTAATAGATATATAAAATAGGAAAAGATAGTAAGTACTTACTAACCTTAAGTAGAGAGTGCTATAAGGACTAGTTTTACTACATGAAAGTTAAGATTAAGAGTAAAAGCGTCTTTTATACTATTAAAGTAACTAGGACTAAATATATATAGATCCTAAGAGAAAGAGAAAGTAAAGCTAAAGCTACTACCTCTAAGATACTATCTAACTTAAGAGTAAACGAGATTACTATAAGATTTAAGCGACTTAGAGGAATATAGAACCTTAATAAAGTAAAGGAATAAGACTAAGATAACGTAAAAGCTCTAGAAATTATACTAGAAGGACTTAGTGAAAATAATATTATACTTATTAATAAGTATAAGACTACTTCTACTATTTAGATATAATTAAAGCTAAAGTATAATAAGACTAGCTTATTAACTACTAACTAATATATAATAAGTATTTAAAACTTCACTTTTAATAAGGACGTTAGTATCGATAGATTATAAAGTAAGCTAAAGAAGTACTAATAGAAGATTATTATAGTAAATAACGTAATAAAGAATATATACCCTAATAAAGCACTCTTCTTAATTCTGACTTTAGCTCTCTAAAAGTAAGGCTAATATACTACTATAGTAGATAGTTTCCTAACTTAATAATCTCTAATAGTTGATAAGAAGGTTAAGATCTTATAAGAAAAGGAATCTTATATATAAGATCTAAAGCTATAAAGTATAAGTAAGGAATAAGTATATACTACTTAGTAATAATATAAGTAAGTATACTATTACTCTAACTACTACTCTTACTAAGATAGTAGTTTATTAGACTATAGTATAACCGGAGTTACTCTAGAATACTACTATTATAGATCTAAAGATTATTTTATCGCTAACTACAAGTTTTAAGCTACTAGTAGAGAATACGCTAGAAACTTCTAGCTAAAGAAGAAGAAGAGAGGATAAGCTAAGCTAATATATAAGCTTAGATTATAAGTTAAAGATAAGACCTCTTATTCCTGATTTAATTAAAAGAATTACCCTAAGCTTATTAAGAAAAGCTCTTTATCTTATTACTCTAAATATAAAAGAAAGAATTATATAGTAGTATATAATTCAGATAATAATATATCTAATAAGTCTAACTACACTAGTAAGGATACTTCTTTTAATAAGGAAGATAATACTACTAAAAAGGTTATACTATCTAAAGAGTTAATCTATAAGAGTATCCCTAAAGACTAGGTAGTTAATATAAGTGTAAGTTTATTTATAACTAACTAACTCTACTTATTTAGGAAACTAAGACTTATATTTAAAGTCTGTATCTAAGTTAGGGGGGAGATATTATACTTATATATATATAGAGTTACACTAGTTAAGGTAATAGATAGAACTTCCTGTTTTCTAGATAATATACTTTATATTCCTAAGCTAGGTATAAATTTAATCTTAGTAAAGAAATTATATAAAGGTGACTATCGTAGAACTTTTAATAATAAGAATATTTAGATTATTAAAAGGAATAAAAGAGTTCTAAAAGTAAAGTAATCTTATAATCTTTATATTATAAAATATATCTTTAAAGTATTTAATAAGAAGGTAATTAGAACTATTAGAAAAGTTAACTATAGTTAACTTAAAACCTTAAGAGCTTTACTAGCTATCGAACTAGTAAAAGATAACTTAATAGATAATAATATAGCTACTATAAAAGACCTTAAGTGATACTTTAAGTACTACTAATAATTTATATACTTTAGACTTAAAAAGATTCAGAACTATATAATATAACTACACTGAAAAAGGTAATTAAGATTCCTAAGAATCTAAATATCTGTAATATATATACTATTATAAAAATAAAGAACTAGATTCTAAAGGCACTAAGTATATAGCTTACTGAAATCCTTAACTTAGTATAATTTAATATCACTAGACTATTTCTAATATTAATTAGAGGGAACTACTACTTTCTACTAATTATTAATATCTATTCTTACTAAAATTAAGTAATTCTACTAAAAACTAAAGGAGATACTTATTAAGTACTCTAAGATTAGAAAGTTAGTATTAAACTATAATCTAGTAAGAAAGTTAAGTAAGTAAGATTAGATAATATACTTAAGTTACTTAAGGCTACTAATAATTAAAGAACTAAAGACAGAGTACTAGTATAATTAATAACTATTATATCCTTATATTAGAATAGACCTATTAAATAATTAATTCAGACTATACAATTTAATATATATATAATACTTAAAGATACTTAACTACTACTAGAATTCTAAGATAAAGCTACTAAAGCTGACTTATATATAAGAAACTAGACTATAACTAGACCTGTAACTAATAGTATAAAGACTTACCTAATAAAAGCCTTTATAAGAGAAATACTATTAATTAACTATATCTATAAGTAAGGGAATAAATACTTTTACTATATAGATAAGAAGATAATACTTATAAATAAGTAGCATGATAAGCTTATTAATCTTAGTAGAATTAGAGTCTTAATAAGATACTCGGAAAATATAATAAAGTACTTCTAAGTATATTCCCCGGAATATAGATTAACGATCTTATCTAGTTAAGTAATTATTAAAGAAAGTAGCTCCGGAGGAATAGTTAACCTAAGGATTTAAAACTCTTTAGTAAGATTATAAGGAACCTTAAATATTACTTTAGATAAGAAAGCTCGAGGTAGATTAAAGGTACTAGAGGAAACTAATCTGATAATTAAAGATTAGTAAATAAACCCTATAGTAGTTATTCCCTCTTTTATATTACTAGTAGATATACTAGCTTTTATAGAAGCTAATATACTAGATTATAACTTAGAACCGGAACTAGAAGTAACGCTAGACTAGCTACTAGTAACTAGTATAACTTTAGAAGTTAACTTAGAGGTTAATAAGAATATAGACTTGACTCCTAATCTTAGATTATAAGCTAATATGACTACACTAGACCTTCTAAGTAAAACACTAGTAGAACTAAAAGCTAATAATAAACCTAAGTTAACTATAGTTAACTTAAAAGAGAAAAAAGTACTACGCTACTTTATATAGTTATTATAAAAGAGAACTAGATTAGACTTAGAAGATAAAAGAATTGTAAAGAGAATTAGAGTAATAATTATATAGATTCTAGTAGAAGGAAATATATCAGATAATAAGCTATATAAACTTTGTAATAAAGCGGCTTTACTTATAAAGGAGATTACTAGTATTATAATTCCTTAGATATATAAGTAAGCTATTAAAAGTAAGTATATAGAGTAATAGTATACTATAATATCTAAAGAAATATTATCTCTCTATATAAATAATACTTTCTATAAAATGATTCTACCTAAAGGTATAAACCTTATCTCTTATAAATAAGTATATATAATTAAGACTATAGTAAAGAGTAAGATCGAGCGGTTTAAAGCTCGACTAGTAGCTAAGGGATTTAGTTAAATATATAAATAAAACTATAATTAGACCTTTACTCTAACTATCTGAATAGATATACTCCAGCTATTCTTAGCACTTATAGTAAAGGAAGATCTTAAATACTATTAATATAATATTAAGAATACCTTCACTAAGTTAGAACTAAAAAAGAAGATCTTCTTAAAGATCTTAGATAGTATCCTAGCTAAAACCAGCTACGTATAGTAAGCTCTGAAAAGCTTATATAGACTAAAGTAAGTAATAAAGGACTAGAACTATTTAATAAAAGATAAACTTATTAAATAGGAATTCTAATAAAGTATAGTAGATCCTTATATATTTATATATAAGAATAAGATAATTAAGCTCCTTATATATATCGATAATATAGTTGTAGTAGCTAAGTTTAAGAGGGAGCTAGATTAGTTTTATAAGAAACTATTATTAAGGTTTAACACTAAGAACCTAAGAGAGATTAGTAAGATTCTTAGAGCTAGAGTTACTTATAATAGAAAGTATAAGACTATTAAACTTAACTAGGAATAATACCTTATAAGTGTACTTAATAAACTTAGAATTACCTAGAAAACTTTTAAGCTAAAGAGAACTCCTACTATTAGATACGAATACCTTTACCCTGCTAATAATAATAATAAGCAGATTAATATTACCGAGTACTAATATATTATTAGAAGCCTGATATACGTAATAATCTTCATACGGCTTAATATCGCTTTTATCCTTAGAAAACTTAGCTAATTTATAAGCGACTTAGCTAAGTACTATAGATATACTCTAAAATTACTACTTAGGTACTTAAAGTTAACTATTAAGACACGGATCTAATATAGACTAAGGGAAGAGTATAGTATTACTATACTCTACTCTAATATAGATTAGGTAAGCGATAAAGTTAATAGGAAAAGTACTTTAAGAAGTATAACTATATTCTATAATAGCTTAATATCTTAGTTAAGTAAGAAGTAACGATTAGTTGCTATATTAAGCTATAAATCTAAGTATATAGTACTTACGAACTACACTAAGTATAATTAATAGTTTACTTAAGTCTTCTATGACTTAGGTTACTCTAAGCTTATTAGAAGAAACCTAGAGCTAGTATAAATACTTAGAGATAACTAAGGAGCTATTATATTAATAAAGAATACTTACTTAAATAAATAGTCTAAGTATATTAATATCGCGTACTATTATATCTATAATCTCGCGGAATAAGAGAAGTGTTACGGACCCCTTGGCGCTACGGTTCAGTTAGCACCCATATGATAATAAAACTATCAGTAGTACTATAGGGGCATTAGTACTAACAAGGGAGCAGTACTACCGATAGGGTAGTACTAGCTAGGGAATAATACAGGATAAGCGAGTAGTACTACTATATACTCACGCTTCAGTAGTAATAGTTACCTAGATCATAGTAGACAATAGGTCACGTGATAGATCCCTAGATCCCTGGATCCCCTTATAAGAAAACGGATCCAAGGATCTAAGGATCTAGTATCCTAAGGGATCTAAGGCGAACGAAGGTTCTATATAAGATTAGTACATCTACTATTAAATAAGAGCTTCGTGCTTAACTTTAAATAGTATTCTAATACTTAGTAACTATCTTCCGTCTACGTGATACACCTACCTCTCAATTATCAGGGATTAATAACAGCCTTCTGTATTTATAGCGAGTAAATACCGGACCGTTATAAGAAGCTGAAAGTTAATTATATCCTTATAGCTGAAATAGTTACTAATAGTATAATAAAACTATTAGAATAAGTTACGTTTAAATAGTTTAAAAGTTAGATAAGATTAGCTAAGGAGGTTACTAGAGTTAAGCGCGCTAAGAAGGACTTATAATCTAGAATTAAGTGTTAAGAAGGACTTATAGTAGGCGTAATCTACTTTAAGGGGAAGTATTAGAATATAAAGGGATTTAAGCTAGATATTATATATACTACTAGGTTAAAGATAGCCTAGTTAAGGGCACTTAACTCTTTATATATTATAGCTTTTTCTATAGATAGTTCTATATAGCTCTATAGATATACTTCCTAGAGGTGAAAAACCTATAATAAAGTAGAGGAGTTAACTACAGTTAACTCTATTATCTAATATAAATAGTCTTACTTACTATCGTCTAGTCTTTCTTACTCAGCCCTATGAATATACTATATAGTAGGCTATACCTTTCAATATTATAGTTGAATTATATAGTAAAGAGATTATAAATATATATATTATAATACGACGAATAGTCTAGGAGAGCGCCCTAAAAGCGACTTAATAGTATAGCTAAAAAGCCTAAGTAGTATAATACTTTAACTACTATAGCTTTAACTATATAGCTTATATATATACTATAGTAAAAAAGTACGGATTCTATAGCTTAAAGAAGCACTAGACTAAGGAGTACTCCGAGCTAAAAGTTACTATTATATATAAGTATAGTAACTATAAGGGGAACTACCTAGCTTTCTATAAGGAATATAAGTAGTAGAAGAAGATTATAAAAAGAGTAATATAAGAAAAGTAGCGATTAGTAAAGGAACTACTATTTCCTAATACTTTAATACTAATACTATTAGTATTAGAGAAAGGCAGTAGATAGTTAACCTCCCTACTAGTAATACTAGTACTAACTATACTAATAATAATAATACTAGAGTTAATACTAGAGAGTACTAAAAAGAATACTATAGATATAGATATAAACTAGAGCTTACTAATCTTTAACCTCCTAAAGACTCTAAGGTAATATATTTACTTTAAAATACTAGTGAATATAGAAAGAGTATTTAAGGAATCCTTAGCTCTTATAGCAGCGGACCCGGACTTAGCTTTAGAACTGTAATAGCACGGTTTAGCGTTAGCTAGCACGTGAGCGAAATAACCACGGATCAGGTGATAACCTCTCTATTAGCGCGAATATCAAGCTGAGGAGCCCTCGATTCTATAAAGAGCGCTCGAGCTTATATAGACAAATTCCCCGGGCTATTCCTGATTAGGCCTAATTACACTTGACGTAAAACTTAACGTAAACTCCTATAGTACTATAGAGCTATTTCCCTTTATATATAACTAAGTAGGTAACTATTAGTAAACCCCTTCAGAGTTAACCGAGCTCTACTGAGTCTTACTAAGCTTTACTGAGCTCTAGACTCTTCTTAATCAGGTATAGTAAAGAAGTAGTTACTATTACCTTTATATTACCCCCCCCCTTTGAAAAAATCGAGTTATAAGCTTAAAAGCGTAATAAAACAATTAAAAAAATAAAGTAAAAGTAATTATTATATATTAAAGATTAAAAGTAAGTAAAAAGAGGTATAAAACTAAACTAATAAGCAGATAAAACAAAGCACTTTTTTAACGCTAGTAGTCTTATAATTGTAAATAGTATATATTCACTAGATATTCCTGGACTACTTATTCCTTATTAGGATTAGCCTTTCGCTAAGCCTTTTCTATTTGTATTATAATACAGGCGATTTCGACGAGTTTTCAGTTCTAAGCTTGTATATAGGTTATAATACGCTCTTTATTAGGTTTTAAGCCTTATAGCTTATAATTCGACTTATAAGCGTCTAGCGTTAAGAGCTTTTCGTTAAATACCTAATAAAAGGGGTTCGCTATACCGTCTGGTTTAGCGAAGAATCGAGCTATAAGCTTAGTAAGGTGAAGTAAATACGCCGGTAATAAGGAAGCTAATTCGCTAGCTTCTAAAGCTTATTGCGGCGTAAGCTGTAAAGCAGGGAATCTAGGCTCTAGTTCATCGATATTAGTCGAATTATCGACTAGGGTTATAGCTATAATAGGCTATTCTAGCTAATCTTTGGCCTCTGATTCGCTTATAAGATTATTACTTGTAAAAATAAAATCGTTATTTTATAATAGAGCGTTAAAGGCGAGCTTTAATTAGCTAAGAGGTCTTCCGCCGTTGATTTTATAATAGTTATATATAGCTTTAGCTGAATTACCGAAGCTGTTTATATCGTACTATATGTTATCAGAGGGGTAATCTCTCTACTCTACTTAATATTATATTATATTATTATAATAACGATAAGCTAGTATACGAACTAGCTCGTATTCGTCTTCGTTATATTCTATATTATCTATAGCGTTAGTAATATTTAATTCGTCGTTAGCTCGCTTATACGCTTTCTATAATCGAGAGAGGTTAATAATAAGGTGGATTTTTATTAAAGGAGGTAATTCTAACTCGTAAGCGTAGCCTACTTATTATATAACTTTATAAGAACCTCGCTTAATAAAGTCTAGCTTCTTTAAGGGCCGTATTAACTTAAGGTTTTCTGTATATAACTACACGTGATCTCTTATAGTAAAATCGATATCTCGTCTTAAACGATTTATATACTCTCTTTAAGAGGCCTACGCTTTACTTATATATACCTTCGCACGCTCTATTATATTATATATACGCCGTAAGGTATTTATTATGTTACTCCTTTAAGTACGTTTATATTATATAACTATATTATTATCTCTAGTACGCTACGTATTAGCGTCGAACGGTAGTAGAGCTAAGTAAGGTTCGTCGTTGGATCCAGGTCTTAGAATTAACGTAGGAATTGCTGTGTTTTAGTGTAGAATTAACATCTAAGTAGAATCTAGTAACCTAATATCACTCCTATTATATAGTATAGAGCTATTTCCCCCTATACTTTAGTTACCCTTTTATATAGTAGAGCTACCCTTTAGCTCCCGCACCAGTGTATAACTAGTACTACTTAGCGTAGAATCTAGTCCAGATATTTATTTACCTTAATATTCCTCGCTTAAGTATCAAGTAGTCGACCTTAATACTTAACAATTATTCGAGCTAGCGTTATTACTAGCGCCTAAATTTAAGGACTTTAATAGAGTTTTAAATCTAGTTATAGCAGCTATATTATTTTTTCCGATATTATTAGCGGCTTCGCTAGATAATTGCTCCTAATTAAAGGACGTCTTAAGCTTATAGCTATTAAGTACTTCAAAAGGACTTAGCTACCTTAAGCTAGCGTGTAGTAATATTAACTGCGCGTAGTCTAATAAGAGTAGTATTTCAGACTAGTTATCTTAATAGTGATTTAAGAACACTTATAGTTGCTGTTTTAAGTAGCGATTATAGTTCTCTATTTAACTATCAGTTTACGGGTAATACGCCGTAGAAAGCTTTAATTTAGTTCCTAATAAACGATATAGTTCTTACTAATATTTAGAAATGAATTAAGAGCCTCTATCACTTATAATTATATCAGAGGCGCTGTAGTATTAATAAATATATTTTATAAATAACGTAGCCATTTGCTTAGCGTTTATTCGTCTATTATAAGTAATAGAAATCGATTACTTTGTAAAACGGTCTATAACTACTATTATGTAGTTATAGCTGTGTCGATCCTTTAGTAGCTCTGTAAAATTTATACTAATATTATGCTAAGGCTTTTTAGAGATCGGTAAAGGTTATAATAACCCTGGTGTTTTATCTGTCGATTTTTTAGTTCTTTAATAATTGTAGTACTTATTAACGTAGTTAGCGATATTAACTAGTATATTAGACTAATAATATCGAGCCTTTATAAGCTGATATATCTTATCTCTACTAGGGTGAGCTATAGAGATCTAATTATAAGCTTCCTTAATTAGCTGATATTATAAATTAGTGATATCAGGGACTAATAGTCTTCTTTTATATAATAATAACTTGTTTTTAAGCGAGAAGTTATTATTAGGCTTTTCTTTTACTTCTATCCTTAGAAGCTCGTAGGACTTTTCTTATCTATTAGCTCTTAAAAGCCTATCGACAAAGTAGGAGTCATTTATAATAGTACTTATAGAAGCTAGCTATAAATCCTCTTTTATAGCCTCTTCGACTTAATCGGGTTATAATAATGATTTTAGATAATACTTTACTTTTATAGCGTCTTGATTTTTAGTATTGTTTTTATCTCTTATAAGAATATCAGCTTTAGCGTTTTCAGAACCTCTATAATAGCTAATAATAAAATAATAATTAGCTAGCGCTTTAGCTTAACGCGCTTATCTACTAGTTAAAGCTTTAGTTATTATAAAATACTCTAGCGCTTTATAATTAGTGTAGATCTTTATACGCTAGTAAGTACGCTCTAGGTCGGATCTCCAGTTTTTAAGCGATTTTATAATTGCTAATAACTCTTTATTATATATCTCATAATTATACTCAGTAAGAGCTATAGTCTTAGAGTAGAATACTATAAGGTAAAATTCGCTGTCTAAGTATTTCTAAGATAATATCCCTACTATTACGCTATCACTAGTGTTAGTTTCGATTATAGTCTCTAATTCCAGGTCGTAGTAATATAGTATAAGTGCTATAATTAAGCTCTTTTTAAGCTTCTTAAACGTATCTTTATAGCTATTATCGAATTTAAACTATACTTCTTTTTTCGTAAGATTAATAAGTAGCTTAGCGATTTTACTATAGTCTGCTATAAATCGTCGATAGAAGTTATAGAAGCTTAAAAAGCTTTATATTCCGCGTACTAAGCTAAGGTCTTTCTAGTCTCTTATTATAGAGATTTTATCTTAATCGACTTCTATTCCTTTAGTTATAATTATAAAGCTTAAGTATTTAGTTCGTGTAACTAAAAACTCGCTCTTTTTAATATCGATTTATAAGCCGGCGTCTTTTAGCCTTTTAATAAATTTTCGCATATAATCTTCGTACTTATTAATATTTTCGGAATATATAAGAATATCATTAAGGTAAGTAGTATAAAAATCGTCTAAATAGTCTAATAAGATATTATTTATATGCCTTTAAAAAGTAGCGGGTCTGTTTATAAGACTAAAAGGTAGCACTTTACACTTATACGCTCTGTAACACGTTCTAAATATAGTTAGCTCCTTGCTATTAGGGTCTATTCTAATTCGATAGAAAGCTTATCGAATATCTAGCTTCGTAAATATCTTAGCTTTACTAATATAAGCTAGTATCTTATCGATTAAAGGAATCAGGTAGCGATCTTTTCGCGTAATCTTATTTAGCTTCCTAAAATCGATATAAAAGCGTAGGCTACCTCCTAGTTTTTTAACGAATAAGACTAGCGAAGCGAAGGGAGCGTTCGAAGGCTCTATAAAGCCTTTATGTAAATTATCCTCTAAGTAATCCTTAGTTAGGACTAGCTCCTCCCGTGATATATTATATAAAGGACTATATTTTAAGTCATGAGGTTTATCGAGAACTATCTTATAATTATAGTCTCTATAAGGAGGTAGCTTATTAGACTCTTATTTACTAAAAGTATCGTATAAGTCCTTTAAAAACTTAGGTACTTTCGCTGTTATTTCGCTTCGATCCTTAGGGGAAAGCTTAGCTATTAGCCGATCGATCTTATATAAGCTAGTTGTAAATAGCTTAGTTCCCTACCCTTTATCCTTATTTATTATTCGACTAAAAGCAGTAGCGCTAATAGTAAAAATATCTAGAGAAGAGCTAGTAGGATTTTTCGATTTTAATAAGGTAAGTAGATTATAACGTAGGGTAACTAGTTTATAAGAGCTAGAACTAGAAAATCCTAATAACTCTCTTTCTATAGTTTTAAGCTATTCGCGTAGCTCACTTTTAAACGAATTTTTAGCTACTAATTTAGGGCAATTCGCTTTTCACTTCCTTTTCTCACTTATAGTAATAAGTACTAGCTTAAGTTCTTTAGTGTAACGGTCCGGTATTTACTCGCTGTAAATACAGAAGGCTGCAGTTGATCTCTGATGATCGAGAGGTAGGTGTATCACGTAGACGGGAAGACAGTTACTAAGTATCAGAATACTATTTGAAGTTGAGCACGAAGCTCCTATCTAATGGCAGACGTGCCAGTCTTATATAGAACCTTCGTTCTCCTTGGATCCCACAGGTCCCTTGGGATCCTTCACGACATAGTCGTACTGGATCCCTTGGGATCCCCTGGGATCCGTCACGTGACCCGACCGCGGAAGGCCGCTGCCAGATCACCGTGACCTGCAATACTACTATAATGTAATGCTATGTGATACATGTTCCTTAGACCTTATTGGTTCCTGTGAGCTTTACTCCTAGGAGCCGTCCGACTCCCAGGAGTACGCCTGCTCTGAGGATATTTCCTCCTGGGACCCAGCGGGCTCCCAGGAGCGTCCGTAACACTATCCCCTCCCTAGCCTAGCGTGGTCCCCACGCTTAAGTATGCCAAAGGAAATATCGACGACTGCCCACGGCCGTCTTCTTCTTCCATCATGACCTCTGAGGCGACCCGCAAGAAACTTGAACGTATCGCCCTGGCCCTTCGAATCGATCGTTCCCAAGACGCAGAAGAAATGTCTCCTTGTGATTTTTGTCGGCTTCACAAGCGCCGCTGTGTGGTGGATTCCAAGGAATCCACTCGCTGTTCGGAGTGCGTTCGCAAGAAGCGCTCCTCTTGTAATTACACCTCGAAACTCCCGTCCTTGAGCGACTGGTCCTCGCTGGATCGCCAGCGCCAAAAACTTCGTGACGAGGAGGAAGAGGCGATGGCGAAAATCCTCCGCCTTCGCAAGCAACAGCGCTTCCTGGATGATCGCGAGAAAGAGATGATCCGTCGAGGCGTCGAGACGCTCGACGAACTCGACGCTGCTGAAGCTGCCGAACGCGCGGAGGCCGCTCGTCAGGAAGAAGCCGCTTCTTCCCTGGCGGAAGCCTCCCGCTTCCTCGAGGATCCTACCCTTGATCCCCAAGCCTTTTCCGGGTTGCCCGACTCCTTCTGGTTGGGGCTTTCTTTTCCTTCCCCCTCCGCCGCGGTCCCCCATGCTCCCGATGGTACCGCTGGAGGAGTCCCGAGCAGTGGAGGTTAGACTTGGGTTCCCAGGTGTTTTCCGATTGTGGGTACCCTTTCCACTTGATCAAATATTTTGCCTTGCCGTGGGAATACTGACAGTCGAGAATAGTCTCTACTTCGTACTCGGCGTTCGGGTTGATTGGTTGTATTTCGGTGACAGGAGCCGGTGGTGCTCCTGGTGGTGCTGGTTCGAGGAGGGATATATGGAATACCGGGTGGATGTTCATTGTCCTTGGAAGAGCTAGCTGGAAATTGACTGGTCCCTTGACTTTTGCAATCCTGAATGGTCCTAGCTTCTTGTGATCCAATTTGTGACTTGGTCGCTTGGTTGTGATATTCTTTCTGAGTAAGTAGACTTTATCCCCCTCCTTGAGCGTTGGTCCCATGCTACGCTTTCTGTTGTAGTAGATCGCAGATCTCTGCGCGATGAAGAGAATATCGGCTGACAATTCTTCATGGAGCTGTTTAAGCTCATCTGCCTGTAGTATGGCTTCTTGCGCGGTACCCTGACCGGCTATTGGTGGGTTGTATGCCGTGGGATTGTGCCCATAATTCGCGTAGAACGGCGATACTCCAATGGTCTCTTGGTCCGCGCTGTTATATGCAAACTGAGCGAGTGGAAGTAGTTGCACCCAGTCGTCCTGCTTGTAGTTCACATAACACCGAAGATAAGTTTCCATTATCTGGTTGATTCGTTCTGTCTGTGCATCGGTCTGAGGATGGAATGCGGTTGACATTTTCTGCTTCATTCCTAAGAGCGCGATGAGAGTTTTCCAGAACTTCGAGGTGAAGAGCTTGTCTCTGTCTGAGATGACCTCATCTGGTATTCCGTGGCTTGCGAAGATTGTTCTGAGGAATACCTGCGCCATCATGGGCGCGTCCTGTGTTCCAAGTACTGGTACCATGTACGCGTACTTTGTGAACCTATCCGTTATTACACAGATCGAGTTGTATACGATTCCTGTGACTGGGTCTTTCGAGGGTGGTAGCTCGACCACGAAATCCAAAGCGATTGATTTCCATGGGCGAGGTGGTGTTGTTGGTGACTTCATGAGCCCATACGGAGCATGGTGTGATGCCTTGTTCCGGATGCATGTGTCGCACGACGCTACCACGTCTTTGACTACCTTCCTCATACCTGGGAAGTAGTATTCCCTGGATAGCCTAGACAGTGTCTTAGCTACCCCCTGGTGTCCATGAGCGGGCAGCCCATGCCAGTGCGTGACGAATTTAATCCTGTCCCCAGTGGGTATATAGATTCGTCCTTGGTACAGAAGCGTGCCGTCTGAGGTGAAGGAGAATCCTTCGCCCAGCTGCTTCTTCTGTTCGGCTATGACCGGGTCGTTGGCATAGCCCCTCCAGATTTTCTCGGCGACCTGGCCCGTTGAGGCCAGCTGTCGGTGATTGACTATTAGCGAATCACCATCCTTCCGCAGTACGGTGTGGGATTCGTGAGTTTTGTTTGCGAGATATTCTGGTTTCCTGCTCAGAGCGTCGGCTCTGGCGTTTTCCGTTCCCTTGACATAAGAAATTCGAAGTTTAACGGTAGAGAGTGTTTCATACCATCGAACCTGGCGTCGGTTCAATTCTTTGGTCGTTGTAAAGTAAATGAGATTCTTGTGGTCCGTTAGGATCTGTACTTCGTGGGCGGCGCCCTCGAGGTAGACCTTCCATTCGCGTACTGCGTCCACAATTGCCAGCAACTCTTTGTCGTATATGTCGTAGTTGAGTTCTGCTGGTGATAGTTTCCGCGAATGGTAAGCGACTGGTTGCTATCTTCCGTCCTCGCCCGGCTGGCTGAGCACGGCTCCAATAGCGTAGTCCGAAGAATCTGTCTCTATGCGTATTTCTTTGTCGGGGGTGAAGGAAGTGAGTACTGGTTCCGCGATGAAAGCCGCTTTGAGTGCCTCAAACGCTTTTCGTGCGCTGTCGGACCAGTGGAATTCCTTGTCCTTGTGGGTCAACTCCGTGAGTGGCCCGGCGATTTTCGAGTAGTCCTTGATGAATCGCCTGTAGAAGTTGGCAAACCCGAGGAATGATTGTACTTCCTTGACATTCGTGGGCCCCGTCCACTCGATGATTGCTTTGATCTTTTTGGGATCCATAGCCAATCCTGCGGTGGTGACCACATAGCCTAGAAAGACAACCTCGTCCACGTGGAAGTTGCACTTCTCTGGTTTGAGTAACAGGCAGGCGTCCTCCAGCCTCTGGAGAATGGCTGTGACGTCCTTCACATGTTGCTCCTCTGATTTGGAGTAGACCAGTATGTCGTCCAAATAGCATATGCACGTTACGTCTAAGTAAGGCCGCAAAACATTGTTGATCAGACGCTGAAATGTGGCTGGTGCGTTAGTCAAGCCGAAGGGCATGACCGTGTACTCGTAGTGACCGAAACGGGTGCGAAATGCTGTTTTCTCTTCTTCACCCTCAGCCATCCTAACGAGGTTGTATGCTCCTCTTAGGTCAAGCTGAGTGAAGATCTTGGCTCCAACGAGTCTGTCCCGCAGCTCCTTGGCCAATGGTAGTGCATAACGATCCTTCTTTGTGGCATCGTTCAATCGACGGTAGTCGATGCACATTCGTCGTCCACCGTCTTTCTTCTCTGCGAATAAGACGTTACTCCCCCATGGAGATTTGGACTCTCGGATGAATCCCTTCGCTAGGTTTTCATCGATGTATTGCTTGATCGTCATCAAGTCTGTCGCCGAATATTCCCTAAGTGGTTGGAATATCGGTTTGGTACCTGGTTCTAACTCGATCCGATGATCGTAGTCCTGGTGTTTCGGCAAGGCCTCGATGCCTCGTTCTTCTTTGAACAGTGCCGCAAACTTCTTGTATGCTGATGGTATATCCTTCATCAGTGGACCCTTGTCTTGGTGTCCGAGCTCTTCCTTGGAGGTGGCGCTAACCTCTCGAATGCTCACTGCTTCTGTTCCCGGTGGATAACAGCAGTCTTGGCAACGACTAAACTCAAGTTTTCCTGTCTGCCAATCGACAACAGGATTATGCTTTTCCATCCATGGCAGCCCCAGGATGATGTCGTGCCTTCCAATCCTGACGACGTCGAATTGGATTATTTCGGAGTGTCCGGCGATGCCCATATGGACTGGAGCGGTCTGGACCTCGATCAGTCCATCGGAGGCGACCTTGCCATCCGCCAGTACCAGGTGGTATCCCTTATCCTTTACTTCGGTTGACAGGTAGTGCTCGAGCACAACAGTAGGAGACATGAAGTTCCCTTGTGCCCCAGAGTCTACCATCGCCTGAAGCTTGACTCCCTTGATTTTAACCTCCAACGTGAGATGTTTATCCCCAATGGCGGCAAGTTGCCGCACACAGAAATATTCCCAATGTACGCTATGGTCGAGGACACTTTCCCATACCCTTCGATTGCCATAGCTTAGGCTGACCTTGTATACGAGCCCTATTCCGAGTTCGGTGTATGTTACTGGGTTGTACATCTCGTAATAGTACCGGCCGTTATCATTGACGTGGACCCATGTCCTATTATGTCGGTTCTCAGCCATGATTTCCCATTCCTCGCCCACCTCTGGTGGCGCGCTGGTGTTAAGAATGACGGTATTCTGGAGTGGCAAGTGCTGCATAAAGGTCGTCGGTCCTTCCCAGCTGCCGGCCATTCTCCATCCGATACGCTTATAGTCCCGGTAGACTACTTCGTACCTTGCCCCCCACGGTGGACCCCCCAAGCCGACAAGGCCTGGTTCTTGATAAGTAACCCCGGTGGCTACATTGGTCCAGTGGCGAGTGTTACAGCTAACCTGATACAGGCTCTCTTCTCGTTGGGTAACTTCCCAAGTTTCACCCACTCTTGGTCCTGAGAGTTCAGGTTGAGGTGGCCCTGGTTCTGGAGTCCACTCTGGCTCCTGGGCTTCTTCCTCGCTGTCACTTGGCATTAACTCTGTGTCATCGTCTGGCCCAGAGCTGTCGTTGTCTCGATACACATAGTCCTCAGGGGGCGTGCTGACGACGGTTTGCTCGAGCTGATCCACGACGCTCGCGGAATCTCGCTCGCTGTCGTCAGAATCGCCCAACTGGGTGTGGATGTGATTCTCCTCGAGCTCGTCTGTAGTCATGTGTCGATACGTCGCGGCGAGTTGTCGTGTTGGTTCATTGTAAGAGCCACGTCCCATTGCGTTGGCATGTTTCTTGTCTGTCCACGACTTCTTTTGTCGATGAGAGCTGGCCATGTGACCAGGGAGGCCACACTCGAAGCACAGCTTCTTTTCTCGTCGCTCGCTCATGACTTTCTTAGATAGCCCGCCGTTGCGCGGCTTTCCTTGATGACTTGGCTTCCGGAACGTCGCATCGAGTTCCATTTCCCGAGGGTAGAATGGTTTCTTGTTATTGCCCCCTCTTCCTTGGTGCATGTGCGTTCCGGAGCGGTATTGGCCTTTCTTCTCGAGTGCCCTCTCGTAGTTTCGGTTGTCAATCTTGACAGCCATTTCGATGAGTTCTTGCAAGTCGGTAGGCGCGTCCGATCTTGCTATCTCATCTTTCACTCCGTCTTTCAACCCTTTGTAGTACTGTGCCCGAAGGGCGTCGTCATTCCAGCTGGTCTGATTCGCGAATTGCTGGAAGGCGGCAGTATACGTGGTCGCTGACCCGACCTGCTTTAGGTTCTGGATGTAGTCCGAGAGGAAGGTCTCGATCCAGTTGAAGGCAGATCCCCGGAGGAAGGACGAAGCCCAAAGGACTTTGTCAGTCTCCGTGGCGAACTGGTGACCGTTGAAGCCCGTATAGAGCTTAACCTGCGTGAGGTATGCTCTGAGCTTGGATCGGTCTCCGTTGTAGAGATCCGGGGCGGCGATCTTGGGTATGTTCTTTGGGTCGAAGACCTTGGCGGGAGCCGAGTGGTCGTTCGACGATCCTTTGACGGAGGACATGTTGTCTTCGTGAGTCGGTACCTCTGACGAGAAGGTGCTCAAAGTGTAACGGTCCGGTATTTACTCGCTGTAAATACAGAAGGCTGCAGTTGATCTCTGATGATCGAGAGGTAGGTGTATCACGTAGACGGGAAGACAGTTACTAAGTATCAGAATACTATTTGAAGTTGAGCACGAAGCTCCTATCTAATGGCAGACGTGCCAGTCTTATATAGAACCTTCGTTCTCCTTGGATCCCACAGGTCCCTTGGGATCCTTCACGACATAGTCGTACTGGATCCCTTGGGATCCCCTGGGATCCGTCACGTGACCCGACCGCGGAAGGCCGCTGCCAGATCACCGTGACCTGCAATACTACTATAATGTAATGCTATGTGATACATGTTCCTTAGACCTTATTGGTTCCTGTGAGCTTTACTCCTAGGAGCCGTCCGACTCCCAGGAGTACGCCTGCTCTGAGGATATTTCCTCCTGGGACCCAGCGGGCTCCCAGGAGCGTCCGTAACATTTAGCCCCTTAAGCCTCTAGACGTCGATTAATATTATCTTAATGATTTTTATTAATTAGCTTCTTTTTAAGTTACTCTTATCTAATTGATATTTCCTTATAAAAAGGTCTAACGCTCTTAGGAAGCTCGCTAAGCTAAATCAAGGCTTTTCCCGCTATATCTGGTAATACTTTAAAGTACTCTAACTAAATGCGGCCTAGAATAAGGTTATAATTACCTAATTCTAGTAAAAAGAAAGGTATATTAACTATTCTACACTTATTAATCGTAAAAGAGAGAGAGAGATAAGACGTAATCTGATTATTAGCGATTCCGTCGTAGCCTTTTATTATAATAGGCTGTAATAACCGTTAAGGTGTAACGCTAAAGAGATATTGTAATTTCTTAGCAAAAGGCTTATTTAGGAAGGCGAAGCTATTAGCGCCTATATTAATTAAAGAGCGATTCGTGCGATTTTAGCGCAGCTTAATAAAACTCGTTGAATCCGTTGATAAAGTTTACTACGGGTTTTATAGTAGCTCTAAGATTAGAGTATAACTTCATATAGAAGTAATCTTTTAAGTGATCCTTAGGCTTTCTAGCCTTATTAGTAAGGCGTAAGAATTTAGCTTTAAAATCACTAAAATCGTTAGTAGATAACATATATAAGCTATTATATTTAGCTTCGTACGTCGATATTTACTTTATAACAAAGATCTTACGTAAATTAGCTATTAGCTCCGTATAGTGCGTATAAGGATCCCCGCTATATGTATTGTGCCTTATAAATAAGGCTTCTTATACTTTACTCTCCGTTATATTATATACGTAGGTTATTCGAGCAAATTCGTTATTAAAGTAATCCTAATTTACTTTTAGCTTAGAAATAATTAATAATTCCTATCACTCGAACGTAGGGTCTATACTATCTATAAGCGGCTTCAGATCACGTATTTTTCCGGTCTTACGCCGCTTATTATTATATCTAAGAAACCGGTTAAGGGCTCCTACGATAGTAGCTCTAATTATATCTCTAATAAAAGAGGAATTTATAGGAGAAATTAGAGGTAGAGACACTCTAAGAAGCTCTTTTTAAATTTGAGTTATAAAGCGAGTTATAGCGTTCGCTTCTCTAATTAGTCTATTAAGCGATAGAGTTATAATATATATTATAGGCGTTTTTTCCTTATCTCTTTACTTACTCCTAGTACATTCTATAATATTCGTTCTAAATATATTTTCACGAATATACCTTAAGGGGCTTTCGTCTCTTACTTAATTAGGGTTAGAGTTAGAGCTTTTTAGCTCTTATAGTTCTCGCTATAATAAGCGATTCTCTTTAGCTTACTCTCGTATTATATTACGTAGTTCGGCGATTTAGTCCACTAGACTCTTATTAGCTAAATCTCGCTGTTATAAGCGAGACCTAGGTCTAGCTATAGAAGCTTCTTCTACCTCTGATTAGTCTATATTACTAGCGCCGGGTATTTATACTTTAGTAGAGGTACCTTAAACTAAGGAGAATAACTTAGCTTCGTTATTAACTCTTAATTAGTTCGATTTATCTTGATTTTCCGTAGAAGTTATATTTCTACTTAGAGAGCTATTATTATAACTACCCTAAGTATTATATCAAGAACTTATAGTTCGTACTATTAATTAGCTGCTAAAATCGCGGAAATCGATTAACGTTTAACTAAGATATTATCAAGTGATAATATAGGGTTTTTAAAGGGTAAGTTAATTATATAAACGACCCCTTCAGCGTATAAGCCTAATAAAAGCTCTTTTCACTATTATAACATAGAATAGTAACCTTTACGTTACGTACTAGCGTATCTTATCTTATTACAGAATAATAACTATTGTAATAAGTACTAAAATAACTCTTTTTAGCGTTTTACGCGTATAAGTTAAATATATATTTAAACTCGAGGATTTAATTAGTTCTTTTAGGGAGCCGCGCGTATTAAAGAATAGGAGCTATAAAAACGGTCTTTTCTACCGCTACTAGGAGCACGCTAGTAGGCTCGCTTAGCTCTCTGAAGTAGCTCTTATTCGCCGTCGTAATATAATAACGTTTCTAAGAGGGATATTAGCTCTTATAATAGCTAATAGCGAATAAGACGCTAGTCCGAGTTAAGAGAGTTCTTAACGACTAGCACAACGCTCAGTAGTCGGATTATATAGCCAAGTCCCGTGACCTAGTTAGACGTTCAGAGTTAATATAAGAGTGTTAAGTAATAATAAGCACTTATCTACTTTTAGCTAGCCTCGCAATTCTAACCAATAGTAAAGCTAGGCGATTCCAGCTTTTAAATAACACTAGGCTAAGCGTAGTCTTATAACTTTATATAAGTAATCTATTATCGTATAACCGAGTGCGTAGCGCCAGTAAAGTAGCGACGATAAGGGTCGAAAAACAAAGGCTCGCTTAGGGTAACGAGTATAAGTCGTCAGGATATTATTACGCCGTCACTAGCAGTGTAATTTAAGCTTAATATAATATAATAGCACGGTTTAGCGTTAGCTAGCACGTAAGCGAAATAACCACAGATCAGGTAATAACCTCTCTATTAGCGTGAATATTAAGCTAAGAAGCTCTCGATTCCGTAGAGAGCACTCGAGCCTATATAGACAAATTCCCCGGGCTATTCCCGATTAGGCCTAATTACACTTAATATAAATCTTTTCGTAAACTCCTATAATACTATAGAGCTATTTCCCTTTACGTATAACTAAGTAGGTAACTATCAGTAAACCCCTTTAGAGTTAACCGAGCTCTACCGAGTCTTACCGAGCTTTACCGAGCTCTAGACTCTTCCTAATCGGGTATAGTAAAGAAGTAGTTACCACTACCTTTACAAGAACTAAGAAGAACACTAAAGCTAGTAGCTCGTAAACTTTAGAGCTCCTTAGTTAAGCTTATAAAGGAAGAGGAACTAAGCGATAAGTATACTATAGTAATAAAGCTTAAGACTATTAGTAAGTTTAAGAGAGCTCTAAAGAAGATTTATAAAGACCGTATAAGACTACTAAAACTCTAGAGACTTATAAACTCTGGAAAAGATAAGGACCTTAATAGGGAAATTAATAGCTTAATTACTAAGAGCGCTATAGTTAATAAAGCTAACCTAAAAGGAATAAGCTTAGGGGCTAAATTAGAAGAGGTAAAGTTTAGTGTCTTTACTAACTCTACTATAATATTATCGGAAACTTAGTTAGTATTATTATTAAGGTCTATAAGTATAGTTATATAATAGTAAACTTAGAACTTTTACTAATAAGTATATACTAATATAAAACACTCTCTATTCTATAGTATAATATATAGAAATCATACGATATAATAAACTTTCTACTATAAAATAAGAAGACCTAGAAGTATAATATTATTATAATCTAAGAACTGTAGCTTAATAGTTATAATAAGAAAGCTACTTATAACTTATTCTAAGGATAATTTAAAGCTTACTTAGCTAATACTAAAAGACTGCTAGTTAGCTTCTTTATCTATAGTAAAATCTACTCTAGCTTAGTCTATATTACAAGGAGAGAACCTTATATAAGCTTAGTATATATTATAGTTAAGTTAAGAAGTACTATAAAGATAATTATAGTATATAATATATATAACTTATATAACGTATTAGATCTGTATATATATAAAGTCTAAGAAGAAATACCTTAAGAGAGTATATTACTAGAACTGGATATTACTCTTAAGAAGTTCCGGAATAATAGTTAAGTAGTAGTAAAGAACTTTAATATATACTATAAGAAGTAGTTTAAGAACTTACTACTTTTAAACAGCTGCTTAGCTATAAGAGTATATATAGAGGCAGTAAGAAGTATAATAGTAGACTATAGCCTTAAACTTACTCTTCTAGCAGGTATAGTTACTTAACTAAGAGTAGATATTTAGTTAAGCTTATAAGGTATAGCGATTAACCTTAGCTAGTATAGCATTGAACTTATAGATAAGCTAGCTACTTATAAAGTAATCCTAGAGTTAGATATAGCTTTAGATTATCTACTAATAAAGATAGTAGTCTTAATAGACTATTCTAGAACCTTAATAGTCCGCTAATAAGACTATAAAACTATAGACTAAGCGACTTTCTAGAGAACGCTCTAAGAGCTCTTACTCTCTATAGCTGAAATTAACACTATAATTACACTAATAGACCTTAATGATATTACTAATAAGGTAATAGAAGTAATATAGTAAGTAGTAATATTAGCTATAATAGAGAAAGAGTATACTAAGAGAATAGTCCTAAGGTTTATAAAAGCTTATAAAGAGGTAGTAGATAAAGTTAAAAGAGCTTAGAAATAGTAGAATAAGGTTAGGAGTACTATTTAAGACTTATAGGAGTTTATAATAATAAAGAGAGTAAGAAAGAAGGCGATCTAAGTTATATAAAGAGATATCTATAGAGAGAAAGTATTAAGCGTATAAGATAAGAAAAGGTTATAGTTACTAGTAAAGTAGATAAGATAAAGAAGTACTAAGGCTCTAGTATTTATACTAGATATTAGGAAAAGTAATAGAGAGTTAGTAGAAAATATAGAAAGTAAAGCAGAGGCGTTATAAGCTACTTTCTTCCTTTAATCTCTAGAGGTAGACCTAATAGATACGTACTTCTATAACTACCTTATACTAATAGAGCGATAAACTCTGATTAATAAGTAGGAAGTCTAAGAAGTATTAAGAGACGCCTCTTTAGATAAAGCCTTAAGAGAGAATAGAATCCCTAATAGGGTCCTAAAGGCTATAATAGATATTCTAGCTCTGATCTATATAAGACTCTTTAACTAGTTTATTTAACTCTAATACTATCTGAGTAAGTTTAAAAGATTAATTATAGTAGTATTAAGAAAACCCGGGAAAGATAACTACTTATAACTAAAGTCGTATTATCTAGTAGCTCTTATAAATATAATAGGAAAAGTTATAGATATTATCTTAGTAAAAAGAATATAATACTACGCGAAATAATATAAGCTTCTTTTAGCGTCTTATACTACAGGCCGGAAGTAGTCCTTATATAAGTATATAGTATACTTACTCCTAGAGAAAGTATATATAATATAAAGGAAATATAAGGTAGTAAGTCTCTTAATACTCGACGTCTCTAGAGCCTTTAATAATATCTCTTACGAAAGACTCCTCTATAATTTCTAAAAATAACGCCTATTAGAAGAGATTATTTAGTAGATAGCTAGCTACTTATAAGATAGAACTATATAAATTAAACTTTATAAGAGCGTAAGTATAAAGTTTAGAGTCTCTACTAGAATCCCTTAAGGCTTACTACTATCACTTATCTTATATCTATTCTATAATATAGACCTACTAGAGATAAGTCGTTTAAAAGAGCTAGTAATAAGCTATATTAATAATACTAGCTTTATAATAGAAAGAGCTACTATCGAATCTATAGTACGGAAATTAGAACTCCTATACTTAAAGGCAGAGGAATAGGCTTAGTAATATACTTTAGTATTTATACTATAGAAGTACGAGCTTATATACTTCACTTATAAAAGTAATAGAAGGAAAATTATAGTATAAGATAAACCGGTCGACCTTAGAAATAGTATAGAGGTATAAGTAAAGACTTATACCCGCTACTTAAGAATTATTCTAAATAGTGAATTAAATAGTATAAAATATATAAAGTATATTAAGATACAAGTAGAGAAATCTATCTAAGCTATAGGAGTAATCTCTAGCTCTAAGTAAGGAGCGTTAAAGGCAGATATACTAATACTAATTAAAGTAATTATTACTCTATAGATATTCTATAATTATTCTACTTAGTAGATTTTAAACCCTATCTATAGGAAGAAGATACACTAAGTAAAGTAGCTATAAACACTAGATACTTTATAAAAGAAAGCTCTATACTTAGCTACTAGAGCCTTCTAATTTATAGCTATAGTAGTGCTTAAGGCTGAGATAGAGACGTTTAATACTAAAGCATAACTTACTTAGCTTAGCCTAATTACTGTATATTAAATTAGAGCTTCTCTGATATACTAAGAGATAAGAATACTAAAGGAGAGAGGCACGATAGGTAAGGAACACCTAAGGAGGTTACTACTTTAGGAGCTAGAGAAAAGTATAAGATATATTATATTACTAGAAGTATTTAAGAGACTTAAGTAATAAGTACTAGTAGTAGCTGAACTATAATAGATTCCCTTAACTTATATTATTAAGGACGCCGAAATAGTAGTAGAATCTTATAATAAGCTCTAGTAGAAGAACCTGATATTATATATATAAATCTTCACTAATAGAAGTAATATTAAAGGATAAGTAGGAGTAGTTACGTAAGACTTAAAACAGAGAAAAAAGTATTAACTAGATATTAGTCTATTCTCTTAATTTATAGTTTATAGCGCTAAGCTATATAGTATCTAGATAGCGCTAGATATAGCCTTAAAGGATAATAATATAAGAAGACTTACTATCTTTATAGATAACTAAGCTATAATCCTATTCTTAGCACGCCCTTAGAAGTAGTCTAGCTAAATAATTCTATAGAAGATATACTACTTAGTAAATATCTTTTAATATAGATAAGTACTAGTAATAATACACTAGATTCTAGTATATATCGGAGTCCCTAAGAATAAGGTAGTAAACTAACTTATAAAAGAGGCTATAAGCTAGAGATACTACGAGGATAAGAGCTAGCTAATAAAGGGAACACACTTACTATAGCTTCCTTAATTAATCTTATCGTATAAGAGATAAATTAAGAAGGAGGCGAGATACTAATAGACTAAACGCTAGAACTAAGGCGAGATATCACTCTTTTATAAGAAAACCTAAAAGAAGTTCTTCTAATATTATATTAACTAATATATTAATAAGCTCTACTAGGGCTTTATAAAGGCTAAGAGTTTAGTACTAATCTAGATAAGAACTAATAAGATTAGTCTCTGTAGCTACTTTTATACGATTAAACGATTAGATAACCTATAGTATAACTGCGAATAAGCGTACTAAATAGTTAAATATATTATTAAAGATTACGAATACTTAGACGGATTAAGGGATAAGTACTTTATAGAGGTCTATACTAATATAAAAGTATATCTAAACGATCTAGAGCTTATCTCTAAAACAGTAGTTTTTATACTTACTATAAGTCTTATAAACTCGAAGGTAATATTTACAGACTTACTACTAAAGTAATATTCTACACTTTCTTAAGGAGCAGCTAGAGTAGTAAATTAGCGATAATATAATAAGGAAATTTAAGCTCTTCGCTAAAGAGGGGCTATAATAATAGTAATATATATTAAGATAAGAGCGAAAGGCCTAGGGAGTATATAAGATCATATAGAGTTATATAGGTTTTTATTACTTAATTTTCTTTTATTTATACTAGTTCCTTTTATACTCTAATTAGCTCTAGATACGAGGCTAATTAGCTCGTGATTATATATATAACTAGCCTATAACAGTACGTCTGTATAGCGCTAGATAGCAGCTAAATAGACTATAGATTTAAAAAAAAAAAAAAAAAAAAAAAAAAAAAAGTGACATTGAAGTCTCACATTTCACTACATCATCCGCCATCTGTGCTGCCCAGCATGGAGTGAGATATGGCCGACTACTGGTCAGCCATGGTAAGGAGATATAATCTTCTAGTTTTGTTCCCATAATATATTCCATGCAGCTTTTATCTCCATTCTAGCAATGCTATTTGACTGTGAAGGCTGCAATGATTTTACCAACGTACATGCCCTACTCGCTTCAATCCGGGCATGGGGTCTGGACTCTGACACGAATGGTATTCTATGTTCTAAGAACAATTCGAACAATCAGAAATAGAAAGACCACCCCGCTGATGGTTCAGCCAACCTCCGCTTGTTCCAGCAGACCCCTCGAAGATTTCCCGGGGCTTTTCCTTCTGGTGGAATAGGCACAGGATTGTTTCTTGAAATTCCGGAATCAGAGTTTGTACGAATTTACAAAAAGTTTCGGAGCCGAAACAATTCCAACTGACTGCATTGGACTCAGGAAATATGGGTATCGCCCTAAGAAACACCCTGGGGGGCAGGGTGGAATCAACGGCGTGCTGATTGTAGCCGAAGTAAACATCACGTGTATTTTCTTGGCTTTACTTACCTGTGTTCCATGGTAATACCAACATTGAGTCGAGAATTTTACTTATAAAGGAAGCAAAGATCACCTTTGAGCCCATGCTGTTTGCTCAAAGTCGATATACGGAGAACACTAGGCATCTTCGCTTTCCCTCAATCCTTGACTTCCAGCTATTCACTTCCAAATTCATGTCCCTGCCCAACCCAAACCCAAACGGAAGACTAGCTACGGAATATTTAGGACTCTATTACAACTGTAGCAAGAATACCTGGAACAAAAGTGGGAATTACTCTGGACAGTTCATGCAAATAAGAGAACCAACTTTTCGTAAATGCATCATATCTTGACTTTGTCTTCCTACCCAGATGTACAGTGTAGTATCTTGGAATCATTAAGTTCACATCTTAGAAACATTAATGTCTTATTTTTAAACAGTTTTTAGTGTCGCAAATACTTAATTTCAACAAGCATCTAGCTTTGTTATATCTAGATTTTGTCAAGACACACCGTAAGATGCCCTGCAAAGACATCACCAGCGCGGGAAATGACACCGTCAGGATACAGTCACATCCTTGGTAAACTCGATAATCGTCATAATCATTGCTAACCTTACAAATATGAGAGTTTCCATTTTTGCTTTCAGGCAAGAAGCTTTTGGCTTCGCTGCTGACTACCTCACCAGTGTTGGACTCCCAATCAAGTTAGCCTGAATGCAATACGACACCTGCAGTGCATCTACAAAACCAACATCTTTCCCCACTTCCCCAGCAAGACAGTTTCGTCCCGTCCATGACTTGACGTCAATATGGCTACTCGAAATATGCCGACGGTGACTCTGTCTTCGGGCTTTCGCATGCCAGTAATCGGCCTCGGAACATCTGTAAACAGTCACTTATCAAATATATTCATTGCAGGTTCTGACGATCCTGTAGTTCTCTAACACGTCTGAAGCGCCAGATCCAATCGAAGTTGAAAAAACAGTAAAACTTGCTCTTGAGATAGGATACCGCCATATCGACTGCGCTCCAATTTACCAGAATGAGGCTGCAGTTGGTCGTGGCATCAAAGCATCAGGCATTCCACGGAAAGACTTGTTTGTCAGTCAGCTTCAGACGTCTCTGACATAACATTCTGCATGGTACAATCAATTGGGCAGATCACAAGTAAGCTTTGGAACACAGAACATGACCCTGAAGATGTCGGACCAGCTCTTGACCAAACATTGCGAGACCTTGGCACTGATTATGTGGATCTTTACTTGGTATCATGTTATTCTCTCTGAAATCACGATCACAGACTGACAAAGACCAGATCCAATGGCCACAATCATATGTGAAGCAGACTCCTTACACTGCCTTCCCGGAGGATGAGAACGGGAATGGAATTACGACCAATGTTCCAATAGCATCGACGTGGCGGGCGATGGAAGCTCTCGTCGTCGCTGGGAAAGCAAAATCTATTGGTGTCAGTAATTTCTCCCAACCTGAGCTTGAACAGCTGCTCTTGACGTAAGTCTTTCTGTCCAAATATCTCTTCCACTCCATTTCTCGGTCCAGACTCAATATACAAATGCTCAGGGCCAAAATTCCTCCCGCTGTGAACCAGATCCCGGCTACACCTTATCGACGGAAGGCGGATAGGATAGACTGGTGTCGATCCAAGGTAAGTCAAGACTTAAATGCTACTCTCATCGTGGATTCCGCCCACGATTCCGTCTAAGGCTCAACAGAACATGCACGTCACGGCATGGGGACCCCTTACAATCGACCGATCTACCCAATACAATGTTGCAAGCGACCCTGTTGCCCAAAGAATTGCAGCAAGTATCAAAATTACGCCTGCTCAACTCATTCTGAATTGGGCAATCCAAAGAGGCACGAGTGTCATTCCAAAAAGCTCACAAGAAGAGAGGCTTCGGTCAAATCTCGAAGGTACGTCACAACTTCTGAACTGCATTGTCCACCGTGGAAGATATGTAGTCGCTAATTCGGTATGATGTCAAAGTTGTTGAGCTCTCGCCCGAGATAATAAAGCAGGCTGAGCAGCTTGAGATATTACTCTGACGATATCCGAGATGGGGCAGGTTTTGGGATCACGTTACTACGCAGTTTATTCTCTCCAAATGACAAACAATAGAGTCAGCTGCTTTGACCTGCGTGCAGAAGTGATTCCAAGGTTTGGCTTAAAACGTGGAAGGTAAGCCGATCGCTGCTATTTCCACTTGGAATGGTAGAGGTGTTTGCCGAGATGAATTTGGCATCGTGATTCAGAGAATTTGTAGCTCGAAATGGAAGTAAAGTTTCAAGAGCGGTTTGAAAAGGCATTTTCTCTGATGTTGAGAGCTTTTAGCAATCGTTCTTAAGAAAGCTTGACCTCAGTTTCATACAGGTAGACACAAGGTAACAAGGAGATGAAGTGCAAGTGACAAGTCAACTGACAAGCATTGGAGTTCAAGATTATGGGCTGCATGTTTTGCCAATTAAGTTCCCACCCTATCCAGAAGGCTTCTCAACACCTGCCATGAACTCTATCGCCGCGCTCACAATAGTCTTTACAACCTCGACCTCCTCCTTCGTCCTTGGCGTATAGACCATCAAATACTCATGCGGTACCAAGGAGCCAGCCAGCGTCATCCTCTCACCCCACTTCTTTGAAATCACCTCCTTGCAATCGGCCGGACTCAAAGACATATGCAATGAATAGTCACCACTTCCAGTACCAGCATGAACATGAGCAATTTCGCGTTTCGTACTCTTGGCGATGCTGTGCGGAGTAGCAACGCCATCTGCGACGAGAAAGGCATCTCCTGATTTTTCCAGCACAGAAGTCCGGACGACGGTATGTGACGAGTATTTCGCTGCTAGCTCTTCCATAGCTTGAGCGAGTAGCTACTCCGTCAGCGAAAGTGCTTCGTCAAGCCGGACTTCATACCTTGTGCATGTCATCTCCAGTCAGTTGAGTTGTCTGTCGGTGGGGAGCTATCCATCGAGAGATTTCCGGCCTTGGACCCTCCCTTTCCGGTAACTCTCCGTGCAAGAAACTCGTGCCGACTTTATGTCCACATTTTGCGATTTCCTTTGGATGGTCGTAAGGCAGAAGTGTGAAAGGATCAGCTCGAAGAGGCCCAAGACATAGCTGGGTAAGGTATCCAATGATGTTCTGGGGCAAGGCCGTATCGGCGACCTTCAACCAGTTATGATAATTCTCGAGAAACGCCATGGTGAGTTGAAGAAATGATAAAAAAAAATTCGAAAAGCGAGGTAACAAATTCAAGCCGCCTGATATAATGAATAAGGTTCTCATTGTTTGTCCGGTGGCAGCTGACTATTGGTCTGAGGCGTCGTTGCTGAATCAAGCTTCTGGTCAGACAATGCCAGCCAATTGGAGCTTTAAAGTCGTACGGCTGAGACCCCTTGTTCAAAGTGGCGGACTTTGCCATACCAAATTCCCCATCACAGAATTCCCTTTGTCGCCTTCATGAGAAGAAAAGGAGGTCTCTTCCGTTCATCGGCCCATTGAGGCGATTCTTTCAGCTGTTCGAGACTTGGTCCCCATTCAATAATAGCCGACAAAGTAAAGCCGACTTCCAGAAGGATCGTGATATACGTCGCGATCGTGCGGTGCTGTTTTATGACTCCTTCTGCAAGCCAGTTTGTCGTCCTAGAACCTTCGCTCAGATATGAATCTAGTGGCCAGATATTATGGCCTTCAGAATCCTTCACGAATTTGGCATTTCGGGGGGCGGTGAAAATGGGATGCTCGACAGAAAATACCAGCGTTCCACCAGGTTTCAGCGATTGATGTATCCTAGACACCAAATCGGGAAACTTCTTCAGATAGTGGAAAGTCAGCGAGCTGAAAACTATATCGAATTTGTTGATGGGCAATTCGTAGGTTTCTAGATCAGCCTGAGCATAAGTCACACGAGGATCTGTGGGGAAGCCAGCTGCCTTCGAAAGCATCTTCTCAGACACATCAACACCTAAGACTGAACCAGCGCCTTCCTCTCGAGCCCATCGGCATACCCAGCCAAATCCACATCCTAGGTCAAGGAAGTTTGTGCCTTTGGGATTTGGGATCAGAGCTCGCAGGTCTTGCCACTCCGGGGTCCCTTCAAGGCCCCGAACTTGACGAGGTAGCTGGATGTATTCTTTAAAGAAATCTTGATTATCATAGACATTCTGGGCCATGATTTCTCTAATAGCCGGCACTGGAACGGCGAGTTGGTGAGGAAGCTGCGGTGTGACAGAGATGCGGAAAGCCTGTCGTTGCCTCACGGAACTTCCGTGTAGTTGGGCAACAGCAGATATTGGAGTGTATGCGGGCGTTTGTTGCACATGCATGAGCGCCCCACCCATGAAATTCTACTTGATGAGTTGATACTTTCTGGGCAATTGTTGTTTCACTTTGAGGGGCAAAGAAACAAGATGCTTGATTTACGCCCAATGAAAGGCGTATTTATCCACACGTGATTTGAGGTTGGCGGGCATCGCCAAAGGGTCCGATTGCGGATGGGAATTTTTGGCCTCATAAACTTCTAAGCTGGCTTGAGTCACAACCATCCCAATTGTCAATTGCCACTCTCACAAATCAACGAGATGTCTGATTCAACTGCGCCAGTTGGTTTGGCTGTGCCGGCCACAAAACCTGTTCCAGTCGCAGAGGAACCAAAAGATACGACTCATTCGCCTTCCCAGCGGTACTTGTCAACAAGAGGAGGATCCTATGGAGTATGGCACCAATCAAAGTTGTAACAGATAGCAAAATCGCTGACTATGTCTAGCTTTCGTTCGAGGAAGTCGTATTGAAAGGGTTGGCATCCGATGGTGGACTTTTCATCCCTGAAGAGATCCCCGCTATACCCCGCGATTGGGAGTCGAAATGGAAGAACCTGTCCTTTTCCGAACTTGCATTCGAAATTCTGTCCTTATATATCTCTCCCTCCGAAATACCCCCTGCAGATCTGAAAAAAGTCATCAATCGAAGTTACTCAACATTTCGTACTTCAGAAACCACCCCACTTGTTACGTTGGACGAAACGAATAATTTACACCTGTTAGAGCTTTTCCACGGCCCAACTTTTGCATTCAAGGACGTTGCATTACAACTACTGGGCAACCTCTTCGAATACTTCCTTGTCCGACGGAATGAGGGCAAGACTGGGAAGGACAGGCATCATTTGACAGTGGTGGGAGCAACAAGTGGTGATACTGGATCAGCGGCGATCTACGGCCTGCGTGGGAAGAAGGATGTCTCAGTGTTCATTCTACATCCCAAAGGACGGGTTAGCCCCATACAAGAGGCGCAGATGACAACCGTCTTGGATGCCAATGTTCATAATCTGGCTGTTGAAGGCACCTTTGATGATTGCCAGGTGAGTATGTTGGAGTCTGAAGAAATAAGTCTGATTATTCTCTAGGATACCGTCAAAGCTCTCTTTGCAGACCCGCAAATAAACAAGACCTTGAATCTTGGTGCTGTCAATTCGATCAACTGGGCCCGAATTCTCGCCCAAACGACTTACTACTTCCACTCATACTTCACACTCACCAAATCGCCCGCATACAAGGCAAATCACAAAGTTCGTTTCGTGGTACCAACAGGAAACTTCGGAGACATTCTAGCTGGATATTTTGCAAAGAGAATGGGCCTACCTGTTGAGAAGCTTGTTGTCGCAACAAACGAGAACGATATCCTTGATCGTTTCTGGAGAACAGGGCACTATGAGAAGAAGGCTGTTCACGGAGCAGCTGCCGAGGGAGGCATTGCCGCAGACGGAGCCAAGGCTCACGAGGACGGCGTCAAGGAGACTCTCAGTCCTGCCATGGACATTCTGGTATCAAGTAACTTCGAGCGTCTATTATGGTTCTTAGCCTACGAATTCGCAGCGGGAGCAGGGATGGACGACGAATGGAATAAGAAGCAATCTGGTCAAGAAGTTGAATGCTGGCTGAAGGATCTGAAGAACAAGGGAGGTTTTGGTGTTCACGATGAGGTACTTGCGTCCGCCAAGAGAGACTTTGAGAGCGAAAGAGTCAGTGATGCGCAGACACTTGAGACTATCAAAGCGTTCTATACTGCGAAGTCGAGCTATATTCTGGACCCACACTCAGCCATCGGTGTAGCAGCATCTCTTCGCTCCATAGACCGAAACTCGCCTGCAGACACTCACCACATCTCGCTCTCCACAGCTCATCCAGCTAAGTTCGCAAATGCCGTAGATGTAGCTTTGAAGGGCGAGCAAGGGTTCAGCTTTGACAGCGTCCTGCCACAGGAATTTATTGGGTTAGAACAAAAAGAGAGAAGGGTAAGAGTCGTTCCTAAGGGAGCTGGATGGGAGGGTGTACGAAAGATCGTGGAGGAAGAGGTTGAGGCAGAGTTGAAGGGTACTAGATGATCTCGACTTGGGATGGCTACAAAAGCATTTGGTTGACCCTGGTTCGGATTCCATTTTGATATTGCCTTTCCATATCGTTGCAAGTCACTGGATTAGAGGTGTGCAAAATAATGCCAGCGAATTTGGCGACCCCACCATCTGCGACCCAACTCAGCACCTGATAACTGTGAGCCTTCAAGGCAGCTGCTTCATCGAAAGCGAGAATCGAAAATATGAATCATTTGTGTCTGTCAGTCACATAAATACAGACTCGATAGCGATCGGTCAATACTCTAGGATATCCTCAATCCCTGATTCTTCAAGCTTGCCTATCCAGAAAATGCTGTAGATTCATATGTCAGATGCCAGCTAAAGCTGCTACTCTTAACAAATTGTCCTCCAGAACTCACTCTGAACTTCTACCATTACCATTCCTCGCACACACAAAAGAGCAGAGAAAATTGGGAGACCTCCTCGAGCAATTATACGATCAAAACGTCGCTGCAAGAGAGCCCACGGATCTGGAGACCTTACTGAATACCATGCCAGCTTGGACAAAGGAGAAGGTGCAGCTGTATGCGAATGAACAGGCGAAGAAGCGGAACCCGTTTGTAGAGTACGAGTCTCTAAGCGCAAGAATCCCTCGTGAGCCTTCAACTAGTGAAACAGCTGCTGCGTACTATGAAGCTTTTTTGAAGTCCAAAAATGTATCAGAGCCAAAGAAGTCCTTAAGATGCCGTTCACCGCAGATGGGCTTGACGGAAATTCAGAACGGGCAGAGGTACGGGTTCATGAATGAGAACGAGAAGATGTGGCATAAAAAGTGCCTGGAATCAGAAGGAGAAATTACCAGGCTTTTGCTTCTACGTATATAACTCCATAGCTTTGCCGGGCGAGTAGTGACCTAGGACTTGTGGACGAGGCCAGCATCATGTTCGCTGCTTCGTATGCCTGGACAAAGCAGCATATGACCAAAGGATCTTCGGAAGAGCTCGACGACCACGTTTGCTGAAGTAGGTTAAGAATCTTTAAGTCACCATAATATCCTGCTCAAAATGGGCTAGCTCGCGGATCGACCGGAAGATGGAAGAAACTTACCAGGCGACATTTTGAAGTGCAAGTAAGAATTTTCGTACCAAACTTGCAAATTAACATTCGTAAATCTCGAACTGATCTATCCTGTCCTAAACGCCACGCCAAATGACAAACATATGCGGTATCCAACCACAATGACAGGCTTCCATGCACGCATGACCTAGCTTCGAGCCTCCCCCTACGTACTTCTCAGTTTCTAACAGCTAGATACTGTCTCAAGAACATTCGCTTCACCAAAACCCATGAGTAGGTCCAATCCGCCATCTGTCACTTTCATCCTGCTCAGAATTGGATCATCCGTTCTGTCAACAGTCCTTTCCAGTCTCCAATCGTCTTACATACTCAGTAGTATCTCTGCGTTCTTCCAGCAGTCTCCCGATACAATCTCGAGATCTCGCCCACGATCAAGGCAGTATCCTTCTCAGCGGTTGGCAGCCGGTGCCCAATATCAAACTCAATCTTCTTCGAATGCTTCTTATCAAACGAATCTCCAAACAGAGCAGCACTCTCCTCTCTCCACGGGTCTTGCAATCCGACAATATGCACGCTAGGAATTCTGATCAACTCACCCTTCTCCTCCGCCGTTAGCATCGACGTAAGAGGGGGACTGGTCCCATTCAGAAACACGGCGAATTTCAACAATCCCAACCTCTTCACGTCAGCAGTCTTGCTGGCTCGAATCTGCTGCTCCAGACAAATCCCCGCTGCCAGCTTCGCGCCCTGTGAGAATCCGATGATGCCAACGAAATTCTTATCTCTGCGCGCCAGGACATCGGCAATAAGCTTTTTGGTCTCATCGGGCATGTCATCACACCCGAGTTTTGTCCAGCGGTAAAATGGACCGCAACCCTCGAAGACAGGCATGACTCCAGGTCCGGGCGGGGCTTCAAACGGAGCATCAATGAAAACAAATTCAAAGGAAGCGGAGAGCGCACGCTGGAGTCGGATGGTCTGGATGTTGAAGATAGTGGAGTTTGTGCCGCCGCCGTGGAGGCACAGGAGTGCTGGTTTGGAGGCTGCACCTGTGCCGCCGGGGGAAGATAGGACGCCGGCTTGGAGGGCCATGTTTCGATAGCCCGGAGTCCGAGACGTGTGAGTGTTGGGAGTTGTTAGGATTTGCATGCTGAAATAATGTCGCTGAACCGAGAAGTGAGTTTCGGGGGTTCCACCGAATCGGCTCGGTAAATTCTGCAGGGGTAAGCACGAGTGAAGAGATATTCGGGATGAATGAAAGAGAAGTTGAGATTCGGACATCGAAAGGGTTTTATGAGATTTCTAAAGATGAGTCGTTTTACAAATAACCTCCGAATTGGAGAATGTAGAATCTTAGAGAACGTTGTGTCCGACTCCGGCTCGGTGAGTTTCATACACCGGGAAACATCCCTTATGAAGTGGATTCAGGATGGTATATCGCAAATTTGACGACCGAATAAGTAAATGCAGAGAGTTATATACCTCTCATAGTATAATATGTCCTCGTTTAAGTCAGTTCTATCTCAATAAATATACTCCTTGAGAACATTTATTACAAGTTGACATGGCACGTGACCAGAATCCGTCCTCATTTTGCTCAAGACGTCCCCTGTAGTCGGCCCATTTTCAATCAACTAAGCATCGGAGGACCGCATATGTAAGGTATATTCTAGGTGACCTCAAAATGTAGTCTGAAATAGATCAAGAATGAATCCGTCCGACTCTTTCGGTGACCGAAGAATCTCTCAGTCGATCCGTAACAAATACTGAGATCGTCAGAAAGATAGGAAGTACTTGACATCAACACATTCTCTGGCATGATCTCGGATTCCCTAGTTGTGTACTTTGACCGAAGCTAGATCGTGGCCTCCTTGGAAGAGAAGCTCTCCCTCTCCGGTTCCGGGGTGTCTCCAGAAGGCGTCCTCTGATCTGGTCTACAACAGCTGAAGACAACAGCCATTAGTACATACTCCGAGGATGCAAGTTAGCCTAACGTTCTCCAAGTAGACTCCGAAGTCCACTGTTTGTTACAGAAGACAGCATCGGTAGTCTACATTCCAAGGGCGATACTTCCAAAAAAGAACTTGGAGTCTCTCAGTGATGTGCAGGCAAAGACCAAGGTGCGAAGTTTTGACGCTCGCTAGTTGCCAGAGTAATAGTAACAGCTTGTTCAAGTCTTCTTTCGGTATTCAGGAAGGAAACGTGCTGAAGGATACTTTGTAGCGCCATAAGCTTGGCGAAAGCTGGTCATGTCTTGAACTAAATTAGAGTAGACCGCAGGTATATTGCTGGCCGGATCATTTAGTATGGTCTCGACACTCTGTAGGAATGACAGTTATGTGTTCAGCGTAGTATAAAAAACTTACCAGAGGTATAAGGTGTAAAAAAGACTGAAATTAGGTTGTAAACAAAGCGCGAATCTCCGGGAGATCAATCACAACAGCTCGCGGTTCAGTATTAGCTGTCTCCCAAATCTTGCCCTAAAGCTGGGTTGGAAAGTTTGGGAGAACAAGTAAAAGGTTCTCTGGAATTGGTGTCAAGCTCGCTCAAATTTCTCATTCGGAGGCCATCTCTCATGGCTGATTGCCCCGAAGTTCCGCAGCACCATTGCATATTAGATGGGCGAGCCAGACAAGGTGAGAAAGTACATGAAGACCACAAGCCTCTCCAGGATAGAGACTCTGCAAGAACTCCGAGTGCTTGAGTACAGTTAATCATTCTGGAGGGAGCAGGTTGACAGGACGTGGGAAAGTACTCAACATATAACCCAAACCATGTTCGGACCCTGTTGGAAAGCAAACAGGGATACCAGCCTTGAGAACTGGATACTGCTCTTGAACCGTAGCAATATACCGGATCGCTTCTGCTGAGGGTGACGGTGTAAGACTATAATGTTGTCAGGTTGCTTTATCATCAAAGCACTCGCGAAGGAATTTGTGACATGTGCGAAGATTCTGGAGAATTTTCTTGAGGAGCTGAAGTCTGCTGTTCTTGTATTGTAAGCTTCGCTTGAAGCTGAAAGCTCGGGACAGAAAGGAAGTGGGAGATATTGTGATCTTGATATCGCGATTCCCGGAAACACGCTGACCCCCAGCATATGACCATGCGTTTACAGGACACCAGCAGCTCCAGTAGAAGGATTCCTCCGTCCGCCAACAGTTCAATCGCTAGTCATCGTGCAGGATAAGGAGCTATTCGGATCGGAACAATGGAGCGACTTATTCGAGGCCGGATAGCATGACAGTCAATATGCTGCGCACGCTGAGAGCTTAGATCTCGGCTCCGGTCAGGGTACGAGATAGATACCTTTTCGGGTTAATGTCAAAAGACGAATAACCTCGCGGAAATTTTTCTTTCCCATTTCCACTTTTGTTAGTCCCTCTGCACGCTGACTGCATTAGCGTCATTGCGCGGTATCAGATCTCCATAACTCAACCTTCTTCCTCACCCTTATTGATTTCCACATCAGGACAGCACGAATTGCTTACCTTGATTAGACATTGGCCGCTTCCGTGCAGTGGCCAAGGCCCGCCAATTAAGGGGTTTTCGTTACCTCAGTCTTCAGGCACCTCTACTAAGTTCCGAGTTTTGTGGATCAAGGCTGGGCAGGCGTTTTTTAGTGGTGAATAGCGTACCTACAGTGGATCCAGGGGCATTTGGACCAATTAGGACTTAAGGAGAGTAAAACTCCGTAGAGGGCCTAAGGTTATTCGGGCGCGTTTTGGTGTGTTCGTCGAGTAATTCAGCTGAGAATCTCATCAACTTTAACACGATAAACCTGTAGTCAAATGAACTCGGAATAAAAAAACGAAAGCACCGTTGAAAAGCCCTGATTCAGGAGATTATTTTATATCCTAGATATTAGGTGATATTCTAACTCGTCAGCGTTTTGTTCTGAGATTTCAGAATTTCTGAAATTTTAATTAAAATCGCTGAAATCAAATCCAAATTGTGTAGCCTTAAATACCTGATCTTCAAAAAACAGCTACACAAAAAAGAAGTAGATATTTGTGTAGAGAAATAGCTACTCTATCTGATTGATTTAAGATATTTTACTTATTATTCGTGGAAAGTTGAGATATCTTAAAGTGTTTGAAAAATCGCGTCTTTTCACGACGCGTGTTACTTAACGAACACGAGATTTCGACTTAAATCCGAAGCTATATGCCTGATATACGATAACTTTTATTAGGAACTTTAATGATATCACTAGATAGATCAAAGATCAGTCTATTACCTTCATCTCAGACTTTTACAACTAGATTGTGGTGCAGGTAATAGTTGTTGTTTAAAGAGCAATTATCGCCGAAGCCATTCGACGATTACACTAAAATACGCCCGAATAACCTCAGACGCTGCGTAGAGAGGCCTCCTTGCTTAATAATCCTGAACCTTCCAAGACTTACTAAGACCACTAAAATACGCCATTTCCCCACTTAGCCTCTCAAGCAAGTCTGAGAGCTGAGATAAGGGTTTTCGTCACAGTGGAGCTTGCTGTGACCATCGAGCTTGCATGGGTCTGAATGTTTATCTGAACCAGGGTCCTCTTTGAACAGCATATCTGGAAAGAGTCAGACTCCGGGAATTGATGTGGGACCAAGTTTTCGCCCAAACTACTTCCTCTACAATGACCAAGTCAGTATGTCGGAAGCCATACCAAATTTTTGTCTGGACTTTGAACAGCTTTGGCCTCGGCAGTCGAACTTTCCAGGAGGTAGTTTTGGACGTAAACTTCTGCATCTCTGCCACCATTTTGAGACTAATCTTGCTTTTGATTTTTCCATATTTTCGCCATTAGTACCGAGAAGAAACAAGTTAGAAGCAAAGATCCCAACAACAGTGCCGCAATCACATTCGCCGCGGTGGTTGGGGGCTGAATCCTCGAATCGAGGTCTCCGCCAAACAGCCATGCCAGCTGGCATGAATCAACCCGCATAGGATCTCCACCTGTAAGCAAGTAAGACGGGAAGCATCCTGGTATTTCTCTCGTATCAGTGATTGATATAGCAGATCAAGCCCAGACTTGAGGCGTGTTCTTCCAAGTCGAACTGTGTCGGCCGCCACTTCAATTTTCAAGCCACTCCGCAGGCCATAATCGCTTTTAAACAAGTGTATCACCCACAATTTCTATTGACATTTGTAGAGTCTCGTCTCGATCGTCTGATTGCGTCAATTCTCAAGACATTGTCCCAATAACGACGGAAACCCCAACCTCAAGGTTTAGCGACATGGCAGCGCCAACTTACAACACGGTGCCGCAAACACCTACGACTCCAACATACATGCAATACGGATCTAGCGAGAAGAAAGATCATCCTCTTAGTGTTGTCCCTCAGTCCCCAGGCTATACTGGCGAGAATGGCGGAAGTGGCATTGAGGATCAATCTCCGATTATTCCCATGCTCTCAAAACAAGACAAAGTGAGCATCGTCTCCGTCCACATCAAACGAATTAGAACTAACCAGGTCAAGAAACTGAAACACAGAATCCGCTACCTTCGGTTACTCTCCCGGCTCGCTGGAACCGGAATAGCCCTCACAACTCTGTCTCAGGAAGGACAAACCATTCACTCCTTTCTGTCTACACAGGATACAATGCGAGGTGGTCGTGGGCCATGGGCGAAGCAAACCGAAATCTGGTCTTCAGTGATGATGTTTGCCCTCTCGCTCATCACTGCCCTGCTAGGATTCGGGATCATCATCGCCTACTTCTTCTCCATCAAAGCAGCCAACACCATCGCCGGCATCCAAGGAGGCATCGGAATGACAGTTGATATCATGCATTTGGCTATCTGGATCGCCCTTGCAATTGCATACCGGGTCGCGAAGAATGGGAAAGATCTCTGGGGCTGGGCCTGTTCTCCGATTGCGCAGAATATTCAGCCAAACTTCGAGGGAATCGTGAACTTCAAGAACGTTTGCGATCGAGGGGTAGGCATCTCCACATGAGTAGATGGCCGAAAGTTTATGCTGACATATATTCTCAGCAAAAAACATGGGTTCTGAGCATCGCGAATGCGGTCGTGAATGCTATTGCAGTCGGGATTTTGATATTAGTTTTCAAACGTACAAAGACGAAGAAGGAGATTAAAAGACTGACTATGGAACTTCCGCCGCGGACAGTATAGTTCACGACGTACTGTTGCCAGATATATTTGACATTGGAGGCTTACCTAGATTTTAAACTCCCACAATCACCGATGCCACTACATCTTTGCTACCAGATCACCGTTCATTTGAATGTGACTATTACAGGTTCACCGAAATAACCCAAATCAATTGATCTCTTTTGCAATAAGGGTCAACATGACCATCAGATAATAAATTTGCGCTTCCTATGAGCATGCAAGCCTTTTTGCGCAACTCGCTTAGCGACAAACGGCCCTTCTGGTCAAAACACAAGGTTGGCAGTCACTTCAATTGGTCGAAAGAAGTAGGATTACCTCACGCATGCAACGACAGAGTAAAGTGGCTATCAATCATTGAAAACGAACTTTTTTTGAGTGCTGGTCGGGTTTGTTGACAGTCAAGACTGGCTTGAGCCCTAAGCACTACGCTGAGGCTGTGGTGGGAGCCACTGCGTGCTGGCACATCTCATGGAAGGTTCTTGGGTACAACTCGAGCACTGTCAAGTTGCCAAAAGTAACATAGAGGACTTTTTAAACTTTTGCATTATACCTGTGAGCTATTGGTACTCCTTCGTTCTCTCCCGGTCTCTCACCAGCGTGGAGCTGTGAATCATTCAGGAAATGGAAGAGACACAGAGGTCAACAGACGAACAACGCGGAGACGGCGAAACGGCAAAACGGCAAGTTTAACTGACAATTCACGTGAAAAATTGTCTTGAGGCTTCCATCTACCAAGAGGGCGATACATGGGTATTAGGTGACTTCTAATAACAGCATCACTTAGGCTCTGCTTCTGTTCTCTCTTGGCTGCTTTGTTGTTTGTTGTTGGTGTGGAGGAACCTTGTTGATTAAACCTCTGTGGAGTCCATAGGTAGACTTAATCATAATAGAAGATTTGGCGCATTATATTCCTGCGTAGCTGCAAAAGTTCACTCGGCGTGTCTTAAGGTCTGTTGATGTTCATCCATTGCCCTTTTTTATGTTTACCCATGTAACTTGCCAATAGAGAGCTTCTCAACCAGTTGATTCCTTCCCGTTCTGCCTCATCTTCACAACGCGGTGAGGGTAAAGAATTACCTATACATAATTCACTACTTACAAACAGCTCAGCCCCGGGTAAGCAGTGATAGGCAGCAGCAAATTCTTGGTCCTCGAGGCCTGCGAAAGCGGTTTGATCTAATGTCCCGTCGAGTACCATTTTTGGAATGCGATAGTGTTGACAGGCATGATAAACGCAAGCGCAAAAGTCACAAATTCAGGTTCCAGTATATGAAATTCGGTCAGATGTTTGAGTTTGACTTGATGGAATGCCATTAGGAACACTTTTGAGAGATCCTGTCGTTAATACTGTTCCTTTGCTCTCAGGTGCGAGGGAACGGGAGCTCTTTGCTTCCCACTGCTGAAACTCGCTTGTATCGTCCAAGAGGCAGAAGCCACTACCCAGCTATTGAATTGCCAGCGTTAGCAGCCATCAGGCTCTGCCGCAGGTGTTCCTCATCCGACAATATCGGTGGCGTGGGAGGCTTTGACGGCTGTAAAGCTGCCTCTTTCGTCTCTTGCGCCTCCTCCATTTCTGGCTCAACGACATGGAACTCTTCAGCCCCCTCGTCTTGACTGTCCTCCGAATGCACCGGAGACGCACTTCCGGAAAAGTCTTCACCGTTCGCCATACTCTGACTTGCCATACCACTGAGAGCCGAGATGCCTTCTTGGCGCATCTGTTCATCCTCACCAGCGAGACGTGCTCTCTGCTCTGCTTCTCGCTTGGCAGCTTGACTTGGGGCTCTGGTTTTGAGCTCTCCTGTAACGCATTGAAGATAATAAGGCACTTCAATGCCGCTCTTCAAAAAGAATAGTTTGAGGTTCCTCGCTTTATCTTTCAGCTGAACTTGGTTTCGATCCCTCAAGACATCATTAAGTGAACCATTCGGTCCATAAAGGGCAAGAATCTGACTCCAGTGTGGTCCCTTAACTTGATCGAGCCCAGCCATCAAAGTGTTTTCCTCTTCATTGGTCCATGGTCGTCTCTGACTAGGCGTCCCAGGTCGACGCGCACTTGCAGTGTTCGCCTTGGTACTGGCAGCTCGCCTAGCCTTCTCATACAAAACTTGGGTTGGCGCACTTTGCGTGGGATATGGCACAGTGTTTCTGAGATCCGGGGGAAGGAGAGAGCCGTTCGAAGCGGTATTCTGGCTTTGATGCGTGGGAACTTCTATCAAAGTTAGCTGTAACCAAGGAAATTTGGACAGGACATACCAGAATTCTGCTGTGGAGAAATGTTGTAGCCCAGCGCTTTCAGGACCTCGTCAGCAGCAAGTTGCGCATGTACTGATATATCCTGGTCGAAAGTGCTTGATGCACCATTAGCACTTTGAAAAGTGTTCATAGAGGTCTGCTGATTCTCTGCTGCTGGCGTCCGTCGAGGTGATGCAGGTGCGGTAAGTGAATGGCGCTTCATATAGGGAGCCAGAAGTGGTTCATAATTCTTCCTCAGATAGCTGCTGACGCCAGTCAAGAAGCCTTCCCAGCCAAATTTCTCAGATAGTGCCTCTATTAAAGGTCAGCAGTGCAACCGAGACTAAAGTTCCAACTCACGTATTGAATCTACATCCGTAGGCTCGTTCATAAGATATTCTCTTCGACTGTTTATTGAATTTACAAATTCAAGTTCGTCCTGAGACAATGGGATATCAGGATGCCGCTGCCTCAGCACCTCATCAAAATCGTATGGGAACATCTCTTCTAGCACATCCTCCTTGGTATCTGTTTGCTCCTCTGAAGTAACCATGGACAGGTACATTTGTGTTTTCAGGTTTACCAGAAGCTCCCCAGGTTCCTTCTCTAGGCAAGCTCCGTCAGGTGTAACAATATCAATGAACGAAGAGCTCAATTCGTAGAACCCAACGGAAGATGCGAATACTGCCGCCGAGAATGAAGCCAAATTTGTGGTCCGAATAGTGGCTCGGTGCTCGGGCTCTTTGATGTTCAATTCGTCTGCGGAGAGAAAAAGTCCATCTTTCGAATATATCCTTTTTGTTTGGTCGAAGAGCGACTTCAGGGTGGCATATGCTTGCCCAAGTTCGGAGTCTGGATCTTGGACTATTCGGATGGTCTCGCTATAGGGTCCTTGTGCTAAAGTTGACAGTATCTGGGTAGACTATTTATGTATCAGCATATGCCATCAGAAGAATTCCAATCTGGCGCTCACCAAGCTTTCTAGTATTGGAAGACTAAAAATCCGCATGTAGAGATACGGATCCGATATAAAATCACTCCCAGCTGGTACGCCACTCTCGTTCTCGGTCGGAGCAGGAGTAAAGGAGGTGATGTTTGAAGGTGGTGGAGGTTGCGGTAGATACGTCTGAGTCTGATTCCGTGCTTGATTCTCCAGCTCGAATTGCTTCATCACTGCCTTCGAAGCCTGCTCTGCCAGGTCTGCAATGCTTGGGCTCTCCATAGGTACATTGGAGTATGGGGCAGCATAATCAAGCCTCTGCCTTTTCTCCCCCGTGTCTTGTGATTGCTCTGATCGGCGTCGTTTGAGGTATGGGGAGGTATCCGGGGAAGTGAAGGATGTGGGGTAATCGGAGACTTCATGCTTTATAGGAACGTCTACAAGAAGCACATGTCAGAAATACGTTGTCGATCTGAAATAAAGAATGTCTTCTTCAAGCACAATGCAATTGCGACTGTGAGGCCGGGTCGCAGGGTGAAAGCGGATTCAAACTTACCCATCTCCTCTCTTGAGGAAGCCATAGCTGCAGCCATGGTGAATAGATTTCTGCCCTTCAATTCTGGCTACTACCAGAGAGGAATTGCAAACTGAATGTATTTCCACTATCGAATAAAGCGCCAGAACCAAAGTACTGGATTATCAGCGTCGAAGGTGGCTTGGGTTTGACAATGACAACCGCGATTTTTTCCCTGGGTCGCCGCTCCCAAATTGTGTCACTGGTGTCTATCCTTTGCCGTAAAAATTCTGCCCCAATCTTCAGACCCTAACTTACATCATTCTCCATGATACACAATAGCGGCATTCGAAAAGAAGTCAGCCGGAATTCGCATCCTGCCAACAATAATGCCACCAAAGCCCCTCGTCATCCACTATGAATATCAAACTCACTCTTGAACGAGCCTGTGTTTAAAACAGAGGCTTGGTAGTCCGTCGCTTGAAAGCACTTCTCGTTTCTTTGATTCTCCATCTAAGATTAATGGAACTCCCGCTCGTTGCATGTTACCTTGTCATTTCCGAGCCTGATTCTCATCTCAAAAGTCCATTCAAGAGTCGAATTTTCAAATTATGCTCCAGTCTTATTAAAGGCTTCAGCAAAGTCCTCCTTTCTTCCAGTACAATTTTCGCACAGTTCATTCGTCTAGCTACAGAGCATTCGCAGTCCGACTTCCAGCTTCCTGATCTGGTCGTTGAGTGCATGTCTTCATAACATTCATCAAAGCTTCACGTTATCCAGTAAAAGCTTCCGATGACTGTTACATGAGAGAGCTCTACCAATGATAAGTATGCATCAACAGAACGACCTTATTATTCTACTCCCACATGTCTAGCATGGCTGCATGGAAAGTCGATATGCAGATTTCCAGCTGCTACGATCGACTCGAATTACTATCTTTTGAAGTCTAGAATTGTTGTCGCAGGTGTAAAGTTCCCTTTCGTCAACACTCTCGCAAGGGTCCAGAAAAAGCATCCCAGGATGTTCGCTCAATTAAAAGACCGTGCCATCATTTGTGTACCTCCGTATGATGGCGCATCAGAGTATACAGGGCCCTGCCCACTTCGTCAAAGCTCACGCTCTTCCCTTCGGCAGGGTCGAACGGCTTAACATCAGCTTCACACACAAACTCGTTCTTTGGAAGTGTTCCATTCTGGAAATATGCATTGACTACTGCGGCCTTGCACTTCGATGGCGTCGAGAGACTTGTATGCTAGAGGATGTCAGCCGTTTTACTCATGAAGTTCAGGCTATTATCTACCCCGAACGAATCCTGTATCAAGATTCTGGAACCTTTGAAACCACCCGCATTTAATCTCGCACTTGACAGAGGTGTCACATTGTCCGCTGAGTTAGCGATGAATAAAATTGGGCTGGCTGGATTGCCAGTAAATGGTCCTGATCTATGTTAGTAGATGAAGCTTGGGTCGTGGTAATACATACCTGTGAAATTCCACTTCGCTCGAACTGTCCACCCTGCGCATTGCAGTCTGAAATCCTGCGCCATTATTGCTCCCGTTGCCGAGCTCAAGCCGGTCAGAGCATCAACATATTTTTGGAATTCATCTGGCGTGTCGAGCAAAGGCTGGGCTTCAGAGCACATCACAGCCGGGAAAGCATCGCTAGTTCCCTCTGATAATTCCAATTCCACGTCTGATCCGTTGCCGCAAGAAATTGGAGATTTAGACACACCTTGGGCTGTTATGAATGGTACTCCGTCACCAATTTCTAGACCGGCAAGACCTTCGGCGAGCGTTGGGAATATGGAAATCGGCTGGTAGAAAGACTTGGAGATCAACCGCCGAACGCTAGAAAAGGAAATTAGCTCAGGTCGATTGGAGGGCGATTTATTGGCGGGAACTATGACAGGGCTTTTCTTGATAGCTGTAAGCAGCCTGTCGAGACGCTCCTTGATGGCTTCTGGCGTTTTGGCAAAGAATCTGCATCTGGAGGGACCAGCAATGTGACAGAAGTCGTAGAAAGCCGCCATGATTTTGTGGGCGTCATCAATGAAATGGACTGATGATCCGATCATCCATCCTCTGATATCCACGTTGCCGTCACTCACAATCCGATCAACCTTATCTGGGAACAGCGATGCAAACATGGATGCCAGAACGGTACCATAAGAGAACCCCCAATATCGAAGCTTCTGCTCTCCAATTTTCTCCATCATGTCGAGCATATCTCTAGCAACGGAAGCGGTACCAACAAATCGACCAGGACCGGCTTCTTGGACCCTCATTTCTGCGACATTCTTGATATCTCCACGCGGTTCACCTCCAATCGTAGATGCACACTGTTTTGACCAAGCGCTGGATTGTGCGTATGCATCGTAAAGCATACCTGGGTGGGCATCAATAACAGGTAGTCTGGAAAGAGCCCATAGTTCCGCATTTTGCCGGTATCCGTTCCAACAGTCGATTACCGGCCGAGTCAACCCAACTGCAACAAAGTGAGTTAAGTCCACCAAAGGGGGTCAAAATAGCTACCTCCGCGAGGATCAAACCCAATAATGTCCTATCTAAAATCAACAAAGAAAACTTCGTATCCATACATATTGACTCACATGATTTTTTCCAGCAATCGTCTGGTATTCTTCACCAAGTTTCTTCACGTACCTAACCAATCAGTCAGTGTATCTAGTTTAGTGAACTTCCATTGCCCGTCCTGAGCATCTTACCAAACACCACTACCTCCAGGTCCACCTATGCTGATCAGGACGTTTGCCGAGAAGTACAACTGAAGATTAAGTACCTGGATTGATAAACAAAGATCCTTTGTAGTCCTTCCTATCCGTAGCATTGAGCTTGATCATGGCTATTGATGCTCGCAGATCATCCGATGGATCCTGCCAATCGAGAGGCACCTACAACATGTCAGATTAGAACTCAAATCATATGAGTCCACACAAGTCTCACATCAAGTCTGGCACAATCGAATTTATCGTAGCATGGATGCCATTCGATTTCTCTCTTGGGCTGAATCTACTGGTGGGTCAGCATGAGCGCTCACTATGACCGAAATGCTTTAGTCCTTACATCCATCCACCTGAACTCATGATCGGGTGTCTCGCGGGACAATTGAGCTGGAAGTGTCCATTGACTCCAAATTCCAAGAGGCCAGAAAACCAGTGTAATCATCAATGACGAGGAAAGAACGAATGCACGAACAAAATTTCGTGTGTGAGGTGTTGAGTGGTAAGGTTTCGTCCTTCCAACTGTAGCAGTAACTTGTTCGTCCAGGAAGTCAATCCTGGAGTCCTTTTCGCAAGCCATGAGCCCCCGAGTATTGTGATACAATGACAGAAGAAAAGAAGAAAGGACAGAACGAAGCTGTCCCAAGAAGTTTCGAGGTTCATCCCGCAGTCAGCTGATGATCGACGCTGCATGTATGGAGGTCAGAAGTGGAGGTCCCTTGGATCTTGCATCCTGGCTCTGACGAATAAGCTTTCAGTTGGACTATCTGATCGAGCTAGAGAAATCTGATAAGCAATGCTAAAACGCCCCGGCATTCCAATTTTGAATAGAAGGAAACTTGTGTGGCTTATCTCATGGGAGTTCAAGCTGCCAACGAATCAATCCTGATTTTAATTCTGATTGTATGAACACTTTTCCGGCCTTCTAACGCAGGAGAAATATCTATCCAGATTTTGATGCTCACAAACTAAACCCGGACTACTCATCGGTCGGTTGGGGAGAGATGATGTGTCAGCGGATTTGATTTGTGAGAAGGTATTGAAGGAAAGTGGGGTGAGAAGCTCTACCTTATTGGATTAGCCTGGAATCTTGCGCATTCCTGGATATACCGATAAAAGCATATCTTTCAGAACGTGCAAGGCTTTTCGGAATACCACTATTTTTCTCTTAATGGAACGCTCCACTCCATATTTACAAGTATTGAGTTTGGAATTGCTACTTAATCTACGACAGGATCAACGAAGCATGGGAACAAAGAAAATGCAAATTGACCTATAAACTAAGGCCACCATGCTTCCGCCGCAGTCCTCGCAATGCATCATTCCACAACTAGGTCTTCCAAACTCACTCCGTATTGTACAGTTTTCAGTCATACAGATAAAAAGACGCAGGTGTCCCATATTTTGAGATCCTTTGACGAGACCCAACAGCAACAGCCAATCATGGAACGATCTTCTGCATGATTCTACTCTCAGACACCTCTATCAATCCGATGTGATTCACTTTCCTCTCACCATGCTCAAGCTTTACTACCTTGCATTCCTCAGAACCAAACTCCAGATCTTCAGCGATTCTTTCTTCTTCGCCCATCAATCTTTGCTGTCTTTGATACATCTTATAAAAGTTCCAGCTCCCCCACAGCTGGGCAGTGGCAAAGAGAGCATGCAACATCGGTGTCGTGACTTTGAATGCCATGGTCCAACGTTTCCACAAACTGCCAAACTGCCAAACAGCCACATGGTGACGATAGTCTCCAATATTGTTCCCGTATAAGTAGTGATACACGAAATAGCGAAGACTCTCCGTAGGAACTGATGTGAGGTCGGGCATACCCGATATAAAATGATAGCCACATGGGGAAGAAACTCGGAGACGATGTCGAAAGCTCCTGTTTTGGTGTCGGATTAGCAAAATGTTCTGAGAATCAATCTCGTATGCATTCTGGCATGGTAAACCTACCCCACACTGTACAGAGAATGAACTCGATTGTGGCATCTTTCTCCCATCCCAGCCTGAAGTTGATGGCAATAGCTACTTGCCCGATGACAATCGTCCCAATATGATGTCCGACGCTAACAGGTGATATCTTCGGTCTGTAGAACAGCTCGAAAACATACATTGCTATGAGCCTGGTTGATGAGGATTGGCAAGAGCAATTTTAAAAACATGGAAAAGTGTATGGAGTTTTAAAGTACTTGATCTCCTATTCATCGAGATCGGCGCAATGTTAGAACTCTTACATCTGGGCAGCGACGATCAAGATATCACCCATCGTCACATATCTTGAGCCAGCAAACGGCGTGTGCAAATCCTCATGAACAAATGCAACATCAACAAACGGATACGCAGCGATGATCAGAATCAGAATCTTTGTGGCTCCTGCGATGTGGTGGTTTACGAAGCCTCGTCGGGTGATCTCGTTCATTTGCGTGTAGATTTTCCGGTAAACTTTTCTTAAGAGGAATCCTTCAAGAAGGTAAAAGCGAATCAGAAAGTAAACGACGAAGACGAGGCTGATAATCAGAGCACTGAAAGGTGCAAGGCGAGATATAGATTGGATAGGGACGTGGGTGATATGAGGTCCTCTGAGAGAACCACGGTTCCCGGAGTCGTCCATTTCTTTGACACGGCACCTAGACGGAAGATCCAAAACTGATCAAATGTCGAAGCTATTTGTCGAAGATGAAGTTGGAATCCGGCTCACTTCCAACTCGAAAGAGAAATATAAGAAGTATAAAGATCTCTGAACTGTGGAAGTCATCAGCAAGAACAGAGCGTGAAGTGAGGTAGCGACAGTCCAGTGAATATGACTGCTGGGTAAAAGCTCAATCTAGCAATGACCCAGGCAGTTGTTTCAAGGGATGATCGTACCCTCTCTCGGAGTAAACTGTCTTATGTAGTGCTAAATGCAGAATATTAAGAGACTATACCTAGTATGAGACATTTTAATGTCAGAGATTAGGCAGAGCTAACTACGCAGAAGTTCATTCCATTTCGACACTCCAGGGATGAGGATGGTAAATAGAGTGCGGCTACACTCCCGAGAAACTCCATCTCCGATAAATCAGGGGTAATGCCCAAATAGCTAGCATTTGCTCGGCACCATTTACCCACATAGGGGACATTGTGGTGGGTTTGTGTGAGGCCCAATTAAAGGCCCGTGGTCTCACTATCGTGGCAACGCTAACAGACTAATTGACTTTTGTTTGCATGCTCAAAGTACCCGAAAGGTACCCGGACCCTAGTACCGACTGAATAAACTATCTCGAGGCTGGGATCGGGACCGTTTCTGCTTGCTCTGTCGAATCTCGTTTAGCGTACGTCGCGTCATGTCGACACAGATTTGCAGTCAAAACAAGAGGAACGAGCCAGACGAAGAAAAGGAGGTCGATTGACTGACACTAGCATACACTCATGGGCTTTGGGTCCTGCCCTGTTGATCTTGGCAATTCAATGCAACTAGGGACTTTGTTTTGAATCTTGGTGTTGTTGAAGTGCTGCAATAGTCAAGCTTTTTTGACGAGCCTTGGCACGGACCGATGGTCAAGAACGTCTCAGGTCGAATTGTGAACCCCTTTCTCTCTACCATCTACCAGAAATCCATTCTGCTAGACCCAGAGGATCATCCGCTGTCGGGTGTAGCTGCGCACAAGCCTGAGCATCAATTACTCGTATCGTCAAGTATCGCACAATAGCTACCAAATTTCCGGCGTGGCGGAGAGGGATTTATCCTGGATGACGCGGCACACCCAATTTGGGGAGCAAGGCATGTCACAGAGGCCAACTCATTGATATGTTCGGGAAGCTAACCATTCTATGGAATTTGGACCGGTTTTTTGTCCAAAAGCTGCTCCAACAATATCGGTCCAGCGACACTCCATGTAAAGCTACTTTTATTAACTCGGTTCCTTGCAGAACCGGGCAGCCTCTAGCCGCAGTGAATAGACGCAGGAGGTCTCTGAACAGTTTCCAGAAGCAACGTCTGGAGGAGCGGCTTTCCAGCAGCCATTCCATATGTATTTGAGACGACAACGTCGGCCTCGTGAGGAGCTTAGTCCACGATCCTCGCTGGTTAGTGTAACGGTTTCCGAAGTCCCCTTAACTTGCAGCTTTGACGCAACCTTTGTTCGTGCGAAATTTGATACTCAAACATGCAACTCTCCCATTTCGACAATGCACAGTCAGCAGTCATCCTGAAATAGTATCAGACTACAGCTGCCAAGAAGAAGAAGTACAGAAAATCCGTCCAAAAGTTGCATTTCCACAGAACGTGCCTTAAACTGCATACAACCAGGCATGACTCAGTTACTGTGTGGTCATCCAGTACCAGTTCTCATGATCTAGAGAAATACCTGAAGTGAGTCCAATTGATTTATAAAGAAATGCCTCACTTCCCAATTGAACAGTTGGAGCCTTGAGGTAGGGAAGGCAAGGTAAGATCTCACATGCCGCAAAAGTCATACAATTGAGTTTTTGAAATTTCACACCTCTAAACAACATCCTTTTCGAGAATGGTTTTGGCACTTTGGCTATTCCATGCTGGTTCAGTAGGTCATGACCTCGTTCGCGAAGATCACGGTCAAGGCCATCTCCTGCTCAGCACTCAGATCAGGAATCATGGGTGTACGAAATTTAGGCAGCAATATGACCTGTCTAAATCTCGTCTCCTTGGGGACTATTTTCTGATTCAAAGGTTTGATGCGGCATACCTAGGTAAGTAAGAGCGCGTGCTGTATTGTAACATAGTTTGCTGACAAAAGGTCAGAAGTGTTGAGCGGTGATTGGCTCGTTCGCTCCGTTGTTAAACATTTCCATGAGGGAAGATACGAAGCGAGGCTGTGCGACTTCTACGGCACAGATGACGCGTCGGTACGACGAGCCTCTCCGAACCCCTTCAGAGGCTCCATTCTTCTCCAGCCTTAACCGCTCAATTCTCTCATGCTGTTGGCTTAATCGTTCCCTGTCACGTGGAAGCGCAGAATCTTCCCGATCTGACAATAAGATATGCAGGACAAGCTTTGGATATTCCAGGATGCTGATGTTTCATTATCTCTGATACCTTGAAATGTGAACTGGGTTATTATTCAAGCATTCGAGAATCCTTCCTTACTGGTGCTTTGCCACGACCTCGTCAAATGTCTCCGGCGTTTACTCCGAGATGCTGGTGCTGATTCGAAGCTGAGGCGTCAACCCTGAAAGGGTGTACCTCCTAAGACCGAGGGTCGCAGTTTTGCATGCCTCGTTCTCGTCAGATTATATTCTACTCTGAGTATATAGCCAGTGCTTCTTGCTCGCAGAATGGCTTTCCAACCACAGCTTCGTTTCTCCTTGAACTCTTTCCTCAACAGTCGAGATGTCTTTCACTTCCTCGCTTCCCAGCAGCACTGCAACCTCCGCATCTACCTCAACACCAACATGTATTCGTGTAAAGCCCGATAAGAACGGTTATGTCCCAGAATGGGCCTGCGATTCTAATTACATGTACTATCCTTCATTCACCGCCGCAATTGTATTCTCCGTTGCCTTTGGCGTGTGCCTCCTCGTCCACATCTTCCAAGCATTCCACTACTCTAAGAAGAAGCTCTGCTGGGTCCTAATCATGGGCGTCGCCTGGGAATTCGCATCCTTCTCCATCCGTGCAGCTGGAACCCGGCATCAACAAATCACAGCCCTCGCCTTCGCCTCCCAGATCCTCGTCTTACTAGCGCCGATGTGGATCAACGCATTTGTCTACATGGTTCTAGGCCGCATGATCTACTTCTTCACCCCAGAACAGCAAGTTTTCCACATCAAGGGCATCAAGATAGCCAAGATCTTCGTGTGGCTCGACGTCCTGTCGTTCCTCACGCAAGTTGGAGGTGGTGTCATGATCGAGCCTAGCAGTTCGTACAAGACGCAGATGTTGGGCATACATATCTACATGGGTGGAATTGGCTTTCAGGAGCTGTGTATTCTGCTGTTCGCTGCTATTGCTCTTCACTTCGCGATCACCATGCGCCAACATGAACGCTCACGGGGCATCACTTCGTCGACGCAAATCCTTGACGATAAGCCACACAATTGGCGCACACTTCTATACGTGCTGTTCGCAGCGCTGGTACTTATTACCATCCGTATCATCTTCCGCATGGTGGAGTTTGCATCCGGTCTTGATGCTGACAAGAACCCGATTCCGTACCATGAGGCATATTTTATGGCGTTGGATGCACTCCCAATGTTGATCGCAGGGATTTTGTTCAACGTAGTGCATCCTGGCAGGGTGCTGAGGGGTGAAGGGAGTGAGTTTCCGAAGGGGCCGAGTAGGAAGGAGAAGAAAGAGGCCAAGAGAATCAAGAAGGAGGCGAAGGTGATTGCAAAGGAGGAGAAGAAAGCTGCCACGAGAGGCGAGAAGGAAGTAGGTAGGGAGCGAGTGGAGATGGTTTCATTGGTGTGAGTAAGTGTTTTGATGAAGAAGACGTTGGCAAACTGGCGTTCTGTAACAGGCTTCGATTGTTGCACATTGGCAGTTGGAGTTCGCAGATGGTAAAAGGGAGGCCTGCAAGGTAATCAGGTATGATAAAGGTCGAACCCAATTTGCAAACCTTTCCCTAGCAGAATATGATCAAATAATCATGGATCTCTATATTGTCATAAATAACGAAGAGTACTGTACAACGAAAGTGTTAAATGCACCAGTAGCTCCGCCTAAGCCTTCGTGGCCATAGGCACAGATTCCAAAGGAGCCTCGTGATCAGTGGGCGTCTCAGATTGAACATCCTTCTCCCTTTGGATTGTAGCGTAAGACTCCTTGAATAAGAATCCAGGATGGAAGATATTCAACACCAACACGGCAATCCAGCACAACACACCATCGAGGATGATGAACGATACTTCATCCTGCATAATGGGATTCCTCCAGCCTCCAGCCATCTCAGCGATACGGTAGATGCAGCGTAGGAAGATAGCGATATACGATATAAAGATGGAGATCAGAAGCCACTTGAAGCGCTTAGAGTGTCGAAGAGCACGATTAGACTCGTTGTGTTGCCCGGAGAATTTCTTTATGCGGAAATAAACGTCAAGAGCCATGCCGCCAAAGATGGCGAGGGTCACAACTTGGAGTACAAGTCCAAGCATCATCACGTTGTTGCCAGTGCTGACTTTACCGGTTCCTCGGGAGGCGATGACTGCTCCAGATCTGAGTATGTGTCAGATTACAGTGAAGAAAGGAGAATCAAGCAAAATGTCTTACGTCTGAATGAGAATCGACAAGATATCGCAACTAACAAAGATCCAAGTGTACAACCTCGGAGCAATTCGAGAGAATCTTGAGCCGTAAATGATAATAACATGCTTCAGAGTGAGATAGATGCCACCAGCAATGAACGCCGGCGATACTGTCAAACAAACAAGCTGAATTCCGAGACTTCGAGATAAAGTCAGCAACGTTCTGTATTAGTTGGACGACTTTGCTAAAGAAAACGTACTATGCCCGACTCCAAGGATCGCTTCTCAGCAAGTAACGGCCAACATATCCTACACCAATCAGCACCTCTTGACAGATCCTTCATGAGTGAATACTCACCAACACTCTCCCCAAAACATCCAATTCCTAATGCGACCAGAAAGGTCCAAGATCTTGATCTGAGGCCCTGAACGATATGTGCAATCATCGAGAGTCCAAAGAGGACGACCAGAATAAGAGTCACAGGCTTGTTTGGGTAGTAGCCGTAGACCGAGCTGCTGACGGGGCAAGTATCAATAGTACAATTCTTCGTGGACTGCCTCTCAGCCCGGCTGAGCAACTCGATGATAGACGCCATGATCCAACTAATTGAAATTACCTCTGTGAAAAGGTAAGAAAAGCAGAGAGGCGCAAAATGAAAACGCAAAGACGTTGGAGTGACGTGCAGCTTGAAGAAGAGCGGACGCCAAAAGGACAAGGCACTTGATGCGCCATACTTATCGGAACGACATCGAGGCTGTGAGTGGTCCGTATCCGTAAATGCAGCCTACCAATTCGCCCGACGCCTTGATGGATTTACCCAGTCAACCACCGTACTCTGGGGGCTCTTATTGCAGCTTTTGAAGAAGCGCCGTACTGTGCTTCATCTGATTGCAGCATCCCTCGGATGCCCCCTTTGGCCAAGGTCGTTTAGCGGGAGAATTTCGATCTTGAAGATGTTTTTGGAAGGTTGACCGTGTGGATTGGCCAGAATCTATATGAAGATCCTTGAAGCCGTATTCAGCGTGCTGTGATTGGCTGGTTTTCACTTGACTTTGTCTTGACTCTTGACATCGGAAAATATCCGGGAAAAGAAAGCCTCGAACCGAGCTTCCCCATCCTCCTCCACACATCAATGTCCTCGTTCAACTCCACGACATCGAATCCGCAGAAGACATTGCGCAGCTCCTCATCGTCATTCAGCGAAGAAAATATCGGTCTGCCAGACTACGCGCAGAATTCCCTCCAACATGTCGACCTCCCAGTCTTGACTTTAATATCCCATGGCCATGCGCCTCCTCTCGACCCGCAACCTCAATTAAGGTTCGATGTGCGAAATCTCCCCAATCCACCAAAACACATCAGAGATGCGTTCAATGGCACTTCGAGGAGGTTACAGGAATGGATGCTATCCGACACCAAGTTCTGCGGCAGAAGAGATGCTATCAGAATAGAGATTGAAGTGGAAATAACGAAGATGAACGCGGAGCGGGAGCAGAATGCTGTCCTAAAGTCAAGACACGACGCTGAAAGAGACCTGGGCGAAGCGCAAGGGGAAACGCAAATTGAAATGAATTTCTCAGCAGACCAGCCAGAAGATGGCGATGCCATCCCAAGTGGAATGGACTCCAGGTCGGAAAAAGCGGAATGGGCTGATCCGTCGAGACTTCGAGTGGGCATATCTTGCGCCATGGGACGGCATAGAAGTGTCGCGATGGTAGAAGAGCTCGCAAAGATGTCCTGGCCTGGCTGGCAAGTCGAGCTTCAACACAGGGATCTGAACAACAAGCCAGGCAGTGGCAGGAAAGCTGGTGCTAAGAAGAGTCGCGGAACGAGAGGAGGTGGCATCCCTTCTTATTTTGAGTTCGATTGAATTTTCTTTTCCGATCTCGGTAGTCATGAATGATTAGAGTCAGGAACTTAATTGTTACAGTGATTCTTCGGGATGTGCCAACTGTACAGCAAGCCTCAAGCGATCTTCACCACTGCCGATCCAGACAATCCTCCTTTCAGTCCCTTCGCATAAGCATTTCTGACCCCTTCTTCCGTCAACCCATCGATAACAAGACCAACAGACGGCTTGAGATCGCCACTCTCAAGCAAACCTGCGACTTCTTTCAACTGCTTTCCATCTTCCTCCACAATAAAGAACAACTTCTCCACTCCATTCTCCTCAATCTCCTCCCAGCCATTCTCCCCCTTCCTAGCCCAAGCAGGAGGCGGCGATCCAACTGTGACAATCCTACCACCACTCTTCACCAACTTCGTTCCCCTTTCCAAACTCTCCCCACCAACACAATCAACAAAAGCATCTACCTGACCGCCCTCAACCCCTTTCCTAACAACGTCCTCCCACCAACCTCCTTCTACATCCCTATAATTCACGACCAAACCAGTACCTAACCCCTTCAAACCCTCACTCCCAACGCCACCAACTGCAACAACCGCCCCTTTTCCACCCACCGCCCTCCTCACAACTTGAACAACCATCCTTCCAACCGCACCCGTTGCACCCGTCACAAGCACTTTCTGACCCTGCTTCAAAGCCGCCCATCCACAAGCCTGTACGGCCGTCAACGCCGCCCTCGGCACACTCGCTGCCTCAACATCTCCTAAACCATCCGGGATCTTGACCAGGAATTCAACATCGCACACAGCGTACTCTGCCAAACCACCTTGTACTACAAAACAAGGCATCAGAGCGAAAACCCTATCTCCAGGTTGAAATTGCTCGGATGGGGACGAGATGATAGTTCCTGCTACATCATGGGCTGGGATTCTCGGCCGGGGCGTTGAGGCTGGCATTGGCCAGGAGAGTTCGTATGGCGTTATTGCCGTAGCGGTGATGCGAAGGAGTGCTTGTGTTGCGGAGGGGACGGGGATTGGAAGAGTGGTGAGTGTGAGTGATGTTGGAGGGTTGTGAGGATCATAGGTTTGCGGCGTGAGGAGGGTTATGGCGCGCATTGTTGAGGGAAGGGACATTTTAAGGGAAAGGTATTGGATGGTAAGTATTTGTTATTGGGTGTTATTTGCGTGATCTTATTAAATGAAACGGAAGGTGAGTAGATGAAATTTTGTCGGATATTAAAGTTGTTGCAACTGTGATGTAGCTTTCAAGGCAGTTTGTGCAAAAAGAAATCTGAAAAGGTAGGACGACCGTGACGATTATATGTTCCAGGCTTGACAGCCGCGGTAACGATCGTAACACGACCTTTCAACACACATCTACTCGAAAATATCTCTCAAAGAACACCAACTAGTAAAAACGTACGTATAGCAAGCCTTCGTTCCTCGGCCAAAGAGGTCAAATATTACCCGAGGAAGCAAGTCGCTTATTCATCACAATCCGGGGCCGTGGCAGTAGCCTATTGACCCTAGTGAAGCGAAACGTTCCAGTATATAAACTGCATTGCATTACAATGGGAAAAATACTAGATCACTGACTGGAGACCATTGTGGTCTGGTATGTTAATGGATACTGCTTCGCCTATAAATAGATATAAGTACTTGGTGGCCTTCGATACCCAGGACCGCACCACGCCATCAAATCACATACACGCCAGTTCCCAACCCGACAAAGCGAAAACATAGACGCCTTCAAAGGAGCCAACAAGATAGATATGAACCATTACACTAGCAATTCTCCCTCCCAAATAATTCTTCCTTACTCCCATCAGCCCTCACCCTCTGCAATCCCAAATCGCTCCCACTCCCATCAGTATCTGGTCTTATCTCACTAACCTCCATCGTATGTTCCGTCTCGATGGTTACAACATTGGGTGGCAAGGTGTTGATCCTCTCCAGTTCCAGATCATCGAAATCTTTCGCAGACACCATAGTAGTGACGCCGGACTTGCGGCTCAGGTCTCGCAGATTCATGTGGTAGGCTTCCATATCTGAGATGGGTGGGCGTGGGATGAGACGGGCTGGTGAGGTGGGACCTGAGGAGGGTTGGAAATTTGATGAGGGAGAGGGATATGTCGAAGCGTTGTCTTTAGATGTTATCCAGTGGAGGACTAGGACGCTGAAGAGGACTATGGAAGATCTTGTGTAAGTTGGATTGCTGGAAAGAGGCATGGTGCATGGGGGATTTACTGTCAATGTTGCAACACATGAGACATATCCAGCCTGGCTCGCCTTTAAGTACCATGACTACGGTCAAATTGCTGAAGTCATGTTAGCAAGCAGTTAGAAGGGCTCAGAGGGATTTGAACTTACACAATGCTTGACGTCAAGGTACAGCAACTTCCAACGAAAGTACGAAGTGCGACCGTCCGGGTTTGGGAACTCCGATCTGTCTTGTAGGAATAGAGGGCTGGGTATGATAAAGTTAATAGAGCCTCGAATTTTCTCAGTGAGGTACTTACAGCGTAGAGGAATGAGAAACAATGAGGTCAGGTAAACCTGTATTTGTTAGCGGGAATTCTTGTGCGATGGAGATTAAGCTTGCGTTAACTAATACATCAAATGCTATGAGGGGTATCATGGACTCTCTTTTCATTCCGATTCTACATGATTCTTGCTCATAGTCTGCAAATCGAAAGTAGAAGTTGAGGGCGATGACAACCAGGTATGGAAGCAGCATGCCAAAAGAATTGAATAAATAAAGCTTGTCCTTCAGCCTTGAGTTTGAGCTTCTCCGGACGATATACTGCGAAGCACCCCATTAGCACATACACATCAAGTAGAATGATCGATCAGGAACATACAACACGCTCTACAAGGAAGTAGTATATGAACTGTTCCTGTAAGCAAATTTCACTGTGAAACGCTATTGGAAGTTTGCCATACCACCTAGACAAAGTCAATTTCCTTACAATCATGATAGCAGATTAGACGTACTTTTGTTGTCATGTAGCAACTCAAACACAGGATTAGAGCAGTAGAGCATATTGACTGCGAAGAGTCTATTCCATAACCTTGGGACAAAATTGCAGTCCCAGAAACAAAAACGATCGAATCCGCGTATATGATCAAGATTACTACACATCCTTAGCTTGAATTCCCAGATGTCACCAAAGATTCATGACATACGCCAACACACCAGTGGTAGCCTGCTCCAGTTCCGTACGTTCTGAACTCGACGAGCTATTAAATTCAGTACAAGGTGTAAAGGTGGAAGGGGAAATCCTACCAAAGCATACAGATAAGGTAGCCATGGACAGTAGTGATAAAACCACAGACACAACCGTTCCAGCTCTCGTTTCTCGCAAAGGCAAAACCATTATCAAGATTTCTGATCCAGAGGGAGCTTTGCGCACCAAAAACGGCAAGCGAAATGAGAAAGCGAGGGGAGTTACAATTATACAAGAATTCAAGCAAGAGATTGAACCTCTTTGCCTGGGCCGTCCTCGACTTGGAGTAGGGCTGTCGTGCAACCCTTTTGAGCGTGAGCCAACGGGTCCATGCGGATATTCGAAGACTGGGCAACTAGATGCATCTTCAAGACTTGAATAAGAAAACAAACTACTCGTATTCCCTGCACGGGATCCATACGCGGGCCATCGTGGCTAGCTTGTGGAGATCGAACAATGTTCCAGCTACGAGAACGAAGTAGGCTCAGTAGGTCACACATACTGCATGAAGTGGCTGTCAAAGAATCCGACAGCCGTGCCTATTGGAACAAGACACCAACTGGAGGGGAATGTTACACATTCTTCGGGAACAAGCAGCCTAGAAGTGAGCCTGTACGAGAGTCGCCTCCTCCCAAAATACGCACTCGGCTCTTTAGAATCTAGGAATATGTTGGGTATGCGCCACTAGACACACAGCATGACCTGCAAAGAAGACGGGCACAGGAGCCAAATTCCAATGTTCTCAACAATGACATTGTTGGTATTCTGTGAGACATCAGAGACTCGGCAGAGACATTCCCACGCAGAGCCACCTCGGAATTCATTCTGGAGGCCGCTATAGGTCCAAAGATTTTGGCGTAACACAAAGTTCTTGGGGTAGGGATCGCCAGTGGCCTTCGAGGTCGTAGCTTCTGCCACATCCAGCCGCCTTTCAAGCCTCAGCTTTGCTTTTCAGACCAAGAGAAAAGGAAAGATCTGACAGAAGTTGAAGAAAACGTTAGACTCGAGATGATTGTGTGAAGCTCAGGTCCAGCCGAACGCCCCGAGAGATCTAGATCTGCCTTCTGATCTCTAGAGTGTGGTCGTCCTGAGGTCCGAGGCCTCTTGAGGCGCCAGTTGAGTGTCCTTCAGCAACGATCTCCCGAATTACAGCTCTCTGGACAGCTGAACATTATCCGCGTCAAGCGGAGTTTGAGGCTGGATCAGAGTATTGGAGACGTCGGAGGTTGCGAAAGCAGTTGATTGAGGGCTCTTGAGGTCTGTGCGAAAGCCCCAAATGGGGATGCATTGCTTTTCGTCCATTCCATAGCCACGGCGCGTAATTGATTAAGGTCTTTACCTGGTGTACGGAGTACAAAGCCGTGAGGTGATGGCTGTTGATGGGATCGACAAGCCCCAAACGTGATGCCCATCCCAGACTCAAACGTGGCATGCCAATGGGGTTAGCGTCGCCTCGGACCCCCGTTATTTGCCAACCTCCGCATGTTCGACCTCACAACAACATTCACTTCGAGGACCAGGTACTCAGTCATCATACATCATGTTGATTCACCGGTTCTATCTCGTGCCGCGAGGAGTCTGAAGCATTAGCAGCTTCAATTCGTTGGAACTCCAAAGACACAACCTTCCACGTTCACGATCTGTCCACCGACACCTAGATTTGGACTCCTTGCGTTGTTGAAAAGAGTGTATTTTATTTTTCATGCTGTCATTTTCCACCGATAAGCCGCCCGTTTGTTCAAATTTGCCGAAACTAGGTACAGAAAAGAAACCCTCAGTCTATCTACAGCCTAGCTGTCTGATGTATGTACAAGAAGTCTTCCGATATCTAATACTGATTCTTAAGATCGCAGTACTAATGATCCAAGGAACATTTAGAGAGCCTTGAAGGTGGAACCAATAGGACCCCACTTGATGTTGGAGTATGTGACGGATGCGTCTGGGCTCTCGGCTTCGACAACCTTTGGATCTCCAGAATCCCTGCTGCACTCTCCTCGGGAGACACCTGGCTCGCTCTCGTCCTTGGTAGGTGGGTAAGGAGCATCCAACCAGAGCATGTTTGCGGTATGGTCATCCCAGATGGACATGACCAAAACGACACCCTTCTTCAAGGCCGCGCCCATAACAGCCAAGCCTCCCTTGGTCTTGAAGATATTGTTGTCACCGAAGGCAGTCTTCTGAGCCTCACAGAATTCGTCGGTGATGGAGTTACCGGTGACTCCTTCAATAGCAGACTCTGTGTTGGCGTAAGTTACACCGTCCTGGACATAGAAGCGCTTAATCTCAACCAGGGTGCCGGTGTCGGTGTTGTCGTTGGTGATGAATTGGGTGACAACGGTCATCTTCTTGGCTGTATCGAGCGTCTTACCCTGTCCGTAGAAATCGAGGACACCCATACGGTAGGAGTTGAAATCACATCCATCGGCATCGCACAAGGACGAGTATCTAGCACCGATTCCGCAGTCTGTTCCAGAGCAGCGTGTCTGTCCGACAACTGAGCAAGGATGACTATTCCGGCTTTGTCAGCACTTGATGAGCATCGATCTTTCAAGAAGACTTACGGTGTATATGCTGTGGAGACGGAATTTGCCTCCCAAATATCCATCTCGGTACAGCAAGATCCATATTGCCCAGCACCAGCATTGACGTCGTTGTCGGATGGCTTCCATCCAACGGAGTTGGCCTGATGATGCAAGTTAGCTTGTGAGTCTCACATTATTGAAGCTTGGATCTGAAATCAGGGTACACTTACTTGACCATTGATGAATTTGACGTCCTGTGGACATTGAGCATCGCAATAACCAGTTCCGCTGTCGAAGGTACAGAGTCAGCAGTGAATCTCTCAAGCAATCTCTTGAGGTAATCCTCTCTCAGAATACATTAGGTGGGAGAGGGGGAGAACATACTACTTGGCACCGGCCTTGTTTGTGGAGTATTTTGACATTCCACCATCCTCATCCATCGCCGAGAAGTAAAGAGCACCGTTCAGTCCACAGGGCAAGTTGGACACATCCACATCAAACGTAAACTCCTTGTTCAAGAGCTTGAGCATCTGGTACTTGGTTTGACTGCCGGCGGCCATCAAGTATGTTCGAGATCCGACATTGGTCTGGTCCTTCTTGGTGACAAAGTTGAGCTTGAGAGAGTTACCGGTGGTGGTGATACCGTAGGTGCCGGAATAATCTGCTCCATCCAAAGCACAGTTGGTAGCGCACTTGGCTCCATCAGGGCAAGCTTCTGTGTTCCAGGTGTTGCCTGTGTAGCAATTGGTGTATCCAGAAGTGGTGTGAAGCCATCTCCAGTTTGCGTCGATGACAATTGACTGAGATGAAGTCTTACATCCGCTCGAGGTGCAGATGCTTACTTGAAGAGCAGGATGGGTCTCTGTAGTAAGAGTTCCAGCCTGCTGTGCGCTGGCAGCGACGAAGAGGGAAGCAAGTGCAAGTGCAGAGGAGATCATGATGAAGGAATGTATTGCTGTTCTTGGATGCTGAAAGAATGTCCTGATGGCGTACTTCCATCTCTTATATGGACATTTGACTCTCCTTTCTCGCCTGTCGGCTAGCTCACTTAATACGTCGTTCATAGAGATATGGAAACGCGGGGAGACCACCCGACGGAGTGTTTGCAGCCGAAAAAAATGTTGACCCACAATCTCAAGGCTTCATCGAGTTGGAGGCGTTTACACCATGTTGGCACCATTCCATACGCCGCCTGCGGTATACGTCCAGTCACTTACCAAACCCAAGAGTATTGTTACGGAGAAAAGTTTTGGAAGCCGCAAGCCGCATGAACAAGAGAAAGATCATACAGAGGCAATATCAAATTGAGCACTAGGTGCTGTCCTTGGTCGTTTCAATTTAACCCTTAATAGTGAGTGGAATTCCTGCGATAGGTCCAAAACTTCGGTAGCATCCACCTGGTAGAACAGCCTAAAGAGGTGATATCTTGGTACCTGACATGATTAAGAGCACAAGCTCATCTGTTATACCTTGTTGTGTTTGCACGCATTTGATTTACTTTGTTTGAGATATGGACCATGGACATAAACAAAGCAGGAGCAATCTACCAGACAGCTATTACGAAATTCCTCTGCCTCTGGATATAGACTTCTGTACTTTCGTCTCTATCATAAAGCTCATCTTCTGCGCACCAACTTAGCTTCCAGTGGCAGATCCCTCCGAGATACAAAGCGAAGCTTATGAATGTAGATCATGGCTTGAAAATGCCCGATTATGATGACCAGTTGCGCCTCTTCCGCCAAAACTGGGGCCGGACGCGGGGGGCACGGCGCGGGGAAACACAAAATCCATCTGCCGGTGGGGTTTCAAGACAAGGATATTTTTCGACCGATATATTAAACTTCAAGGGTCCATTCAGCCCCGGCGAGGAAGTCCTGAGATTTCTATCATCATGTTGGAAATATGCAGTATCCAGTCTACCAGGGGTGCTTCATTCTGGCTTGGGTTGCGGGAACGGAGAATATATTGTATCAAATGTTGACGATATGAAGCAAATTTTGCACCCACTTTGTCAACGATTGTCACCTCAATGGATGTTGTATCTTCTTCCACAATAGAAAAAACCTTCAATCGTCTCCTTCTCCCTCCATGCAACATGATTGAAACGTTCACATACGAATCAATGGTGCTGCCAAGCCGGCTGTAAGAATTTCCCCGGGGGCTGAGATATAGACCAAACTCAGCACCCATGTAGATATCATCTACTATATGAAAGAAGTCCATAATTCGTATAGAACCTGATCATCTCCTCGGTTGGAGGAGCCTAAACTTAATCTTCTTTTCTTGCACCTGATCTCGACATGCGGCGAAGATCTCACCAGCAGTTTAGGCAGAACTTGCAATATATGGTGACAAGTGGGACAATATTGATTAAAGGGATCATTTAATGTCCGAACATCACAAAACTATGTTCTAAACATTGGAATTTGGCGGGCCAGGAGTCAAATCGCAGCCCAGTTTTTGTTTTGTCGTCGCTGCAAGCTCTAAGCGATGCAGCAGAATTGCAAAGCAAAACAAAATCTGCCCACAATCTTTCATGTACCCTGTACATCCGAAATTATATTGCCGAATCATCAGACGTAGCACGTAGACAAACTGTAATTGGGTAAGAGTCAGATGGTGAACAGCAAGTTCGCCACTTGCCCAGAGCTCCAGGCTTGGGTGCAGTCATTTCGACCTTATAGACTAACTTTCATCTCAAGTAATTGCGATCCCTACCGCAGCGGCTGGTTAATGGATGCCTCCGGTCAATGATGATATCGACATTTGATTGAAGTCAATGCAGCTTCTTGGCCAACGTCCTGGACAGGGAGGAACGGCTGTCCCAGCCGCCAGCATGTCCACATCCTTTGGATATCAGCAACCTCAATGCCAGTCTTGGTCTCCCCGGACATAAGTGTTGTCAGAGTTGGAAACTATCGATATGCACTGATACGGGTCCATAAGAGACATATGTCCGGCCGCCGTGCAGCAACAGTGACGATAAGCGTAAATGGTCGTGTTGTATCTCATATACATCCAGCTAACTGGATGACTGACATGGCGACAACCATAGACTCTATCCGCGCGTGCAGGCGTGTCCATTCCGCCTCTCCGAAATAGGCATATTCCGAGGTCTGTGAGGCTCACAATCGTTGATAGTGAACAACTTCGGATAATCCCATGCGGAAGTGTTACAACTGACACCGGAGGCTAAACAAGTAGTTTCGCCGAGCAGATCTACCAGCCCGCATCTATCTGTACAGGCCCAAATATACTATGTCCGACATGACAAATCGTTTGACAGTCATTATTTTTTGTCTACCAAGTGAATCTCGAAGCCTATATCTGGGGTTCGTTTGGATGATCTGCGACAACATTCTAGGATGCATATGCAGCAGAAGAATCTTCTCCCCTCGTGAGTTGTCAACGGGCAGTACAAAAAAGCATGGCATGCTTATCTGCATGATGCTACATGTTCAGTCTTATACTGTCTGATTACGACGCAGCCCACCATATCGATCGTGTGTCGAGGTGCTGGGGCAGGAAAAATTGGCAGATGGTCATTCTTCTTTGGCCACTTCGACCGAACTTCGACATTATCACGCGGCAACTCCTCCATTACTGCTGCAGGACATTGGGAGTGTTTCCTGAAGTAGACTGTGTCCCACGCCAACCTGGCCTTCTGTCTCTTTAGCAAGCAATGACATCCTTTCTCGAGACAAATGGACGTAGTCCATCGATGAACACGAACTCAGACTTTGCTATCGTGAATAAGGAGGGTGAAAGTAGACGTGTTCAATTTCCGTAAAATATATATGTATCATCCTTCAGAAATACATCAGCATACCATGCGAACGTAAGACTGTCAATACGTTGCGGGCATTAGACTGAGTCTTCCTCCGTCGACCAGTAATACTGTACCAGTCAAGTATGCACCAGCTCTGCTTGTGAGGAACAAGATAACACCAGCCATGTCCTCTTCAGTACCGACTCTCTCGAGAGGAATCACAGATCGTGAAAAAATACCGTTCCCGATGATGCCGGCTGCCAACTCAGAGGGAAACACTTTTCAGAGTCAGACATAGCCAGGAAGTGAACAGAGAAATTGCCGAGAAAAATCAAGCAAGGCATCAGAATCAGGCAAAGACTTATTTCACTTGACGGAAGGTTGCAAGACATATGGCCAGATAATATATGAATAAACTTACACCCTGGGGCGAGAGTATTGGATCGTATCCCAAATGGCGCCAATCCTGTTGCTAATTGCTTCATCAAATGCGTCGTAGCAGCTTTAGACTGTCCATACGCGAAGCCACCTGGGACAGCACGATTGAAGCCACCAATACTACTCGTGGCAATTACCTGACTTTTCTGCTCGACGTTTCCTTTCTTATTGCCCTCATCGAGAAGTTCAAGGAACGCGACAACAGTAAACCATACAGCAACAGTGTTCAACTCAAATGTGCTTGCATAGTCTTCGAAACTAGCATCTCCGTAGGCTTTCTGAAAGTCCGCGATACTCGACTCGGCTGTGATCGGTATGGACTTTTGGGGACCAAGTATTCCTGAATTGGCAACGAGAACATTTATATACCCGACTTCTGATTTGATGATAGAAACGAGGGAGGATAAAATGTCCTTCGAGGTGACGTCTCCAACCAGCGGAATAATATTGTTTGTATTGACCGATTGAGCTGCTTTCTCGAGAACTTCTTTCCGCCTGCCAATGATATAGACTTTGTGTGCACCATTGAGAGCCAAAGCTCTTGCCATCATCAATCCAATTCCTGCTCGATATCAGTACGCGATCTGCAAAGTTCCGAGAATGGCTGGAATATACCTGATCCTCCTCCTGTGATTACCGCAACAATGCCATCTACATTGAACAGATTTGATGCCTGAATTGAAGTGGTCGCCATCTTGATTAGGATTTGAATTATCGATATGCAGTGAAACGCACAAAGAGATTGCCACTTATCTACTACTTACAATAGCTCTAGATCATTGTCTACGACCTCCGGTCTCAAGATTAGGTCCGAGGTTGCTGACATATGGGCATCATTCCACTTTGGCGGTGAGTTCTGCCACCCCACTGCTCCAAATCCGAATTAGCGTCAATCAAAATATCGCAAGGCTGAAGCTTTTCTTGACTGACGCACTGCACAACGTCCACAAAATGCCAAAACGCAAGAGATCTACCTTTGATGGTTCGGGCGATCGAGTCCAGCATATGCGCAAGGAAGATGCCGAAGCAAAGCTCACGCAGAGTAAGAGATTGCTTCACAAAGCCCTCAAAACAGCGAAAGGCTTTCAGCGGCAGAAACTGGGGAATCGATTGAAAATCGCAAGGGCGGAGAACAAAAGCGAGGATATCATACGGATCAATCGAGAAATAGAGGCTTTAAAGATGATAAATCTGGACCAGGCCACAGACTCTCATTTACACAAAACCTTGTTGAAAATCAAGAGACTGGCGGAGAGTGAAGTGCTGCCAGAAGAGGTGAGGAAAGTGGTTCCGAGGCCTGATATGTCAGAGGAGATGATTGCAGCATCGAATAATGTGTTGAGTGGGATGACGAATACGAAACCAGTCAAAGATGCAATACCGCAGATTATCACCGGGATGTATATTGCGATGGGAATTCCACCGCCAGCAGCACCTAGCAAAGGGAAGGGGGGGAAGAAGGAGGAGGTCAAAAGAATACTGAAGCAATCGAAAATTGGAGTCTCCCGACGAGTCGATACGGACGACGAAGATCTTGAAGCAGAAAATGAAGGGCCCAAATCCCAGAGAGTAACAACAAAAGACCCTGCTTGGGACGGATTTGAATCACCTGGAGATGACGAGGACAATGGTGATGAGGATATGGATTCCGAGGCAGAACTGGCTCGCTACGATGCCCTCCTGGGCGGTTCCTCGGACGAGGACAGTTTCAACGAAGAAGAATACGCCGTTGAGAGGAAGTCTTATCAATCGAGACAACGTTCACTCTCGATATCGTCAGCTTCGTCTAAATCAACTGCTGAGATCACAAAATCACAATCCCCAGAGGCAACACAACGGCGAGAGAAAAGCTCAAAACCAAAGGTACCCATCAGTGCCCCCAGAGGGTCAACCTTCCTACCGAGTCTTAATGCTGGTTACTGGTCCGGATCTGAATCATCTGCATCTGATTTTGACGATGCTCCTCCTCCCGTCAAGAAGAACAGGCCTGGCCAAATGGCACGACGGGCTATAGCTGAGAAAAAACATGGATCAGGTGCGAATCATATCAAGAAAGGTTTGCCACCTGTTGCAGAGATGGGCAAGAAGAAGGGTGACGGATGGGATGCGAAAAGAGGTGCGACTGATGGCGGAAGGGGCCGAAGGGGAGGATTTGGAGCAAGGGGGAGAGGTGGCAATGATAGAGGTGGAAGGCAACGAGACTTCAGCCAGGTGACAGGGGAAAATGCTATTGCTGTTGAGCCTAGGTTTCGGGAGAAGAAGAGAGACGATGTCGGCGTACTGCATCCCAGTTGGCAAGCTGCGAAGAAAGCAAAGGAGGAGAAACAGACTGCAACATTCCAGGGTAAAAAGGTCACTTTTGATTGAGCTAGTTTCGATACCCTTGAAATGAACAGAATCTTGAGAGTCACACAACGCTGGTTTGAATATGGAGTGGAGGTGTTGCTTCTCAATACTTTCCGTTGCGCTGCGATCAGGATTCTGTTGATCCACCGAAGCGAACCCTGTCAAGAATCCCAATCCTGATCTTAACGCAACGGATAGATTCCGGCGCAAACGTTCTCGGCGATTTTAAGTGCTTCCCTCGAGCTGATCCTCTCCAAAATCTATGCGATCTTTAGCAACCTTGAGCCTGACATGACATAGCAGACTCCTTCACCGCAATCCAATTCTCTTCCTCACCACCCAAAGAATAACCATCCCAAAGTTCCCAAAGCCCCAGCATGCACTACAGCATGAACCCAGCGCCCACCGAGTGCCTTCCCATACCCCTCATCGTGAGAGGTAATCCTTCCAACAGCTCTCACCAATGGCGCAGCATGATAGGTGGCCAGAGCACCAGCCACTCTCCGACTCGTTTCATCCACAGGCCGAAAAGCAAATATTAGAGCAACGATATTGGAGCTCATGAGTAGGACGGCATATTGACGTATCAGAGCGTGCGCTTGTGGAACAGGTGTTGAGAGCTGCTCGTTTGGCCTGAAGAAAAAGTTGAGTGATGCCGGAAGCTCGAGGAGAGCGTGAATCAGAAAAGCTGGGTTGATTATGGGCATTTTTAACAGACCGAGGCAAGAAAGCTCACTGGATTCGCGTGAATTTGGGGCATGGAATACCGCGTGATGAGTTGGAGTTGGATAGGTAACAACTATTTACGAGGTCTAGGTATCGGCCCATGCAGTAATCATCGGACCGGCCGTCCACGAGTTCCGGGCTGCCGGGTTCCCTACTGTACCGACATCTCGCTTCGCTTCCGCTAAGTGATAACAACAATAATACGCCGCTTTCAATCAGTGTAAATTGGAAATGAATAAAGGGCCTACCGAAATATTTTAATCTCAATCGAAATTACATCTTTATCAAGTGGCAAATTAAGTAGTCTCCATGAAGTTCGGAAAGATATCTGTCCAACACTCACTCATCAACGCGAAATTTACACATCACACCCAAAAAGAAAGACTTCTGGGCGGCAGTACACTGAGTCAAAATCGCGGATAAATTTTGCGCTCTCGGTCAAGTCACTGGGCTTATACTATGATAGAGTCACGACAGAGCTGTCACACACCCAGGTCACCTCTCTCGTCCAATACCGAGATAGAAATCCCATCCCCGGCCAACGCATCTATGCTAGGCTGTAATAAAAATAGGAGGAGGGTTCGTAACATTGTTTTGCAATACTAGGCATGAATTGACGGTAAGTGGAAGAGGAAAGTAGGTCTCCGATTCGTCGGTGAATGCAGGTGTCATTCTTACGTTTCCCGCTCAGAACCAGTGATGAGAGAGATTAGAGATGCCTGGTCTCTTGGACACATGATCTTTACTGGATATCACAACTCTACGGGTACAACTGGAAGGCTCTCAGTCCTGGAGAATTGCTGACCAACCGTACGGAACGTCAGGATGAATTCCTTACAAGGCAGCATTACTAGAGGAAAGAGTGAGGTATTTCTCTTCCCTGATTTTGAAGCCAATTTTAGCGTATTCCTCCTTGTTGTTACCACTCGCAGGTCTGGTTGCAGCAATCTGGAACTTCTGGCGGAGCCCCTTGGAGTAGTACAGAAATTTCTGAGGCGAGACAATGAACATCTGCAGATGGTGCCATGGCTGATCAGGGCAGCTTGCTCTTGCGTTCAATTGGAAGCGAGATGTAAAGCTGGCAAGGGCATTGATAAATCTTCTCGTTCGGCAATTCTTCAATTTTCATGATCTGCCACCGAACAGGTGTCATTATCTATATTAGCTGCCATTAACTACATTTAGTGGAGCTGATTAAGGTATCTCATATCACTCTTTTTGGAACATGCTCATCATGCCCCTGGCGTAGCTGTCACGAACAGAAACCTCAGGCAACTGGCGATCGACGCGCCCGTCTGATACCACGAACGTTGAACTAGTAACTTATCAACAGTCTCACACGATACCAATCTCACGAAAGATTCACTCGGACTCGAATGCAGAATGATTAAAGATCACCAAAAGATAGAATTGCTTCATATCAGGGACAGGGAAAGTCTATTTATATCATCTACCAGCCTTTATCACCAACAATCCTGATGTCAGGATGTTGATAGGGAGTCCAGAGCCTTGATCTATTTGGTCTAAATTGCCGCTCAAAATTTTCTCCCGTTTTGCAGCGACTTTTTCCCGTGCGAGTGATCTCGGGATCGGGCTCTTGGTAGGAATCTCTTGCTCGCTTATTCGCAAATACTCTTGCTGCCTTTCGCATCTTCTCTTCCAAATCATCTTCTTCGTCTCTGCCAGTTTTGCGCTTACACTTAGAAATTTGAGCTCTGCTATCGCGGAGAGTCCAGGCGACGTGCTGGTCGTACTTTATGTTGTACATACGGCGCTGCACTGGATGTAGTAACACCTCTTTTGCTTCATTGATCTGTGAAACTGTCAGTATTATACGTGTAATGAAGGAATATGACGGCATATACTCTTTGGAATGCTTCTGTGGAGACCCGGGAGTTGTTATTCTTGTCGGGGTGATGCTTCAAGGACACCTTCTTATATCCCGTCTGGATATCATTCATGCTGGCGTCTCGAGAGACTCCCAGGGCTTTGTAGTAATCGAAGAAGGGCTCGCGATCCATGATGAGCGACTGCTGTTTGTTTATGGGATATAATGATTATATGAGGTCTTGTTTGGCGCTGGCGGTATGAGATGGTTTAAAAACTTGTGCGACATTGATTGTGAGTTGGAAAGGGAATTTTCCCGTAGAGAAGTTTGAGTTTATAGTATACTATGATTATTGGCATGTCAACTGAAGGTTGCGGCTCTAACTGGGCGGTTCGCTTGTCAATTGTGGTACCGAGTCGCTGGCGTCACCGTAAACCAGATTCCGTTGGAAGCTATGTGCACACCACGAGGCTGCGTTCAAACAACTCGTATTTGCTGCTTGCAGCCTACAAACTGGGCGAAATAGTAAGTCTGCTTATTTGCTAGCTAAAGCGCTACAGCTTAGTGCTTGGCTTGGACTTGGACCAGTTCTTTTGTTTGTTTTGATACCTCGCTTATTTTCTCACGTGCGGGCACGTATCAGGAAATCCGTCGTGGAATTTTGAAGTCAGAAGTGGTAATTGTGTCTGGCCAGAACTCAGTGAACTCTACGTCCATTCATTATAGATAGATGCTAATTTTCTGTGCATGTTCAAGTCCCCTTTGTGTTGTGTCGGTGATATAAAGGCGAGAAAGTTTGGCAGAACCAGATCACCAGATGCACAGGAAAGTCAAGCCAGCTAAGACGGTTCCTTGGGGAAAAGTCATGTAAACAAAATCGACGATAACGCGACTAATTTGCGGGTAGATCCAATATCAGCCAGGGCAGTCATAAGTCACCAGCGCCGACACTTTTAGCAGGCGCGGGTGAGGTATGGGGGGCGGGGACTAATCACCCAAGTTTGTGCAAAGAGCTTCGAAATCATACAGCGGCCAGAATGCAAAATTCTATAGCAGATTCCAATCTTTATTTATAATGCGATCAAGAATGCGGATTGTCAGCAAAATAGGTCCAGAACAATGTGACCTTGAATGACGGCCAGCATTTCAGCTGCCAATGCTGAACAGGGCCATATCTCTTTCGCTTTTAATAGCCAGCACGGAAACAAAAGATCGATAGAATACGAAGAATTGGGGCTAAGATACAGTTCGAAGATGCAACTCCATCCGAGAGGCGAAAAGTTTGGTTGACAAGTCAGATGTCGAGCCACGTGACCAACACGCTGCCACAAGTGGGAGTTACCAATCGCGATCTTATTGAAAGTGATAAATCCCGAAAAAGGATGTCGGAACATGATTAAGAACAGCTTGTTCATCGGCCTACCTGACGGAACATAGGGGCTGAGCAACTCAGATAAGGCCGAACTACTATCCAGCTGCGCCACTCGCCTCTGAACAGAAATATAGAGATCAATTTGTGGCTTCCAAAAGATAGTAAAGATATCATCACGAGTAAAAGTACAGACAGATCGCCGGCGACAAATTTGTCCCTGCTGTTGCCTGCACACTCTTTCATGCTGACAGTCCTCGTCTACTTGACGAAGCTGGAATGGCCGCACCGAAAGGTCGAACCACAAATGAACAACATGCTATGGAAGCAAGTCTACAGATATGAAATAGCCACAATCTGCTCAGGCCAGCTAGTGACTGTACCACCAAGACTTTGGAGGTGGATAATCCTGACGTTAAAGCTGCTGACGTCGAGGAGTGAGTGAAGAAGTACAAACGAGAATGATTTAGTCTGTGCACGCCTGATACTTTTGTCCTGGCATGCCAGTTCCAGTGTTATTTTGCATGTACGGTCACAATGATTGACGATGAGGAGTCCAACCTTCGAGTTCTTGAAGCGTCATCCTGGGGCGACAGCAAAGTTGGATTTTATGTCACCGACTTTTGGGAAACTAAAGGTAGTACAGTACCCCCCCTGTCCCAACGTTAAATCGCCACTGGCGCCTAGGCAGCTGCTTTTACGCTGCTCTTGAGTGTTCCCCTCACGCTTGCTCTGTTAACATACCAAAATCGCGTCACGTTATCCCCTTGTCAATCTTTAAAACAGCACGAAATCCTTCTATTTCAAGTATAAATAATAAATAGAGCCGCCCCACAGTTTAACGTTGGGACAGGGGGGAGTACTGTAAGTCTGTAAGGCATCGCATTCGAATGCGAGTAAAAGCTAGCTTAGCGACCTAGTCCGGCCCCGGCAGCGATGGACGTCCCGGAGATAAATGGCCTACGCTGCGTAGTGTCTAACATGTCGCTGTCAGAGAGTCCCCTTCCGCAGCTTTTAGCTTGCGAAATAAAAAGATAGGCACTGACCTCACTCTTACAGAAGATAAGACGGTAGTGAGGCAAACATGTTTTGATCAAATAACTAGTACTCAGTATATATTCCCTGCTGCCCTGTTCAAGCATGTGCCAACAGACATTTCAAGAGTGTGTTCTCGTGGTGACATAATTCGTTAAAGTCGTTGCTGCATGCCGCCCTGGCGGTGGCTGGGATGCGGCATCTCACTAACCGTCCCGAGCCTGAGAGCCAAACAAAACACTACCAGTACAGTAGCTGCTGCAGGCGCACCACTTCCCTGCAATCGAGGGGCAGGGCATGGCAGGGCATGGCAGGGCATGGCAGGGTCCATCGGTAGGGTAGGGAAGCCACAACCAAGGTCCAAGCCCAAGCCCACTGGTGACAATCCCACTAACTTTCTTTCGTTACTAGGTACTGACCTACCATCAGGGCTGTCACTCGTTTGCTGCTCATCGATTTTGTTGAGGATAGCCCAGGCGGCATCCAATTGTTGCATGTACTTCCAGGTTTGCTGTAAAGGAGACACTGAAAACAGGATCTTGGCTTCTATCACCTCTCTTTTACCCTTGTAACCACCTACTTTGCCTTTCCTTAATCAACCCCTCCATACTCGACCGCCTCCTCTAGCACCATAGGACCACCCCCTCCACACTTTACGGCAGGCACACGACCCACTCCCGGTATCAAGAGGAACAGCTCGAACTTCTTTTCAATCTGTGAACTTGCTGTCTGAGCCTCGGCAGAATCAGCTGCTTGACTACTCAATTGCACAGGACTGTGTCCCTGAGCTGGAAACTTCTTCTCCACACAACACAGCTGAGATCTCTGGTAGAGCCTCATACAGCTTCACATACCTCAATTGACTCGAATTTGGACCGCAGAAATCGCCGCCACCATGTCGCCATCTCTAGACACCCACAGTGGGACGAACAACCAGTTCGGAGAGCTCAATCTCTCCATCACAGGCTTGGGAGTCGAATACCCTCCATATCAACTCCACCCAGAAGCTCTGGATACTCTTTGCAAACGCCACTATCCAGATACACCAGCGTTCGTCCATCATACCACACACACTCTGCAGATATGGAGAGACATAAACTGACCCTCGCCAGCATGACCAAAGTCCGCGCCATAAACAACTACACAGGAATTGATAGTCGCTCAGCAATTGGCACAGTGGACCACCCCATGGCGAACATGGACCGCGCACCCACGATCACAGAACTCTGCGAAATCTTTCTCAAAGATGGCGTTGCGCTCGCGGTAACCGCTGCCCGGAAAGCTCTCCACGAAGCACAGCTATCGCCTACAGATATTACGCATGTCGTTTCCACCACCTGCACAAACAGCGCAAACCCTGGCTTCGATCACTATGTGTGCAAAGGGCTTGGAATGACACAGCCGGTAGAAAAAGTGCTCCTGCATGGAATTGGATGTAGCGGAGGTCTTGCGAGTCTGAGAACAGCGGCCAACTTGGCACTGGGAAGTAGTTTTCGCGGGAGGAAAGCAAGAGTATTGGTCATTGCGCTGGAGATCAGTAGTCTGCTGGTGAGAAGTGAACTGGACAGCGTACATGAGCTCCAGGAGACAAGAATTGGCGTTACGCTATTCAGCGATTGTGCGAGCGCGCTCGTACTGAGTAACGGTATCGGTGGCGAAGATGCCGAGCCTGTGTACGAGCTGTTTGGGTGGGACCACAGGATGATTCCTGATACCGAGCAGGATTTGGGATTTGATGTTGATCCATTGGGTATATCACTCTCTGTTCTTCACCTAACGTCGATGTTAACGAGCCTTGTTTGTAGGTTGGAAAGTCGTCCTCTCCCCTCGAGTCCCAAAACTTGCCGCAGCAGTCGTATCACCAACCTTTTCAGATCTCATCTCCACTCTCCCCAACCTTCCTACGAGCTACAAAGAAGCCTCAGACTTCGATTGGGCTCTCCACCCCGGCGGTGCAACGATCCTCTCGGGCGTCGAGCGCGCAATGAGTATCTCAGCAGAACATATGCGCGCAAGCTACGACACATATATTAACCACGGCAACTCGTCTTCCGCCACCATAATATCGGTCATGGATCGCCTGCGGCAAAAAGACATGGATGAGCTTGCGCCGGGAGGCAAGGTCAAGGATTTTGTAGTTGGCTGCGCATTTGGACCAGGTATTGCTATCGAGATGTGTATGCTGAAGAGGAATCTGAATCATGTGAGAAGGACGCTTGTCACTACGGGAGAGGCGACTCCGCCAGAGACGGAGAGCGAGGGCTCGAGAAGCGAAGGCGAAGCTGAAGAGACAGCAGCGAATATCAAGAGTGCGAAAGAGAAGGGAGTACAGATCAACGAGAAGTTGAATGATGTGCATCCAGAGGTTCCAGAACAGAAAGATTCTTTGAGCGAGGCTCTAAATGGTGTTGATCTGGATTGAGGATGTGGATACGAGGCGAACAGATCAGAAAGGGCACGCTTCGTGGTCCAACATCTAGAGGCTCACGTGTGACTAGATGACTTGATCAGATAATGTGGCGTTTTCAGAAGGTGGGATGACCATAATAACAGGATGAAGGGACGAGATCAGCATTCTGTTTAGATTCGTACAACCAGATAACTTGGTAAGATGGAGAACTTAGACTTACCTAGGTAACAGCACAAATGCAAATAGTTAAACATGGCCACGTGCAGTATTCGTAGATTGCGTTGTTGGCTGTCATTGGACCAGAGAGCACTGTCTAACCCCACGCACGTCAAAGATCTTTCATTACTTCTCGTGCATCTCCGGCGGGCGCTACTGAACAATTTTGACCTTGCCGCCTTCAAGTCAGCCTACCTGACGACACCTCTTTGTGCCTCCTTGGTTTTCGAGGTAGATGCCAAATCACAAGAGACCGAAAATTCCACTACTGAAGACATTTTGACTTCGGTCAGGTTTTCATTAAAGCCTCCGTTTTTGGTTAGTGATATTATACATACAGTCCCAATACTCTTCTCGGGCGTTCTCTCCCCACCGTCCACTTCCTCTCGAGGTATATGAGCTGTGGAGATGGTCCCAAAATCATAGAACTCCAGCGCACCATGCAATACCAAATAATACCCCACGCCACGCCATGCAAATCAGCCCAATGAAGCTGCACTTTTCCGAGTGAATCCCTAAGAAGTATTGGTAGCACAATGCCTATGCGGCGATGTAGTGTACGACAAGGATTAAGCGGAAGGCTCAGAGTCCCATCATCTGCACATCGTCTTCCTCATGCATGTCGTCTCCATCACTATCATCATGCTCATCCACCAGACGCACGACCTGGCTCCCACCAGCTCTCCTATCATGCAAAGCTTCGCTCCGGACCATTTCCTCTTCGTCGTCCTCATCCTCCTCGCCCTCCTCATTAACCAAACCCTCGGTTTCAAGTTCAAGCTCCGCTTCATCAATCCCCGTATCCTCATCTTCATCATCGCTCGAGATGGCAGGTGGTGCCATACCACCCATGCCCTTCAGATCCTGTCCGCCAGCGACCTGCTTCTCCTTGAAAATGTTCATACCTTTCATCTTGCGGAAGCGTTTCTTGTTGAGGATACTGGCGCGGCCTTCTTCAAGGAGTTGGCCTTTCACGGAAGGTGTTACTTGGTTGCCGTTTGAGTCGTTGAGCCAGAGGGGATTGATAATGCCTTTGGGCTTGCCGGCTGGTCGGTTGTGTTAGTTTGGGAGTGGAGGATGATGACTCTCAGGGTAGTTCGAGTGTGGACGGGGGAACTCACATAAATCGGTAGCCTTGGGTCCATCGCCCATATGCCACGCGAAAGGAATCAAGTGCTTCACCTCCAAATGTTCTTTCCACTCCTGCCTCGTCGCAAATGCCGGATGATCATCTAAGACTGTCTTCTCACCATCTGCTCCCTCAATAACTTTCTTCGCTCCGCATTTCGCCCATAGACATGTCACTTTACCGAACTCTTTCTTCTTATGTACGATATGAATGTGTAGACGCAAGGTCTCCAGATTGTGTAACTCGGCTTGGCAGCCTTTCCACTCGCATATAAAGGGGTAGAATATAGGCTCCGGCTGTGGGATGAAGGGCTGGTGCCGGACTTTGAACGGCCGGCCTTTCTTCTTGTACGTAGGCGTACTCGTACCGCTAGAGCTAGCTCGTGCCTTAGCTTTCAACTCCGACTCGACTGTTTTGAAAGGGCGACCTCGCTTCTTTGGCGTGGGCTCTACGCGAGGCTTGTTGCCAACGGGACGGCCACGCTTTTTTGGCACTGTGTCTGCTGGTTTGGCTTCTGCGCCTTTGAGTGGTCTGCCTCTCCTGGCAGCAGATGATGGAGCGCCTGAGGGGTAGGGACGGGAGTTTGCTGCGGAGTACGGACTTGTGCCATAGAACGTCGCTGGACTTGTAGGTAATACTACCTGGAAGCTGGATCTAGGCGATGCCGCGACTTTTGGAGTGCTTGAGAATTGAAGGGTGCTTTGCTGGTAGTGTGAGGGATGTGCAATGTTTGCAGAAGCTCGGAATGGTGCCTTGGCTGGTGGGGGTAGATCGGTTCGGGCACGCCCCTGACCTATCGATGACTTACCTCCATGGATCTGACGGGATGGTTGACTGGGCCTTTCAGGGTATCCGAACCTGCTGACTTGGATTTCAGGAGGTATTTGAAATCCATAGATGCTGGAGTAGGATGCTTTCTGGCTTTCGGACGCTGAAGTGGTAGATCTGTTGTCTAATTTAAGCGAGACCGGCTCAGGGGAGGGCGACAAAAGGGGTCTTGGTGCGTGATCAGTTCCAGGTTGCGATGAAGAACCCTGAGTTCCAAAACCAGGAACACTTGGCCGTTGAGAGACACCATTCGCGGCTGTTGTGCTTCCAATAGAAGCATAAGGCGTTGAGTAACTGGGAGGACGGATTGGCTTGGGAAGAGGGTGGCTGTTGCTTCCTTGGTGCATAGGTTTTGACGAATACTCTCCTCGAGGGTTCGAAGAATGCCCCGACGATTGGTGAGCGACTCTAGATACACTAGACGAAGAACTACCAGGTCCCGAACCAAAGGGAGAACGATAGCTCCCAGCAGCAATACTTTGTTGGCCCGTCGTGCTTGGCGTTGGCATATTGATTAGCCGTAGAGCAAAACCTCCCGGGTCAACAAGATCCCAAGGAATCGTACTGGATTAAAGCTCTCGCTCACTATTTGAGGCCTTCCTTCAGTCCATACAGGTAGTTTTTGAGAGCTTAGGCAGGGTGTTGACTTAAATGGAGCAGGCAGGACATCACGTGCTACCGATATCTGTAATTTACTATAATTAGCATCTCGGAAAAAGAGTGGAAAAGCCATACGTGATTTAAAATGGGAAGCAAAACAATATGCAGCCATAAAAAGAGCAAAATATAATGTGTTGTGGCAAACAGGAGATGGTGAGGGTGGTTAAAGCGTAAAATGAGCCTGAGGCCCACTCCAAACGCCGCGAAATTTAGAAAGAGAACTCACGGATTAAATGAGGAATTGTCGTATTTGGCCAACCACGCCTGGGGCTGCACGAAGACGGCACGCGCTTCGAATGGATGAACAAAAATGAAAAATATAGACGCTCCTTTTGATGCTTCCAGCGATGCCCCGGACGTGAGAGATGAAGGCGCGTCGGGCGTTGAAGTTAAAGCAAACAAGGCGGTCGTGGTTGTAATCTCGCGAGCCTTCTCCGCTTACACCAGCTATATTATGACTAAGCACCTGAAGCTAGTGCGCTTGGCTCAATAATATTTATAAATCATAATCTAAGACCAAGTTTATATTTAAAGTAATCTTTTGATCAATTTATTGTTATTAAAAATGAGAAATTAATAATAAAAATAATACTCTAAGAAAGTATAGTGTTAAAATAACATGGGATAATATGTATTGTTTTTTATAAACTTCCTTAGGTAAAAATAGATGCAATAATTTTATCTAAACCTTATAATTGTGAAAGGTCGCAAAGCTGAATTTGTTCTGGATAAGGTTGTAATAGCACGGTTTAGCGTTAGCTAGCACGTGAGCGAAATAACCACGGATCAGGTGATAACCTCTCTATTAGCGCGAATATCAAGCTGAGGAGCCCTCGATTCCGTGGAGGGCGCTCGAGCCTATATAGACAAATTCCCCGGGCTATTCCCGATTAGGCCTAATTACACTTGACGTAAAACTTGACGTAAACTCCCATAGTAGCGTAGAGCTATTTCCCTTTGCGTATAACTAAGTGGGTAACTGTCGGTAAACCCCTTCAGAGTTAACCGAGCTCTACCGAGTCTTACCGAGCTTTGCCGAGCTCTAGACTCTTCCTAATCGGGTATAGTAAAGAAGTAGTTACCACTACCTTTACAAAGGTAGAAATCAATTCACTTAGAAAATAATTTTAGATCAACTCAGCAATTCAATTGAAGAATCCATTTCTGGATCATATAAAGATAATTAAGCCATATTGTAATCTTCATAGAATAATTAGTCAGTTGAATATCGTTTGTGATTGGTCAGCTTCCAAGCGCTGAAATAATCCTGCGAGCTACGCTAACTCATTTAGGTTTCAGGTTACAGAACGCTACACCAGTAACGCTAACGAATCTCCAGGTAGGCTTCTGCAGCACAACTTTTCACTCCTCTCCTTCTGACCACCTTCCTTGCGGCCTGCAACCAGGTTCTCTATTCATTACTATTCAATCCATGACTTCTTCTCCTTCATAGACTTTGAGCACATTCAGTAAGACAGAGCTCAAAGGCAAACCACGTATCATTGCTGCCGTAAAGCACAACTAAGCCTTTCTACGAAACTGTACTTCGTCGCTTGTTCCCAATCAGGCGAGGTTGAGGAGATATTCAGGCAAGATGGCGTCCGTCGTACCTGCGATGTTTGCTGAAGCGGGATTTGAATGACCTAATGCCGGTCTTGCAAGTGGTTCTGTTTTGGTGATGGTATCTGGTCCCCAGTCGGCCGGAGTTATCATTTGTTTTTGAGGATATAGGTAAGTTCTGTAGTTAATGAATGCGGTGACCTAGCTGTCACCTACAGGTCCTTTCTATCCCGGCAGAGCTAGTCTTTTTCGAAATCTTGTGGTGTCAAGTTACACTAGTGGTGTTGCTGAGTTGTAGGTAGCATTATGAAACTTGACTGAAGACTCGATTGCGTGGCTTATCCAGGATACAACTGTCGAGTGTTAGATCCTAACTACTTCGTGGAGAGTGGTTGAGCACTTGTGGTCAAGACACGTAGAGTCTGTGGAGGAAGCCCTGGCAGAGGAAACGATACGCACTTGGACCTTCATTGATGGTGAGTGCATGTTCATGGGCGTGTCTCGCTGAGGAGTTGTCGATAGAAATCCGACGTTCCTTTCCTACCGCGAGCTTGACGGTGATCTTTTTTCAATTGTAGCATTCTTCGCTCGGCATCCTGCCGATTCTGGTTCAGGAGCATTCTCACCTGCTGATCAGTTTGCTGCTGCACTAGTTCTCGTTCCTGATTTTGTGCATCTTCTCGTCGAAGATGCTGGAGAATCAGCTGTTGGGTCGCTTTAATAGAAGCTATGGGATTATTACAATACGAACTGGGAAACGCAGCAGCCCGTCTTCCTTCGACGTCACAGCAAACGAGCTACATCTCCAACTTTCCCGAGCACTCTTCTGATGCGGCTCGTCCCTTGGAAGAAGTTGTGTGGGATGATTTAATTCCCCTGAAGGAGTGTAATAAGCGGCTGCTGTGTATACTCCTCCAACGGGCTGCTCGACGAAACGGAGCGTTGGTTTCGGCGAGATGGTTGCAGCTTTGGGCTTTTTCTTGTTGCAGTTGCCATTGAGTGGGTTTCCCTTCATGACTTTCGGTATTTGGCCCGTAGTGATATACGACAGCCGCGTGCGGATATCCTTTTTCTCAGGTGCAACAACTGCAAATGTCGAATCTTCCATGTCGTCTGCTTGTTGGACTACTCTCGATTGGCAATCATTTTCAGATCCTTTGTTGACGCGTGCAAGGAGACTTCAAAGGACGTTTTGGTTGGCGATGCACTACTATAGATTTGTCTTCGCACTTGGTATCCGAGATTGCATCATGATGCCAACTATTGGACTTGGTGTTGTAGTTCGCTAACCATAAGTGGGGAGGGTTTGTGGTAATACTGGCAGATGCATCCGTCGATCAGTCAGGGGCTCCGTTGATGGTTCAGAGGACAGTGTCTTTAAAATATATTTGTGGATGTAGACGTGAAATTCAACGGGCTTGAATTGTCGCATTTGTTTATTTATTCAGAAGCAAGGAACCGACCAGTGGGCTCCTTCTTCTCCCGTTTGCATTGAAAATGACAGTTGCTCCTTCTTTTCCCTCCCGTCAAGAGATATCTATAAGCTGACTTCAATATACCTCCACAAGAACCGCGGGGAACAAATTCTCGCTACTTATTCTTTGATGGCTATTTCAACTTCAGAAACGTAGTCTGCTTGCTGTTTGCTGAAGATAAAACGAACACATTAGTAGGTTGTCGTCCCATCAGCCTGTGCCAATTCTATCTCCGGAGCTTTTGGCGCAGGACTTCGAGGTTTCCAGACGCTGGATGACACAAAGACTGCTTCCACGGCCTCATCTGATCGTCTTGGATTGCTGGAAAGTATCTATTTTGACTCTCTCCAACTCTCAATTCATGCCAATGGCAAGACTTAGCCTAGCTGGCTAGGTGGCAGACGCCAGTCAGAACCATGAAGATAGCGGACTTGTCAAGAGGAATAATTCGTACTTTACCGCCTTATCTGGATCTCACTGTGCCTGCTTCGACTACATTACTGTTTGTGGCGGTTGGTGCTTTACTTCATCCAAAAAGTGGTGGTCAGAATCGGGATGGTTCTGTTGTTCTCGTCTCCGTTCTTGCTTTCTTTATCGATCTTGACAAACGCGAGACCAGTGCAAATATTTGCCGCTACTGCTGCGTATGTAAGCCTTCTTGTGTAAAAGTTGAGTATCTTCTGATATGCCCATAAAGCTTAGCTTCGCTTCGATTCAAGTCGTGTTTGTTGGCAGCCCAAGTGGAACGACTTAATGATCTTTTTTGCGTTGGGTACGAAACACACATGCGCCGAATGGGACGAGAAAGCGCCTAGCAGTATACCTGTCCATTAAAAGTGCGGTGCAATGTATGAGAAACGAAATGCCCAGTCTCACGATACGATGTCGGTTTTGCCACTGTCATCAGTTCCAGCGGAAAAATCTGTTCACGGCGTCTTTGGATAATGTTTTATTTTCTGTCTTCATCATTCTTTTATCAGCTTCAAGATTGCAAGTTTGAGTGTCCTCTCTTGTCATTCTAATCAGTTTAGTCAGGGCACGGATCCATCCGAACTCTACAGACACGTTATCAATCAGTTTGAGTTCACGCCATGAGCCCTGGCCCTGCGCATTCCGGTACCCCATGAGTCTGAACACACTGTTTCCAAGTTTTGAAACGCTCATAGCACGTCCCTCTTTGTACTAAATCATCATGTACAAGCAACCCCGGCCTACAAGTATCAGAAGTTTAGTGGGTTATTTTGCTATCTGTCAACCAGCTCGATTGATTTAGACCTGAAAAACAAACAGAACATATTAGCATGGCAGCGATTGACGTAGTTCCCATTCTGCCGCCAAATTATTCCCACAATTCTATTTTAACTTTCCTCACTACCTGAAAAGTTCGAGCGATTATTCCCAAGGATCTGGCATCTGGAATATCTGCACCAGGTCGCCCCATGTCTTCGGTGACAAGGTCAATCCTATCCCAAAGCTGCGGGTCAAAGCGGGGTGGAGATTGTTTTCCAGACGTTCGATGATGTCTGATATGACAAGAACGACGATTGCATTCTCTGCATCAAGCTACTAATGTTTATCTCGTTATCATCTTCACGACCGAAAGCCTATTGTCTGTACCACATGACACTTTGCCACATAAATCCGATGATAAATGTTAAACAGAGCCCACGAGTCATTTGTTGACTTGTAGATGCAGGGTCCTGTGCGAGAAGAACATTCATTCCTACAACGAGAGACTTCCGGAGTTTAATCCTAGATGATGGGGAAGAGTATCCGCAGTGGAGTGAAAGCTTCGCCGCCATGGGCTGATTGTTTCCACATATCCTAGATTCAGGTGCAGTCATCGCTTGGTTTCAACCAGTATCTCCTTGTTTAAAGATGTGTCTCTAATTTCAAACCGGTCTCCCAGTCTTAAATCAAGATTCGCTATTTGCTGCTCTTGGAAACTGTTCAAGAAATAAGTTTCATCATCTTGCTCCCTCGCGACAGAGACTACTTTGGGAAGTAGCACACAATTTCCCTTGTACCTCCGTCTAAAACCATATCGACAGCAGCATGCTCCCGTCGTTGTGACTTGTGAGCTTGCAAGAACGTGAAGAACAACGCAGATGGAGCCTCCTAGTGCCCGAAGCAGTCCAACGATTTCGGTACATCGAATTTCACAGATTCCTGGAAAAGATCACTTGGATCTTCTGCCTTTCTCTCCAATTGGTACCTCCCTCGACGACGCAACTCTGAATATGGCGGACGACCTGGACCAAAAGGTACCCACATTCGAAGATGCAGACACAGCAGCAGAGGCAGAATTCTTCAATCTCCAACCACCACCCGCGTCAGCGAACGATGTACCAATCGAGGATGTTGTCAACCGACTCTTCTCCATCGAACACCTTCACTTCATCTTAGGAGATCACCATCTGTTTTACAAATTCTCAACATTCCTCAATCGCTTCAGACCGAGTCTGGTTCCGACCCTAATCCGATACCTGGAAATGCGCAAAGCGATGAAAGCGATCGAGTATGCGAACGCAGTCGCGAGGTCGATTCGCTGGCCATCGCATACAGATTACTGCAAGTTCTCGCGGGTTCAAGCTGCGTCGACCGATGCTCGATTTCAGGATTATGCAGCTAGAGAACTACTGTTACTCTGCTCGGAAGCTCTCCCGGCTTTCATTACGCACACACTGATCGGGGTCGTTAGTGATTGTGTCGCAAGGGATATAACTGGGCAAGGAATCCCAATAATGCGGGATCTGGTGGGAAATCTGGCTGAAGTTTACTGCCTGACCGACCCATCGGTTCACGATAATCCCATAATATTTGCAAGTGAAGGTTCGTTCTGTTCGGAAGTATACGACCATGGACGTTGACTGATCTACCCTCGCAGAGTTCCACAGAACAACCCAGTACGGCACGAATTACGCGATCAACAGCAACTGCAGATTCCTGCAGGGTCCAGCGACAGACAAGGATACAACTCTGAGGCTGGCAAAAGCAATATCTCTTGGACAAGAATCAAATGAAATATTACTGAACTAGTAAACCCCACCTGCCAAATGTCGTAATATGAAAACATAACTGACATACGCAGTCGCCGAGACGGAACTCCCTTTGTCAGTATGTTCTGGGCAAGCCCGCTTTTACCTACTTCCCACTGTCTCAGGAGTCAGGACTTCTTGGGACACACCTCGGGCCTTTCATGAAACCTTCCTATGAGGCCAATACTAACTCTCCACTGCGTGTAGATCTCCTCATGTGCTCACCTCTCTACGACGACAAAGGCGTAGTTCGCTATTTCATCGGCGCTCAAATCGATGTCACCGGGCTAGTGAGAGAGGGTCTTGGAATCGAGTCCTTCCGGGCCCTCCTTCAAAACGACGAAGCGAAACGCGTGGAAGCGAAGCACCATGCAAGTCACAGAAACCTACAATCCAAATTCTCCGCGCATCACCCGAAGAATAAATCCAGAGAATCTCTCGCCAAGCTCCAGGAATTGAGCACGATGTTCAGCCAAGAAGAATCCGATGTCGCCAGAAGCAATAGCCGTGGAGGTGACGAGTCAACAGAAGGCGGCTCTGTCAGGTCAGGTACACCGAACAGTGTGAAGAATAGAGGGCAATCAAAACGTGTAATTGGCGGTGATGAGGTTGTGGATAATGGTCTCAACTTCTCGCATATGAATATTAGTAATCCTAATCCCATGAACATGAACTTACCAGGAGTCTATAAACATGTAAGCGAGAAGGAAACATTCCGAAATCTCAATCCCTGGATTTGATTCCAGAAAATGTGCTTACGCTGAAAACAGTATCTCCTCGTGCGCCCTTACCCTTCCTTGCAAATAATATTCGTTTCGCCATCCCTCCGCATTCCCGGGCTTTTACGCACTCACCTCTTCACCAAACTCGGCGGTCCAACTCAAACGATCTCAGCTCTCGAATCCGCGTTTCGGGATGGCGCTTCGGTGACAGCCAAAGTACTTTGGCTACCCAAGAACACACACGTCGGCGAGAGGGGACGTGGCCCATCAGAGGTCAAACCTCGATTCATCCGTTGCACGCCTTTGCTGGGAAGCGATGACCGAGTGGGAGTGTGGATGGTGGTTCTAGTCCCGGTAGATGGAGAGCCCATGCATTCTAGTTACGGGACGAGGGAGCCGATGTATGGCTTGGTGGATGAGATGGCCGATGAGAGGAGGCGCCTTGCCGCGAACGGGAGTCGGTCGAGGAATACCAGCCGCGCAGGTTCTATAAGGGCTACTCCGAGTATAGATCTGACAGCAGATGGCGGCTTCGGACTGAAAAGTGTGAGAGGATCTAGGACGGGAATGTCTGTTGGGAGGGTAGGTGCAGGGAGAACAAACGGTGAGCCGGATGATAGGCATCTTTATGCCGAATATCTGAGGAGTTCATCGAGTGCTGGGAGTCGAGAAGGAGGGACGCCGAACACTAGGAAAGAAAGCTTTGCCATGTAACTGGAGAACTTGATACCCCATATGTAAAAGCTGACACATCAAATGTCCCCTCGAAAAATTCCGTTCACATCTCACTGCGGACTTAGAATCGACGACTAACACAGCTGGATGTGTAGTTAAGGTTATCGATGATGCCAATAGTAGAGCAGCAGCTAAGTTATTATTATTGTTGTAGAAACATAAGGCGAAGAATGATGTTAATTAACCTTCAATTCCGACGATTACTTTGAGGGGCCCACGTATTGTAAGCCCTGGTACGTTCACTCACCAACCTCTGAAAGAATCTCTACTTAGATCAGCTTTGGACCCTTGTTGAAAATATTTTTGGGGTCGTAGCGCTGCTTCAACTCTTTAAGTCGAGGATAGTTTATGCCGAACATTTTGTCGCCATCAGAACCGAAACCTAGATGACCGTCAGTCTATGAAGCTGCGTATGCGATATCATACCGACCATCGTAATTCATATACTCTCCAATTCCATCTTCTGTTACGGAGTCGACTTCTCCCACGGACACCATCGCTAATCCGATCTTTTGGAACTCCTCCTGTACCAAGTTTGTCCAGCGCCGAGCCTTATACCTCAACTTAGCATCAATAATCTGCGGTATCACAGTAGGGAGTACGAAAATGCCATTTAAATCTGCTCACCTTCCCACGACAAACATCGTCTAGTTCTTCATTTGTCCAGGTCATCACAAATACCAGATTTCCGTACGCGCCTCGATTCGAAAATGCCGTGGCAGTCTGGGGTATCTTGATCGGATTTTTGAAAGGATAGTATTCTATGAGAGCAGTTGAAGTGTCGGCATCCTTGTGGTCGGACACAAAGTCGGTAAACTCGTCAAGGATCGTTTTGACTGTACTGAAATTAAGGGGCACCATGAAAGCCGAGCCTTTCATCGATCTGCGAAAGCCATGGGAAAGGCTATCGTTCATATACGCGTTCATGGCCGAGTAGGGCATCTCACCCATTTTGAGGACGGTCGGGTTCAGCTAGAAGAGAAAGTCATAGAATGACTTTCCAACAGCTTCTCGTCCGTTGTAAAAGCAAACTGCTAGTAGGGAAGGGGTATCTCCAAAGGCCGGAACCTTGGAAAAAGCAACGAGGAAGAGAGCCTTCTCATCGCAGATATCTAGAAACTCATTTCCGTAATCGATCACAGCAGGAAGCTGATCGTTCTCAAACCTGAGCATTGCCGCCCAAACAGGATCTTTCTGCTCGTGAGCTCTGTACACGAAGGAGGTAGCTACCTAGAACGGATCAGCGAAGAATGATTCAGGGGTACCAAGCGAGAGATGCAGACACGGAAGCAAGTTCCGGCTCCTCGAGCGGTCCAGAACAGATCCATATTCTCCTTCTCGGAGGCAGTGACGATTTGACCATCAGCAAGCACGTATTCCACAGCCAGGAGGTTATCAACCACAAGACCATGAGCTGGAGTCAGATAACCGTAGCCTCCACCCAAAGTCAGTCCGCCCACCCCAGTATCTGTCGGGAACTTCAGCTCTCTGAACATGTCCATCTAATTTACCGGAATCTTGGTTCTGGATAACAGGCAAGATCTTACTCACGATTAACTGCGCCACCTACAGCAGCAAGTCCATACTTCTCAGCTTCTCTATCAATATCCCTCCAGAGCGCTCCTCCTTGTGCCGTGATGGTTTTCGATTCTGCATCAACGGTGACTCTCGATTCCTAGAAATTTTAGATCTAGGCACAGTTCCGACGCAATTGGGGATGAACATGACCTTACATTCTGGAAAGATCAATCGACACACCGCCGTCAGAAGATGATGAACCACTTGTTGCGCGGCCTCCTCCACTGATAGCAAAATCTAGTCCATGTCTATTACAAAAGAGAATGGATTGTGAAACATCTTCAGCACAAGCGGGAAGTAGAATAAAAGACCAACACCCGTCAGATTGGTACTCCAGGTAAACTCGGCAGAATGCGGATCATAAGATATACTTACGGCTGGCTTCTCTGCAGCTTTTGACCATCGCTTTATGTATTTATCATACAATTCAGAGCCAGGAAGAGCGACAGCAGCTGCATTTGACATAGCGTCCATGGTGCCATGATTGGGGATCTCGAAGCTCTGCATTCTGAAGGCCTCTTCAATCTTGATGGTAGTGTTGCAATAAGTAGTCGAGGTTGCTAGGTGGCAGATGAATGAAAGCAAGCAGTCTATATGAGATGATTAGCAGATGAGAGACCATGAGTTACTTGAGAGGTCTAAGTCGTATGCAGAGGTTGGACTGGGGAAGATAGCTTGAGAAGGGGTGCCTGCCTCGTTCGTACCCCATGAGAGGTTCTTAGAGTGGAGAGAAGTGAGTAGAGCACGATGAGATGATGTGGAGAAAGCGAGTCTTACAACCTAGTCTGAAGTCTCTGTCACATGTGTGCGACCTTGTATTCATATGTTCTGTTACCAGTGTTCACGAAGTTCAGTCCTGTTCGCCTTCGAGGTGTAAGGACAAACAGGATTGCCGATGGTGTTCCCAGATGGAGGTGAAGATTCGAAGTCGTACTTGCCTTGTAATCGCACATCAAGCGGGACTTGTATGTCGTACTCGGCCATTTAGAAGAAATCTCACTCCCGACCAGGACAATGCAAAACGTGACAAGAGGCGACATTGTAAATATGCAAGGACCCAGAACCGGAAAATGAAAAATGAAATGCTATCAGCCCACTGCGAGCTGGGTCGATATCGAACAAAAACAATCTCTGAGAGGACAAGCTGCCACTCAAGAACACTCCTCCAAGACTTTGAAGACTCACCAATAGACCATTCACCATGTTATCTCTCTGCATCATGGTGGCTCCTTTCATGTCAACGCTCAGGTACGAAGATAACGATAACTGGGCAATGCTTGTATCGTGGCTAGCAAGCCCAACAAATTCATGAGTCTGAACTTTTATCAAAGTCCACTGGCAGACCTGTCTACCTTGGGTAGTCAATCTCCAATGATAAGAAACATGTGATTATTCTGTGCTGTTGACGGGGAAGGGATGCAGCGAGGAGAAGGTCGAGAGAGCTGGGAGGTTGTGAATGCTCTGTGCTCTGTGCTCTCGTGTGTAAGTGGTGACATCAGCTTGCAGGGATTCGCGTCGCGGGGCTCCGACGCGTTTCGTTTCTCTGTACAATTACCTTGGTGCTCTACTTGCTCTACTTCTTGAATATATAAACAATAAATCCGCACAAGCCGGGTCTACAGACATGCCTCCCCGCAAAAAGGCTACTCGTCGCTCCAGCGGAACCTTTGATCAGATGCAAGGGTCCTCAGCACCAGCACTGACCCAAACCACACTACCATCTCCCAGAAAGCGCATCAGTGCTCCCCCTGATCGAGTGTATAAATCGTCCACACCCTTGACGCAAAGCAAGCTACCGGTACCAAGAAAGCACATCAGATCATATGGAAAGAAGACATCGGTTCGGATTCCGAAGCCAACGAAGCAGGAAACTCTTACACAGATGGACTATCTGAGGATGAGAAACCCACCTCCATTGGGTGACGACGAGCAGGACCCGGTTGAGGTCGAGGAGCCAGACGGAGACTACGAGAAGCAGGCAAAGAAACGGAAGAACAAGCGGAGGAAGACTGCAGGGGATGAGCCGGACAGCACACCATCCTTTCATACGCAGCGTCTTACACAGATGGAATGGAGTTTCACATCCGCACCAGACGAAGAAGAAGATCCTTCTATATTTGACGTCCCAAGTTCGTCGCAAACAACTCTACCCACACTGTCCTCGAGGAAGAAGACCGGAGAGTCATCTAAGGCCAGCGCTGCAGATCCACAAACATCTCCAATAAACGAGATGCCGCCGCCACAAACACCTCGACGAATCCTGGCGACAGAAATTCCTTCGTCACAATCCCCAGCTACTCCCGTCTCGGTTCGTTCTGGAAAGTTCTTAGGACGATCTCCCTTGAAAGAGACACCTATTAACACCCCAATACCTTTCAACACTGGTCGACGACCCGAACTCAGCCCTGAAAAGCTTCCCAAGCTTGAAGTCAAAGATACTTATGATTCGGTCGATACAACTCAATTTAGCCGAGTTCCTTCTTCGCCAGCCAAACGGCCAAGTCCCGCGAAGAGTGTTCGATTTGTATTCCCTGAGGATGATGAGATTGAAGAGCCGCTTTCACCAATGGTGAAGAGGAGGTCGACTCCAGCTAGAAAGTCAGCAATGAAAAGAACGGTGATTTTGGACTCTGATGCAGAGAGCGATGATGAAGTTGATGAAGTTGATGAAGAAGAAGACGAAGAGATAGCGCCAGGACGAGAATTTGACAATGAGGTTGTAGGATCCCAAGAATTGGGCAATGATGAGGACTATCGTGTCTCCGAGTCTGAATTATCGTGCTCCGTAGAGCTCGGTCTGAGTAGAGACACATTAGATCAGGAACATCACACCGCAGAGTCTCCAGAACTTGGAAATGATGAACTTGTTGAAGACTATGCGGCTCAAAAGAGCCAGGAGGAGGAAGCTGAGCCAGAAACTTGCTATGGAAATATCGGCCTGGAGACCCAGATGGAAGCTGACAGAATACTGGGCTCTTCCGAGCTACGCCACATGACGAAGGAACCAGAGGTTCCACAGGATGAGGATGACGACGACGAAGATGAGAATGAGGAGGAACAGGAGGATTCTGAGATACAACACGAGACCGCTGTTGAGAAAACGCAAATCATGGAGAGCCAACGCCTTTCCACGCAACATGCTCACTCAATGGGTCCAAGAACAGCCGAATCTGACGTCTTTGTCTCGATGCACCCCGCACATGTCACAAATATTGTCAGTGGTGCAAAGAATCACGAATTCAGGAATTGGGCATTCGCTCTTCACGTCCGTCGGATATGGATTTATGAGATGAAACCTACCTCTATGCTAAAGTACATGGCGGAGATCGGTCCAGCCAAGAAACCAGGTGAATTGGCGGATGACATGGGGCTGGGTAATGTTGACTTCAACAAGAAAGCTTCTACCTGGAGGGCATACGAGATCCTGCAGGTTTACCAGCTCGCAGATCCCAAGCATCTGCCAGAGTTAAAAGAGAATGGATGGCTGAAAGCACCGCCGTCGAAAACTGCACGAGTTGCACCTGCTGTGATAGACGAGCTCATGGCCAACCTTTTGCCACCATTGTTCCTTGATCGCTACAAACCAGAACCGGCTGCTCCAGCTTCATCATCAACAGATACGCAAGAAGTCGATGAGCAGCTTGTGTGCACGATGAAGCAGTTTACACAACCTGGCGACCTGTCAAAAGCATCTCCCGATCAAGTTGACGAAGAGGTCATGTCCGATGAAGAAGGAGACGAAGACATTGAAGAGAGAATACCGTCCTCCCCATCACTGCAAGCCACTCCACGGCCTGCCCCAAGATCCATCCGCCTACCACCGCCATCACAAGCGACGACCGTTGATTTGAGCCAAACACAAACACCAATGCGGCATTCGCAAGGCGAGATTATTTGGGAGTCTCCCGCACGACCCGTCAACAGCACACCGGTGAGCTTGCCGATTCCTCGACACAACTCCTATCTAGAAACACAAGGGCATGAATCTCACCCTACGTTTTCGATGTCTTCGTCCCAGATACTGTCAAAGACTCAGCTGTTGTCGGATAGTTTATTACAGGATACTGTGCCGGGTCCGCCGGCTTTCATTCAGGATTCGGATGATGAGGATGATTGATTTGGTGGGTGTTGGATCGTGGAATATGAGTATCAGGCTATGAGGATAGGATATTATGAATTTGGGGTATATAGTGGATAAGAATACAAGATTATCACACAGAGCGGTAATTACCCCAAGTAATGCTCGCTCCTCCAGACTCCGATTCCCATTATATCATTATTGCGAACGAGTCCTCTCCTTGCCGCCCTCACGATCCAACCCAGTTCCCCTTCCCTCCGCTTCCTCCCTCCTCAAACGCTCCAACTCTCCCTCCAACCTCTTCATCAACCTCTCCAGCACCCATTCTGCCTCCCCCTTCCCTCCCATCAACGGACTCCTATGCCCCATCCAACTCCACTCCAACTTCTCCCCATTATCCTTCCCCTCCACTCCCCCCACAATGCCGCCGCCGCCGCCCAACCCCTCCCTGTCCGCCTCCGGCTTCCTCACCGGCCGCCTATGCGTCTCCTCGCTACTCTCGTCTTCACCAATGAGTTTCAGGTACCAAGCCCATTCTTCGAAGCTGTATTGCTTTGGTGGTGAGCTGTTGAGGTGTGTCATGACTTTGCTCATTTCGCGAACGAGGATGACGTGGTATGCCTTTTTGCTGGAGGGTAAGTTGGTGGGTTTCTTCGTTTTCTTGCCGCTCTGAATTCTGGAATCTGATCCGTTGTTTTCGCTTTCATTTTTCGCTGAACCGTCATTTTCACCACCCCTCTCGCTCTCCCCCAACAAGCCTGGCGGCATCTCCTCCTCGTCCTCCTCTCCTTGAACATCCTTCATCTCAACACCTCCGACCCTCCCCCTAGTAGCCTTCCCAACTCCCTCCTTCACCGTAGCCAGCACACCCTTCTCCCCCGGCAACACCGTAAAGTTGCCCACCCATAGCGTCAAATCCCTAATTCCTTTCACAATCGTGTCGCCCATGTTACTAATCAGAATCGTCAAACTCGGCACAGCAAGTAAACTCCAGAATACAAAGAACGCCTTCCCGGCATTGGAGACAGGGTAGATATCGCCGTAGCCGATGGTCAGGAGAGACGTGTAGGAGAAGTAGAGGGATGCAAAGTAGGTCCATGATTGAGGGTGGGATTCAGATGCGTAGAAGATGGCGGCGCCGGCGAACCAGAGCGCCATCCATACGGTTGCGGAGATGGTGAGGGATGTCCAGAGGCGGCGGGTGTGTGCGCGTTCTTGGATGCGGCGCATGAGTGTGAACTCTCGTTCCCGGCGTTCGCGCTCGGTCTGAAAATTTGGTTTGGATGCGAGGGTTTTAGTGGAAGCGCGGGATAGAGGTTGAGGGTTGGTGTTGGAAATTCCATTGGTGTTGGTATTATTGTTCTTATGATTATTTTGAGGATTTTGGTTTGAGGAGATGGGTTTCAAGACGGCGGCTCTGTCTTTCTTTTCTAGTTTTGCGATGAGTCGGCGGCGTTCTTTTTCGACCATTCGAGCGCCCATTTTCACTTTTCCACGCTCGAGGACTAGGGACCGGATAGATCCAATTACTAGACCTAGAATGACTTTAAGTTATAATGTTAGTTCCATTTCATCTACAGTGATATAAAGTATAGAAAGGGAAAGCCAAGAGAAACGTAAACATAGGTCCACACTTAAGCGAGCAAATCTTGTTGAGAGAAATAGGGGGAACTTGGATGTATCACTTACTGATTCCACCGATCGCAAATGGGAAGAGTAATCCTCTCCCTGTATGTGTACTCGGCGAAAAGTCCCCAATACCCACCGTCAACAGAGTAAAATCCGCCCAATAGACAGCATCCAAGAAATTCCAGCCCTCAATATGCGCAAATACCGTTGCGCCACACAGAAGATACACCAGGAAACTGATAGTCTGTAACATCAGCGTGCGTTGGCTCATGGTCAGCTGAAATTCCTTGTCGTAGTGGCCTTTTGAAGCGCCCCAGACGGTGATGAGCATTAGTGAGGCGACGAGGAAGTAGAGGCTCGCGGAGAAGATGGCGTAGTAGAAAGCTTGGCTGAAGGCGTGAGATGCTTTGGGTTGGATTATTAGGGGGCCGGATACGCAGGCGCAGAGGCCAATGAGTGCGAACGAGGATATGTACCTAGATGTGTAAGTATTGGGACGGTTGTTTCCGAGGAGGACATACCAGCCAATGATTGTTACTGGCTGAGCAATAGAAAAGCGTACTCGTCTCGCCATGTTCAACAGTAAGAACAGGTTCGATATCAGGGCAATCGCTAGTTGAGCTGCATTGATACCGATCAACCTGTTCGAACCTGTATATCAGTAAGAATGCTCTCTTGTGATTATATGTCGAGAAGTTTGGATATGTCCTACCATTTCGGATCAGGCAATCTCACACCGTCAGCTTCTGATTTACCTGGCGGAATCTCTTGTCTCCAAGGCACAACGAGAGCACATATACTGAAAGCCGAAGCCATAGGACTACAAATACCGTCAGCCTTCCACCACCCTCACTTAACACAAAGCTCGGCAAACTCACCCAAACGTTCCAGCGATCAACGGAAAAGCAGTACTTGCAAGCCACCATCGACTAGGCGCTAAAAACTCCTGTTCCTCCTCTTTCGTGTCATTTCCTTCCTCACCCCTCTGATTCTCGACATCTTTCGCATCATTTGAGATGGGCTCGTCCAGACCTGGATCGTTCATATTGTCACAACCCCGAAAGCTCTCTTCCTATCTTGGCATTTCCTGTGTAGACCAGATCACATCTAATGTCTGTGTCGATGTCGTGCTTCGAGAGCAAAACAATTATGCATGTAAATAAATAGAACACTGTGCAGTGAGGACAATGAAATCAGTAGGTGCAACCTGCCAAGACATGTCACAGCAGTTTGCAGAGAAGGTGGATGGACGGGGAGGTCAGTAGTTAAGAGATCCACGCCGGTTAGGCTGGCGCTAATGAAGCTTGTCTTGTCTTTGCATGTGCATTTCAAGGTTCTGCTTGGATATTAATGGCTATTACGAGAGTTATTGCAGGGTCCTGAATTTCTGCTTGGTACAGGAGGTGCTGGTGACGTAGTTTGGCCTATTCCTTGGAATCCGGAGACGGGCTGACGGGATGGGTGGTGGGGATCAGGGATTACGCGGGACATTCCCAGGTTTCTTGCTTCTGCTTCCATTACCTTAGCAACTTCAGCCTCGATCCAACAAACTGGCTGTAGAGTGCAATAAAGACGAGAAAGAGACTGTTCGAGGGTGGAAATTACTTATGATCGAAAAGTAAGTTCACTTGAGATGATTAGTTCGGTGTGTAGCTACCCCTTACGCTAAGCAGAGTTAAGATCCCAAGCTACAGTAAGTGGATAATTGATGCAGAAGGTAAGTTCAAGAGGTCCTGTTTCAAAAGTTACTGAGGTACCTACCATCTGTTCATTCATTGCCTTCATTGTTCTCTCACCACAACCTTACTCTCTGTTGTCCTCCGAATGAAAGAGCCAACAAGTAAGCCTTCGAAGCTTTGCTCTCCATGGGCATATCTGCCATTCGAAGGGAAAGTGGTTTTTTTGTTCTTAACAAAAGAAGTCATACAATGCCATTTTAATGGTCACTTGCCTTCCAATTGGAAGTTTGAAGGAAATACGTACTATATCACTTTGCAGTTGCTGAGCGCTGATATTACTCGCTTTGCCTCTGTTCCATAAGCGAGAAATAAATCAGCATTTCTTTACATTGAACGTATTTACAACAGCCTTGCTCACAATCGCATCACATTGAAAAGAAGTCCATGTATATTAGAGAATAATGGGGGTCAATTTTTTCATTATCTGCCCGTCTACTTGTATTAAGCGCTAAAGTCTGGATGTCTCTCCTCCAGCGACCAGCAGTAAGCATGGTCAAGGTGGAAAATTGGGAAGTGGCAAAGACTCCGAGAAAGGGTCAGAGACAGTGCAAGTCTCCTTCTTCTCTCCTAGCTTAGTAGTCATACTCCTCATCTTTGTGATCTCCACCAGCTCTTTCCCTCTCCTCCCTGGCCTTTTTGGCTACACAACCATCGCACCATCCAGGCACATCCTGCAAGTTACGACTTGGCAACCAGCCCTCTGTGCATTTCTCATGGTTGGGGCAGATTTCGAAACCAATCCATATGCGATGGAGGCATTGAAGCCAAGTTCGATACGTGTGGACGCACATCTCGAGTCTTTGTGTGGTTCTTTGTCGGTTGCTTTGTCCAATTGTTCGAGTGCTGAAGGGAGTATGCGGACTCGAGAGCGCGACTGATTTGGAGACGATGAAAATCAGAAGGCTTGTGCTCTATGCGTGGTGCTCTTATAAGTGCTTTCCTGTGGGTGTTTGATGTAGAGAAGTGCTGTTCTGAATGTGCTGTTTTTACCTTCTGGTTGTTCGAGCTCCTTTCGAAATGATCTCGAAGATGAGCTGTTCGCGCATCGAGAAATCTCCTCGATGTTGACACCATCTCAACGCGAGGAGGCCTTCTTATGAGTCTGGAGTCGCGCGAGATGTTACCGAGACTCCATTCACCATGTCTGTTTACCTTTGTCGAGATATGGTGAGATCGCCATTCACCCTTGGCCATTTTATCAAGTATTATCGCAATACCCTCACGAGTCAAGGTAATGAACAATAGCAGAAGCTGGAAACAAAACCATGAACTGATTGCACCATGAATACTTTCAAATTGCGTTAAGTGTGCAATCAGATCAAAGATATTTGTGACTGTCGTTAGAGATCAACGCTTTCTAGATCTGCCAAATGTAAGTTTTAGCTACGACCCCATTGAGACGCATTGAGCTAATGTATAGTACAAGTCGGCCATCTCCCGGTATCCATAGTTGCCCAGATTATCTTGTTCAACTCCCAAATATGCAGTTGTTGAAGCCAGATCTATCCTTAGACCTTGTAAAAGCAGAAACCGACGTAAAAGCTGGCTGCCTCCATTTCCTCATCACTGACAAGTAATGCACCACGGCCTCTCTCTCTGACACCCATACGTTCGCTCAATGGGCCCAGAATCTCATCATCCTTCTCCGTCCGCCAAATCTCGTCAAAGGTCTTGTGATATTGCATCTCGAGGTTGTAGTCCTCTGCAATAGCACGAAAAGCCTCCCATGGAACAACATACTCGGGAACCTCTTCGACGGCTTCGTGCAAGAAGAAGTTATACTTCCAGCCGAATGGAGGCCGGAAAATACCATCGGCCGGTGTCTTTCCTGGGAAACGGACTCTATAGACCTCATTGCCCCATTCTGCACTCTCCTCGGCTTCACCCTCCTCGATTTCACCATCATCTTCCTTATCCTCTTTCTCTGCTTTCTCTTCTGGCTTTGTACCATTCTCCTTGTTCTTTTCTGCCTCAGCTTTGGCGGCGATTCGTGCGTTGAATTGCTCGACTCTGCCACTGAGAACATCAGAATTTGGAATAGTTCCGATAAATCTGCCGCCCTTCTTAAGAGCTCCTGCGACATTTTTGAGCATTTGTCGAGCCTTTTCTTCGCTCTCGAAAGCATAATGCATGCAGAACATCATGCTGACAACATCGAACCCTCCTCCACCAAATCTCGAAGGCCCACCAGACCCATCAAATCCAACATCTCGAACCAGCGAAACTTTCTCAATGGTATCTCCGAAGCAGTCCTGGACGTAGAATTCGCCTTGGAACAATCTTTGCTGCGGTCTGTTGTTGTATCCACCTCGACCCCCGCGACCTCCACGACCTCCTCCGCCACGGCTTGACATTTGTCGATACCTCTCTTTGGCCTGATCAATTGAAATGTCTGCTGGATCTAAGCCAACATACAGCTCGACTGGCTGTGGTGCCTGCTGCCACTTGCCCAAATCACCCCCCTTTCCACATCCGATATCTAGTACCAGCAAGCCTTTCGTAGCGGAGGGCCCTTCTGCAAATACCATGCCTCCGCGCTCTTGTACCGGAGGAGTCCAGTCCTCAGCCGGAGAGAACTTTTGTATAATGGTACTCTTGACCCAATTGTTGAAGCTTCGAAGCCCTTTAATTCGACTGTCCGTTTTGCGCCAATCCCGACCTCGCTCTGGTACTGCATTGTAATGTTGTTTGACAGCATCGTGGATACCCTGCTGAGCAGCTAAAGCCTCAAGTTCCTTCTCGCGCTCGATCTGCTTTTGTCGAATATGCTCGCGCTCTGCATCTGTGATACGAGCTCGCTGGCCTGGGCGCTTCTGCTTTCGAGGTGGGGGAGAGGGTGATCTTTGGGGTCTGGAGGAGCCTGGAGCCGAAGGCGATCTTCTTCGAGAATCAGAGCGATTGTCTACGCGCTTCGAAGTTGAATTCGAGGGCGACCGTGAGCGTCTGCGTTTTTTGGCCGGTTCGAGTTTGGTGGCATCGAAAAGCTGAGGTTGCTCATCGACAGCAGATGTATCTGCACCACCCGCCATAGTTGCTGCGTAATTGAAAGGCGAGACTCCAATTGTTCAAACTCGAGATGCAAAAGATGGCAAGCTGCTTGGAAGCCAATGTTGTGGAAATATTGTTTCGTGTGTGATGAACAAAGAATTTGAGTTGTATTCACCTGCAGGACAATCGACCCCAGAAAAGCAAGGCCCCAGCCTCGCCTCGCGTACGCTAGGTGCCTGGCGCTGAATCTCAAGAGGCTCGCGAGCTTGAGCTTTGGAACCAAACAGATCAATAACTCATCCATCCACCGAAATAGACTACCACCTCCCTGAAGAGCAGTCTACAGTCACTTCACCCCTCCGAAACCTCAATTTCTCCTGTCAAGATGGGTTCTGATCCTCAATACGCGAAGTATCCACTTCTACCCATTGCCCAGCACATCTTCACTCTTACCAATCCCTCTGCGCCAAAACCAGTCCAGCAAACGTCGTTGAAGTCTCTCCAAGACGCGATCTCTGAGCATAAGATGGCACCTCTGTATCGGTACTTAGCACACCCAACGGAAGGTATCCTCAACGAGAGTGGTGTCAGCTCGTCGAAGTCAACAAAGCCCTTGGGACGAAAGCCAAGCGCGGCTGGTATGGTGGCAAGCAAGCATTCAATACCCAAGGTCGATCTGCCATGGGATGATTCATTGTACGAAAAGTTAAAGAAGGAAAACGACGAGGAGCTGGAGGGCTTCAAGAAGGAAGAAGAGGAGGCTGCGGAGAAGGCTGGCGAGACTGAGGTTCAGGCTGCGAGAGGAAAGCGTGCAGAATTCTGGGCACGAGTTGGAGACAAGGTGGGGGATACAGTTCTGCTCCAAGGCTTGGAAATATGCTAATGATGAGCGAATGTAGGATCGTGCAATCGCAGCGTATGAAGAGGTATTCGAGAAAACCGGTGTCTTGGGAACAAAAATTGATATTGTACTTGCTATAATCAGGATGGGTCTATTTTACGGGGACAAGTTACTGGTCAAGAAGCACGTTGATAGAGCAAAGACATTGGTTGAGAGTGGTGGAGATTGGGACCGAAGGAATCGATTGAAGGCATACCAAGGTCTTTACCTCCTCACAGTCCGGTCATACGCTTTGGCCGCTCCCCTCCTCCTCGACAGTCTCTCAACCTTCACCAGCTACGAACTGTGCAGCTACTCGTCACTTGTCGTCTATTCCGTACTCGCTGGGTCCGTCTCGCTAAAGCGCGTTGACTTCAAGTCAAAGGTTGTAGATGCGCCAGAGATCAAGGCAATTCTTGGGGATGGCGAGGATAAGCTTCTGGCTCTGTCGGGAGCACTCTCAGCTGGCCCTGGTGCTGATGAAGAAATGAAGGATGTCTCATCTGCAACTCCTGCCAAAACAGCTGTAAACCTCACAACGCTGGGAAGCGATCAACCCGAGGCTGAACTTGCTGTCGATTTCTCGCCACTTGCTCAACTCGTTGGTAGCTTGTACACCGGAAGCTATCGATCATTCTTTGGAGCTCTGGCTGCTGTTGAAGTCAGCTTTCTGACCCAGGATCGCTATCTTTACGAGCATCGTGGCTGGTTCGTCAGAGAGATGCGTCTCCGCGCTTACCAGCAATTGCTGCAAAGTTACCGTGTCGTTGGTCTTGAAAGTATGGCCAACGATTTCGGTGTCTCTGTTGATTTCCTGGACCGGTAAGTGTCTATATTTTGCCAATAGTTGCGTCATGCTTACGATCATAGGGATTTGGCCAAGTTCATTGCCGCGGAGCGCATCCCATGTACTATTGACCGTGTAACCGGAAAGGGTATCATTGAGACCAACAGACCTGACGATAAGAACAAGCAGTATACCGACGTTGTGAAACAGGGTGATCAGCTCATCACCAAGCTTCAGAAGTACGGGCAAGCCGTAAGACTGAGAGGTAGCGAGCGAGCATAGATGGTTTATCGATACTGAGCAGCGACAGCATGCATACTCCGCGTTTGTACGATATCATGGCGGATAGAGAAGCGCCTTCACACGAATCAATCATGATCTTGTGCTACCAATTGAGCTCTTAAGAAGGGTAGTGGAAGTCCCATGTGAAATCATTGCAATGGCAAGTGCCATAACAACCATACTCAGTCCTTTCGCACGCCATTGCGTTTTCTGTGACAAGGGACGAGTGCTTTTCCTCCATTAAATTGTATTGACTACGGAGTATTGCATGTTGGGATAGTGCTCAAGCTGTATGAAAAGAGATCAATGAGGAAAGATACCCGGGATGACAGACAACTGTCCGACCGAACTCGTGTAAGAATCACTCCAGAGAAATAACTTCTTGTTGGAGTGCATCTGCGCTGAAAGCCAAGCGCTGCTTTCTCAGGAGATCGCCTTCGGTTGCGATTTGTCCCGCTGATCCGTTCTTTATTGCTTTTGGCTGCATCGCCATTAGCTGCAACGTCACCAGTTGTAACTCCCTCTCAAGCGTTGGGAATATGCAAAGGCTTCTGATGTTTGCGATTTATCTTCTCGAACGCCACTGTCATGTATCCTTACCCCAGTAACGCCGTCCATGCAGCCCAGCCAAAGACGAATTCCTCAGCTGTCATTCAAACACCAGTCGGCCTGCCAAATTCTCAACGATACAGACTCCCCTCATCAGCCTGAAAGCCTACAATATAATTCCTTCCCTGCCAAGCTATTGGGATCAAGGTCAAAATATTCGTGAATGGCGTTCCATCTTTCTTGAAGTTCGTAAAGCGTACTCGGGACTCGTGAGCTGTGCTGATATTGTGCTTCACTTCCCTCTTAGCAACTGAATTGCCTTGGTTGACATTCCTGTCTGAACAGTATCGTCCAGGCGGGTGCTGCAGAAATCGACAGTTCCGTCCGATGACTTCCTGTTCGCTATACCCCGTGAGATTCTCGAAAGGTTCCGAGCAGTACACGATTGGGTGGTCTGGAGCTTCTGCATCACAGAGGACGAGAGCTACGGCACTATCGACACTGCCGATCTGAATTTGAGGATTTGGTCTGTTATATACTTGAAGCTATGGATTTTGGTGAGCGAGAACACCAAGTTACTGGCTCGAAGATCAGGGGTTCTCGGGTCCCAGGATTCTCGGGTCCCAGGATTCTCGGGTCCCAGGTTTCGCAACGATGGAATAGGCTTCGACACAGAGTGGATAACATAGAAAGACAATAAAGAACATACCAATACGTCCAGCATATCAAATCCGCTCGGTGCGTACACTCCTTGAAAGATGAGCGGGTCATTCACCGGTTGACTGTCGGCCCATTGTTGATTCGAGTATGAGCCATTCGATGACGAGCTCTCTCCAGCATTGCCATTCGAGTTCGAGCTCGTACGTCCTCCCTGCGAAGCTTGACTAGCATAAGTTCGAATCTACAAACAACCAACAGATATTAGTAACAATCACGTGACTATTAAACAAGCCTGGACCAGGCCTGTCTAGAGTAGGTAGGCAAGGTTGAAGCTGGAGCCCTCACCTCATTTAACCTCCTCGCCTGCTCCTGATACTCCGAATTCATGCTCAGCCGATGAACCAGAAGTACTACGAGTCATAGAGCGACGACATAGCTGTATGGTCGAATTCGGACGCTTGTATGTGATTGCCGCGGCATGAGAAAGCCGTTTAGTTTTGTGTTTTCATCAACTACTTAAGCAACCCATTTCTTCATATCAAAGACGTCAACAGGGCCGTTTTTAGTTGGTTCGATCCAGAGAGCGTTTTATGGAACTGCCGATCGCGAAAGATAGAGCCCACTTGGAAGTCTGGACAACCCGGCGCCCTCGTGTGCACCGGCATATCAGTCTCACTGTCAGACCGGGTAATTGTATGGGTTCGCGATAGGAACCGATTCCGGGACAAAACAATGTGCCGTATTTTCTGCGATAGAGGCGCATCACGTGAACAGCAATAGAAATATCGTGAGTTTTTGGCGCATGCAGACATGCAGTAAGTCCCCGATCCAGCTCGGGAATGAGTTCTGTTACTTAGTTTTGTCACGTAGGTCTTGCGTCCGATACACGTATTGCCTCAATCTCGAGACGGCTGCCACGTTTCAATGTCAATGATTGCAGTTCTGGCTTGGCATGTCGCGATAAATCGAAGAGCCTTACACTGACTACACACGATCTGATCTTGAATTTACGACTGAAATGAAGGCTGCTGTGACCCTGCTTTAGACGTCCTTTCTACGTCCGTATTGAGAATAGCTGTTTCTCATCCCTCGATAAAGAGGGGTATCCTCGACAGACTTCCTCCCGTGGAGCCTCGTCATAGAATGCCTATGGCCGGCTCCTCAATCCGGCTCGAGTCGCTTACAGATTTCAGAGAATGCAAAAACTTTCACATGAGCCTCCAATAGAACCAAACGTCCCGCACGCAAGCAATATTGGTGGCGGTAGTTTCTATGTGTTATTGCCTTGAAATTTGGATTGAGGCTTTCTGCAGAGACTCTCAATGGTCGTTCCTGTCAAGTAGATGGTTATGCTGTGCTAATTTAGAAGGCATAAGCGGGATATGACTGAATGTCGACTGGTGATATGCCATGGCTGCAGCAATACACCAGCAGGGCGTTCCCCGACCTGTCGACGTCTCCGTCCTGACGCCTGTATATGCTCGCTCTCTCAGCTAGTGCTGTCATGTGTTGGTATGTAATTTCGACATGCGTCAAGGCCCACTTGGCTCAATATCCCGATCAAAGGAACGATATATTAGTGCTATGCGTTTCTAGTTACACTTTGGTGTGATTTTGGTTGCACCGGACACTCAATCCGCAGTGTTTTACTTCCGGCTGCTTGCCTCTCATACTGTCGAGGGACTCGATGACAGAACGCGATGGTAGCGAGAATATTTGCGATTTCAAGGTCGCCATATACGTGGTCGGATCGTTCTTGAATGATTTCTCTGCATTGAGTACTGTCGGTTATGCTGGCAAACCGGGAGAGAGACCAAATGAGAGTCACAGCAAACGGGAGTGTTTGGAGGAGCAATCATCAATAAAGCCATGGTAAGGTCGGTTCACCTGACCGCCTCGCAGTCTCATCAGAGGTTGACATCTCTGCTGCGCCAAGAACGCTTCTTGGTTTAGTCTGCCACCAATGGCGGCGTCCAGTGTTGCCCCAGTCGGAGATTCCTTACTAAAGTGCCAGGAGAAGCGGAGCACTCGTCTTTGAATTCCAAGCCAATCTTGGTGGTCAGTCTTTGGCTGCTTAGGAGAGAGCGCTGCGTTGCATTGTCGTTACCATGGATTTGAAACTGTGGAATGAGTTGAGATAGCCCATACGCCAGGACTTGTTTGAACTCATGACTAGCCAAAGCTGGACTCTGATTCTGGATTCACCAAATTCACCGGATCAGCTTTGGCCGTGATTCCTATTATACAGGTCACCCATACATGAGTTCGATGATGATACTCATGGTTGAGCCTTGTCCATTTGGTACGCCATAAATATCGACTGAAGTGAAGACTTCTTGGGGAGCACGCGAAAGATACGTATAATTTCCTTCCCTATCTCTTTGACATGGCCACTTATCTTTTGTCGATCATGACATCGCTACCAATTCTCAAGCGAGCTCCAATACTGTTGACCTCAACTAAACTTATCATGAGTGCAGTGACGAGCAATGCCGGTAATGCTTGGGAAAGTTGGCTTCATGCCACCTCTTTAATAGCTGAGTTGGGAGATTGGCCACAGATGTGAGCATCCTTGAGTTCGAGCAGTGAAGGAGCGACCATATCTGAATATCGCAGTAACTGCACTGGAAGCTCTGTGTGAAAGCCTTTTGAAGTGCTCCAAAAAAAGCCAAATAATACCTGCAGCTTGACCAATCCACTGTCTATAAAGTGCCTCGAAACTGGATGCTGGACAAGGTTACTTATCAGAATTGGTATTTTGGCGAGCCTCCACGGCATTTTGGAGGCTCGCTTAGTGTATGCTTCTGTGCTGTTGTCCTGACAAATTTGCTGGTCGAAGTCCTTCAGCCCGCGAGGGTTAGTCAGGCCGGATTGCCGTTAAGCGAGGGTGATATGGTGATGTCGATGAGATGATTTTATCTGACATTTGACCACCAGGTATGAAGTGGGAAACATAAGAGCCAACCAGCTCTTATGCTTCATATTGAGACGTAATTACACATAATGAATGCTATTTGTTCGTCTCCCTTTCACACTGAATGTTTCATTTGGTCAGCAAGGTCTTCGTTTGTTTACTTTCTTGCAGATATCAAGCCAATCTCTACCAGTCTTGTACGGCAATGTGAGCGATGGCTAGGTATTGCTAGATCATGCTTGTGTTACCAGTAGCTCTTCAGAAACCACAAGCTGTTCCTTACGAGAAAATGTTCTTCGCCCTTTATAGGATGACGCTCTGTCACAATGAAGTTGAGTTCAGGGGCACGGACAACATCAATTTGATTGTCGTGACGCGCCGACTTCACAAGGTATGTGTGATTTATAAGGCAACTGTTGGTGTTCTGGAGGTTGAAAGAATTATCGTTTGTATATCCACGTCAGGTGTTGAGAATAGTCTCTTAATGTTCATGAGTACAGATGACTACACATCATCCATTCCTATGCCATCGACCTGCCCAAGAAAATTGCCTTGAGCTCCCTTGAGGAGCTCATTAACGTCCACAGTTCCCGCTGTCAAATATCTTTCGCTAACACCAACGTTGACTCTCTGTGCCAACAAGCTCTTCAGCTCGCCACGAAGAGCGCCCAACTCTCCTTTCGTAAGCGCTCTCATTTCTTTCTCCTTTAACTTCCTCCCAGTTCCACGTCCCTTCCGCATTCCGCCAGCAGCCTCAAATTCCTCACTATCGTAGTCTACTCCCAGTTCCTCAGCCGCTGTCCTCACCCATTCATCATCGTGCCCCTTCTTCTCCTTAGCCAAAGCACTATCGGCGAGCTTCTTCGCGAGCGTGACTCTAGGCTTGAGACGGGATACCACCTTGCGATCAATGTCTAATGATCGCATGTAATACTTTGATTTGTTTCCTCCCCCTGCAACTGCGTTCTGCGCATGTACCTTTGCAACGAGACGGCGCATTCCGACCACTTCTTCAGGGGCGCACATCAGGATACTGGTTCCCGAGGCTTCGGCTCGAGCTGTTCGGCCTGAACGATGCACGTACATATCTGCTGCTCGGGGAAGGTGGTAATGGATGACCAGCTGAACTCCACCGATATCAAGACCACGGGCTGCGACATCTGTTGCGACAAGAATCGAGCTGGTAGCTTTGGGTGAGGAGAAACGCTCAATAGAGCGCATTCGTGCCTTTTGGGCCATTTGAGAGTGCAGGGCGTGAGCGTGTAAGTTGAGGTTTTGCAGCATGGGAGTAAGTCGACGGACTGAGTGGATGGAATTTGTAAAGATGAGTGTCCGCTGGTTTGGATGATAAAGAAGGAGCGAGTACAAGTACAGATCCTAAGACAATTAGCATGAAGGAGAGATCATTACGACACGTATCTTACCTTTTCAGTGCCTGCACACTCCACCATTCCTTCTTTAAGCTTATCGGCCATCTGCGAAACAGGATTGACATCCACGAATTTCGGCTTATCTTCTCGGAAATTAAGCTTCTTAAGAAGATACTCCATTGACTCCCCGTCATCCATGAGTCCATGCTTTCCCTTTCCGGCGAGCTTTTGCTGTAAGCCTTTGTGGAATGTTGCAGAGAAAACTAGGGTCTGTCTCTCCGGAACACTTTCATCATCTTCCTCCGCATCCTGCTGTCTATCAAGTGAATTGATAATCTCCTCTGCCTCCTTGAAGTGGCCTTCAGTCAATAGTCTGTCCGCTTCATCGATTACCAGGAACTTGATCTGCTTGAAAGCTGCTGTTAAGTCAATACTGGTGCTCATCACTTCCCACAGTCGACCAGGCGTTCCAATAACTACATCAGCTTTCGCAAGCTGACGTTGTTGCTTCTGGACAGACAATCCTCCCGTAACCGCCGCCACGTAGGGAGCATTCCTAAGACCTTTGCAAAGGGCTGTGATGTGTTCCGTCAACTGATGTGCCAATTCGCGGGTAGGAGAAAGGATCAGTGCAGTCGGGGGCCTTGACTCTTTCAGGGCAGCTTCATCCAACTCTCCATATCTTTCCAGCCAGCTTTCCAGAATGGGTATGCCAAAGGCAAGAGTCTTCCCAGACCCGGTAGATGCTTTTCCTACGACATCGTGGCCTGCTAAAATTTCAGGTATGGCGGAAGCTTGAATCAAGGTCGGTTTTGCGAATCCCATTTTCGAGAGAGCAGAGAGTGTGTCGGGGGAAAGATCCAAGTCTGCCCATGCCGAAACGTCAGTCTCCTCCACTTCTGCGTCCTCCTCCAAAAGCTTGAACACATTAGTACTGGGCTCCTTAAGTTTTGACTTGTCGTCTTCTTTCGTCTCTAACTTTTTGGCCTTGTCCTTTTTGGCCATTTTCTCTTTCCTGTCCTTTTGCTTTTCCTTCTTCTCTATCCTCTCGGGCTTCTCTTTAGCTTTCTGGGTGGATTCTGAAGTATCGGATGTACTTGGCACGCTTCTCTCTGGCTCTTCATCTCCAAATCCTTCGAATTCTTCGTCTTCGTCAAACGTAGGTTTCATAGCAGTAACCTATATCGAATTAATCTCCAAACTCCATGCCATTGTTATGAGTACGTACGAATTTAACGGTATTGCCCTCCCGAACGACTTCTACTCCTTCGATCTCTTCTAGACCAAAGAATCCCTCGGCGTCGTTAAACATATCCGGCATCTGCACCTCGTTCCATGGCAGTGCATCCAGCACCACGGGACGCTTAACGACAGCATCTGTTGGTTGTTTCACAGGCTCAATCTTTTGCCGTTTCTTCGATTGCTGGCTGGCATTAGGTACGGGCCTTGTTCTTTTCTTCTGCTCGGGTGCCATTTCGATTATGTAGGGCGTCTGTGAGGATTTAAGCAGGAGCTTTGTGTATTGGGAGTTCGCCTTGGGAGGGAAGCATCCCACCAGACTTTTTCCACAGGGTAGTTATTTAGCGCGGTTAGCCTTGCGCTAGTGAAAATATGTAACAGCCTCGTGCTAAGCCAACGCCAGCCTCCAATGAGTCTCTGCCTTGCAGCTCAGAAGAAATCCGAAAGCACTGTAGTCCCCTGATCTCTGGTCATCATGGGTAAATCGTCGAAGGACAAGCGCGATGCGTATTACCGACTGGCAAAGGAGCAAGGGTGGCGTGCGCGGAGTGCATTCAAACTCCTCCAACTTGATGAAGGCAATTTGATCTACCCTGGCGTTTTGGTGACATGCAGCTGACTGGGAGCGCAGAATTTGATCTCTTTGCTGGTGTAACGCGTGTTGTTGATCTTTGTGCAGCTCCTGGAAGCTGGAGTCAAGTTCTCTCCCGAGTTCTCATCAAAGGCGAGAAATTTGGCCGAACAGCCTGGGAAGACAAACAGGAGAAAATTCGTCAATTGATCCTCAAATCTACCGGAGCGGAGCCTACGCTTGCTGAAATACAACAAGAAGAGTTTGAAGCAGAGAAGAATAAAACAGAAGCTGCCGAGCTGAAGCCTCGGAAAGATGTCAAGATCGTCGCCATAGATCTTCAGCCTATGAGTCCCTTAGAAGGCATCATAACTCTACGTGCAGACATCACTCATCCGGCGACTGTTCCACTTCTCCTTCACGCTCTCGATCCGAAATATGACCCTTCATCCCAATCACAACATGCTGTAAATCCCGTCGATCTTGTCATTTCTGATGGAGCGCCAGACGTTACGGGCTTGCATGATCTCGATATATATGTACAATCTCAGCTGCTCTTTGCAGCCCTGAACTTGGCACTCTGCGTTCTACGACCTGGAGGAAAATTCGTGGCAAAAATCTTTAGAGGACGCAACATAGACCTCCTTTTTGCGCAACTTAAGCTCTTTTTCGAGGATGTCGTCGTTGCTAAACCGAGGTCAAGCCGTGCCAGCAGTGTGGAGGCATTCATTGTCTGCTTGAATTTCAACCCTCCAGAAGGTTTCAAGGCCAGCTTGGAAGAACCTATGGGCGTCGGGGACAAACTGTCCAAGATGGTTACCACAATGACTGGGGGAGAACCCATTATTGCCCCGACAATACTTCAGGAGTCCGACTATGGGACGTGGTGTCAGAGCGGCCAAGTGCCTCTCGCTTCCGCGGATGGTTTGGTGGAACTTACCTTGCCAGAAGTCGAATCGGAAGCCAAGAAGAATGGGAGGTGGATTGCTCCATTTCTTGCCTGTGGAGATCTGTCTGGATTTGACGCGGATGCTTCATATCATCTGTCAAAAGATCACGTCTCATTGGATCCAATACAGCCTCCCACTGCTCCTCCATACAAGCGTGCTCTCGAGATGAGAAAAGCTGCAGGGGGCGCATACGGAAAGACCAGTATTTGATTCCCCGCTTCTACTTGATTTCAGAATAGCATAGCGTTGGCGTTGGATTTGGGACTGGAGCGGATACTCATCATGATCTATATCGCGAGACAGAGGAGAGTCATCGAGTGAGACTTGACCTTGGCTCTGGGAAGCGATTATGCTGCCAAGAGATGGTCGGAATAAACCATACAGAGATCAAGTCATTAACCTGTAACACCTCTTTCGTGATGACCTGATTTGATTTGATGCGGAAGTTTCGAATGCAATTCTCTTCCACGTTGGGCTGATTTTACACCAGAGTTCCCATCCGATCCCAAGCACGACGCTGGAACTGTGTAGCGTTCTATCTGTTATGTTTACACATGGAAATTTGGGTCTAGGTTGTTCTGTGCATATCTTCTCCCCCTCTCGACTGGCTAGCATTAGACGACTGGAAACCAAGATCGCGTCGATTTGCCCTCCGCCATGTTCTTCTTGTAGACGTTGGTTTGGACTGTGGCGGCATAGTGTGGTGCAAGTTGCCATTCTTTGCGTTCAACAGGCCGTCGTCACTGGACGGGTACCAGCATCTGGCATTCATCGCCGGCGATGTTTCCATTCCACGCGTTTGGTGCCTTGCATGATGCACTTCGCCGTACTGGTCATCATTGAGAATACGTGCCTGCAGAGCGACCGTAAGTTTCCAGCAATGCTTCACTTCTCCAGCCACCCATTTCCGCCGCCACCAAGGTCTCTTTCGTCGCCATGTGTAACCACGCAGAAAGCAACAAGCGATGTCACACTCCCATTCGGTTCGAATCAAAACCCAACACCAAGCTGCTTTCTTCTTTTTTGAGGGTATAATACGAGGTTTCATCAGAACAGCGTCAATGCGGTATCAAGAGTAGAAGAGTTGACACCTACCGTTCAGAGAGGTCCTGCTTCATTTGAGATCCTCTTAATTGTGCTCCATCTAACTTGACAGCTGTTTATGATAGCGTTGCTTGCATTTCAACATCTGCCTTTATCTGAACCCTGTGGAGCTGTCTCAGTCTGCCGGAAATCGTGATACATGGGAACTTGCGACATGGCTACCTCACTCTGGCTCATGTTGGTTGTGATGAGAGCTCTATGGAATGCTTCATACAAAGAACGGTATACAGTTGTATTTGCAGTTTTATATGTACGCTCTGATGGCGTGTTTGAGCTGCATAGTACGGGTTGGATCCACTTTGCGAGCCGCAATTGCCTCGGAACTAATGATTGCACGCAATGACAAGGTCAATACCTGCCTGGTTTCTACTGTGCACTTCGACCGTGCGCCGATCAGAGACTATCAGATGCTTGGATATGCATATTTACGTTTGCACTGTATTCTGTATTCTGTTATCGTTAGGTCATGTCGACTTTGCATGCTTCATGATGTCGAGTACTCCATTTTGACGATGGAGTGTCCAACTGTCATCATATCCATCGGCGTGGTTCACTTGTTGGTTAACAACACCACTTTAACTTCCATGGATGAATCTACGGGGCTGGCTTCATATTCGTCGCAGGTAGTATCAAGTCTATGCTACCAACTCTTCAGTTTTCGACGACGAGCCGGCTCATGAAGCAAGACTCTTCTGTCGGTGCCGAATTCTTGAAGTCCGCGGGTAGGATAGCGATGCCTGCTCAATAAAGTATCGGTCGGAACACTTTTGATCAAGGTGCAGAACCGACAGGTCAGGAGCAGTTGAAAGCATAGACATACATAGCCTTTCGTGCCCTATGATGAAAATACCCCTGTGTTTTCGGCTCAGCAAATTCAAGCGACTTCTTAACTACATGGCCTCCGCTTACGGCTTCTGTGAACATGAATTCACCTTCTATGAGCAATCTTATCGTCTCTAGCGAGCAAACGTGCACTCTCAACCCAAGACTTTGAATGTTGCTCCTTCATCATCTTGAATCTGGGTTGAAGTTCTATAAAGCTCAGCGAGACTGGCTACTCGACCACCATGTCTTCCGCTCACCACAGCATCTTAGTGGAGCCATCAGCGACAGCTTCAATCAATGCATCCGATGCCAAAGACGATGAAATCCCTCTAGACAGTATACCAGCTCCACCGGTTGAGAATGATGATCTCGAGAACGCGAATCCAGCCCGGCCTGCCACTCCGAATTCGTCGCGGAGCGCAAAGATGCCGCGAGCTGATGGTGGTCGAGATGCCTGGCTCTTCCTGGCCGCTTTCTTCGTATTCGAAGCTTTTGTTTGGGGTGGGTGCTGCCTCATAAGCTGCAGAAATATAATCTAACGCGACAATAGGCTTTCCATTTTCCTTTGGGGTCTTCCAGTCTTACTACAGCACCCACGCCCCTTTTTCCAACAATCATAAAGGCATTGCAGCAATTGGAACATGCTCTACTGGTGTCATGTATTTATTTGCCCCAATTTCATTGCATATCCTCGAGGCATTTCCTTTCGTTCGACGCTTCTCCTCGATCATTGGTCTGGTGATTGCCACAGGTGCCTTGGTTGCCTCCAGCTTCTCGACTCAAGTTTGGCATCTGATCGCCACTCAAGGAGTCCTATACGCTATTGGTGGAAGTTTCCTATACTCACCGACTATGTTTTACCTTGATGAATGGTTTGTCGAAAAGAAGGGCCTTGCATTTGGTGTTATGTGGGCTGGTGTCTGCGCCGTACGTCCATTTAGCCGAGTGTCAACAAGCCAATGCTGACAGGTTTTTAGAGCGGACTCGTCTTTCCGTTCGCTCTAAAGGCGCTGCTTGATGAATGGGGCTTTGCCAATACACTTCGCGTCGTAAGTTCGAAAGACTCGTTCAAGCATCTTTAAAGCCAGGCTCTCAAGTTGGGAAATTTCACTGATGCCATCCATTCCAGTGGGCAATCATCCTCTTTTTCTGCTGCACACCCCTAATCTACTTCATCAAGCCACGGCTGCCCGCCAGCTCGTCACCACACAAGAAACCCTCCTACGCCTTCTTTTTCAAACCAACTCACATCATCCTCCAAGCCAGCAACATCTTCGGATCCTTTGGCTTCTTCCTTCCCGCCATTTACCTCCCCACCTATGCCATATACCTCCACCTCTCGCCTCATATCGGCACTCTACTCATCTCGCTCCTCAATCTATTCTCTGTAGTTGGATCTATAGTCATAGGGCACCTCTGCGACAAGATGCACGTCTCGCATGTCATCGCTATCTCGACATTCGGCAGTACATTCTCCGTTTTCATCCTGTGGGGCCCTGCGAAGGAGATAGGTTCTCTCATCATCTTCGCTATGATGTATGGCGCGTTCGCGGGTGGATATTCTGCGCTTTGGGCAGGCATGATGAAGGAGATCCAGCAGGTCAAAGGCTGTGAAGATGTTGGTATGGGTCCTCTGATGGGTGTGTTCGCTGCTGGAAGAGGCATTGGTGCTGTGGTCAGTGGGCCTCTAAGTGAGGTTTTGTTGAATAAATCGGTTGGTAGAGTGTCAGGATTTAAGAGTGGCTATGGTGTACTTATTGTGTTTACGGGTGCTAGTTCTTTTGCAGGTGGTGTGGGATGGCTTGTTACAAGACGCATGAGAGGACGTGTTGGTGCTAATGAAGGATCGGTCCCTGCTGCTTCGATTTAAGATGACGGTAGTGTTTCTGTAAAATTCGTGGATGGACGCTCGATGAACGGTTGGAAGTGCTGGATGACATGCTGGTTGTAGGGTATCTTTGTGCTGCGGCTACTTCTTGAGTGTGTTTGCGCTCCTTGGCAAGTCTCCTGCAAGTTGAAGACTAGGAATGGAACTTATGGTACCGTTTGTCAATTTTCGTGATTTTAAAAGTGTCTCGCATACATTCTCTGTCATGGACATCAACATAAAATTTAGGACATCATGTGGTCGAACGTTCTTCGTTCGCCTGTCGTAAAGCTATCCAATCCCGAAGCCTTACTCGCCAACTTATGAAGCTGCAGTACTCGGACTTATAACCATATTCAGCCAGCGTCCTGGCCTGTAGATGTACAATCATTTAGTCCCCAACGAAGAAGTGGGGATCTACCTACGTAAAAGAAGTGCGAAGTGCAACAAAACGAGAGACAATTCATTAGTATACGAATGGCATACCGAGATAGGTTAGCGTGAGGCAAGTAATGTGACGAAGATCTTTTCACTAGATACGTGCTACATTTCAATTTGATCTATTTTAGGTCGTTGGCAGATTTTTGCTTGTCGGCCCCGGCGCTTTGTGTCGTTTAATTCACCTCAGCATGAGACAAGATAGTCGAAATTGACAAACGTCAATAACGCAAAGTTCGACGGTTGCTGCGCTCAGTCAAAGTCAACTACGATGAGCGATGGAAGGATGCCGAAGTAATAGACCAATCAAACTCGCGGCTGAGGAGTTTCTGGAGGATAAGTGTAACATTTGTTTACATGTAGATCCTTCAATTGCGACAAGCGAGATAATTCTGCGACCTAAGTGCTCCACGCCAATTTTTGGTCACCAAAATTTCCTAGAATAGAGGAGTCAAGCGGAACATTATAATTGGGAATGGATAGAGCAGGAGGGCATTTGCGATTCCAATTTTTCTTTTTGGGTTGGGCTTCTGATGCATGGGGGCCTGAAGGTTTGATGCGGATCGAAACCTTGCTATGAGGTTATATGTTCTTGAGAACAAGCAAGTCAGTATCAGTATGAATGTACAGGGCCACTCGTTATTACGATATAGCAGCCCTTTCGTCTCAGCCTTGCAGAGTCTTTAGTCGCCAAGGTGAGCTCTTCTTCGAGACTAGGCATGAAGCAGCTATGCTGTAGGGTCTGAATCCATGCAAACCAGGGGCAGCAGGGATGGAAGGAGGGTCGATCAAGGAATGGGTTTACACTCTAACCCAAATCAATTTAATTGTGAACTGTGGCAAGCTTCTCTCAATCAAACCATCCAAAAACGATGGCGATCAATGGTGGACAAAAATCATAGATTCCGGTATCAAATTGTAGGCAAATGAAGTATCACTCCCTCCACAGCGCAGCAGGTCTATTTCATCGCAAAGCCAAGAATTCCAACTTAAATACAACTCGCAATCAGACAAACACGCCAATTAAACCCTAATTTCCAGCCACCTTATGCAGTCTTCTTCCATACCGAGTAAACTCCGATCAAACTGCTAACCGTTCCAGCCAACCCAACGAACCCGTCATCGAAGCTCGTCAGACCAATGGCAGAGGTGGGGATTGTGAGATCGCAAAGGTCGGAAAGAAGCTGGAGATTAATTGCTGCTCGTTCCCTGTATCGCAATTAGCCAAAAGTATAAATTGGGTGGTGACTGGGATATACTTTTCAATTCTCTTTGTAGCAACGACCCCCTCCCCATCCTCCTTGCTGATGCGTTTCTGCTGCTGTCTCAAGTTGTACAGCGAATACGTGCCGGAAACAGCACTGAATATCAATCCAAACATCCAACACCTGTAGGCCTCCTTTGCCAACCGTTGTGTCATAGGACTCTTTCTGATGCCCGCGGCATCCAAATATGTGACGGCATCCAGAGACAGGTATCCTGCATATCCCAACTGTCGTCCCACGGCGCAGAACTTGATAATGGGATCCAAGCTCTTGGAATCTGCCGCGATAGCTGCTGCTTTGAAGTGCTCTACGTTCTTGCCCACGCGCATCAACTTGCGTGCCAGTCCGAACTGCTTCTTAATAGCATCAAAAGGCGCGATTTCCCCAGGCGTGCCGTTCGTACGGTAGAGGTACCAGGCGTAGAAGCGTGAGAAGTATTGTATTGTTCGGAGAAGCTTGTCGCGGCCCACGGTCGTCGCTACGTATTTGAGATAGTGAGCCACAGAGGGATGATAGATGAGGGAGTCTGCAACCATCTTGCCGGTTGTTTGTATGATTTAGATGAAGTTGTGGCGGGGGGGGGGGGTTATGAGTGGTATGTGAAGAGTGAAAATGGAGGTGCGTCGGGAAGATGTTTAGGAATTGACAGTTGTATGCTTGTGAAAGTCTGAAGTCCCGGGAGACCTCGGTCGTCGATCGGGATATATCCCGACCCCACTGGGAAAACACAAGCCCCACATTACTGCAGTGGAGATCACGTTACCTCGTGTCATGCTTCACCTCATCCTTGTTCATCCAACCAAGCAGGACGCGTCTGCCTACTTCAGAAGCTACCTTCATCATTGCTCTCGAATTCTATAAGGCATAAACACAAACAATTTGACGAGCTTACGTGTATCCATATCAAACCTCAAAATGCCTGAGATCGCTGAAGGTACCTTTAGTCCCTGCCCCACAGATATCTATGACACCATGATAATCCATAATCCATACTCATACTAATTTGCTGCCCAGTTGCGCGGATTGTTCATCATTTGAAGAAGAGTCTCGTTGGCAAAACTCTCTCTGTAGTCAAGGCTCAAGATGATGCAAACGTGTTTGGAAAAGTTGGGACCAGCGCGACGGAGTTTCAGACGTCCTTGACAGGAAAAAAAGTTCTGGATGCTGGCCAGCAAGGCAAATATTTTTGGTATGCATGTCAACTTCTTCTTCGAGCGTCATGAAAGGGAAACTGCATTTTACTGGGAAACCTTACTGATAGTACAAAGGATGATCATGTCATCTCCACCGCATCCAGTGTTTCATTTCGGAATGACCGGTAAGTATCCTAGACCCACTACCACGTCGAAAGCTAATATACATATATAGGGTGGTTTCATATTCGAGGAGAGCAGACTGCTTACTATCGACCGAAGGAGACAGACAAAGAAGAAGTATGGCCACCGAAATTTTGGAAGTTCGCCCTGGAGACCGACAGCGAGCCCAAGGTCGAAGCAGCATTTACGGATGCTCGGCGATTTGCTCGTATCCGACTTGTCGACTGCGCTGCCGAAGACATCAGAAACACGTCACCACTCAAAGAGAATGGCCCTGACCCAGTCATTGACAAGGACATCTTGACAGAAGAATGGCTCCTAGAGAAGATGAAGAAGAGGCATGTTCCTGTGAAAGCTTTCATGTTGGATCAAGCAAATATCAGCGGTATTGGCAACTGGGTCGGGTAGGCTTGCCTTTCATTCAATGTCCAAGAATCACCGCTGACATTATCAGTGATGAAATTATGTACCACGCAAAGCTTCACCCAGAGCAATACACCGACACTTTCAGCGCGGACCAAATCAAGCAGCTTCATACGTCTATGCTCTATGTCTGCCAGACAGCAGTCGATCATTTGGCAGATTCGAGCAAGTTCCCAGAGGAATGGCTATTCAAGCATCGATGGGGCAAGGGAAAGAAAGATGCGGCGACCACTTTACCCAATGGAGCAAAACTTACCTTCCTAACTGTTGGCGGCAGGACAAGTTGCGTGGTGCCAAGCATTCAGAAGAAGACTGGGCCAGTTGCTGCTGATGTAGATGGGAAAATGGGCGGCGGTGCAGGAAACAGCGCAGATGCTGGGGAGGGAAGCATAAGTAATAAAGCCAAGGGACCTTCGAAGAAGCGGAAGATTGTCCTCAAAGAAGAGGAGGATGAGGAGGATCTTAATGAAGGGGATATTACTCCCGTAAAAAAGAAGCGCACCTCCACCAGCAAGAAGGATCTCAAGACGGCAGAACCCATACCTCAAAAGCCAAGGAGATCGAAGAAGCTGAACGTGGAAAAAGGGACAACAAAGTCTCCTCCTGCCTCTAAGAAGGGAGGCACAAAGGCCAAGGTCGAGAATGAGCCTGTGAGTGGCAGACGTCGATCTGGTCGGGTTACGAACGGAAAGATTTAATCCAACGGTTTCGGATTGTACGAACGCAGCAACAGTGTACGACATTTGAAGATGAAGAAGCCATCATATACCAAACCCAAATGCACAGAAAAAGTCGCGTGGGTCGCACAGCACAAAAATGGTTGAGAAGTTATGATCATACCAGATCGGTCTCACCAACAACCTCGCTGATAACACATTATTTTAAGTTCTTTGGGCACCCAATGATTTTCGTATCCGTATTTCCAGCACTGAGTTTCTTTGGGGTTCTAACCTTATATGGAGCATGGAGCATCTCGTCAGCGTGGGGTAGACTGGGTGTTGTATTAAAGTTGCGGGTCCCAGCTTGTCTCCATGTTTGGGAACGAGATCCCTAGTCGGGACTCGATTTATGTAACTTTGTTTGTTCTTGCTTCGCCATCTGAATAATTTGTTCTCAACTTTCAAAAACTTTTGAGGCGACTACGCCGCACATGGCTATTTCTTGGCTGCTTGTCCTTCTCGTGTTCGTTCATACGCCTCTTTCATTGGTGGTATTTCGTTTGGCAGCGCTTGGCAAAAATGGCCTCCGTATCTCCCCGTCACCGTCGCAGACATCTGGATACAATTTTCATCCGCCATTTCGAAGATAACTGCATGTGGTGTTGTGGCACAACTTGGCATGACTCAAAGTGATCAAGCCCATTGCAGTCTTGCGAGTTGATATTGTTAGCGGGGGGTTTGACAGATATGAAGTCGCATGGCACGCTCCGCACCGTTGCCCGAGTCGGCGGAGCAGATTAGGTTCAAGATTGCAATTCTAGTATGCGGCGTTGTGATGGTTCTGCCTGCCATTGTGTCAATCAAAGAAGCTACCCGGCGTTCGCTTATTCTGGAGCGCATTTCACCATGCCAGAGCCGCCTGGGCATGCTATCCTTGCTATCCTTGCTATCGTTCCTGTGATTCTGTGAAGCTGAGTGGACTCGGATAGCGGATGTCTGGCCATCCGTCGGGCTTGTCGTCTTGTGAGAGGCTCTCGCAATGTTCGCACCCACTGTACGGAGTATTCGTATTCTTCTTCGCATTCGCCTGCAGGGATGGTAAGGGACTAGAAGGGAAGGGAAGCTGCACTCGGCCTGGACCCTTCGCGTGCACATGAAATTATTGTTCATCTGGTCTTCTCATATTCGGTCTTGGCTTTGTTTCCATGCTTCTCTCTTCTCTCCTGATACCCCACCTGCTTGTTGTGACCTTTTACAGTTGTTGGCAGTCCTCATGTCGTCAACCATCTCATCTTCTTCCTCTCCTTTAAATAATTGACTGTACTAGTATTTCCTAATTCGTCGGCCCCCGCGCCATCTGCGCGCCATCTATATCATGGCGTCCGCAACACCATTTGGCGTTTTGCCTCAGGCTGGGGCTGTTGCGCAAACAGTTGAGGAGAAGATAAATCCAACAGGCGACACCTACGCAAAAGAGACTGAAGGACAGTCCAGCGAGAAGACCGGTCACGAATCTCTACTGGATTCTGCAGATGAAGAAGAATTGAAGCCCCAAATCCATCAACTGGCGCGAGCTCTCACACACCACTCAGTGAAAAACGGGGAGGGAGACTACGTTAACCCCTTCGAAGAGACCAACAACCCAATCCTTGATCCTAGATCTGACAGTTTCAACTACAGATCATGGATGAAAACAGTTTTGGCTATTCATTCGCGGGACCCCGAAAAGTTCCCCAAAAGAGTTGCTGGAATCGCCTACCGGAATCTAAGTGCGCACGGATTTGGTGAGGCCACTGATTACCAGAAGACCTTTGGAAACTACCCTCTGGAAATCCCGTCGCTCTTCAAGAAAATCATTGGCCGTAGGCAGCAGACCAAGATCCAGATCCTGAGGAATTTCGATGGGTTAATCCGAAGTGGAGAGATGTTGGTGGTGCTAGGCCGACCTGGAAGGTAGATTTGTACTCCCCAATACGATCTTCTCTTACTTATAATCTCTACTAGTGGTTGTTCAACTTTGCTGAAGACTATTTCTGGAGAGACTGATGGATATTTTATCGATGAGAAATCGCATATCAATTACCAAGGTATCTCGGTCGAGCAAATGCACAACGATTTCAGAGGAGAGTGTATCTACCAGGCGGAAACCGATGTCCATTTTCCTCAACTAACAGTCGGACAAACTCTGGAGTTTGCTGCGAAAGCTCGAGGTAGGTTTTCTGACTGCATAGTCAACATTTGTTTGTTAATGTGTTTTCCAGCTCCCCGGACCCGAATTCCTGGCGTAACGAGAGAACAATACGCCGCTCATATGCGCGATGTGATAATGGCTGTGTTCGGTCTTAATCACACACTCAATACCAAGGTCGGAAACGATTTCATTCGTGGGGTAAGCGGAGGAGAGAGGAAGCGTGTCAGTATCGCAGAGGCGTAAGCAGAAACATTTCCTTCTTTCTGGTGTCATTGCTGACTTGGGAACAGAGCTCTTGGGGGAAGTCCTCTGCAATGCTGGGATAACAGTACCAGAGGATTGGACAGTGCCACTGCATTGGAGTTTGTCAAGACTCTCAGACTGTCGACTGATCTTGCTGGTTCGGCTGCAGTCGTTGCTATTTACCAAGCCTCACAAAGCATTTACGATATTTTTGACAAGGTTGCCGTCTTGTATGAAGGCAGACAGATCTATTTCGGGGATATTCATGCCGCCAAAAAGTACTTCCTGGACATGGGCTTTGACTGTCCTCCACGACAAACAACAGGCGATTTCTTGACCTCCATTACAAGTCCAGCAGAGCGTGTCACACGACCAGGATTTGAGGGCAAGACACCATATACCCCTGACGAGTTCGCTGCGGCCTGGTACAAAAGTGATGATAGGGCGAAGTTGATGAGAGATATCGAAGAATTTGACACCCTGTATCCTATCGGTGGCCCAAGTCTGGAGCTTTTCAAGGAAGGTCGTCGAGGTATGAAAATATATAAGCCAAGTTGTGGACAATCGCTAATCAGTGGCAGCCGCTCAATCCAAAAACCAACGCATCAAATCACCATACACGCTTTCAGTCGTTCAGCAGGTCAAGCTCTGCGTACAGCGCGGCTTCCAGAGACTTCAAGGCGATATGACACTGATGCTGACCTCCTTCATTGGAAACGCTGTAATGGCTCTCATCATTGGCAGTGTATTCTACAATTTACCGAACGAGACTGCTTCTCTGTACAGCAAAGGGGCGCTACTATTCTTCGCAATTCTAATGGCGGCTTTCCAGAGCGCTTTAGAGGTAAGCCCTGTGCGTGAAATGATTCCGAATACTTTACTAAATACGTGGCAGATCTTGACGTTGTATGCCCAGCGACCAATTGTTGAAAAGCAAGCCAAATACGCCTTCTACCATCCATTTGCTGAAGCTATAGGTATGACCCGCTATCCAAACAGCTATGACATTGACTTACAATTGATCAGCCTCCATGCTGTGTGACCTGCCAAATAAAATAGGCACGGCTACCTGCTTCAACCTTGCATTGTACTTCATGACCAATCTTCGGAGAACACCAGAACACTTTTTTGTGTTCTATCTATTTGCCTTCATGTGCACGCTTACCATCAGCATGTACTTTCGCTCGATTGCTGCTATGTCCAGGACTTTATCTCAAGCAATGGCTCCTGCAGCACTATTCATTCTCGCCCTGATTATCTACACTGGTTTCGCCATCCCGACAAGAGATATGCATCCTTGGTTCAGATGGATTAATTGGTTGAACCCTGTCGCATATGCTTTCGAAGCTCTGATGATCAACGAGTTCCACAAGCTGAAGATTCCGTGCTCTCCTGCGATGTTCGTCCCAGCTGGTTTAGGATACGAAAATATTACGCCTGAACAAAGGATCTGTTCGACTACCGGGGCCGCAGCTGGTGCAGATTTTGTGGATGGAGATACGTATTTGATGGTTAACTTCAAATATGAGCGTGCTCATCTCTGGAGGTACGTATTTAAAGTAGGAGGTACATTAGTGATACTGTTAGGCTAACAGGAGTATCAGAAACCTCGGTGTTATGTTCGCACTAATGGCCTTTGGATGCGCAGTCTACCTCATCTGCACTGAGTACATTTCCGCCAAGAAAAGCAAGGGTGAAGTCCTGCTCTTCAGACGTGGCAGAGTACCAGACCTCGGATCCAAAAAGCCTGATGAAGAAGCTAATGTTGATGATCGCGTTAATACTGAAGCTGTACTTGCTAGAGAGAAGACTGTGCTTGATGCACCTCCCTCCATTCAAAAGCAGACGGCAGTGTTTCACTGGGACAGTGTCAACTATGATATCAAGATCAAGAAGGAGGATCGTAGGCTCTTGGATGACGTGTAAGTTGTTCCACGGATAGTAACCGGGACGTGTGCTAAACCTGGTGTAGTGACGGATGGGTGATACCTGGTACTCTCACAGCACTTATGGGTGTTTCCGGTGCCGGTAAAACAACGCTTCTCGACGTCCTCGCAAGCCGTGTCACTATGGGTGTAGTTTCTGGCCAGATGCTCGTTGATGGCCGAGAAAGGGACACTGGCTTCCAGAGAAAGACAGGATACGTTCAGCAGCAGGATCTCCATTTGGCCACTTCAACCGTCAGAGAAGCCTTAACTTTCAGTGCAGTTCTTCGCCAGTCAAAGACCATCCCCCATGCCGAGAAACTTGCATATGTAGACGAAGTCATCAAGGTCCTGGAGATGGAAGCGTATGCTGATGCGGTCGTCGGTGTCCCTGGTGAAGGTCTCAATGTTGAACAACGTAAAAGACTCACCATCGGGGTTGAACTTGCTGCTAAGCCGGCTCTTCTTCTATTCCTCGACGAACCTACTTCCGGTCTGGACTCTCAAACCGCATGGTCGATTCTCGCACTCCTCCGTAAGCTCGCAGATAATGGACAGGCTATTCTCTGCACAATCCACCAGCCTTCCGCTATTCTCTTTCAGGAGTTCGATCGTCTCTTGTTTCTTGCACGTGGTGGAAAGACTGTCTACTTCGGTGATGTGGGAAAGGATTCGCGCACTTTAACCGAGTACTTTGAGAGGAATGGATCAGCTAAATTTGGACCGGATGATAACCCTGCTGAAAAGATGCTCGAGGTGAGTCTCATGTAATTTGAACGACACTATTTCTGTGCTAATTCGAACAGGTCATTGGAGCAGCTCCTGGGTCAACCACTGATATCGACTGGCCTGAAGTCTGGAAACATTCTCCAGAACGACAAGCCGTGAAGGCAGAACTTGCTCGTATGAAAGAAACACTCAGTCAGAAGCCGGTTTCTGAGGACCCACATGCATTGGATCAATTCGCCGCTCCACCAAGTGTACAGCTCATGGCTGTCCTTCTCCGTGTCTTCCAGCAATACTGGAGAACGCCTTCGTACCTTTACTCGAAGACTGCTCTCTGTACATCAGTAGTAAGTTTTGGTCGGTTGTTCTCATTGACCGCCCCTGTAGTTAACACATCCCTAGGGTCTCTTCATTGGTTTCTCTTTCTGGGACGCACCCACCTCCTTGCAAGGTCTCCAAAACCAGCTCTTCGCAATCTTCATGCTCCTCACAGTCTTCGGCAATCTCTCCCAGCAAATCATGCCTCATTTCGTAACTCAACGCTCACTCTACGAGTCCCGTGAACGACCATCAAAAACCTACTCTTGGGTAGTCTTCATTCTGTCCAACCTTATCGTCGAGATGCCGTGGAACACCCTCGGGGGTATTATTCTGTACTTTACCTGGTACTACCCTATCGGTTTGTACCGGAATGCTCAGCCTACAGATGCGGTTACCGAGCGTGGAGGACTGATGTTCTTATTCTTGTGGAGTTTCGTCATGTTTGCTGGGACGTTCACACATCTTGTTGTGGCTGGTATTGAGACCGCGGAGACGGCTGGTAACGTGGGCAATCTGCTGTTCTCGCTGTGTTTGATTTTCAATGGGTAAGTTTGCGTCTTCCCCTTGCTCGTTCCATCTACTACTTCCCAAAGAGAAGAATAAGCGCGGATTAAACTAACACTCCTACCCAGCGTCCTCGCCTCCCCCGACGCCCTCCCGCGCTTCTGGATATTCATGTACCGCGTCAGCCCTTTCACCTACCTCGTATCCGGCATGCTCTCCACCGGCCTCGCCAATACCAACGTGGTCTGCTCCTCCATCGAATATCTCCACATCAACCCGCCTTCCAACCTCACGTGCGGCGAGTACCTCAACCCGTACACATCCGCCGCGGGTGGTTACGTGCTCAACGAGGGTGATAGCACGGATTGCAGTTTCTGCAGCGTGAAGTACACGAATGTGTTTTTGAAGAGTGTGAATGCGAATTATGCGGACCGGTGGAGGAATTTTGGGATCTTGTGGATGTTTATTGTGGTTAATTGTTTTGGTGCTGTTGGGTTGTATTGGTTGGCGAGAGTGCCGAAGGGGAAGAGGAAGGTGAAGAAGGAGTAGTGGGTTTGCCCTTGTTGTTTTGTGCTTTAAATAGGATACCTTTTCGCGATGGTGGGACGTTCGATATGGAAATTCTTCGTTCATTTTCTTTCTTGTGTATAGTACGAGTAGAGATATAGACGGGTGCAGTAGCCCGAACCAGGTGGAGGCGCATTTGCCAGAAAACATGAGGCATTTAGACACTAAACCATAGAGGACACGTTAAGCAGATAACTCATCTCACCCTTCACAAATAGAAGCATCAGTCATGCAATATTCAATTCAAATCTTTGCTTCAGATGAGACTTTCATTTCATCCAAGCTACATTTAGGGTGACCTAGCAGCATGTGTGTTTGCTCTATACTCGCCATCATCTTCCTCTACTCCGTCTCTTTCAACTCCGCCATTCTTGCCTTTCCTCACCCACCTAACGACTTCCATGTCGATAGTCGCACTTCCTCCAACTCCACCCCGAAGCAGTTCCTCCCTCCTCCTCTCCCTCCTCTCCTGCCTAACCATCCTAATCCTCTTCTCTTCCTCTATTCCCCTAACGACCACGCTCGCTTCCCTCTTGAACACTTCATCTTCGAGCTGTGTGACCCGCGCTTTCGCCTTGAATTCTGAATCTGTAATCGAGTCTAGATTTGAAATCGTGTTGCTCCTCGGTAAGCTTGCACTACGCACCGAGAAGCGAGATATTGGAATTGGAGGGTCGGTGCGGTGGGTGTTGGGACTAGGGAGGGTGGAAAGCTCTGCGATGTGCGGTATTGGCGGGAGATCTCTTTCTTGGAGAGAGGTACGTAATGATACTGTTTGCGTCTGTGTTTGTGATGATGTTGGTAGTGGTGGAGGCGGTGAGACAGTCTTCCTCGTATACGTAACGATATTCGCGACCTCCTTCCCTCTCACCACCTTTGCTTGTTTACCCTCGCTTAAAACCGTTGTGCCTCTGGTCGTAACACTATCCCGTTCACTACTCCTCTCATTTTCAGCACCTGTCCTTGTACTCATCGTCTCACTGCGTCTCCTCGCCTCATAAGAATCAAACGCCTGATCTAGGTCCGTCCTCCAATGCTTAATGTCGCTCGCTACACTCTCACGTGCGTACTTTGACCTGCTTTCCGGTACAGCAGGATCCGTTATGGTAGCTGGCATCCCAGGTACTTCAGAAATGATAGCATCGCCTTCCAGCTCAGCAAGGATCGTTTTCCGACTCTCCCGCTTCGTATACATCTCCTCGAACGCACGACGCTGCACCATACTCGATCTTGTATTAACTGGTGGAGCGACTGGCTGCGATTGCCTCGTCGACATATGGCGCAATGACCTCGTAACATGGACTTCCAATCCTTCGCCTTTCTCCGCGTCGCTGTGTTTGCGTTTCGGTCTGGTCTGTGTGCGCTGCTGGGAAGCCTTTTTGCCGAAGAATACAGCAAAGTTTTTGAGGTTGGATAAGAGGGGCCGGAAAATGGCGAATGGGGAGGGTGATTGGGGTTGTAGGGCTTGGGCTGCGCGATGGCGGAGGGCGAGCCAAAGGCAGATTATTGGAGCTAGGAGAGATAGCGCAGCGATGATACTAATATAGACGACACGGCCGCTGAGTCCAGAGGCTTTGCTCTGATCCGTGGCTGCGCCGATTGATGTTTGAGCGCTGGGACTGGTGGATGTGTTGTTTGCGTTGCTGCTACCGACAGCTGTCGTTGGAGACGAAGCCGAACTCGCAGTCGGAATTGTTGTCGCGGATCTAGTTTGGGTGGAGAGGAGATCAAGCATACTGATTGCTGATCGGCTGCATGCACTATCCACTGAAATTTCTCCAATCGAAACCACGATTTCTAACCCTGTGTTTGGATCCAAACAGTTGATGGCTCGGGGAAGAGGCTTGGATGTTGGTGTTGATATTCGAGTACCCGTAGCAGTACCCGTGGCAGCGGTAAGTGTTCTCGTGGTACCCGCGGGAACGAGTGATGAGGGACCGGTCATATTTTGAAGAGTGAAGAGAGGTGAAAAGTAGGTTACCGAAAGGGTCGAGGCGAGAAGAATGGTGCCACGGATTCCTAGGAAGTACGCATCGATTGCGTTTGTTCCCATATCAGAAGGAATATTGACATTGTTGGCAATAGTAGAAGGATTGACGTCTGGAAGGTTCCAAGCAAAAAGTGGGATCTAATCAATCAGTCAGGCTGTGTATTGGTCATCGACACAGGCGAACATAGAAGACAAATCTTGCATGGTTTGGACGCAAATCAAGTACAGGACTCGCAGATCGATATGCCAAAATAAGGGCCATAACTTACAGGAGAAGAATACGACCCGGCAAGAAGATACAGTGAAAAATTCGTCATCTGGCTGAAATATGGCGCTGACGTCGATTCGGCAACATTAAGAACAAAAGGAACCCCCCCGCTCATAACCTCCCCTTCCGTGGGCTGGCTAAACAAAACCTGAGCGGACACGAGAAATAATCGTCCCGCAACAAGAAACAAGAGCTGGAAGCGCATCTTGGGCAAACTTTTGAAGAGAAGACAAGAAAAAGGAAGTAAGCAAGCAGGTGGAAGTGGCGTGAAGAGAAGAATATAAGCTAGGAGAGATCTCTATATACAAGGACATGGAGAGAAAGCTTGGGTATGGAGGAGGAGAGCTATGCCTCGCAGGGCTGCAGCTCCTTTACGCGTCAACCCCTGATAATCTGGATAAGAGGTGGATCTGGGCAACACACCCGTTTTCAACGTTGGAGGACCGGAGAATCGAAATAGAGGGGGAAAACAGAGAAGCCTGAGCCCGGTAGAAACAAGCCCATGCCCGCCTGCCCAACACCCATGCCATGCTTGCCTCAGACCTTCAGACCTCGCTTACCGTATCCTCGGCGCACCTTAAACCACTAGCGGGGAGGTTATTCGTCGGATATCGCAGGCTTCCCGTGATGTGGCTGTGGCACCCGGCCGCACGGACAATGCGTCCTGGGATATCAAACACGCCGTTGAAGCAGCTGTCGTTGGAAGAACATTCCGATGTGGGTGGCGGGGATGAGTCTGTCAAAGCCAACGGACATCATTGGATCAATCCTGAAAGATCTTCGTCGATCAAGAGACGGGCGCTATCAACACCACTGGATGCTTGTTCTTTCCCCTGTCGAGCTGTGAACTTTAAAGATTCATCGACCAGTCTCATTCTTGCCCGACTCTGGAGATTGATTCGAAGCGTACTTAACTTTTCAATGCTACATCGAATTGTAGATATCAATCCAAGTCTCTCCTACAACACAACGACGGCGATGTCAAATCTCCTATAGAAGCCAAAAATAGCCCTTGTATCAAGACAAGGCTAATGATGAATTTGTGGTCCCGGGATTGCTTCAAGTTTTGTATCCGGGCTTGACCCCACGACGAGGCGCAGCTGTCAAAACTGTCATCTGATAAATGATTGGCGTGTTTTGAGCATGGCCGGGAACTTGGAACGACCAGTACTCCATCGAGCCAAACCGCCGTACGTTGGCACGCTCAAACAGGACTCGGTCCCGTTGTCGTTCCTTCGCACAAACCTTACCTCTGATCCAGTTCATGCCGGCACTCTCATGATTACACAGAGAAGTCTGCCTCATGAGATGATATGGGCAGGGAAGCCGAGGTCCAGCCATCTGTTAAAATCGAAACAAACATTTGGAATCATATCAGACTGTCTCTCGATAATGGCTCGTAGGTCTGAGCGGTAAACCGGCTTTCCTGTAGGCAGAATCAATCATCTCCATTTGTTTCACGGAATCTTCGCCTTCCATCCAGATACCCGAAGATGACCCTCTGCCTTTGATTCTGTACACAAACTGCTCCAGTTGGTGTCTGTACGTAGACCAAGATTCGTGTCCTTGACCTTTTCGAGCTTCGTCCTGCCAGGTATAGGCCTTCTGATACACGGTTGTCGTCCAAGTTTTGAGGGGTTGTTTGTCAGATGAGCTTCGGATAGAGTGATGCTCCACAATATCGATTCGATGCCACTACAAGGTCAGGATGTCAGTATAGAAACATGGTACAATCATCGTGGGATCGAGGGATCGAGTCGGAGGTATTCCGTGGGTTTGGGAATAACTCAAAATGAGCTCACCACCACAGGCATAAGCATATTCCAAATGATGACTTTCTTGACAACCACATGTTCTTTTTTACTTCCCTCTCCGAGGCTTTCATCCTGGATAACAGTTTCACGATGTTCAACCTCGCACCTCGGCCATTGTAACCCCGGAAGGGGTCCTGGACCATGTAGACTCAGATCGATATACATCGTGCCAATTCCTCCATTTGGGAATCGCCATTTAGCCGTCACTTGAGGAAAGTTAGCGAATGCGGGCTTCATAGAATGTATAATTTGTGGAAATGTGTAGATCGGATGTGTTCGCGAGAAGTTCCTTTTCTAGAAAAGTCGATCCAGAAATAAGAGGGGTACGCTGTAAGGATGTCCACGTACTAGCCTGATCGCACCTCTGATCAAACCCCTTGGGCATCGGTCTAGGTACTGCCTCCAAACATTCGTCTGGTTCAGTCCCAAATATTAGGCGCAAAAACAACTATAGTACACCAAGCACAATTAGTGTTCGTTACTTGGGTATCATTGCAGAGTAACAACGTCGACATGCTACATGTGAGAGAACTGTGCTGCCGCAGCCGCAACCTTCGCGACTTGATCTCGAAGAGGAGAAAAGAGCATGTATGATAACCCACTGTAGTATATGCACCCATATCCATCGTGACACCTCCCCCAATATCATAATCGAACCGAATGTCCGTTTCTGGAAATACATAACGCGGGCACGTCATCGTCGTATGTGCCGAAACGACATTCTTGTGATCAATATGCGCGAGAAAGGCAGAACATGCAGGATGAAAGCGCGAATGGTAGGCTTCGAGGAGGACTGGGGCATTTGGCTGGGAGAGGAGGGGTGACCGGAAGAGAGAGGATGCTTCCGAGGCGTTGGACGTGGAGGGTTTCTCGAGGAGGACGTGTTTGTGTGCTTTAAGAGCTTTGACTGCCCATTCGTAGTGGAGGCCGTTCGGGAGAGGGATGTAGACGGCATCGATCGAGGGGTCGTCGATTAATTCTGGTTTGCAGAAGGTCAGTCAGTCATTGTTTGCTTATGCTGGACGAGATCTGAGCTCCAACCTTGATACGATTCATGTACGATTGCAATACCATGCTGCTTCGCATACGCAGTAGCCCTTTTCTTGTCTCGTGCAGCTACAGCTACAACAATGACATCTGGATGAGATTTCGCAGGTCCAATAACCGCAAGTGGTCTGATGCTCATCAGCATGGCTTGCGCATTACCACAGTGGAGACAGCTCACGCGATGGTTGATGCGCCCAGAAGGCCAATCCGCAAGGCGTCCTGGCTCTTTGCAGGCCTTGCTGGATAGGCCAAAGCCCAATTACGGCGTACGAAAGGGATGATGGACGCCATCGTGGGTTAGTTGCTGGTGTGAGTTGACTTTGGAGGAAGACTGATGGAGAGGCTTCGGAGCGCTGGCGCATAGCACCCTACCCGATAAGCTTACTTATGTGAAGCATATCAACTGATCAACCAGCGCATCTTTGGGTGCTTGAACCTTCAGCGGCGTCAATTATGAAACTTGGTATTCAGCTTATGCTAAGTATCTTTCTAGACGTCATACTTTACAGTATCGAGCTGCTGCTGCAGATCAATTCGGTGGACCAGCTTGACATGACCGTCACCAATTATGGAGCTCGTCCTTTCACTACCAGACCTCATCCAAACTTCAACATCCCAAAACATCCGAAGCTATTGCCAATAGAGCGCTTCTCATAACTATATCAATACGTAATTGACTAGTCAAGGACATTAATTAACGTTACTCGAGCTAACAGAACCTTTCCATTCCTCCGCTTACTCGGACTTCGCATCCTTCTCATGCTCAGCATTAATAGCATCCGCAACAGCAGCCCGGCTCTCAACAGACTCGCCCTTCAACAAACCCAATTGGTTCACATCCCACCCTTTACTTGTGAGATACTCCCTGAACTTGATATCCTCTTTCGTGATGGTATCCTGCCCGATGAAGGGGAGGAACACCATGACCACGAACGCCGATAGGACACAGAAACAACTTGAGACATAGAAAGGATACTGAGCAGAAGCATTCGTGCCCTTTCCTCCTGCCGCCTCAATATATGGGAAGATGTAGGTGCCAACAAAGGCACCAACCTTCCCGATCGCAGCAGCGATAGCATAATATTGTCCTCGGACTCCTGTAGCACATGTCTTCGATGCAACCAGTCCAATATTATCCCCTGGGCCGAGTTCTCCAAGCGACAAGAAGATTCCGTAAACCACGGCAAACCCAACTACATTCTCGGGTTTGGCAAGGGTTGGATATAGACCGGCCATGATGAAGCCGACCACAGCTTGCGCAAATACACCAGAGGCTAGGGCATACTTGGGACCAATCTTGTCTGAGTAAATGGAACCCAGCATAGCACCAGGAATATAGAACAAGTTGATTACTGTGTTCCACCCGAAAACTGTTGTGAGTGGAGCTGTATCTCCGTAGATATTTGCGAGAATTGTTGACGAGAAGATACCGAAGGAATAAGTAGAGAACTAGGAATGTCAGCAAGAGTTCCTTACTTTATTCCAGAGCCTTACGTCGTAGAGGAACCAAACCAGGGAAACGATGCAGAGCCTGAATCCATAGTATCTAAGTACCAATAGGTAAGGAATTCTGACATATTTCATGCTCTCCCTGGTCGAGTCAGAAAATTCTAAGCTCCTAGCAGCCATCAGACTTGTAAGACTTACTTCTTGAACTCCTCGGGTTCCTGGAGCTTGATCCGCAACCACAGCAAAATCAAGGGGGGCAAAACACCCAAACCCAAGGAGATTCTCCATGCAGCACGCAGATGATTTTCTGTGCAAATAACCACGAGGAGATAAGGTATGAAAGCACCAATGACGAACCCCCAGTCGATCATGACATTGGTAAAAAGGATGAACCATCGATTTCTTGTGCCGGACTTGAGCTCTCCCGTGGCTTCAGAGCATGCAACACTACCTGCTGGATACTCTCCTCCAATACCAATTCCGACGAGGAAACGATATGCTGTAAGAGCAGCAAACATGCCTTGTAGACTGCCACCGGCGCCGTACGATCCTGCTGCAAGAGCCGTGAAAACGATGAGGATAACGGTCGAGAGTAATAAAGAGTTTTTTCTCGACCACTTGTCGCTGGTATAACCAAAAATGAGCTGGCCGAGTACAGTACCAGCGAATGTGATGGCGGAAATGTTCTTCTGGGCACTGGATCCTTTATATCTGGCGCCGTAGATCTGGCCGAGCATTGTTGATACGGAACCTATGACCTACAAAATTGTCAGTACTCGCGGACTAAGTGCGCATAGTCTACCTACGTTGTTCACATATCCATCGGAGAAAAGACCAGCTCCGCAAGCCATGACCGGCCAGAGCTTCGCCCATCGATTCTTGCCTGTATTCTCCAAATCCGTTTCCGCATTTTGGACATAGGGCGCATCCGAGCCAAAGTCGCCTTGCGCCTGGACGGCTGGTTCCTTCTTGAACCCGAACATTGCTGAGGAGGAGAGGTCTGGAGTAGAGAGAGATGTGTGAGGCGAGGAAAACAAGAGTGAAGTCGGGGAAATGGGAAATGGATGATACTTATGTGGTGTGGCACCGGGGGAAACGGTCGCAAGGTACTTAGTCTTGCAGCTCAGCTATTATCAGAAGCAGAAGCTCGGCTCGACCTCACGAAGACAGGCAAGATTGACGTTGGACCCTCGAGATGGAAGGCAGGGCTCGGCACACGGCAGGGATTTGCACGGGGGGAAGCCATCCAACATTGGACAAGCTTCGACGTTTTGTTAACTTATACCGAAGACTAGTTCAAGCTTTTTGCTTGGGGGAATCAAGCCTCCCCTCGAGAAAGCCACCCGTTATGGTTATGGTTATGGTTATGGTTATGGGGTAACTAGGCGCGTGATCATCCTGTGGCTCGAGGCCAATCATACGGTAGCCGAAAGATAGATTGCCGGTGTGGTGGGTGCAAGGATGCTGAGATGTTCGCTCAGTGGCTTGGGAGGGCTTCAATCCTCGACATTTCTTGAGACGAGAAGATGGAAGCGACTATTGACCAGAACTTCTTATCGCCTGTTATTTGCCTGCGACTGGCCTCTTTAAATAGAATAACTTCGACAACCTAACGATGCACGCTTTTACTACGTTTGTTTTGCTGTCAGTCACAGCCCAGCCAAACCCAGAGACCATCTCAATCCTTACGCACACACCAACCACCGCTAGTTATTCTTCTCGATCCGCTGAGCTGCCCTAAAGGATGCATCCATACCCTTAAATCGGGACTTAAAAGGCTTGACTTTCCAACGCCCAATAACATCGTCGCTGTCCTGCACGCCCGCTGGCATGATAAACAGAGCGGGTCGCAGTCCCCCCTGCACAAGAGGAAGAGCTGGTGTATCGGTGATGCCGACTTTTTGTTCAGAAAGTTGCCCGATGAAGTCGGATGACAGCCCGGTGGTATTTGGTGGCGTCTGGCATATCTTCTGGTGCCGTCTGTTCCATCGGAGACTTTCCGGCATTGTCTCATGGACTTAATGAGGAGAGACGACCGCCAAGACTTGAAGCACGTGTGTACTTGTTTCTCTCAGATCGAATTTTGATATTGGAGTCTAAGGCGGCTTAGCTGGATGATAGTTCTGAGGAAGGAACCATGTGGAACCTGGCTTGAAGCAATCTAAATTGTAGACTTGTGGTTCCTTCTGATTGTTCTCCATTTTGAGAGACATCTCCAGGCTCATTAGACCAACACATGTTTACAATAGTATTGCTCCTAATAATGCAGCCCACTTGGGGAATGGGTCATGGTCCTAGATCCAGCTTCTATTGAATTTCTTATCCATAAGAGTGATATCGTCATCTCGGCCAAAGTGCGAGTTGTTGATAGTGACTGGGATCGGCTTCAAATTCCACTTGGAGGCCGGGCTTCAGATGGGAGGAGTGGTGTATTTGAAAGCATTTAAAGGATTGATAAACTTTAAGAAGTAGAAATTTAAGAATTCTCCACTAGCTGATATATCAGATAATAGCTCCGTCGCTATTTGTACTATCCACTACCTAGAGTCCCTAGAGTCCCCAGAGTCCTACTCTATCCCCATCAACCATCAACTAGATACCATTCTTAGCCAGGAAATCCAACATCAACTTCCCAATCTCCGCAGTCATAGTCTCCACAGCGAAATGTCCCGTGTCCAACAAATGGATCTCCGCATTCGGCAAATCCCTCTTGAAAGCCTCCGCTCCAGGTGGGACGAAAATCTCATCATTCTTGCCCCAGAATGCAATGAGTGGAACTTGCGACTTTCGAAAGTATTCTTGGAAGAGAGGATACAAGGGAAGATTGGTACGGTAGTCGTAGAAGAAACCAATCTGAATCTCTGTTTGGCCGGGCCGCTCCATCAGTGCCCAGTCCAAGTAGGGAGCTTCAGGGGCTACTTGTTGGTCATGAGAACCGTTCGTATATTGCCATTTGGTAGTTTCGAGGGTGAGGAGAGCTTTTTGGATTACAGCTCGTTGCTCTGGAGTATCCTCCATCCATAGCGCTTGAACAGGTGCCCAGAACTCGCCGAGGCCTTCTTCGTAGGCATTGCCGTTTTGCGTGAAGATGACTTGGATGGCTTCTGGTCGCTGGAGCGCGAGACGGAATCCAGTTGGTCCTCCATAATCGAAGACGTATGGCGAGAACTTCTTGATCTCAAGGACGTCAAGGAATGCACCGATGCTTGTGGCGATGTTCTCAAATGTGTAGCTATATTGGCGCTCTGCTGGTACTTCTGTGAAGCCAAACCCTGGAAGATCGGGAGCGACCACCCGGTACTTGTGGCTGAGTAGCGGGATGAGGTTTCGGAACTGGTGAGATGAACTTGGGAACCCGTGGAGAAGAAGTATAACTGGCGCGTCCTTTGGACCGGCTTCTCTGTAGAATATCTTCAGGCCATCAGCCTTGACGAGGTTTGTTGTGTAAGCAGACATAGCTATGATATTTGTTCTATAGGCAGTTTGATGCTTTGAGTGTGTATCTGATGGTAACGAATTTTGTAGTCGAGAGAAAACTGGCACTCTTTATATATTCGCATCGAACACATCATGCAGCCACATGAGGAAACCTTATCGTCGTGGATAGTATGCAACTCTGCGGTACATCCGTAAGACCTTACAAGATTCCAAACCTGGAGCATGATTATAACATAATATTGGCCTAAGTCTGAGAGTTTGGATCCAAGGTGACGATAGTGGGAACATTGGCGGCGTCATTTGTAAGCGGCCACGCTTCGTGATTGAAGCTATTCATTAAGTTCCATTGGGCGGGGAAGCCTGCAGCCTTTCAACCCGCTTTGGATTCATGTGGAATGATTGATCATCCAATAAATTTACGACCACAAGTGTCTGGCAAGGCTAGATTGGCCGCTGTTTGAAGGGCGCAAATGCCTACAGAAACCTCGGGTTTTGAATTGTCAGCCCACCGGCAGCCAATGACTGGTCTGCATTTTGGCGACACAGGCGAGTAAGATTCCAAATGGGCCATTTTACTGACGTCTAGCTTTAGTAATCAGGCTGCTGATGTCTCCGCGGAGCTGCTAGTCGCTAAGTCTTTCAGGCGCCAAGTAAACATCGATTAGATTCAGTCTCCCCGAATATTAACACGACAAGGAAGTCCGCCTTCCATTGGCAGTGTCAGACTGTTCTTACTGATTCTCTCTTTCTTGTCGGCAAGCTGAAAGTCGAATTTAGCCAGCAGCGTAGCTATACTTTGTACTGCAACGGATATTGCCATTGTCTTGCCCAGACAAGTTCTGGGGCCACCATTGAAGACCGGATACTCGAATGCGGTTTTTGAAATAAGAACGCCGTCTGCCAGCCATCTCTCTGGCCTGAACTCTGCCGAGTCTTCGCCCCATATCAGTCTAGACCGATTCATAGCCCAGGTACACCAAACAAGAATAGAATCCTTGGGGAGATATGTGCCGTCTGGAAGGGTCGTCGCTTGTTCACACTGCTTGAGCTCGAAGGGTACAGGTGGGTACAGTCTAAGCGCCTCATGAAATACGGCTGTGACATATGGGAGTGCTATAGGCCGGAATATGGCCGTTTTGAGATATTGGACACTACCTGTTGGCCATGTACCTGGTCGAAAAGAGGGGTCGAGCTCAGCTACCTGCATCACCTCCTGTCTGACTGCTTCGGCCTTACTAGGATTTCGCATGAGCAGGTAGAATGTCCATGTCAGTGCCTGTGCAGTGGTGTCCCGACCTGAAAAGAGTTAATGAAAGGAGCCAATGGCAGCTGCCGTGACCGTTTGCTCACCAGCAGATAGATAATTCAAAGCAGCATCTGCAACCGTGTCTTGGTCGTCAATAGAATCGAGCAGGGAATTTATCAAACTCCCAGACATTGCATCTAAAGCGGAATCGGTTTCGGTTGTCTTGCTCTTTCTGGTTTGAATAGCATTGGCAACGATCATGGAGCCAAATGCTTTGACTTGTGCAACTGAATCCCTGAATTTTTCTCCAAGAAAGATCTCACTGATCTGCCACAGCGGGTTCTGAAATCTTTCTCCTGTGGCACCGGAAGCAAAGTCGAAGGCTTTCGAAAAAGGGTCCGAGTTGTGAATGTCCATCTGTGTGACCATTAACTTTGAGTAATGGGTTGCTAACTATCTTGGTGCAAGGTTGGCATACATTGTAAGCCATTCGACCCATCAGCTGGGTTGTCAATTCGTGAAGCACTTCCTCTAGATCCACCACTGACCCCTGCTTGACTTCTTGGAGGCTCTCGACCGTCTCATTGAGGTAGTCAGGAAGAGCAACGTCGTTTAAGACTTTAAGGTTGGTGTTGTTCAAGAAGTGGAGGCCAGCCTTTCGCTGAACCTTCCATAGTTCACCGTCTGCGTTAATGATACCATTTCCTGAGATGTGTAAGCAGGTGCATCTGAAAGATTAAATTTACCAAATTACCAAATAAGTCCCATGACCTCCTCTTGAAAAAGTCACCCTTGGCAAAGATGCCTTCGTTCTTGAATACATATTCCAAGTTCTTCGGGTCGTTGATCACCACACCAGGTGGCAGAGATGGAACAGATATTTGAAAAGTTTCGAATCCAAACTGACGCTCACATTTAACAAACCACGAAAACAGCTTGTGACGTGCTTGTAGAAACAGAATGCCGTTTCCCACAAGCGGCAAGGTATTTGGAGGTCGCCTTGAAGATGTGTCAGCGAGGTCTTCTGAGCACAACGGCCAGTCCGCATTTCTCGCGCTATCATTCAAAACGCAGACGACCGTGGCAAACTCAAAAAAAAAAAAAAATTGAGGAAACAATCCACCGAGTATACCAGTGTACTCTGAATCGCAATCCAATGGCATGTTCTGTCGTACGACCAAACCAGGAGAGGCAAATATTTGAGAGTGGGCCAAATAACTTACTTCAGGGCAACTCCATTCCTTCTTATGGTCGGACTTCTAAGTAGAAAATACGCAGCAAAGAACACAAACGAAAACAAAACAAAAAGCGTTGACGCGTGCATTTCCAAATGTTTATGACCAGGAAAGTTTGGAATCAAGGAAGTTGGGGAGAACTAGTGTGCCCTTGGCACTAGCCTCGTCCTCATGTTTCGTCTCAGCCGTGTCAATGACTTCTCAAAGTTAAAAAATCGTTCCTTCTCTCCCACGTTTTCTGCCATTGAGTTCTAGCCATAGCTATAATGGTTCTTCTTTGCCCCCGTATTCACTTTTACGAGATCAATGACCAAGAATGGTGCGCAAATCCGTCCAATTGCTCTCTAAAGTCAACCTAGCTAATTGCTGCAAAAGGTTTCCCCAATACCTCCGCGAAAAAGTCCAATCATGCCTCACACTCTGCTGGACCTTCCGCGTCCCAGTCCTGCAGAAAGCTTCACCAGCCCAGCTCGTAGCCAGCACGCTGTACCGAACTCTTGCAGACGATGTGACGAGCTATACATATGTTGATTTCTGCGCTGGCGCAGGTGGACCGACACCCTTCATCGAGAAAGATCTCAACGCACAGCTCTCCTCCCGCACACCTATTTCTCCATACACCGCATCTATCAATGCCTCGAAAGCAGCATTGAATCCACGATCTCCCCGCGCTGTAACGTCGCCTCGGACATTGACACCAGACAATGGAGCTGTGCAGTTCATCCTGACTGATCTGCACCCTCACATCCCAGATTGGACGGACGCCTCAAAGCGGAGCGAGAACTTGACTTTTATATCTGATCCAGTGGATGCTGCGAGTGCGCCGGCGAGTCTGAATGGTGCGGATGGGAGGAAGATCTTTCGATTGTATAATCTGGCGTTTCATCATTTTGAGGACAAGCTTGGCTTGGATATCTTGCGGAATACCATTGAGACGGCGGATGGGTTTGGGTACGGCTTCCCAATACTCGACTTTGACTTCTAATATGCGGTTTTAAAAACAAGCAAGCTACTGGAAATTTACTGACAGTTTCTATAGTATTTTTGAGCTCCAAGAGAGGACATTCTCGTCCTTACTTACCATCTTCGCTATGGGTCTGTTGATGTTCCTCATTACGCCATTCTACTTTTGGAGATCTCCCGGCCACCTTTTCTTCACGTATATCATACCTATCATTCCATTTGTTTTGGTCTTTGATGGGTATGTATCCTCGTTACGGACGAGGAGTGCCGAGGAGGTACAGGCTCTAATGAAGGATTGTGGAGCATCTTGTGACGGCTGGACCGTCAAGAACGGTCAAGAACAGCATACTTGGCCCACAGGATATATGACCTGGGTAATTGGCATCAAGGGGTAGACCCTTACCAGAATCTTCATGGACTAGATTGTAGATATCCCGATAGACCTTGACTTACAATAGGCCTTCCTAAGATACCTTGTTAAGTCATTGGTTGAACAGAAGACCATTGTGAAGAATACGTTTATACATAGTAGTTACTCATGGAGGATTACCATTTCTCGTCATCACAAACCCGAAATACTCAAAGCCGCCCGCACCATCAGGATCGACTAGTGTCTCAACCCCTAACGTCCACTTCTCTTCTCTCAACAGCAGGGGCTTCATGAAATGCGGCTGTCGATACGTGATATATAACCACTTTCCACCTGGCTTCAGAACCCTAGCAACCTACACCACAATTAGCGTTACACCCCTCACTCTCATCTCCATCTCCACTCTGACTCCATTTAAAGCCAACCTAAGATAAAAACGAAAGTTGAAAACAAGAAAAGACATACTTGATCAACATAAGCCCCAACGTGCTCCCTCACATCCTCTGGCGGATCCCACAGACTGCCATGTAGAAACGCATCCAGCGTACCCTTATCAATCGCAACATCGATACTCGCATCCTGGAATTCCAGTTTCCGTACATCCATAACAGACCACGTCGTCCCCAGCGCTGCGTACTTCATCATCATGGCGTTGATGACCACTTGCGAGAAATCGACGCTGATCTGGTTCTTGTACCCTTCTGAGTAGAGATCAGAAGTTAAAGTCTAACGATTCTGTTAGTGATGTCTTGTGAAGTATATAACGATAAGATGATATCAAAGCATCAATCTCAGGCGAATGTCTCTCGCGTAGTGGGGAGATAATCTGAGACAAAAATCTTGACATGGAGATATGGGGAAACTAGAAGAGAAGTACAAACACTGTTTCCACATCCCAAATGCAATATCACCTCCGCTCCTCCTGGTATGGGTAACCATTTCTGGAAAAAAGCTCGTAATTTGCTGTAGTCTCTGAACCACTCAAACGAGGGAATGGTTTGTTCGGCAGTACTTTCATTGCTGTCTGGAGATGTGATGTGTTCTGCGTATCGATTGTCCCAGAATTCGGGCTTGGAGAGTTCTTCTAGTTCTTTCTCGGAAGACATGATGAGTGAGTAGAGCAGTATATGCTCATGTGAGGTAACTTACGGCTACGAGAGATGAGACGCAGGTAGCATGGGTAGATAGAGGGGTGAAGGTTGAGATGGTGGGGGTTTTAGCGAGGTGGGGCAAGCTTAAATTTTCCAATTGCTTCACTATCCATACCTTCTTTCCTACCTAAGATACGTTCGATTGAGGCTTCCTGGTGCCGTGCAAGACGCAATGATCAGAAGATCGTGAGATGAACTTGACACAATCTCCGGTTCTTGTTGGTCGGTTGAACATGTCTATCTAGAAAAATCTGCAGGGGAATTACCGAAGTCCTTAGCGTTTACATGTTCCTTCAGAAAGTCGATATTTGCATAGAGGAAGAAGCCGCGCTACCCTGCTGAAAGTGATGAGAAACGTAGAGGGTAATAAACACGAATTTCCTTCTCCTTTGGCTGGGGATGTCGCAGAGCATGCGTAGTTTGCAAGGAGTCGGTGAGTAGAAAAGGTAGAGAGTATGGCCTTGAGATATCAACCTCCCTATAAGTGGAAGAAAACAGTATCGAATCTGTTCAATTAATGTCAAATTTCCTGCAAACAGCCCCCTCCCCATAGCCGAGCTGTAGAGCAATGTCATCATTTATGTCCCCAAATTGCAAAACAACGCCGAGACCCGACATCAGTTCATACTCATCTCCTCGTCTGAATCCATCGAAACTGCAGGCGGAGCTAAGCTCAAGCCACGACTACGTGCTCTTTCACGCTTGATCCTGGCAGCTTTGGCTTTATTATCTTCATCGATATCGGCCACAATGTCGTCATCATCATCTTCATCATCGATCTGTTCAGGTCTACTTCGCTGAGTACCTCGGGGATTTCCGTCGTCTTCGTCATCATCGTCATCATTACCTTGCTGCTGCAATCTTTCCCTGTTGATAGCTCGTTTCACCTTACGGGCCATAAGCTCATCTCTTTCGTAGTCGCCCAATGCAAGCATCTGGCTTGTTAGCTGGGCTATACTTTTTCTTGGATATGGTGTACTTACTGCATCACAGCCAGTCTGAGGGCATTTTGCCACTTTCCGGTTGCCATGTGAGCCTTGGAAGACACGAGCTTCCGTCCTATGATAGTCCACCAGTCCTGCTCTGTCTATTGTGTGCTTGCATTTGTTGTTGGTGACGGGGTCGTCGTAGTAACGTAATGTCAGAGGGCACTTCAGACTTTCGGAAGCACTGGCAATAATGACTTCTTCATCACTATCATCGTCATTCCTGCCCCTGCGAGGATTATCGTCGTTCTCTTCGGGGAACCAAGTGCTAGGATGAGGGACATGGAGGCCTGAGTTTGGATTCTGAGCATCGTGTAGGATTTGTTTGAATGTTTTGTAGTCGTTATTATCACCATACCTGCGGCAGCATTAGCGTAGATGCATAAGCGGACCCTCGAGTACATACCTTGACCGCTTGCTTCGTGCTGCATATTCAGCAGCACGGTCTTCCCTTGCCTGCCTGAGCAGTTCAAGTGCGCTCATCTGCTCTGGATCTGCCGCGGGGGGTTCGGCCTCCGCCTCCTCCTCCTCTTGCTCTTCACCATCACTATCAACGTCTCTCCGTCTCCGAGGAACAGCGCGACGGGGAGCAGGCGTAGAGCTAATTTCGCGGACAACATCTTTCATAATAGTGCTTTGTATAGCAAGCTCATCGCTGTAGTCGATCAGTTCTCTCATAGCCTCCTCTGCCTCGGCTGTGAACTTTGTATTATTCCTTTCGAATCCTTTCAAGCAGACCTCGTCATTAATCTCCGCCTCTGGCTTGTCTTCGTCTGGTACCCCCTCTTTCCGGCGCCTCTCAACTGCCCTCGGAAATGCCTCTTTTCGAGTTACAAGTCGGTCATTGCTCTCTGCTGCAGCTTCTCTGACCACTCCCTTCGCGCTATCGAGATGCCTCCTGTACTTGCTGTAGTCGTAGGTGTTGCTTAAGGCATCTAGAGCTTGTTGAGCCTGGAAAGAAAGAGCGCATACTGGAGGTTCGTAAGGAGGAAGCTCAGTCAGTCGCGCGGGCTGACGTGCAGGAGTTTCGGAGGCACGCGGTTGCTGGCGACGAGGGGCAGGAGATGCTGCGTCGTTCAAACGCGACCTGGAGACTAGTCGTCTATTATTCATCGTGATATCAATCTGCTGAATTGCGACTGCGACCGATGGTCCTATTTAGATGTGAAAGCCGATTTGGTGCTTGAGTGTGACGCGCCTGAAACTGAGACGCGAAGTCAGGACAATCTCGCTAGAACTTAGGGGAGTGTCACCAACCAAATACGCTAGCACTTGTATACTTTTCAACCAGCTTTCCTTAACGCATCTATCTATCTCCGTGTCCTGGTCTCTTCGTTGTTTTGGGACAGCCCAATGCAAAGGTCTGGCTGCTGTCCTTTGTTCGAAGCATTCATATCGAAGTCCTCTTCAGCCTTCTGCAGCCTTGCGGCAGCCGTCCAATGGAAATATTTCTCCGAGTTCACAGCGTTCAAGGATACTCAGTAATATCACTGCGCCTCGCAGTGGGCATGCGGCCCGATGCGGAATAGTTAAGTCTTGAACGTTCGATGTCTTGCTCATTCTTTCGAACTTGGCCTAAATCCCGACGACCATTTTATAACGGTCAGTATGCATATCACTAAACCTTCAAGAACAGCACCTGCGAATCCTCGATACCTTATGATGTGTTGAGACGCAAGTCCAGCACAACCCTGACTGACCCGGCCTACCCTCTCCAAGCGTTTCGGGGAAGACGCAGCTACCGCGGCCTATTGGCATGGCTACCAGGCGGCCACATAGGAAGTCGAGGCTAGGTTGCAAGCGATGTAAAGGTACGTCCATCCAAAACCGTGATGTACCTGACATATCCTGATCCGTTGCAGTACGGCGAATGAAAGTAGGTCATTTGGACTCCTCCCTTGGTAGCCCCATCATTTCGTCACCTCCGCCAAAGCTGAAGAGTGCTAACGTGGTGCTAGTGTGACGAAACTCATCCGATATGTAAGTCTTTGAGTGAACCGTAGTCGTTCCATCGTAGTAAAGCAGTCTGTTGATATATGTTATAGGTATGAACTGCAGCAAACATGATCTTGAATGCGACTTCAGTCCGTCGAAGGACAGATCACCTGCTTTACCATTACCTCCGGTAAAACTCCCGCCAGTGAAAATCCCTCCATTGAGGAGGTCTCGCGAGAGCTCTCTGGCTTTTTCTGAAAGCTCCGGCCTCAGTGGGAGTGCAAGTCCAGCCGATTCAGATTCCTCTGCAATATCCACCTCCATTGTAGTGAGGAACAAGGATAGCAAACCATCACTAGCCTATCCGCCGACTATGGATGACTTTACGTTATTGCAAATGTTACAAAATAATCAGTCTATCCCAATGCATATGGGCACACCCTCAGACCGACTTTTGGACCTGAGGCTCATGCATCACTTCATGAGCATGAGCCCTCGAACCTACTTCAAACTCCTCGGACCGGCATCGGTTGATGAGCTGACAGCTACGAGAACTATCTATGTAAATTGGATCATGCGACTGGCTTTTACAAACCAAGATTTAATGGACGCCTTACTTGGATTCTCGGCATTCAACTTACGACGTCTAGACTCGACTGACCGGACTCTTGCTCAAGCATCCCACGTCTACTTGACTAGGGCAATCTCAGCACATGCTGCAGAGCTGAGTAAGGGGATTAGCAGCAATAACGGGGAAGTCCTCTTTGCTACAGCATGCCTCATCGCTTTCACTTCCATCAGCAGCCAGCAATACATCTCCGCAAGCCCAAACGGACTCCCGCTTCACTGGTTCCAACCATGGAATGGCCCGCGCGCCGTAGCAGCTGCTGCATGGTATCACTTCCAGGATCCAGAACTCAAGACCCTTCTAGAACATGAGCGCATCAACCAAGTCCCACCAATTCTCGACGAAGACTCACCACCAATCTTCAACTTCCTTCTCGAAGATCTCGACAGAGAAGCCACTGACGAGGAGACTGTACAAGCTTACGAACTGAGTGTCGTCTGGCTGACCAAGATGTACTACAACCCTCATAGCGAATACGTCTTCAAATTCACGACCAAAGTGCAGCCAAAGTTCGTCAAGATGCTGGAGCAAAAAGATCCTCGGACGTTGACCATCGTGGGCTATTTTTTCATGCTGTTGAGGGTCATGGACAAAGTCTGGTGGCTTCCGGTTATGACGAGAGACCAGTTTTGGGCTCTCGTGGGCATGCTGCCTGAGAAGTGGAAGCCGAGGATGGAGTGGGCCGCGAAGGAGTTTGAGAAATGTGAGAATGCCGATGCTGGCTTGGGCGAGATGCCAGTATATGGCATAGAACGGCTTCAGAATACCTAGCTGCAATGAATGGCGAATAAGATCTATCTCTACTCAATTTTGAGCTTCATGAAACTATGCGAGTCTTTTTCTGGACGTATCGTCTGGATCTTGATTTTACTAACCTGTCCAATGTCCTGTTTGCTAGACTGTCTACTCGAATAGGCCCATCTAAGAAGAGGGGCACCGGGGTTGGCATTGTATCAAGGAAGGAAATAAGAGATCAGGAATGTCCACCTCAAACATTCAATTACTTCCCCATCTTACCTAGTGCCGTGACCCATTCCCGCCGCCCACATCCCCACACCCGCCAAATCCCCACTCCACTCTCCCCTCCACTCCCCGTCCACCTCAAGGATTTATCTTTCTACCTTTACCCTCCGGTATCGTTCATCTTCATTATTTACCTTCTTTCCTTTTTAGAATTCCCATTCTCTCCTTCACATATCTGCAAAAGAAATTTCTACAAACTAAACGAGAACAAACCAGAACAATGGCTCCCAAAGGTCCCTACAAGTTATGCACTGTCAACACGGCGCCTGAGAGAGCGAAGCGTCTTGTTGGCCGAGTTGTCGAGGACGTCAAGGAGGAATTTACGATTGTGCATGCTGAGAATGCTGAGAGTAAGTTTTGGCCCTCTACGCTAGTGTCTGGAAATTTTTGAGATGATCAAATTGTACTTGGTTTTGTGTTTGAAACTTTGTATCTAAAGGACGAAGGTGTATGAAGTCTTGAATTCCGAACATGAGCTGATTTCAAATATAGGAATAGAAGATGTCAAGGCGATGTGTGAAAGGAACAAACCTGATGTTCTGGTATTTAATCCCCTCTCATATACCCGTTTCGTCTTTCACACCGAGTCAGTGATGGTCGAGAACCTCGGCACTAGTCACAGCAAGATCTCATTGCATATTTCAACTCAATTCAGAGTGCGTCCACAGCGAGTTAGGCTGACCAAGATCAAGTTCTGCGCATCAATGTGGACCAAAGAAGAGAGTGACGAGATCCAGAGGATAGCGAAGGAGACAGTACCTGGCATCAAGACGATGGCTATCCCCCAAGGACTGCAAGTTGAGAAGGGACCTGATGCTATCGTGGCGTTCTTGAAGGAGAAGTGGCCGGGATTGGTCGAAGCTTAAATGCTGTCCTTGAGCTTCTGAGATGGGTGATACCTATTTCATTCAACTTGTTAAAAGCAGTGGTCTTGAAAGAGCCCCTTTGTCACGTTTCGAGTCGGGAGCAAGCTTTGAAAGAAGAATACCTACTCGCGATAGATGTACTTATGAATATAGAACCACAACACGAGATAGACGATTTCGCTTTTCTCACGCTCAAACTTTACCTCACGACATCTTCGGCCATTCCGATGCACCTTTCTATCTTTTGAACTCCATTCACAATCCTTCAACATCACGCCTAGACCTCGTGACAAGCCGAGCCGAGTTTCCCAAACTGGCCATGTCTCTCAAATGCAAGTGCACGGCACAGCATGGTCCCCTTCACGCAGCCGCAGCCCGGCCACACAATTGGACGGTGCAGTCTGCGGGCTTGAAGGGCTGAAGCTACTGCTGACGCGGCGAAACATAATCCTCGGCCTGATCGAATCCCATCTCGCTCTACTCGTATTCATCACGCATCACTGCACTCCGTATCTCCAGGTCCACTTCTATTGATTCTCTGCCTCAGCCATTTGCTTTGCATGACATCTGTCCGTCCATACAATTAGTACACTGTTTGTTCGTCTCTTCTTTATTCTCATTCAGTGATAGAGAGATATCTGAGCTCAAGATGAGTCGTACACGATATGAGCCCGTAAGTTGCTGTTTTGCTTGGTACAAAAAATGGTTGCCTGAAGCGCGGACTTTGAGATGTGGATATGGAGGAATTGGCTCAGGAGAGAAGACGAAGCAAGAAGACAGAAAGAATATGATGCCTAATACAATATCTAGGTGCCTCAAAGAGACGAAACCATTATCCTGGAAAGCATTCATGGCTCTCCACATTACAAGTAAGGGTTGTCGCAGTCCAGTTGTTCTTCAATTCTGTACCCCCCACATTGGACTCTTCAACCACAACCACAAGCTCCAACCTCCACTTGACTACCTCCTAACACGCAACACAAGTCTCTTTGCTATTCTCAAGACACCCTACTAACAACAATTCCTAGCTACAACTCAGGCCTAGCCAACAGCGTCGCATCCTCCCGCTACGAACCCTCTATCGCTGGCGGTCCTCCAGCACCTCCCTCAATACCCAACTCACCCCCTCCCAGCTTCCACACACACTCCTCACCAGGAACACCCCGCCCAACTCCCAGCACAACCACCTATGCCTCGCACCACTCGCACAACGAGTCCTCCGCTCCATCATACGCCGAGTTATGGGGTGTCGCGCCCTCCACGTTCGGCGGGGACACCACGAACACCAACACAATCGGCACGTCGAACGATGCGCTTGCTACCATTACAGGGCTAAAGCAGAGGATTGAGTGGTTGGAGGAGAGTATTGGACGATTGCTGATGGAGAAAGATCAAAACGGGAATAGGAACGGCAATGGAAGTGGAAGCGACAATGGGTCCGGCGTTGAGGGGAGAAAAGAGAGAGATAACTGCTGCGTGACATTCACGGATGCGTCGCCTGATCTGGAGAGGGCTTTGACGGCTGGTAAGGGCACGAACTGCTGTGTTACGTTTAGGAGTAAGAGTGATGGGCGGCAGAAGAACAAGGGTCCGTTGCTGCTGTGTCTTATTCTGTTTATGGTTTGCTTGACGATTGTATCGGTTGCGGAGGCGGGCTCGAAGAAACAGTACCCGCCTGGATCGAATGACGGAGAGTTGAATAATGCGAATCAGTCATGAGGGAGAAATGGATTAGGGGTCAGGGATGGCGTTTTAGAAGGTGAGCTGATTTCACGCCAGGCACATTTGCCTTTGGGTCTTAGGAGTTTCTTTTGGCTAGGGACTTGTAGCATTTATTCAGTCTGATAGGGCTAGCTAGGTGTGATGGCTAGAGGAGCTAATGTAAGATGGATGTGGTAGGTATCAGAACTCAGGTTAGTTGTACCTAGATGTCAGTTCAGCCATATGGCTAGCAAGATGTGTGATAGCAATAGCAAGACACTCCAGTCATTTGAGATCCTCCGTACCCTGGCCGTTCAGATTGCCCCCTTCTCTGATTTAACAAGACCTGCACTTACGATTCTCTTCGTCCATCCGATTTCCTCCCAGTCTGTAGGTCTAATATTGATGATGTCAATCGACCAGCCAGTGGAGTTATTAGTATCTCTTCTCAACCTTCCGATGCACCTGGCCATCAAGTTCTTTTCAGCTCCAATGAAGGCACGGCTCTCACTTTCTGCAAGTCCTGAGGTTTTGTAGTTGGCTAAGATACCAGTCGGGAAGGGAGGGCGGTCATGCCAAAGATCTGCAAGCTGAAAGTGCTGCTTGGTAGTACTAGGCTCGCGAGATGAGAATGTGATCCGTGCAAAGAATTCGACGACAGCATCATGCTTCAGAGCATGGCATCTCGCACCCTCTCTGAACATTTCACCAACTCGAAAGCAGACGCGAAGAAAGCTCTGAGCCGAAACTCCAACGATTGGGCATCGATCGAGAACCAAGGAAGGAAAATCGGGGCGAGCGAATGGCTGCAAAGGTAAGTAGTCGTGACGATCATCTAGCGTGACTTCTTCAATGATTGATGAGTGAGTGACAGCCTGAAGTTTGGTGTAAGCCGAGCGCTTGTGCAGATTTCGAGGCCCCAAAGGTATGGCATGCTTCGTCATCTTGTCTGCAATCGCGTTCTCTTGATCTGACATGGGATTTGACAGCATTGGTACGGTAGATTTTCCCATGTTGTCATTCGACCTGATAAAAGACCAGTCTTCTTTCTCAACAGGATCTGATCCTAGTTCCTCGACATGCTGTACTTTGAAGGGACTGTGCCCGTCAGCAAAAGACCCGCCTTCTACATTCCCTGGGATTACAGATGTTGGCCGTGATTTGGGAGGAGAGAATTGAAGAGATTTGTCATATACTTCCCCTGACATAGAGCAATTAGCAAAAGAGTACTCGAGGCTCGGAGGAGCTTCAAAGGTCTCGAGGACGCCTTGAACATGCGTGGGTAAGCAGATCATATCCTCCTCATCAAGCCCTTCTTCCAGTGGGAACTCGTCGTCGGAGAATATCACGGGTGACGTTGGGGTTACATCCTTGATAACTTGCTCGTCTCCAGCAACGCTTGTGGTATGTCGGATTGCACAGCTGCTGACATGGAGGTATACATTCAATGGCGCGCTGACAGGGCTTCTGTGAACTGACTGTGTCTCAATTCGCTGTGTTTCTGGTATAGCTGCCTCAGACGCAATGGCGAGCAAGTCTGCGTCATCAACACCCTCGTTATCGAATTCATCAAGGTTGAAGTCGTTGATTACGTCTCTAGGTGTCGTCTGAGGGTCATCAAGATCAGATCGCTCAACCTGGGCATCCACAGCGTGCGTAGGGCACGAAAATTTGGACTGTGTGGGTTCAGTCGCAGTTTGAGTCTGTTGACGAAGTTGGCATACGCCATTTGCTTGTATATCTTGCACAGGATCGGGCAAGCCTCCATGATTGTGTTGGGAGCCACTTAGCATTTTGCCATATTCAGGACTGTGCTTAGTAGTAGCTAGATCAGAGGATTTCGGCGGGTGGACAAGTGCAGGTGCCATAAGATCACTTCGTTGGTAGTAGATATCAACATAGGCCGGCATTTCTGTCGGCTCTTTTACTTCACTTGTAGAAAGATCGTCACAGTCGAAACCGTTCTGTGAAGGCTCCGAACCAGCTCCAGGAGCCTCAGGAGCTATGAGCAGAGGAGTTGTAAGTCCACTGGTAAAGCAAATGGCTGGATCGTTGATAAGTACGTTCTGGGGGAGGTCCGTTGGCTGGCTGGCTGAATACGCATTCTCATTGCCATTGTATCTCACATTTACATTCCAAATAGCATCGCTGAAGAACTCATCCTCTTCATGAAGTTGACCAGAGGTCCACGCCGCTCCCTGTGACTGCGGAACGTGGCATTTTGCTGGCTCAGCATTATGTTCTTGACCATCCAGGTCGCCTTCGTTGAAGGTAGGCTCGTTGATTGAATGGCAACCATACTCACTAGCGAGCTGTGCTTCTTCGGCCCCCCCGACAGAGTTATCAGCCAACTGGAGACTTCCGCTTCTAGAAGCAGGCAGTCCGGCTTGAGTTTCTGTGCATGGATTGTATCTGAACGTAGCTAACTTGTCGAGAGTTGTCTTTGAGATGCCATTAAACTTTGTTTTCACTACCTCTTCTGTGCTCGTCCAGCCTTGATGGATCGTAACGGGCTTCGACATAATGGATTTCTCGTCATGAGATGTCTGGCGAGGTAGAGAAGGCTTTGTTATGACGGGGTCGCGAAAGGGGCCCGTTGGGAATTTTTGTTTTCGGGGATTTGGTACTGCCTCCTTGGTCCCCCACTTGCTAGAATCGGAAGTAGTTGTCAATTGCGAACACTTCTCGTCCTTGTGATATTGAGTAAGTGAAACCTGAGACGGGTTGTCTAGCTTCAAGGCTTCTTGCTGATTCTTTGACTCTCTTAGGGTAGTCTTGGTACGTTTGGCAGGCGCCACTTTTCGTCTCTTGGGAAATGATGATTCAAAGTCTGGACCTTGATTCTGAGCTGCCACGTCGCCTTCGTCCCTGTACTCCCAGACTCGCCCAATTGAAACAGCTCTGCCGTTTTCCGCGTTTGTTACGCCTCTTTTCTTTCCCCTTTGTCCCTGGAAATCAGGTGCACTTTCAATTGTATGCAAGAAAGAGGTATCGTCAATAAGTCCAATTTCATGAAGGGTCCTCTGGGGATCGACGAACCGAACACGGGCTCGAGTAGGATTGATGGGGGTAAAGGATGATACAGATGGTCCCGACATTCTATCCCGATAGATAATTAGCAGATTGAACGCAACGGTGAATAATGGGCAACCAACGTACGTTGATTCACTCTCCACACTCCTTGGCTCCACCATTGCCTCTCGATCCCAGCCGCGATACAAAGACATCAAGGCTCGTGTTGAATGCCGCAAGTTCCCAACATCTCAGTGCCCCGTCCCACCACAAAGTTGATGATAGATAGGAAGCAGTCTCTGCTGGAGGGGGGAGGTTGAAGGAAGAAGGAAGAAGGCTGGATGAGCATCATTGAGAAGGCCCCGACAAGGCTGAGCTTCGGGCCGGCTTTCCCCAATCCGGCAGTTGAAGCACATCACATGAATGGAGGGGCACGTTCATGCAGCCACTGCCATTGCTACTCCAGCCTCGTCCGCAGTATCATATTATGCCCAGCTCTCACCATCGTGGGCTTCATCTCCTATGCGTGAGCCTTCGCACCGACGACCATAACGTGAGCTACGGGCTCCTTCGAGCGTTGGAATTCATCTGTAACCCCGCTTTCAACAAACAAGCTACCCCGCCATCCTGGCTGTGTCCTTTGTCCGACTTCAGTTCATAGCTACCAAGCCGAGCAATCGCCCATATCCCTCGTTCTTTTTCGGCTCCTCGAGACTTGTGCTTCTTATCCAAGGATTCTGCGTCTCTATTTCTTTCTACTGTGTCGACAAGGTGTCAGCAACACGTCCCGAGACTGCCGGACTCTGAGATAGGATTGGGTAGCCGGTTATCGAGTCTTCCCACACATTAAAGAAAGTCACGGGAAGGTATCGTGACTGCTGGAGAGGAATTTCGCTGCTATGTTCTCTCACGTAAGTCCAAATGTCTCTCTCATTGAAATTCACACGTGGCCTGCCTATGGACATGTTGAGAACACGGGAACGGTCTCTAGATTGCCTCGAATCACCCAGGCTTGTCTGGTGGAAGCACATCACCGTTCCTCCTTGATCGCTTCATGTCTGCTAATGTGCAATATGGATTTATAGAAGAAGCCATACTCGGCTGTCACCGTCGCTGTTGAGAACCTCACTAGTGAAAGCTACGAGGAAGATGATCTCGCAGGCATTCCAGACTTGGTAGAGGCAATCAAACTACAAGCAACGGGTCCAGCAGAAGCTGCTCGCTCGATTCGGAAGAAGTTAAAGTACGGCAATGTTCACCGTCAACTTCGTGCCCTTACTCTCTTGGATGGCTTGATTCAAAATGCTGGAGCAAACTTCCAGCGTACTTTCGCGGATGAAATGCTTCTGGAGCGCCTGCGTGTTTGTGGTACTTCGGATCTTTCTGATCCGCTTGTGAGAGACAAGTGCAAAGACCTTTTCAGGCAATGGGCAGTTGAGTATAAAAATACTCGAGGTCTCGAGCAAATTGCAGGTCTTTATAAGGTACGTCTCCACAGGTAGATGGAAATGCATCGTGTTGACATCCCCGCAGCAATTACCTCGCCGAAAACAGGTTGTCACTCAAGACAGATCCAAAGTTCTGCGCGAAACTGAGCAGAACCCCTTTGAAGGCGACGAAGATGAAAGCCCTGCTTCGGCATCACAATCTCGTCAGACTTCGCTTGCTCAATCTAGCAAGAGCTTCTCACCTAGTTACCCCACCATGGCTGTCACATTACCTGATTCGAAAAAGTCAAAGAAAGATAAAGACAAGAAGAAGAATAAGAAGGGGAAGCCATTCGATTTGAACGCTGAAAAGGACATCATGAAGAACTGCATTGCCGAATCTTCGGTGGCATCAACGAATCTGTTGAATGCGTTGCAATTGGTCAACCGGGAGCGTGAACAGATTTCCGAGAACCAAAACGCCGTACAGCATTTTGAATCTTGCAAGTTGCTTCGTCGAAAGATTCTTCGTTATGTGAGTCCAACAGATCCAATCGTATTAGGCCCTCTAATGTCTCCAGATTCAACTTGTCGAGTCAGAACAGTGGCTCGGCGCTCTTCTTCATGCCAACGACGAACTTGTTACTTCGCTCATGACATTCGAGCAGCTTGATCGATCTATCGATGCTGATAGCGACTCTGATGATGAGTTGGCTAACCAACAACACATGTACAGAGGTAGGCCTTCAATTCCAAACCTGCACGTTTGCATAGCTAACAGCACAACAGTCATGACTGAGAAAGGCAAGGAAACAGAGACTGCCCAGTCATTAGCTGGTCTCAGTATCGGTGGCAACAGTCCAAGCTCGCGTGCTCCAGCTCTGGCTCCTAGACAGCCACCGAGACCTGTTCAACCGCCACCTCCAGCACAGGAAGACGAAGAGGATGAAATCGATGAAGAAGACGAGGACGATCCTTTCGCGGATCGTAATGCTGTGAACACCCCGCAAGTCGAGAAGCGTGAACCAGTGTGGAGAACGATTTGATTTTCTTGGAGAAGTCAAATGCATACAGGCTAGGCTGGGAGATGATCATATTAGGTGCCGAGGTCCGGAATATGGCATTGACCTGACAGCGATGTTGTCACGCAATGGATATGAGTAATGCACGCCATGACATACATTTTAATTTATTTCGCTGAACATTCTTTGTCACTATTGAATTCAAATCAAGTGATAGATCATTATTGATTTCCGTCGCATACCTGGTCAACTCTTATCACACTTTCAATTTAGACCATAGATTATTACTTTCTCCCCCCTACCCCCCCTTAACAAACGTTAAAGGTGGACTTTTGTAGGCTGAACACCTGAAAGGCTTATTCTCACTGGTAGACGACCCTAGCAATACTTAGAGCACGAGCTAAATTCTGGTCAATTGTACAAGTAAGAGTAGATAGAAGGTTTGAGATACACTCGAAGCCCTGCTTAAGGCTAAGAATCTGCAGAATTATTGGATTAACACCTTAGCTGACTACCCACACGAGGTCCAGTTTTCATGAGGTTTAACGTTTGTTTAAGGGGGGGCGATATTAATGCACCAAAGTTACTTGGCCAGTCAACTCTGCTTGGGTTTATTTCAGGGGAAACTAACAAAAATTTTCAAAGTTTCATTAGTAGGACACAGAGCCTCACCTGTCACTTCCTCTGCCCCTTTTCTACGAAGAGCTGTGGTAAGACTAAACCAAAAGCATAGTTGATTACACTCGCCTATTAAGTTCTCGTTGGAGGGTCCGAAGCCCAGTCAAAATAGAGACTTTCCGCACCTTATGCGCTAACGACATCTGAATACTCATGAATGCCACATGTAGGGTATTTTAGTTAGTCACGTTTCTTTAAGTTTAAAGATCGTCAGGTTACTGCGTTAAGCTCTTATCTAATCTATCTTAAGATATATAAGTTTTGAAGATCAAAAGGATAGGCGAAGCCGATTAAACCAGATATAGTAAACGAAAGGAGTATCGTGGACGAATCTGAATATTTGTCCAAACGAATATTTTATCGTGATTTAGACCTATATATATAGCGAATATTCGTCGATCTGTAGCATTGTAGTCGTAGCTATACCCTTTTCTGAAATATTCGAAGACGACAGGGGCTAGCGGAAAGTCCCTAATAGCGAAGCCTTTACGGAGGTTCCCTAGCTCTCCCCTGGGAGATTAACTTGCTCGTGACATTTCTTCTTCACAGCGTCGCGAACACGTGGAAAACTTTAAATTCATTATCAGCCGAACCTGATCTGCAATCCAAGGAATAAAATCTTAGCGTATCGGACTTCGTTGTTGTGCTTTGTGCGATATGATTTTGGGTAGCATTATCGCAATTAAACCTTATTCAAGTGTCATAATGAACGAAATACATATAAAGACCAGGTGGTCTCCCCAAGGATATCATCTCAGCACCCAACGTTCTTTACTTGCTTTCTTGTCACTCTTTTAGAATCTCACATCATCATGAAGTCAATTCTGGCACTCTCTATGGTGGTAGCTACCACCTGGGCGGGCTCCGTTCATGGTCCAGGACTAGCTGCTCGTGGCAGAGCACCTCTGGATGCCCGCACTACCCAGAGGCTTATCAAACCTGGATTCTCCATAACATTCATCGACACATTCCATGGAGTTCCCGGTACAATTCCATCGTCTGACAACTGGATTTTCGATATCGGGACTTCATATCCCGGCGGAGCCGAACGATGGGGAAATCACGAGTATCAATCTTACACCGACTCTCCTGACAATGTCCGCCTCACCCACCGAGACACCCTTATGATCTCCCCACGCCTTAAGCATGGTCAGTGGACATCAGCAAGAATCGAAACGCAACGAAAGGATTTCGTCGCTGCACCCGGTGGCAAGTTGTTCGTCGAGAGCAGGCTAAAAGTCGGCGATAATCCTGAAGCTCAATCTAAAGGCATCTGGCCCGCTTTCTGGGCTCTGGGTGAAAGTTTCAGGGGTAACTTTACCAACTGGCCGAGTGCTAGTGAATGGGACTTTCTGGAAGTGCTCAATGGGCAAAACAAGATCTATTCCACCATTCACTGCGGCACCGCTCCTGGTGGACCGTGCAATGAATACAACGGTATTGGTAACGGCGGCGTGCCGTTCACGAGAGGGGTATGGAACACGGTTGGCTTTCAGGTTGACCGGACTGCGTCTGGCAAGGGCAATGGTACTTGGGTTGATGAGTCTCTGAGCTGGTTTTTGAATGGAGAGAAGGTCTTGACTGTCAAAGGGTCAACTGTTGGCGATGAGCCTACCTGGGCCAAGTTGGCTCACGAGGGACACTTCTTGCTGTTCAATGTCGCAGTTGGAGGCTGGTGGCCAGGTTTCCCGAACGATCAGACTAAGGATGGGACAGGTGCTGGGTTGGAAGTGGACTATGTTGGTGTTTGGAACTCGTTGTAGAATTAGTACGGCAGCCACAAATTGGGCTTTCTTATGAGAGATGGCGAAGTGGATGGAGAGAAAAGCAACGAGGGCATGTGGAACTTGTAAGAGTTAATTCAATGAGACGCGATTTAATAGCATGTCGAATCCCATGTTCGCTTGAAGACTGCATCTTATCGTAATGCTTGTGGTGGACGCAGAAGTTAATGTCTCCAGGACATCACCTGATGTTTACATCGGTTCAACTGTTCAATCTCGTGGAAAGTCTCTCCAAGCTCCACTGCCAAGAGTAAGGCATGCCCGAACCCTTTGAAAGGAATGTTTGCAGCGACTGTCACTATAAGTCAAAAATTACAATTCTTTCCGAATACTGTAAAAGAGCGTTCTATTTTCATGTGAACCTTGCGGTGCTGTAACTCCAAAGTCTCGCAGGTAGTCAGATATGTACAAAATGCCAGGTATCGTCATCACGATCTACCATCTTCCACACTTATGTATAGAGATATCCTTCTTCTCCAGCTATCATTGCTTCCTATGCTTTTCAGAGCCGGACGTGACGACCACGGATAGCAGCAGATCGGCCAGCAACAGCCTCGCATTTTCCAAAATCAGAAGTGCAACCAGCACCACAATAGTCCGCCGTTGAGCCGCACCATCCCCATTTCGAGCAGCAATCTCCAAAGACAGAGCCCAAGCAAGTTGTCGTTCCTCCACACTCACCATTGGTGCTGACTGTGAAAGCGGAGCTGGAAGGGTTTCCTGACGGCATGCCGGAAGGGATGCTGGAAGGCACTGTGGAGGGTAACTTGGAAGAGGCACTAAAAGCAGAGCTGGAAGGAAGGTTGGAGGGACCGCTAGTGGGATCTAAAGAGGAGGCAACAACAGCGATCGTCACGGTGGTGGTAAAGATTCCGCCGTCTGCTGCAGAGTCTGCACCAGCGCCCTTTGCTGGAGCCGCAGTTGGAGCCGGGCTTTGAACTGAAGATGGTGGAGCGCCGGATGAGCTTGCTGGGTCTGCAGAACCTGCTGCATCCACTGGTCCTGCTGGGGCCTCAGAACTGCATTCGCCACTGAACGTATTTCCCTTTTTGGTTCCGACTGTTGTGACATCTGGGCCTGGGTTGGGGAAGAAGACGTCGGTCTCGTCTGCCGTGGTACAGCCGTTACCGATGTTGGCTCTGAAGATGTCAGGGCGTTTTTCGAAGGGGATTGCTGGCGCAGGTCCACTTCCAGATGCGATTGTCACACTGGCGCAATTCATATACATCTCACGGTTGCCTGATAATCAGTTAGAGGGACTCTTTGAATATTCGAGCATTGGAAACATACCTGTGTGGTTCCACCAAAGCCAGCCAAAGACCGCAGCGCCATCTTTTGCATCGGAAGGGACGTTGAATTTGAATTGTCCCCCGGTGGAAGTCGGGCATGCACCTTGGTAGGAGTGAATAACCTTCCATGTCTTTCCGCTGTCATAGCTAAGAGCTGCTTGACAGGATCCGCCATTATGGAATGCAGGCGCGTTTGGAGCCTCAATCGCACCGACAATAGTGAAACTGTACTCCGATCCGGCATTCCAGGTGACGACGCTCTTGCCGGCTGGAGTTCCCAGATCAGAAAGGTGGCCCCGGCAGGGAAAGTTGCTACCATCGGGGCTAGAAACTGTTAGCAAGTACGTTGAAGAAGGAAGAATCGAAATCTGTACCTGAGAGGTGCGTGGTTATTATTGTCTTGCTTAATGGTGAAGCCGTTATATCGACCGGAGAGGGCGGGTGGCCATTTCATTTCCATATGTGCTTGGGTTGTGGCTACAAGTGCGACTAGCGCGGTGAAGAAGGTAGTTGGGATCATTTTGCAAAGAGTGGTGGTATTCAGACCCGCTGAATAGTTGTTGAATGTGTGTTGTGGAAGAGAATTTTTTTGTGTTTTTCGAAATGGCGTTTTTTTTGGAACGAAAGTAATGGTTCCAAGAAGAGGAGGGAGAGGAAGTGGCCCAGGCCAGTATATGTAGATCTCGATGATTCTTTGTATGTACAGTAACAAGAAGACTATTATTGTGCAGGGAGCGAACTAGTCTACCTATTGACAATGAGCGTGTTGTGAGTGAGAGCGGAAGAACTTTTGCGCGTGAATGGCATAAAGGAAAACACAATTGAAAGCAGACAATGGCTTGGCAGTCGGGTAGACCTCGCTTTTGTTTTGGCAGTTGAGCATCCCAGTACAATCACTAACATCAGCAAAAATTATGCTTCGTGCACCTTTATATATTGAAAGCCTCGAGTAAGCTCTGGACATTACCATGTTTCACAGGTAGTGATGCAGCTTCAGGAGGCGCGCCTGGCATCGCTCACAAGGTAGCTGTGACCAGAAAGAGACCCGAAGCCCCTGTCAATCATTAGAATAGAACAAGAAGACACAAAGAACTTGCATCTGTGTTACTTAGGTGTATGCATGGTTGTAAGCTAGCTCCAGTCCGTTAAGCAGTCACATCATTTGACTGGATATCAAGTGCTTTGAACGCCCCACCCAGACCTTTTTATGTATGTACCCAAGTGGCACTTTATGATAAAGAACTGCCCGGCAGATCATGGATAAAGGCGCTGGAGCAATTCGGCAATGTTGACCACCAACCAAACGTCTCGAAACGCAGGTCATCGAAGCGGCTGCATTCCCAGCGGCTCGCTTTACATCCTTGCCCACAGGCGGACTTGGTGACTGAGCTCGACATTATGGCTATTTGTGACGGCCATCAGAGTTTTGAGTTTCAACGCCACAACTGTACTGGAGGGCTTCGGGAACAACGTCAGGTGGAAAGGAATGGAGAGTTCTTTGACAGTTGCAGCCTGGGAATAGCTAATGATGGGTGACGTTGAAGACCCCGCGATGACTCCACACTCGCCTAAAAATAACCGCCAGGTCTCCCGCTCCAGGGGTTTATTTACAGTGCAGCTCGCTAAGACCCCCAGTGGGCTGAGGTGCAGTAGCCTCAAATGAAAAGAAAGAAACACACTGGTGATATTCAAGATATGCAATTGTAAGAATACCTATGCTATGATATCGTTTAATGGTCTTTCCTGAGGAGCATCCGCTGGGGCCCACTTCGTCGGAACCACTTGGTTACATTTCCAACTTCACGAGCTCCACCAAGTTATTTTCTTTGGAAAAGGTAGCAACGCCTAAAACTGACCTCTCTTCTCTATATCCAGTGCACGGTTCTGTCTAACCAGGAACCCGATTCTGTGGTCAGTCACCGTAATATTGTGCCGCGAGCTGTGCATCAAATTGGGAGATAAAATTGTACTCTCTATGTTTCTCAACTTCGCCAAATATGAAAACAAACACTCACCCGAGCTCTAAGTAACCACTCAGGACCAGTCTGGAGAAACCCGGAATATTTATCATCCTCCATACCGGCTTGCCATAGCCAGCCTCATACGGTGTCCGCTTCTTCACTAACTTAAACCCCTTTCGACATAATGGGCAATCTTTCCTCCCCAAAAACCAACTCTGCAAACACATGACATCAAACACACATCCCCGCGGCAACTTTCTCGAATGCTGATTAGTGGTCTTCATTTTACAGATCACACAAGACGAGGCTGTCCCTTGGGAGGGCGGAGTGGCGACTGAGATGCTGGCACCCACACTTGCCTGATACTAAGGATATGTATCTATGAAGATCTGTACAGCGCAGTTGAGAGTAGGGCAGATGAGAGCCTGATTTAGGAGACATGGAGAGCGGAGGTGGTTGAGGAGATTGGACGGCTAGGAGATACCCGTATTGCGAGGTAGACGACTTCTCTTCTACGTAGTGGATACAGGAGATATGATGGTCAGTAAGTGTCAAAGTATGACCGCAGTCTTTATAGAAGTCTATCTTGACTCCGCAGCAGATAATGTCGCCTACCTATTGACCCTCCAAGCAATTTCTCTTTTGCTCAGACTCCTGCGTCTCCTCAGGGTTCATTTTACGAGAGAAGTTGGGAGGCATTGCAAGAAGTAATATACAGCAGGCATACTTGGTATCAATGTATAGTAGAGGATCTTTTTATTATTGGACTAGGACTATACAGAGTGAAAATCTTCTAGGTTCACAAAACTCCCGTGCCTTTGTTACTCTCTGTGAAAGCGGAAGTATGTTACCATACTCTTTCCTCTTTGCTCAACAGTCCTATTGTCCCATACACACAAAGACAAATTTTGAACAATAACACCAACGATGTTTGTAAGCAGTGAGTATGTTTACGACAATAAAGACAAGGATACTCGAGTGCCAAGACTCGGGTGTCTGGCTGGACTTGCCTTATCCAAGCACGATCACTCTAAACTCAACATGTCAAGGACATCTGACAATGAAAAGAAGAACAAAACTCCCACGCCTACCTAGATCTCGACTGACGTGCGAGGATCATCAGATTATTCAATACGACTATCATCATCACCTAGCGGAAGTAGCGGGCAGCAACTTTCCTCGAATGCAGGGACTTCTCTATATCATTCGTCCATTCTGTGATGACATAACTTGACATAGCGTGGTGGCATAAGAGCCATAACAATAATCAACGACAGCGAAGCAAGTCCGTTATCACTCTCATATCAATCTCATGAATACGAAGTTCTAGACCAGCAGGCCCTTGAGCATATATACGCGTCAGCAGCGGCTCAAGTAATCATGCGTTACAGGAGTTGTTGAGGATGCGAAGCGAAAACGTTGAGGCTTCCCGTAGTGACCAAGAGAGCATGCAGCGCGGATGCGGATGATGTCTAATATCTGCTCCATCCCATCTGGTATCTTCCTCACAGGGGCTTTGCGAGACTGGCATGGATGGCAGATGACATGCAAGGCTATGTGTGAGATGCTTACGGTACATGGATATTTATCTCTGATATCAGATTACAAAACTTCCGTTCCAACGCAGCTGTCCTATCGGCTTGAAGGGGAATTGCATGACCAAACACGTTCACGTCCTGATGAATGATGGATATCCTAGCCTCTCTGACTTTCTGGATGGACGAATTTATTATTTTTTAGATTAAACTAATCTTTAAACATTCATTTTTATTTTAATTCTTTGGGTTTTCGGTCGGATGTCTGCCGAGGAAGTCTGACTCGGGGAGGACAGTTGGTGAGCTCACTTGCCGAACATGGAGCCCCGCGAATGCGGGGTAGATCATGGCTTCCAGTCCGCGAGGATTTCCTTCATCTGATTTGAGTAGTGAGACGGCACAAAGTTTAACGTCTATGACACCTATACCGAGTGTTTCTCGGGCAAGTTCGGAGAGGTAGCGTGCAATCATGACCGGGAAACACTGAGTTTGTGCCCAAGGATGGTATGATAGGTTGGGCATAAGACGGTTGTAGTTCAAGGGAAGGGAGTAGTGTGTCGAAGCTAGAGCTGGCATTCTCCAACTGACAGGAAAGTTGGAGCGTTCCGCACGGAATGGAGGAAAGAGAGTTTGGGACTAGGTATTGGTATGTGGAGAGACTCCGATGGCGGTAATTTCCCCCAGACGGAGCCATGCATCAGGGCGACCATGAAGGCTTGGGAGGAGCTCAACTGTAACGTTTTCTTTAGGGATCCAACTACTACTACTCTGGGGGCCAGAAAAGAGTGCACTTAGACTACGGGAGTTGCTGTCGGTAATTTCCTTCCACTTCGGAAGAAGAGTGTCTTCCTTAAGACAATGCCGGCACCACATCCCAGCGTCGGCACGGATTCATAATTGGGTTAGAGGATCTGGTGACAACCAAGTTGACGGACCCAAGGAAAACAACTGATCCAAATGCCCAGGATTGCCCAGGATATTATTCCAAAAGCAATTTTCTAGAAGGAACCTCACCACCGTGGCAATGGTCACGATGTTGCCAGACGCCGCTTGGCAAGAAACCGCAGAGCGACACTTGACGCTGCCAATGGCGGAAAAACAAACAGCATGATAGAAATGATGTAAGGATATCCCAGGAAGTCTCGGCAATAAATTTGAAGGGGCAGTGATGACTAGACTTTCACGATACAGACAAGTCATCAAAATCAAAATGTAAAACAAGAAAATGACCCAAGCCTTCGGCCTGACAACCTGGGATCCTTCAGACCGGTACGCTAGTACTCAACTCCCTCATCGAAAGATATCCCCGAGCGCATAAACAACTCCCCAGCCGACGAAAAGATACCCCGAAGGACATCCACGTGGTTGACCCAGATTCCCTTCCCCCGCAGTCCCTTGGCAACACTTCCGCCTTTTGGAACTTTCGGAGAGAATCCCGCTCAAAAACGACTGACTCGTTGCTGGCAGACTCAATGATGAAATGACAAAATAGTAACTTGTGGAAGACAACGCGGAAAGAAAAGTTTCCTGTTGATGACCTAGAGGACATGGGAATCTAGCTCTCAGCACCAAATTCCAATACGAGGTCAACAAACAAGCAAGAAATAACATGCCACTTTCTCGAAAGTATATCACCGGGCAGACGATGACAGGTTCCCTCGAACTCTAATCAACATTCCCCAGACTCTGTCCAAGAAAAAGTAGTTCCGACGATTAAGCATACCAAGCGAACCAAAGCCAAAAGAATGAAGAAAATAATAAATAAATAAATATTCATTCAAAACTAAAGCTCCTTGCAAGCTCCAAACGATATGGATATCGGAAACGGTCCTCTCGGATCATGCACCTCATCGTCATCATTCAACTCAGACGCCGACCCCTCCATTGCGGGTTACCCCACTGGGAAGGCGTACCCCTCCAAGCCTGGAAATAGAAGGGAAAGAAGCGCCGCGGTTCTGCCACCGTCAGACGCCGTTTTCCAGACCAAGAGCCATGAATTTCAGGTTGCAAGATCTTGTCCCTGACTACCTTGTACCCACTTGATTTCCATCCCAGATCCAGAAATACAGGAGCTCCACATTTCACGTCTCAAGAGTCAAGAGTCTGCAGATCAAGAAGGCTAGAAGCTCATGACAGAGGATCTACAGTACGCAAGTCGCGGTACTGGAGACGGTAGCGGTACCTGCTCTCCACGCTAGGGGGACAAAATACCGGTCTCGAGACAAGCTTTAAAGGGATGTGCAGGCTCGAGGAGGTAAACAATTCAGTTCATGCGAACGATGCGGTATGCAGGTTTTTTGCGTTTGATCAATGCAGAATCTGCAGTTGAAAAGGGAGCGGTCAGTCCCGCAGACTACAGTACAGGAGGCTTTCTTTCTTCAACAGCCCTGCGGTGAAGGTAACTGAGGACCGCGATACCCGACTTCACCGGAGTACCCCTCCTTTGACCCCCAAATTCTTCTCCAGGTTATTGTTTGCTTTTTGGAGAATGACTTGGTGTTTTTCACTAACGAGACCGGCAAGTCCTGGTAGAGTAAATAGCGAAAGAGCATTATCATTATTGCAAACAATTACAAAGTCGGCGACTTCCAACTCCTCCAAGACACATACCGCTCTTTATGGAAGGTATATTTGTACCCCTCCACCATTCATGAACCACACAGCCCTCCTCAACATCTTCTGCATCACATCAGGCTAAATAGCTTCGACTACCCTCTCCAACCGGATAACAGACACATCAGCAGTGGAGACCCAATAAACCCTTCTTGCATGTAGCCAAGTCCACATCTTCCACGCCAGCCTTACCAAAAAAATTACCCTTGTTTTCCCTTAATGAGGTATTTCCAAATCCCTTGTTATCACATATCCCAACACTATCCGAGAGTCTCGGCTATCACATCCAATGCGCACGTAATGAAATAAAATATATGACCGAGCCCTAATGAGGAATTTTTCATCCTGAAACCCAGCGAAAAGAAGACTTTGCACGCGCTTTGCAGATATAATGGGGGACGAGAAGTAGGGTGGAGACCGCACGAAAAAGAGAAGGGCCGTCAAGTTACAGCCTTGCGGATGCTTTCATGTGATGATGTCTCCACTGCATTCTAGAACTTACGGCATACGAACAGTAGCCTCGTGGCGACGGATGAATCCGAAGATAGTTATGTTAAGGCAAGATAATGCACTGCATTTGGAGAATTCGTAAGCTCATGATTCAGTTAGAAAATTTAACTTGCTGGTGCTGAATATTTCGTCCCATCCACGAGATATCGCCGACGGAGGTAGCCGAAACAAAACAAACCATATATTTCAAATACCTTGCCTAGGTAGCATTGCGCAATAATGAATTAGCTCCAATAAAGCTTGTCTCATTTGCATACCATAAGCAGTTCTTTTTATTGTCAAATAACACAGAAAAGTCAAAACGCAAACGGAACGCAAAACACCAAGTCATCCTTACCTGCAGAGATTTTCGTTTCTCCGTAACCGCTCCACCACCTCCACGCCCACTCCTGATCTTCACATGTGTCCCCAAACTCCAAAATATCGCCTCCACCGTCCAATCACCGCAGGCTCTTCACCGCCGTTATGCAAGCGCTGGCAATAGGCAACCTTCCCAACGCACAACTTTATGCTAGGTGGGTGCTGGCCCTACTGGGCTGTGCTTGAACCAATAGAAAAATTGTGAAGAGGACTATTTATGCAAAGATGTTACCTAAGGTCAAGTCGACTTATGCGCCGTGGATTAATGATTAAATTATGTTTGTAGATATGGTATGCGCGCGCGCAACGCCTGAAGCGCTGTGGTGATGTTTGTGATAGTGTTCCAACAGTGGAAGCGCTGAATCGAAACGCTGAACTGGTGAAGTTCGCCCCTGAATTTAAGCGAGAAGCCCCCAAACAAGACCAGCAAAAGGTATTAAATTGGAGTAATGCAGCTTTCTATTTCAGCTGCTGTTCGATTCTACTCTATACAAGGCTGATGGAATATTATTTTAAGGGATAAATGAATAGATGAATTGATACCCGAATACAACGTACCTTGGTACAGAAATCCCGCTCCATCTGATCTGACCTCAGCCACCATCGGCTCACCAATGCAAGAAATACGATCTCCAAACTTTCGTCACTCTCTCGTAGAAGCATCCAATCCAAATCTATACCTTTCTATTCCCTTTCCTTGTCGCAAAACCCCACGGTCATACACCCCCCAGACCATTATCTTGTCTCGTCTCGTCTACCTCCTTTCCTCTGTACATCCCCAGATACAGTCATCCTCATCCCCGGTCCAGGATCTCCTACCCCGACTTCCCCGCTCCAAACAAATCCCCTCCATCGTTTAGGAAAACACCAGCAATAGTCAAGATCTCACCTCGAAATGCAACATAGACAAGGAAGATGACCACACATAAAGGAAGTGGCTGGCCGGTCCGTCGCGCTGCAGTCAGATCAGGGTATCGTCCAGCATGCTCGGGTCAGATCTTTTGCATTTTGGTATGAGGCGCGGTCGGGGTCATATGTTCAATTTGTATTTTCAAGTTCGATTTCACGTTGAACGGAGAGGATCTGATTTGGCCGAATCGGCGACCGAGAAGAGCAGGAGGAGGGAGTGTGTTGTATTGTGACCTAGAGAGGATTCAACCGGTGCGGTCAGCGTCAGCTTTTGTTCAGCTCGTCGGCAGTTACTTTCGAGACCTGGGAGACGGTGAAGAATTGTGTACTTCAGAAATACAGAAATACAATACAAAATAATAAATGAATAAAAGGAGGGCGAGAAGTAAGCACGCTGGTTCGACTAGGCGGATCGTCTATGCAAGACACGGTCTCAAGAGGAGTTAAAAGGGTGGAGGAAATTGATGGACGAAAAGGGTAGCAAAGAACAACTCAGCACTATTCCCTGTGCAACCTCAACTTCAACAAGTGACCAGCTTCATCGCCCGGCTCATATCATGCTTCATTGTTTCACATGCAACCCCCACGGTCATCGCATATTCCAATGCATTCGTTGCCCGGCTCACAGTCGCAGTCGAACGTTGAACCTCATCACGGCATCGGCTGCCACGCCAGTAAATAGTAAGAGCAATACTTCAAGTAAGCAGAAGACAGTAAGCAGTTCTACAAACATCACCACCACAAATAGGTAATGTGTGGTAACACACATTCCCGCAACCGGGGTCTCCTCCTCCTCAGATGTGCATCAAACTTTTGAGGACATGTTCAAGAAAGCCAAGCACTAGATGCAAAGTCACGATAATGCACGTTACCACCAGCATCTCTTGTATCAGGCTTCTCAACCGGGCACTCGTTCCCCTTTCATACTGTCCCTCTACACTGTAGCACGACATATTCATTACTCCAGGAGAAACTCCAGTTAGATTCCCTTTATCCCGCTGAAGAAACCCCCACCTCCGTCATCTAAACACAATACCATCATGGCGCCTCAAGCCTCAGCTCATCCCAATGGCTGGGGAATTACAGTCAGACTTCCAGGCCGTGACACAATCCAGAAATTACATATCTAATCACTCCCATGCATGCGCGCCGGTATTGTTGTACGACACACATACATACGCCCCATCCCCATCACATCGTATCCACAAGCCATGTGTCAACACCCACCCACGCCAAGCCCTGCTGCTACCACCTGCCTGCCTACCTGTACATGTATGTATGAATGTATGTATGTATCTATCTATCTGTATGTACAACACCATCGTGAACCCCACCCGCGCATCCGCTGCGATACGACGTGATGCAACGCACTGCATCGCTGTCGTACATGCAAATGCAGAACAGAACAGAACTGTCGTACGTCGTACATACATCGGAAAGTAGGGAACATCACATCGCATCACATCACATCACATTACATCGTCTATCTCATCAGCAGCACGGTGCGGCACCACATGAAAGAAAATGACCAAAGCCACAGTGGGACGGGTGTGACTCGAGGCTGCATTTTGCTGCAGTGTACGGCGTATAAGACGGACGTGACAGGAGGGAGTTAGTTGGATGGGTTTCATTTCCTACAATAGTAATAGAATGGTCGCGAGAAGTGGTTTCGTTTCAATTCAATTCTTGACGTAGTGAGGTAGCGAGTTTGAGAGTTGTTGTCACAGAAGTCACGATAATGCAGAGAAAGGTGGGAAAGTTTGGTATACATGCAAAGGTTTTCGATTGTTTTTGGATCGCAGCTCTGCTAGCAGACTGGTCATACTACTCGCTATTTTCTTTTTGATCCTCCACAGGTGTTGTTGGTTGATAGAACAAACCCAAACCACCTATTCTTGCTCGTTCGCTTGTTCGCTCACTTGCTGGCTCATATTCTGAACCCAAGTCACAAGCCGACCCTCAACTATCGTAGCACACCATGTACAAAAATAAGGTACCACTGAAACTTCAGTTGGCCCACACAAAGATCAATCCCTGGTATCTTCCGTAAAACGCCGAGAACCCCCAAGGTCAAATGAGTTTGATCAGTTCAAGACTGGAATCAGAAACTCGGTATCAAAAAACAGACACAGCAAAGCAGCTCAAAAAGTGTGCCGCCAATCTTCTTTTCCCGTACCAGACACATGCTTTGCAACCAACGATGGAAGAAGATGCATGGCCAAAAACGCCACCCATGTTTAGGCCGTTCCGCGCGCGCAATGATGTGAAATCGAGAAATCATAACAATAAAATGTCGCTGATAAGCAAATGCTGTTGCTAAAAGCAAGAGGCATTATCCTTTGCCCAATGCCAATGCTCCGTGGTGAACCGCACGCCTGCTTCTATGCCAAGAATGCTAGGTCGATGAATGCTGATGAGGCTGTGAAGCCGATGTAGCTTTAAGTATACTTCTTCGTTTGCTGAAGGTAACTTGATGCCAACGTATATATGTTTGCCGAATGCTCAATGCGCAATCCGTTCTTGTCCCGAATTACATTATGCGACTGATATGAGTTGTTGTATCTACCATCCTCTCGAGTGGTATTCGCCCAATCCCTGACCATAGTAGTCGTTCCAGGTTGACTTCTGGGAGTCTTCCTTGTCCATGAAAGCCTTCTCGGGGTATTGCTTGAGGTTGGCGACATCATGTGCTGTGTGTCTTCGCTTAAGAACAGCATTGGCAGTCTGCGACTTCTGCTTACGCTCCCAGAGGAGATGTTGGCGAAGACTGACAGTGAGTTCCGAAGCAAGCATGTTTCGACGGGTTGTTCTTGGTGAGAGAGCCAGTTGATGTGGGGTAGTGTTTGTAGTGGTTTGAATGATAGGTTGAGCTGCTGACCGTGGGATTTCAGAGATTGGCTTGAGACCTTTCTTCATCATGAGAGGTGCGGCATCATCAGAGTCTGGTGACGCTGCGAGGGATGGTCCATTAGGAGAGGATGTGCGCGATCGATGAAGAGCAGGAGTTGATCGCGAAGCTGCAGCCGCAGTAGCCAGAGCATTGGCTCGGTCATTCTGATGAAGCATGGTGGTGATCAAGGATCGGCGCGAGGTCAAGTTCGGTCTCGAGTCGACGCGTTGGAAGAAGGTCTTCTCGTCGATGCTGGCGTTACCACTGTCCTCTACTGAATCCTCCCAATCCGAAGAATCGTCGTCATCGTCGATAGCACTCTCGTCAATCTCATCCTCGTCCGACTCGAAGACGTCGTCGTCGAAAACAGGCTCCTCCTTGATCGTCCGGGTGGCAACCTCCTCTTTGAAGGAGGTAACCTTCTTATTGGCAAGCGGTCGGCTTGCAGCCAACGCACTTTGCAGCTTCATCTTCTGAGGTAGAGAGCTCTCGTCCTCGTTTGATGAGCCGCCGAAGCTGAAGACGGCCTTCTTCTTCTGCTGGATAGGTTGCAAGTTGCTCTCCATGGAGTTGGTTTGCTCACTCAAAGAATCTTCACCTGAAGACCCACCGAGGGCGAACATGTTGTGCTTCTTGGGTTGTGGTCCTTTAGCAGCTGGAGCGTCGGTGAGGTCGGTTGTTGGGATAGACGAGGGTGCAGTAAGAAGAGGAATGGATCGGTATGATGAGCTAACATGTGAAGGCGAGAAGCCTCTGACCACGCTCGTGGTACTTCTCTCCGAGGTGGCGCTGGTACTAGATGATGCTTGTGATCCTTGCGCCGATTGTTCGGAGCCAGCATCCGAGGTAAACGAAGTGTCGACGGGTTCGACGATTTCGGGAGTGGCAGGTTGCTCTGGTTCTGGGATCTTCTGGGCCAGAGGCGCGAGGTAGGTGTGTGTGCTGGGAGCGAGTGGCTCGAGGTCCTTCTTCTCCTTGATTGTGATGACCATCCTCTCGAGGTCATCAGGTGTAATATGTCGTTCGCGGCCCCGACTCCGGCTGTTTACTGAATCGTGCCTCTGGATTTCTGGGTGGGCGATATCGACGGGAGCGGATGTTGAGGAGGAGTTGTCGGTATCAAACTCTAGAGCGTCTTCATCTAATGAGTCGAGACTTCCAGAAAGACTTGGTACCTCCGTGCAGGAGTACCGACCTTCTGAACTTCTTGATGAGATGGAGATTGCTGGAGTCGTTGCATTGGCTTCTGATACTGGATCGCAACAGAAAGTCTCTCTGTTCCATAACCTCCAGCTCAGGTTCTCTAATCTTCGTCCTTCCTCTAATGATCCTGCGCATCTGGAAAAAACTATGCACGAGTTAGTCTATGACCTGTTGGTTCGAAGCCACTTCTCTGCTCACCTGTCCACATGCTGAAGAGGTTCTCGACATTTCTGGTATCGACCTTGTGGATGAGACCAGCGTCGACGGTCAAGACCGGTGTATTTAGTCGTGAAGGCATAGTGTCTGATCTGCCCGAGCGCGCGAGCTGTTATAAGAGTGAAGACACGACTGCTGCGAGATGCTCGCGATTGAATCGCTGAGCGACGTGGAAAATGCGGTGTTTTAGTAGACGACCTGTTTGATGGTCGAATGTAGAGAGTTCCGCGCGGTCGAGGGGTAGAAGTATCGGGTGGTTCAGTTCTTTAATCGGTATCGTAATCGATAGCAGCGGCGAGATGCATTAAACGAATGCGGCGGCGGTAGTGTCGATGATGATGAATCGATGCGAAGGTGCTGGAACAGTCACGATGTGTCGATGCTGTAGAATAGTTGCACTGCCGGAGCGGAGGAAGACTGAATATGGAGTTGTACTGCGTGCGTGTGTATGCTGTTCGGCGGAGTGTGTTGTGGTTGTGTTGTTGGGGAGAAGTTGAGAAGTGCAGGAAGGGCACATATGATGGATATCGCGTATGGAAGTACTGGCCTGGCCTGGCCTGGCAGGGCAGGGCAGGGCAGGTTGGGTTGGGTAACTGGGCTAGGCCGTTTGGCGCACTAAGGTATTTGCGGTCGGGTGGACCCAGGGGGGAGGAGTTGGAGTGGGGTGGGGTGGATGCTGAGGTGGGTGCAGCACTGCAGGTGTGTGAGGTGGTGTTTTCCAAAAGGCCCGAAAATGACTAGCTGCAAGGGGTAGCATCTAAGGAATCCGCTATCACGAAAGGGGCATTTTCCTGAGATGCCGGATTGGGACGGGGACGACGCTGAACCCTTGTCGTCGTCGGGATTGCAGGGTCGGTCAGGTCAAGTCGGCGCGACAGGGGAGCGGAGAGGGGAGCTCGGAGGAGAGGGTGAGGGCCAGGGCGAGGGCGAGGGCGAGGGCGAGGGCGAGGGAGAGGGGAGATAGGCTTAGAAATTATGGGGGTGGGCAGGTTGGGAGGCATCCAGGCAACTCAGGCAAGAAAGAGCTCTTAAGTTACTCGGGCATCCTCCGATGTCTCGTCTCGTGAGTGTGATTCCTGCGCCTGTGACGATGCTCTGGCTTTGGTGCTCAGGGCATCATCCCAGCGTCCAACTCACTTCACTGCTCCTCCAGCGGTCGTAGATATTTGACCGGCGTTGTATGCATTACTGTAAGAAAGCGGTGTCATGAACCGAAATCAATCAGCTGTTCATTTTGCTGTCTCCGGTCCACGCTCGATCATCGGCAATTACTCAATTGTATAGAATCTTGCCCGCGCAATTGCTTCGTTTTTGCTGTTCCCAGTGCCAATGCCAGAGCCAGAGCCAGAGCCAGAGCCAGTGCCAGTGCCAGTGCCAGTTCCAGGCTCTCATCGCTGTGCGCAGCCTCAGTTGCGCCGCTCTTTGCCTCATCCGAAGTGCCTCCATAGCCTGGCCCCTCCTGCTCTTTGAGGTCCCGGCACCACGTGCACCCTCTGAATGGCCTCTTCAAGCCTTGGAATTCGCCATCTCTCAGCGCAGCGCACATGACCCCTCAGCACGGAAACTCCGCCCGCGGAATGATGAACACGCCCACTCTACCGGCCGCCGCGGGGGGATCCAGGCGTTCAAAGGACAGGCAGCAGAAGAAAGGAAGAGAGCAAGAAAGCAAGTTCATGTTATTGACATTATTCAGGCTCAGACTCACCCAGACTGGGTCTTAGCAGTCTCCCCGCTCGGCTTCGGACCATCTGGCAAATGATTCTTCCAGGACCCGACAGCAAAGCACAGCTGAACGCTGAAAACGATATCAGAGTTTCGTGTTCTGGCCAGTGGCAATGGACTCTAAACAGTGGGCGATGCTGGCTGGGCCTGCTGGCAATAGCGTCTTGAGGTTCCTATTTCTGACGCTGGCTCGCTCAATCATTGCAATAATGCGTTCGGTGGTGACTCCAATACAGCCAGCGGAGTCAATACGAAGTGTCGCATGAACACTGGTGAAGCAACAATGTACGGTTTCCAGTCCAGTCTGCCAGTCAATGACTCTTGAAGCACCAGCTGCAATGAACTGTGACCAGTCGTGCTACAGCAAAAGGACTGCCCTGAATCCCTGAATTTTTCTGACCGACTTGCCTGAAAGCACTGAATCGTGAAAGACTGAGAGGTGCTGGGAATAGAAGCGTGGGGTTTTGGCGGTCAACTCTTCGCCCGTGACCGCTGTTCTGTCCGACACTTCTCAGCCTTCCCCAAGAACGGAAAAGCCGACCGGTGTTCTTGGAGGATGTAATACCCCAAGGGGCAAGACGCCTCCAAAAGCCACTACCCGGCACTTCGTCTGGTCTATTGCCAATGGGGCAACATCTCTGGAAGAGGCAGTTCAGGGCTGTGGTGGCTTCGGCGGCGCTCCACCACCGGGGAGACTCCCAGAACCCCCGGTTGCACACCTCCCTTTCGCAGGGCATCAACCCGAATCTTTGGAACTCCCCAGCAAGGAGCCCTGTCTCGCTTGTCAAGTGTGCTGCACCGGTCATCGTGAAGCGAAGGCCAACCAGATTGGAAATCCCAGCACCATCATTTGACACCAACAAGTGTGAGTGAGTGGCTCGCCATGAAAATTGATAATAGCAAATAGACCCTTCAGCGACTCATCCCGCGCACTCGTCTCTCGTCTCGTCTGTCGTCTCATTTGTCTCTCGGGACGGCTTCATCATCCCCTCTCGCCGACACGATTCGTGTGTGTTATGCTGAGCAGTTCGGAATTTGCATCCTCTGAACCGCTGTCGTTGAAGGAACGGAGTATCGTGACCTCCTTTCCCCTCCTGATTGTCTCAGCCGGAAGAATGCACACGCTGGAAACGCCGTCACATTGTAGAACAAAGTTTTCCGACCGAAAGGATGCGGAGAAATGGAGGAATCCATTCACTGAGAACGATACTGGTATTTTACTGGATATTCTACGAACTTACGAATAAAGCCCGTCTCATTTCCGCTGTCATTATGGCTTGCGAGTTACGAGTTATTCGCATTGATGTCAATGGAACAACAATTCGGGTGATGGGGCCGCTGTTGTTATTGATGGCTTGAGGTAAAGGCTCCATGAAAGTTCCGAGGCTCGGATCAGTTTAGGGGACCAGATGAGGGGACCAGATGAGGGGACCAGATGAGGGGACGTCTTTTGTTCCCTTCTCGACGACGAAAACACCTCGGAAAGAAGCATTTGGTGTATCATGAAATCGATACCAAGAAGCCAAGCCTGAATACATGTGATACCCGTACCTAGAAGGGCGAGTTCATGGGTTCGAAGGATAGTAACAAGTCACGGTCACCAATTGGCACAAGAAATGTCGTGCGCCGACTTCGTACAAGCACTATACTTGGCCTACCGCATTACTCTCAAGTTTCCCTTTTTAGACTTTACTTTTCAGATCAACTTAAATGAGTCTGCTTGGATGATTAAGAAAGGAGTCATCTAAATCATCTCATATCTCAAATCGTCAATTATGGATAAAATCTCATCCGTCACACAGCAAGTCAGAAGACATCTTCAAACATCAAAAACTAATCCGCCCATCCAATGTAATATAAACTCCCGCTTCAAACGCCTACCCGCTCGCCAACGCATTCTTCCAGAAGCGCAACACACCACACCCTCAACTCACTCATATACACACCCTCATCGTAAAGTTCCACACCCTATGTTGTCACGTCTGTCCTGATGGACGGGACAGCCCCACCCAAGACAACGGGAATTACCCCAAGTTCACCCCCACAACACTAGCCCTATTCAGATATGGAAGACATCTCTCCGCTCTCCCGAACAGGAACGCCACAATGTATCCAAATAATCCATCGACAGGTCATCCTCTCAACCAAGCATTCCAAACCCAACAGAAATTCTCTTCTTCATAGGCTCTATCAATAATCCACTCAATAATTCCATTAGTCAAACCATCCATGCGAATTATTTTTCAACAACAAGCCCTACCATCGTTCCATCTTCCAAGCATCATTGAACTCTCGCAAGGTCACAGTGATTTGATTTGATTTGCGGCGCATCCATCATGTGGCTTCGCGATCACCCCAAAGCGGCTATCGTTCAGATCTCCCAACCCCCAAATCCTACCAATCTCAGCCCATGTTGTGCTGATGTTATTATCACAAATGACCAGAACACAGCATATCAGCTCCGCGCATGCATGGTACAGCACCGGCAGCTAGGAATCTACTTCCCCGTCGCCCTGCCCTGTCACTCAGCGTCGATCAATCGGACTTCCAAGGCCGGTTTGCGAGTGGTTTTTATGACTCGTTATAATTTGAAGCCACCTCAATAAATATGGCCTTCAACATTCCTATGCGGACGTATGTATGTCTTTCGATCCGCCCCTCGCAAATCTGGAACTTGGAGCTCAGGAATGTCGATTTGAATCGTGCGCGATGTCCTTGCATGCATTATCGATTGACAAGTAAAACAAAACAATTGCCATCTCGAACAATTGAATCAGATATGATGTAAGACAGAACCGGAGGAGACTCCTTGCCCCGAAACTGGTTTCTACTGGGCATGAGCGAACCCCACGTCTCCCCACGTTTCGCAAGTCGCCACATGACAATCAAAGCGACCGCAAGGCACGACCCGTACCGCCTGGTCCTCCTATCTTTCCTTCGCTGACTCGCTTTGTCAACCTGGAACTGAGGCCTCTTCAGCTCAGTCGAGTGCAACTCATCAAACCCCATCGCATCACATCACACTTCTCTTACCCAACACAAACAAATAAAAAATAAAAGCCAGACCCTTATCATATCATTCGCTATCAGATAATCAAATCATATGTCTGGCGTTAACCTTCCTATCATATCAGGATTTCTCCCCCGTCATAAGGAGAAATGACATAAATCCTGCTCTATGATTTTTTTCATTGGCTGGCAACGCGGGCCTTGTTAACCAACGAATTCAAAGGATCTCAACAAGTCACATCCACATTCCGAATTCGTTGGTTGATATTTTTAACCACGCTCAATTCCTGAACAGCAGCCCTGCGCCTGCGAACTCTCCAGCGTCCTCAAAATGCGAGTAATGTACGCAGTAGAAGCCCCTGAGCCAGGCCGGCAGCCAGGCGATGAAGAAAAAAAAGGGGGTCATGCGCAGCCCAAACACACTGCAGCACATCAGCCTGTGCTTTCCAGCGTTTGAACAACTCATGAAACACGCCCGACTGCACACAGATCTCCCTAACGCAAAACCACGCCTAACAAAGGCAAAGCAACAACGCAGCATGGCGACATGGGGAAATATCGATCACACTCACATCTTAGCACTCTATCTATGACTCTGGTGTTGTCAAAGCTCGCATCGTGGATGAGATCACTTGCCCATTCCAAATCTGCTTTGCTTTGAGTTAATCGCTTGTGCTGCGCTCTGTATCGCTGACTGACAGCGGGGCGGATCCTCGCGCCGTGGTCGCGGTCTGTTATTGTTCGCTACCGTACATCAGGCGAGCTGAATGCTTGGGCGAAGCCTGAATATCGATCAGATGGGCAGCAAAACACAGCTATAATGGTCTATCGGACTGGCTTTACGCGCCCGAGACAACTGTACCCATAGTTAGGCAAGTATATTGGCAAAATAATTATTTGATTTGATTTGCAGGCAAGGTAAGAAGGAAAGCAAGGTGCGTGATGGACGATCCGAGCGGCTGGTAAACGTTCTGCCCTGCTGAAAACAGGATCTGCCTGTCCATCTGCGAACTTTGGGGTTTGACAGCGCAGAGGTCAACTCACGCGTGACAACTCTACTACCTTGGAGTATGTACGTACGATGGTGGATGAGGCACGAAGCCTTACTCAGCCTCGAGTTACAGTTACTACATCATCATCTCAGCCTGGCTGTGGCAAGCGACGACACCTGCATGAGCTGAGCGGAGGAAGGCTGCTCGTGATATCCTGTCCTAGGTAAAGTATATCACAGCAAGGAATCTATGGAGTAGAAGCGATATGCATTGGATGAGGAACGAAGCCATTATGTCACATATGACTCCCATGGGGCCAATCCGCCCTGAGCAGGAATCCCATTAAACTCACCATTAAACTGGAAAGTAACGCTCTCCAGTCTCGGAAGCAGAATGTAACTCGGTGCTTACGTCTCTCAATCTCACCAATCGGAGCTGCTGGTATCCCTCGATCTCATCTCATCTCACCAGATCAGCGCGTCCTCCGAAGTCACGATAGGTGCAGTCGATCTATTATTTGGTGGTAGTCACAAACACAAAACACAAACAATAACAATTCGGCTTCAGGCACCCATCTTCAATAAGGGAGCCCCAAGATTCCCCACGCGGCCGCCACAATGCCTATTTGTGTTTGTGTGGAGGTGCCCTGTGGTTCGGGATGCAAGCCGCGGTATCGAAAAGCATCACGAGGACGACTTTGATACTCAGCCTTGCCTGCCCTGCCAGCTTGGGCCTTCGCCACCCCTATGGAGGTCGAAGACTCATCAACACATATCACGAAGACGGAAGCGGAAAGCGAGACGCTGCAAACGAGTTGCCTGCTTGCGTGCGCTTTCATCCTAAGCGCCTGAATGGAATGCGGCAGCGATTAAATTCCAAAGAAACACGCCTAGTAAATAATGGATGAACCAATAAATACTGTAAAATAAATTGTGATAAGAATAATAATAATGCACCGAATAATGACTTCCTCCCCACGGTTCGGCAACATCCTGCAAGGAACGACCGAGAGACATCCTTGGGTCCCTTTCCATTGCGCCGAGCAAAAACGATGACAACGACCCTTCCAGCCATGGGCTTGCCATGCAACGGCGATGCGAAATGCCAAACAAAATCAAGAATTTCCATTTCGGCCCTTCTGTTTCGCTGGCGAGGGTCGGAAAAGGGTTCGAGTGTTTGACATCATCAATATCCCCATGGGGTCGTGTCGAGGTGCTGGTCAGGTCACGACCACAACCTGATTTTTCCTGACTTTGACCGGACTTGCCTTGACTGGTCTTGACTTGCTTCGCTCCTCCCTCTTTCGGCAATTTGCCGTTTCCTTATCCCGCCCCCCGCCAAGCTTCTCCAGCAATCCCGCTCGGTCGGCGGGATAAGGTGCGGAGAAATCTGGGGTCAACTATCTTTCACAACGTCTCCTTTTGCTTGTCTTTTCTTGGTATCAAACTGTTCATTAATTATTTTGAAATTATTTTTCAGCGTCGAAAGGATGATGCAACGAGTTCAAAGTGGCCTAGAATTTCTAAGACATGGAGAAGTCCAGGGTAACATGGTAAAGGAATATTCCCATTCGGTCGCATGTATCTTGTACCTCGGGTCCCACAGCACATCTCCACTTCAGCAAGCGCGCCGCTATCACAAGGAGATATCGCCTCCAGATCAGTTTCGCGGTAGCAAATCGACCCTTTTCACATGCGCGCGTGTGAGGTACCATACTCCTTAAATTCCCGATATCAACAGTCTACTATGGAAATGACTACTGAAATTGAAACCCAGAGTCGTGTATGACTCCTCTTCAAAGCTCTAGTTTAGCATAGCATCGCAACAAACGGAGGTCCTCCGTATCCAGCTCTAATATGTGATATCCCCGCCAATCATAAATTTCAAAACTGAATTTCCTCGAATGTCGAACCATTGAACATAGTTAAAATGGCTTGTTCAGCCTAGCTGTAAGGACGGACATGACGGACTGTATTCCGCCTGCGCATTCGCAGCTGATTCAGTACGAGAGTTAGAGCAGGCTTTCGTGGCTTGCGCCTGACCTTCAATTCTGGGAGCGCATTCGCGCTTAGATTAAAGTTCGTGGATTCCACGCGTGAGGGATACACTAGATGACGGCAGTGTAAGGTGGCATTTTCAAGCGACCCTTCTTCTCTTCTCATCCTCTTCCCCCAACTTCACTATTCAAATAATGGTGCATTATGTACCCCGCAAGCAAGCCCGCACCAGACCCTGCGTCGTCCCATGAGTATCATGCTTTTGCCTTTGAAAGTAAAGCGCACCGACCATGAGAAGTCCAAGATGTCAAGCACCAGACTGCTCGTGATGCTGTTGGGAAAGTGATGAGCATAGTCAGCTGCCCAGCCCAGCGCAGCAAAAATACAGCCGAACGAATCTCCTTACTTTTTTGGAGAATATCTCTCACTGCAGTTAGGATGCTACGAGCTCTACCTTGTCGTCTTTCTTGCTTGACCTTCCAAAGATAGGCATCATTCAGCTACCTAGAGACTACTAAATTACGTTTCCCCGGATCCCCCGATTCCAAGACGTTTCATTCATCATGCCACAAACTCACGATCTCACATGCATGCAACTCCCGGCTTGCGCCCCGGCCCCACCTCCACATGGCATTTCCCCACCCCATACATCCCCTCCTATCAATTCCAAATCCTCCACTGCTTCAGTGCATAACTCGGGACCTCTAGCTCGTACTCACAATTTCCGAGTTCCCCAAGACACGGCGAGTCAATAAATGAAAGTTCCATTCCGCACCCGAGGCAGTGGCACACGACGTGCAAAAAGTTCATGGGGATAGCCTTTATCCGCGGTTGATATTCAGCCTGTCTGGCCGTGTCGGCTAGCAGCCGGATGCGGATTTTCCAGAACATCTGGAAATTCCGAGTCAGCTCACCTCTCTATGTGCAGAGAGACAATCGGATACGGTACCACCAATTGCGAAACTGATCGAATGCGACCTCGCCTTTCTTTTGCGGTGCAAAGACTCTCTTCCTCTCATTGCTACCTTGGCAAGGCTGCCTACATACGCAGCGTCGTAGTTGACAACTCCTTACCAAACTCTCTTTAATATATCTCACCCGCTGCTTTCGGAGGTTTGTTATGACATGTCAACTCTCCAGCCTTGCAGCGCCAGTAACAGGAGAGCAACAAACTCTCCCAAAATCTGGTACAGTGCGTACCGTCACACATAGCGGAGAAAACCCCTCTTTCTCTCCATCCTGCGTTCGCTTCCAAGCAGCTGGACAGTTTGGTAGCTCAGCCTTCCCTATGAAGCCTCAAAGGGTGTGCTGGAAAACTGGTAAAATAGAGTGGCGGCCAGGGGATCAACCACAATCTTCCCCGGCACCTGTGCCGTTAGGGATTAGTCTGGGGTGCTCCAGGGGGTGCGGCTCGGCTCTTTCCCCTGAAAAGTGATGCGGAGGATGGTGAAGATCAGGCGCTGTGCATCATCCACGACTCGCTTCCATGGTCGGATACACCCAACGTAACGCCGTGGGTTGGATAGACAGTTGCGATAGGATGATCAGAAGTGATTGAAGTCCTGATTTGGATACTCGACATTGATTTAATTAATCGAATGCCTCATTCCCAGGTAAGCTGAGTGAATAATGTATTTCCGTCCCCGGATATATACATTGTTATGAATTAAATAGAAAGAAAGGTTTCGGACGAACAGTCTCATGGCATTGTTTGCTCCTAGCGAGCCTCTCCCTGTGACCAGTTCCCGATCATGCAAACTCAGTAGTCCCCACCCAGTGTACACCTGCATTACCTCAGTCAATAAAGATTAAATAGACCCCCTTGATGAATTGCCAAAAATGGACAGTAGTCAGTTGTCAGAAGATGGAGCCTTTCTGGAACATATCAAAACACAAAAAATTAAATCAAACAATACTCGGACGAACTCTGCCCAACGCCAGAGCCCGTCATCGATTCGAATTGGGAAGTGTAATTACTGACTCGGGGCGTCGAGAACGCTGATCAACATCGCATCAACCAATTTTTTTCTCGAAACAGAAATCCCGGTGTCTCATCTGAATTTCGGGACGGGCCTCGCAGCAGCCCAGCCAAAGGAAAGCGCCGTCGCGCAGAAGGATGTTTCAAAGCCACTTCACGATTTTGAGACCGCACGATGTAGCCTGAACGCACGATGTTTCGTGCTGCGAGTCAGGTTGAAACTTTGCTGGTGTGATAGGGGTTCGTCACGATGCCATTCTTTGCATTTTCACTCGACCGCGGAAGCAACAGCCGGTGCTATGGCAGTTCAAAGCCCAGGAATGGTCGCGAACTCTATTTGTTGGTTGCAGCAGATCGCATGAAAGTGTTGCTGCATGGAAGCCAGAGAAGAGGGTGAGAGTTTGGCGATTGAGTTCTATCAAGTTCCCCAGCTGCGACTCAGTAAAGAAGCTTCACCTTGGTAATAGATGTCGTGATGGTATTTCGGAACATTGCCAAAATTCAGGTCACAGTTCGTCTTCCTCAAGCCCCTCGGCTGATCACTTCGTCTTCGAGGGAGATGTCCCTGATATGCTCATACGATCCGGACCCGACAAACAAACAGTCGGAAATCAAGCCTCTCCTCATTCAGCAGCTCAGCGAAACTCTTGCCTAATCCGTCGTCACGAAGGAAAGAAGATCTGGGTTTGCTCAGACCACATCAATGATCAGTATCCCCAGGACGACGGACCGTCTCGCGGACACCCTCCCGAGATTACAACTGCCAGCGTATCTGAGAACACCCTGCAATCAAGGATTGCCATCGCAGAACGGTCGGACCAGAGTCCCAAATAAATAAAATGAAAAAATAAAACGGCCATGCAGTAGAAATAATAAAATTGAATATCTTTGACCCCTGGAAGCAGAGGGCATGAACACCCGCCTCCCAAAAGCAGGGACAGACGTCGTTAAGGTTCAAACTGAACCCCTGACCAGCCATGCCATTGGAACGCTGCCCCAGAAAGCATTCCAGAAAGGGATTTCCGGAAGCAACCCTTTGACCATCACTGGCCGCGGAAGCTGGCTCTGCGACCCGTCCACCGTAGCCTCTTCCTCTCCACGAGGCCCTCAGGATCAAGGTATCGGCAAACCGTGAGCTTGACTCTTCACTCTCTCCCCAAAGTCTATTTTCTCGGATGGGGTCTCAATGACGAGTCGACGACAGCTACGCAAGTCATGAGCAGAGAATGCGCTCGAGAGGATGTTCATTCTTTCCATTATCTGCTCTCTTTCACATGCGTCTGCACTGCAATGCAGTGCGACTAAAATGCTCCCGGAAGCGCGTCGTGTGCAATCAATGATCGGAAGTTTTGAGGCTAATCATCTCCATCGCCGGCGCAATCTAAAGCTGCGCCAGTTTTGCATCTGCCATGCAGGTACCAAACTCCTTCACAGCTCTTTTCCCTCGACTCCATTGGTGCGCATTTCCCACTCTCCTTCTATTTCACGTGCCAGTCGTGTCCCCAGCAATCCATTTCTTCTAGCGCAATCCAAAAACGCCTTCCATGCGTCTGCCCCCTGCGTTTCCCGCCCTGGATCCCTGGGAACCACAATCCATGCGCTCCACTCACCTCCATGCAACGCACTCCACCCTTTTCCGCCGGCTCGCCATGTCCAGCGGTCCGACTTCACACATGGCATTTTTTTCACATCACGCCCCACGCGTAAGCGCCGCCTCACCAATGGCCATCCACGCAATTGTGCCAGACGGAGATCAAAAGATCCAGGCCTTGTCACCTCCCTGTCGGTTCTCCCCGCTTTGGGCGAAAGAGAAAGGCCGGATGAATGCGGACCTCCCTGGCTAAATTGCTGCCCGAGCTAGACTCCTTGGAGAAATTATCTGGACCAAAGGACGACGGGGCGGAGAGGGGAAGGAGGAGAAGTTTTTCCGTCCGGCGCAGACGATCGGGACATGTGATGAGGGGTTGGTTCTGTGTCACGAGGGATTGTTGGATCTTGTGCTACTACGTCTTGCAAATTGTTGGTCGACGAGGAGAACCTCATATCAGCCTCGATGCTGTGCCACAGCTAATACTCGGCATGTAGGACCGGTGTCCCTCCTTCGTCGCCTTATTCCATCTTGAGAAAAAAAGGAATGTTCTCAATCGAGAATTCAGTTCATCATCTGAGGTTTTCATCTCCAAGAGCAGAAAAGAGCTGCAAGTCATGCGGTGCTGACCGCCACTTTTCTCCAATGGCAAACCGAACATGTCGCCGACAACGTTACTTTTCTTCCCCAGTACCAAGATTCAGCAACTCCACCAAACGAAAACGAACAGGATCTCCCTCCCTAACCAGTGATATGGAGAGAAACCAGTGATATGGAGAGAATTATTACAATTAACCCAAAATATCGCGCCATGGAAATCCAGACTTCCCCCGGGCCCCGATTAATTGCAAACAAGAAGAGGAAAATCACGCACTGGGCAGGATACCAGGGTTTTATCCTTACCTTTACCCACAATTCCCATCAACTTCCAATCTGAGCCCATAGTAATGCAGGGTCTTTCTCGCTGACAGCTTCCCCGACCCCAAAACACCGAGACCACCGACCCAGCCCAATGGAAACGAATTACCAGCGATCGAGGATTTGAAAGTGATTGAATCCTTGGTAGAAGAGGAGTGTATCCACCTCTAGGAGTTGGGAGAGGAAAAGATGGGCACCTCCTCGTCGGAACTCTCCATTGTTGTCAGGTAATCTGGGGTCATGTCGGTAGGTGTTCGATTTCTCGACGCCGGCCCAAGCGATGTTTTGATAGCATGTTCATGTCGCCGGATTATTGGCGTGTTCGGTGAGAACTTATCACAAGGTGATATTGAAGAGGGGAAGTGCCTTGAGAGGAAAGTGTCATGATGATCAGAGCTCTCCCTCAGGGGGTTCACGCCGCAAACAATTGTTTTCCTGACTTGATTTATTCTCCCCTGTTCTTGCTTGTCCATTATTCTTATTATTTTTTGCTGTGCCCTTATTTTCAAACAGCGGGTGCTCCCTGCGTCTTTCCTTTTTACAGAAGGCGCAAGCCCACCGTCTCGTTTCGTGTTGTCTTATCCAGTATTGAACCCTTAAAAAGAGCCATCACTTCGTCACCCAACCCCCCAATTCACACCACCACCCAAACCCCCACGCGGGATGCTCTTTCGAAGTAGAAGGTGGGGGGACCAAATACCTGGCATGAGCGTGGCATTTCAATTCCGTGGGATTGGATTGTGCGTGGAGCTTATCTTCTGGACGCCTATCACAGGTGTCAAAAGTGCACGAGTGCCAAAACCTGGCAGGAAAGGGAAGGTCGTTGCTGCTTGGCCAATATGTTTGCTTCATCCGGAGACCTCAGTATTGGAAAGGAAGGAAGGGACGGCTGTTTCCGGTTTCAAACTCTCTTCTGTGATGAGCAGTCGCTACCCACTCATTGTGATAGTACCAATCCTACAATGAAAGCACGCAAAAATCACTTACCCTTTCGATCACTTTTCAAGCTCTCATTTGTGCCTATCAAACCCATCATATTCAAGTCCAAGACCCCGTTAATGCACCGCAATCAATACCTAGCCCCATCCAAATCTCAAGTCCACGGCTCGCTCCTACCCTAAATGCCAAACCCCAATCGTCGCTTCCCCCTCTAATCAATAAAAAAAGCAAGTCCCAAAAGTATCAAGGTTGATATCTGATCCCCTCCCAAAAGAATTTAAGAATTAAATTTACAGTAAAGTAAATCGGAATAATACCCCATGTCCTCCCCAAATACAACATTCATTCAAATCACCGTCCGTCCATCCATCACACCTTCCTTTCTTATTCCTTCCACCAATCACACCTGCATTCTTGGCTATCACCTCCCTCAGATCATCCTCAAATCCAACGAGCAGCAAAGATTGTTAACGGTCCAGACCCCCCACCCACCCACTTCCCGAAAACCAGTTCCCCTTTTAGCGCCGGGGAAGCAGACTGGACTTTCCGCGAACCAGCGTCCTGGGAATCGCACTTTCTCCCCCTCGCTTCCCAGAACCGCAATCGCGAGTGTCCCCAACGCCGACGCCATCTCGGCTTTCTCATCTCCTTCGCTTTCTCCTCTGCTCTTGACTTCCCGCGTCTCGCCCTGACTTGACTTGAAGCACGGCAAGAAACGTGGAGGCAAGCGTGATTGATGCGTGAGGAGAACGCCAGATTTCACATGTGGAAGGAGAAAGGGGAAGGGGAAAAGCACGTCTTGTCTTGAGGCTGTGAGTCTGTGACACGCTTGATTATTTTGCGTTCTTTACGCGTCGTGCATATGTGAAATTATCAACACGACTAGAGGAACGTCGAAAGGCTATTATTGTAAGGTAGGTCCTGTAGAATGCTCCACGGGATCGGATTCACTACTCGATAAACAGATAAGCTTGCTTACCCCTCAGGTAAACATCGCTGCTTCCAGGCCACTCATCTGGACAGTTCATTCCAAAGAGGACTCAGTCCGATGTTGTGGTGTGGTGTTCCTTTCGCGTTTACCTTTCAAGCACTGTTCGTTTAAACCGTGTTGATCTGTTTATTTCACTCCTCCCCGATACTTCCGGACCCTGCACCCGTAGTAGTTCTGTGCACCAGCTCAATTCTTGTTTCGTTCTTGTTTATTATTATTATTATTATTATTCATTCATTGGGATTTATTTTCTTGGTCATATCAAGAAAGAAGCGCCCACGTGTATCCGCCGATTCCTGAATTGGGCAGCACACCGATACTGGATTGTGGTTTGCGTCGGTGGCGGTTTCGTGGCTTGACTGGGGGCTGACAGCTGGAGCGGAGACCCCTCCGTGGCTTCCTCCACTTTGTCTTCCAGCTCCAACCTCACGCCGTAATTCCTATTTCTTTTTCACAGTATCCCAGTTCTCAGCTGGCCTGAAAGCAATATCTCGACTGACGTTGGTGATGAATTGCCAACCAATGCTTCAAACAAGCTCCCTTTTTGATTTTTGTCAGGCCACTTCGTGGTATCAGGTTGTTGGTGTTGGATTTCAATCTTGGAGAATGAATCGGATCGATACCCGGTGGTGATCCTGATGCGTTCCTCACCAGGTGCCCAGCAAGATCTCTACCCGAGATATGAGATCGCTGCTACTGTACGGTTACCAGATAGCTGCCGATGCGGGTGAGAATGCGGGTGAGGAAGCAGCATCTCGGTCGGATGTGATAGCTCACATCTTGCAAGAGGACATACTGAGTATCCAACCTCTTTCAATTTATGTTTGTGCTTGTTTTGTTACTTCTTGTTTGTTAGGTTTGTGTGATTCTTTCATTTTTGATATAACTAGTAAGTTTTGTCAAAATATTCTTCAATATTACTTACTTCTAACAGGATCAGTCATGTTGTTTATATCACTCTTGTTTCTCATATCCAATCTATCATTTATCGCAAAACCCACCGCTCGGAGCATTTCTCCTCAGCGCAGCGGCAATGCAGCTCCATTTCCCCGCCTTTCAAGTGATCAAGTCATCGTTTTCCCCCAAAACCAACCTCCACCAACAAAAGCATATCGCCAAGCTCAAGCCTCAAATGCCATATTCAGATGCCAACAGCCACTATCCAACTCTCCAACCCAACCTGATGAGCTCAGCATAATCTCGATTCCAATCTAGATCCGATCCGATTCAATAGCCATAATGTCGCCCTAAGACGAAAACCAGGGAGTTGGGATCGTTGAATTGCAGAGGTACTGCGGGAGAGAATACTGTAACGGCATGTCGCCCGCCGTCACGCTGTGTGCTGTGTAACGACCTGCCCGGATGCCCCTCCGCCTCTCTCACATATTTTCTTCTTCTCCTGCTTGCAAGACCCTGCAGTACACACATGTGCGGTACGGTGCGATGCGATGCGGTGTATTGTGCAGAGAGTGGGAATGAAGAAGTAAGTAACCGCCTGCTTTCGATCTTGATACTTTACTCCGTGAATTGTGCGTCTATACGCTGTGCCGATTTCCCTTTTTGGCGGGGTGCATGGTGAGGGTGAAGGAGCCGATGATGTGAAGTAGTACTGTACACGACACCAGGTACAAAAGAGACAGGAGAGCTGTGGTACCTATGTACTGGTTCTGCTTCTCTGTCAAATGTGTAGAAGCATTGGTGGGATGCTTGCACATTCTTGGGTAGATAGAAGCATGCGCTGCGGGAACGGCTATGCAACTCTGTCCTCCGTTGAAGATTGCATTATTCCAAGAAATTCATGATGTACCTGTCTTACACTGATCAAGATATGTGTACAGTTTCTTTGCATTTTCAACATCAGAACCTTGCCTTCTGCACACCGCATCCGTCGAAATGCCAATGAGGTATTGCGCGTGCATTTGCTTCTTCTCCCACTCTCTCAGTCTGCCTACTTACCTACCTGCATGCCAGGCATGTTGTATTGGATTTTTATTTTTTGCGGACATACCTCCGGCCCAGATTCCCATCACATCACCAACTCCATACGTATACCAATATACTTTCCCTTGCCATTACCCACAATATCCATAACACACGTGCCCGTCGATCAATATCTCAGCGTCCCCCTTACCTGCCCATCCCAACTCCTCTCCCCCACGCTGCATGTACTACTGCCCGCACTGCGCAGGTGACGAGAACCCGGGACGGTAGGAAGGGTGGTGACAGACCCGCGTTAAACAGAAGCAGTGTCACTGAGAAAATGGAAGTGGCACAGCTTGGTGCAGTCCTACCCGGGGTAAAGATATACATATGTTCTTGTATATATATGCATGTAGGGCAGGATGGCGTACGGACAGATCTCCGAGTGTGGAGAGGTCTAGATCTTGGTGCCGATGTTGGTTATTGGCTGTGGCTGAACTGCAGAAATGGATGAGTGTATTGGGTAGGGCGTTGGTATAACTCGGACGGGTTGGATCTTGCTGGGTCGTGATAGAGCAGTGGGTTGTACGGGTTTGTCATTGGACGTCCAGTGTGGGGGTTGTACGAGGGTCGATATTAGAAAAAGGGGGAGGAGATGAGTAAGAACGAGAGGAGTTTCCTTGGTTACATATTGAAATGCAGTTGCTGATCCTTTATATTCTTTGGGCAGCGAGGTAAGCCATGTGATTGTGTTTTAGCGAGCAGTAGCTGACGGGAAGCCTGGAGCAAGTAAACACTCGTGTCCTAAGCCACCCACAACATTCAGCTCGTTGAGGAACAACAGCCGTCCACTCTCAAAGTAATACAGTACACAATTGACGACCCACTACACAGAATCTATGCCTGATGCAAGTAATTCTTCGGCTTCGCGTCTCCCCCAATGCGCCTAAACTTCCTCTTGTCCTTCCTACTCATCTTTACCTTATCCCTCGTCCCCTTTCCTCCCTCCCAAAATCCACCAACGCTCTTCTTCCCCACCAAACTCCCATGACAGACTCCGCAGTCCTCCGGTTTGTAGTTCTGCTCTCTCGAGCACCATCCACAGATCATGCGATTCGCCCATTCGTTCGGATGGTCCTCTGCTTCATCGTGGCACTTGTCACACGTATACACTTTTGAGCAGCAGCTGAAGCGAAACCAGCGGTAGCTCTTTGTGTAATGTCTGCATCGGCCTCGCTTTGGCAATTCAGTACCTGGTACTAAACCGAGTGTTTCGCGTTTGCGGCGGGGTCCAGAGGATGGTGGGAGGCGGTTTGTGGAAGAGATGCGGAGGAACTTCACGGAAGGGATCTTGAAGGTGAATTTTTGGTGGCATTCTCGGCAGATATTACTGGTTGATTCGCCTTGAACAGATATAATTCCAGGAAGAGGATAGACAGTGGAGCATTGTGAGCAAGTTGGAATGAATGTGCTAGAAGTTGTTAGTCTTCACTGCAGGTAATGAGTAAATAAAAGTCTGGGATCATACCTGGGTAGCATGTCGCCAATGATGCAGCCTTCTAGGTCGAGGAAACCTGCCCTGACTGCGTGGGCGTGAAGGAGATCTCGACGGAAAGTGACGCTGAAAGTAGTCGTGCATTTGCGACAGCTTGGAGTTTTGGTCACGCCATCCTTCAGTCCCTTGACCTCAGTGGTGTCCTTGCATCTCTCGCATTTTACGGAGATATTCAAAGCCACAACCTCAAGTAATTCGATACCAAACAAGTCCAAAAATGGGAAAGAGATCGCCGTACCGCGTTCAGGATTCTGAGCTGGCTGCTTTGACGTTTCTCCATTCCCCTCTGGAACTTCGACTCCGCCTTCTTCATCAGTAGTCTCATCTCCTGTATCATAAGAGTCAAAGTCGAGGTCGTCCGAGTCAGAAGCTTCGCCTCGTTCAATGAATGTCCACTCTGGAGGTCGAGTAATGTATTGAATGTGGCTGCGTTCCGGATCTTGATGACCTTCAATAGCAGACTTTGTGACCTCTGTTTCCTCTCTCACAGGTAACTGGATTATTGGAGCTGGTACAGGATTGGCTTCTAACTTCGTCTTTGCCAAAAGATGCATATTTTGTGCAAGATAGTTGACATGACCAGTCAATGTAGTGGCTTTCTGCTCCGTCGACCGTTGAAGAAACCCAACTTCGAGTGGCTTAGCCTCGGGAATATCTAATTTGTCCAGCTTAATCCGACAAGGCTGTAGGGGATATAAGAGAGGAACAAACAAAACAACGGCTTTGACAGCCTGTAAGGAAAGAGGTAAATCGGTTCTTCGCTTGGGCTCAAGAGGAAGGGTGTAAGCGATTCCATCAGGAGACATCTTGTAAAGAGGTAATCTTTTCATCCGAGCTTCCAGTTGTCTAGTCTCAACTTCTCTTCTCTTCAGAGCTTCAGCTTTCTCTTGAGCCGTGTATGTGATAAGTGGTTCGACATTTCTGAGAGTTTCTTTCCCAACTTGTATACTTGCAGCCGCTTCTATCAATGAACTTGCAGGCCTGAAAGCGGGCTCAACTGACCTTGAAGGAGTCGCTGAAAGATGTCGGGTATCCTTGTTCGGCAACAGCTTTATTGTCTCCGCCTTCGGCGCAGATAGGAAAGCTTCAAGGTTCTTGTCAAGACACTTCATGAGCTCCAATAGGGTAGACTCTGGCTTCTCCTTGACCATATTATCGAAACCATATTCGACATTGAGAGAAAAGCCTCGGGGGATGTCTTTGTTCTCAACCTTCAAAGAGGGTCCCTCCTTCGGATATGCGACTGGTACTGAAAGTAAACATTCCAAGGATGTCATCTCAAACGGGAAGTCCGGGTCTGACGGTGCAAGGCTGAACTTCAGGAGTGTGGCTCCCCCACCTGGTTGCTTGGTCTCCTTTGGAGAGAAGCGTCTTCGAATCTGGCCTAGTTGAAACTCTCTCGGATCTTGAGTTTGGATTTGTGGGACTGGTTTTGCTACCACACGGGAGCTGGGTACGGGTTTTGTAACCGCTTGACGACGATCCTGTATCAATCCATCCTCTGTCACGAGTTGGCCAGCAGCTCCTTCGACAGATGATTCGGGCATCTCATGAGTTGGCTTTGCATTGGGTGCTCCGGGAAGTCGTGTCTCATCATGCAAGAATTGACACTCGTTGCCCGCCCGACAATAACCTATTGTGTCGATCAGCGCTGGCCTCACTGTTCTCATGCTCTGCTCTCATGTCCTTCAATCGTCGGGCAAGTATCACGTGGAACTCGAGGAGGCTATGGTGACAGAGCCAGGATCTGGTTCCCAACAATTCGATATCAAGATGTCAAATGCTTTGGTCCCCCACGCCCGTAATAAGCGGTGAAAATCACTTGATACATAACACATGCTGCACAACACACTCCTGCATATGCAAATAAAGGCGCATCGAGCCAATGGAAATATTCACAAAAAATAGGAATTAAATACCTGCTCTGCCGAAGTATCGGCAAACCCTTGTTTTCAGCGCTGATGCTGCTCCATCGTGCAAGGCGGAATCATGGTTGAGTGTAGGAGGGATGTCTGCCAACGCATCAGTCAACCGAAGCAGATGACCCCGACCTCAGCCACGGGCCGCCATGATATGCATTGCAACCTCTGTCTCCAGTGCGATGCATATGGTGTGGAGGCACTGAGGAAGGCGGTGTGGGCAGCTGCTGACCTGTGTGGGCGAGATGAGGGGAAATACTCGTAGTGGCTGGATCAGGGCTGGATGCCATAATTTCAACTTGATGACAACGACAGTCGGGCGTCGGGGCGCGCGGATGTGGAGAGATTGGCTGACGATAACGAGGAGGGGACGACTGTGATGAGAGAGCAGATGCACTGCTGTGTGTTGATTAGAGAGAACGAAATAATGTCCAGGTATCACAACTATAGAGTTGCTTAAAGAGAACGAGCGGAGATGTTCTTATGATTTGATTTGAATGTCGTCGTGGTTCGGTTGTGATCACGAGAAGTCAGGTCGACGCTGCCACGCGAGATTGATGAGTCAAGCAGCGGCAGAGCCTTTGCCACAAGAGTCACTTTGGCCTCTCATCTGAGTCACCGTTCTCGAGTTTAGGAATATGCAGCAAGGCAGCGGATAAACTCAAAGTGAGTGAGAATGATCCATAGCTACCTACCTCGGCGGGGGCTGTTTTATTATTATTTGACGAATTAAATATTATTATTTATTTGATTCAAGTTTTGTTTTTGTTTTCGCTAATCGCCGACACAAGCGTCAATGACATCATTTATTGAGTCTCTGTTGACGCCTCAAAACTCCCATATCTCGGTCCAGCATCGGTTTCCAAGATCTTATCCCAAGTGTCGATTAACGAGAATGTTACTGTTTGTAAAACCAAGGTTACTTCAGCCTTGTATCGTCATGATTGGTCTTGTAATTGTCTGTAGTTTTCTGGAGTGATTGCCAAGGCGCGGATGCGGCAGGTCTGTTGTCCTTCAATTCCTTACCATGTTCCAGCTGATGGTGGCTGACAGTGTCAGATAGTGCTTGCTTGTGTTTTCCCTGGTCTCGGATCTCAACGTCAAATGTCTCATTTCCCCACCACTCTTGTGGTGGGGTTTCTATTGCTTCATTCTGGTCATTCTTCGTTTGAGGCTCAAGTGCAGCCGATAGTCTCTTGATATGGGCACTAGCCTGTGAAGGTGTTTTCTGTTGTACATCTGCCCATTCCACATCTGAGCAGTCATAAATTGAAGACTGTTTCAAGCTTTAGGCTATCTTTATTTGAATTCAAACATGTACTTGTTACACCCCAGCCTCGCCGGGCAACCCCAACATCGTTACGATTTGCAGACTTCAGTCTTGGATGGAGATTGTGAGGTCTTCTGCAAGAGGTCGACATCAGAGACCTGCATTCTCACCTTTACTTCTTTGCATACGGACTCCTTACCAACTTCAGTTAAACTGGCAGTCCCTTTTTGGCGAGCAGATTAAATGTAGTGATTTCTGGCAGTCCCAGTACTCCCCTCATCACTGCAAGGGATGTACCTAGGTTGATTGGAATGAGTTCTGCGTCAAATATCGTGAACTTCAGCAACAAGGTAGGCTTTACTGCTCAAATATTCATCAGCAGCTTCTTGTCCTAATTATGACAGTGGAGTTCGGATCTGAATCCCACTGCTTGTTCTATCGGCCATTGTTTTATTGACTTGCAATATAATCAAGTGACATGGAAGGGCTTACCCCTTCTTCAGTTTCTACAGAATCTTTCTTGATTCGAACACCACAAATAGCTTGTGGAGATTCTGGCCCCCAGATTGTGTTGTTCAATGTCCATGGCAAATTTTCTTTGTCGTTGTGACCTGCATCGCGGATTCAGTCCATTTTTGTCACAACACCTGAACAGTCATTGTCATGGAGTACAAAGCTTTATCATTATCAAAGAGATTTCGATTCTTAAGAGTGAATTATTCAGCGCCCGGTCACAAACTAATTATGTTGGTCATATATTCTCATGACCAACACAGAAGCGCACGAACACTTCAAAGAATTCTAACCAGACACCTTGGTGCAGCACACCACGCCAGAAGCACGTAGAGATTTCACACCCTCCGAGCGAGGAGAGCTACGAGGGCTCCAAAATTGATCTACCCGAAAAGACATGCCACATTTTCAGTCCTTTCCATCCTCCGCACCACCAATCCCGCCACAACCCGTCCCCGGCTTCCTCTGCCTCCAAGTTCTTCTCCTCTACGAGAAATGCGGCCACATCGAAACACTCTTCCTCCACGAGCACCCTTGCACAAAGCAATACCGTGGCTGGCTTCCCGAGCCTTCGCAATACGTGCAAGTCAAAGGTTGCCTCAACATGAATCGGCACTTTGCCATAAAACGAGATCCATGTGCGAAATGTAGTGTCCCAGTGCCCGCTGTGAAGAAAGGGTTCTTCAAGATTTGGGGAAAGAGCAGCGCTCCAGATGTAGATGTGAAAGAGAAAGGCGACACTAGGGAGACTTTGCCCATTCGGGAAGTTATCAAGAGAAGAAGGGAGTGGATGTGGGAAGTGGAGAAGCAGGAGAAGTGGAAATTGAAGAGAGAAGAAGAGATAGAAAAGTTTAAGAAACAGAGAGGTTGTTGATCAAAGAGCTTGATTGATTTCATGATGCCTTGTCAAGGCTTTCCTGTGACCACCCGGAAAGCGGTCAAGTGTTGCTACAAGCTTAAAGTGATTGCAAAAGCCTTTGAGTCAAGGACGGACATCGATGACTGCAAGTTTTTGTATGGCCACATAGACCTCTGAACATTGCTTGTGCTTTTATTGGAGCTCAGGGCGGTTGGAGGGAAATTGTTGCGTAAGCGAATGTAAATAGATATTATCAGCGGGGTCACAGACAACAGATATTCCATTGGCAAGGCACACAGAGATAGTAACAAAAGCATGTGGCAAGAGAGAGCGGTGCTTTGTCTCACGAACACCTTTCAAAACCATTGACTATTGATAGTAATATCCTTTACTCCTTTGTCCTAGATACTTCCTCACCACAAGGGCCTCACAGTATAAAAAAAAACAGGTGATTTGACAATGCACACAATAAGCTCCCACTTCTTAGAAGAGGTTTTGGTACCACTTTCCGCTGCTAGACAATAAGAAGTTTTTGAACTCTTGAACAACCCTAGAGGTTCTGAACAGTGATGATGGCCGCCGATATATGATGGACAAGAATGGAGCTTGTCATATCAGCCTTGACACTGACACATCCATTCTCATCGGTCACTATTCATTATACTATATACCACCGTCTAATATTCTGACAGGCTCCACTATAGTATCCAATTATGCCTGCCGGAAAATATGAAAAGTGTGCCAACACCTCCATCATGGTTCCAGGATCTTTCCCAAAATGGTGGGTACCAGCATCCCAACCATCCTCTACTTGCCAAAAGATCTCCTGCCTCTACCTGACTTGTGGATGCATCCATAGCCCCACCAGTCACACAGAAACATGTACCCATTTCCCGACCACATCAATACAATACTACACCCCAGTGGAGAACTTCCAGCTCTGTGTAAACCTCGAAATCATATGGGCAACTAAGGATCGGGAATGTAACAGCTGCAAAGCTTTCCGGCAATTCTACCCTCTCGCGCCAGTTCCACCACCCAATTGGCAGAACATCATTCCAATCATTCAGCCGACAACGATGTAAATGATCTATGAACGCGAGATGGCTCTACAAGAATCAAAAGCTGAAGAAGAACTCGAAAAAGCGGTGGCACAGCGGTGCTTGGAAGTCAAAACAACGTGGGAGAATCATGTTCTGCAACTCCTGGATAGAGGTATGTTGGATCAGCAGCCTGATGTCCGCGCCGTGGAAGCCGGGATAGTTTACGATCTCAGGATTCTGGGCCCATCCAATGGAAACCTCAAGATTGTGACCAGCTGCGAGATTGAGCATGTACCCGAGGGAACAGAGAAAGGAATCTACAGGGCGGAGCTGGTTATTGAAGTTGTATCTGGTGTGGATCTAGAAAGGTGGAATAGCATCCCTGCCACGACGATTCCTGTCAAGCACGCTAAGTCGAACTGTATGGTCTGTTTTAGTCATCCTGAATGGTGTTATTCCATTTCTGACGAAGGGATGAATACTCCTAGCACTGTTAGTCCCGTCTACGAAAAGGGCTTAGGAGATATCCCTGTCAGCGTCAGTAAACCTAGGTGGCGCGATTGGGGCCTCCTCCACGGGATTTACGATAGCTATTAGCTACTAGATAACGGCAGCCTTGAGAGAAGAAGATGACAGATTTCAGTACCTAGGCTAGGATAGATAAGGTGTGTAGCCTCTCTTCATAATTCAGAACAGAGCTGTTGGTATATACTCTGTAGGAACTGTGAATAAACATCATGCGATATTAATATGCCCCAAACATGAAAAGTAATTGTGATTTTATCATGATTTACAGTTGTAAGATACTCTGATTAAACATCAAACCTTTCAAATAGACTCATCGCATTTCCCATCCCAAGGACAATCAAGTTAAATCAACAGTTGCATGAATGATAACACAGTAACGTGTCTCCCTGCGTAGCGAGACGCACCCTGTAACGAGACGAATCTATAGTTTTAGAATCACAACTTGTTTTTAGCAGGCCTATGAATTTGTGCTTAGAATATGACTTTCTTTAACTATTTATCCCTAAAGAGAACACTTAACAAGAAGAAAATAACTGTGGTTAGTTGTGCTATTAATCGTTTTAATCACGCTACTAATCGCCGTTTCGGCTATACCCCCATGCTTAATCACGACAATTAAAGTCTCTTCAAAATTCGGAGCACTTAGGGAAAGGTCCATAACGAAAGAAAATGGCTCTAAATTTTAAAGAAACTCAGAGACAGAAAGAATGCTGTCCGGGAGTTTCGCCATTGGGAGGAGAGGGGCCACATATTTCGGTGCTTAGTAATATGAATTAACCGAGTCAAAATATACTATGTTCACGCCCGGGCTCGCTAAATTTTACTCATCCACTATTCTGAGGCCCGGTCATGTGCGTGGCGTGCCCTGACTCAGCGTTAGATGTCCCCGGGAGCATGTCACGTGACTCGTAGTTCTCGCCGCTGCCTAAGCGCGTACTGCAGCTTAAGAGACCGCCTCCAGCGACCTTGTTTCTAACAATACCTAACCTTACTTCAGTCGCACTTCGGGAAGTATCATGGACGTCTCGCTTTGCGGAGATTGTAGCGACTTCTTTCAGAGCAATCACCACGATAGCTGTTACGGCGACGAGAGCTGGCGACGTTTTAAGGACAGCTTAGATGATGACAGACTCATCTCTCGAGTTATAAAGACAGCCGGTATGGGCTGCAATGTGTGCGAGACTGTCGTATGCAAATTCAGATCTCTCAAGTCAGATCTACTGGTCATCGCCCAGAAGAATGGCGAATCCGTTAAATTCCGAGTTGTTATTGAGGAATATTACAACACAAATCTGCAGTGGCAAGAGGATATCGACCGACCGTTTCTGCGGGTCTCTATCTCTCAAGAGGAGATCAAGTTCCGATTGTGGCGCGTTTCAAAAACCCACGTTGCAGGCTGTGGAGTGAACGATGACGATAAAAGCACAGGCTCAGAAAGCAGCTTCTTAAGAGCAGAGAAATGGTTGCGCAAGTGCATGCACGATCATGTCAACTGCAACAGCGTTGATACTCTGGGGGACTGGGCCCCTAGTCGGCTGCTCGATATAGGACCGGCAACGAACTAATTTCCAACGACAATCAAACTCAGAAAAACCGACAGCTGGCAGAGGTCAGTGCACTATACTACCTTGAGCCACTGTTGGGGTTCTGTGCAGCCCTTCAGGCTGTTACGGAGCAATCTGAGTAAACTCATGGATGGAATATCTATAGATGCCTTGCCGAAGACCTTTCAGGATGCAATCTATGCTACTTGGAAGTTTGGAATCCAGTACCTCTGGATTGACTCTCTATGCATCATCCAGGACTCGAAGGAAGACTGGAATTTCGAATCGTCTCTGATGACCCAGGTGTATGGCAGATGCCTGTTGAATCTTGCAGCCACTTCTTCGAACGATTGTACCGGCGGCCTGTTCCAAAATCGACCACCTTCTTACTCGGGCTCACGCTTCATATCGGTAGAGAGCATGAAAGATGGCTTTAAGTCATCTTATCAGTTATGGGATCAAAATGTCTGGCCTGCCAGCTTCGAATCCGCCAAACTTAACACTCGCGCATGGGTAATGCAGGAGCGCCTACTGTCACCCCGAACACTGGGCTTTGCCAAGGAACAGCTTTTTTGGGAGTGTAGATGCGATCGCTGTTGTGAAGAATTTCCTTTTGGATACCCTTCCGAATTATTTGAACGACGCCAAAGGGACTTTCCGCAGCCTGGGATACAAGATAGGCTGAAGACTCATTCCCTAAACTACCATGCGGACAGTCGATTCGAAGAGAACCACGCCCGACGCCTGAGTCTTGCATGGCATAATTTAGTTATGCATTATTCGAGGAACGAAATGACGTATGAGCAGGACAAACTGCCTGCAATCAGTGGGATTGCATCTTTGTTCGCGCAGAGACTAGGCACCGACTACCTCGCTGGGCTATGGAGGTCTACTCTTCTAAGTGACCTCCTCTGGGAAGCTAATCCCGGCGACTCCGCTATGAAACAACCTCTAGAGTACCGAGCTCCTTCATGGTCATGGGCTTCTATGAACTGCCCTGTGAAATATCTCCCTGGATGGATTGTGTCACCCGAAGTAACAGTCGTCGAGGCAGCGGCACAGCCCGTTTGGGAAAGAAGTCCATTCGGCAGGATGTCAGATGGGTACATTCGTCTCAGTGGAAAGCTCATGCATAATCTGACTGTTGCCCCTTACCGTGGACATTCCTACGCATTGCAGGCCTGCGGCTCAGAAAGCCATTCAATAGCTGCAGAGTGCACGCCAGACCAGCTATTAGGACCCGCAGACATGCAGCCCGAGATTTTCTGCTTGCCTGTGGGATCCTACTGTGAAACCTCACGGGCACTTGGAGACATATTGTACGTAGGACTGGTCTTGGTAGCAGATGAAGTACAACGTAGAGGCTACTACAGAAGATGGGGTATCTTCGTATCACATCAGAGGTGGTCTGATAGTGCAGACAATCAAGCACCAAACCACCGATATACCAATGATGGACATAGCACAATTGTTCTCAATTGAAATAAAGCCTATGGTCGCGTAGCTTCGGACCTTTTATAAAAACGTTGCTATCTATTAATATTGTAGAGGTTGCGATATTCCAAGGCGCATCAGGGTTTACATCTTCATCAGGAAGAAGCTCTAAGCTTTCCCTGATGTCCTTCGAGGCCAGGTCGTACTTTCGCAGCTTGGATCGGTCAAAGTAGGTAATTAGAAAAATCATTTGAAGAAGTGAAGTGTCTTTGACGCATAAAGTACGAAGAGGGATAGACGAGCGGCTTTGATTTAGGCCAGAACAATCCAGAGCTGCATTTCTGTACAAGAAGTGGGGAGTCCTACATCATCAGCCTTGCAAAATGTGCGGGGTAGGTGGAACTGTCCATATTTATCGCTCTACCACCTGGCTACGCCTGGTTGGTGAATAGCTGGACGCCGCAGAAATGACAACGAACGAGTGAGAGGCCTCGCCGAGTGATTTTCGAGCATCAGGCATCCAGCGCACAGCCACATAAGTGAATGGCGCTAAATTATAATACTGCATATATGAAATTACTCTAACCGGTACACTCTTAGGCAGCGACAGATTTTATTAGAATTTTACCGACGTTACTATAGCCACACCGCGATCCGTGATCGCTTGTTGGAGGAAGTATCAGCCTATGTGGCAATGGCGTATGTCATGGCGCGCTCTGGCCGCCACAACACCAAGAAAATCTTTTTTGTATCATAATGAAACTCGGAAATCTATATCTAATCGTTCTATTATTTTGAAAAGGCGAAAAGAGCCCAATGGTGGTGCCGCGGGTCAAGGGGTCCTATTATACCATAAAAAGAGGCGCTCTATAATTCAGGTAGGCGGCGACGACGTGATCAAAATTTTCAGAATTCATAGGTTAGGAGTGTTCGGGAGAGGTATACAATGTAATTAAAATAAAAATGTAGAGAAATTTTAACACATTCAAAGATTTGGAGTCGCTTGAATTCAAGGTACCTATGATTTGTCTCGTTACAGGGGGTGTCTCGCTACGCAAGGAGAGACGTTAGGGCGGTACCAAGTTACATGTAGCTCACTACCATAGGAATCTGGCTAATGATATCGTTTTTTAGGGGGCTGCAGTGGACCGTATTTCCCCGACAACAAACAGCTGAAATATCCTTCTTTCTTGGCCCGCGGGAGGAAGCCGAAGCTCGATGTAGGTGCCTGAAAGCGATACCGCATAACTTGGTAAGTGGTAATATAATTTGCCTTACCATACAACTGGCTTCTATCTGTTTGAAAAAGTGGATTGACTTGAAGGGGTTTTAGTCCATCGCTAGTTCTCAGGGTGTTCGTAGGGAACAAAAGCAAACTGGCAGAGGAGCTATGCTACTTTCTGCCAAAAATGGACTTTCTCCATATTTTTTTTTAAGAAAGATTGATCGACAATGTTTTCTGAAATCTGTGGGACATTATGGCAAGATCTTGTGCTGCCAGTCATGGTAGGTAGCGTTCCTTCGAGAAGTCGACCAATCGCATTTCAATTCGCTTAGAGGTAAGGGATGTCAACAAGTGAAATCACCCGCCCATCGTGTTACTTATCATGCCCAGAAATCCGACCAAACAATACAAATTCGAATGAGCCGTATCTAATTAAATGAAAGAACCTTACCTCATGGGTGGGAGTGTCCCTGTCAACTGTTTAGCATCTTCCAAGCACCAAGCTACTCTTCCACTACCGAAAAAGAAGCGTGACGGTCGCAAAATCACTTGTTTTCCCCTTCCAACTCTTAATTGTCAAACACGCACCAAAGACCATGCAAAGGAAAGTTTATCTTATTTACCGTCAACAAGTTACAAACCTACTTGATGGAACGGCATACCAGTAGCAGGTTGTGGAGGATAGGTACCTCTCTACACTTGTCATCTCTGCCCATGCCCTAGACGTATCTGGATATGCCAATTGTTCTCCTTTGTCACCTTTTCTCAATATTTCTCTGTTTTCTATCATCCCTTTTGTTTCCAGCAAATATAGTGGTACAGTGTCTATTTGACTCGTGTCGCCGGTTGGCCAAGACCCCCGAACCCCGAAAATTGCACATCGCACTTCGGACAATTGCTATTTTGCGCAGCGTTTCATTGGCAACGTGCAATTCCGATCTACAAGTTTTAATATAGGTGTAAGCGCTAGATACTTTGAATATGGATCAATGATTCGAGTTTTGCATTGGCAGGGATTTGGGCGGTGGCATATGAACGGTCTGACTACATAGTTGTAGCTGGACAACAATTTTCACGAAGTCGCCATTAACGAGTGATAGATACAGGCATCAAAGCCTCTCTGAGTTTCCATCACTGAGAAAGCAGTGCTTATGTTGTCCAAGATCCAATATACCTTGGCGCTTCCTCTAGAAATTCCAGCAAGATAAATGCGCTCCTACTTAAATTCAAGACCTTGGCACCTCTTGGGCTTACTGTGTTTGTATGCAAGAAGAAGTGTCTGACTAACAGTTACAGCAACAAGCTCCACCAAAATTGGGTATATATAGCGAACAGTCACTCCCAAATCATCACTTTCCATCAGCAGAACATTCATCAGCAACGGCGTGCTCTGACCAATCACTTCATTCGCACTTGAACCTATCTTGGAAAACAGGCAGCTTCTTTCAATCAACATGAAACTCACCATGACTTTCCTCCTTGGCCTTGCTACTGTCGCTTCTGCAATCGAAATCCGCTTCTATGGCAACAATGGATGCTCCGGGCGGTTCAATTCTTGTTGGAACGTCAACCCCAACCAGTGCTGTAACCAAGCGGAAATGAACTCCATCAGTTTTGAATTTATCCCAAGCAACTGGAGAATCACGGTCAAAGGCTATGATCAAAATGCTTGCAACCGACAGAAAGCACAACTTAATACCGTTGGCCAGACCAGAATGTGTATCGGAGGCGATGCTCCTTACACTGGTGGCGGCTACAACTTCTATGGCCGAAAGAGGGATGATGACCACAGTAACGTGGAAGCTGCTCCATCTTCTGAATGCCTACGCCCAGATATCTTTGCCGATGAAGATGGAGTAGAATATTCTGCCCAAAGCTTGAATGATGATGAGTTCGAGAAGCTTGTTGCCCTATGGTACAATGGCACGTCTGTGTCCGACGTTGGTAAGTGACCTTTCTGTTCTGTCATGGTTAATATTAGAAACAATCTCAGGAACTTTTATCAAAACATACATTTTGCACAACAGCTGATATACAGAACAGTATCGACCTTCTCATCGTTCACTCTTAAGGAGTAAGCCAATGATACGCTACAGTTTCTGGCAGGGGATAGATACGTGCAGTGAACGAAATCAGGCTGTTGGCGGAAGATCAGAGGTTAGGCGGGTAGAGAAAGTGATTTGGTGCTCATGTGGTTTTATGTTCAGATGTGGCCATACAGCAATCGTCCAGTCATTACTTTCGCTGGAACAAACCGACAAGCTCTGTCTGTTATTTAAACAGTCTTTGAAACAGCATACTTAGTGTTGGCTATAAAGACCTTGATGTACCTCCGACTCTTCCAAAAAATAAATTCCTCCACGTAACAGCTCGAGACCACAAATCGTCTGATGCAGAGTTGTACCAAACCAAGCTCATCACCTTACGATCGATGTGTAACCTAATAGTAATCCATCATCGCTGTGGGCACCACACAAAGGATTTTTCCATGTGTGGGCATCACCGCGCTATTGGAGGCTTGGATGTTGAAGCCTGCGATGAATTCTACGCTCACAGTCTAAAGAGCATGAAGAGGTGTGATGTTTGTTTGCGTCGCGGCGGTTGACACCCTTTCCCTACAGGGGTTTTATACAGACAACGTCTGTAAATTATCTGCATTTTGTTTATATTCCTAGTAGTAGTAAAATACAGATAAAATTCAGACAATGTCTACTATAAGTGTATCCAAAAAATACAGATAAATTAGCTTGTGTTAGGGGTAGGTAGGAGAGTTCAGGTAACTCAGACCTTCTCTGTTTCAATATAAACATGGACCTATTACTTACTTTTAGCACACTCGGAGGGGGAAAGAGGGAGACCTACCTAGAGGGAGAAGGAGGGAGACCTTAGAGGGAGACCTTGGAGGGAGACCTACCTTGGAGGGAGACCTACCTTGGAGGGAGACCTACCTTAGAGGGAGAAGGAGGGAGACCTTGGAGGGAGACCTTACCTTTAGAGGGGAGGGAGACCTACCTTTGGAGACCTACCTTAGAGAGAGACAGAGGAAAGAGACCTTACCTTAGAGGGAGACAGAGGAGGGAGATAGAGGAGGGAGACAGAGGAAGGAGACAGAGGAGGGAGACGGAGGGAAGGAAATCAAAGGGAAAATTAACTTTATTAGTTAGGAAACTCTTAGAAATGCACATAGTAACTGTATTTCCCTTAAATTATAGGTAATGTCTGCATTTTCACTCTAAATCCTCAAAAATCGATTAAAATCAGAGAATCCAACTGAGAAAAATGCAGACAATTGACCAAATTGTAGATAAAAATCCCGTCTAAAATACCTGTTTACAGACAGTGTCTGTAAAAAACCCCCGTAGGGTTTGGATTTGCTCTTTTCGCGTTTCTCTACCGTCGAGCAGGGCCCCCTTAAGAAAAGCAGAATTAAATAATATTGCATTGAAAATTCAGATCCAATGTCAGTTTGAGGAGTTGAAGCCGAGTAGCTGAGAAGACCTTTGTGCAAAGTGCTAGAGGCACCAATCTTAACGTTGTTTCTTTGTTCGCTGCTTTTGAACAAAAAAACAGAGATCAATGTGCAGTGACATTGTAAAGCTATTGAAATAAGTATAAATGCTTGAAATGTGCGATGGAAATGTGAGTAGACATCGTTCAGTGCTGTTAAACTATGCGGGATTGCGCTCATTCTGTGCGTTCCTTGCTCCGGTCCCGAGATTCCTAGGTTTCGATGAAGGTCAATGTTGACATTGACGGGCTCTAGATGACACGAGGCTTAATGCTACCTAACCAGTCCAAACCGGAGGTCCTGGCAGAGTGTAAGATGTTGGCTGAATATGTGTTAGCACGAGAGATGGTAGGGTATCAGAAGACTTCTAACCACTGGATAGTAAATATTCAGCATCAGTCCCGGATCCGTCGCTTTGTACGCCCCTGGAAAAGCAACAAGCGGCCCTGGAGTTCCAGAACCTCCACCAGTGACGTTTATCTGTCCGCAGGAAATGTAAAACTGGGCACCGCCGGCTGCTGACGCAGAATGTAGACCGATGTGCTCAACCCGAAGCAGGTACTCCCCGTTGGGGGTTGACGCTGGGATTTTCCAAGTCACGGTTGCGGCACCTGTTCCCAAATCGAATCAGCACTTGTGTAGGATAAGACATTGGGTATACATACTGTCCGAAGGCCATGTTAGTGACTGTCCACCGAACTTCGGCCCTTGCGCGAATATCTTGAACCACACACTCCCGGAACCATCCCACGTTGATGCAGTCGATCCTGCTGGAACCTTTGCCATGTATGCCTGCAGTGGACCTGGGTGGTAGATAGGTGGATCGGCCGTGAAACCAACTGTCGAGCCAGCAGTCACACCGAGAGTACCTGGTGCGAAGATTGAATCGCCCTTGACGTTGCATCTGATATCCTTTGAAGTTACGTCTACCACAGGGCTGTATGTATACGACCCAGACCATTGGCGAACATATTGCCACTAGATAATCAACGAGTCAGTAAACATCGGGTGAGAGACTTTTGAGAGATACATGGGCTATTTTGAAAATGACCTACTGCGGGTGTTTTGGTAGACCCAGAGATCAGGGCTGGGAAATCATAGTGTGCTCGTACCACTGCTGCTAGAGCGAAGAAAGAAGTTATGACTTTCATCTTGAGAAAAGATATTACAGAGTGAGTAACGAGATTGGTCTCTTGAGACAGCAAGAAACGTCGTACCACGGCTCAGCTTATATACCCAGCAGCAAATCCGGAACAACGGAAGCAGAAGATTCCTAGAAAATCGCAGCCACTTTCCTTCTTGATCACGTCCATGTCCGATTGAAGCTTGGAAGGTATCTAAGGCCCCCACAGTCAGAGGTCAACCCCAGATTTTGGATGTAGCCGCGGCACTTAGTGCCCCGGCATTACCAATTGAAAATTGAACTATGGGACCAGCTGATCGTAGATTTTCGACTGAGGACGGAATACGTTGATCATAATATATCTCGTATTTGCCTAAACCGGCACCAGGGGAAACGGGCTTGCCTGAATTTATCCGGACGAGGAGAAAATACACGTGCCTCGTTTAAAGTGACAACAAAACGAACAGGGGCGTTAGGACTTAATACGACTAAGCCCCGTGGCTTGGTCTCATGTTTTACATGATGTGCCCGGCCGTTTGTTAGTTTCTGTCACAGTACAGTACACGTTTTGATTTCGTCATTCGGTGGACGAGAAACGAGAAAGTACCGACAAGGTCTGGTAGTAGCGTATCTAGGCACGGATAATAGTAGCCCTTGATGGAGTTGCCAAAGGAACATGGTGTTTCCATGAATTAGAATCCAAGAGTTCAATGTAACAGCGAAGCCTGAGAATAGGGCCTACAGCCCTCAATACGACTCTTCATACGACTGAAGAGTTACTTTCACCAAGAGCTCTCCAGCAGCTCAACAATTTTCTCACAAGCTCTCTTCCGTCCTCCTACTTTACCACTGATATCAGCGAGCTCTCGGGCTCTCGAAGCCATCTGTGAGGCTTCGTTACTGTCATCTAGAACCTTCAGAAATGCCCGCGAAAGTTCGAGACCTTCGACATTGGGAGCGGTGTTTCGACTACCATATACTCCGATGCCTAACCATTCCACTCTGTTGGCAAAGTCCAGTGTGTCGAGCCAACATGGAAGCACAATCTGCGGGACACCAGCGCTGAGAGCTTCGTGGAATGAATTCGAGCCACCGTGATGAACAGAACATGCAATAAGACCTGTTTGGAGGATTGCTAGAGGATCAACTGAGAGCCATTCGACAATCCGGATCCTGCCATTTGTTCTTTCCGCAGAAATAGAGCCAAGCGATGCTTCGTTCAGACCTGAGCCTGAGAATCCACTGTCAGGTTTGGCCTTGGACGACACGGCTACACCTCCAGATGTTTTCAGTTTCCATAAGACTTGAATGTTGGGCTTCTTATCCAACAGTATTTTCAACCCCGACGAAAATTCACGCGCCATAGTATCATCCATACGAATATGGCTGCCAAGATTTACGAGGATTGTTGGGCCACCCTTCAGCCAAGCGAGGAGCGCTGGATCCTGCCGTGAGACTGGCGAAACCGGGAGGAGGATTGGTCCACATGGAGTCACATTTGAAGGAATATGACAAGGGTAATCAGTCTCAGGCACTGATGGTACGAGGCAGTGATTATCTTCTCGCCAGATATTGAACACTGGAGGCAGGCTGGGCAATTGATTTGCTTTGCGGTACCGTATGAGTGCTTTGACTTTTGGTGAAGTGACTAATATCCAGATCAATGCTATTTTGAGGTAGATATTGGCAGGAATCAGGTGCCATGGAACTGGGTAGCGGAATCCCGAAGCAATTCTAGAAAAAGAGAGATCGTCAGTTTACTTCATTGGATTTTACCAGGAGACCTCACGTTGGTATAGTAAAAAACTGTGAGAATAGCGATTGCTTTTTGCGCAAGAGCTCGAGAAACGTATTTGGGCTCAAGACCACATGTTTTCGAGAGAGTGTATTGCATGCTTCCAGCCCTTGACTCATGAGCGGATCCACGACGATAATGTCAGGCTCAACCGAGCCAACAATATCTAAACATCTCCAGTAGCTTGACATGTATTCTGACTCGGACCATGTATCTGCCATTGCAGGTAACGTGAGTCTGTACGTGTTCAAAGCACCTGTAACTCCGGGCGGGAATGGTCCAATAAATTCATCCTTGGCAGCAAGAGCATCCAGAGCCGCTGGCCCAGTGATGGCGTGGAAGACAGCGGCAGTTCCATGCTCTGGCAGGAGTTCGTTGAGCTCATTTATACGCTAGGTAAGAGAGGAGTCAGCAGTTGCCTCCAGAGCTTGAGTATAAGGATGAGATCTATGTCTCCATAACTTTTGAACATTCAAGAGAAGTATATATGGTCTCTCCAAGTAGTACCTTTTGGAGAGGTGCAAATGATGCGATATGCACTTCATACTCTTGAAGAATGAGTAGTTCGTGTGAGACTGCGAGGATGACGTTCGCCTGCCCGTACTCGCTGCTTGTAAAGAGCAGAATCCTCTTCTGTTTGCCAGTGTCTTCATCTGAAGATACTCCCGAATTATGCGGCGACTTTTCGGTTGAGTCCATCACTAAGATAATTTCCAAAATAACAAAGGTGGATGTACACGAGCTGAAGACGTTGATTTAGAGTGAAATAGAGGGAAAAGTCCCATATAACCCGTATCCGGGACCATGCGTTTAGCCCCGGCAACGGTGGGCATGCACATGAGCCTACACCATATTCAGCAGCTAGCTTTCAACTACTGTCAAATCAGTGGAATGGCAGTGCCGATCTCTGAAGCATAGTCGGAGCACTAAACAAAATCCGAATAGTGCTTCATGCCACGCCATGAACTCTCGTCAAATAGAAGAAGAAATGGAGGTCGATCTCTTGTAATACACGCTCGCTTGTCCTGAATGGTAAAATGATAAGGCGATCTTGGACAGAACTGGAGCTTCTGGAATGTACAGAAAGCCAGGTACAAGCAGAATGAATGCGGCTCAGGATGTTCCTCAGGATGGGCGACGGCAATTACAGCTGACCTATACAGACAGTACAGACCGAGGGTATGTCACTTGGAGCTCGCTTGAGGCAAGGAGTTCAAAGTACCCGAGTTGCATCTCGCCATGTTTCTTCGGGTGAAACGGGGTGGAACATGGCGCGAGTCGCCTCAAGTAGGAAGTGACCAATGGTATGTAGCACCAAAAGCCTTCGGATGCGTCTTTCTTGAGTAGAAGCCCAACACTGAAGTAAAATATGATAAGTTTGATAAGGTTGAGGGGAAATCTCAGTGCCGGCCAAGTAAGGTTGCGGCATCAGTTGGCGGACTTATGTATGCCAAGCATTTAGTGCAGGGACTTGTTTAGCCTCGGCTTTTTCAAGAAAGCGAACAGAGACCCAACATCATCTGTCTTCCATAGACGTGTTCCGCAGTGTCGCGTCGTAATGCGGCAGCTATCATGAAGCCGTGACCTGTAATGTAACTTGCCTTCTCAAGACATTGGTAAAGCTAACTGGATTCTCCAGACCCAGCCATAGGTATCCAAAAGCCTTGTAGCTTTCCCCCGAACCTTTGACATGCATACTTCTGGAGAGAAAGACAGCGAGGCACATATAGCAAAGGGTGGCTAGGATAGAGATATGCAGATACCTCAATGGTGTGTTAAGCAGCCCTGGCAGAACGACAAGCGACCAACGAGCCCAGAAGTCAGCGGGGTGCTAGATCTTGAAGGGTGAGCAGATCGGGTGCATATTGAAAGTTCTTGTCAACCACGTATGCCGTGAATCATCAGCATGTCTTTGGCATACCTGACCAGAAAACTAACTCTGGCCAATAACTGAGCGGCTGTTGAGCTTCTTTACTCCTTCATAGGACGAACGGCTCCAAGTGGTTGCTAGAAACTCTTGAGTTGGCCATCCAGGACCGTACATGGAAAGTGTCAGACAGCATGTTCTCGGATTCGATCTGGCAAGGCAATCAGGAATCTTCTTACTAGAAGACTGAGCTTCCTGGAACCCAACGTTGGACTCATTAGATCTGAGCCGGCAACGGGCAAAGATGTGAGAGGTTCTCAATGAAACGAAGGCAAGAAAGATTTGGAGAGAAATCAAGTCAGGTTGTTCAATACGATGATTCATGCTTTCACCATTCTCTTCTCGCTTGAAGTCAGTAGCAGGTGGAATAGGTCAAAGCTGATGCTCAAGTCTTGTGCCATCATTCCAACATGTTTGTCGTTGCGAGATCGTGTGAGCAGATGAACCCTGCAAAGATTATTCGGCACCGTTATCCAATCAATTTCTAGAGCTCCGGACTGCAAGATACAGTTCCTGTCTTCCGCCAGCGTTATTCAATTGCCGGAAGAGCATGTTGGGACTGCTATTCTGTCAGATGATAGCCTGAGATTGCAGCTGTTTGAGAGAAATGGAGGTCAGCTGCTCATTGAGAGCGATAACAAGGATACTGCTGTCACCAAGTTGGGTGAATGAAAGTTTCGGAGTTGCCGATTGAAATTTTATAAGTTTGGATCCCCTATGAACGTGCGTAGAATTGATTTGCACCAATTGTGAAGTTCCACGTTCGTACCAAGTGTATCTTGACCTTACCACACAGCCTAGGCTTCTCTTGAAACCCATAGAGACCTAAATCAGGACGATTTGCTTCACTTCTGCATCTCTGAACCAATCTTTGGTTGAATCAACCTCAGCGACTCCTATTCTCTCATATTCTCCGGAAGAAATTTGTTCAACAACCAGCACCCACTGTTCCTTCTCCAGTCTTGAGCCAACAAAAAGGCAGCACACAGTTCTAGAGGAACACTTGCCCATGATCGGCCCGTACTTCTCAATTTTGCAATTGATGTCTGCATACATGAACGCCTCCTCGTCTTCAAAGTGTAGAATGTGTGAAGCTGTTCTATAATCGGCAGGAGACCGATGCTCAAGTGTGCAGAAGATACAATCTCCCCCGATTTGCAGCTTGCATTGCGGGCCGAAAATCAAGATATCGTCATCTAGGCCATTGCATCTTGCAGTAAAATGAGGATCAACTTCAAAAGGAGGGTTGGCGTCCCACCATGGGTAGCCGAATCCATGTTTCTTTGCCGAATTGACGCTGACGGAAGCCCAGGTCCAAGTCGGACAATGACAGTCTTGAGGAACCTCAACTCTTGTGCCCTTTTGATAGGGGAATTTCCGCCACAAGAGGCCGCGAGCCAGATCACCACTCCAAATTCCCAATAGATAGAACCCTGGGAGAGTTCTACTAAGTCGAGCAGCAATGCCCATGACGGCTGGTAACTGGTCTGAGGCTACTGTTATGTTTAAACACGTGAAGCTCTTCGTGAAATCTAACCAGAAGTCATAGGCATCCTGAGTCGTCTTGACGCTCCCGAGACTTTGTGATATTCTTCTAAAATTTGCTTTCAAGGAGAGGGTTTTGTTCTGGCGCGTGTTTCCGGAGATTAACCTCTCCCAATCAAAATACCCACACTCACAAGATATGCCCTCGTGGCACTCCCAGACCAGTTCTTCTTCGTGGAAATGAAGGAATACAGGAGAAAAAAATCGTTCTTGCAAGACCCAGGCCCGAGTCAAGAGAGGAACCCCACCGCTATAGGTTAAGAGGGAGTCTCCCATGATCTGTTGATGAGACCTCGTTTCGTATCTAACACCAACTCCATCCGGGAGCTCTGCCCCAGCACTTAGCAGACGCGAATCCTTATGCATAATACTTTTTCCAAAGTATGTTACATGCTTTCTGGGAAACAAGCAGCCGCCCAGACTTGAGCTGGAGCCTGTTGCGGCGAGAGTGATATATGCACGGGAATAGACATCATGCATTTTAGCTGCTTCTATTCCCCAATCGTGTTGATCGTCCTGGATGATACATAAAGAATCGATCCACAAGTAGGAAATACCTACTGCTTCAGTGATCCGTACGGCGTCCGAAAATGTTTTCGGTAGCATTGCGAGTTCGATCCCTGCAAAATGGCTCTGAATTGTACTTGTCGTTGTTTTCAGAGGGGCCCCACCTGGACCCCAGCAATGACTGAGTGCCATATATCTTCCGGACATACCATTAGTCTCCAAGAGCTTGATTCGGAGCTCATCGGATTCTTTCCTAATGTGCAGAATTCGGGTAGGCAGTGGTGTGACATCTACTTGCCAATGCTTGTGCTGCTGTGCACACACTCTGCTCTTGGATTCTATAAACTTTACCACCGAGTCAATATCTAGTTCTGCAATCACATCTCTTGCTGGAGCCACCAGTTGACTATTTTCGGCATGATCTAGGTTCAGATGAGCTTCCGTTGGAGTCGCACAAGAAGAACCAACCTTCGGTTCTGTATATCTCAATGGAAAAATATTCTCCTTCCACGGTTTCGGAATCTTCCATAACATCCACGATTACGGAGTATCCATAACGAAGTTTCACCATAAGTTCGCAATTAACCAGGTCTTCGAAAAGACCAACATCCAATTTCAGGAGCGGTTTGCTGAATTGTATCACCGCGTCCTCCAACAGGTTACAGGTCTGGCAGCCAGATTTCGCACTGGAGATCACTTCGCAAAAGCTGACGGTGAGCTGACGCTCGTAAGGATTATGATTAAACTCTCTTTCTTTACCGAATGAGCTCCAGTCAAGATTAAGACATGCTGGACAGGTTGAATGGGTTGGTCGAGCTGTATTGATTGACAACTGAATATTGGGAATAGGTGCTGAGCCCATCGAATGTCGCCGGCGCTTTCGAGGGACAAACACTGCTGTAAAGACACCTTGACTGTCCATTCCGTTGCAGGAGATCTAAGGGATCAGGTCAACACAGTGGCAATTAGGAGCCCACTGTCAACGTGCTCATGCCTTGTGGTGATGCTGTGCCACCAGTTGGCAGGTGATTAGTCAGATTTACAAGGCTAATATTTTCCCCTGAGGTTTGCTGAAGCTAATTAGACACGGCAACAGTCCTGGTATAGAACTGGATGGAGTCCTAGAGTGCCCGGGAACTGGAAATCGCAACTGGCTTGCAAAATATCTCAACAGGAAGAAGCAGAGCTTCCGTCCTTCCCGGTCCATTATGCACAGGACGGTAATGATGTACTCAAGGTTTGTATTCGATCAAAGCTCATGGAGAAGTACTAACGCCCGTTCGTTTCATTGTGGCATGAATAGAACTATGATCCTGCATGGTAGACCAAGAAGATGCATTCTACCGAGTGCTTGGGCTACATCAATTCGTCACAACCACAGCGCTCTTGATGAAAAGTCCCTCAACAGCGACCTTAACTAGGAACCTTACCACAGCAGTAACACTCACGCTATCAGACATGCTCATTCCCTCACCATTACTCCCTAGCGTTCTCACCTCCGTAATCTGGGCCGACTTCTCCTCGTCGAATTGGAGCCTCGCAGTCCTAATAAGAGTCCAGTCCAACTTCGTCAACCGAGTCTCCTTGTCAACAAGCCCGTGATCTTCAAGAGCATATTTGATATTGGTCCATCTCATGAATGCCTTGCTCAAAATGGGTAATCTGCCCCACGAATCTCCGACGCCTGCCGTCGACATCACCACGATACGATGACAACCGGCTTGCTCCAGCACCTCGCAGATATTGGCACATGAGTCAGCTAGGAAGCAAGGAGGTGAGACTTGAGCTGCGAAAGGGCTGTCGGACTCGCGGACTGTATTCAGTGTGGTGATTGCAGCAGATATTGGTTGAGAGGGTGTTGCCAGGAGAGCTCTGTTTATGTCTGGTTTTGAAAGTGGCGAGCCGGTGACGACCGTGAGGCCAGGACGAGAAGTTATGTTCGCAAAGCTACATACGAGGGTAACAGCCGTGTGGCCCTGAGAGAGTATTTCGGAAACGACGTGTTGGCCTGTCCTTCCTGTAGCGCCGAGGAGGAGAAAATGCATGGTAGTTAACGATGGCAATTGTGATACCGGACTTGTCTAATTGGAAGTGCAAGGACAACGATGAATGTATGTTGCAGAAGTGCGGAGGGTCTGTGGTTCCATATATATTGTTGAGAATGTCTCCGGGGTGCGGCGAAAGTGAGTCCAGTAATTGTAGCTCATTGGCCAGCTCGGTCTTCATGCTGGATTTGGAAATCGCGTCAAATCTTACGCTGATAGATTTCTTCGTCGAGAGACCCGTGGACTGCTCTAGGCTACTTCCATAGGTGCTGCAATACACCATAAAGAGCTTTGTTAAGTTTGACAGAACCAGTAACGAGTCTTGCTATGCCAGATAATGGTGCCTTTTGTGCGCACTGGAGCGTGGCCTCAGTCGCTGCTAGTCCCATTGCAAGTTATGTAAGTCTGGACTCTTTCGCCCACATCGTTGGCTAGACTTTGTAATCGTTCGTTCTCCAGCTGCAGCTCCGTACATGTCGTTGGCGAGGAGTCAAGTGCTCCTAAGAGAATGATTCTCAATATCAGACGAAAGATCCGCAAGAAAGTCATCGAGATCGGCTCAGGTCCCATCTGGATAAGCTCGAAATCATTTAGCCATGAGTCCAGGGAGTCCAAAATAGCATTTTTTTCGGACTTCAATTGGAGAGCATCCTCCACCGACACGACTTGTGACATTTTGCTCAGAAATTCAAGTATTAACTCAGCAGTTACTGTAAGTCTTGTCCGCATATCAGGCAAAATTGTGCGAACATTGGGAGATTCATCGGTTCCTTCATGCGGGCTATCGAAAGACGCAGGTGAGGTCGTCGGGAAGACCTCCCGTACTGCTGGAGAATCTGCGAATTTACAAGGCGCAGAAAAAAGCTTGATGATGAAGACATCCACCAGAGGTAAATGACCATCGTAGGCTGGTACTAACTGGCTCCCTTCGATAAAGTATGGCCTTGCACGGTATTCGTACATAATTCTTAGACCTCGGATGATATGTTGGGCCATGGCAGAGTAATTTTTCTGTACTTGCTCAATACTGATGAAGATCTGGCAGCAACGTAATGCCGACTTGATTGTGCTGGAGCTCGGCAGTGACATGTTTGACGCAAGACCTCCCAAAGCCATGTTATATTGCTGAAGGCCATAGTGAAAGCCGGGAGTCGGGTGAGCGACAGACGTGGGGGTATCACCGGATATTTCGAGGTCCTGCCGAAGTGCTCTCAGAGACGACACTGCGTGACGTACAGAGGGATCAGTCAAACTGGCTTGGAGGACTTGTCGGGCTTCTTCAAGACAACCCATATTTACATTAAACAGGGTCTTGGTGGAGAAATAGCGATTGAGGAGTTCGATATCCTGAGAGATAAACCCAACAGTCGGCTGAACGATCCCTGACAATGCAATGGACTTGTTGCCGCCAGAAGAGACCCGTATACTACCGATAGACTGTGCTTCCCAAGATTTGAACGCGGACTCGTAGCCGTCACAGGTGCGGCCAGTAGTTGTACATCTTTGACAGGACGGCTTGATCTCATCACATTTAATCTTCCTGATCCTGTGGGTATGTGAGCACGAGTTAATTCCGAGGCAAGCGATGGCTATGTCTAATTTTACTGACCTGCAAGTTTTACAACCAGTTTTAACCTTGCTTCTTCTTCCAGTGTTTCGTTTGCGGGCGACAACATCCCGAGGTCTGGCCACCATTCTGGAAAAGGAGAAGGTGGAGGAGACGGTGTTAAGGTCGGACTTGACGCTCATATAAACTTCGAGCTCGACATACAAAATTGTTCAGCGGAGAACAAGACGTACGCGGAGAGCAATCCGAGCCGCCAAATTAGAAGAGCTCATTCTCTTAAAAGATCGAGGAAAAACCTGAAGTTGAGAGGGTCTCGCTTTAGATAGTTGCGGCGACATGTCAGCTCTAGCTCGATTGGGTCGCAAGAGCGAACAGACCAATCAGCAGGTTGAAGGATCCCCCACCTCGGAGGTGTTTATTCGCTCATTGAAGAGCCGAGTATTGTAGGTAGAGAACAGGGGACGCTTGTGGTCGGAGATACCGCTCGGTTTCGTTTTTATGTCAAATGTCAAATGGTGTATATATATACTAGCTGGCGGACCTAATGTCTACCAAATTTTCAAATGTACAAGCTCAGAAACAGCTCCAGACTCGCATCAAAACTCATATCCAACGCGAAGATGCCGGCATTTACTCTCTATGGCGCTCGGGGATCGACAAATACTGATCGAGTTCGTTTGACTCTCGCTGAGGGTGGCTTCACAGATTATGAAATGGTGCTTTTAAATCTTCAAAAAGGAGAGCAAAATGTGCAAGATTACTTCCAATATCGACCGAATTCTCGGGAATACTTAGCTAATGCCATCGCTCTAGTCCATAGAACACATGAATCGTCATCCATGGGGCAAAATACCTGCTCTTACTTCGAGCGACGGCTTCACGCTCTACGAGAGCCGCGCCATCTGCAAGTACCTCGCCACGAAGTACTCCTTCGCACTTCTACCTTCTGCTTCTGATGTAGAAGCCACTGCACTGTTTGATCAAGCGCAGTCAGTAGAGACACTCTACTTCGCCGAACCAGCAGGCAGAATTGCATTCGAGAAGTTCGCGAAGCGATTCATCGGCTTGTCTGCCGATGATGCCGTCCTCTCGGATGCGTTGCGGTCTGTTGAAGGGTTTTTTGATGTTGCGGAAAAGCTCTTGCGGGAAAGGGAGTTTATGGCCGGAAAGGACTTCTCGCTTGTGGATATTTATTATATCCCGTTGATTCAGAGACTTTTTGCTTGTGGATATGGAGATATCATTCTTGGTCGCGAAGCTGTAAGCGCTTGGTGGAGTCGCTGTGTGGACCGTCCGGCCATTCAAAGGATGTTGGCTGCTGACAAGGAGGCTATGGCTGCTGCTAGTCGATAAAATGAGCATGAAGCTAGTATGATTAATAAAGTGGGATTTCTCTTCAAATTTTGGTGAATCCTCCTCCATCAGCTTGTCGGATGAGCATGAGTTTGATGCGACGGACGCCTAAAGGCTCTAGGCCTGCTTCGCCTGGAGGAGCGAGGAACAAAAGTTTCACCAGTGCCATGTTCATTATCTTCAAATTGTATATCTGCGTGATCTTACACCCCTAGCATCGCCAAGATCTCAAATCTTGGAAGTACGACTTTTCGATTTAGCTGTAGATAGAATTGTCAACAATCGTCATAAGTAGCCTATCAGGAGACTCACCCTCCATTTCCTTCTTCTTAATCGCAAATCTCTCCATCGGCGCATTTTCAACAAATCTCTCCGCGAGAGCATCAACAGAGTTGACAACCGCAATCAACCTCCCATCCCTAAGCGGGGCATTCTGCAATCGCTTCATCTCCATCATACTCTTTGGATCGTTAAGGTTCAATTGCTCCTCCAAATATTCCTTGACACTCTGTTGGAACCCCTCATTGTCAAACACACGGTTTACGATTCCGAATTCCTCAAGTTCCTTAGCAGTAAGTTTGCGACCAAACATGAAAAACTCATTGGTGCGGTGCACTCCCATGCTTTGAGCGAAATTAATGGCCGAACCGTTTTCGGGCACAAGTCCGAGTGCGCTGAATGGAATCTGTAAATAGCATGATGAAGATGCGAAGACAATGTCTGATATGCCGGTGAACCAGGCCGCTCCCCCACCAACAGCTGGACCGTTGAGGGCAAGGACGAACACTTTCTTGTGATCAATAATGGACCGAAGCATTTCGAGCGCTGTACTCCAGGTTAGTCCTTTGCAAAGTTATAAGGTAAGATGGACGTACCAGGTGTAAATCTCTGCATAAAAGCAAGCTTCTTCTCTCCATCGTTCGCATAGGTTTGGTTTGATTCTAGTCCAGATCCTGCTCCCATTTGGTGAGCCACGATCGAAATACATCAGAAGAGGATAAGCGCTTACCCCTTACATCTGCACCAGATGAGAAGAATCTACCCTCGCCGGTAAGGACCGTGAACACCGTATCGGGATGTTCATTGAGTTCTCTGATGGCGGAGATGGTTTCCTGCGTCAGCTTGCCTGTGAACGAGTTCAAGCTCTTTGGTCTATTGAACTAAGGCATGTTTAGTTGAAGCTTGCTTTAAATGAATGGATTCGAGATGTTACTTTGATAATTCCTATTTGGCCTGAGATTTCCACGATGACTTCCTCGTATTTGTTGGACATAATGATGGTTGCTGACCAGTTGCTGATATCTCGTCTGACCGGAGGCGCGCGGGATCACAGCAGTGATAGCTTAATTTCCAGAGTCGATGGATGTAGGGTGGATCTTCACATTCATTCATCAAAGTAACAAACGGGATCAAGGTAGCGAAGGTCAGTAAGTTGCACAGGATTCCAGAAGGGGAGGTATGTTGATGTTGGTTTCGGCAGCTAGCTATTCTGCGGGGATCTGATCATTAATCCTCCAGTGCATGGCCCCCTGTATGTACTGTCCCGAGGACCCATCACCGAGGTCCACCTCGGCAAGGTTTGTGCTTGCTTGACATTTGACCAGGAGTCGGGACCTGGGGAAAATATACTTCGATGAGCACATCACGGTTGACTGAATCTGCATCTGAATTCAGATACAACAATATTTGTTATCGAGGGAGCCAGTCGGAATGCCTTCTACTTATTGTCGATAGTCACGCCAAGCTAAGAATGGCAAGCACCTTCAAGACCATGATCTACTTGTCACAGCGTCGTTTCCGTGATTGAATGATCGAGTTTCCTTCCAGCAAATTCGGCTTAATATACTTCAAGGTCAGAATGAGGCAAAGGGTTGTGATATCAGCTTGTGGAAGCCGATTCATCTGCCCTCAAAAGGAGCGAGGTAGCTCCTGAGAGAGGTAAGACCTATTGAGACCGGGATAATTAATGACGCCCGAAGTGAGGTCGAACACAAAAAGGGAATCCTGTTCGAGACGATTGAATGCTCTTATATTCATGCAGCTTTTTGCTTCTCTCAGATCTATCACTTTCGTTTACGGTTCGTATCGCCATTCACTTGACCTTGTCCACTAGTAAACCTCACTTCCTTTCATTTTTTGAGTTCTATGATCCACCGGGGCCGCCTAGTAACGCGAATCTGCGAACAATGGATGGCCCTATCTCTTCGTATTCTAGTCGAGCCTTAGTCAAAGATCATAACAATCAAGGTGGGTCAACTTACCGGCTTTTGTGTGACAGTAGCTTCTGAATTCGGGGGTTTGGCCCAACAAACTTCCACCGAACCACGGGCCATGCCGTTGTCGCTTGTGAGAGATGACTTGCACTTCCAAACCACCACTTCGTGCACCTCCACTACGCGCCTCGCTCGCTCTGATTCTGTCATCAACGAGATGCTTGATGTCACGTTGTAGCCTCCTTCCGAAGTCCTTGTATAATGTGCTTCCACCTGACAGAACAATGTTCTTGTATAACCCTCGGCGCACATCGATTGGCGAGGATTGGATGACACTATCAACAACTGTGGGTAGAGGGGTCAAAAAATCCGAGGAGTAGATTTCGGGGTTGAAGAAGATTTCTGGCGCAAGAAAACGTTCATAACCGACATCGACTGTCACTTTGCGACCTCCTGGCTGGGTAACTTGATGCTTCGCAAAACGTGTGGGATCTCGATCAAAACGAGAGAATTCCTTCACAATATCTGGGCACACATAGCAGTATTCTTCCTTGATCTCACCGGCTGTTTTGAGGGAGGAATCGGGCTCGCCTCTGTCTCGTAGCAGGGACTGGACGAAATACGTGATGTCTCGGCCTGCGATTGGGATGGACTTGATCGAGGATCCAATAACGTAACCTTCAGCAACTGGAATAACGTGGGTAACGCCATCTCCAGAATCAATGACTGTCCCTGTCAGAGAACGGTCCGAGACCTTGGAGGACGTCCACGAAGCTGCCAGAGCTAAAACTGCCTGTACCGCGATATACAACCCAGCACAATTGAAAGACTCGAACATGATCTCGGCGGTGTTCTCGCGATTCTCGGGAGGATTGAGAGGCTACCACTTCCGTCAGCAGATACTCCGAGTTGACAATGATGTATAACCTACGGGCTCTGTCAACAGAAAGTAATGATCTTCTGGCTCGACTCGAAGGTACTTGAAGATTGAGTTCGACCAAAACCTTTCCATGTAATCCTACGCCAGTTAACCGATGCATTGTGCCCAACGAACAGATTATACCTACCCAGTTTTCAATCTGACCATGGCGGATAGGATAGTTAATATTATACCCTAGTAAAGTCATTATACCGTCTCCATCCTGCCATCGGCGTACATACCTGGTCCATTGGCTGCGGCAAGAGCTTCATCACCGATGAAGAAGTCCAAATCCTCGGTGCCGCGCTTCATGTTGAGGTGCCCACCCTGTCCAGCTCCCCCTGTGAGATACGAGGGCTTGTTGGCTACAGCAGGGCGCCCCGATCCAGAGCCACCACCGGCACTACCAGCTGGACCTTTTGTTGCAATCGCTGTTGGAAAGACAAAGGAGGGGGAATCGTTGCCTGCGAAGCCTGTGTATTCGTCAGCCTCTGTACAGCACCAGATGCCATCATAGAGGACTCACCGAGCTTGGAGAAACCGGTACCGCTGGAGATTGACAGTTAGCTGCGTCCAAAGTGCACATCCAGACATAGTCATCCCCCTGACGGAGCTGCCTTCGAGGTCGGGGTACACATACTTGTCCATGACAACGGCCGGAGTATGGGAAGCCATGTTGGAATAAAGGCTGCGCAGAGCACTTCCACCTCTTCGGAAAAGTTATGCGACAGCTTTCAAAAGGGGCTCGTGGTTCTAGGATTCGAAGGTGTCCAGTTACCGTCAGTCGACCAAATGATGCGCTCAAGATGACAGCCCAGGCAGTTGGTAGGTGTGGCATCGCCTAGTCTCCCAACCCCGCCGCCTCCGACGACCATCATGGTGGGGAATGGTCACGTGTCGTGGAACGACTTTCAGAATGTTTTTGTTTGCAAGGAGGGGAGGCTCCTTCTCCAAAGCCCATACAGCGGATTTGGCGTCGAAGGAGGAGAGGTGGGAGATCTTTACTGTAGCATTGTCCTGCGGCTTCCTGATGGGGAGAAATAAAATAGGTGAAAAGAGACAACCTTTTTCCTCGTGTCCTGCAGCCATCCATTTTCATTTTCATTCTCACCAACACCCATATCCTTTGCGCTGTTTCTAGCTTTACTTCACAAGTCATTCGCTTCACTTTGGATCTCTATACCTGCACGAAGCTTCGAGTATCATTTTACGCTCGCTTCCAAGCGCGTTATTCATGACTTGGATCGAGCTTCATATTTCCTAGGCCGGCGACAGCTGCAGTAGCAGCACATTTGTGAGGCTTCCTCGACCAAAGCTTGCCATCGTGCTAACATCTCAAGGTCTCCCGAATTCACCTCTGAGATTCAACATCGCGCCTCCTAAAGCCTCATTTTAATAATCCTATTGTGTTCCACAACAATTCTTCTCTCTCCAGACCTACCAATTCTCAACTTTACTCCCAAATTGTTTCATCAGAATCCAGTTTGTTTGAACTGAGCACTGTCGCCAATCCGAGATCAACAGAACCGAACACAGGACGAAGACAGCTACTTTCGTTTTTCATCAACATTCTTCGAGTCCGATCTAATGCTATACATCGCCATAGCATAAAGCTACAAAGCTCGGTGTCGATCTAGATCGTTCGGACCCATTCTTCTAACTTGAAAGGTCATCTTTTCCCATGCAATCCTTCGACCTATTGACTCGAGACCGCTCAACCTCAGCCAGATTCAGAGCTGCCAGTAATCAGCTCCGAAAATTACGCCAAAGTCTGAGGACTTCGCTCTGCAGACACCACTATCAGCCTGCCGATATTGTTCCTTCACCATTTCACAACGACCCTGAAGGGCGGGAACAATTGGCAAGAGCTGTGGCGCACGCACCTGAAACTATCTCACAAATACCTTATCTCAGCTCAACCATGGATGGGGCGACCGATAGACTGTTCAGACGGAGCCACCAATCAAATCAGCAAGGCAATGTTGCTGCGATCTTTGTCCATGCTGGTGCCGGTTACCATAGTACTACCAATGAGCATATCCACCTCGGGGCATGTGATAGGTATGTAGACTGACTGTTGAACGGCTACAAGGTTTCTCGTGGTTAGATATGCTAACACTGCCACAGTGCTGCTCGAATGGCAATGCGTGTTCTGCAAGGAGGCGGAACCGCTGTTGATGCAGTAGAAGCTGCTATCAAGGTTCTCGAAGACAAAGAAATTACCAATGCTGGCTATGGAAGCAATTTGGCAATCGACGGAGTTGTAGAATGCGATGCTACCGTCGTTGACTATCTTGGTCGGAGTGGTGCTTGCGGTGCTACAGCACGTAAGTTCAACCCCAACTCCAAGGAATTGGGTGAATGATACTAACTCATTATTTAGAGATTAAGAATCCTATACATTTGGCTAGAGCAATCCTAGAAGCCTCCAGTAAGCCACTCTCCCTCCGAAGAGTTCCGCCAAATCTCCTTGTTGGGCAAGGTGCTACGGACTTCGCATGGGAGCACGGAATTCCCGTTGTTCCGCATGAAATGCTTGTTTCTCGAAATGCAAGAGATCGATATATACGCTGGCGAGAAGACCTAAGGCGCGTGGAAAGCGGTGGTCGTATGACACCTAGCTCGAGTGCAAGCAACAGCCAAACAGACGAGCTGGACGCTGAGTATGAGGAGCGCGTCCGAGCAAAGCAGCGACGAGATCATACTGCTGCTATTATCAATGGTACATGGAATGAGGGTCAGCCGGATTCCCCTGGAGCATCTCCTCAAGTTACTCCAGGGCGTGAAATGTGTACTCAAGATCCCTGTCCAGCTCTTCTTTCTGTCAGCCCTCCAGCGTTTTCCAGCACTGCGACCTCTCGTAGTCGTGGTCATTCACCAACAGGTCTCCCCGCGAAGCGCCCTCGTTTCGGAAAGTACCACAGTGAAGACAGACGGACGCATTCGCTGCTCGGTCCAAGTGCCGACTTGCATAAGAGCCCACCTGAAGTCTCTATGAGCAAAGATGAGTTCTTTTCCAATGATCCACCTCGACCTGGTAGCAGCGATGGGCAGCACTCTCCTCCATGCGAAACAGAAGCATCCGAAATCAGACCTTCTCGTGCTTTCTTTGAAGAGGGCACTGCAGAATCCCCGCCTAAACTCTCCAGGAGAGGAGAAGAAGACGCTATTACAGATACTGTTGGTGCCATTGCTATCGACATGTACGGGCACATCGCCGCAGGCTCGTCCTCTGGAGGTATAGGTATGAAACTCCGCGGCCGTGTTGGACCTGCTGCTCTTGTTGGCATCGGAAGTGCCGTCATTCCAGCCGATGAAGCAGATGAGGAGGGCATCACCGTGGCAGCTGTTACGAGTGGTACCGGCGAACACATGGCAACTACCATGGCTTCACAGCGGTGCGCAGAGAGGCTGTATCACAATACTCGGCGTGCCGAAGGTGGTGCAGATATTGATGCGACCGAGGAAGAGGCCATGGTGTCTTTCGTCCAGGCCGATTTTATGGGTCATCCAGGAGTCGTGGGAAGTAACTCAGCAGGTGCTATCGGTGTAATGGCTGTCAAAAAGACCCCGTACGGATTCTTCCTCCATTTCGCACACAACACCGACTCATTCGCTTTAGCATCCATGCATTCAAGGGAAAGGGAGGCTAAGTGTGTGATGTCAAGAATTGGAGACCATGGTGGTGTTGTGCAAGGGGGGAGGAAGATTCGAGTCGACTGATGAGTGTAAATGCTCCCACCCTGTAGTCATCATTACTGCGTTTGATTTCATCATTGTTTTAGCATGGCGTTTGGTAGATGGCATAGGCCTCATAAGGATGGGGACATGACTTATGATTGTGGCCTAGCGGCGGCACAAAATTGCTTTGATGGCGGTCAACATGGGAGGGCTCCTTATTCCGAACCGTCGAGATATGCTGGTATTTTTTAGAGACACATGTCTCGTAGATAGCCTGGCGAAGATTGTGGCAATGGAATGCAGCTTCAGTGCTCGCTACACACCATCGAACTTATAGACAGAATTCAGAATGCCTGGATTTCAATCTTCACTGTGGCCTTTGTGATTCTTGACGGACATCTTTGCACGAAGCATGCAAGCCTAGAAGCAATTTTCATATCTGGTTACATTCAAAGGGGATCAATTAAATGTGAAATGGTTGGTGGCAGACATTCTGCCTGGATAACCATATTGAAAAATGGAAGGCAATTGTTTTGCCTGTGTAATGTTTATCCCAACACAATACGTTTATTCTCCAGGTGCCGGAGTTCCCCTGGCACTTCCAGTCTCTACTCCGTTTATCCTCTTCTTTTTCTTCTTCTTCCGAGGTATGACTGCTGGCTTTGCACCATAATCACCCAGCGTGAGATGTGTAGAGCAAGTCAAGCAAATTGCTCCTTCTGGAGGCGAGCAAAAAACTATAGCCGCATTAGAACAATTTTTCGTTCAAGTCAAAACGATGGTTGCCCAGAAATACTTACTGCTCAAACATATACTACACACAAATCCTACATCCACCACCCGTCTATGGCAGAAACAAGCAGCTCTGAAATCTACCACCTCCTGCGTTGGAGCAACTAGATGCTTCCTCGCCATTTGATCTGGCAGAAATGCCATCATCAGATACTGCAACAGACCCTCTGGGTTCCGTAGCTGCATATAAACTCCTTTGGTAGTATCTGATGCTTGCTGTAGGAAGACAGTATCTCCCGCGAGTTTTAGAATATCGATAGGGATCCGTAGCCGCTGCGCTGCAAATGTAGTGTTCATTATTGGAATGTATTGGTGTGCCAGATCTCCTGATACTGATATTACGAGGATACGGCTTTGCAAACCGACGACATCTGCAGTCTCCGCGTTTGGGCCTACAGGCTTGTCTTCCGTCGATATGCCAGAGTAGGCTGCAGATGCTTTATTGATGTATGATAATGCCAGAGTGAGAGCCCCAGCCATTTGTGTTGTCGTCGTTGTCCGTACATCGCTTTCCGTTGTAGAAGCTATGAGCTCGCGGAGAGATGTGAGAAGAGTGTCTTCTATGAGGGCGAAGGGGCGGTATTTGTTAGCATTGTCGAGATTCGAGGCCGTTCTATCGGTCATTTCGACGTCTTCGGAGGTGGAGGGGGCACTAGGATATAGCCATGCTGCGCGGTGGCTGTGAGATGCTACTACAGCAACTTGATTTGCATTATTGAATGCTAGGTGGGCATTTATGAAGACGAGGAGGTTTGAAATCGCTTTCGAGAGAGGAAGTGTGGATTTGAGGAGTGCCCAGGCGTGGGGATTGGTGTCTAGCACAATGACCAGAAGAGAAGGTGAGGCGACTGTATCATTGTGAGACTAGATACCATACCAGAAGCGATATACCAACCTTTAGCACCAACCTCATAATGCTCGGAGCCATCTACCGCGTTCATGGTGGAGGCAGATGAGGCATGTCAGCCTCGGGGGACTGGGAGACTTAGAACTGCGCTTCTGCTAGAAATCAGCCTTCGCAGACTTTTGTGACTGCAACAAAGCCTCAAGTAGGTACCCACAAGCTAGAGCCAGTCCAGCTGGGTGAATATATCTTCTTTGTTGTTCCGACGAATGTTAAGCTACGTCCAACATTCGAGCGCGAATTTGCTCTGTCAATCCCTGTCAATCAGTGACGCCTGGTCCCGTGACATGGCCCATAAAGTTCAGAATGCCCCTCTTCATTCTTCTTGGCCATTAACTTCATCCTTCACTAAGATAATCAGAATATTCGAAATGTCTTCTCAACTCGTACCGGTAGCTGATCCCAGCGTACCTGCAACATCAGAAGCTGTAGAGAAGGCAAATGTCTCTCTGGAGGACCGAACATTGCTACTTCTTGCTCAGCTGATGGAAGGCGGGCAGGAGGATGAAGATACTTGCAGAGAGCTGAACTCCCTCACCAAGCTACTCACAGATGAGTCGTCGAAAGAGACCAGGTCTCCAGGACCACATAAGCCTCTCTACGATCTTCTCGATACAGATTGTGTAGAAACTCTTTTGGGCTATCTGGATATGAGACAGCCGCCAACAGTACGGGGCCACGCAACTTTGACAACATCGGCATATCTCAAAGCTGCCGGAGACAAGGGTGTCGAGGCACTTTCAAGTTTCTTCCATACAACCGTTGGCAAAGGCACCTACGATGACTTTATCACTGCGTTTTCTGTTGCAGCTTCACTCTTCCCTATCGTTCCCGATGTCATAGCTGACCTCTTCCTGAGTGAGGGCTTCGTCGTTAGTCTCGGACCTTTGATGAGACGGAAGTGGAAGAGCAGAAAGGTCGAGCAAGCTGCTTTGGAAATGCTGAATGCAGCCTGTATGAACACACCTTGTCGAGAGGCTGTCAAAAAGTATTGCACAGAGTGGCTGGACGAGATTGTCACCGATGTTCCTTCCGCTGTTGTGGATGTTTCATCTTCAGATAAACATCAAGTTGTAGAAGATGGAGCGATGCAACAACGTATTCATTCCGAGGCGGTGAGAAATCTAGCTGCTGTTGTTCTGGCCAAGCTTCAGGTAGGTACTTTCTCGTCTTGGTCTTCACGTATACAACATCAAGAATACATTGGACCTTCCATGCAAGTATTCTAACTAACTTCAGGATTGAAGGCTGTTACCTCGGCCCCAAGTGCTGGAGAAGAGGAACGAATACAGCCCGCGACAACCAGTATTGAGGAACTTTCGGACATGTTCAAGAATATGATATCTACAAGCACTTCGCAAAACACATCAATAGAGGGCTTAGCATACGCTTCTTTACAGCCGAAAGTCAAACATAGCTTGGCTTCTGATCAGATATTCTTGAAGAATTTGATTAAAGCCTTGGGAGAATCACCTGCGAAATCACCTGCGACTTACGGAGCGCTCACCATTCTTGTTAATTTGACTACCTATCCACCTTCTCTTACAGAGGAGCAGAAACGCATGACCCAACTCAAAGCCTATGCCAACGCCTCGAAATCATCCAAACCAGATCCACTAAACGATGAAGAACATGCCGCGAAACGCTGTCAAGCAGTATTTGATGCTGGTGCAATTCCGATTCTCGTCACCCACAGCCAGCACGGCTCGACCGCCTCATTAATGCTGGTTGTCTCGGTCGTCAACTCATTGTCCAGAACTACGAAGATCCGGGGACGGATGGCTCAACAAGGAGCCGTGAAGCTTCTCCTTCATGCATACTCTGTCTTTCCCACCGATAATATCCCAGCACGTCGAACAACTGCTCATGCACTAGCTCGAATCCTTATATCCACCAACCCTCAGCACGTATTCGGAGGGTCTAATCCGCTCTCAGTCACCTCGGCTGTTCGACCACTTCTTCTGATCCTTGGGGATGATCCCTCAGTCGAACATCGAGATCTGCTCCCAGTATTCGAATCCCTCCTGGCTCTTACCAACCTTGCCTCGACAGACGACACAGCTCGAAACCCCATCATCCGGATTGCATTCCCCCAGATCGAAGAACTGCTCCTATCAAATAATAAGATGGTGACGCGAGCAACGGTCGAGCTGATCTGCAATCTCATGCAAGCACCAGAAGGTGTCGCCAAGTTCGCTGACGGAGGCAGGCAGGCTAGCCAGCGAATGCACATACTCCTCGCGTTAACCGATTCCGAAGATTTCGAGACTCGCCGGGCAGCTGGTGGTGCCATGGCAAGTCTCACAGAATGGGACACCGCTGTCAATGCCATTCTGGAACGAGATCGCGGTGTACCACTCTTGCTAGGGCTCTGCAAAGAAGACCAGGAAGAATTGAGACATCGAGGAATCGTCTGTATCTTAAATTTGATGACGGCACCAGGGAAGGTTGGAGAGTGGGGAATAAAAAAGGTGAAGGAAGCAGGCGGTGTCGATGCTTTGAAGGAGTGTTTGAAGAAATCAAGGAGTCAAGAGGTGTTAGAAATAACTGTTGAGGCACTGAAGAAGTTGCTGGCGGACGAGAAGCCGGGCGCCGCGCTGCTTACCGAATGAACCAGATCATCCTCAACTATATGAACAATCATTCCAAGCAGTCAAAATTGATGACACAATCCCCGGAAGATTTGAGTTCGCTCTAGGTTCTGCCCGCTACAGCAGCATGTCTCTGTGGGTTTTGTGTCGTTGCATTCAGATCCCAGATCCCTCCTTTCACCACACCACAAACTCCCCATTAAGGATCCTGACCATAAATCCCCACATCTCAACGGTGGAATTAGCGTCTCACGTAAGTGATCGTCTGTCAGCAGAAAAGTATGGAACGTAAGGCTGAGCCAAGAAGCCAGAAGCCAAGCAGCTCGTGCATTGTGCAATCGAACCAAATTCCGGCTTCAGTCTTCTGATTCCAAAGATTCGAGACTCAAGATCTTCTCCGTCTTCATCACCGTCGCTCTTTCTCCAACCGACCTTCTAAGCGAAGAACTCGCAATTTATGTTATGACTTGCAATACATCAAACCCCATTCCGCGTACTGAGTGTCAAACCAGAAATAGATACGTAGCGCCAATGCCAACGCTTGGGTGCTGTTGTTTATAAATTTTTAGATTGCATGGTTCTTATTTACATGATTGTCTCCCCATTCAAGTGGTCAGTGTTGAGCTGTCTGCGAACAACCACTTCACGTCATGAAATAAGTTGTAGAATCAGATCGTATCCTACCAGAGACAGGATGATACAATATAGGAAGGAGCTATTAGTATTCGGATGAGGTTTTGAGCAAGTTGCTCCGTCTACTCAAACAGTACATTAATGACGGGCACACGGTGGCATGGAATGAAAGGTCCAGGATTTCGTACGGTCGTAGCTTGTTCTCTATTATTGTTGTGATAGCATTGGGTTGGGAAATGTTGGCTGAGAGGTGTCACAATTCATTCATCTAGTTCGAGTCCTCTCTTGATGGCTTCCTCGACCCTAATATACCAGATGCAAGACACTATCGCCAAGCTTGAGTTCCTGGATTGGAGTCCTCGAGTCCAAGTTTCCGCAACCACTGGCTAATCCCCAATCTCTGGTTCTCTGATGGCCCTTCTGGATTATTTTACAATTGAGGATTTGTTGTCGTTACCTCTACACTAGGATCGCAAGAAATAACATGTCACAACGTAGTGGCGCGTTTCGAGAAACACGTACGAGCTCGACAGCATCAACAGACGGGCCTTTCCCACTGGTAACGATCCACAATATGTGATAGATGTCTACCAGCACCTATTTTGAGCGACGAGAATACATTGGCCGAGTCTAGACCACGGACGACTTGCTGGGGCTTGATTGACATTGCGGCACGCAAAGTGGCCTTTGGTGCTTATCTGCAGTAGTACAGCCGTAAAAACAGCAGTTACAACAAGTCTATTGGAACGGAGATACCACCTGCCCCTGAGGAGCTGGGAGGTAGAGGTACCGCAATACTTTTCGAAGGTCATGCAAAGGTGTTTCGATGTTATGGCCGTTATCGACTCGGCTCTTTCACATCTTAAGCTTATTATCAAAAAGACGCCAATGCAGTGTTACTATTGCCCGCATGAGTGTGATGAGACCTGCAGATGAGAAGAGTATATCGAGACGCTGCATTGTGACGTCGCCACTTGTTCAGTCTGCATCGGCTTTGGAGGGACGTCTTGCCTTGATAGCGGTGACAAGTAGAGAATCAAAACTCTAGGAAAGGTAAGAAAGTATGAGAAATATCATCTTCGTTTCGTAACGACTCAGGAGTCTTGAACTTTGTTATGACAGATGTCCGAACGGACAATGGTCAGGGCTGATTGTTTGCCAGGGGCCGTAATGCTCCCTTCCATCGGAACTATTTCCGTAACTTTAAGCTCTGCCAAAAATTTCAATGCACATTTTATCCCAAAGAGCTTCTAGTCAACAAGGATAGATTCAGAGATTTCAACCATGGCTTCTTGCGTCTTGTGCAGCCTTGGCGCCTCCACGCTGCCACTGCGGAGAACTGGAGAAGGCGAAAATCCATGACTGCTGTGCCTTTGCAAGGTATCCGATAGACCAGCCGCCGCCCGGCTCTTATCTGCGATAATCCATGGTCCATTCTTTTGAATATAGGAACCAATAGCAAAGAGCTCAAACGTAGGCATTGCGGCATAAGACGCCTCCCCCCATCGAGACCCGTGGCTATGACACCACATCGCGAACAGCTGCTCTCGATGGCGCTCGATGTGCACTCGTCTGCGCCACATCTCACTGATAGGCAGCAATTCATCAAGAGAATCACGGGATGAGGCACTGGCTGTAGGGCGCCGACATGCGAATTGCTGGGGTTGGAGATGGAAATTGAGATGAAGATGAAGATGAAGATGGGGCGAGTTTTGTGAGCTGTTAGTTAGATGTGCAGTCTAGTTTTTTGATGTGGAGCGAGGAAATGCCATCCCAATCATTTCAGGGTCCTAGGGGGGGCTTTCTAGGGGTCCAGCGTGGCGCACTCAGGGTCCAGAGGTCCCTGCGTCCTTTGAACTCTCAAATGACGTGAGAGACTCAAGAGTACCCCACGATGCTCGGAAGGACGTGCTGTTGACATCTGGGGTTGATTCCAACTGCAAGAATTGTTGGCACTTGTTGTTCGACAACTCAATGTCTCATCGCACAAGTCAACGGGGAGGGGAGTAGCTGCGGGTGCCCATGCTTGAAGAAACAACACATTGCGGCAAACGTCTGGGTCCACTTGAATCCCCAGATGGTTGAAGCGGAAGAGCGGGGCAGCTGCAAAAAGACTATATCAAGCCAATGAACAAGACCAACATGATCGGCTGCGTAAGGTTCCAAGAGCTTAAGCCAGCGAGGATATTCTCCAAAAAGCAGCGGATTCTCAATAACTGCCCACGTTTTGGCCAGCCACTTGTGTGCAAGAGGTCTAGTGCTCCTAGGGTCTCCAAGGGTCCAAGGGTCCAGAATGACTGTCACTGTCCTACCGCATTCCGGGAGGATGCCTTTTGACCCCATACCCGATCCGAAGGTCTGGCCAGCGAGATCGAGAATCTTGGGCTGTCATCTCCATTCTCTCCATGCCAAGTATATCTGTTCGGTAAGCCCCCCATTCCGATCCACTGCATGGACCTCTTCCATCCCAGATACCCCCTCATCCAACAAACTTGACCTCTACCCCTCGTCATCATCAGTTCCAGAAAGGTACTATTTCTCGTCAATCACCCTTCGCTCTGTTTGATCCGTTCATATCAGCAACGAGTTCAGCCCAATCTCGATCGATCTACCCTATCTCCTCGATCCTCGGTCATATCAGAAGACAAAGAATATCTAAGATGCCTTCAAGAAGCCGAAGTTATTGCCAAGCCGGCAAAGACAGCATCATGGTCACCCCAAGGAACCTCGTCAACCCGAGTTCTAACTTGTTCGATAAATCTTTGAACGGGGAATTCGCCCAGGAAGATTGGGACGACTGGATGAGATGGGAAGGTGCAACGACGACGGATCTGATTCCAGCTGATATTCAATGTACTGAAAGTATGGAACGTCACGATGCATCTCTAGAGACCTGGGCCATGGGAATCGAGAGTTCGGGAGTTGACATGATGCCGACGTCCTACTCTGCTGGCACCGACTTCCCATTTGCGGATGCTCCATTCGAGTTCGAAGACACACCACCATTATCAGCAGGCTCGACAAACAATCAGAGAAACATCCCTCTATACCCCACGACTGGAGCCAATCCAACACAAGGGCAGGTGCAGCAAGAGCTTCGCAGGTCCTATCGTGGATTTTCCTCCCTCACTGAAGCCGAAGAACGGAGCCTGCAAGATATCGCCATGCCATCCCATGTACTTCCCAATATCAAAGTTGCCTCAGCGTCCGCTTCACCAGCGGCATCCCAAGCATCCCAAGCATCGCAATCCTTCTCTCCTTCGCCCGAGCCAGAAACTCGTACGCGCAAGAATAATAAACGCAAATCGGTGGACATGGAAGACCAGCCAAACAGTGCACTGTGCCAATCGAGAAAGCGGGGTCACAACGCCATCGAAAAGCGATACCGAACAAACTTGAACGCCAAGATCGAATCTCTGCGTGAAGGAATCCCGTCCCTCTATGGGCCAAATGACAACGGTGGCGAGGAGGATTCCGTCCGCGAAGGTGATAGCAAGTCAAACCAGCAAAAGTATGGAAAAGCAGCGATTCTGATGAGAGCTCTCGAGTATATCAAGCACCTGGAGAAAACCACGCAGAGACTCGGCAGCGAAGTTGACACTTTAAAGACACGCGTAGGGGCCTTTGAGAAATTGGCTATGAGTGGGAGCATCATCCTCAATGCTGGCGGCATGGAGGCAATGAGCAGACCAGTCTTGGTAAAGAGTGAAACGCTCGAGAGTATTCAGTCGGGTAAGGTCTGAATAAATAGGGAAGAAGAACCACAGGCTGATGACAACCAGACTTCCAACAAATCCGACCAAAAGCAAAAGTAGTCGCTGGACCAGCTACGAAGAGAAGAGGCTCAAGACAGACAAAAGTACAATGAAGCTTTTGATGCAGAAATTAATCTTGAAATCTAATATCTGCGCAAGAAACAGGAGCTCAACAGTTGAAATATATATAGTCTTCAAAAGGAGTGTTTTGGAGTTGGAGATCAATGAAGTTTGCGACAGCGCCTGAACCGGCTGGCAGGCGATGGTCTCATGAGACCCATGAACAAAATAATAATAGTAACATCAATAGTACGGGGCAAAGCCAACAAACATCTTCATATTCCAATAGCCGTGTTGAAGTGAAGAAATAAAGCAAAAAGCAAAAGAATGGACGACGTCGCAACAAAGTTGGGATCTTAAACTAGTCGGATCGCTAACCAAGAGGCCATGCCAAAAAAAGAGTAAAGTGACTAGCTACATGAAGCAATTGCTACCCATACGCATTTCTGCTGTTGACTTTTGGGGTATTGATCTTCTTCATATCAGATGGAGAAACTCTAGCTTTATACTCTTAACCAACTTTGAGCGTCATCCGCGACTTCAAAGCGGCTGTTCACTGCGTGCTCGCTTAGCTCGTGCTCTCTGTTTTGAATTCAGATGCCTTGCATTCTCTCGTCCGCTTCCATATTTGGTATCATTAGAAATCAACACGAAGTAGTGATCCCATGGATGAATTAAAACAGATTAGTCAAATGTCTAAGAGTACCAACGGAAAACTGAGTCAAGGGTTCAGTTGGCTGACCGCTAACGCACCATTCCCTCCATCAAATCTTCATCTTACACAAAATCAAACCAAGGGAAGTCTGAACAACCCTCCTTCGACCTCCATCTATCCCTCCTCTAACTACAAGGAACAGGAGCCCAAAAATTACATTTGATGGATGGTACTTAAGAGACAGCCTCTGAATCATGGAAGGGCCATCGACCCTCAAGAAACCACGCTCGGGATCCCACACCAGACGTAATTTTCAAAGTCAACTTTACTCTGAACAAGTCCATAGCTCACATATACCCCGGCAAAGCGAGTGATGAGCTATATGACGCATAGCACAAACTCGCAAATTATAAGTGTCTCTCACCTGTCCCGCTCCTATCACAAACGTACCTGCTTAAGATATTCCCATTATCTGCTGACAGCAGACGGAAACATCACCATCCCAAAACAATATACCTATTATTGGTATGACAGACTTGACTAGTCATTGCATTTCGCAGATAGATCAAGCTATTTCAGACAGATAGATGACTGTTCATCACAACCTTCACTGTTCTGTAAGCTCGACGACGCTCGACCAGCATCCTTTGTCTCAACACTCAAGCACTGCTAGTCACTAAAACTTAAAACACAAAAAGTTACCCAGGGTAGCGAGTGGGACATGGATGGGAAATGAGTGTTGGGGATATCGGCAACGTAGGAGACTGCTGGTGAGAGTGAGAGAGTGAGAGAGAGTAAATAAGCAGGCATTTATTAAGCGAAAAAAAAAAAAAAAAAAACCTCACCAAAATCGACCGCAGTGCTGCGAAGCAAAATGAATTGGCTTGAAGAAATGGTGTCCTAGGTAGTTGCCGATTATGGGTACCTTGGTACCCACCCACTCTCCAAAGCGAGAAAGTAAGAGAGCACCGGGCATGTCTCATCTCCACTCACCTTCCCAGCTATTTTGAAGTCCAAATGATGTCACAGAAAAGTCTAAAAAATCGAGCAGCACCACTCAAAGATTGAAACGCCATCCATTGAATTTTCATACCATTTCAATTCAGTCCATTCCATTTGCGCACATGCCTCTCCCGATCCCATACCAGTAGTTGTTGTAGTAGTAGCAGTAATAAGCAGCAAGTTTTATCCTCAGAAATCTCCTCATCAGGTACAAACATGGTCCCCGTCCCTGCCGACCACTAATCTCTATTTGACTGAGGAGAGAAAGAAGAAAATTGCCTGCACCCGGTAGAAAAAGCCATATGTACAAATGCAGTCCCAGTCCCAGTCCCAACCCTCCCAAAAAATTCAACAATTTGCTTTGACCGATCGATATGCATGCCATGCCAGTGTCATGTTGTGTTGTGTTGTGCGCCATTCAGTAAGTCCACACCGTCGTTGCGCGTGTGGACGGTTCTCTTCTCCCTCTATTGTCCTCTTCTGCCTTCTCTGTTCGACATCACTAGAAATCGGGCCAAGATCGAAGTGCCTTCACGAAAATAATCCGCCGCCCTTCTCCTCCTTCAAATGCTTCAAAGCAATGAAAGAAACAGGAGAATACTTCTCAATGATCAAAGTCTAAGCTGGCATGTGCTGTAGACTGTCTCTCGCTCGTGGCCGTCAAATTGCATACGCGTAGCAAGCAAGCAACTTTTCCCGCGTCTTGCAAAATCAATGTAGCGTTCTATACTCAAACAAAACCCACCATCTCCGGAAAATTTGTAGAAGATGGCTCGCCAATGGATGCTCCTCCTCAATGGTCATATCGTCCGTTGTTCAGATCTTCGGTTTGGTGGTGGTCGTCTCCATCGTGATGTAAAGTGACCGAGTTGAATTCCTCGAATGGATCCAGGACCTCACCACCAGGTGTGGCCAGTCCAGAATCGAGAGGTACTCCTTTGGGAATTGGCATCATTGCTCTGCCCCCACTAATATCCACACTCTCGCTCTCTTTCACATTTCGGAAGTTGACGGTATCGACACCTCGTCCTTGATGTGGGATCATCGGTGGCTTCATGTGTCTGATGAGAGCCCATTGGGTAGTGCGGAAGAAGGGGTGCGTCTTGACATCAGAGGCTCCAGCCCGAGCGCCAAGTCTGCGATTTTCATCCTTGATGAGGAGTTTTCTAATCAGGGATTTGCACAAACTGTTGTGGTCAGCATCTTGACTCCTTTATTAACCTCAATTTCCCCACTTACTTAGAAATTTGTGGCGTTCCAGAATGCTCGGGGAACGGGACATCATCTCTCAAGATATTGGCGAATGTAGCATTACGGTTCTTTCCCTTGAAAGGGGTCGTTCCGTACAGCATCTCGTAGATCAGAATACCCAGAGTCCACCAATCTACCGCACTTGTGTGTCCACATCCCTTAATGACCTCCGGCGCAATGTATTCCTCTGTTCCAACAAACGAATTCGTCCTGAAATTGTTTATGCATGATTTCGTATCGATCGTTGGTAATGAGTTAACATTTGCACCATTTCGGCCCAGAATCATGGTTGGCTTTCCACCAGGGTCAGACTGTTTGGAAAGATCGAAATCTGACAACATGATGTGTCCTGATTGGTGAAGCAGAATATCTGATACAATTAGTAAAGCAATGACTCAGGGACAGGGAAACTTGCTCTCTGGCTTCAAATCTCTGTAAATGAATCCCATCAGATGCAGATATTCCAAAGCAGCTGTAACCTCCGCGGCATAGAATCTCGCATCATCTTCTGGTATGCACTTTCCAGGACGAGTCTGCAAGGCTCGGAAGAACTCTCCACCACTGCAGTACTCCATACACAGGTATAAATGATCCTCCGATTGGAAAGAATGGTATAGGGTAACGATGAACGGGTGATTGCTTGTGGCCAAGATTTCCTGCTCTGCCAAAGCTCTCTTGATCTTATTCCGCTTGATCATTTCCTTCTTGCTCAATACTGGAATTTGTCAGCTAGAAGGCACCAGCGCGAGTAGCACATTACATACCCTTCATAGCATACAACCTGCTGCTCTTCTTCTCCCGCACCAGGTACACTTTTCCTACATCTCCCTTTCCAATCAACTTAATCTTATCAAAACTGCCTGGTCCCACCTCTACATTCCGTACTTTGATGGAATTCGAACTATATGTCCTCCTGAACGCCATGGCATTTCGCAAATTGGGTGGTTGTAGAGCTCCTAGGCTATCTTGTGCAGGGCCAGCGAGAGGCGATCCATTCGTCTTGGGATCCACCAGGGACAGCATGCTGGTGCTGGCATTGTGTGCCAATGGCTCCTTACCAAGCTCAGCTGTGGCAGGCCTATCACCGCTTCCCTTACCCTTTGAGAAAAGTCCCTGAGCATTTGGAGCACTGGCTACTCTCCTCAACTTTCGTGCCAACTCTTCCTTCCCAGCAATCGTTGCCTGATCATTCGCTCCTGACACGGCATCAACTTTAAGGGTCGGGGTATCAGGTGGACTCGGAGGAACCGAACCTTCATTGTGGTGTCGTAACGCAGGAGGGCCCTGGTGCGCGAAGTATGGATTGGCATGAGCCGTAGGACTGACCCCATCATCTAAAGCATTGCCCTCACTGGCCACGGTCGTGGAGCGATTCCGTCCTGAGCCGGGGAAGAACTTGGACTGTCGGAATGAGCTCTTGCTCTCGGACTTTATCGAGCCATCTTTCTTCTCATCATTGCTACCTAGAGTGTTGATCCGGAAGAAGTTCTTCAGCTTCTGCGGAAACGGGCTGTGGCCGTTGGGGTGCTTGTTGGACGACATCGAGATGCCCGAGAAGGCTCGTTTCTCGCTGGGGATCGAGGTTGGAGACGAGCCGTGAAATAGAGCCGTCATCGAGAATCCGCAGCAGCTTTAACAACAGCTGCACCGCGGTACTCGAAGAGTGGCTGTCGAGTAGGAAGGGATGGGAATGGAATGGAATGGAGGACGTGGTGAATGGGAGAAGGACCGTCTTGCGGTGCCGCCGTTGCGTTGACAGTCGATAGTTGTTGGACCGTGCTTCGCAGTTACTTATCAATCAAGGCCGATATGTTCCTCAGCACACCAGCGGAAAAGTGGCCCTCGGTTTCGGTTTCGGGGGGCCGTGGCGCAGTTGGCGATGCCTATCGCTACTGGGCCATCAGAAATTTGAATTCAGGAGGGCCCCGAGTCTGCCGATGGAGTAATTACAGCAGGTGCAGGAGCACGAACACGACGCTATTCGGAGATTTTGGGGGGGGGGGGGGGGGGGGGAGAGGTACTGTAGAATGGATGAACTGATGGGAAGGACAAGACAGGACAGGACAGGACAGGATGCTCGTTTCTTGGTCTTGGGCTGCGCTAGATTGGTGTCCCGCTGGTCTCTCGGGGCGGATTATCAAAGTGGAAGCTGCACTCTCCCACTCCCACTGCCACTCCCACTCCCACTGCCACTCACTACTCCAAGGTGGGATGGGATGGAATGGGCGTGTACAGAAGCCTGAACGGGCCAGAAAGGGGGCGATCCGACAGCCTGGCCACTCCGCTGCTTCCTGCTAAACTCCCCAAGGTAAGGTATCGCGGGCCTTGACCTCAATAATGTTCTGGAATCCAGACACAAGAGAAACACAAGACACGTCTTGGAGTCGTCAAGGAGGATGAGACAGTATGTTGTTACTTTGGTAGGGGTGTTTAAAAGGATTGTAGTCAGACGGAGCAAGAGCGAGGAAGGAGTTGATTTTGAGAGCGAGACCGAGGCATGCACAACAGGAGTAAACTTCGATATTAACTTTTAGCAAGCAGATATATCATATTGGTTCCCCCTTACGAACTCGCACTCGTTCTTCATGCTCTATTGCCTGGCTCTACTGCCGCCATGCACTGCCAATAGCTCAGCCCTCCTCAGCCCTCGTCCTCGGAAGCAACATCAATGGCTTCACCCAGAGCCTGTTAGGACTGGATCCGACACTAATCATGTTTTCATCATACTGCAATGCTTTCTTTTCGATGGTTGTAATTACAAACAATGCCATCTACTCCGCCTCCTAATATCATTATGGATTACAATTCTTACTCCTCTTTATCATTTCCCCCAGCCATTATTAGCCCTCTCCCGCCGCCAAAACCTCACCCTCTCTCTCGCCGGCCCCTCCTCCCCGCCTCTCTTCTCCCTCGTCTCCCTCGTCTCCCTGCCCAGCGGCAAAATTCAAGTCCACACACCCAACACTCTCAGGTAGGTAATTCGTCAATTGCCCTTTTCCACATCTCCTACCTACCTACCTACCTACTCGAGTAATGTTTCCTACATCTCTCCAATCCCAAGGCAGCGGAAACCCCCGTACCGATCGGAATATCTCCATGCACGTATGCACTGCATGCACTTCGGCTTGCCTCGAACAGCCTCCGAAGGTAAAAAAAAAGAACCATTACCAATCCAATCCATCCCCATCCCCATCCCATCTCGAACATCCATCCCACCTCGTCTCATCCCCTATGATCTCATCCTTGCAGGGATCACACAGTTCAAACTCAACCCCGCGAATCGCGATTTACTGAAGTAACGAGTCGATCAAATTCTGATCGTGTAGGATATGACAGGAGTATAGAAACATACTCACAGAGCAGCAATATGTTCCGAATCAACCAATAATTGCTAATGTTAACATCCAACATCCGAGCCAAGGCCCGCCTTCTCTCCTCTCCTTCCCCTTCCAGACCAAACTCCTGCCATCCTCTCACATCCATCCAATAAACTGAAATCTACTCCTTCCCAAGACGCAGCTATCCTCCACAAAAAACATTATGCACAGTCAACCCGCAAAGATAACCCAAATGGCGCCATTTATATTGGTACTTACCCCTCCTTCCAAAAGCAAACCTTCCTAGACGGAAAAAGGAAAAAAGCAAACACTTGAGATGGGCCAGCGTTGAGCCGAAATTCCGACCCGAGACCCAGCCGATCGTTGATCTAGGACCATACTCATTGGATGATGTTTCCTAGTAGCTTAACTCGGGGAAGGAACGGCTTCTAGAACTTCTAGAAGATGCATAGGCACATTTGGCTTGAAGCACCCAAATGCACAGCCACAGGGCATCAATTGTAAAGACAGTAAGGGAAGGGCCACAAAATCACATCACATTACCTCGCACAAAGACATCGGATTTCATTGCATGTGTAGACATTGACCTATGCGTGACTGTGCTCATGATCAGTGAAACCTCTTGTGTAATGCCGCTACCCTTACCAGTAGCAGAGCAAAAGGAAACCCAGTGTCAGTATCTCAGACCATCCCGTATCGTCGCCACCACATTCTTCCCCAGTCCGAAAAAGAAACAAATAATTCTACAGCATGCCCAATATCATCAATGAAAGGCGATTAGATGCAATATTGCAATAGCCATGCGAATGATACATGTATCGAGACTCGTATGAGATGAAGCATCTTTCCGCACCATGTACAGAGGAGAGAAATATAATGTAGGTGAGGCAAATCCATCAGGCTTGTGGTACAGCAGCTGACACCGCAATCCCAAAGCCTAGTCAGGCAGACATATCGTACATCCCTTACAATACTGAGATTGAAATGTTGAGAAACCGAGGACAATAATCCGTCAAGTAATGAATGGAACCGAAAACGGCAAAGATGAGATAATGTGTCAGCAATTTACCACTCCTCACCAGGACGGACAGGTCCAGTACGGGTGGTGTTAGGGTTCCATCCTTGATCAAGGGTACTCTTTTCGGTCTCTTGGAGCTGTTCACTGATCTGTCTCAAGTATGCCTCGGCAGTCTGGGGACCAGGAACACCATGGCGTTCATTCTTATCTTGGTTGAATGGACGATTCTCGGCTTGTGAGTTTGTGGCCTTGGTTGAAGCTGACTTGTATGGAATATATTCAGCTGGGGTAAGAGATGCAGCCGCGGATCCACGATATTGAGGGAGGAATCCTTGAGCAGTGGCAGACGAAATGGTTCCCATCAAAGGAGTACCAGCTCGGCCTTCGTTCTTAAGCATCTGCTGCAAGAAAATTGTCTGTTCGTCAACACTTCCGAAAGTCAGCTCTGTCTCTTCACGTGGAACGTTCCAGGGAGACTTACTTTTTGAAGTTCTCAACTCGCTCATCAAACGACTTCAAAGGCTTGGGAGAAACTCGGTGACCGTTGGCGCGAGGAGACAGATTAATTTCGACGGTTGACTCGGTTTCCTGTGTGTCGCTGGCAGTAGAATCGACACTGATGACGCCGTTCTCGCTCTTGTAGCGTTGAGAATCGCGACCAGCTGGTTGCCAAGAATCATCGGACTTAGCATCGTCGACCTCGTCCTCGGCTTCCTCGAAGAATGTAGCGTTCTCAGGGGTGACAGGTGCTTCATCCTGATCTCTGCTGAATCGTACAACAGTGGGCTTTGGAGAGGGCGATCTGTATCCGGGGCATCCCTTCTCCATGAACAGTTTCGAGAAATCAAGGCCAGGAACCGACTTGACGACCTTCTCCCCAACAGTAGCCTCCTGATTGTGACCAGATCTTGAATCGCGGGACCAACCATTATGCAATCCTTGTGTAAAGGTAGACTGCTGCGAATTTCCTCTGCTCTTGGCATCCGTAAAGACCGGTTGAGGAATTGGCTTAAGGTATGCAATATCGTTCGATGGAAGACGGAATGGGTACGTCTTCTCAGGCTCGATCTCAAGTGATACCTGGGTCTCAACCGACTTAACGGAAGCAATGCTGGCAGGCTTCTTTACCGGGGAAGGTGGGTAGAAATCCTTTCCATCAAACTTGGGCAAACCACTCTGAACAGATCGAGGTGCCTTTCCCCAGTACAGATATCGTGCACGAAGCTCATCATCTGTCAATGGACGAGAATAGACCAGATCATTAGCGTTGGCAGTCTGAGCACTTACACCAGTTGGGAGAGTGCCAATGAGGTAAGGGATAGTCTCGGATGGCGGTGCCGAAGTGTTTGGCTTCATCGCAGGAGCTTGACTATGTGACGTACTCGAACGCTGGTAAGATCGAGACTTCTCATATTGTGTATTATGATGAGAGACGCCATGGCGAACTTCGTCCTTAGGAGGATCGTAACCTCTATCATTGCCGAACTTGAAGCCGCTTCGAAGCCAATCAGTGGTAGAATAAGCCATCAAACGAGCTGTAATCTCGGCCACTGTTTCCTCAGGCTCATTATCTTCAATAGCCGAAGTTGAACGCGAAATGTGCTTTGGGTGCTTTGGTTGAATTGATTGTCCAGCCGCAGAAGTAACAGTAGTACGAGAGCGTGGTTGGAATGGTGGAGCCATGGCAGCTGCAATAGTCAACTTGGATTTGGACGGCAAATCTTGATGAGAAGCACTGTTGTCATATTTGGCATCGGTCTTTGTTGCAGTGTCTGCCCGAAGACTCTCGGATACAGATCGAGTGGACTTGTGCTCTTCGTGTGATCCACCGGACTTGTTGTCACTACGACGAACAACACCTGTTGCAGTACCTCCACGACTACAATTAACTTGGAGAAGTTCCTCCATATGGTCGATCTGGGAGTGGAGGCTGGTACGTTGCTGCTCTAGCACTGCCTTATCCACTCTGTTTTTGTCGCTGCCCAGAATTGTATCGATCTGGTGGAGGTGGGCTTGCAAGACTTGAAGCTGGGATTTCATATAGTCTGAAGGCAAAAGGAGACCGGGAACCGGCATATAAGGCATGAAAGGTTCAGAGCCTTGGACACCATTCGGCATAGCCAACATTCCAGATTGCTGAGCAGGTGCGAAGATCACAGGATTTGGTTGATTGGCAAATTGGAAAGGCAATGCAGAAGGCATAAGACCAGGTGGTTGAGGAGCAACCTGAGGAAAGAAGTTCGGATTACCTAGCATGCCCATGGGAAGAGGAATTGCATTTGGAGGGGGTTGGTGGCCGTAAGGAACTGGGTAGACAATCTGACCATTGTAGGTGAATGGCTTGGTCTGGTCGAATTGAGCCGGTGGAGAAATTTTGATTTGCTGAGGCTTGACCCCAGGAAGCTGTGCGCCCAAATGTGATTTGGAGAGCTGCTCAGCCGCTCCAGCGCCATAGTAACCAGGTGGTGGGGTAGGCATGATGGGAAAGCCAACTGCAGAGGATTGCGGATGCAAGTTGAATGGGGGCAACGAACCGCCTGGAACCTGAGGAACCTGCGAATACACTGAGGAGACGTCTTGAATCCAAGGGACTCCACCGGGAAATTTAGACTCGAGCTCGTGCTCGTTCTTGTCAGTGATAACCTCTGAAGGTGTAGGAGCTGGAGATCGGTTGTTTGGTACGATACGACCACCTGCTGTGACACGTACGTGGGTGGGTGATACAACAGCTCTGTAGAATTTTTGGAAGTTCTCAGATTGTTGTGCGGCGAAGCCAGATGGTGCAGAGTGTGGTTGAGAAGATCGATCTGAGTTCTCGCGTCTTCGAAGGTGCCAATGAACAGGTTGAAGGCCTTGGACTCTGCTAACCTCGAGGGGGCGCGGCTCACTTTGCTCCGACGACTCTGTAACGTTCTTTCTGCCTAATTGGCGAAGGACAGGCTTGTTCGTAATGTCTGTGAGGTGCGCGGAGGTGCAAGAGAACTGCTCTGGTCTGCGGAGTGCCTCCTCAGGGATCCTGAAGATGCAAGCTGTTAGGCACCAAATTAGCAAAGGTGCTTGATTAGGGTAGGAATATCGACACTTACCAATATCAGGGTGTTGGTTGATGTTTCTGACGAGGCAGGTGACCACGGGAAGGGAGCTTCTCAGTCTTAGCAATTCGTCGACGGAGTAGCGACGCGTCTCGGTAAGCACCTCCATCTTGGAAAATGATTGTGTCGACAGGACTGATGCTACCTAGCGGGGCGATTTGCGCAAGGTGTTATGAACGGCTTGACAAGCTCCGATATGTCGTCTTCACCTATGTCCGGGACAGCAGGTGAGTGAACCTACCATCTTGTAAGCCTCTGTCTTTCATGTTCTGGACTTCTATTGCTGATCCTGCATGGTGAATTGACTAAACCTCCAAACGCGCATAACCTGCTAGCCACGGTAGAATCACCAGAGTCGCAAGCCAGCCGGGAATTGATCAGACACGGGTCCGTCGAGATGATATCTAACCCAAGCCTTTGCATTGAGCGCCCCAGTGCTGTGTCCACAACAGAGAGAGTATGGGAGGAGGAGTACAAGAGAAACAATTCACCAACAGCACACAGGCTTACCACAGAAGAGAACGACAACGAAAAACCACGGTGCCACTGATGAAGAGGAATGTGCCAGACTGTGCGCACACGGTCATAGACTTTGAAGGATTGAGATGATGCCAGCAAATGGAAAGGAATGTATAGAGAGGCGTCCAGAATTGTGGAGGATGATGTTGTAGTTGAAGGGAAGAGAGAGATTAAGAGTGGATGCTGTGAAATGTGATGCCCGCGCACTACGCAGGAGTTCTCGCGTGGCAGGAGCGATACAGCACTGATGCGATGCGAAGCCGGCAACAATTCACCACCTGGTCCAAAAGAGAAGGAGCCATTCTCTATATCTGTAATAGAGAAAACAGGCTGCTGATTCTCTATCAAAGATATGCTGGATGCAGCATATCGTTGAAAGTAAGCGTGCTGCCGTGTTTACGGTGAAAGCAACGGCTTTCTTACGAGGTGACCGCTTTGAGATCTCGACCAAGCAACGGCAAGTTCGAAACAAAAAGAATTAAAGAAATTTCCGAAGTATATGGTTTCTTGCAAAAATTAAAGTTCTCCTAATGCCGAATCATCTGACATGGCGTTTTGAGAATTACGAGCCTTGTCAACATGCAAGACTCCAATATATCTCTTTCGAATTGGAGATCTGCACTGTTCTCCTCAGTTCACGTTCCAATCTTTCTTCTTTCTTTGACTCAGCCCCATCGGTACGGTAGAAAGAGTCATCTCAGGTTTTGACAAGTTCGTCAATTCCACTAGACGCGTCTGTTTAGCATCATGACTTCAAAATTATGGTCAAGACAAAAGAGAAGCACTGGACAGCATATGCGGGATGGAAGTGAACAAACTTTCAGAAGAGATCACTCTTAGCACTTCTTTATGGTAGCTGTTCCCAAAGCTGCTGGTCTGGTTTCAAGACTTGTTCCTTTGATGATCGTCTCCTGCAACAATATCCGCTTGCATGAGTAGCTCAATACTGCCTGGACATTTCCCTGTTGCATGATTTATCACTCAAAAAGCTTCAATATGACGTACCGAAACAAGCTATTTCGATTGTACTATCTTCGCTGTCGTGCTCAGTGTCCTTCCACTGTTTCTACCTTCAGAAGAAACTCCTTGCGAGAGAGCATCGCAAGTGGCTCTGGTCTAGACTTCCATTGCCGCGTCGCTTTGAAGATCCGCCAGTCCTCCCTGGCGATGCAGAAGGCAGAAATGCTTGAAAGAGAACCACTCTGAATGTCATGAAGTCAATTTAAGCCCGATCACGTGTCGGTGTCTATCAATGGAGTGTCTCGGATTAACCGGACACTGGACGGCGCCGGAAAATCCCTCTGTTCCCAGCAATTGCACCCCATGGCTACAGTATTACTAATTTCCACATAATTTAAAACTGCTCAGAGAGCAGCTCAACCTCGGATGATGAGTTCAAGAACTGCCGCTATCGTAAGACTCTTACAATCTTGAATCCCAGAGCGTTTCTATCACATATCATTTTCTGTACAGCGCAGAGGCGAGGAGTCCATAGTCGCGAGAATGCGGTATGATGACCATGCAATGTTACGGCGACTCACTCGTTCCTACAGGCTCGAGACTTCTGCTCTTACCACTTCTGACTCTCCCCCGACCGAACCAATGATGCTCTTTCACACCCTGCTGGTCTTTACGCAGCATGCATCATCGACTCCACTGTTGCAGCGCAATTCATCCAGCTGTCGACCTCGCTCTCCAAGGTTGGCTTGAAAGCAGAATAGACCCAGAAGACTGGCACTGTTTATCACTCGCGAGGTTCCAGGAGGTCCATGTCATGCATTCATCAATGGAATGGCGAGGAGAATTTCGCGTTTCTGTCCGATGCGCCTATCTGCTGAATGTTCTCGAATGAAATTTTCTTCTATTCTCGGGTTGCTTTCTGGTGACGAGATACTTCTCGCCTAGGCCATACATGATCGTTCGAGATTTAAGCTCCGATTGGACGTCCCGCCACGAACCAAATCCAGATTATCAATTAGCAATTGGTGCTGGCATCATTTTAAGATCATTACAAGCAAAGTCTATGAGAGCCCAGCTAGGCTTGACCGACACACATGCTTGAAGGGTGTCGAGTGGACCTGGATATGAACCATGATTGGAAATCATCAGGCTTCCCAAAGATTCAAATTTGATATCCTTTGCAATCCGGCAGTCCTCCTATTCGTCAATTGACAATCTCTGGAACATCTTCCCATCAAATGGTAATAACTTCCCATATCTTTCCGAAATCAACGAATCAAAGGCGTTTCGTCTCGCCTACCACCCAATTTTACCTTCCAAGAATGGAATGTCATTAAGTAACATGATTCATTACGCAGAAGAAGGACGCTCGCAAGTCGAAAATAGCAGAAATCCCCATAAATGCTCGACGACAAGGACGTACAGACCAACCATTTCAAATTCCGCCCGTACAAATAGCAATCTCCACTCTGCTTTCGTCAAGGTAGAGTGGCACCGAAAAAGAACTCCCTATTCCCGTTTCCATAAAGTGTATCAGAGATGACCTTCGTTTCCGGTTCAGTTTCTTCCTGCAGCCGGACTTTGGACTCCGATCTTTCCAGTCTCCTGAGTATCAACCCCATCCATCGCAGAGATGGTAACTGCAGTTGGTCCAGTGACGCTGGGGAAGGCTGGCTCGGCTGGCGTTTCTTTGACAGCCCAGCCACTATCCCAATCACTTCCAGCAACGATCTCCATGACGGTGTAAAGAAGCATGCCATCTTCGAATTGTGGTACAAATACCTCTCGTGAGAGGCGGAACGGAGCTGACATTTCAGCCATTTCAGAATCACGACCGTCTGCCTGGGATGGACGTCAGCGGATCCCTCACATCTACCTCGTGAGAGCTTACAAGACAATGTGCACATGGTGCGTTATTCACCCAAACCCAATGCGGGCAATTGTAAGTCAACCAGTACTTGCACCGATACTTATAGTACCCTCCAGAACCACTCATGGTGATGGACTTCTACCCGCTGGCAGAAAAGCGATGAGTCCACGTCGATAAGACGCGGGAAAAGAGGGATTACAGGAAGCCTTTAAAGGTTTCCTAATAGTATGAGGAAGGACTGTGGATCTCAATTGGTACAGGGTCGAGAGAAGGAAGCCGAGCCTTCAAGCTCGGAAAAAAAGAAAAGAGATCTGTGTCCAGGATATATACGGAGGGAAGCTCCATACACAAGGTGGCCCCCTGCTTTGCTCTGCCGACAATGCAACATAAACCCTACCCAGTCCTCACCACCCCTCCCGCGCGTTCATCCTCAGCTTCCAGCAAGATAGACAGACCAACGAAGGCGTTGGTGCATTTCGCTTAGAAAGGTCCCGGGAATTCTGGGAGCTGGGGTCTATCCTGGAACCCCCTCAAAGTCGAAAATTGCGAATTTTCCTCCTCACTTCACTGTAGCACTCTAAATTGGATGTTCTCACCCATATGCGTCTTTGCCTTCGACAAATTACCTCATCGCATCACCAAGACTCATAATCCACTATTCGAAAACTTTATATCACCTTCTCCGAGGTCTGGACTGCAGAAAAAAGCCTTCATCTACTGTCCTTCCGGACTTTCCTTGTACTACGGTACCTTCTTGCCGCTATCAGATGGAACAGGGTTCTAGGGTGCATCATTTCTACAACGGCTGATGGCGTTCCTGGAGCGGAGTACCCATGAAATCTCCAGTGCTCCCCCAATTGACTTTCCCCCACGACAGGCTTGACAATACGTCGAAGACGAACATTTCTAGTGATGATGGGCGGTCGCTTGACCACACGCGGATATCTTTATCCAATACTGGACTCCGGGGCAGGTAAGGGAAACTTGCCGGGCTCACAACCATGCAGAGCCTGATTTTGTGGTGTTTCTGTAGCTGGACTTCTGGTTCGAACGATTTCACACTGGATTTCCGATAGACACACACGCAAATACCCATGCCCGGAAGCTTCCTGTGGTGCCACCACAATCAGCGTCCTGACCCATGCAGTGAAGGCACACCGAGCGAGGATCACCAGTTGGACATGGCCAAGGTCCGCGACAAGGATCGCACCCAGCAGCCCTAGTCGCATTGCCTTCCATCCCACGTGCAGAGAGCGCCATCGAACGATGTCAGTGCACTAAAAATGCAGCGGCCGCACCCCGAAACTCGCATCGCCGATGATGAATACAGTCTTGTGAATTAAACACAAGGCAGGATGAGGACATTTCAAGCTTCTGATGTTGTTGGTCTAGGTTTTGAGACTGCTGCACTAATGGCATACCGGCTTTTAGTGTTTTACCGATACTGACCCGCAAGCCGACTTCCCAGTCTCGCCAGTGTCTTCCTCGGTCCTGCCCCATCAGATAGATCATAATGTAAGGTTCAAGGTGCGACAAACGAGCGCAGAATAGTGGACTGTCGGACAGTTGTTTCTTTCTGGAAGGATCTGCTGTCGTAAGTCCAAGACTCAGAATCCACCCAAATCCACAAGTTCCATCAGCAGGACTCGAGCAGGACTCAGGAGTCATGATGAGAGAGGGGCGTGTCAGCACTTACGAAGCGAGAAATTTACCAAACATGAATTGCGCTCGGGCCGGGAAGAGGCCCTAGTCAAGTTTCTCACCCGCTGTCAAGAACACTTGCTTTAGTGGCCGTTTTTGGCTGACGGCAGCGGCCCGTTCTACAGTAGGGTGTTGTGTTTCGTGTACTATCAGATGTCATGTCAAGACAGCAGGTACGGAGTAGGCTTCAGCACATGTAACGGCTGAAAAATACTCTTTCTTCACAACCTTAGTCAGACTGGACTGTAATGTTGCAGAACGCCATCATTTACGAACGTTGAGAAGTCTTGTGGGGAGCGGCAACATGGCGTTCTTGTCCCACGCACCGGAGATATCTCCAACCACTAAGGGAGCGGGAGATTGTATGCCCATACACTGGTTTCGCCTCGACAGTTGGGGAAATTGTAACATCAATGAAAATCAAGATCTGGTTTTGATTCATGATGGGTTGCCTCAGTCTTCAGCGGCCCCATGCGCGACTATACTTGTAAACTAACGAAATAAAACCTCTCGTTTCTTGGACAGAATCCGAAGGAAATTGCTCTCCTCCGAGTATCTGGTCCTTGCTAATGAACGGCCGACACTGTGCTCCTCGTAGCTCTGGTTGCATCACTACAGACAAGTTCTAGAGTGCGCCGCCTTGTTGACGCAGCTACTGTTTGTTATCAGGCTGTTGAAGGGTGACAATGAGAAAGCAACATTTGGACTTGAGACAGCAACGCCACCAGCTTTAGAAAATACGACAGATATGGAATCATACGAGATACCTATCCCCGAACTGATTACTCCAAGCGCAGGTGGAAATTGGAACTTGAAAGTTTGGTAACTCAGTCACAGGCAACAGTGAATTATCTCACTACCTAGCCAGGCACTCGTCCAATCACGTACCACCATCCAAGCTATTGTCAAGAACACTTCATTTCTATAGATACGGAGCTTCAGCTAAACTACGGCTGCCCAGTCGAGACAGCGGAGTTAATTCCAGAAAGCACTTGCGAAGTGGAGCTGGTTTGGCTGAGAGTAACACAAAAATACGATATATCACATTCCCCTCTTCTCCTCGCTGGCCCTCACTATTTCCAGTTCAGACATCCTCCAACACTACCACTAAACCTCCCGGTGGATGTAATTATCCGCACACCAAAATCGACTGCTGCACAGAACTACTTTTATATTACAAAAATATTAATAAAACATAAAACAGCAATAATGTAATATTATAGCGCTGCTTTTTTTTTTGAATAAAAACACACTATTCTTATGATTTTTGGTCTGTAGTTGACTTTTTAATCGGACGACCAAAAGGCGTACACCGGGAGCAAACCTCCCAACCTTACTTCGGATCCATTCCTCTTCCAGCCTCTCACCAACTCCACTCAAGAATACACTAGTTAGACCCAACGACCTACGGTGCGGCGGCGGCTCAGCAGCTGTTGGCGCTGATTAGAGGCCGGCGCAATTCCGATCTTGTAGTTGCATCTATACATATCTTCGATATAACAGGACGAATGTACGAACGAACCTTCAATTCGTTATGCACAACATAGACTACCTCCGGGACAAATCCTATTCGACAGCTGCAGGCGTGCTAGTGTCATGATGGACCTCGGACCGCCAGTTACATACCTCGGATGCCGATGCGGCGATACTTGAGTATCATGTACCTATGCTAACTGATTATAAGGTAGGTGTAACCCCACGCTATCTGCACTTGTGCATACTCACATGCATATTACCAACATTTGGAAATCCAGGCTTTCATTCGCCTGGAATCTACCGTTGGCGGCCCCATTTCATCTCAAATATGAATGTTGAATATTGGTGAGAACAAGCTGTCGCTTGGCAATTCATGATTCGACACTATCACATGGCAGGCAGGCAGGCAGATTGACTGGCTAGTCCCTTCTAGATAACCAGGATATCCCTTCCTCCTTTCCCTTTTCTGTTGCGCCACTCGAGCTCCGTCTAGCATTTCAAGAAATAAAACCGGGATTTTTCTTCGCTCCCTCCTATGAATAAACATGTGCGCGTACCTCTTGCAAGGCATTGTTCGATCGACCGATCGACTTCTAAACCGAAACGATTCTCTATCTATCTTCCTCCCTTCATGGCTTGCTTTCTCTTTACTTTGTCCAGTGTCCTCTGGAGAGATGTCTTGATTTCACCCTTTTGGAAGGTCGATAGATCGTAGTAGGTTGGGGCGATATCCTGTTCACATGTTAGCAATGTAATTCCTACTGAATACGATGGTAGGGAAAGCATAGGGCGACTTACCAATAGCCACTCAGGTCTGACAGCCGTGACAGTTCGGACATAGTTCTTCGTTGTGAGCACAAATTCATTGTAAACTACCCAATCGCTGTCGACGCCAAGAACCGTACTAGGGTGAAGCAGAACGCTCTGATCATCCTTAACAGTCTTGTACGTCTTACCGGAAGGATCCTTCTTCGCGACTTGCATGAAGAAACCAGCGACGAGCGCACGGCGGATGTTGGTGTAGTAGTCTTTGTCGTTGAAATCAGTACTGAGGAGTTCCAATTCCGACTTTTCCATGATTCGCTTCAGTTGCTGACGAACATTGTCGGCAGATTGGAGTGCTCGCAGACTCAGGAAATGCTCATGACACCATTTCTTTTGGTCTTGTTGAGCTGCAGGTCCTTTAAAAGCGTGATAGACATTGAGCATGGTGAGGTGATCACCGTCTGGGTGTGCGAAGAGGGCTTTCATCTCGTCTGCGCGCTTCTTTGCACTCGCTGGTCGAACAAATATCTGGGGAACTGACAGCAGAGCAGTCAGGGACAAGATCTCGTTGGAGCAGTAAAACTCGGGCGAGGAGATGAGCATGACAGCAAGTGCTGGGTCGAGAGGAAACTCAGAAGCAAGTTTGCCTAGAGCAGTCAAATCTCCATCATCATCGAGACAAGCAAGGTAGTTCAATTCCTCGAGTGCTCTCATCAATGTCTCGGGGGCTGGTGGATCCATAAGATCGAAATGTACCAAGTCATCGATTCCAAGCTTTTTCAACTCCAGGACAGTATTGGCAAGATTTGACCTTAGAATTTCGGGATATGTCTGCTCAATAAGCTCCTTCTTGAAAGCAGCCTCAGTGTATAAACGGAAGCACTTTCCGGGTCGTGTACGACCTGCACGACCAGCTCGTTGTTGTGCCGAGGCTTTGGAAATCGGAGAAACAAGCAGAGACTCGACTCGTATACGTGGGTTGTAGACCTTCTGTTTACTGAAACCAGGATCAACGACGTACACGATACCGTCAATTGTCAGAGAAGTTTCTGCAATGTTGGTTCCTACAATGACCTTACGGCCTGGTCGCCCGCCAGGTCTAGCCGGTGGTGGTGCTGGCTCGAAGATGCGTTGTTGCTGCGCAGGAGGTAAAGTTCCATAAAGTGGGTAAACTTTCAATGGCCCTGCATCAGCTTCTCGTATCATCTCGTCTGCCTCAAGTGAGATCTTTCTACACGCGTCTTCAATTTCCTCCTCTCCAGTCAAGAAAAGTAGAATATCTCCCTCCGGTTCGGTGGCATGGATTTGGAGAACTGTTCGCAGAGCAGCCTCGACATAGTCTCTCTCCGGCTCTGGGGTATAAAAGATCTCGACGGGATGAGTTCGACCAGGGACAGCCAGGAGTGGCGCATCGTTGAAGTAGCGCTGAAACTTTTGTGCATCGAGTGTAGCAGACATGATAACAATCTTCAAATCTGGACGTCTCAGCGCAACTTCCTTTAATAAACCCATCAGAATATCCGTCGCAAGTGTACGTTCGTGAGCCTCATCAAGAATGATGCAGCTGTATCTCGTCAAGTTGTGATCATGCATAGCCTCTCGCAGAAGCATACCATCGGTCATATATTTCAGAATCGTCCGGGAAGAAGTCACATCTTCAAATCGAATGCTGTACCCGACCTCCTCACCAAGCTTCACATCCATTTCATTAGCCACACGCTGAGCAACTGACATTGCAGCGACACGACGAGGCTGGGTACAGGCCACGAGCTTTCCGTTGAAGTGGGGTAAGTCGTCGAAGAGGACGAACTGAGGAATCTGTGTAGTCTTTCCAGAACCCGTTTCACCAACGAAAACCAGGATCTGAGTTTTGTGAAACATGTCTAGGAATTCCTGTCTGTATTACTGTCAGTATCTGAGCCATATAGAGGGTTTGTCGTGCTGCGCGTACCTCTGCTTGTGGACTGGAAGATCTCGTCTGGTCTTCAGAATATTGAAGTATTGTTTCGACAATGGCGCATTGTTGAATGGGTTCGCAGGTCCATCTTCAGCAGTATGTGCTTGTGCAGCAGTGGTAGCATGTCTTTTGAAGCCTGACAAGCCAGTTTGCGCGCCGTTGCTGTTGCCATTGGAGTAGGAATCGTCGATTTCAACTTCGTAGTGATGCGCCAGGTAAGGGTTTTGCTTAGGGTCAAGGTTATCGGTCCTCGCCCTCTTTGCTTTTGACATCTCTTGCTGATCTGGACGTCGGTCAGTCATGGTGAAAACTGACTAGAATGGGAAGTTTGTGGTGTTTACTTCAATTTGCGCGACAAGGCTGCCTACAAAATATTTCAAAAATTCCGATAAAGTTCCACTGGTGATAAGCTAAAACCACGCTAAGATAATAATCATGTGACCAAACTGCTATCGCGACTTTGAGCCGCTCAGCTGCCCTGGTTCATCCTCGAGTCCCCCATATTATTCGGATACAAGAATGGCCAACGCAGACTCTCCAGATCCCACGAAGGATCTTCTTCCAGTCGCAAATAAGGAGGATGAGGTTGACCCAGTTGCGCCGGCCGCTGAACCAAAGGTGCCGACGCGGAAAGATGCTTCGTTGAAGGACTTCCTCTCCAAGATGGACGACTATGCGCCAATTGTAAGTACGAGCCGCACGGGTTTTCAGCTGTTCTAACAAACAACCAGATCCCAGATGCTGTTACGAACTACTATCTGACAAAAGCTGGTCTTCCTCCTCCTCCCCAGACAGACCCCCGCCTTGCCCGCCTGCTTGCTCTCGCAACACAGAAGTTCATCGCAGATATCGCCGCTGATGCCTATCAATACTCACGTATCCGTTCATCCAACTCCTCGAATGCGAACAATCCTATGGGAAACTTGGGTGCTGCTGCTGGATTCCCTGTGCCAGGTCAGCCAACCGCTGCGCCAGGTAGCAAGGAGCAGGCAGGTCGCGGCGGTCCTCTTGGTATCCAACGACCAGGTTATGGAGGTGGTGGGCAAGGTGGTAGCCAGAACAGAACCGTTCTTACAATGGAAGACCTGGGAATGGCTGTTGGAGAATACGGAGTCAATGTCAAAAGGGGCGAATTCTATAGATGAGCGGTTCTTGGACATACAGGAAGCTAAGGTTTGGGTTGGCCTGGTTTGGTTTTGAAGGATACAACAGGTGGCGTTACGTGCATAATGAGGCGTTTCATTGCCATGGAATATGGCAGTCATCATCTGGGCAAAAGTGTTCGATACTTGCACACAAGGGCTTGCTAGGGTAAATGAAAGATCTTCTAATCAACCGAATCACATTGATCAATTATCAATACGAACGAGGCGGAAGTCGGGCTATCTTGAAAGCAAGAGAAGCTTACTCCTCGTTCCAAATTGAAAGTTGGTTTGCATAGCTTTCAGGATTGCGACTTCATGCAATGTTCCACCCAGCGATAATGTTCCTATTCTCGTAGTCCATTTCCAGTGCCAATAATACATCTAACCAGCGAGCGAGAATTACTGGACCATATTCTCGCGTTTGTATAATACAATCGTCTTCCTACAGAGAGTTCGTTGATAGCTCCCAAAAACGCCGCCCATCGATATGCCGTTTCATTCCGTTTACTTGTTCTTGCTCTGCCTGTATGAGAACCTTTTCCTCGTTCTGTGCCATGATCAGTCCTAATTAATTCACGACAGAATCGATACATACGCCGAAAATTCACCAAGTTTGTGTCCGACCATGTCTTCCGTAATCGCTACATCGTGGTATATTTTCCCGTTATGCACCTGGAACACAAGTCCTACGAAGTTGGGAAGGATGGTCGCGGATCGGGCTTGGGTCTTGATTGGAGGGACTTTCTGGCCTGGTGCTGCTCGTTGGATGGGGAGTCTACTCGATGTCAGAGGAGGCAGTTAACATAGATGTTGACTCTTACGGCACGATGTTGGGTCCTATGGAGAGTCAGTGACCATCATCTGTGTAGAATACAATATACATTCAATATACCTTTCCAGACTGAACGCGCCAGAAGGGCCCGCGTGGGATTCATTGTTGCGCTGCTTGTGAGGTCGGGTTGTCGTCCTCGTAAATTCGCTTCGACAAAAGTTCATCCAGAACCGGAAGCAAAGTGACCAGGCTCCAGGCTACATTTGCAGGGATTAAACACGCTAAAGCCTGTCGCGTCTCCCTGACATACGACCTCAAGATCCCTTAAATACTGTGCATCCAGCAGCCTTGCCCGCGACTTCGATACAACATCGGAACGCAACAACCCCCCAAGGTCATATCTTGGACTCATTGTCTGCTCTCACCAATTTCTTAAGCGTATCGAGATAAATTAGCAGAACAAACTTCTGAAGAGAGCTACGTCCACCTACAATATGCCTCCGCGAAGCAGTCAGTTTGCACCTCATTCTCTGTATTTACTTGATGCTAATTGAGTATACAGGCGCGGACACTATTCGTATCCTTGTCGCTACTGATAGCCATGTAGGTTACGAAGAGCGAGACCCAGTCCGAAAAGATGATTCATGGAGAAGCTTCGACGAAGTTATGCGCATGGCAAAAGACCAAGATGTAAGTAGATATATTCGTATGAGCACAGCATATCTGATATCACGTAGGTCGACATGGTACTCTTGGCTGGTGATTTATTCCACGACAACAAGCCATCCCGGAAATCTATCTACCAGGTTATGCGATCTCTTCGACAGAACTGCTTAGGAGAGAAGCCTTGTGAGCTGGAGTTCCTTAGCGATGCAAACGAGGTTTTTGATGGTGCCTTCAATATCGTCAACTACGAGGACCCGGATATCAATGTTGCTATTCCTGTCTTCTCCATTCATGGCAACCACGATGATCCAACAGGAGATGGTCATTTATGCTCTCTTGACCTCCTGCAAGTGTCAGGTTTACTCAACTACTTCGGCCGAACGCCAGAATCCGACAGAATCGAGATCAAGCCTATTCTTTTACAGAAAGGTAATACCAAGCTGGCACTCTATGGTATGAGCAATGTCCGAGATGAGAGACTCTATCACACATGGAGAGAAGGTGGTGTTAAGTTCTTCTCACCAAGTATTCAAAAGAAGGAATGGTTCAATTTGATGGCCCTCCACCAAAATCACCATGCACATACTGAGTCTAGCTACCTTCCAGAGAACTTCTTACCTCAGATGTTGGATCTCATTATCTGGGGACATGAGCACGAATGTCTGATCGATCCACGCGAAAACCCAGAGATGGGCTTTAAAGTGATGCAGCCTGGCTCTTCCATTGCAACGTCGCTCGTGCCTGGAGAAGCAGTCTCGAAGCATGTTGCTATTATTAGTGTCACTGGCCGCGATTTCACTGTTGAGAAGCATCGCATCAAGTCTGTGCGACCCTTCATCCATCGGGAGCTGGTACTTGCGGACGACGACCGCTTCAAGCGCCTCGCCAAGGTAAAAGACAACAAGAGTCTTTTGACCGATAAATTACACAAGCTGGTAAACGAGCTTATTGAAGAGGCGAAGGAGGAGTGGCTTTCGATTCAGGATCCTGATGATCCACCAGAAGAGATACCTTTGCCGCTCGTAAGACTCAGAGTTGAGTATTCGGCGCCTGACGGTGGCAAGTTCGAGTGTGAAAACCCTCAGCGATTCTCTAACCGCTTCTCCGAGACTGTCGCCAACCGAAAGGATGTGGTCCAATTCTACCGGAAGAAGACAGCAAGCAGTAATTATAACAGATCATGGAGATAGAAATGAACTTTCACTAATAGCTTCAGGAAAAACGAATTCTGACTCGAAGGAAATGCCCGATGCAGAGGTTCTGGCAGCTATCACCAACGACAATATCAAGGTTGGAAAGCTTGTCCACGAGTTTCTTTCAGCTCAGTCACTCAAAATCCTCCCCCAGGAGCCTTTTGGAGATGCTGTTACTCAGTTTGTTGAGAAGGACGATAAGCACGCTATGGACACCTTCATTGTCGATAGTCTTGCTACGGGAGTCAGAGACTTGATGGGCTTGGATAATGAGGAAGATGATCTTGAACCTGCTATGGAGCGATTGCGCGAGAAGCAGAATGCTGATTTCAGAGCCGGTGTCAAGAAGCCAAAGAGAAAGGGTGTTCTGAAGCCTGTACCTGCAGGATGGGACTCGGACGTCGATGGCGAATGGGCTGACCAGCCTGGTTCGATGGTCTATTTAGACAACGATGACCAAGAGGAAGACCATACTCCAAAGCCTGCAGCCAAGCGTGGTGCAAGGAAAACTGTGGCAAGTGATGACGATAACGAGTCGGTCATTTCCAATACGGCCAAGAAGGCTCCGGCAAAGAAGGCTCCAGCGAAAAAAGCTCCAGCAAAGCCCAAAGCTGCACCGAAGGCAAAGGCACCCGCAAAGGCACCGGCAAAAGGTCGGAAGAAGGTTCTGGAACCAAGTGATGATGAAGATGACGACGATATTGTCATGCTTGATGAGCCAGCTCCAACAAAGTCGCAACCGAGACGAGCTGCTGCTACGACTACGAGAGGTCGGCAAACGCAGCTTAATTTCTCGCAAACACAGGCAAAGAGCCAGGCTGCCCAGGAATTGAGCGATGATGAGATCTCGGATGATGATGCATTTGAGCCAGTTCCTGCATCATCTAGAAGAAAGTAGGTCCGAACTAAGAAAGAGTGATGGGATTTGGGTCATGGGCATTGCATGGGAGTTTTCTTTAAGCTATGTGGCGATATGGGATTTGGAGAATTGGGAAAAGCTTGTGCAATTTTGTTTTGCGGGATACCACATGATGACTTATGATAGATGGTAAGTTAGGGAACTGCGTGGTCGATACTGATAGCTATCTGAATTGCACTTCCGTGCTAGCACATCTTCTCCCAAACCGGCGGAGTTTTGTACCTCTAATGAGACCAGATTGAGGGGGGCTATTCTGAACGGAGTTGCGACCCACTTTCGGCAAGTCAGCGCCCTTCAGGTGACGCGCCTTTGGGACTGTTAAGCGGATTGATAGATAGGCTTCCTCAAGCGAATAGGTATACTCAGATGTGAACATAACACTCAATTTCAACTCCTTACTCTTTACACTCGATAAAATAAGTAGGCCATTCCCTAATCTAGTGCTTTACAATAATATCAAATCACCTAACCATGGCGCCTACACAACCGAGGTCAGCCTTTCTCTTAATCGACGTCCAACAAGGCCTCACACATCCAACCCATTGGGGCCCTTCAAGGAGTAACCCATCCTTCGAACAAAATACCGAATCCCTCCTAAGCAGCTATCGCAAACTCCTCGCCTCAAGTACCTCATCAACGTCCCCGGCACGCCACAAGATAATCCACGTGCAACACTCCTCCCTCCACCCCGACTCACCACTGCACCCTCCATCCGCAGGCTTCTCATTCCAACCATTCGCTACTCCACTCACATCCGAACTCATCATCACCAAAACCGTCAACTCTGGCTTCATCGGCACGAACCTCGAGGAAGTCCTCCGAAAACACTTTGCTGGCGAGCCAGGAAAATTGTATCTTGCCGGTCTGACGACGGACCATTGTGTCAATACGACGACACGAATGGCGGGGAATTTGAAAGTTGCAGATGGAGAGAATGGAGAGGCAGGAGAGGTGGTTTTTGTGGAGGATGCGACGGCTGCGTGGAAGAAGCCGGACGGCGAGTTTGATGCGGAAATTGTTCATAGATTTAACACGGAGAGCTTGAGAGAATTTGCTACGATTACGAAGACGAAGGAGGTTGTCAAAGTGTGGGAGAGTTGGGCGGCCTAGGTTGGAGTCTGGAATCGGAGTGTGAAATGAGCTCTCTGTAACTCCTCATGAGTGCCAAGCGTGTTTACAATTGTCGTCTTTTCATACTAATCGATCTCCCTCGAGGTTCTCCTACTGAATCCTGTCGATCAATCCTCACACTGCATGCTGCTAAGTTACTGCTTCTCAAAGTCCTATTGATAAGTATGATTACGTTCTGATGATCTACCCCGAAACTCCGATCCACTTCTCTCTATGGTCAAGTGAAAGGCACCATATCCTATCTAGGTATATTAAGTTTAGCTGTCTACTAGATGAAATTCGAAAGTCTGAATACATCAACTCACGATCCCGGTAGAGAAATAAATATCCTGTTTGTTTCTATTGCCGAAGAAGCACAACCGAAGCGATGATTCGCGTAAGTAAACAAACTGCCAAAACGCCAATATATATATATATATATGCAAATGGAGAAGGGTGAACAATCCAACCCTAAATGAATAATAAGAAATGAAACTATAGACGAAAGATGATCAAACAAAAAGAAATTTCTTTCCTAACGACGGAAGTCGATATCTGAACAGGGGCAACGAGAATGGTATGCTTCTTGCCGCACCCGGGGAAGGTGAACAAGGAGAGACCAATATCTCCATGAATAAGAAACCTGTTCAAGGCAATTACTCTCGCAGTATTTCATGCGCTGGTTGAGGTAAAATCATCTTATTTCATTAGGTAGATGAAAGTGGAAGAAAAGTGGGGCGCATTGGGTGTGCCGATTTGCTGGACTTGAACTTGACGAAGGTCCACAGCTCGTTCCAGGAACATTTTCAATACCACGCATGACATATCAGTGATCCTTCTTAAGCGATGACATCTATTTTTATCTTGCTAGTTGAGCTAATGCTTGCTTGATTGCCCTGTCAGCGCAAAATCAACAACACGTGAGAACGCGTTTCGTGTCCATGCGCTGGACACGTCGCCCAAGCAAATACCCATTTCTTTCTCTGGTGCCTTGAAGCAAGCTGGAAATGTGAGTCACATTGTTCATTTGCATATTCTTGCTAGTAAACACATTTGTACCACCTCACATCAGCTATGAGGACAGGCCCAGTACCAAAACCTCAGCTCAATCCTTCATTACAGCAGTTACACTCTTGATTCCGCAAAGACTTATACCAAACCTCGAAAGCAAGATCTGAACAGCTTCGATACATAAGAATATGATAACTAACGAGGACCTGGTCAACAAGGTCACAGAGTATGTGGAGGCCTACATGAACAAGTTCGATGGGTCACACGACTTCAACCACATCAAAAGAGTCGTCGGCATAGCACACCGTATTTCATCTTCGATCACATCTTCCAGTCCTACAGACACCACTGATACTCAAACAAGCGCTCTCGACCCAACGATTATCACCCTTGCTGCTCTCCTCCACGACGTCGGCGACCAAAAATACCTCGCAGAAGGTCAAGACCCTGCCACGCAAGTCCGTGACCTCCTCCTCAATTTGGGCGCCTCCCCTTCGCTCGCCTCAAAGGTGCAATCCATCTGTCTAGCCGTCTCCTTCACTTCAGAGATCAAAGACCCATCTCACGCCCTCGATCTCATCGACAAGCACCCGGAATTGGCCGTTGTTCAGGATGCTGACATGTTGGATGCTATTGGTGCCGTTGGCATTGGGAGATTGTTTACTTATGGGGGTGCGAGGACGGACAGGAATATGCATGGGAGTGTGGAGATGATGGATTGGAAGCTCTTTAGGCTGGAGGGGATGATGAAGACAGAGAAGGGCAAGGAGATGGCGAGAGAGGCGACTAAGAGGATGCGGACGTTTAGGGAGTGGTGGGGTGAGGAGATTGGGAATGAAGAGTTTGGAGCTTCGGTTTTGAAGAGGATGGTTGAGTGGAGCACTGAGGATGGGAGCTCCACAGACATCGCTGAAAGTGATGCTGACCAGAACTAATAACCAGTCCCTTGGAAGGTGGAGCGGCCCTTTGTGATGTAGGCAAAGATTTGTTCGGCGATCGTACTAAATCGACTGTGTTCCCGGCATACCAGCTGTAGTGCCGGTCTCGCTGATCAGCGAACTTGCAGATTCTGACATCTAGGTACTTTAGAGCTTTGATGTTGAATGACCGCATTCTACTGACTCGTACTCGTCATATATTGCCCAACAGTCTTTTTATCTTGCCGGCAATACACTCCCACGTCTACATGTTTTCATTTGCTCCTCATTTCTCACCGACCCCAATCCCCAACCCCCAAACTCTCTGCACCCAACGCCAATAATCCTGCTCTCCACCCTTCCCCTTGAACATTTGGACATGCTCCGCGCCCTCCACCAACTTCCTTAATACCCTGTAACCCTTCTCCTCCGTAGTCCTCGCATGATTCTCAACGTCCCGCCAATCAATCGCCAAATCCTCCTTACTGTATATATACGCCTTAAGACACTTCTCATCAAACAGCTCTTTGTTGTAAAATGCAAAAGTCGGCCCCCAAACCAGCTGGTGCCAGAAAGACTTCGGCATCCAATTCACCGCCACATAAACAACAGATACAATAACATATGTGACGGACATGAACATCATCCACGGAAACAGCGGGAGTTTCCTCGCCGGCACAGCAAGCGCGTGGATATCCCTCCTGAATCTTGGGATGCCCGGAGCGGAGTCAATGATGTGGGATTTCATCTGGAGGCTTTTCCCGGTAGTTGTTTTATACGCCCCGGCGATGTTGTAGACTCTTTTGGCGCCGCCGTTGCTCAGCGAATGCACGTGCAATCTCTGGATGGATGGATCTTGAGCTAGCAGCGCGGTGACTGCCTGAGCGACGTCTTTCCGGCGCCTGGCTTCGGTTTCGAACATGAATTGCTTGGTGGCGATGGTGACGAGGATGATGCGCGCGGATGGGTAAAGACGCATGTATGTGCGTGTGTAGTAGTCGATATGTTTCGGGGTGGCGTTCATCCAGGAGCAGAAGAGGATGGTGGTTGGGTCGTTAGGAGAGGGTACTCCTGAGGCTTTGGGGGGCTCGTACAGACCGACTACAGGGGAGAGACGTTTGAATTGTGAGAGTGGCTTTGCTGGTGCCAAAGTTGATGATGCCAGGAGTGGTGCATCATCTGGCTCGATTCTTGAAGGCATGATGGTGGCAAGCAGACGATGGCGTCTTAATAGTTGATATGGGACAACTCGAGTAGATGAATCAATCAATCCTTCCCAGGGGAAATCTCGATTTGGCTTTTGTTTCGAAACCTCGACTATAAAACGATACAACCAAATACTGAAAGCGGGAACGGGAACGTCCCGTCAACCGAAAAATTTGATGGACAGCGTGTGAACAAGAAAACAGGTAACTTGAGGCAATAATGAGGGAGGAAGTATCTCTGCTTAAGTTGTACAAATGTAAAATCTAACAGAAGAGAAGAAAATCATCAATGCACCCGACACGGCACAACATTGGTCCTCAAACTGTTGGGAATGGTGATGCCGACGAGGTTATTGGCAAGAAGATCCCTGTGGCTTCCCGAGCAGGATACTAAATCAGGCCCCTTGGCGATGATGTTCAGCCTCCACCATAAGCACCATAAGCAGTATTCGTAATCTTGACAGCTTGGATTGAGGTCTTGAGATGCTCAACAAATTGGTTGTGGAAATGTTTGCGGCCGTACTGAAAGGTTGACAGCTGATACCGAGGTACTTCAAGTTTCTTGTGCGTACAGCATCAGTGTGCGAGCTTGGATCACGATGTGGTCTGGGAGGTTTTGACGGATACAGTAAGCGAGGATTTGGTTTGTTGTTGTCCCGCTTGGATTCAACCAACTCTGCCATCGTCACATTCTCGGCGCGTTCTGTGTAATTTGTTCTTCGGTCGTCGTAACAATCGTCCGATCATGTAAAGATTAAGAGACCTTTTTTCTTATCGTCTTGATTTATCAATTTCCAAGCCATTCATGAAGATGGTGGGTGGCAGTCGATCATCGCCTTAATTGATAATCGACAACCATTTCTACATATTCAGACGAACTGAGGAACTACAAAATGTCTGGCCCTGACAGGAACAAGTAATATTTAGAGCCTTAGTCAGACCAGTGGCTTGATAACTGAAATTCAGTCACTTTATCTAGTACACAAACTACTCACCAGTGAAAGAAGTCTGAGACCTATCACTATGAAATGTTGGCCAAATTTCCAATATTCTCAGTTTCTCATACATGTAAAATCACCAGCAACTTCACGCATTAACTGGATGATAAATTAGAAGTCATTCGGATAGCATTGTAGTGAAATTTCCTTTTAGATTTCACCATCGCAGAGGTCACTGATTTAGCAAGAACCCCTGGAAAATCCCTCGCTTGTCGACTTGCTATTGTAATCCTCAGTATGCCAAAATAAAGCTCTAAACTCACGATTCAGCAGTCCTAGAAGGACGAAATCAAGTATTCGTCCTGAGCCACCGTCTTCAATGATGATATGATGACTAAATGCTGCGCAAGTTATGGTTCTATTGTTATTCTTCTGACCAAATCCTAATTCGATAAAGTTCAACGCTGGAATCCTTCAACAATAGGATAAGCGAGCGAGGAAGTGGATATATTATCCATCCTATTATGCGTCGCCCACAATACGAAAATGTTAAGCACTTTAGCGATACCATCATATAGGGAAGTATATCTTGCGATTTCCTCCACAATGTCTCTTGCTCTCTTTCTTTTCTCCCTTCTCCCTTTCAAGTTTACGGTCTCAAAGCAAATACTCCTTCGAGCAAATCCAGATCAATCTCTCGCATCAGCTACATAACAGCAATAATCCCTCCATACTTCTTTCCAATGCAGCAAAAAATCATATTAAAACCCATACCATGGACTCATCCTCTTCGCCAGATTCAAACAGGAGCCGTGCTGTGAGGTTTTCTAAACACGTTATTGACTCTGTACAGTATCGACATGAAGAGCAACGACCGCTGGGAAGTGTACAATATCTGAGACTGAAATATCTTTTCTGGCTGTAAGTGCAGCTTCTTGCTGATTGTGTCTCCTGGCTGTCTTCTTCAAATAAGATGCAGAACCAAAATGAGAACTCCAGAGCAGTACCATAGCCTTTGAACCATCTTGTGGTAGAAGATGCCGGTGCAGAGCCGGCTGTATCTCAGCATGGATTGAGCTCTGAAACGGTGGTAGCAGGACCTCGAAAGATACATTCGATGAGGAGCGTTTGTTGTGGGATGTATTTTCATTCGCTTATTTAAACTTCGAATCGTGGAAGCATGAGTTGATTGCAAGAGAATAATAGCGAATCGTTCTCCCCTTTTGATGTATCAAGAGCCTAGATCACTTCCCAAAATCTGGACTCCCTGTCAGCTTCCAATATAGAAGTCAAAGTCACAGTCTTGAAATCAAACCACATTCTCATCACGTGGACCACCTCCCTTCCCCAAGTGGCAGGTGTAGACGATTCTTCCTCGCTGCTTTTCCATCAGTAAAAGCACCATACCAAACCTCATCCCCTTCCCAGAGCTCAAACCTAATTCCGTCCTCCTCATGCTTCTCTACCTTACCCCTCTTCGCAATCGCGTTCCCAGAACCCAATTATTCCCGGCACCCCCAGAAGCCAACCAGGCGACCGGGCTGAACCTAGCTCTGCATGCTTCCCCCTTCCCCACACAAAGCTATCCCACTTTCTCACCTTTCGGCGATCCGGAGACCATCTCGAGCCAGTGCCAGCATCAAAGTCGATAAAAGTTACGTTGAGGCGCAGACCAACCGCTTTTGGTGTGCGGGGAAATAAATCGTTTAAGAAGTCTGGTCTGGGGGAACTAGGTCGCTGCATCGAAACGACGCAAACGAGGAGTGAAGGTTTCCGTTGGATTCGGAAGAATGGTTAACGCCTAGTTCCAACAACATCAAGCCATAAAGTTCAGAATCAGATCAGATCTGAGGAGAATTGTGGCGCTTGTTTTGGGCGGTTAGATCGAAACCCCTTCCGCATGTCTCGTATGCAGCAGTTCTGGAGGAACGGAAGCTCTGGACCTGTGGAATGGAGATTTTGCCCAACTGGCGCAGGAGATGCAGGTGAGAGGGCAAAGTCGAGGGCTGAGCGGAACGATCCCGATATCATTTTTTGAAAGAAAGAAAGAGGCGTTTTCTGGGTTTCAGGAAACTAGGAAGTATTTGACATTGTGCTTCTGGATCAGGGTGTGATTTGCGAGATCAAGGTAGTTGGCAGGGAGGGGCCTGGATGCTTGTGCTTTTTCGTTGATCGACCAAGTACGGAGATTCCGAGCAAAGTGCGAATCTTAAGCCCGAAGGATTTTGTGAATTCCTGATATCGCCGATAAGAAACCCTTGTCCTTGCCCTCCTTCTATCCATCCATCCTTCTGCTTGTTTGTTTGGTAGGAGTGTCACATTTCCGAATACTTTCCGCTGTCACGTCCAGCTCCAGGCCATGAGGTGTTGAAAGCTCGCGGGAAAGTCTAGCGAGATGCGGGGCTTCGGCGGGGTGAAAAGGGGGCCGAGGCTATGCCACGAAAGATACCTTAGCTGTCACCGAAAATGGGGACTCGAGTGGACACTTCGCAGCCAGACAGGAAAGCAGATATATTTTGGATCTCGGGGTCTCGTTGAAGCTTTGGGCTGCTTCGGACGAACAAGAAGATCATGAGGCAAAAGTCTAGATTTTTCGGATCAGCGATGCACCGTGACGCTTAGTGTCGTTAGCTGGGAGATGGTGTTTATCGTATCGTATCGTGCACGGTGTTCATGGCATGGAGGGGTATCGAAGTCAAGGATGCATGCAGATGGCCACACCACTTTTGCCATGTCTCCTTGACTTGACTTTTCCTTGCCTCTCCTCTCCTCTCCTCTGCCGGACCACCTTGACGGCCGTTGGTCCTTTCCATACACCCAAACTCTGGCCACAGTAGAACTAGAACTAGAACTAGAACTAGAACTCTTTGGAACAGAATGAAAAGGAGAAATGCGCGAAGGGGCAATGCCAGGCGTTGATCCTTGCCCAGCCCCGGGAGCTGCGAGACAGCTAAACAGCTTTCGTGGAGCTTTCCACACATCTAGGGCCTCTCACAGCCATCCATCGTGGTCATGGAGTTCGACTAGACTCCACCAAGTGTCACCAAAAGGTTTAGAGTAACGCACCAAGACTGACTAATTCTTACTATTCGCCTCGAGGGAGGAAGGGAGAGGAGGCGACAGTTGAATACTTACCAGGTTGTAGCTTTTCTTCCCTGCCGGGCCAAGGGTAACACAGGTCTTGCCTCCAGGACACATAAAACTCTACCCCTCCCCGCCATTCTCCTCTTCTCTCCCTCTCCTCATACATCGCGTTTGTGCAAAATCCAAACAAACAAAATCCAACTGAACTTCGAGATACCCTGTGCATTCAACTTCAATTAAACATATTCACAATGACTTCAGTTCAACTCACCACGCCATCAACTGGCAAGTACACTCAACCCACAGGATTGTAAGTTCTCATCCTCTACCCCGCATTTTGGGGATCTCCTTCACGTCATTGCGTAGTCTGCATTGCTAATGCTTACTCTCCCCAGGTTCATCAACAACGAGTGGGTTAAGGGTGTCGACGGCAAGACCTTCGAGACCATCAACCCCACCAACGAGGAAGTCATCTGCTCCGTCTCCGAGGCCACCGAGAAGGACGTCGATATCGCCGTAGCAGCCGCCCGCAAGGCATTCGAGGGATCATGGAGAAAGGAGACACCAGAGAACAGAGGCAAGCTGCTGGTCAAGCTCGCCGATTTGATTGAGAGGGACCTCGATCTCCTCGCTGCCGTTGAGTCTCTCGACAATGGCAAGGCTCTTGGTATGGCCAAAGGTGACGTCGCTGCGGTCGCTGGATGCTTGAGATACTACGGAGGCTGGGCCGACAAGATCGAGGGCAAGGTTATTGATACCAATTCGGAGACTTTCACATACACAAGACAAGAACCCGTACGTTTTGCAGTGGTAATTCTCAAGACGAGTTACTGACGTTTGCTAGATTGGTGTTTGCGGTCAAATTATTCCATGGAATTTCCCATTGCTCATGTGGGCATGGAAGATCGGTCCCGCTGTTGCCACCGGTAACACTGTTGTTTTGAAGACTGCTGAGCAGACTCCTCTCTCTGGTCTTGTTGCTGCAAACTTGGTCAAGGAGGCCGGTTTTCCACCAGGAGTTATCAACATCATATCTGGTTTTGGAAAGGTCGCTGGTGCAGCTATTTCTGCCCACATGGACGTTGACAAGGTTGCATTCACTGGTTCAACTGTCGTCGGTCGTCAAGTCATGAAGGCTGCTGCTGGCTCCAACTTGAAGAAGGTTACTCTCGAGCTCGGAGGCAAGTCACCAAACATTATTTTCAACGACGCAGATATCGATAACGCCATCTCCTGGGTTAACTTTGGTATTTTCTTCAACCACGGCCAATGCTGCTGTGCTGGTTCCCGTGTTTACGTCCAATCCGGTATCTACGACAAGTTCGTTCAGAGATTTAAGGAGCGTGCCACCCAAAACAAGGTCGGTGACCCATTCCAGGCCGATACCTTCCAGGGACCACAAGTTTCTCAAGTCCAATATGACCGCATTATGGGTTACATCCAAGAGGGTAAGAAGTCTGGTGCCACGGTCGTCACTGGAGGTGAGCGCCACGGAGACAAGGGATACTTCATCCAGCCTACCATTTTCTCTGATGTCACTGAAGACATGAAGATCATGCAAGAGGAGATCTTTGGCCCCGTCTGCTCGATCGCCAAGTTCGAGACCGAGGAGGAGATCATCAAGACCGGAAACAACACCACCTACGGTCTTGCCGCCGCTGTCCACACCAAGGATCTGAACACCGCCATCCGCGTCGCCAACGAGCTCCGCGCCGGTACCGTCTGGGTCAACTCGTACAACATGTTGCACCACCAGGTCCCATTCGGAGGATACAAGGAGTCTGGTATCGGACGAGAGCTCGGCGAGGCTGCGTTGGCCAACTACACTCAGACCAAGTCGGTATCTATCCGCTTGGGTGATGCTCTCTTCGGTTAAGTTTGGCTCGGCTTGGAGGAGTAATGAACTGGAACGGACGGGATGAATTGAAATGAAAACTTGTACATGATTATTAGCCATTTACTATATCAAAATCCAAACAAATTGACAAACAAAGAACTCGTGGTCATCTCCTTCATCACTGAAACGGTATTGTGCATTTGGGGCGGTATTCCTCCCAACCACCAGAATTTCGTGAAGCCTCCCGTCACCAGACCTCGGCAGCATTACAGGGGTCCGGATAAGCTGACAGCTTGATGGCCCAATGTTGAGTGCAGCAACTATTCCACTTTGTGCTTGGGACTTCTACAGAATCTTTTCTATTCAGGATATACTTTTCTCATCCATTTCATGCATCATTTTCTGGAAAATGTATCGGTCTACTTTCGCAGCATCATCAAAATCAAAATGCTTCTCCCCCCAACAGCTCCTGCGGGGTCAATGATATCACGACCATCTTCCCCTGTTCTAGCGCAATCGCCAATCGATACAGTAGTCGATAAGAGACGGCAGCCAGCAGTTGGGAAAAGATGCAAACGCCCGTACTTGGCAACATTCCTCCCAACCACCCAGAAACCCTTCTCAATCCTTTCTATACCCATCTCATGCATGCAAAAGCGAGAGGAAGGATCCGGCACAGCAGCCAATCGAACCAATTGCGATACCAGCCCACCATTAGCTCACCTATTGTTATCCGTCCACCATCGCGTGATTGAGTGCAGACAGCCCTGGAGCTCTTGCCAAGAGGCGAACATGCAGGTTGACATGCAAGCACTTTACCGTCCGTACCGTACGGACATTCAGTCTCTGTGACAGACACGGATGCGTGCAGATGTGCAAGGCTTTGGGGGATGGAAATGGGTAAGTGTGTCGGTGAGGACGGCATGGAATTGGAGGGAGCGGACAGTACCTGGAGCTCCCTAGGCTTATTTTATACTCGAGCTACACGCATGGGAGCTGTGCATGTTGGATGAAGCAAGCCTTGCCAGCGAGCTAGCTACCGGTAACTATCACAAGCTCTCGATGAGCTCAGCTCAGCTCAGCTCAGCCTATACTACATAGCTATAGCTCCAGCCTGCTCTCTTCCCCCTCTGTTCCTTTCTCCCTTCCGTCTTTGTCTCTTCCTCCTCCTCTCCCCTTCTTCCGTTCCAGCTTCTCCCTCCTCTATTGCGACAGCTGTGCTCCAAAGATAGTCGCATCGCTGTACTCAGCGACTCTCCTCTCTCTCGTCTCTCTCTCACCCGCACCCACACGAAGCTACCCCTCCAAACCCGACCCGCCAAAATGCCAATGCCAATGCCACCCCACTTCACCGCCCTCTCCAGGCTCTCCCTCCCTCTTGCGCTCCTCACACTCACCACGCCAATCCTGTCGCAAACCACGAACGAGAATCAGATTACTTGGGCGGCAGTGACTTATACGTATCATGGGGAGAAAACACCGGATTTCCATACCAGTGCGAGGAGTGTTGATTTAACGCCTCTTGGCGCGGAACAGGTAGGCGCATTCTCTCTCCCTCCGTATTTACCAGAGACTTCGTCTTGCGATCGGAGTCTTGAGATCAAAATCCCAATGCTTGCGTCTCCTCAAGCTGTCACACCTAAACCTCCCAAGCCCAAAAAATCCCTTGCTAATGTTTATTCTCTGTTCCTAGCTCTTCCTCGCCGGCTCCGGAATCCGTAACCGCTACATCGTCCCTACGAATATCTCACAAGATACGGTCCCAATCAATGGACTTAGTAAGAATGATCTGGATAACTCTCAACTGGATGTGATGACGACGGATGAGCCGTATTTGGCGGCGAGTGCGCTGGCATTCATGCAGGGTCTATATCCCCCGTTTGATACGATTTCGAGTGATGAGGAGGCGGCGAGAGGGGATGGAGGGACGTATGAGTGAGTAGTTTCTTGATTTTGTTTGATTTTGAGGGAATGGATAAGAGAATGGAAATTGGATGTCTGGGGGCGAGGAGAGTAGTGAAATGAGCTTGATTTGGTGACCGTGGAGTTGTGCTCGAGCGGAGTAAACTTTCGCGTCCCAATTACACCAGGGGGCTTCTTTGAAGGAGACGAGACTAACAAGATCCAGATTCCCCTTAAACGGATATCAATACCCCAGAGTTGCCACATTGAGCGAATTGGATTTCAACCATATCTGGTAAGCTCTTCATGACCGAAGTCTCCTTGATGTTTCAGCTACTGACTCGCTTCACAGGATTGCTGGACAAACCGATTGTAAACAATACTCGAATGCGCAAGCGAAAGCTGTCAACACTCCAGCTTATGTGAAGAAAATTGAGGATACTCAGACATAGTGAGTTTGACTTTGCCTTCGGCCACAGAATTCCGACTTTAGGATTTGTGGTGCGAACCGCTGTTTCTTGAGAAAACGAACTGGCAATCATGAACACTTACTTACCACCTTACCCAGCTACGCCTCCCTCTCCAACACCGTATTCCACTCCCTCGACAGCAGCACCCTCAACTATGGCAACGCACTCACTATCTACGAAAGCGCCCTCTACCAATACCGGCACAATAGCACCATCTTCAACTCCCCCGACTTCACAACCAACGACCTCGCCACCCTCCGAAACCTAGCCTCCGAACAACAATGGACATTCAACACCCCCAACGGCACAAACACCATCAACGCCATCGCAGGCCGCACCTTCGCCGCAAAAGTAATCCAAAAACTAAGCGACAACATCGCCTCCTCGGGCGCCATGTCAAAACTCACCGTCTACATCGGCTCCCACGAACCCTTCCTCGCATTCTTCGCCCTCGCCAACCTCGCCACCGGCCCCTCAGCACCACAATTCAACACCCTTCCCGACCACGGCTCAACCATGACATTCGAGCTATTTTCTATCCCTCCAGCAGACGCCGAGCAGCAAAGTACCAGCGACATGCCCATGCCGTACCAAGACTCGCTGTTCGTCCGCTTCCTCTTCCGCAATGGATCAGAGCCCGGAGCCGATCTGCGAGCCTACACGCTCTTCGGACGAGGCAACGCAGAGACTGTTATCCCGTGGGAGGATTTCAAGAAAGCGATGGTGGCGTTTGCGTTGACTGATATACTGGACTGGTGTCGTGTCTGTGAGACGAAGACGCTGTTCTGCACGGCGTTTGAAGACATCTCTTCTTCGGATGATGGAGATGCCAGCGATGGCTCTTCTTCTGATGGGCTTGTTTCGGGAGGAGCAGGAAATACTGGTGCTGGGGGCGTGAGTCCCACTATTGGAGGCGTGATTGGTGCGACTGTTGCGGTGGCGGCGTTTATTTTCCTTGTTGCTGGATTGCTTCTCGCGGGGTTTAGACTTGAGAAGAGGAAGAAGGGAGGGAACAGGGTCTTTCCGGATTTGGGCGATATCAGCGTGCTTAAACGCAGCGGGAGCGGTAACGCAGGTGGTGGTGCGAATGGTGGATTCAAAGGAGCGGATAAGTTGAGCTCGGATGCGGACCTGGCGTTTACGCCTGGGAAGGGTGGTGCGGGCGCGACGGTTGTGAGGCATGAGAGGGTGGGGAGTTGGGAGTTGGGGGAGAGTCCGAATGGAGAGTCGAGGAAGCAGGGGAGTCTGGATAAGGAGATTGAGAGTGGGAGGGTGGTGAGTGGTGTTGATTATAGTAGGAGGAGTAGGGAGTTGGAGAGGGAGGATCCCTTTGTGGATCCGGTGAGGCCGGTTGATCAGGTTTGAGTGCTGACTCGACTGATAAGCGGCTTTGGTGGGAGAGAGTGATTTCTTTTGTGTTGGGTAGATGGATGGTGGGTTTTTGATTCGGGTCTTCGAACCGCAAGGACCGGATGTTTTGGAACTCGACTATGTTGAGGGTGCCAGCTGGATTTCTTATGATTGACGAACATATAATGATACCCATTCGTGTCTCTCACTACACATATATACCCCTTCTGGAATCTTTTAGTTGAGATATTGCAGATGATGGCGTTTTGGAATATTCCTTTGGTAGTTTGCGGTTGTATTTACTTAGCATACATACCTCAATAGATACATCAAAGATAGCTCTTGAACCACACCTCTCACAGCAATCTTCTCGAGTTCGAAGAGGGGGGATATTTTTGCTTGTAGCTTATCCTTTGCTCAGTTGTGCTATGTGTGAGCTTCATATTCGCAACATAGGCTGAATGCCATCTTACTGAGTTAGATGGGTGCACAATAGGGTAAGGAAAGGAGGCAGGTTTCAGATAGAATTCGCATCGAACATCCCATTGATAATTATCACTAGACATTCATCATTCATATCATCATGACACAGCCATTAAACTCCCAACACTTTCTCAAACCTGCGTAGTATCAAGCGCCACAACACCCTCATTAATCAACGTAAAGTCCTCCGTGAACCACCCCCCATTAGTCACATACAAAGTCTTCTTCTCCTTCGCACTTCCCCTCCCAAATTGCGCACTCGTCGGATTCAACAACAACTCCGTATCTTCAATCACCATCTGCACACCCCCAGGCGTAACCTTCACAACATGATTCGGATGCGTAGCAATCCACGCATCGTTCCCCGCATCCAAAGCGAAATCGTCGTATTGAGACCCAAAATCTCCGCCGACGATGGTGTTGTTACTGATGATCTGTACTGGCCCGGTCTTCTGTCCGAGGGAGTCGATTTTCACACGCCCGAAATGCTGCTTGGCGGAGCTGACGAAGTAGAAATATGAGCCTTTCGTGCGGATCCCGTTTATGCCTAGGTGTTGCCCTGGGATAGTGCGATTGATTGGGGCGAAAAGAGGATCGCTGAAGCTGATGGAGTAGGCGCCTGTGGCGATGTTGATGCGGTAGACGGCTCCTACGTCGGCGTCTGCTGCGAGTATTAAGTCTTTGGATCCGGGGACTGGGGCGAGACCGTTGAGTTGGACGGAGGTGGCGATAGTGGTTATGTTTTTGACGATGGGGTTGGAGGTGCAGAGATCTACGGTCCAGACTGTGAGGCTGCCCAGAGTGGCTCTTGTGAGTGCTAGGTCCCAAATTCCGGTTACGACGACGAATAAGTCTGGGGTGAGTCTGGATATTATTATTAGATTGTTTTCCAGTGACTAGAGGTTGCACATGATATGAGAAACTCTTACTCGGTTATGCCCATAAGACCATGGCCCTCGGGGAACGTGTGAACGACTGTAGCATTGGGTGTGGCAACTGTGGGATCGACACTGAAAAGTGTATTGACACTCATAGACGTGAGCAACAAATCACTATTTGAGCGAACTGCTATGTTCTCAATGAAGTGATTCGGAGGAAACGTGTATATCTGTCGGAGCAGAGGTCCTGGAGATGGGGCAGAGATTGCTAAACTACTCAACAAGCCCAGGACAATCAGGACGGCAGGTTTACTGAAGAGCGCCATGGTAGACAGGTTGAGAATTCCAATTGCTAAATTAAGAAACTCGAGGTTCTACAAGGTGCAGATCTCGAGGGAAGCTCGTCCTTTTCATACCCAAAATTTGGTAAATCAGCTTACATATCCCTGTCGGCGAACTTCCCAGTCGGACAATGGCAGCAAGCAGGGGAGACCATTTTCCCGCTGCACACTACTGCGGGGAACACTCATGCAATTGGAAAGGCCCACAGCGGGGGCATTATTAAGGGCAGATATTTTTGCCAAGATACTCTTGAAGAAGAGGAGCTGATGCCAGAAGGTTACACCGTCTTTTCGGTACTTTGGTAACTTCGTAAGGTTGGGAACTAGACAGGCCTCCTGCAGCCTTGTCACAATTGGCGTGATAAACGTGCTTTTGGCAGCGGGCCACAGGAGACTGAAAAATGCATCTTGACATATTTCGAGAACCATTCGAGGCTCATCGTCAATTGTGAAATGGACCAAGCGTCGTCATGGATAGCAACGACATCCACTTAGGACTAGTAGATTTGGGACAACATATTCGACGACATGCACGTAAGACTATGAATAGTTCATGAGCAACCACAGCAAGCCAGCCAAGGTCAAGGAGGAAGCTATCCGAAAGAATTTACTTGAGCGACCCTAGAAAGCAGATTCAGCACATCGAAGCATCGGGAATGGAATTTGCAGTGACTCAGATAATACTCGGGATTTGTAAGGAATGCAACTTTGCTTGCGATTTCAAGCTAGGGACTTCCTTGGCAAGAGGACAATTTTTTTTTCAGAACAGTGAAAAGTGCTTCTGATCATGAACCATGATTCAGACACGTCCAAATTGGCATCGACTGGTTATACTTAGCCAGAGCACAAGCCGCCTCTTCCATACCATGGATACACAGCTTGGCTTTGTCCGACGACTATGATAAACGACAAGCGGCACACTGGGTACAAATTAAGTGTGGCGGTCAACAGCAAATGACTGCCTGCGGGGGAAGGCTGATTCGAGCATTTAGCGTCGTATGTGGAAGATGTGGTCGCGAAGAATTCCCAAGAGTGTCCTTAGGACGTCGATACCTGCCTGTGACCAAAGTACAGCCAAAGAAAACGTCTGGTTAATGTCGCAACCACAGAGCGTAGAGCATTGACAAAGAGGAGTCGCTACTCGGTGAAGAATCTCGGCTTCAGCATGGCCTCTCTGTCATCCATCAACAACCCGTATATCCTGTCAGAGCAGATGCATCTCATGTGTTGATCGTGTTCTGAATTCCATTGTGTGGCCTCTCAAGACGGTGCTGCAGAGCAAACAGGCGACGACCTTCTCCTTGGTTTTGGATCATCGACGTGTGACATCGTTCACAAACTGGCATCCGCGTAGGCTTCGATTCCATAGACGATCTACCAGATCATGTTGAAGATATAGCCCATACCTCCTTTGTACCAAAAAGTCCTGACTCGGCGCATCGGGATAGCTTCAACTAGAGATAAACGTGTCAGAAGATGCGTCGCCATTTGCGGAGGAATCCAATTGAGGTAACGTAAAGTGCCTGGTAGGCTGTCTGTTATTGCAGATGTGTTGGAGCAGCGAAGAGAGTGACGTGAGGCGAGGAGAGTACAGGTCCCGTTGGAATTTAGGAGGCCGATCTCGCTAATTCTGACGCTACAAGGTCTCGCCTGCTCGCGTCGGTGTGTTTACTTTAGTTTCTAGTGTTCTCACCAACAAGCAAGCCCATTTAGCCAGGCGAGAAGGACTTCACTGTCAAGAATTCCGAATCAAGTCACAGAATACTTGAGTGTCAACATATCACTTGAAATTAAGTCGCACTAGTGTACTCGCCACATCGGAGCATTAAATTGGCATGCTTAGCTTGCATATGTAATGTGAGCCGTCCTTACATGATAGATGCCAGATCTTTGTTCAGCTTCTGGGAGAATGAAGGGCTTGCACAGCATAGCCTCACCGACCAAAGTACCCGTTCCACATCTATTGTTAGGAGAATATACTTCGAAGCAGCGCTGCAAACTGTTCCGGAGTAAGTTGTTTTGCCTGATCCGCAAGTGACAGTTGTTGTCCTCCGATGGCGAGCTCTACAAGCTCTCGTCTCACCTCCTCTGCATCAAAAGGTCCCGCCCAGTTTGTAAATGGATCCAGCTGGTACAGACGATTCTTTCCTTCTGCTAACAGTTCATGAGATACTAAGTGTGTACTAGCTCCACCATAACAGCGATACCCATTGAACTGGGAGTAGCCCTCAGGAGCTGTGTATCGTTGCCAGCCCCAGCCAGCTGGGCAAGCCTGAGACTCTAGGAGCCTCTTTTGTGCCCATTCTTCCTGTTCTTGGAGCTCCACCTCAGATAGAGTATCGATTCGCAGCTGTCTTGTTGCCATTTTCCTGTCATGTTCGCTGGTAAAGGCAGTTGTGATGTCTGGGGTGGTGGACTGCGCGGGAGCTGGAGGTTGTGACTCCTCAACTTGAACTCTTGATTCGTCCTTGAAGAAAGCACTATTTAAGAACTGTTCTGTTTCTGCTGTGGCTGTATTGCATAGCTTCGATGTCGGTAATCCTGATTTCGGCTTTGAACTCGAAGATTTGGTTTTCTCAGTAGTATGTTTCGATGCCGAAGATTTGACACTCTTAGAAGTGGATTTTGATCTCGAGCTCTTTGTTTCTTTCGCGGAGTTCTTGACATCTTGCTTGTCGGTGTGTTTGGAGAGCTTGGAGCTGGGTCTTGATGAGCTGTCTCTCGAGAACGCGCTGTCCAACATGGATCCTAAGATACTTGTTCTCTTGGTGGGCTTCGAAGGCGAGCTTGAACTTGAAGCTTCTGGGAGTTTCTTTGAGTGTGGCGCCATTCCTTCGAGAGAGAGACTATCCTATTAGTGTGGTCGACCAGGTCTTGGGAAGTCCTGTGGTGTTACCTGCGAGCTTAGTTTCAAGCAAAAGCAGTGCGGTTGATCTTATAGTCTCGGGAAGGAAGTTGAGACGCTGCCAGTCAGGCCCCGGGGAGCCCGGGACAGTCACTTAGATCATGGGCACCATATTCTAGTTTCACTGTAGAATCACAGATGCCAACCCAAGTCACCATTTGAAGTGACGACATTAACTAAGAAGCATCTTCCCATCCTATCATTATTCACTTGACTACAAAGCTCTCTGTAGGTAAAGGGTTTGATTCTAATCCCTCTTCAGTGATTGACTGCAACCAATTTTTAAAAAAAAACTTGGTCTGTTCTGAAAACATCTTTGATTGTAACAAGTTGCCATCTACTTTAGCAAATCCTCCTCTCCCACTTTCTGGCCCAGTGGACCATCATATTCAAATAGCCCAGTGCTACGACATACTTATAGTCTGCGTACTAGACCTATCTTTTGAAAAGCGGTGGAGGGCTGGACGGAAATTGGAGTTGAGGTGTTCCGGGGAACAGTTGAGCAAACATATTTTGCATCTGCTGAAACTGCATCTGTGTTCCAGCTGCGGTATTCTGGGCTACTGTGATACTATGATTATCATTGGTGCTGAGTGTGCTTTGTATTTGCTGCTGTCCAGGTGCCATTTGCTGAATGTTCACGGTCTGGCTGAAAGGTGTTACTTGAAAAGCAAAGGCATTCTCATGATCACCAGGGTAGAAAGGTCCATCCCACCAGTTCGTTGTAAGAGATAAAATATAAAGTCCACCTTTCCCCTCCGCCAAGAGCTCATGGGAGATCATATGTACATGCCTGGCTCCTGGCACAGGGGAACCGCAACATCGGTAGCCATTGTATTTCTCATATCCAGCTGGCGCGGTATATCTTTCCCAGCCCCAGTTCTGAGGGCAACGGCCACACTGGATCAACTTTTCCAGTGCCCACGTCTCTTGTTCTTCGAGTTCTTTCTCTGAAAGTTCCTCTATCTTGAGTTGTTTTTTGGCCATTTCTTTGTCCTTCTCGGTTACGTGTACACTCTTCATGCTTGTTGCGGAAGGCTTGGAATGTTGGTGGTCTTGAGGTGGTCCTGAAGGTGGCGAGGAGATTATCTTCGTACTAGCTGGTTGAGATGGTTGAGATGGCTGTAGTGGATGAGTGCTTGTACTCGGCGGTGCTTGAGACTCATTTCTGAAGAATACACTTTCAAGGAAAGTGTCTGATGATGCATGGGTGGACTTGGCTGCTTTGGAAGTTTTCGAACTTGTAGATTTAGTACTTTTAGTTCCATACTTGGTACCAGAGTTGTGATCCTTTGACTCGGACGTAGTACAATCCTTTGAAACCTTCCCCTCGCGACGTTTGGAAGATCTAGATGACGATGACTCGTCTTTGTGGAATGCACCGCTGAGTATGGACTCCACTAGGCTGGTCGACTTTTTGCCCGGCTTGGAGCTGGAGTTTGACTTCCTGGAGGATTTAGTGGTTTCTGGTGCCATGTTGAGTGAAACTTTGGACTTCGGGTATTCGTGCTGAAAAGGTTAGTCTGGTTAATCTTGGGTCAATTTAAAGCTCAATCGGGAACGACGTCTTGTCTTTTGTAAGAGATGGGGAGTCACTGCTCCGCTCATGGCTTCGCATTAGAACACTTATTCACGAACAAGGCCTAAAACGCTGATTGAGGAGAACAATATTCCATTGACTCAATCTGTCAGGAAGTCGCCGCAGTGCCCTGCCTTGATTCTGCAGCTTCGGTCTCGGTCAGCTTCGACGAGCCTCAGAAGTCTGAGCATGATTTCGATCTTGTTGGAACAGAGCAGAGCCTTTCGTGGCTTACACAACAACGATTGGAAGTGTTTTCAGACGAGAATGATATTGGCTTTCATGTACTGTACTTTGTTGACTTGTTGGAATTGGTCCGTATCTGTTGGAAAAGGAGGCTAACTCCAGCACAAAAGGCAAACCCAGAGCCATTACGAGGTGAGAGTGAAGGCCACCTCCCTGAACTGAACCGAGTCTCCAGGTAGTTACAAAGATGCTGCACAGTCCCGCGATACAGCAAGAATATGAATAGCCGCTTATTGCGACCAGCACTCAGTGGTTGGAATTTACTGTAGAGCTACTCTAGACTCATCCTATGTTTCTTTTTGGATCCAGAATCACGGTGCTTTGCAGAACCGGGTCATTGCAGACAACACGCGATGGAAATATGCCGACCTGGAAGAGCCAAGCCATCCGGTTGGCCGAGAGTACCTCGAGGTTACGCAACATATGTCCCTTGCCTTGTATTGGCGTGATTTCGTCGTGAGATTCCAGGCAGTTTTGAACGCACGGAACCTGCTGTGGGATGTGGAGGGTCATATGTAGTGCAGAGCGGAAAAGTTGAATAATTTGTTGTTGAGAAGAGACTCGTAGAAGGTCAGAAGACAACTCCACTACGGCCTTTATTGGCCATTGAGTGAATCCAAAAGCCATGTTTTGTGGTCACCAACATCGATACTGCTCTTCAGCCAAAGAGAGCTGCAGAATGCAACAGAGGATGTTGGTTCACGGTTTGAGTGTCTCGCTTTCCAGCCACAAAATCGCCACAGCAAAAGGAAATCTCCGCATGCTGAAGAGAATATGATACTGAAGATCGCTAAATCGGAGCTATCCATTTGTAATTTGCTGCACAACAGTTCGAAAGAGGATGTCTAGCCGGAGCATGCCTATGTCGGCGCTCGTTTACAGCGGTAAAGCGAAAAAAGAGCTGTTTCGTTTTAGTATAAAAGCAACACGAGCTTGAAGTGCGAGTCCACTCTTGACAAGCAGAAATAGACGCTCTCATTAAAACAAGTCTACTGTTGCAGAGTACATAACAGTGCAAACGGAACGAGGGGCTTTGCACAACCGTAGAAGAAACAACGTATCTTCAACACTGAGAAGGTAAAGCCACTTCTCTGATCCCCAGAAAGATATGTTGATCGAGACAGGACCCACAACCATGATTGTGATTCTCATACTCAAGGGGGTTGCAGCCGCTTACCTGCTCCTACTCCCTGGTTTTATCCTTTACTCTCCAACTTCGACTTCAGCAAAGGCTATCGTGACTGCCCTGCTCGCCCCTACAGCTTTCAACATTCTCATTCAACCTCCAACAGCTCCCACTGCTCTCGGCACCCTCCTTCCCCAAGTTGCAATATCCAAACACTTGTTCGGCACAAATTCCCTGGATTCTATGAAACCTGCGATGTTCAGCTTCTACCACGTTTTTGAGTTCGGCACTATCTTGTGTTTCTGGAGATATTTCCAACAGAAATCGCGTTATGGACGTATCAATGCCTTGAAGGAAAAATATGGCTTTACAGATGACCCCACTTCGTGGAAAGATATGACTGTCGAACAGGCTCAAGAGATTGAGAGCAACATGGCTGAGTGGGAGTTTCCTCGTCTTTTCCAGTTCGCATGGATCTCCGATTTCCTTCGGGTAGGTGACCGTTGTGACCAAACGTCATATCCATGCTAATAATACTGGTAGACTTCGACTGACCCTGGTGTTTCTCGTGCTCTTGTTAAGTCTGGACATAGTAGGTTTCCCCTCCCCTTCAATTCTTTGCTGTCATTGGAGATTCAGAAACAAGGACCTGCCGTTTCTACAGCTTCAGTACAAGATGTGGCATCGAAACATATCGAAGAGGTGACCAATGCTGACTATGTTGACTTTCTACAGTGGTAAACCCGGATCCCATGGTTGAGCATGATCGCTTGCAATCCACCGTGCACTTGATGTCTGGTATGATGGCTTACAAGTTTCGATCTGCCAACCATAGTTTGGTCATCTCTCGCATCAATGAACATCATCACCGATATGGCACCTGGATCAACAGTGACGACGTCCTCTATCTGATCATCCACTTCTCGGAAGTGCCAGTTCAATGGATCAGCAAGTTTGGATACCGGAAGCTCGAAGGCTTCGAAGTTCAAGCTATGTGGCTTCTCTGGCGTGAGCTCGGTTGTTCCATGGGTGTCAAATATATTCCCGAGACTCTTGAGCAAGCCAAGGAGTGGCGCAAGGTAGGTCATTTTAGCCCGTGCTTTTGATCAACCGTTGAAACTTGCAGAACTTTGAGACAAAGTGTCGCTGGCGCGAAGACGCAAACGAAGAAGCTGGGATGGCCATGATGAATGAGATTATTTACTCCGTTCCATCCCTGTTTAAACCTTTTGTTAGAAAGCTCATCGTCTCAATCCTCGACGCCGATATCGTTTACTTCTGCCAAATGGAGAAATTGGGCCCTTCCCCAGTCCTTCGTAGCATAGCCTACAGCTTGTTCGGACTCTGCGCTTGGTTCATCCGCAATTTCTGTAATCCTCGTCAGTCACCCTACAAGCGAGCCCCTGATGCACCAAACAATAGTGTAAGTAATAGTCTCTCCACCTAGAAGGATCTAAACAGCCTCTGACTTGTGTTAGGGTACTTGGAACTTTGGCCACACACCTTACGACACTCTGCCGTTCTTTCAAGAGCGTTCTTTCTGGAATCTGTGGGGTTATGGTGCACTCTTCCGACGCATATACGATGTGCCTCTGCCCAGTCCCAAGTACTTCTCTGAAGGTATCGCAATCGAGCGAATGGGTGCACTTCAGAATACCCCAGAGACACAAGCAGCTGTCGAGACCAAGGTTCGTCAGAATGCCGCCATCCTAGAGACAGCTCTCTACGGCTACCGTCCTGCCATTGGATTCCAAGCTGGCCGACTCCTCCCTCCCGTCGACGGCCCTTCCTACGGTCTTGACATGAATACTTTCCACAAGTCGACTCCACAAGTTCCAGCTTCTACTAAGCGCTTCGAGAAGCAGTTCGAGCGTCGGTCTCTCGGCTACTCTAAACTGGCTGCTATTGAGAAGCCTGAGGATGTCCTTGCTTTTGACAAAAGCGAAACAAAGATCCCAAAGATCGATGGTTTCCTCTCTCCGTCAAAGATGGTGAAGGTCTCTGCTTGATCGCTCAACGTGCCCCACTTGTGAGGAGTCGAGGAGGATCGAAGGACATGACCAAATTTCCTGTTGCTGCCGAATGTATAACAAATTCCTTTCGGATGGTCATCTTGAAACATTCTTTCCTTTCTGATTCAGCTTTCTTTCCTTCTAGCGAATGTCCCGGTCTGTTTTCCACGTTATGTAGTTGTGTTGAGGCTGATTGTCATTCAGTGACAAGTTGGGTATCAGCTCTCCTTCGCGACCCTTCGTTGGCTTGACTCTTCTTTTGATAACGGCCTAGAACTTCCTTAAGTAGTGCGGTAAAGACACAATGGATGACAAATTGTCTTCTCAATACGCCGAAGCCGTTCTTTCTTAGTCGTGAATGTTGTTTGGTTCATATACAAGGATGAAGCGAAAGAGATCTAGAATCTGGACTAATCCGCCGTAAAGGTGTTGCATGATATCATGGGTAACCATAGAGGTCGATCGTCGACGAAGTATAAGATTCAGCCAGATGCCAGTCACCAGTCTCCTACCCCCTCAGCCATACTCATGTTACCGAATGTCCAGAGGAAAGAAGACCCGAGACTTTCGATGTCTCTACTTGAGACTAGCGCACCGCTGCTTTTACAGTAGAAGTTCAAGAGCAAAAACTGCGGAACACCACCGAGATGCCCCTTTACATCACACCACATCTATCTCGGATCTTCACTGCCAGTCGCACTCCTACCAAACAATTCAGTCCCCGTCATCGATCTTCAGCATAACCTTTGATTTGCTTCGACGCCGGATCCCTAGCCGTCACTCGATATTACGCGAATATCACAGCATGGCTGCATGTGGGGTGCCATGGCCATGAGACTCAGGTGGTCGAAATGGCCTGACTTTGGGAATCACAGTTTCAATTGGCCAATGTATTCCTCCTGCACCATGCGGGGAGAGGCGTTCGTCCGAGAATTTTTACAATGCCCTCCAACAATCAAATCATCGCCCGACGCTCCCTCTTGTGCCATGACTCGAGCGAGCTTAGGAGATCCAGAGCTCCGTGGGCAAGCTTTCGGATCAAGGGGTTCGATATTGCTTCCTTGTAGATCTGTCAATCAACACAGCCCCGCTATGTCCACCACGCGCAATTGTTTATGGAGTACTCGTAGCTGGTCGGTCTAGGAACTTCCCCGCAATGGGCTTTACTGCAAAGGGTATGGAGTAAGGGATTGACCGACCCTGGAATTATACGCCGCATTTAGTTGCATCTTGGACGGCTTGGTGGGCTTAGGGAGATCAGAAATCAGTTCATGTTCTGCCATTCAAGCCGTAACTATCCATTTTACCATACGAATGAGACAGGATTTCTCGGCGATTTTGTGACTGGTAGACTTCAAGGGCGGCTCCACTCCGGAGTTTGGCGAAAGCCAGAGGTGCTTGGTGGAAGGGTCGGTCCTTCGAATCATAAGATATCTATCGTTAAGGAAAACACACCACTTTCGAGCCTCGACCGTTCAAGCCGACCACGTGAGGCACTCGATGCCAAGACATACGTATCTCAGAAACTTTGATGACAAGAGCAGAGCTGTTTGGATTCTGAGATCCATGCCAAACGTCAACATCATGCAGAGGCTTGGAACCGTGCTAGCTTTGCATGCAAATTTACCTCATGCACACTGGGGGTCGCCCATGTCCGCCATTAGGCCGGTCCAATTCTGGTGTTCTAGCCAATCTGTTTCCCTCGATGCTCGAAGGGATGCTCAACTCAAAGCCAACGGTTGAGCGGGACTGGGTCTCAGGCGTCACAGGAACCGGATAATTGGAACTCTTTGACAATAGATCACGGAGCTGCTCAAGATAAGACGCATAGGAATTGCTTGGGTGGAAGGAATGACAGGCATGCAAGCTCTAGCGGCGTGATGGGACAGACAAGTGGGGTTATCAGCAGCAAGGTAAGATGGAGGGGTAGCTTTTTTTCTTGAAAGTGGCATGTTTGTCTAGAGTAAATATAACACCGAGCTCTCTGCCTCCTTCAGATACTTTTGCTTCTCATCAATTGATTTTTCTCATACACAAGATAACTGACAACTACAATAATCCATTCCAACACAACAAGCACTTCGATTTGAAACAACAACGAAATCACAATGGCACCAAACATCCCAACTGAGCAATGGGCACAGGTTGTCGAGGAGACCGGGAAGCGTGAGTTATACCTAGAATCTGAGCCTCAAGCTTCCCAAACTCGCCATTCTCTCATATACTGAAACCTTTGAGCTTTGCTGACACTTCCCCAGCTGTCGTCTACAAGAAGATCCCAGTCCAAAAGCCTGCCTCAGATGAGGTTCTCATCAACATCAAGTTTTCTGGTGTCTGCCACACTGACCTCCACGCCGTGAATGGCGACTGGCCATTGGCAACCAAGCTCCCACTTGTCGGTGGACACGAGGGTGCCGGTGTCGTAGTTGCCAAGGGCGAATTGGTCAACGATATTGAGATTGGTGACCATGCTGGTGTAAAGGTATTTTCGAAAATGGAGATCCCAAGTTGGATGTTCTGACATGTCTCTCCAGTGGATCAACGGCTCCTGCTTGGCCTGCGACTTCTGCCAGAGATCCGATGAGCCTCTCTGTGCTAAGGCCCTTCTCTCTGGATACACAGTTGACGGCACCTTCCAACAATACTGTATTGCCAAGGCAGCACACGTTGCCCGCATTCCCAAGGAGTGTGACCTCGAGGCCATTGCCCCTGTTCTCTGCGCCGGTATTACCGTTTACAAGGGATTGAAGGAGTCAGGTGCTAGGCCCGGCGAGACTGTCGCCATTGTTGGTGCTGGTGGTGGACTTGGGTCTCTTGCATGCCAATATGCTAAGGCCATGGGTCTCAGAGTTATTGCAATCGATGGTGGCAATGAGAAGAAGGAGATGACTGCCAAGCTTGGTGCTGAGTCGTACGTCGACTTCATGTCCAGCAAGAACCTCGTCAGTGATGTCAAGGCTGCTACTGCGGATGGTCTAGGACCACACGCTGTCATCTTGGTTGCTGTCAACGAGAAGCCGTTCCAACAGGCTGCTGAGGTATGTTCATGTCCCGTCATGCTGGTCTGATCTTGTAGCTGACAGTTAAAGTACGTTCGACCTCGTGGTACAGTGGTGGCCATTGGTCTTCCAGCAGGTGCCTATCTCCGTGCACCAGTCTTCGAGTCTGTCATCAAGATGATTACCATTAAAGGATCATACGTCGGAAACAGAGCTGATTCGGCTGAGGCCATCGAGTTCTTCAGAAGAGGCGTAATTAAGGCACCGTACAAGTCTATTGGCATGAGTGAGCTTCAAAAGGTGTACGACCTAATGTAAGTCTCCCGTTACATGCCTCAGAGGTAAACAACATCTGACAACTTCCTAGGCACGAGGGCAAGATTGCTGGACGATACGTCGTTGATACCTCCAAGTAATGGAAAACTGGGCAGAAATTGAACAATATTGAGCAATGTACGATCTATTTGATGAAGGGATAACGTCAAGTGCTTGGTTGGATAAGTTTTGGCAAGGTAATGTGAGAGCTGGAAACAGTTCGCTTGTACATAGTCTCTGAAAAATCAAGCTTTGAAACAGGCATGCAATGCCATTGCGATAATTGTGATGATGGGACAGATGACATGGGCCTCGCTGCAGTCGCTTCAGCAAGAGAACGGGGAGAAAGACGACTCTGACCGGAAGGCCGTCGAGTACCGTGCACGTGATCAGCGCATTATTGAAGATTGATATGTCTGAAAACTCCCCAAGCCTCATAACAGCTAGTTCGATACATACGATCTTGTATCAAGGTTATTCAAGTGAGCTCCGCTGCTGTAACTACGATGATAGGATTTGCAGTGGCTCTCCACGTGGCTAAATGATCATCTGGACCAGCAATATCAGCTCCAATTGCTTCCATTTCGGAGTTCGCTTGACGAAGAAGCGAACAAAGAGCGAAGGCATGTGTGCCATGCTCATATGCTTGCACCAGAGCTGGGTGAAAAAGGATGTATCTTAAGTTCACTAGGCAAGTACATGAGTTCTGATTTATGAACATAGTAATGCTTGTAAAAATCCGAGACATTTGCGAGCGGAACTAGACCTTGTAGCAGTAAGCGTCCCTTCGTATCTTTCTAAGGCGTTCTACCTATCACATGCAAGAGATCTCATCGTGCGAACCCCCCTTCTGGTCCCGAGAAAATACCCGAAGTCAACAAAGACTCGTCGGAGCCAACTTCCGACGGGACAAGACTTGACTTCGGTCCCTGTAAGCTGGACAATCGGGACGGGAACACGGCTTGGGATCTCTCGATCTGACTAAAAAAGGAGACCATATGGCTTGGAGGCTTAAACTTGGAGGGATGGATTGAGATTAGATTTGCGAGCTATTCTGCATAAAGGGTTGTTCCGCCACAGAACATAAGTTGCGCCGGGACATATCTCCGGCCCACTGGTATTCTGGCATGTAAACCTGAGAACTTGGCCTCCTTGGATTCAAGAGAAGCTTGGAAGACGAAAACATGTGCTGAAAAGTGTCTGAAAATACAGAGTATTTGGGTGTGCAAAGAAAATAAAGTTGTGACTTCACGACGTCTCCACCAACATGGCGAGTCAGATTTTCTGGAAACAGTACAACTGGCTTTCAAAACGCCACAGGAACCGAGAAGACAACACGCGCTACCACAAACCAACTCTCTCAACATCAGGGATAAGGTATAAGCGACATACCGGATCATCCCACTGAGGTAAAGAAATAGAAAGATAAATATTTTGTTGCAAGTCGCATCGCCAGCAGAGGTAACACAAAGAAGTCGATCCGCTCTTCCCCTGCCTAAGACCAAGGATAGAGGATGTAGGAAACCGCGTCTCCCACCAATCTGCCACAGATAAACCTGCTCGTCACGTTTGAGACACGAGGGACATGGATGTAGATACTCGAGTCGGGTTCCGGGTGCTAATGTGGGACAGTTTTATCAGATTTAGCTGGCAGGACCTGGCCTCTTCCATGATTTAAGGGGTTTGATTTTTAGAAAAACTTGATTGTGGAAAAAGCGACATGCAACAAAAGACTCGCGTTTTTTGAAATTGAAGGGTCGATCGAAGGAATCAATTTCTCAAGGTTTGCGCTAGGTTGGAAAGGATGGAGATCGATGAGATGAGAACCTTGATTTTTTTGACTGAGGCTTGAGACTTGAGGCTTGAGGCTTTAGATGGTCAGGACCAGCAGACCTCGGAGTTCGGAAGGCAGCTGGTGGCACGGATCACTTTGTGGCGGGGTGGACGGCGACAACTGACAAGGAGATCTGAACTCCAGGTTCGAGGTCTTTCGACCTCTGAATAACTTCAATGTTCTGCAAGATTTTCAGACATTGAGAAACGCACAAAGTCAGAGAAGGCAGGTAGGTGATTTATTTTGGTCTATGTTTGGTGTACATGCTTTATTGTTTACTAATCCGGATTTAATGTCGGCTTGATTGAGAAGCTCGATTGCATCATCCGTAACCCCTCATAGCATTATCAATCAACGCGTTAGCAATTGCACCGTTTTAATAACTGCTCCTATCCAGCACATCTCGCTGTTTTCTTTAATCTACATACTCAGTCTCAATCTCCTCTCAATTCATGTCCAAACCTTCACAGCGTCTAACAGCAACAAATAACCATCTAAAATCAACAACGACCATGGCAGCAGCAAGTAACTTCTACAGCATCGTCGCCGGCGTGGGCGCTGGAACTGGTACGGTACCAATTTCGTAACTTTTTCACGGATGCTGACCACCATGCAGGCCGGTCCGTAGCCATCAAATTCGCCCAAACTTATCCCGTTGCCCTACTTGCCCGCAACCCTGCAAATTACGAATCCATTGTCAAAGAGATCAACGCTGCAGGCGGAAAGGCAATCGGCATATCAACCGACGTATCTTCCGAATCCTCCATCAAGAATGCATTTGCAGAGATACAGAAGGAGTTCAAGGGCAAGAACTTAGCAGCTGCCGTGTACAATGTTGGAGGGAAGTTTGTGAGGAAGCCGTTCTTGGAGTTGTCGTTGGAGGAATACGAGGCGGGGTATGAGGCCAATGGGTATGTTATTTCTGTCTAATCTCTCATCTCGTGACCTTTTGCTGAATTGTTTGTCTCTTCAGCAAAGGATTCTTCCTCTTCGCCCAGGCAGTTCTCCCAGGCCTTCTCTCCTCCGTACCTACTTCTCCTCATCCACCATCCCTCATCATCACCGGCGCAACTGCCTCCCTCCGTGGCAGCGCGAACATGTCCTCTTTCGCAAGCGGCAAGTTCGCATTGAGAGCTACAGGACAGAGTCTGGCTAGAGAGTTTGGTCCTCAGGGTGTACATGTGGCGCATGCGATTATAGATGGAGTAATTGATATCCCCAGGACGAAGGAATGGGCTGTAAATGGTGGTGTGGAGGATGGGAAGATCAGTGCCGATGCAATTGCGGACTCGTATTGGTATCTACATACACAGCCGAGGAGTCACTTCACGCAGGAGTTGGATGTTAGGCCATATATTGAGAAGTTTTAAATTTGTGTATTAATAGATGGCAAGAATGGATGAGCAGTGATTGAGTCGCTAAAAAATCATTACATATGTCTACGTGAATAGTGGAAGAGAAACTCGAGTCCGAAGAATAAGTCCAGGTCTTGAAAGTACTTACATTTCTCCAGGGAAGTGTTCAATATATGTAAGGGCATATCCCTCACCATCAAACTCTCATCATCAAGGACCAAGATCTAGAGACAGTCTGCAGGCGAGGAAGGCCGTCTTCCGAAGAATCCAACCTCTCGTTTCCTCTTGCGCTATTGTTTACCTCGAAAACCATGATTCCAGTAAAGGACGATTGACGCGGAGATAATTAGCGCATCCAGCAGATTCAGCTGAAGCACTTGAGCCCATCCCACGATCCTGTAAGTTAGTAGAGGCCAGCTCCCTCCCAAAGCAAAATGTATAGCAACGTAACCAACATATGCGTGCCCTGGTGGGCGACCGCTTGCTTCGGGAGGAACTCCCATGGAGCATTTCACAATTTGAACCAACGTGCAAGCACAGAGGATGTGAAATGGCCATAATTTTTGTCTTTGTTGTTCATTCCCTATGCCTAGCAGCACCAGCCAGCCAGTCAGCAGCCGAACTGATGTGCAAATAACAAATCCTGCCAAAGACGCCAATATGCCCAGGGTTTTCCATCCATCCGTACATTCGTTTATATGCCCACTCCATCTAGGCCTTTGCCTTGGTCTTCAACTTCTCCTTGATCTCGCGGCCGGCCTTGATGCGCTCCAGTATGTTCTCACGGTCCTTGTCGAGCTTCAACTTGGTGATGACGACCTTTGATGGGTGGACGCCGATTGGGACGGATTGTCCGGAGGACTTCTCGCGGACGACACGCTCGATGTGCACGATGTACTTGAGACGGTAGACGGAGGTGATCTTGCCCTCACGGCCCTTGTTGGATCCGCGAACGACGGTGACCTCGTCATCCTTTCTGATTGGGATGGAGCGGACCTGAGAGAGCTGTTAGGAGGGCCGGAGCAAGGCATTGCGCGAAAGGTTTACATACGTTGTACTTCTCACGGAGCTCCTTGCTGAGAGGTGCGCTCATGATGGTACGTCTGACGCTGGATGGGGCATCGTAATGAGCCTTGCGCGACTTTCTCCTTGAGGAGTGGAGGGCTGCAAATTGTCAGTTCAGGTCAGTGGATCGTCGATACAATTGCGCTGAGCGAAATTGGAAACGCAATCGTAAGACTTTGACGTACCGGAGTTGATCTTGGTCATCGTGGCGGTTGGTGATAAACGTTGGCGTTGTTGTCGTTGGTCGTTGAAAGGAGGAAATCTTTTGCTTCACCGCAAAATCCAGAATGTGGGAGCTGGGCGTTAGCGCAGACGATTTAGCGAGAAATCTTGGCGGTAAATTATCACGTGATGACTTCAATGTCGGAGGTGAATTTTGCGACATTTGGCGGGGTAGAAGTCAGCGAGGCCGAAACCTGAATGGAGGGGTCGTGCCTTCAAAAAAGTTGAAGTTGCCGACCCACGTGGGAGCTTCACTTGGACGTAGACTCTTTCTCTTTTTACTTACTGCTTCCCTTCACAGCTCATATTGCGTGATCTTCAGCTGCCATTTATTAGCCTTTTGACATACAAGTTCTTAAGTTGTCTTGTTGCTTCCTAACAAATTATCTCAAATGGCAGACCTCCCAACAACATATGATGGTAAGTCTCGAAAACGTCTTTCCTCGTACATTCCTAACTTCTGAACAGGAATCGTCCAGATAGCAGTGATCGGTGGAACTGGGCTCCAGAAGCTCGAAGGCTACACTCCAGTCGCAACAGTCAATCCCGAGACACCATGGGGATTCCCTTCCGCACCCATTCACATCCTCCAACATAACAACGTCCCAGTAGCCTTCCTCTCCCGCCACGGCGCATCCCACGAGTATGCACCACATGAAGTACCGAACCGGGCGAATATTGCGGCTTTGAGAAGCATTGGAGTTAGAACTGTTATTGCGTTCAGTGCTGTGGGAAGTCTGCAGGAGGAGATTAGACCAAGGGACTTCGTTGTTCCAGATCAGGTCATTGATCGTACAAAGGGTAATTTATTGTGATGAATAAGTACTGCATATAGAATCCTGATTGGATGTGGCAGGAGTTAGACCCTTTACCTTCTTCGAGAAGGGTGTAGTTGGACATGTTGGCTTTGCAGACCCATTCGATGGTCAGATCGCGAAGGTAATTCTCCCTCGCTGGGTGGCATGAAGCAGATACTAATTGCTCTTGCAGGTCATTCAGAAATGCGGAAATGCTTTGGAAGGAGAAGGGATCAGATTGCACGACAAAGGAACCATCATTTGCATGGGTACGTTACTCAATACCTTGCGAGTTAACAATTCTAACAGACCTCCTTTAACAGAAGGACCTCAATTCTCCACTCGCGCCGAATCCAACATGTACCGCTCCTGGGGTGGCTCCGTAATCAACATGTCCGCCCTCCCAGAAGCCAAGCTTGCCCGTGAAGCCGAGATGGTCTACCAGATGATCTGTATGGCAACCGACTATGATTGCTGGCACAGCACCGAAGACGTTGACGTCGCAATGGTCATGGGACATATGGCTGCAAATGGCGGTAACGCCAAGAGATTGGTTGGTGCAGTCTTGGATGAGTTGATCAAGGACGAGCACAAGGATTTGGTGAAAGGGACACACTGGGAGGGATCTACAACCGGCATGATTCAGTTCATGACCAAGGCCGAGGGGAGAGGTGCTGAAGGCGTGAAGAATGTTGAATTTTTATTTCCGGGGGTATTTAGCTCGTAGGTCTGAGGATCTGGAGGAGAGTGGAGATGACTATATAGATATCTGTTCATTATCGCGTGCATATCACCGACGAAAAACACTCGTCGGAGCTTCTATAAGAAGAAAATAGCATTCAATCTATCGTGGATTTCAACATCTATTGGACGGATATTCTGAAAAGTGCAGCAAGCGGCACTCATGACTTTGTGGTAGACATTCTGTGCCTCCAAACCTCGCCTTTTGAATTCCCGACGAACCTACACTACTTCCACGGAGGCACGCAGCACTCTGTGCAGTCACTATGGCAATTTATAATTCTGAATCTGGATTCAAAAGACAAATTTCGGTTGTTGACTCTATATTCCCTGCTAGTAAGAAGATACTTTTGTGAATAGGTCCTATAACGAATTAACATCGTGATGCAGGCAATCGAAAGAACTTGGCACGGCTGTAAGTAAAGAGTGGCTCAAGCAGCTAAAATATCTTCATTCGACTCACGACAGACTTAGGCTGCGGGCAAGCATTCTACGGCCGAGTTCCCTAAGGTAAAACTGAACACTTACTGAGGAGCGCCCTCGATCCTGATCGTATCCTGGATCACAAGCCAACGAATATTCTCACCAGAAGTTCATCGGCAGACGACATGTGCTTGAAACACAACTTACGAGAATGGAATCACAATTGTTACTCAGTTCCACACGCTTTTTATTTTTAACTTTTTTTTTGTATTTTCTCTCCTCTTGATTAGAAACTACATATCATCAAAAACTCCCAAAGCCCATAGAAACAATACAGCCTCTCCACTCTCTCCGTAAGGCGCCCGATTACTGACTGTCAGAAGACTGAAACAATGACTCCGTACTCCACCATCTAGAAGCCAACTCCATACGCAGAGAACAAACATGCTGCAAAAGACCACCCCGTTTCGTACATGTATGCTAGTTGGAGATTGAGTGTGTTCATGCAAAAAAGTGACTGATGGCAAACGAAACAAAGGAAAAAAGCGGCGAAGATGTTGGTGTGGTGGCTGGGCGTCGCAGAGTGTATTATGAGGTGTGATGATGAGGCTGAGTGACGGTTGAAAACAAGTTGTGGATATTGAAGGGCGATGTCTTGCTAAGGCGATGCTTGTTTTTCCAAGTCAGAGGTCTGAACAGCTGTTCAGTGACTCCTTTCCACCATTCGTGGAGTTGAATCGAGCCATTTAGTGTTGGACACCGTTAGGACCCTTCCCATTAACCTTCTTGACCTCAGCGACCTGGCCCTCGCCCTCACCGATTTGAGTAGCGAGCTTGCCGAATTGCCACTCAGGCATGGTAACACCAGTCTGCTCGTGGATAGTTGACATAAGCGGAGGAAGCATCTGGTACATGTTTCGGATACTGTTGATACCACCCTGGCCGTTCTCGCCCTCTCCTCCAGCTTGGTTGCCCGTATTCCAGATTGTCATCTTGGGGTTGAGACCACGGACAGCATCGGCATTGGCCTGGGCAAGCTCTTGGTAGACACCCTTCTCGATCATCATGTATTGGATCAGACCAGCTGGGCCACCGAAAGCAGCAGACAGATCGGAGTAGGCGCCTGCCATGGCGGATAAACCGGCAGCCTCGCGTTGTTGACGGATGAGGTTGGCTTCGGCGTCTTTGGCAGCGGCGTGGAAACGGGCTTCGGCCTCGACTTTCATCTTGTAGGCGTGAGCGTCGGCAGCCTTTTGCTCAGAGTAGAAGGCTAGACAATGTTAACTTTTTCGTATCTGAGGTCGGTAACTTGGACTTAATACGTACCTGCGTTGGCTCTGTTCTGCTCAGCGTACGCATGGGAGTCTGCGGTCTTCTGTTGGGTGTAGAATGCTAGGAAGAGTTAGCTCATGTAGAGATACGCAGACGAGGCTATGGTAACATACCGGCATTGGAGCGGGCTTGTTCCTCGTAGTTACTAGCATCAGCAGCCTGTTGCTTGGATTCTCTGAGAATGGTAGCCTTGACGACATCGCTTGCTCTCAGTCTTTCCAACTCTGTCTGAGCGCGCTTGACTTCAACCTCTCTGCGGAGCTCCTCATCACGGACTTCAGTGGCACGAGTAGCCTCAATTTGGGCGAGATTGACGTCCTTGTTGAAGTTCGTTTTGCGGGTGGCAAGAGTGGCTTCAGCTCGGGCTCTCTCACTGTCTCGCTCAGTCTTTTGGACGGCTGTCTCGGCATTGATCTTGGCAATTTCACGGTTCTGCTCTCCCTGGCGTTGGGCTTCACCGACTGTACCAAGTCTTTGTGCTTCTGCGACATCGACACGAGCCTTTATAACATGTAAGCAATCGAAATTTAGAAATTGGGGAAGGAGCTGACCTGGTTGATAGCACCTTCGTGTGCCTTTCGTGAGAGAGACTCAAAGTAGCTGGACTGAGGAGCGTCACGCAATTCCTTGACGTTCGCGTTGTAGATCTTGAGTCCAAACTGGCTGAGTTCTCCTTGGATATTCTTGAAGATTCTCTTCTTGAAATCTTCGCGCTGAGTGAAGATTTCCTCCATTGTCATGGCACCTACACATGGTTAGATAACTATTATTATGGTCGTGGAGTCGGCTACTTACTGACGAGCACTCGCGTTTCACCCTCGATGATTCCTTTGATGATGTTCTCCAGATGCTGCTTTGGACTGCCGCCTCCATTGCCTTTTGCTTCGGCGTCGGCCAAAAGCATGACATACTTCTTGAGTGCATCACCTTGGTCCTCTGGAGCATCCTCGATGTTGACACCATCGACTGGGGTTTGTCCGGCAACTCCTCCACGTGCATTGACATCAGGACCAACCGTGAAGACGACGGGGAGCAAGAACTGCAGCTTTTCTCTGTTGCCGGTTAATCTGAGATCAGAGTGTTGTGCCACACCAAGAATATAGAAGAAGAAAGCTTACTTTGTCATAGCCTGGAGGTTGATGGAGTAGTCATGTGGTTGAATGCTGAAACGTTTGCACTGTCTTAATCAGTATTGTGATGAAGTCCAAAGATATAGCAACTTCTCTTACTTTCTGGAAAGGCAAAACCCACGAGGACTTGACAATCCTCATGGTCTTCACCCCCGCGCCAGTGATGGCAAGGTACTCATCGGGAGATGCGATTTGGTAGGAGACCATTGTGACTGATATTTATGTGTTCGACCTTGGTAGGGTAGACTGTGTGTCGGTGAAATGGTTGTTGTTGGAGTTGATGATTTGGAAGAACACTTGAGATTGAAGGATATCGAGAAGCCTTAAGTACTTGATGCCTCTTTGACTAGATATGACTGAGTGTCCTTTGATTGAGCTAAGCCTACTAGGTTGTCAGCCAACCCGGGGAGTGGGTATCAGGTGACTCTAACTATCTCAATCAAGCGTGGGCGGATGGTTTCTGACTGATTGTAGTGCTTGGCGGGGTTCCAAGAAGCTTGTTACTTTGGCTTGATTTTAATTGCGGACCACTGGAAGGATTCTAGAAGAACAAAAATCCACTTGTATGACGTGAATGAGAAATAAGAGCGAGAGTATGTGATTAGCTGCGAAGGGGACGATGGTAAGAGATATGATTGATACCAAGGTGTCAAAAAACAGCTCATATATGCTACAAACTTTGAGTTTGACTAGGCTGACTGCCTACAAGAATTGGGCAGTCGTATGGCCAAGTGCAGTGTCTAAAAATGCCGCATATGCTTTGTGAAGGATGAAGGCCTGACTGCCAGCATAGCAGGGCGCCTTCCAAACCCCTCTTCAATGGTGCTCAAAGAAACAAAGACCTGGATTGGGTGAGCATGCCACGTTCTCAAATTCTTGATCGGTTGTCAGCCTTGCCAGCCGGTACCAAGCTAGATCCTCCAGCACTGCCCGAGCAAGCAGGCAAACTCAGAACAAATGGGATGCCACCGTGTTCCGAATACCCGCATCAAGCTCGGATGGTTACATGGAGCTGTCCGATATCGCCTCAATACTTCGGCAGGTGGTAGGCAATGCATGGTGGTGAGCCCGAATAGCTGAGGCCTTTGTTGACTAAAAGGGAGGAATTCACGTCGTGGGTCAGTCGGAGGGCTGAGGATCCCCCTGGCGTCTCGCTTAGCGTCTCGTGACCTTCAATCTGACCTCCAAGACGGGCCCCGGCATGTTCTAGCGGCCTTCTAGAAGGCACAGACGGACCACTGCTTCCTAGGTAAAAGTTGCCCAAGACTTCACTTCCTCCATCATTGGTCCCCTCGGGTCCCCTCAACTCTGAACAAGCGAGACGGTGGCAGAGCAGAACCTCATGGTGGATCTTCCTAGTGAAAGACCGGGGCTTGGGCTTCCGAATAGCTCAGATCCTTGCTCAAGGCCTAGCTCAAGGCAACAAGCAATACTTGTTGCTTTACCCCTGCCTCTCTTTGTCCTTTCATATTTAGCAGTTTCATAGCCTCTCACAGCCTCTCTACCAGACACTTGCCGAGGTCTGAATTCCTGCCCTTTGTCTCGAAACCAGCAGCCGAATTGTTGCGGAGAGCCTTACTGGACAATCCTTCGACACCGAGTAACGGAGAGTTCCGATTTCTGTCGTCACTTTCCGTCTCTTCTCATCCGAAAGTTCTGCAACTTTGGTCGACCAACGGGATCCCAACTCCGTTGTCGAAATCCACTATCATTTCATTCAAGTATTCTTGAAACGTTCTAGAACTCAACCTCGAATCTCCAGAAGAACACCAGACGTCACAGAAGAACATTCCACGGTTCTTCTGGTTCTGGGCTGATTCATTGGCGGTGATCTAAAATTATCGGGGGGCTATTGAGCTCACGAACCGTCACTGACGGCAAGAGCGTATACAATCACACTTGTACGGTCGTCGTTCCTAGGAAGCTCGACTCCGTACTTGGCAGGGCTTCAGCTCTAGCAAAACCTCCATAAGACCGACCAACAGTCCATCAGAATGGACTCCAAGAGTACAGTTCCAGCATACACTCAGGAAGAAGAAGCTGGCCCTCCTTCCTACGACGACACAATATCCAGCTTTCACCCTACATCAGCCTCATCTACATCACAATACTATTCGAGTCAAATTCAGTCTCAACTCCGGACACTCAACACACAGATCTCCTCTATCCAAACACAAAGGGACATCCTCTCACATGCGCATGAAGAGAAGATTCTCTCCCTGTTAACCCACCACATCCAGCTCTACATCTCTGACTTCGCCAATACAGGCCTCTCAAAAGGAAGCCTCATCCTCGTCCCAGCAAAGGCAATACAAGACCCCAAGGCCACACCTACGGACTACGATTTCAGTGAGCCATCAGAATACGACCGAGTCGTTAAAGTCACCGATAAGGAATGCGACAGTTATGGCACTGATGATTTATGGTACTGGGAAGATGAAGATATGGCCAAGCGATTGGTGGAGTATCTGCGACCTCCCCCCAGCACGTTAGAGCTGCCGAAGAGAAAGGAGCAGGTGACACCACAGCCTCAGTCTAAAGGCTGGTCATTCTTTGGGAAGAAGAAAAGCGAGGAGAGGCCGCCTTTGATCGATGAGCCACGGAGTTCAAAAGGATATGCTGGTGCTAGAAGTCTGGGCAGGGAGGGTGAAGATCGAGTTGTTGTTGACGTGAAGGCTGAGGAGGTGGTCTTCAGGACAGAGAATGAGTACGGAATGTATGGTACCGAGAGGGGATGGGGGATCGTAGTGAAGTTGAGGATTGTCCTAGGTCGGAGATAGATGAATCTGATGAATCTCCACGGTTCGCAGACAAACAAAGATGAAATACTGGCATACAGACCTACATACTCCGAGAGCTTCACTTGTTCATTGCTTTAAGTCTATATAATTTGCGGCAAGGACGAAGGTGATTAGGATCGTAGGTGGTGGGCTGTTCCACAATTTGATTTGGGTGTCAACCCCATACAATATTGCCTACTTGGGACCACATATCGACGAAGGATTTTATAAAGTCGAAAGCTCTCCGAAACGTAATAAATGCCAACTTTGAGCATGTGAAGATTGCAAAAGGTCATGCTAGGATGCATGTATACAGGTGCAGTCTGCACGGTCGATTGTAAATTGCTGTGCTTAGTCAATCCATGATCCTTCACAACGCCCATCTACTACAAGGTAATTTAATCCCAGCGAGCATTTAATCATTCAATAGCAACCTTAATAAGCTTTTCTCTCTCGGAAAAGAATGTCCATCCGATCCATTTTCTTGTTTAGCGCTGACGTCCTTCGCTGACTCAGCGCAGCGGTGAAACTGCACTGCTTCACCTGCCACATCAACTCAGTCGTAGACTGGCTCTTGACGTGGCTGAAATTTCCGAGAAAAGTTTATCAGGTAAATGAATCTCTCAATGGCCCTTCTCGAGCTATAATATTCGACCAAAATTCCCTCCTAGTCCCCAGCCGCAAACGTCGCAATGGTCTCGACTTCTCTTGATTTGGGACCTATTCCAAACAGACAGCATAAGAAATCCAAGAATGGTTGTTTACAATGTAAACAGAGAAAAGTCAAGGTAGAACACTTATAGATCTCTTTTCAGAAAAGAGAATGAAAGGGCTTACGGCAGATAGTGCGATGAGAGGCGACCGCTTTGCCTAAACTGCTCCAAGCATTTCCGTAACATGGAAAAGTGTGATTTTGCTCCCCCAGCCAAAAAGTCCGTATCCTCTGGAGATTATGTGACTACCTCCCAGCCACGGAGTACCACGAGGAAACCCAAACAGGTGCGGAAAGGGGCATCTATCAACCTGTTTGGAAATCCGGGAGGCGGAGTGGATCCATTCAAATCTTGTGCTGGAAGCAACATTCCAAATGCCGAGCTTTTCATGCATCACTGTGTGTATTCTGCAGTCATGGTCCAATCTACAATCGCTGACTCAACTAGACTTCTCGAATTTTAAATCGAAGAACTTTCCAATGGCTCTGGGATATCAAGAGAAACCCTTTCAGCAGGTCAATAGATTCTTGGTCTCCATCTATATTCCCGGCTGATTGCTTCAGACATGGTGGTCAATGGCTGCAGATGACCCTGCTATGTTCAATGCAACTCTGCAACTGAGTGCATTTGATCTTGAAGTATTGCAAGGAAGCAAAGAAACACAGAGTTCGAAGCTGCTTCTCAATAAGGAATGTGAGTTGGAAATAGTAGTCTCCAGCCTTAATTGGCGAGTGTTGACTAACTCGCTTCCTCCAGGTATCAGTCTCCTCAGACAACGTGTTGAAGATCCAGTATTGGGAATTAGCGACGAGACTATCGGCTCAATTCTAGTCCTGACCATAGTTGAGGTATGTGTCGAGACGGCAAAAGTTTGATTGGAGCTCGAGTAACTTGGGAAGTCTAGTTCGAGAGAGGCAATTTGAGAATGGTGAAAATGCATGTTGAAGGCCTGAAGCGAATCGTCAGCATCAGAGGCGGTCTGGACGCTATTCGAGCTACGAATCCAGTACTGACAAACTTAATATTTGGGTATGCCGAAGTTAATCTACTCAGCATTGCAAGCGCTGACCTGTGCAGAATCACAATGACTGTCATGACCGAACCCCAGTTCTTCTCGCCTACCGCTTGGAAACCTCTCGAAGACATGCCAGATTACTCCAACACGAAGAGCTTATTCCACTATGAAAACGGAGGTGTATCATCAACACTTGCATGTGCCATCCGGGAGCTGAGGATTATGACCAACAACTTCTCGAACCCACAGTGTATCGGGTGGCCTGCGAGACCAACACCGACGCTGTGCTCGAACATTTTAATTCGCCTGCTTTCCATACCAATCCCGCAAGACCAGGGACCACTTGTATCTTGTGTATCTGAGTGTATAAGACTCGCTACTGTTATGCTATGCTTCTTGCCTTTTCAACATGACTATCCCAGTCCTGAGTAAGTTGTTTTCATTAGTCTTCCAGTCCAGCCCAGCCACTTCACCATGTCTGCCTCTTCACTTTCTTAAGGACTTCCCAGTATGTGAAGTCGTGGACAATTCGTAACTTTAGCAGCCAGTTGTGGATCTCCAAATTTGATTTGTGCCTCGCGATTCCCAATCTTGCTCTGTCGACTAAAATAATGCCGCTAACAGCTCTAGCCTTATGTTCAACGTCCAACTCCACAAGCTCAAAGCCAACCTCGAAATAATGCTTGACATCGGTTCCTCAAGTCATCCCCTCCTGCCATGGATACTCATGTCTGGAGGAATATTCGCGCAGGAGCCCGAGCGAGGATGGTTCATAGGCCAGCTCCTGTCCGCTTCATCGGACTTGGGAATATACTCGTGGGGAGAGATGTTAAAGTACTTGATGAGTGTCATTTATATCGAGTACTTCTGCGAGATTCCTTTTCGACAGCTTTGGGATGAGGTACTGCAAAAGAGGTCGGAGCTGGACTTGGTCGATCTCGATCCTTGGTAGGATAGCTGGAATAGATAAACATGAACAGCGAGGGGCGTTCTCTGGTGCAAATCTCTGGTACGCTTGCGCCGCGATAGAGTGATGTCCCTTTTCTGAAGTCTAATAAAACATTGGACATCGAAAAAGAAACGGTATTGGCTTCGAACTATAAATACATTTATAGCTCTATCCCAGAATTATCGAGGTAGCTAATACCTTGTTGTTATTCGTGCGGTGCACATAAAAGTCTAGCGCCGAGATGGGTTATTCGCAACAGAACTCCCCGTTTGAGGAGCATAAATTCTCCAGTGTCTTAACAGCCTCTTACTCCGGCCAGACAATAGCACAACTTTCCGTCACGAGACACAGATAGCACCACGTGCAATGTTTTGATGTTTTGATTTCGAAGCGACGGCTAAACCTCGAGGCGAGTCGGGATGTCAAATCGCATACTCCCTAGGTATTTACCACGTTGGCTGGGCTTAAAATCTCAAGCTGTCAATGTACTGAAATCAGAATTCGACTTCGAAATTACTTTGGTGAGCTTTTTGTATTTTCATCATCGATATGCTGGGCTCACTGTGTCCTGTCACGTGCGGATGGTTTCTGGTGGCCTGGATCATTTGTGATTAGTCTTCGTGATAATACGAGTGTAGGAATGTCAGTGATTCAATATCTGACATTTGAATCACTCCAGTACGCTTTTGCAACATTCGTTGTCGATGTAGCTGGACCATGTTGTTTCTTTAGCACCTGCCACGTGACATGAGCTGAATGGCGAATTGGATCAGACTGGGCTGGACTTCCATTTTTTTTTTGAGCAGAGTCAGTATAATGTATACTAAATGAAAAAATGAATTTACATAAGCCTTTTCAAGTTTAATTGTTGAAACTTCAAGAACCCGAAGTCATTGTTGCCACAAGCCAATCAGCCTAAGGCATGGAACGAGGCTGAGAAAATAAAGTATCCGTTGCAACTACAGAGAATTATAGTCTTCAACAAGGTGAACAACCACTCGCTCCGACACATAACACAGCTCCGATGGCATCTAGACCAGCCATACGGCCATTCCTACAGGCTGCAAAGCCTCAATTTCGGCCGTCACAACTCAATCGGTGTCTTTCGAACAGCACACGGAGAGCAGACTCGCCATCGCAACCACAGTCTACGAACAAGGGAAAGACCACACACTTCGGGTTCGAAACCGTCGCAGAGGCAGAGAAAGAAGCTAGAGGTAGAATACCGACTTTACGATATAGTGCTGAGTTGAGCTGTACTGATTGGGGTACACTGTAGTGGCGGGAGTCTTCAGCAATGTCGCAGCCTCGTACGATACGATGAATGACTTCATGTCTCTTGGGATACACCGGTTATGGAAGTATGTCGCAGAATCTTTTGTTTTCGTCGACTCTCCTGCTAGAAGATCTTAATGAAGTATGTTCTAACCAAATCAACAGAGACCACTTCGTCCGCGGCCTCAACCCGGGCTCCTCGTCAACCAGTCCCTCACCCGGCTGGAAAATGCTCGATATCGCAGGCGGAACAGGAGACATCGCGTTCAGGCTCCTCGATCACGCAACGAACATTAATAATTCCCCTCAATCTACCATCACCATCTCCGACATCAATCCATCAATGCTTGCCGAGGGCAAGAAACGCTCCTTGAAGACTGAATACGCCAATTCTCCTCGATTATCATGGCTTGTAGCTAATGCCGAACATCTCGATGAGGTAGAGAGTGACAGTATTGATTTATATACCGTGGCGTTTGGAATAAGGAATTTTACGGACAAGGATCGTGCACTGAGGGAGGCGTATAGAGTATTAAAGCCGGGTGGAGTGTTTGCATGCTTAGAATTCAGCGGGGTTACGAATCCGCTGTTTGATGCAGTCTACAAGAGGTGGAGTTTTGGTGCTATTCCGTTGATTGGGCAGCTAGTTGCTGGGGATAGGGCGAGCTATCAGTACTTGGTCGAGAGTATTGAGAAGTTCCCCAAGCAAGAGGAGTTTAGGGATATGATCAAGGCCGCGGGTTTTGTTGTGCCTGGGAAAGGATGGGAAGATCTGACTGGTGGCATTGCAGCGATTCACAAGGGAATCAAACCAGTCCAGAAGTTGTAAGCATACCAGTGTATCATATGTATCATAGGCAAACCTAAGGAAGTGAAGTTCCCATAATTATTTGACTCGAGTACAAAGATTTGTTGTATTTTCTATGTTATAACACCATCGTATCACCAGCGATGTTCTGTCTTCTGCCAGAACTAGAATACACGCAACGCTATTTGAGAGCAAATCAATGATGCAATGAAGAGGTCAGAGTACATAAGAGCTGGAAAAGCCATCATCGCCTCCCCACTTCGAAGCATAAGCTGATTAACTCCGCCTCCAGCCCTAATCGCAGATAGCCCTTGCAGAAGCCAAAAGACCGAGTGACCGATCGATATCCTCGGCTCACAAAGGGTGACCATTAGGAAGATGTACTAGAAAGGGAACTTTTGGTTGAAAGCAAGGGAATCTGGCGTCGAAGAAAGAATATAACTGATTAAGCATCGCCACCAGTAGCTGGAGTCGCGGGAGATGGCGCTGGCGAAGAAGAATCGTTCTTGAATCCACGGCCTCGTCCGCGTCCCCGTCCCTCACCTCGAGTACCTCTTGGTGCACCACGTCCTCCGCGGCCACCTCGTCCGCCTTCACTATCACTGGCTCCGCCACTTCTGTAACCGCCTTGAGGGTTGCCAGTATTGGTTCCGCCCCGGCTGCTTCCCCAATTTCCAGCTCCACCACGGGTACCCGTGAAAGGCTTGCTGTTGTTGTTCTCACGTGGTTGAAAGATCTTAACCAATGGACGACTTCTGTCTTCCCCAGTCCGAGACTTGACGTCCTCTGGTAGGCTTGCGAGAACTGCATCTCTTTCCTCCAAAGTCTTGAAGTGGGCAACCTTGTTGGATTGACCCCATTTCTCAATCTTAAGGATCTTCTCCTTGTCCTCCTCCTTGAACAACTCTCGAACAGCTTCATCCGAGGTCACGTTCATGATGAAAAGACCAATGATAGGATCGCTAGCTGGCTTTGCAACTGGCGAGGTAGCCTCATTAGAGTTTCCATTGGTATTTTGAGTCTTTTCATTCTCTTTCTTATCACTTGGTCCTGGAAGGTTGACCACATTTGTCTGCGGTTGAGGAGTCGCTGGCTTTTGCTGGGGAGCTGGGGAGTCTGGCTTGATGTCAGGGACAGCTGGTCCTCTTGGTGGTTGCTGCGCACCTCGTTGGTTGTATGATACTTGCGGTTGAGTGGGTGGGGGTCTTTGAGCTGGTCCAGTTGGTGGGGCAGCAGCTGCAACCGCGTGGCTCGCACCGGGAGTTCCAGAGCCTGTTGCCGGAGCTTGAGGCTGGCCGGACTGCTGTTGAACGGGATGTTGCTTCGCTCCTCTATGTGCGAAGTTGAACCCCTGGGCTCTCATCTCCGTACCAATGCGACCATCCTGAACCTCAAGAACCAACCATCCGAATGCAGCGTCTGCCAAGTTAAAATTCCACATGTTCTTGAACGCACTCTCGTCAACTTGTCCAACACCAGCAGCATTGGGTCCTCCGACTGGGCCGCCAAATGGATTTCCTCCAAGAGCAGTGCTTGGCATTTTGTCAACTATTCCAAGAGCATTTTGCAGCAGGTTTTGCTGAGCCTCATTTTGCGAGATTGCCGGCTGTACCTCACTCTTAACCGTTTCCCATACATCGTTGAAAGATGCTTTCGAAGCAGCAAGTTTTCCGCGGTAGTGGTCCAAGGTAGGATTAACGCTGAACTCGTTATACGAGCTTCCATAGCGAAAATGAAGACCTGCAGATATCGAGAAGTCGGCTTTCAGCGTAACAGAAAGTTGGTTCAGGATGCCTTCACGAGCAGGGGAGGCGTGTGTGATGAAAATGCGAGTTTCTGTAGGATCGTATACGCGATTCGCAGTGTCTACCAGTTCGCCCATCTGCAAAAGAGTCGTCCACATAGTACCCTGTCCTCCTGCAATGGTTGTTCGTCCCTCGCCGTTATCGAACAGCTTGTGCATCACAACAGCTCCACCAAGACCAAGGAGTCGCAGCTTGACGCCGCCAATCTCTAGCAGCATTGAGCGTGCCTCATCAATAATGTGTAGCTTGTCGACCTTGTACTCGCCGGATCTGAACTTTTCTAATACTCTGACATCTTCGCAAGCACCCCAGACTGTGTATACTGGAACATCGAGCTTCAGGCTGCCGTCAAGAAATTGTGGAAGCTCGGAGAGCGGCAGATCCTGGGGACTGAATCTTTGCTTGACAGGTCCTCCCGGAGTTCCAATAGCCTTCTTTACGTTCTCTGAAATGAGCGGAGAGTATTGCGCGACGTGCTTTAGGGTCCTGAAAATATCGGATTAGCACGTGGCCAGGATTGAAGTATGGGTCCAGCGTTTCTATCTCACTTTTCAGCAATACGGTCCAGCGATGTGCCATCATAGAAACCAAAATCTCCAGTGTGAATAATGTGGTCTGCGCGTGCTTGCTTTGCGAGTTCGTTGAGAGATCGAAGGTTTCCTGCTCCTTGTCAGCTTTGTACAGTGACAAAGATTTCAGCTTCATGCTTACCCCGAACATCTGCTACGCACAACACTCGAACTCCGCCAGTCTGAATCACACGTCCATTGTTTGGCAGTAAAGGCGCAGCTCCCGGAGGTAGTCCCGTATGTCCTGCGCCGCCGTTTGGAAGGTAGCCTTGGTTGTTGTAAGGGTGAGGGCGTTGCTGTAAAAACATGGCAAAGTTAGCTTTGAAAATATAATGAGCGCGCAGATTCGTCGGAATGTCAGTAGATCTGTAGGTGCGTGAAGAGTTGATAACTCCGTGATAGACTTGTGGTTTGTGGGAGGTTGAAGCTGTAGAAGGAGCTGGGGGCAACATACAGAGGCCATACTTGACGGAGACGGTCAAGGAGGGGAGTGCAGAGTGGTATCGAATAAGAAATTAGAGCGCGCTCAAACAAAGAGGTGACGACTGCTTGTGAGGAGGTTCGCGGAGTGAGGTGGGAAGAGAGGTTGACGGCGAATTTGATGTTTTTGAGAACGGAGCCAAATCAGTCGCGGTTGCCAGATTCAGAGAGCTTGAAACCGCCAGAAACGGACAAGGCTAGCAAGGCTGGGCCTTTTATTGGTTCGCTTGCTGCACTAATAGTCACAGCCGACTGCTGACTGCACCCCTGTGCAATTACTTCCCCTTTTCTCTTTCGTGAGAGCATTTGCCAGGAAGATAACACAGCTTCTCTCAAGCCATCATTTATCAGGACGATGCCGACTATGTGGAGTTGTTGAATCCTTCTTGTTCACAGAGTGTCGTCCCTTGATGTGTCTAACTTCAGCTTCGCTCGGTGCATCGTTTATGCAGGTACCAGAAGTCAATACCCCTATTCAATATACTAACCAATTGATATGTTGCCATACCTCCCTCCATTTCAATCATTAATACCTTCCAGTAAGTCCTGGAAGGCATATGACAGCATACTCAGGGTGCGTTTCTGACCAACTGTCAGCTGCTCGCTCGCTCATTTTACTTCTTGGCAAGTGCCAGTATCCTTAGAATGGCCGAAAGGGACAATTCTCCATGCTACAGCCGAAACTGAAGCATCTTCGAAAAGCTCCAATCACAATATTCTTAGAAATACTGTGACTATCGCAGATGGCCGCGACTCAAGGCACAGACCTGACCATTGTTTTACCTCGCAGCCTCCTGCATAACCCATCGATGAAACAGAGTCTTTGCCAAGGACAATGAGATACTACACATCCAGTGACTCGTATACTTGGCTGTGGATTTTGATATCATAAATCAAAGGAGACGGACTCAAACTCTATGTCAGGATTGGAAGGGCGTAAAACAGAACGAAGCACCTTGTAGGACGTGTGGTAAAGTTCTCGCCTCGCTAGTGCCGCTGGTCTGGACCAGGTGGAAGTATTGCCATTATATAGCTGACCAGAGTGGCTGTCACAGCTCTTCTTTTGATATTCTGGAGGCTCCTCGGTGGATTGTGGAGGTCTGGTGCCAGATTTTAGTCGATTAGTGATTATCGTGAAGATCACTATGTTAAAATATGGACGACAGATCTTACTGACATAGTATATCTACAAAATGGACGATATTTTCTTTCTATTGGAACCATTCTGTCAGGCGATGGGTTTTAATACATCCAAGTTTGTAGAGAATTCCGCATGGCTGAAGGGGCTAGTAATAGTCTGAAAAGCTATATTATGAGGGGTGGATTTGGTTAAGCGAATTCGCAATGTCAACAATGTTTGTCTTACGTCCTCGACGTCGTACCTTCTTGAACCACTGTATATAGATAAGTCTGAAAATATTTGGCAAGTCATAAAATCAGACCAATATTTCTAGAGGTGTGTCTTCATGTGGTGCACTGCGGAAGTTAGAATATCTTAGAGTGGATGAGGAATAAACATGATACGATGCCTCGCCCACGAAGTAATAAGCTTTTAATACTGTACCGACAAGGATGGCATAGCTGTGTAGTAAGTCACGACCTATACTCATACAGATCTATTGATCTCTATCGCAAGATTTGATGACAAGAGCGCATTCCTTTGTCTCGTATTTCGTGACAGCACCACGTGGATGAAGGTTTTCCTATCAGATCCTTGATGCTGACAACATGACAGATGCTGCTTTAAATCATCTAGCTTTTCAATGACATTGAGACTTCAGGCGATAACTTTAGACTCGAGTACCTCTGTCTATTAGTAGCGCTTGAAAGTGAACTCCTTTCCAATTGTCAGGGGTCGTGCGACTCTAAGTAGATTTCAACAACATCATTCACCACATTCGTGTGTTTCGCGCCATCAGATCCTGTGAATATCTCATCCACGTTCATCTGTCACAGAACACGACTTCCATCCATAACTCCTCACTACCGTTTCCAAGTCGAAAACATCTGCATCTGCATCGAATTTGCTCATCACAAGCTTGGTTAAACTCCACGGTCAGGATTCCTCTCCTCACCTTCAGCATCTCTCAACTACTTCACGCTGATTTGATTCTTCCACTGCCTTCACCAGACTCAGGAGTCTCGATCTCGGTCTCTACCTCAATACGCTGTACCTGTTTCCAGAGGAGGCGACTGAAACCCTCGTCTTCTGAACGCTTTCATACCTCGCAAGGCCCAATCTCTAAGGATTCCAAGAGTGAACTCAGCGACTTTCACGAACCCTGCTGAAACAGCCTCTGTGGTGACCATGGCTTCTCCATCGACCCGAGCAAGTCTTAAGGCAGTCAAGAGGAGGGCGCCATTGGATAGAAGTAAGCACGCCATTGCTTCATCGCCTGTTCCATCTGATAGCTAACATTCAATAGAGCCTCCCTCTCGGAGATTGTCCACATCAGAGTCGGTCCAGAGCTGAAGGACTTTGGAGTACACAAGGACCTCATCTACCACTACTCTCCGTACTTCAAAGCTGTATTCAATTCAGGATTTGAAGAGACCAAGACAGGTGTCATGAACCTTGCAGAGACCGGTGTCAAGCCATTCGAGTTGTTCGTGAGCTGGCTCTATACCCAGTCTGTGTGGAACAACAGTGATCACGAGGAGACCTGGCCAGATATTGATGATCTTGTGAAGCTATACATCCTTGCCGACATGGCTCAAGTTCCATCGCTCATGAACCAGACTCTGGATGCAATGCAAGATATTAGCGACCTGAAGACAGATTTCCCTTCGGTCGGTGTATTGGCGTTCATTTGGAACTATACACTGGACACAAGTCAACTGCGTCGTCTCGTTATCGACTGGATTGTTTGGAATGTGGATGAATTCTCGATTTATGCGGACTGGGTCAGTGAACTTCCGAACAACTGCATTCTCGAAGTCCTCAAAGCCGCAGGGAAAATCACGAAGCGGTACAGGCAAACAGATGAAGGCTATAATGCCAATCCATTACTGACAATGACCAACTACCATGTTCCTGAGAACGCAGGGAAAGACTCGTCATAGTACAGAGCCGGTAAGCTAAGCAGGCTGCGAAACCTCTCAAATGGAAAAAAGGCCGATATCATGCTTACAGGAATGCGTCTTACCCTTCGGTAAATGGCTGAAACTGTTAGATGCCAATGCGTTTGTGTCGTTCTGCGGTGCAACAGGAGGCATTGGATCTGGCACTGAAGCTGGCATGCGTCTAAGATATGGGAAAGTGAGATTGAGAAGATTGCAAGCCAATCGATCTGCGGATCACCATGCCATACAAATTACGAGCATGTGCGAATTGAGATTTCCCTTGGAAGGACTAGCAGGCTAGGGCTACAATGGAGAATTCTCATCAGTCTAACAATGCGTGCCAGGATTGGTGTTTAAAAGAAAGTCTATGCTGATTAACCCCCCGTGACTGAAAGCCGTGAAGTTGCCCAAAATTTGCTAAAACACTGTACCAACTACGAATCAAAAAGACATTGAAGAAATTCGTGATGAGAAGGGAGGGGTATCATTGATTAACAATTATAATAAGCATATCAACCACACTGAACGCACCGCGTAGTCTCATCCTAGCCACTTCAAGCTCTCAAACATCATGGGAACTCAATTTGCATTCGTCGTCCTCTTCCAAATCATCCCTGCGGCAAGTAAGGCACAAGCCGTCGCCCCCAACGCAATATATACACCCGTCCTATCCGGAGCCTCCTCCTCGCTCTTCGGAAACGCTGAACTAGGATTCGTAGCCGCTTCCGCCAGCGTAATGAAAAGCTCACTGATACTGTTCCACGTAACGCTCACATGTAGCGGCGCACTCATATTCAGCGTCGATGTATACTCATCCGGCTGAGTCTCCGAGCGCTGGGTTGTCTTGTCCTGATCTGCTTTCAGTGCTGTGTAGATAGCCGGTAGGTCATCCAGCTGCGGATATTTTGCTCTCAAAGAAACAATGTGCGAGAATGAGTCGGGGTCGGATGAGTCGTATGTGTAACAGATCAAGTCACATGCGTCGAGCTTAGCTTGATTTTCTAGGATGGCGGGCTCGAGTTCTCCAAGCTCTTCGAGGATCAAGTAGCATTGCTTGCCGCCTTGGAGCTCGACACTATTGACTGCTGTGCGAGGCTTGATGGTGGGTCGGTAGAGGGAGTCGAAGGGTCTGTTGAGGAAGGCATCTAGGAGGGACGATTTGCCTGATGAGGGGGCACCGACTACGTAGCAGAGGACGACATTTCTCTCGACCCGACCTGTTCGCCGTCTTCGCTTGCGAGATTTGGTAATTTTGAGGGCGGACGTTGTGGAAAGGCGAGGACCTCCTGTTGGCTCGAAGCCAAGATATGCCAGGTAGGAGAGCGTGGTGCTTGGTGAAACAAATGTTGTCATGGACCACTGGGCAAGCCAGCCTTGGAGAGTGATATGACCTGCTTCGTTCCGTACAGTGGAAGATGGAAACGAGGTTTCCAGCCAAAAAGAGGGCAAACCGGGAGTTGGCGCAAATAGAGCATCGAGCTCCGAATTGTTCAACCCGCCATCGTTGTCCTTGTCGAATAGTAAGAACAGATCCACGAAAAATCGATAACCAGCCGGGCTTAGTTCTGCAGAGGAATACTCTGGAATCTCAAATTTTGGATGCAAAAAGCTGTCCTTCAAACTCAGGCTGTCCGTATATTGGAACTTCCGCAATATGATCCATATGGTCTCATGTCTCCCTTTCTCTGCAAATATCTTGTTGAGCTGGATAAACCCCTTTTGTTCAATTCCTCTATCAACATCAGAGCCCGGTGATGATTTACTGATAGATAGTTTGATATTATCTAGATCCTCGGCCGACAATGGCTTCTCGAAACATTTGGCTTGGAAGTCATTCATCTCCTGGTCGTTCAAGTATCCATCTTGGTCCTTATCGCAAAGGTAAAATATCCTCTTCAGAGCAGCTACTGCTGCTGGCTTCAGGTTCCCTTCCTTGGAATCGAATAGCGGTGCAATGGGATGCGTGACAGCTTTCTGGCATAGGAAGAAGACTTCGTTCACGTTGTGATGTTCCCTTGCGCTCGTCCGTATACAGGAGTCAATCTCCTTGAACTCTGCCATCACTGGGAGCATCTCATCTTCTACAACCTGCGCCGTGCTCCCATTCGTTGTCAGATCAGACTTGTTGGCACATAACACAACCGGTACATTGACTCCAAGGGAGCGAAAGTACGGCATCCAGAACAATGCCACCCGCTCATAGCTGTAGTGATCGGAGTATACCAGCAAAATAACATTCGACTTCCGGATCTCCTTTCGCAGAGTATTTCGTTCTTGGGGAAGGGCAGAGGTATCGACAATCGTAGTGGTGACGTTCTCGGGGGTTCCAATGCTGGGAGGTATAGTGATTTGAGGGAGGACAGACTGGATCTTGTTGGTGACGAAGACATCTTTGACCAGCGATGTGATGAGGCTACTCTTGCCAACGCTGTCATCGCCAACACAGACAATCCGGACTGTTGCCATCAGACGTCAGCTTGACATGCAAGGCATCTCTGAGGGGAAGGGATCGAACCTGCAGACATTATCGTGTTTCAGCCTTGTGAGCCGCGGCTACTTTATTGCTTCTCCATGCTTCGGATGGCGGGAGCCAGCTGTCGATAGATCCTCTGCGTGATGGTTCCCAAGCTGAATTGAAAGACAGCTCACACGGCGCTTACCTGGATTTGAAGCTTTGGGCCGCGGTTGATAGTTGATGATTCAGTGATCGTCCAAGTGTTCTGATAGGCACAAATGCACAACGTGGGAAATGGCCCAAACTGGCGCCAGAGCTTTCGGGATCCGGGCCTGAAATGCTCCGCTGTCAAGTCAAGACCACTCACTGGCCCAGCGGCGCTGCAGGCACCATCTAGCCACTCTAGGCTCTCCACTCGCCTCCACATTGGGGCAAGGCAAGACATCCATCCTTCAACGGTGCAGTTGCTCTCGACTTCCTCCGTCATTCTACCTCACTTCGCTCCCTTCCTCTACTCTCTTGCAGACTTCAGTTCTCAAATATTACGCATTTCTCCGGTTTCATATTTGCACAACCCCAGCACATATTACGGCTATATCCACTATTGTCTTATAGACAGCGTTCTCCATACTCTGTACCAACAAGCTTGCCCCGCACCACGCCAGTACCTTGCAGACGTCTCACTCAACACAGCATTGTTCTGGATATCTTCGATACAATTTAGAGCATTTTGCTTTTACTGAATTGCACAGTTATAGCTGGTCTGCGCTTGGCGGACGCTCAAAAACGCCATGTTGTAAGTGCCATGATACACCTGCCTTGCTGCTGTGCCTCCACTAATCAACCAGTGTACTCCCACCCCCACCCAGATATCCCTCAATCAATGCGTACAACGCAGCTGTTGCCAATGGAACTGCTCCAGCTCTTATTGAGACTAATAACATCCTGTCACACCCTACGGGACCCGAGTACCAGCTGGTTGTGGGTGAAGGTAGTGCCCGGCGCATTGAGTGTTGAGAGCCAAGCTAATAAAGACGACACAGGAACATACGTTCTAAAAGAAGATCTACACCTTGCGACACCGCCTCCGCATCCCTCAGAAGCCCCAATTATCAATCCGAATCCCCTTGCGACAACACCCCAACCTGCGACGGCTGGAACCAAGATATCTCTGCTTTCGTTCAGCTCCCGAAGTTCAGCTCCGCTTCTCTACAAGGTCGATACGAACAGAAGCACAAGGTCTGGGGGTTTATCTGGTAGCATCCAAGAGCATCCTGCCGAGGACCGAGTTTCTGGAGATAATGTTCCTGGTAGCAGTGATGGAGGCGGAACATCTGTCACTGGGAGTGCCAGGGCAACTCTCTCCATTGGTTCTGCTCCAGCATTCGGCGAAGGCAACTCCATGTTATCCGCAACAAGCAAAGATGCCGGAAAACGAAGGAAGCCCAAGAACAATATCGCCAAGAGTAACTCGTCGTTCATCTCAAGGTGCATTGTCAACGAGAATATGGGCAAGAGGGTACAGGAGAGGCCGGCGGATGGATACTTCGCTTTTGCCAATATCAATCGAGCTTTCCAATGGCTTGACTTGTCCTCACCTCAAAAGGTACATGTGACAAATTTCAGGATGCGGCCTGCACTAACTCGCCGAACAGGCTGATCATTTAACCAAGATTTTGTTCACCAAGGGTCATTGTCTCTGTCATGATATCAACCAAGTTACCAAAGCTCCAAACCATATGGATATCATAATGGGATTTTCAACAGGCGAAATTATCTGGTTCGAGCCAATTTCTCAGAAATACACACGCTTGAACAAGAATGTATGCTATTTAACGAAACCTTATTTTTCATTATGCTAATCCGACCTCAGGGGATCATTAATGCCACTCCTGTCTCGGAAATCCGTTGGATTCCTGGATCTGAAAACCTATTTCTTGCGGCACATATGGACGGCTCTCTAGTCGTGTATGACAAGGAAAAGGAGGATCTGGCTTTCCTACCAGAAGAGAATGGTACTACGACAAATGGTAATGCTGACCAGACTAATGGGCACGCCGAAACCGCCAAGCTCCACGTGGACAAGTCTGTACATTCTAAGAACCAGAAGTTCAACCCTGTATCATTCTGGAAGTTGTCCAACCAACGCATAAATGCTTTTGCATTTTCGCCTGATAACAGGCACTTGGCAGTAGTTTCAGAGGATGGAACTTTACGGATCATAGATTATCTCAAGGAGCAGTAAGTCTTCGATTTGCAAGGCTTCACTTCTCGCTGACATCCCTCTACAGGCTTCTTGACCTTTATGCCAGTTACTATGGTGGCTTTCTCTGCGTCTGCTGGTCTCCAGATGGCAAATATGTCCTCACTGGAGGCCAAGACGATCTCGTATCCATCTGGTCAGTTGCTGAGTCTACCATCGTTGCTCGTTGCCAAGGTCATCAATCTTGGGTCACCGCTGTTTGCTTTGATCCATGGCGATGTGATGACCGAAATTACCGATTTGGTAGCGTTGGCGAGGACTGCCGGCTCTTGCTATGGGACTTCAGCGTAGGAATGTTGCACCGTCCAAAGGCTGTTTCTGTTCGACAGAGAGGAAGCATTTCCTCTCGCTTTGCGAATCCGCTACAGCGAGCCGAAACCCAAAACACAGGAACTAGTAGGCTACGATCAAACTCCAGTCTCTCGGCATCGGATGAAGATGAGCATCTGATTGAACATCCCGTGGAGCCAAGGTCAAACACGGCAATGCTTCCACCAGTCATGGTATGTGCTAGAAGTAGTACAAGCTGCTGTTATTGCTAACAATTTCAATAGTCTAAGGTTGTTGATCCAGATCCACTTTGCTGGTTGGAGTTCACCGAAAGTTCAATTCTCACAAGCTGCAAAAGCGGTAAGTTCTCTGATACTATTGATGCTCAACTGCCATTGACGTGCTACTTTAGGCCACATTCGCACTTGGGACCGGCCTCGGGACGTTGCCAACCAAAGTGAAATCACGTTATCATCTACTTAGGCAGTTTATTTCTGCCCCAAAGAAATCTCTTGCATACTTAGCGCGATACAAAATAATTTATGGAGTTGAATTGTTTAATTTTACATACCTCAAAGCTTGATACAACGAGCTCGTTGCTAATTTCATTCTCGATTTTTTTTTCTTTTGCTGCCTGTGAAGCTTAATATCGCGCCGTGTGAGAGAGGGTTGACCGAAGAGCAGTATACTTTAACGAACGCCCATACTATTCAAGGCAGCCTTCCAGCGAAAGCTTGAGTTGTTTCCAAGTTTCTCTTGTCTGTCAGTCGTCAAATCAGATGTCATACCGGTTATACGGGAAACCTCCAGATGTCCCAGGAGGGCGGGGCGACAACTGTCGGACCACTTCCCCCGCCGGATAAATTGGACAGTGTCCTATCACTGCTCTTTGCTTACGGATGCGAGAGACAGGGTAAATATATAAACACTCATATTTGTACAAAGTTGGAGTCACTGCTTAAAAGGAGCTCTTACCATTTAAGTGCAGCATCCTCTTAATCGACATGTTTGTTAAGGTGACGATGGGCATCATTCCATCCAATTCAGATTTTTCACTCACCGAAGCCCAGAAGTCTCAATTTCTTGAGCACGGCTTCGTCAAGATCCCACAATGTTTTACGCGAGACCAAGCAGCCGAGTTCACTTCTACATTGTGGACTCGGCTTGGTATGGATCCAAATGATAAGGAAACTTGGACAGCTGAGAGGACAAATATGCCATGGCATCGCCATATTCCTGTGTCGGAGTTTGCACCTAAAGCTTGGGCTGCTATGTGTGAACTTCTTGGTGGCGAGGAGAGGATTTCGGACAGTCCTGAATTTAGGGGGTGGAGTGATGGGTTCATTGTTAATCTTGGAAAGGATGAGTACAGCTCTGATGATGATTTGGATTTGAGATGTAAGTGTGTCAAAAATATAATTCCTTCTTCTGTTATCTGGAGGTACGATTGTTCTGAAATCGGAATGTGGCTATTGGGTCATTAATTGATGATGATAGCGCTGGATGGCTGGCATAACGATGGAGATTTCTTCGTCCACTTCCTCGATAGTCCTGAGCAAGCTCTGCTTGTCATTCCGCTCTGGAGCGATATTGAATCCAAAGGAGGTGGGACAGCTATATGTGGCGAAGGAATCAAGCACATCGCCAAACACCTGGTGAATTGCCGCCCTCTCGAGCGTCTCTTCTCATTGTCTAACATGATATTAGTATGATCATCCCGAGGGCACTAATCCTTGGATGCGATCCACTCTCGATCCTACCCACAGCACTTACGAAGGTCGTGAATACTGTAAGCTGTTCTTTTCATAACCAGGTCCCAAAGCTGTTTCAGTCACCTTGATTTCGCCATCGTGGATCCGGAACTGAGAAGTTTCTAATGTCAATCTCTACAGGGCAATCCCTCGCCTGGGACAAATCCAAGATTCCCGACTCTGCTTTCCAAGAAGCTACCGGCGAGATCGGAGACGTCTACCTCCTTCATCCTCTGATGCTACATTCCGTGTCAAGAAACTTACTTCGCATACCGAGAGTCATCACCAATCCACCTGTCTCGCTTAAAGAGCCGTTTTGTTTTGACAGAGAAGATGAGAGCCGGTATAGTCTTGTGGAAAAGAAGACTTTGAGAGATCTGGGGATGGAGGGTGGTTTGAAGGGATGGAAGATCACGAGCGAGAGAAAGCCGTGGGTTTCGGAGAGGATTAGAAAGGTAGAGGAGATGAAGAGGCTGGAGTTGGAAAGGCTTGGTGGTATGAGTAAGTAGTGAGATGGATCACCTTACCGAAATCATTCTCGAACTTTGTATTCCTATTCTGACAATCTCTTACATTATAAATCTGCTGTGCATTCCCTTTAGCATTAAATATTTTACATTCTTCGTCGAACCTTCTTCGATATTCTTCACGTCGGTGATTTTCTTTTCCCAATTCCCAATCTCTACAATCTCATTCTCCTCCCAGGTCGAGGAGCACGAACTGGAAGTCCCAGCTCTCTTTCCTCCCTCGCCTCAATTTCCCAAGCACTCCACTCCCTCTCAACCTCCCTACCCCCACCCTCCTCACCAGATCCTCTCATAATACTGCCAAACCACTTTATGCACTCCTCCACAGCATCCACCAGCTCAAATCCCCAATCCACAACGCGATCCAAGATCCACCTTCAATCCAGCAGTTCTTGTACCAACTCATCAAGCCAAAGATGAAAATACCTCTCCCCATCAACGTTCAAGATAGCCCCAAGATGCAAAAACACCCAGGCCACAAGTACACACACCACCGGCCCAATATCCCACCAACTCCACTCTCCAAATACAAACACGAAATGATTCTTCCATGTCGGCGCAATTGAGTACGCAGACGCGAAGCTGTGGAAAGCGTAACTCAAGCGCGAGAAAAATATCACTACGACGAAGAGAGGAACTATAATGTCGTTCCAGTAGATGAACCAGGTCGTCGCGCGGGCGAGGTGGGCTTCGTCTTCGAGTCGGTCGTGTTCCTCTTGCTGTCTTTGTTGTTCGTAATATTGTCTTCGTCTTTGATGGAACAAAATCTCCTCTTCCGTCATCTCGGTTCCATCATGTTCGTCATGTTCATTTTCCTCTGCCTCTACCGTTTCATTTTCTGTAGCTGGTGCGGCCATGTGATTCCACCAGCCTACTCTATGCGTTATCCAGGCGCAGATTACGAACCATATCGCTGTGACACATAGTCTGTTTAGGGTTCTGTGTTCTAGGCTTGGTTCGGTACTGTAGCTGGGGAATATTTCAATGTTTCCGAAGGGAAGGCCTATGGCATTTGAGAATATTGCCCGAAGAAGTGGTGCTCCTTGGCTGGACATTTTGTCGCGTTGTTGTTGTTTGTTGACTGTATTTGAATTTATATGGTACTTGAGATGTTTTTATATCTTTCGAGGCTTTTGAGGAGGATCTGAAGTACTGTTGTATTGTTGGTGGTCTGGTATGACTGAAATTTGTGTGGAAGGTGAAGAAGTTGGAGCGAAGTGAAAGTTTGAAAAATGCTTTCCCAGCGGATAGGCCGTGTTAATATAACACTCGAATTGCAATTTGGACTGCCATTTCTATTTTGACCGGCTCTTGGTACGGTTTGGTGCCATCATTCTCACGATTTCCTTTTCGGATATCACTAAGTGCTTAGCGTAGGGAGTAGGACTACCTCTCTTGGTACATGATACTTAGCGTCTACTTGTATCTATGGTTAGGAGCTACGCTAGAACTTTCTGACTGTTAAAATCAAGCTAAATAGTCCTTTCCGCAACTAATACATGCTAAGTCTAGGATTCCCCGACGGCAGTCTTGGTTCACTAAGTCCACTGGACGCGAGATATCATCCGCAATGTTCACAGGCAGAATTATACATCTGTCTGGCGACAAAATCTCTTCTCATTACTCTTAGTGGAAAACTCATGCGACTATTATTCCTTGACTCCAGTCATGCAGAATCCCAGGGACCAGATTCGAATCGGATGAGGAGTGTACAAACGCTACTCCACTAGCATCAGGCTCCGGTAGCTTCCCAGAAGTTCTTGTTCTACGATCGAAGCCCCCATAAAGACCGGTAAGCTAGCTATAATGACTGATGTGGCGCAATCTTAGACATGCAACAAAATAATGAGACTGTTGTACATGTGGGTTGTGCCTACTGTTGTGGACTCGAGCTAGCACAGCCATGCTGTGCTCGGCAGCATCTCTTAGGGAGGAACGTCTCGATGGGCCTCCGTGTCATAATAGGTGGATGGTACATTACTCAGAGGCCAGGTCACGGTCTTTAGAATGGTAGATTCATGGGTATACTGTAAATTAAATTCTCAACTGATTATTACTCCAGTGTTGGAGGAATTTCCATAACCCCCCTTCCGAAAAACTCGCTAATGGTCCCAAATTTATCGTTGCTCCGCGCCAATGCATCCAGGAACATATCATGTTTATCAGCACTCTCATCTTGAGCTTTCCTGATCGCACGAATGGTATCGTTATCCTTCCTACAGTTCGGACAGCTGCCTTCCACATTCCCATCTTCCCCAATCTCCATGTTGAGACATGTTTGGTGAAAACTATGCTTGCATAGGAAGTGAACTGCTGGTAACGAGAGCTGGGACCCGCAGAACGAGCAACGTGTGTTGTTGAAAGTTTGGGGCTTCGTGGATAGTTCGGTGATTTCCTGGCGCTTGTCGACAGTCTCGGTGCGGTATGAAGTGATAAGTCGACGATTTGAAGCAATTTCTTTCCTTTCGCGTTCGATTGTCTGCTGTAAATATGTCTTCACCATGCCCATCGTTGCCACGGCGTTTGTACTGAGGGTCTGAATGACTTGTAAAGGTGCCATCAGCCCGTCTTCGTCAATCTTCTTCAGAACAGCACCAAGCTCATCTCCGGCCTCTTCCAGTATTCGAGGGTCGGAAGTGAAATATGCTAGAGCAGCAGGGTATAATTGCGGCTCTTCTGGTCCGTACTTATTCAAAGCTTTGATGGCGCCTTGTGTGTCCTTTGCAGATGTATAGGATCGGAAAATATCGAATCGAAGGCCGGCTTGCTCGCGGACGAGGGTTGTTCCATCTCGGAAGTTGGAGAGATGAGACAGTAGAAGAACGTTGGAGGTATCGATAGGAATATCCTTGCCAGATATGAGCTTCTTGGCCTTAGCCTCCCATTCCTCCCTGTTGGCACCTTTCTTTTCGTTCGATTTGTGGAGATACATCTCGAATAAAGTGGTGTAGAGATCAATCTGGTCTCGTTTTTTCAAATCTTTCTCCTCCAGGCAAGCTTCGAGGAAAAAGATGAACTCGTCTGGATGATCAACGAAGGAAGAAAATGCTGTACGAGGCTGAGGGGGAGTGTATTTCAGAGCCAGTGCCTGCTCCGGGTTGTCAACTATTTGGTTGTCGCTGACCGTGGCTGCAATGTTGCCTTGGGTGAGAGGAGAAGCAACAGCTGAAGTGTTCATATAGGGTAGTGGTAATAGGTCTCTCAAATTTTGGACTGCCGTAACAGCCCCAGCTGCATAACCTTGCTGTACAGCGACTGTCGCGGGCACGATAACATCCTTCTGTGTTTGATATCGCCCAGTGAAGTACTGGACAAAAAGTTCCGTGGTCTGTTTGGGACAATGCTCTAGGAGGACTCTCGCATACTTCATCATGTTCGGATATGCCTTTCTGCTAGTCAGAAAACTCACATTTAAGAAATCGCGGGGATACTCACTGCATCGGGCTCCAGTCGCCAAATGTATTGTAGAGCGTCCGGATAGAGTTTGGAGTCCTCTATCAGGATATCAACTACAAGCTCATGTTCACCATGCTTTGTTGCCAGGTACGCTGCCTGGTCGTAGTAACCACCCTGTCTACACATCGAAATGGCTGTATCTAGATCAAATTTGAGATCACCAGGTGACTTGATGAACTTTTCAAGCTTCCCAATATCTTTAAGCTTAGCATAGCAGTTCAGAAGTAAGGTGGTATGATCGGCCGTAGCTTTGTGATGCTCATGTAATTCCTCAAGGTACTCGATCAGATTATGAATTCGCTGTGTATCCAGAAACTATTACTCTTAGCATTGATCAGCGGAAATACTGAAAGTTCATACCTTTCGAATGACTTGTGATGGTTCAGTATTGTCAATGGCTTTGAGATATTGCTCCATGGCGCCATCGTAGTCCGCTTTCTGGTACAGAAAGTCACCGTACTTGCGGTATATCACATTTTGTTGTTGCGCATCCATCCCGGACTTTTGGGCTAAGGTTATGGAGTCCTTGAACAGATTCCTTTGATACAATATCTCAAGCCTCTGCTGTAATGGCTTTTCGTGATATCGCCAAATCTAGCTTGCGGATTAGCATACGTTCGGTGTACACACAGCAGAGAAGGTCTACCTTGCCATCCTGGGTGAGTGCAAACAAGTCTCCCCATATCTTGAATAAAGACTTGACTTGCGATACCAACGATTCCGAATGCGCAACAAAATGTAGTCCTGTCTCTAACAGAGTGAACGTCGAAGTGTTGAAGAGATCCTCGGCTTGTGCTCCACCAAAACGCCTTAGTCCATTCGATTTAGCAGCACTGATATTCGATGATGGCGGAGAGACAAGGGCAACATAATCCCCAAAAATGGTCACCAAGCTCTTCGGTCCGTCGAACGCATAGCATGGGCCTCGACCGTCAACACCATAGTAGTATATCGCATCACCCCGAACAACTACAATATCCCCAGTTCTTTTGTCGAGGGTCATACAACCCACTGCACAGCCCAACTCCTCCACGACTCTTGGAGCTTGTCCATGCCGTCCAGAAATGGCAAGTTTCAGAATCCGGGAAGTCGTCGATATGTAGAGGGTCGTAAGTCTATCCTCTTCTCGGAATTCAACTCCAGTGATCGGTTCTTCCGACTCGTGAACTGTCCGCTGCCTTGCGCCTCGATCGTGAACCAAATCTCCTCGTACGACAGTAACCGATCCATTGGCGAATCCGACCGCTAATTGCGAAAGATCATCGAGCGCTGTGAAGGCTGAGATCTGCAGATCATTGTTAGCAGATACTCTACCAGACATTGCGTCCACCTACTGGAAACGGTTTCCTCCCATTCTGGATGCTAAGTGTTGATTGACAAGTCGGGAGCCCAGTCTTTTTCACCGGCTTGTCTAACGCCCATACTTTCAACACAGGCTCGTTGGAAATATCTTCCTGTAGAGAATCAGACCAGGTTACCCCACAACATCGTATATACACACCGAGATTGTGACCAACAGAGACGTTCCCTCCACCTGCCTCATGTGCGTAATCGAGCCAGTATCATGCGCCTGGAACGTTCGCAAGATCTTGAAGGAAGAGGAGAGTATGCGAACAACACCATCATGGCTTCCAAGGAAGAGGCTCTCTGAACCGGAGCAGACGCAGCTGATCTCATTGTTGTCGAAGAAGGACCGGCTCTCATCGTCGGGTGGATTAACCTGGCTGACTTCGAAGAAATCGAATGTTTTCCACTGCAGAAGTATTAGCCTTTCTGCCAAACAACAATCGGATGTGTTCAAGACATGGGAAGCTCACCGAAGTTAAAGCCATGATAGCAAACCTGCGATATCATGGCAGCTTGTGGTTGAGTGAAGCAAAGGCAGTGGGGAGCTGGGCTGGAGCTATGTCGCGGCGTCATTTGGCGCCGATGCCTGCAGGAACATGGGGTGGCGGGAGCTGGTACAAATCGGCATAGCGTCAGTTCGCTTGGTGGCTCTCTATGGAGGCTTCACTTCACATCTCAACTTCCTTTCTCATTATCCGTTGAGACATCAGAGATCTGTGGTAGCTTTTATTCAATACAATTTGCTATCCTGTTTCTAGCAGGCGCTCTGTTGGGTTCAGTTGCAATGGTTTCCAAAATTGAGTCTAGAGAGGGTGCTCGACAGAAGTCCAAGCCAAGGCCAAAGAATCGCTTGTTTACTGTTACCGAAACACTATTTCAGTCGTACCTGCGCGTCGCTACAGTGGTCTATAGATCCAATTATCGCCAGTGCCTTTCTAACGAGGATATCTATGTCCCAGACAAATCCTACACAAGTTCGTTACATGTCCACACAAGTATCCGCATCTCTTTACCCCAGACTCCACACCTGCATCCAAGAAACCATGTGCCCAAAATGTCTCCCATCTCACCGGGAAACTCTTTAACTCCTCCAAATGCACAATCAAAACATGCCCAAATTCTGAGACGCCACTCGCATCCAACTCTACCAATCGTCAAATCACGCCCTCTCGTCACTTTCTCCTCGATATTCCTAAAACAAGCAAGAATCCCATATTATTCCCACTCCCAACCTGGATCTTCCACCCCTCAGCCAACAACATCTTTGCAACCGCCGGTCCCAGCTTACCTCCACCAGCGCTATGATTGCCTGCACCGGTGACAATCTTATAAGGCGGCACCTTAGCACTTCTCCCATCCGCCCTCTCCTCACCATGCTCGTGCCACCACATCGTGACCCGCTCACGACTGATGCGCGTCGCATCTTTGACATTCATACCATGCAGATCCACAACCAGCTTCGAGCTCTGGCTGGCTACTAATGCGTCTGCGGCTCGGCTGGCAGCTGCTTTGGCCTTCGTATCGTAAGTCCGCCCGACTTCTGAGTAATAAGCTGCTGCGCCGCCCATCAACGGATTGGATTTTGCTTTGCGGAATGCGTCAGCTGCTTTGGCGAATTCAACATTACGAGACTCCGAGTAACGAGCTGCTGCCTGAGATGAGCCGGCGAAGTCGTGAGGGCCGTCATGATAGACTGCATTGAACGATTTTGGCTTGGCTGCAGGCTCAGAATCGAGTTGTATTGGTGCATGTCGAATATCAAGCAAGATTGCATTTTCCTTGTTGACTGGTGTCGCGAGCGCTTTAGCGAGGTCGCGGGCTGATGGGGCATGGTTGGTGATGTGCAGCAGAATCTCTAAGTCGGCAATCGAAATTGAAGGGAAGTCTTGGTGGAGTCCATAGGCATCGATAGCGACAATGGGATCATCCTCGTAGATTCCCATCTCAGCATGGGCCTGAATGATAGCAGCAATAGTGCCACGAGCAGTCCCTCCATGTTTGTGGTATAAAGAAGTGACTTGCTGGTCAGGAATACCAGTCTTATCCGAGATGAATTCGATGTCTTGCTTGCCGGTATTCCACTTGCTTTCACTTGGTGACTCAACGGGACTTGGCGGCGTGGTCGGGTTGCTGACAATTTTGGCTGCTCGTTTCTTCTTGCCTTTGCCTTTCCGTCGGGGAGCTATATCACTCTCTGAGAATGCATCGACACCTCTGTGACGACTTCCACTTTCTTCAAGGAAGGCTTGAGTCATCAACTCGTCAATTGCGAGACCCGCATCGCCTTTGCACTTCTTCAAAGTCCAAGTTATATCGAAAGGCTTGAGAGCCGGGAATATCCCGATCAAAGCTTGCTCTTTACCTGCTTGGTCGAGCTTGTCAAGCTCACTCGAATAGGATCTGCTGGTGCTCTCCTCCCTCTCCCCCTCTTCCAGATCCAGCCCCTCCAAATCTAACGTACCAGGGTCCTGTGAAAGTGATGTGTCATCAGTTTGCGTCCTTGATTCTCGCTGACTGGCAGATTGACTCTCAACCTCGTCGCGCACGCTTCCATCGTCGAGTCCATGCTGTGGTCCACTAGCACCGCTCGGGTCGAATCCTGTACTCTCTTCTTCTGAGGCAGAGGATTTCAAAATGTCCAGAATATTTCGTGCGGCAGCAAGTTCGGTCGGCCTTTTGATGTCGTAGTCATAAAGAATGGCTAGGAGGGTGGAAGTTTCGATTGACTGAGAATACTCCTCCTAGAACATCTGTCAGTCGAAATCCGCACCATGAGATCTTCACACAGTCGTACGATCAATCGTGCTTGAAGCTCTTCCATCCCACCACGAATGCGCCAGTGTGCGTGTCGGAACAGCGACCAAATATTATCTTCAACTGGCGTCTCTGTAGATCCAACGCGGTGCAATGTTTTTCAACAATTTTTGGAATAGAGATTCGAGAGTGGCTGTCATTGTCAGATTCTTGTTTGAACTGGAATTGAGACCATCCGAAGACAGGTCGAGGTTTGGTGAAGTCATGCCGGAGCTCGGATTAAAGTCCTGCCGCGGAAGAATCGGAGGCTTCGACTTAGTGATGTGATGATCCATTGACTCACTAAAGAGCTGTATCATTAGCTGACGTCGCTGGCTGGCCCGTTGTCCCAATCATAATCAAAGTCAAGCTTTGATCCAAGGCTTGATCAAATATTGATAAGTCATGTTTTCAGCCTGCTCTTCAGCTATTCAGTCAGGATTGGTGGGTATTGCATTTCCAGGTTACCATAATCGCAAGCTGCGAATGCAAACTATGAAATTTCAAAAGGAATTAAGAACGTAGTAGAAATGACTTGATTCATTCATCTATCTAATGAAGTGCAAAAGCTAAAAGACCTGACCTTTCATAAAGAATTTCCCACGTTGATGCGCCCAAACGACCTTCCATGCAATTTGACTCGATCCACTACCTGAAATATGGTGGAAGGGTGAAAACATGATGGGGAAGAAAGCTCGTGAATACATGAAATGCCATGATGTTTGCGCCAATGAACTTAAAGTAAATTCATGGGCAAAAGAAAAAATCTTCGCTTTTCCGTTGTCGGTCCGCATATGCGCCTGTTTATAATGGCAACTTATGACAGATGGAAAGCACCCTGTCCTTCCTTGATTGCAGTTCCCATGCGTCGTCGCATGACATCGAGATCGGTATAGTCAGGAAGCTTGAGGTAATTGACACAGGTCATCACGCTAGGCAAGTAATCGTCTGACGAGTAAGGCGGCTCGCTTGGCTTGCAAACCACAGTGAACATGGGAGTCAAAGACTTGAAACCTAGAATTGGAATTAGTAAGTGGATTGTGGAGAACGAAACTGGGCGAGAAAATTACCGCCAATTGGTAGTTTTGGACTGCCAGTGGTAAACTGCAAGAAGTCTCGACGCTCCGGTAGCGTCAACTCGCTCATGGTTTGAAGCAAGTTCTTTACGCTCTTGCTGTCCATGTTGAAGCCATGATCAGCCTTAATGGAATCCATCAGAGCTAAAAACGTTAGTGTACGAAGCAAAAAGTCATGGGAATGGAAGGGCTTACTTTCGAGAGACCAATCTTCCTCGATACGACCAAAGAGCATAACGAGTTCGTCAGGAGTAAATGCACTCAGTGCTGAATATGGGAAAACCTGGGTGAAGCCCACTCGGAAGGCATCCACTTGTCTCTGCACACCAGTACCTAGGGTGAAGTCGATGACCTTGTCCAGATACAGCTGAACATTGTCGATATCAACGGGAGTTCGTGCACCATTAGGCACAAGCTCGATGGGATAGCCAGGGAGCGTGAAGTCAATACCTAAATCATCAATCTTCATGCCGTCAATCTCCAGTGCTTGTGCATTGGCCACCTTCTGAGCGGCGGTGAGGTTTGGATTTTCGTCAATAGCCTTCTTTGCAATCGCATATTTCTTGATCAATTTTAGCGACTTTGCTAATTGTGGGTCCACGGTCTTCACAGCTCCCAAAGATGGTGATACTGCTGTTGATTCGTCACCGATGCGGAAGAATGTTGGGTTGAAAGATACGTCGATGATTCTGGAATCAATCATTGATCTCGCGACAAATTTTCCAAGCATTTTGAAGAGGTGGAGGATGCGCTTGCCGTTCTCATTGGAGGCTTGTTCCTCGCTCATAGGGGCCGGGAATAGACCACGTACACCGAATGCATACTCATCAGTATCGTTGGCTTCAGTTTCACGCCAGAGCTTGAGCTTCTTCTTGGAGAACTCCTTCGAGACTGTTGAATAGAACTCTAGTGTTGGTCCTAGGCCAGTACCAACTTCCTCGAAGTATTCTACCTCTAGAATGCTTTGAGATGCACCATAAAGCTCCATGACCTTCAAGGCAGACTCCAAGATTTTGGACCGTGAGATTCGTACCTTTTGACGCTGTAGGCGACCGAGAAAAGGTCGCTCGTCCCGATGACGGTCACGTCGAGACTCATCCGCAGATTGGGCATTTTGCCATCTTGTCATGGACCGAGCATAGCCGAAGGATGTGGACTGCAAGAAGAGGTGTCGTGTCTCGAAGGGGAACAAAAATGGGTATAGACGAGCCAAATCTTCGCTCCAACTGGGGAGACAGTTGCTAGCAACTATAAGAGGCTCTTCCAGTTGTCTGTTGAGCTTAGCGGTGAGCTTTGTATTGACGAATTGCGACAGTGGTTCCGCATTGAGCTTCAAAGTATCCTTGTTCTCCGCCAACACATCGTCCAAGTTGGCATTCAGCGCATGCAGAATGTTGAGAAGACGAAGGATTGAGGATGTAGCTGGATGCTTGTCCAAGGAGGCTGGGATACCAGATGCCGTAGTCTCGGTGATCACCTCAGAAGCTTGAGTCAAAGAACTTGGCTCAGGTGGTGGCGGGCCAGGTACACGCTTGAACTTGATTGGGTGGATCGCTGACCATACACTGCGGCTGTTTTGATCATCAATCGTAGTTGATGTGCTGTGGACAGCTCGATAAATAGTGGTCTCGTTCGCAATTACCTTGTCGTCCAAGCTGAATTCAATGTGCCAGTCTTGGGGAATGGCTTGAATAGCAGCGGCGTAAGACATAGGCCGCGAAGAAGCACTTGGCGTTGTAAGAGCTGCCTGGGCTGCGGCGGCTTGAAGAGCTGAGGCAGTACGTGGATTGCTTCCAGGAATTTGTGACGGAGTTGCTGCAAAGAAGATAACGTTAGTAGCTTTTCGTTTGAATGGTTCAAGAAGTTTTGACGTATTCAATCAAAGAAAGATTGAGAGATTGACAGTGCGATGTACTTACCAACACGAGTGCCATCTTCCTTCCGTGCCGTAACTTTGCCACCTGCAGCAACCTCAAGATTCACTGCAGTAGGGTCCGCAGGAGATCCCTCTTCCATATCATCCTCGAGATCGCCTACAATTGCATCCAGAGCAGCGCTGTCTTCCATCTCCTCATCGTCAGTGAGCTGTCTCTCATCTGCACATTCCAAAGCACCAGCCAAACTATCCTCTTCTTGCATGGGAGGCTGTACTGGTGTCTCTGGTTGAGTTTGACGTCTGCTGGAGCGTCGAGCGGTCTTGTCCTGAGGAGTTGCCAAAGTGGAAGGTCCCCCAGGAACCGCAGCACCGGTTGAGCCGGTCTTGGATTTCGACTTTCGAGAACTGCGGGATGTGGCAGGGGGAGGTGCTGTTGGTGTAGCGGCAGTGGCTGATGCCAAACCACGCTCCACGAGCCGGCTTTGACCTGTCTGGGCATACGGGTTGGGCATTCCTGCGGCTGCCAAAGCAGCTAGTGCACTGCTGAGACCCTCTCTTCTCGATCCCCGAGGTCGTTCAGAAAGACTGATTCTAGGGCGAAGGTAATCGTCCAAAGCCTTGAAGGTTGCAATTGCATGAATCGAGACCATGATGTTGCGATATGGTCTTGGAATCTCGGAATCATCGTCTGCTACAAGCTTCAGACGGATTTGTTTGGCTAGCATCGAGGCAGCGCTACTTCTGTTCCCGTCAAATGTGTTCTGGTGGACGGTGACGACCTCGAAATGCTCTGAACGACTCAGAAGATCTTGCAATTTGTGGATTAGAATACTGAAAGGTGTAGCGGGTGAGTCAGCACTCGTAGTTTTTGGCTTCTTCGTAACAGTCCTTCCCATAAAGATCTCGAGGAAAGCTGAGCGAGCATCGTTACTCAAATTTTCGTCTGGGTTGCTAAAGACCTCAAGCAAGACGCGAACAACCTCCGAGTTCAGCAATTCAGCGCTCGTGACGCTCTCCAAGACGTCGCCATCGAAGTAGGACGCGAGGGTGCTGAAGAGCTTCATTCCATCGCCTGGTTTTCTTTGTAGATAATGTGCTTCAATGTCAGACGCCAAGCTTTGCAGACTAGTCAAGATCTTGGTCGCCTTCTTCTTCATGTTCTTACTGTTCTTTTCATTTTCGTGAACATCCAAAAATCTCTTGGCTCGCTGGACAATAAGTTGCTGCATTCCCCCAGCATCTGTTGGTAAGCGATGCTGTGGGCCATCAAGAGACATGGTAGAGCCACGAGAGCTCGGAGAGGGACTGATATCGTCTTGGATATCATCATTCTCGTTATCCTCGTCATTTTCGTTCTCGTCATCATTGTCCTCATCCGAAGAATCATCGTCATCGCCTGGTGCACCTCGTATGGGCTTTTCGGAGTTCTTTTCTGTGCCATTAGCTTCCACAGGCTCTGCTACCTCGATCGATGGAGAGTCCTCGGAGATAGCTTTCGCACTCTCCGTTGCAGTGGCAAGCTTTGCAATCTCAGCAATGACTCCCTCACGGTAGAATTGGTATCGATAAATGTCATCAAGACGAGCCAAAAGTAACTCTGCAGCTTGGAGAGCGTAGTTCACCAAGCTAGGGTGGTCTTGTTGAGATAGTATTGCAGCAAGGAATGAGGCATATGGTACGGATCGCAATGCCTCCATCAATATCTCCTTATCCAGGTTGGAGAGCATTTTGATCTGGGCAGTCAAGACCTTCTGCCGAACACTTAAGTTGACAGTGCTCGAGAAAGCATCGGTCAACGTGGGAAATATGATAATGGCGAACCGCTTGACTTCATTCTTACATCCTTCTAGAAGTTCGATACGCTTCTCATTGGAGGACTTCTTCCGGGAGCCCGAAGAGGAGTTAGTGGCCGCAGCCGAGGCAGCGTCCGCATCTAGGAGATCTTCGGAAGAGATCTCGATTTCTTTAGGCAATCCTGGAAGCAGTTCACAGATGACGTTGAGGGTTTCAATAACCTGGTCTCGCGGTCGGTGAATCAAGGCTTGCATGACGACCACACTATCTAGCTTCGAGGCCGCATCCTCTGTAGCATCTGGGGGTGAAACTCCGGTCAGGATTTGGTACAGGGTCTCAACAACATTCATCTTGAAGAGCTCAGCAGACAGTCTTGCACTGGCCTTTGCTGTGAATGCGAGAACTCGTAAGAATTGAGTGTGGATACTTGGTCCAATGAGATTCGTAGTGCCTGGCAGTAAGAGTCGGAGGATAGCCTTCAGAAGATCCGTACTGACAAGCTCTTCGAGCTTGCTAGGGTGGTATCTGAAGCTCTCAACAACTCGAGAAACACACAGAGAACCCTGCTCAACGACTTTCTGGTCGTTTGAACTCAAAACGTTCAACAGAATGGGCATCACATCCTTAATAACTGGGAAAGAATCCTCGGGAATGTTTCTACAGCAATTGGCAGCTGTAGTAACGGCAGTTCTTTGCGTACTTGTGGCGAAGAAGTCGAGATACGTCAAGCAAGCAGTCAGCCCCCCTTCGCGTACAATTGAGGCAGGGTATTCGACTGAGATCTTTTCAAGAGTCTGTTGAAATATGTTAACTCAATTTGAAATCAAGAGAGAAGTTTGATACTTACGCTAAGCGCCTGTTCTGCCAGATCGATAAAATGGATCTCAAGCAGCTTTGCACAAAGAACCGGGACAGCACCTCCATATACCACGTTGGCTGTGCTAGCAGGTAAAGCCTCCATCAGATTTGCGAGGCATCGGCAAGCAAGAAGCATCATTTCTGGATTCTCCTCTCCAAAGTCGGATGGCTGCATCAGCGAAACCAGCTCCTTGACAAAAGCATCGGGGGAGAAGTGTCCGGAGAGGTTGTCTTCGGTAGATACGAGGAGGATTTCAGAAAGGTCTTGGAGGGCAATCAATTGTAGCGATGGGTCGTCCTTTTGCTTCAAATTATTCAAGATGTCCCGTAATCTCGTAGACACCCCAGACATCATGCCACTCAAGGCTCTTAGTGTGCTCGACAGTCCGTGAGGAGGTCCTCCAGGCCCACCAAAGCCTCCGAAGGGATCATCATCATCGTCATCATCATCTCGGCCTTCGTAATGACGGGCCATCTCCTCGTCTTCATTATCATCGCTCACATCATCTTCACCAGGAAGGGGCCCCTTCTCATCCACACCAGTGTCTACAGTGTTGTCCCCATCTTTTGCAGAATTAATCGTCTTCTTCGATCGGCGCCCGCTGGGAGTGACGGTCGTATCTACTAGTTTATGTGTTAAATTTGTAGCGGAGCTTGATTTCACACGGTGTGACAAACCTTGACCACCCTTCTTGTTTCGTGCAGATTTCCGCTTCGAAGATGTCGTGGCCGCAGCTGGGGGTTCGTTTGAAGGACCAGCAGAATCACTATGAAATAATTAGCGCTTCACTCAACACCTTCCACTGATTGGTTCTTCCTTACCCAGGACTCGACATAACCGCAGCAGTCTTTCCCTTCTTCCGGCGAGATGGAGGAACTGCTGGAGGAGCAGGAGGAGCAGGCGGGGCTGTGTCTGTATCTACAACCTTCTGTCGCTTTGTTCGTCTCGCAGATGAGGGCTTTGCAAGTTCGGCTTCAGGTGCTGGGGATGTGTCGCGGGCGGGGGCCTTGCGCTTTCTTGTAGATGTTGGCGGAGGAAGTTGTCGAGTGGATGAAGCAGCTGAGGAAGCTCCGACAGAAGCAGCAGGTGATTCTGAAGAGCTGGCTGCTTGCCTGGCTGCCGCTCTTGTAATTCTGCTGTTGGGAGGCATGAGTATGTGTGTCTCAACTTGATGTGATGTAATATGGGGCGGGTAGGATGATGTGCTGTGCTGTGCAGTGCTTTGTTGTATGCAGACAGAGGTTGACGCAAATCGAAAGCAGCAAACGCAGGTTGTAGGAAGATATGGAGGGAGGGAGGATTGATCTTAAAAAGTAGAAGAGGGCAGTAGTGAACGGGCAGATGCAGACCTGGAAGTTCCTGAATTCGATACTGCTGCTGGAATAGAACTCATTCGTTGATCCATCGGCTCACGCCATTTGGCGGCAGCGGGGGAAGTGCAGTCGTCGAGGTTTATTGTGCAAGGGACAGTATGGCAGGGTTAGGAGTTGTGTCGTGTTCAGGAGGCGGTGGTGAAGGAGGGGGTGAGGTGTCGTGGGTGGGCGGGCGTGATGGAGGTGAAGTAGGTAGGTAAGGTAGATAGAAGAGATGAAATGGGAAGGCTGTGATGTGCTGGATTGGGGTTGGGTGTTCGTTCGAAAGCGCTGGGCGAGCCTATCAGCCAGTCTGTCGTGCCTTTCCCTTCAGGTTCCAGTGGAGATTCCTACCCGCTACCTTACCGCTACCGCTGCTCGCTTATAATATGTGGCGGCTCCCGTACCAAAAAACCCTTGGCGGTTGAATCAGGATGGCACGTTGCGACACTCGATCAATGACCTACACACAGGAAAGTCCTGCTGCTTCGTTCTTTAAGGACATAACATTGAGACTATCTACAGTCCAATTTGTAAAAATTTATTAAGTCAATTACCTGTGTACATTGCGGCTCTTCTCTTTCTTTTATCAGCCACGATATATTCTCGCTTCTCAGCACGCCATGAGCGGGAATGACGTGGGGTCCGGACTGTGACAGGGTTGTCACCCTCCAGCTTTCTCCGACTTCATCTCGAGCTTTGCACGGACTGGAAATCCCTTACAAGCCACAGCCAGCTTACGGTAATTTACATCGCAATGATCGGGTAAGTCTATATCAACAACATCTCTTCCGTTGTGAAGTGATCAAGACGTGATCGTGCCATTCGCGCAGAGCTACAATGCTCCACTTCACTGACATACTCATTACATATCTTGTCGTTTTCAAGATATCAAAGATCCCTCCGGCTCGCTTCACTTGTTGGATGTTGACATCCATGATGGACACTTGAACCGAGCTAAGACAAATGACAGTCTGATACCTTATCCTTGTCCATCAGCGGGCAAGTAAGTCAACGCGCTATAATCGAATATATATGGCACCATTTGCAAGCTATCGAGGCCAAAAAGATATATTTACCTTTCATATCTTCCCTCTGCTGACCAACAAACGTTTGGTACTTTATTGGACTTCCCAGAACCGCAGCAGCAGTTCCATCCGATACCTTATAGGGCTCAGGCAAGACCTTGGAAGCCGGCCACTGGCAACAGATGTGGACTTGGAGGCAAATCAGTGCTTAGCTGTTGAGCGACCGACAGCACATTCTCAGATCCGCCATTAGGGAGGTAAAAGAAGCTCGTCGCGAGCTCAACTGGAGCAATTGTGTCATTCCTAAGAAACCTGTGGACGCCTTCAGTGATAGCAACGAAGAGGTCCAGCAAACTCTGCAAGGTCTCCGCATTTCGAGGAGAGGACAAGCCTCCAACTCGGTTTGAAAACCGCGATACAGGTCGGGTGTGCTACTCTGTGTACGAGAGAACCGATTCAGAGAAAGTCAGATACAGGATCAGCCCATTCGAGATATTGTGAGAGACAAAGCAAGTGGATGCTCAAATCAGAGCGGATAAGACGTACAAACATCGAAATGCATCCAATTGCCGAGTCATCGAGCCTAGCATCGTTTGTTGCTAGTCCACCTAATGCTTTCTGCGAAGGTGGAGGTGGTATTTCGGGCAGGCGAGTAATGGTGTAAGCTGGAATTCCATTGGAAGTGAATGGTGCCACCAAAGGAATAGGCGGAGGTTGCCTGTCCGAATCTTTGGAATCAGCAGAGGTGGACGAGGCGGAAGTTTCAGTATCCGAGGCCGAGAAGTCAGAGGATTTAACATCGTTATGGGTAGCATCACTATCGAGGAGGCGATAGGGACCGAGGGACTGCAACGGCAGAACTTCAAATATAGAACATCGGTAATTGGGGTTGTTAATTCCTTTCTGTCTATTCTACCGTCTGTAGGTCTATATGACACGATCTAGCTCGGCCCCCCTCACAACTTCCCACTCTTCTCCTTCTTTGGCGCACCCGGCCTGCCACCAAATCCCCATCTAATCTGGTTAGCAACATTAATCTGCACGCCCAACTCCTCTGCAAACCTCCACACCAGACCAGGTTCCTTCTGGAACATGCGTCCTACAAGCACAGCGTCCAGCTCTTCACTTCCTCTGGCCTGCTCCTCACTTCCCTTCCCTGTTAATATAGCCTCAGCTTGCTTCCCTTCAGTGATACTGCCGACAGTCCCAACTAATAGCTTGTCGCCCACTGCTTTCTTGATAGCCTTGGCGAAAGGCGCTTGGTATCCTGGGCCGCCCTTGATCTTCTGCAGAGGAGAGTTGCCTCCCGATGATACGTCCAAGAAATCGACACCACGTTCTGCGAGCAGAGGAGCCAGTTTCACTGTGTCTGCTAGAGTCCAAGACTCGCCCTTGAATTCTGGGTTGGTGTCTAACCAGTCGGAAGCACTAATTCGAAGGAACAGGGGCATGTCCTTTGGCATTGCCTTTCTAGTCAATTCGACAATCTCAAGCGTAAGACGTGTGCGGTTTTCGAAGGATCCACCATACTTGTCAGCCCGCTGGTTTGCAACAGGTGACAGGAACTCGTGGAATAGATATCCATGTGCGTTGTGGATCTCAATAACGTCGAAGCCCGCCTTGACGGCGCGTTCAACACCCGCAACCCAGTTCTTCTTCAAATCCTCTATATCTTCAAGAGTCATGGCAATTGGCTGAGGGAAGGCGTCATTATATGGGGTTGCGGATGGGGCTTTGACTTTTTTTGGCCAGCCATTCACATCCTCTGTAGCTGTAGCTCCCATGTTCAACCATGGAGCGACTGTCGACGCTTTCCGTCCAGCGTGGGCGAGTTGAATAGCGATCTTTTGTCCTTGGGAATGTGCGAATTCAGTGACTTTCTTCAATCCCCACTCACCCTCGATATGATCATCGCTCCAGATACCACTATCCTCGGGAGTGATTCGTCCTTCTGGAACAACGGCTGTTGCTTCGATTATGGTAAGTCCAGGACCACGGGTAAAGATGCCGCCAAGATGGGCGAACTGCCATGCTGTGAAATGACCATTCTCGGACGAGTATTGGCATAAGGGTGAGAGGAAGATGCGGTTCTGGAATGTCGTTCCACGAATTGTAAGAGGTCGGAATACTTTTGGCAGAGGCTTTCCATCAGGCTGAGGATCGGTAGCTGTTCCGGATGGAGGTTCTTGCGCTGGTGTGAAATATGGGACCTATTAATTGTCAATTGGGTGGCACATCACTTGGGGGGCATGCTGCTCACACCAGGTGCGGCCTTATTGGGAATGCCTCTCTTTCCAGGTTCGGTCTCACCGTGCTTGGCTGGTACTGCGTGATGTGTTGACATTTTGAAGGTATTGCTGATTTACTTAATTGGCAAACGGGAGGATGTCAAATGAAGCACGATTGAGTGAGGAAAGTGCAATTGAGCAGAACGAGAAAGACGGTCTGATACTGAAACAGGGAAAGGTTAGATTGAAAAAGGGGACACACAAACGGATGTTCAGATTAGATTATCTAGAAAAGAGCAGCATCCGCCATACTTATATGACACGGAAAGGAGGGATCAACATGGGCTAGATGATGTCACCTTAAATGCCGAACAATTTCCCTCACTTTCTTCCAAAGCGAAACACTAGTAGCATATGCGTCGCTCTAAGCCGGGATAAGTGAAGGAAAATCCAAATAGAAAACACGCCTGCTCCTCAGATTTTCCAGGAAACGAGGCTGCATTTGTAAGCTGGTATGTTGAGGCAGACAGGACGCAACGATCCTGCCCCACGGCGGGGTACATCTTTATCTTAATCCCGAACCGAAGAAATCCCGTCGGTGTTTGTGTGAGTTAATGGATGTGTTGGTAAAATAGAATAGGAATTGTCGACATACGATACAAGAGGCGAATGGGCATTATTTGTAGACAGATACCAGCTCTGAATCTATTTTTGAGAGGCAAAATTATGCTGTCTAGAATTTTGTCTATCTCAAGGACTATGTGGGAAGATGCACCAAAGAGTTGCAACATACTAGTAACAAAATTGAGGTCCAGAAAAACGCCTGGTATTAATGGTGCATGTCCCCTACATCAAAAGCTTTCCAAGAAACTAATTACATGATCACCTCATTGGAAACATCCTATCGATCATTAGTAATAGCCTTGCTTGGTAACGAAAGATGACACTCACTCGCTTCAACTCCTTGAATGGTAGGCAGATGCAATTTTGGACACGAACTTCATCTCCAACACCACACTCCTTACCAAGGATGGTGATGCTCTGGACTTTAACGCCATTCTTGATGATGCTAGTGGTGTGGCTGTTGACTGGTGTTGGTGTACCCTCGACACGAGCCCATGCGCCAACTCTGCTGTTCCACCCAATGATGGAGTACAGGACACACGCGTCGTGCTTGATCTCGGAATCCTCCAGAACAATTGACTCCTTAATTCTGACACCAGCTCCAACCGTAACTCGCGGTCCAATGGAGACATTGGGTCCAAGTTTGGCGGTAGGGTCCACCTGAGCTGTAGGATGTATGAATACAGGTGGAAGAATGTTTGCAGATGCCTTGGAAAGCTCCTTGGATCCCGTCTGCCACGCCTTTTGCAGGTACAACGCGTTTGCTGGAACGGCAGACCCAGCAGTCTTGATCTGTCTCCAGAAATCCTTCGTCTCATACACGAAGAATTGCTTGCTATCTGCCAAGTCACTCAGAATATCCTGTTCTAAACGCAAAACTTCGTTCTTCGTCTCCTCATCGTCATCTTGGAAGAAGGAGGATTCGAGATTTTCGGAGGAGGGGTAAGAGACAAGTCTTGGGCGTTCGGTACGCTTCTTGATAGCCCTTCGAATTGAAGGGAAGATGCACTCGGTAGCAAAGAGGTAGACACCACAGTTGATCAGGTTCGAGATGTGGGATTCGGGCTTCTCGACGTAATGAAGGACTCGGCGGGTGTGTGCGTCTGAGACAATGCATCCGAAGTTGCTAGCAGCGTCCTCGCTGACTCGAGTACCCAGAATAATAGCCTCTGCATCACGGTCCTCGAACAGCTTGAGCATATCATTCAAAGGGAATGAGCAGCACACATCTGCATTAAGAACGAAGAAGCGTTCAGGTTTCCCCTTTAGAATGGCATCACGGAAATGGTAGAGTCCTCCAGCCGTTCCCAATGCCTGGTATTCTCGCAGATATACGATCTTGATTTGTGGGAATTCTTTCGAGGCATCTTTGATGAAGTCGCGGAAGACTGATTCGTCGTAGTATCCAATCATGCATACTTCTTGAATGGCTGGGACTTTGGCGATAGCGGTGAGGCAGTGCCAGACAATGGGGTGTCCAGCAACTTCGAAGAGAGGCTATTTAGGTAGAATCAGTATAGAACACTCTTTGGAGACTCTTTGACGTATGCGGTACCTTTGGAAGATCCAGGGACAAAGGTCTGAATCGAGTTCCTCTCGAAGGGCCGCCAACCTGTAATCCCAGTCAGTGCCCCTTTCTGGAGCTTTTTCAATGCTCCCCGCTCACCAAAATCACAGCCTTTGTAGCGGCATGCGAGCCATTGGCCTTCTCTCTGTGTGGTACTTGCAAAGACATATTGAATTATCCTTTTCAGTTGAGTTCTTGGTAGGTTATGAAGCAATAGAACTTGACACTTTGGCCTCGTAGACTTTCGGTCGACGGCACAACCCGCAATTATCTCCAGACAAGGTCAAGCGATTCTTTTTAGTGTATCACGTGGGGTATCATGGGCTTTGTCTGGCTCCTCTGGCTGTATCCAGCTGCTGCTGCATTCGTATCTTTGACACGTCGTGCGGTACAAAGCGCTTCATCGCGACCAGAAGGCTCTGTCTAAAGCCTCTCTTATAATTTTCTTCCTCTCAACTCAGATGCTCTAGCCGTCAATTGTTCTGTGTGGAACTCGATAAATTGGATGGATGCTGGTAAACGTTCCGCCCCATCAATCGGACTGCCGCACCTCCTCCCAAGGAGATGGCGGGTCAAGACTCCAGCTCCAGCTGGGCTGAATAGGATCACAGCCTTCACTTATCCCATCGGGATGGGTGTGGCATTTGATCTTGAGTGTGTAGGGATGTTGCGCTAGGCCAAAATTGCGAACTCTGGTCCTAAAATGTGGGCGTGAAGAGATTCACAGAGGCTCACGATAGTCCCATACAAAAACAGCGCGTTGGCTGTGAAGAGCTGTGAAAGTTCGCTCACTCTCTTGTCCGAGTAGCTCTCCACTAAACCACACCGCCCCTCCTTTTTGCAGCCCAATGATATTCCCTTGCACTGTTAAATCCTCCTGCTTGCCCTCTGTAAAGATCACAAGTCAGATTGCTTTCTGGCGGCAGTGCCCCTCAAATGAGATCTCGCTTGTGGTCAGCCTTGAGAGCCTCAGAGGATGTTTGAACAAACGTCTGATCGATCGCCGGGCCACGGCCGCAACTGAATATCGGGGCTGTTTTTCAATTGGATGCTGAGTCCCAATGGTCTCATGCAGCATGCATGCACTTTACGCGTTCCTTGCGAAATGATTTTCCGTCGCGAGTATGAAATGTGCGGTTGAGACAGTGGAATTGGACGTGTTGATTTGCTAGTGCGGAAGTGTTTCGTGATACTCGGACGAATATAAAGAGGAGAGCAAACTCTTAGAAAAAAGGCAATACCCTTTCTGCTTCAAATGATTGATATTTTCCTGCCGAATCCTGATCCTTGAACCTGTTTGCTTTCTTGTCATAATTCCACAGCCGGATCTACGTCGATAACCATCATCGCATTTCTGCCTCGCCTACCTATAGCTGCACTGAATGAACGCTCTGCAACTGTTTGCTACCCAACTTGATTAAGCTACTTGGGCCTGCCTCTCTCTCGCCTCCCGATCTCAGCCTTCCGATCTGTCGGGCTCGCGCATATCTCACTTTGAACAACAACCAAGTCTCCCCTCGCCACCACCTCCTCTTTGCTTCAGGCAACGAGGGGCTTTGTTCTTGTATCAATCGAAGGTAGCTACAAAGGCCATTCACCCAATTGTGAACTCCACGGGTTTATTCATCAAAACGTCTTTTCGGAGCCCGAGTAAACAAAGGTACGTTAAGCACACAAGATCTACGAACCATTCATACATCTTATCTCCTGTCTGCTACTTTTCGAGTCACCTTGTCGTTACCGCTATCCTTTAGCCTCGAAATTCATTTTTCAGAATTTCAGCTGGCTCTCATTGCCAATTTTCCGCATTCACCATTTCTACTTTTGTCAATCTCTACTACCTTCTCCACCTCTCTTAGTGCCTGCATCTCAGCCTCACCTTTCCTCAGAGTTCTCTTATGCTGACCATTATTCGACCTCAGATTCTGTAGGCTACCAGAGAGTGCTATCTAAAAATACGGAGCTGTTCTCATGGCTTCGGGCGCTAGAACATTGCCCAAGCGTGAGTCCACTGCCTTTGGCTATCAAACTCCAGATCCAAGCTCGCATTCAAGTCGCACTCGCACACCAACACCTATCAAAAACGAGATTGACTTGACGTCAGACTCCGAAGTCGAAGAGCATACCTTCATCTACCACGGATTGCCAATGAAAAGAGAAGGCACAAGCCAAACATTCAAGCAACAGCGAAGATCAGTCTCTAGTTTGTTCCCTACTCATATTGGTGCTGCTGATGACTGACCACAATTCTAATCAGCATTGTCTTCACCCTCACTCCCTTCTCGGTCTTCTCGTCCTCCTCCTTCATATTCCAGCCAGCCACATCCTACCACAATGCGGCCCCTAGAACCCGACGGGCTCGCAATTGTTGGCCGAGATGCCAAAAGACTTATCGATACTATCGAAAAGTTGAAGCAGATCGGCCTCCAAAGCGTCGACACCGAGCTACCAGAACTAGTCCTTGTTGGAGACCAGAGTGCGGGAAAGAGCTCACTAATGGGCGCTATTGCTGAGATCAATCTGCCGAAAGGCCAGAGCATGTGTACTCGTTGCCCCACCAATATCAAGACGTCGCAGGCAGATGCTTGGAGATGTGTCGTGTCTTTGCAGTTGTCATACACCCGCCAGAAGACTCGACCTAATGTTGAGTTTCCAGGATGGGTCGAAAGCGATCGGCCCATGGAGACGAGGGCGTTCATGACCCTGACGCGCAAAGCTCAACTAGAAGAAGCCCTGCAAATGGCACAGATTGCTCTTCTTAACCCCAGTCAAGACACTAGATCGTTCATTCCAGGCACTGATGAATATGAGCGACGACACGAGACTGGACCGCACGCAGACGAAGCGAAGTTCTCCCCCAACGTCATCTCAGTCGAGATTTGCGGACCTGGATTGCCTAATCTGTCGTTCTACGACTTACCTGGTTTGTTCCAAGCAGCTGAGGACACCACACAGGAGTATCTAATCAAGGTTTTCGAGAACTTAACTCGCAAGTACATTCACCACAAGAATGCGTTGATCATCTGTACCATCACCATGCAAAACGATCCGGGCCTATCCCGGACCAAAGCTGTAATTGGTCACTGCAAGGCAGAAGATCGATGTATCGGAGTGCTCACTATGCCTGACAGGCTTCAAACCAGTGCAACGGCTCATGGCGATTACGATAATATCTTCAAGAAGAAAAAGTTTGTACTACCTCTTGGGTACTTTGTCACAAAACAACCTGGAGCCAATGCGAGTTTAGACCTCGAACGATACCACGAAGATGCTAAGAGGCAAGAGAATGAATTCTTCGATACGGATCCACTTTGGAGAGAAGGTGGGCAGTGGCATCCATATAGGGACATCTGTGGAACTGGGGCTATTCAGAAATACCTTTCAAGGCAGTTTGCCGCCTTGATCTGGAACAGGTAAGAGCTTTCACTTATCTTCAAGATGCAACAAATAAGCTAATAAGTATAGTATTCCTGATCTGACTCAGAAAGTCAACGACCAGACTCGAGAGGTTGATGAGCAGCTTGCTTTGCTGCCCGAGGTACCGAACGACAAAGTCCAGCACATCGTTCGCCGGGAATTGCATGAATTCAGCCACCGTGTGCAGAATCTTGTCACGAGCAGCTCGACTTCTGCGTATTCATTCCACAGCGAGTGGAAGTTGCTATGTCGCCAATTCTTGAAAGCCACAGAAGTTATGAGACCTGGCTGCATTTGCAGAGCTAGCTCAGACGAGGATGTTGGTGTGATTGTACTGGATGATGAATCCGACGATGGGAGGAGTGTGAGTGTTGCATCATCTCCTCTGAATCGCAAGCGAGGGCTTGATGGCGATCAGCATGGAGATAAGAGATTCACAGGTAGCAACATCAGACCCAGAGCTGCTCACAATGACCGTGAGTCCTCGATCTCGCTGTTAGCAGCTCAGCAGGTCAAGCAGGAGGACAGAACTCCTCGCAGAATGATCAACGCCACCCCGAGACGATCTGCGAATTTTCGCAGTTTTAAAAAGGAAGATTTCGGCCCATTCTACGAAGGCTACCTTGACGCAGGGTCCGGAGCTCTGCGAATCATGGACATTCGTGCTTCCATCGAGGCGCACGCGGTTACTGGCATTCCTGGTTACGTCAGTCACCAAGTAAAGGTTGACTACGCCCTGACAGCGATTGCTGCGTGGAAAGGTCCGCTCCATACTTTCATCGACTACACATTCCAAGGACTTCGAAAGGCTATCCTCTCAACTCTGGAGAGTGTGCTCGAGAAATATATCCACACAGAATTGTACCGGAGCTCCAGGAAGTTGATCGAAAAGTTTCTTGATGACAAGGAGAAGGAGCAGCGCCAGATTACCTGCGAGTTCTTTGAGACAGAGCGTACCAGCTTGTTTACAATCAACGATGACTCCTTCAACCAGTACCAGCGAGAAGCACTAGACGCCCTAACTGCGCAGCGGCGCAAGATTCGTCTTGACTGTTACGTGTCGAAGCAAATCCAGAGTGGAGCAAAGGTAAACGACGAAGAGAAATTCAGGAATTCTATCACAGATCAGCAGTTAGGCCCAGACAAATACATGGAGGAGCTCAAGGTCGCCGCGTATATCCGGGGATACTACACCACTGCGAGGCTTCGATTCACAGACACAATATGTGCCAATATGAATGCGAGGTACTTCCAAAGCATCAAGCGTGGTGTTATAGATTATCTGGAAAATAATCTTGGGCTCAATGAGGGTGACAGTAAGTCATGTCGCACACTATTTGACTGAGGTATGCTAATAAATTCCAGGCGAGCAAAAGTGCCGCGATCTACTTGAGAGTAATGCTGAGGTATCAGCTAGGCGCAACTCCTTGAAGCTGAAGAAGGCCCAGCTCCACGAGTTCACAAAAGTCCTCAACAAACTCAAGGCTGAGTTCAACAGCAATGATGGCGTTGACTCTGATGAGGAGATGGAGGGCTACAATTCTGCTGTGAATCTGTCAGGTCAAGCCAATGGCCACCGTCAGTCTAACGGCATGAATGGAAGACTCTATGTAGAGAGTTTTTCTCCAACTCTCAGCGGCTCCATGTCCCAGACGTCAAATCATTTGCAGAATGGAATTTGAAGTCGATACAAAGGTACTTCTGATTCTAAGTTGTGGTGGATTTGCTGCGCCGTCATAGGGTCTCTGGCCCCGCTGCCTCATTACAAAATACCAGATACTCTGACTGGACACACTACATTTCAGCCTGTACCATACATTTTCATACCTTCACCAGCGTTCTGCCTCTTTAGGGAAAATAGGCGGGTTGAGTTGGGGCGCGTTTCATTGTGCGGCTAGTCTTTGTCCAGCTTCCCTTTGTTTGTCATGATTGGATTTTTGCACCTCTGTACCTATGGTACTTGGAGTAATTTGTTCAGCCGCACGTAGCAAGCATAGTCATCTGAATCTTCCTTGTGGGGATCATTCATCCTGGGAGGATCTCTCTATTACTGTTCTGATTTGATGGTTTACTTGAGACATTTACATTTGTGCCTTGAGAATAGCCCTGCTCTGGCATGATAATACTCATAGCACTCTCACAGTAATAAAATTGTTCTTCACAACTTTAGACGTCTTCCTGCCTGAGTGACATAGCTAAGAATTTACAAGCATATTACTCCCCTTTTCTTGACACGATCAAGCTCTGCCTGTTGAAGTTATGCCTATTTGAGCTTAAAGTAAACAAACATATCAAACACCTTAAGCACGCTATACCTTATATCAGCCTTAAATCTCCCTTCGAGTCACAGTCCTGCTGTTTGCCTCGCTTAAACCTTACAGTTTAGTCTTCTTTCCGCTAAGTTCAAAGTTATTGACCTGAATTGCAGCCGATTCACCCTCCGATCAAGGTCGAAGAGGTTCGCTTCCTCCAATTGAGAAGGGTGCGAATGCTAGCGCTATCAACCACACAGAGCTTTCGAAAAGGTACAAGTAGTGGCCTCCGTTTCTTCAAAGTATACCTTCCTTCTTCTCTCATCAACAGAAAGTCTCTCATTGCGCGTGCGCAACAACACAGTCATCAATCGTTCGAGCAATGGCTCCTGCACCACCTCCCCCTGGCTCTACGCCTAAAGCTCGAAAGACTAAGGGTTCCGCTGCCACCAAGTCTCTAAGTCATGTTATCAACAGTACTACTCCATCAAAGGTCGTCAAGCCTGCCAGTACTGCTTCAGTAAAGGCTAAGGTTATTAATAAGGCTACTAAAGAGGCCATGGACAAGAAGATTAATGCTCTCGAGAAAAAGGTTGCTGCAAAGGCCGAGGCCGAGGATAAGAAGGTATATACTCTCTCTTGCGCTTTCTCACTGCTAGCAATCACTAACTCAACTTAGAACATTTCTAAATCCAAACGTGAGGAGAAGGAAATTGACGTAGCAACTATCTCTGAGGCTGAGAAGGTACGCTTTTTCGAGTCACTCACTTTTCAAATTGTGCTTACTAAATTTTGTAGATCGACTACCTTGTTAATTACCGCTTCGAAGGCCGTACTACCTTCAACGCCGCCGACAAGACTATGCTTCAACCTGGCTACCTCTATTGATCTGATCCTCGAGTCTATGCAGCATTCAAGACAGTCGGATACACCGATCCACCACGAAAGCGAGGTGAAATGATGACCGCGTTTAATAGGCGTCAAAATCACCAGAAGTTGGAAGATCGACTGTATTTGAACAAGCAGGTCGCTGAGGGATGTAGAGCAAAGGATGCTTTTCTCATGCCACGCGATTTCAAGGCAATCACCTGGGCTTACAACTTGAAATCCAAATATCTCTGGGATAAGGCAAACCCTAAGAATCCTCAGGGGTTTTTGCCTCGAGGCTACAACACCATGCATTCTTTGATCTGCAAGGATTTGGAGGCGTTTAGTGCACAATATGGTCATCTCTTCACAGATTGGGCGGCTATTAAGGCTAAGCGGATCGAGGAGCAAAAGAAAAGACGATCTAACCGGGAGGCAAAGCAGGCTGCTCAGAAGGCTGCTGAGGACGCCGCTAAGGGTGCTGCCCCTGCTTCGGCTTGAATGCATTTCAAATTCGTTCTGCTTGTACTATAGCCTTTCGACTAACACCACCTGCAAAGAAATGAATCAATCAATTCTGTTCTTTTTACAAATTTTCAAATTATCAGTGACATAGAATTTCGTGACTTGCCTTCTCTCGCTTAGATTTAGTACACCTACACATCACAAAGAAAAGTTTTTCCATATGTATTGTTACTAATAGCAGCAGACTAACTTGAATTCCATCAAATAGAAGCAAGCATCACGACTTACTCGAGGAGTTTAAGAACTTTGAACAGACCCTTTTGCTTATTTAGATACCTATAGGCGTTAAGAAATCAAAATTTTGACGAGGCTGATGTTTCCTCGAAGTATTTCTGACGCGTCTTAGTTGAGGAATTGGACTGGACCTGGAACTGAGATTCCAGCTGTTCAGAGACACAGAATGTCCTGAATTTTACAAATGACATTGAACTACAGCTGTTCTTGAATCCTAGAATAATTGTCGATGTGATCTGTCCTCCGATTGAGGATCTCGGACTTTGAGATCCAGCTGTCGGAAATGCGTGACTGAATGTTCTTAAATTTGGAAATGACATTGAAACAGCACTATTTTCAGAATCTAGATTTATTATCAACCGATTTTGAGACCTAGGATCCCGGATCCTCATACTTGGAATCGTGGATTTGAATATTTTGCATTGTGTAAAGGACATTGATATAACTTTATATCTCGAAACCAGAAATATTTGTCAATCAATTTCTTCTCCACGTGCTTGAGGTGTCCGGCCTTGGATACTGGGATTTAGCTATTTCCAAGGGGGTATGTACATGTCCTCATATCTGCAGAAGACAATGGAAGAGCTTGATTATGAGATTCCAGAAGTTTTAAAAGCTTCACAGCATCACACTTTGCCATCTCCAACTGTACCCTCAGCGTCAAAGTTCTTGTCATCCGTGACTCGTACCTCCGCCTCTAGACGCCTCTTCTTCTCCGTCCTCGTCGTCATATACAGAAGCCCAGTCGTCCAGATAGCCAACGCAATCGACGTCCCAATCATTGCCCACATACCTTTCTATTCAAGTCGTCAGCTTGTCTGCCATGTACATGACTCCCAACATGTATGAAAAACTTACCGTGAATTTAGGTGCAAAGTTCGCAGAGTAGAATAACAGAGACCACCAGGCATTGACAGCATTGCTCCCGCAATTCATGCTCGCGATGACCACAGCCCGCAAACTGTCCTCCTCATACCTCATGGCGTCGTTTGCCCAGGCGAAGAATGTAGCTTGGCAAGCGTAAACGCTGCCTGCCCAGTAGTACGCTCCGAAGATACTGGAAACACTGGCACTAGGATTCAAGATCATTGCTGCAGTAACAACACCGGTGACACCAATCCAATATCCCACCAAGTATCGCTTGCCACCGAGGAAATCGGTGAGAGTGGCCCAGAAGAGTGTTGACACGATACCAACAGCTGGTACACCAGTGGGATAATTGTTCAGCTGGGCAATGGTGTACTTCTTCGTTGATTTCATGTAGATGGCCAGCAGGGAGTTTGAAGAGAAAGATTCCGTCTCGCCGGCAATGATCCAGAGCATGACGAAGCCATACCAGTACCAGGACGTGAACACCCTCTTGACAAATGCGAAGTTCCATGGCGCTCTCTCAGGGACTTCTGGAACTCGAGCGATGGCCAACGCGCGCTCGGCAGATGTGAGGTAGAATGCTGATGTTGTCGAGGGTGTGTCTGGGAAGAGGAAGAGGCCGTATATCGCGACTGGAATCGTGATTATTCCATCGATGATGAAAAGCCACCTCCAACCTGCCATCCCTTGGGCGCCATGAAGCGAAGAGTTGATTGCAGTCTGTAAGAACCCTCCAAACATAGTCCCTGCGAGCCCAGAAGATGTAAAGATACCACTTCGCTTTCCGAGTTCCCGTCCTGTGTACCATGACCCAAGAATATAATGAGTGCCGACGAAAGTAGATGACTCGGCAATACCTTGGAAAAAACGGATCGCCATGATGTGCTGAGGGGTTTTTGCAGCGGCGGTCACCATGGTCAGAGCACCCCAGACAAGCATCATGCTGGGGAAGAAGATGCGGGGTTTGAGATGATAGAGTGCAAGATTGCTGGGCACTTGGCCGATGATATATCTAGACACAGTCAGTATATGGTCACAGTCAAGGGACGCAAGATACTGAAGGTAGCAGCTGGAAAGGGATCGGCAGCAATGATGAAGAGAAGCTGAAAACCCAGGAATATATGTTCTACTCGAGAAGAAGATAGAAAGCAAGCATACCCAACTGTAAACACTGTGTTGATAACGTTGTACTCGTTACCCACGAAATCTAACTCCTCCTTCACGCCACTGACGTATGCATTGGCAAGGTTGGACCGATCCAGGTAATTACAGAAGTACATCAAACAGCAAAACGTCAAGATAAAGAAATCTGTTGATGTTAGTCAATATCATCGTCGAAACTGAGCAGAGTTCTTGAAAGCCTACCAAGCTTTCTGACAAGCTTTCCCTCCCCGGGATGTTCATAGGGCTGATGTATATAATCTTTGACCCGCTTGATGAATGCCATCTTGAACTTGAAGTCCAAAGAGAATTTTCTGCGACAGGTTTATTCTTTCAAGTATACCAGGGACAGCTGAATATGTAACCATCGCCCCCTGGAGTTCAGTCGGACACTCCCGTTTATGAACGACGAAGAATCTCAACCCTAAACGATATCAGCCGCTGGTGGAGCCCGAGAATGCTTGGATGATAAGAAATTCACGGCCAGAGTACGATAACGCGCAAAACGTTCAGATACCGCCGGGAAATCCGTTGATACTGTCTTTCAATCCCCGCTTATATAGAAAGATCCCCCATCTTTGAGTAATTCGTGACCCCGCCCACGGCTCGAAAGTGGGCAGTTTAGTAGCTCGCAGCCGAGCTGGTGATCGTCCATCTTGCCACTGGTCGGTACCAAGTCACGGGTCAAGTCACGTGGAAAAGGCGAGATCGAGAAGTAAACAAAGGCAATGCTGAAGTCAGTCGGCGATAACAAAAAGCAAAAGTGATGTAATAAACAGGATGTCTGATCGATCTGAAAGAACCGACACCATCAACGGTTTCACAAGCAATCGCCCATGTTGCTCCTTCCCAAAAGGACTTAAATTTGGTTTCCCTCGTCAGTTGTCCTCTTCGCCGTCAATCCAAATGCAGCAGCTGGTGTAACCGACGATGCATTTCAACAGCTTCTAAGATTCGATTAGTGTTGGGAATTCTTAAGACTTGAAAAGGTCAGAACGTCTCTTGCCAAGCTGTTGTGTGTAAAGGAAAGGAGAGTCAGAGTGCCAGACTTTGAAGTTGTCTTGGACCTATGGAACACGATATAGGCGAAATCGAAGACAGAAGACCAGTTCTGAATCATCATCTGGCGGTGTGGACGTGGCTGGTCCTACACCTGGCTCAGCTACCAAATGAATCGTGGAATCGATCATAACTTATAATAGTGAGAACGCTCACAACCGGAAATATTACAGTATCATCAAAGTGCGCTGTGCTGAGAACGAATGGCACTGAGTTTTAATACTCGTAGCTTCCAAGAAAATACCAAATAAAATTCAAAACACTTGAAGTGTCATCATTCATTCGTAACGTTGAATAACATATACAAGAACCTTGGGCAATAACGTACAAGTTACGTCCCTTCGATTTCCCCTTTCAGACTCACATCTTACTCAGTATACACGCACCCGATCTGGCGTCCCTTCTCAATCGCCTGAACCTTCGGCGCAAAAGGCGTGCAATTCGAGTTCCCAGCCGGGTTCTCAATACCAGCAGACACCCACACGCTCCAAGCACCATCAATAGAGTTCGGGCAAGCAATCAACCCCGCCTCATTGAAGTACAAATATCCATCTTTAATGTTCCATCCGGTCCTCTCAGCGTTCTTAGGCGTAGGTTGAGCACCAGTGGTGTATCCCAACTTGCCCTGTCCCATACCCGATCTGTCGACATAGAAGGTCTGAGGGGTGGCGGACGCGGCGTAAAGGTTTAGTGTGCCGTCCTTGAGTGTGAAGGTTGCTGTGTTGACGCCGCAGGCGTCACAGCTTGCATTTTGTGCGGGCAGATTGGCGAATAGAGAGCTCTTTGCGGCGCCGAATGTAGCATATTGGATGGAGCTTCCTGATCGGATGGCGAGGAGGCTGAAATAGGCTGGGTCGTTGGTGACTGGGGGTTGAGGAGTTGGGCATGCGGCGGCAAGGCCAGCGAGGGTGGTGAGAGCGGTGATGGTTGTGAATCGCATTTTGATGATTGTGAAAATGATGAAGAATGGTATTTGATTGAGAAATAGGATTTGAGTTTTGTAGTTGTGAAGAGTAGATTGAAGTGGTTGTTGTGTGGTGATGGTGGATTGAAAATACGTCGAGGCAGAGCATGTTTATATATTTTTCATCGCATCCAAGATTCCTTATAGTTTCGAGAGAATACGAGAATAGCATCCGCTGCATCCACAGCGGGTGTTCATCTCATGATTCTGATTGCCTTGTTGTCATCATAGGGGTCCATTGATCGTCGGCATTTGGTTGAACAGAGCCGCTAGCCTCCTCGTATTTACACTGCCGAGCGGAGACTTCGCTTGTGGCAAGCCCCTCGATTGGTGCGGAACGGGTAACTTTTACAGGGAACGACCTTGGCAGCGTCACAACATTTCTCCCTGGCATCGTGACTTTTGGTTTAGCAGACAGGCTGACAGGCAGACGAGACAGAGTACTACATAAGTTACTTCCCCGGACTGTATGAAGTGGATCCGCAAGAATTTTTGTTTGCTGGCTAGCCTAGCTTTGCCGATGAAACGTTCCACTTTCTATTCTAAGTTGATTTGCGGCTGAGTTGTGGAGTAGGCTTGGCTCGGAAACGTAGGTATTTTCTGTTCGGGCATATCGGCTCGGCGAATAATATCAACAGCGAGCAGTTGGATGTTTTATGCATTGAACTCATTTTGATTGGGTCCGGATGATACTTTGTGATTTTGTCGAATGAATGGAAGCATACTTGGTGCCAGAAATATTATTTGCCTTTGTGTCACTCCGAAGGGTGGGGGAGGGGGTGTTAGGGAAGGAGCTACTTGAGGTTTCCTCTGTAAATTACATAACCGCGGCTTCAGCTTACCTTTAACAATCAAGCTCGATACACCCAACACTCTGTCTCCCAACAGGGGGGAACTCGCAACACGCGAAGTTCAGGAAATTCTAGTGAACTGGAACAGCTGATTGTGATGTAAGGAAAGATAATTTGCGGGTTTTTGGAAATAGCAAGTATTTAACGTAGGTGGGTACGATATCAAAGTCATTTAGGTCGACGAATTTTGGCAAGTCGTCTCTGTATTAACACATTCATGCCTGGCATCATGGTGCCAAAATCCTAAGTACATAATCCAACACACAAAGCCTAGCGGCTAGCCCATCTATGACCACCCAATCCAACGCCATATTATAATACAAATCAGCCTCCCAATGCCACTTGGTATCCTACAAATTTACAGGTAGTCAAATTCTATCCATCCCTCATCGTCTTTCCTGCTTGATGATAACAGGAATAGACGGTGCCACAGAAGCGGTTTCATCTACGTCCATGGGATCGTCGATCTCCTCTACTCTCTCAATCATCCCACTGTCTGTGTCAAATTGCGTTGACATGACTAATTCTCCACTCAAAATCTTGCCCATGTGCGAGTTAGTGAAAGTTTGACCTAGCCGGCGAAAGCTGGTCACGAGCCGTAGAAAGTCAACCGGACTCTGGGCGAACTTGCAGATTATGGCTGTCTCGCTGTCTTGCAGAATACGAGTTTCAGGAGAGATGAAGCCATCAGCACTGATTTCAACGCCTCGGTAAGGATACTCGAATCGAAGCCCAAGGAAGCGGCAGAGTCGTTGGTATTCATCCTCGTCGCGCAAGTAAAGTTGTCTCGCAAAGAGATTGAGCACTGTGGAAATTGCTGGAACAGTCCAATCACCCCGGACAGGTGGCGTCGCACAGAAAGAAAGGCACTCTAGACTGCGATTCGAGAGACTCAGACGAGGCGTATAGACATGGAGTCGTACTCGAGATTGACCTCTCATGTACGGCAGCAACTCTTGTACCTCGAAAGGACTCATCACAAGGTAGGAGTCCTGGCGACCTGGACCCTTAAAAGAGAGAATCCAATTGACAGGACGCAAGAAAGAGTCCTTATTACCCTCGTTGTATATCTCGGGCACCAAGACAGTAGCTGCGAAATCGTGAGACATAAGAAGGTTTTCAGGCCAGTCATCTGCGTTCAGTCGGTCGCGAGCACGGGTGAGGTCGAATACCCGGAAAGCCTTTTCCACCCCTTCACGTGAATTTAGCTTGCCGGTGAGGACAAGTTGTCGGATATCTTCGTGCAATACGTGCTTATAAGGCTTGGTTGGAGGTGGTGCCTCGACTTGCTGCTCACGCTCGTTTTCGGGATGAAGCTCTCTTTCCTGCTCTTCATGCAGATCCGAATCACCAAAAGACTTCAGCCCAAACTCTCGGCACTTAACTCGGATAGAAGAGAGTTCAGTTCTCGTCAGATCGGTCTCAGCCTGGATGCGATTTCGACAAACTATCCCCTCCTCGGCAGACACTCGGTCGAGTCCATAGCGTTCTTCTAACGTGAGAGCTTCAGGTTCGAGTATTCCCAGTGGTATTCGGGGTACCAGGCCAGAATAGTCACATGCAGCGCGTCGGCGATAATGACGGATACCCTGTTTGGCACATTAGCATTGTTTCAATTCGGGATTTCTCAAGAGTCTTTGACGCTAAGAAAGATTATAGAGAGCTGGGTCTCAAAAAAATCTAAAAGACAAATGGGGGGAGTGCTGACCTGTGTCGCCCATAAGGGCATGCCCTTTTTCGTAAACTCCCAAGAATTCCGCATAGTCCAAAACAACACATCTTCTACATCAAGAAGTGAGGCATCTTTCTTTCCACTGCACTCTAGGAGTTTCGACCGGACTTCCAATGGAGCACAGAAGACGACTGATTGACCATGACCAAGTTTTCGGAGGCGTTTACAAGCTAAGAAAATACAAATTAGCTAAGTGAACTTTCATAAATCCCGAAATTCCATACCTTGGGCAAGTCTGTCTTTGGTAAGATCGGGTCCCAGAGTAACTATAGCTCGATAGTCCGAAGGCATCTTGATATCTATACCTCGAGTATGCGCCTCATCCTGGAATAGAGCATAAATTAGCACATGATCTGGAACCATCATAGGAGTGAAATGAGACGGCCTCCAAGGAAAGACAGATTTTCTCAAATGAGCGAAGATTGGAACGGACAATGCACTCACAAGATAAATCAGGACCTGGTCCAGTTGCTTGGCAAAGGGAGAGATTAGTAAAGGCTCTTTCATGCCTTCTCGATTCAGCACATAAATGTCATCATCATGGATGAATACTACGGCCTGTGCATTGTCGGGGGACACCTTGTCCAACCAGTTGGAGGCTATTCTCTCGTTGTCGTCAAGGAGCTGGGCGCCGACGTCCAGAAGAACTCGGATTGGGGGATCCATGTTGACTGCTATATCAAGAAGGGCTGCTGCGTCGAGAGCCTCCACCCGTGGTGCGTAGACGGTATCATACATATTTTCAGGCTGGAGCAGACACGCTAGTACCTCTGCATTGGTGGACAGCTGTTCGGGCAGCTCGCACTGCTTAATCGGAATTGGTAGCATGTACTTGCTGTCGTTCGTTCCACTGAACCCAGTAGTGGGGTGTGTCTTTTCGCGAGCGATCTCCCATCCAGAGGACGACAACTTGTTGCTGAACTCCTTCATTTCCTTGGGGAAAACCAAGTGTTCTAAGTAGTAGTCGATGAGGCCCTTCGAATGACGGAGTGCAGGAAAGAGTTCTTGCGTGCATTGATGCTTGTCTCTGAGATTGACTCCGGCTAAGCGCTTGAACTTCTTTGGAAAGTCCTCCGAGTATTGGATCCATCGCACATACTCCTGTGCAGCAATTATGTCAGCCTGATATTCAAGAAATCCTCAAGATGTATCTAAGTGCATTGCCGAAAGATCCTCCGACTTAGGTATGGCCGTTTCTGTGCTCTCTCTTAATATTTGAAGGGGCAAGCTTACCTCCTGGGACTGATCTGAGAGCAGGAGCTCTTCAAAGCTGTCATGGATTTGCTCGTCAGTTAGACCACCATAGTAGTAGGACAAACATGTTAACGCGATCGCGGTATCTGGGTGGCTGAATTCGGACCTAGGGCTTGGCTACACGATCCGCTTATCAGCAATAGCCCTTCAGCAGCAGTCATCAGTGTTGACTCACGTTATCTTTCGCGTGGTATGGCACCGCCAGCATACTTCTCGAGAGATCTAGTCCATAGTTCACTCTCCATTGCTTCTTCGCAAAGACGAATGCCAGCACGCCAGCGGCAAAGAGTCCACGAAGCAACAGCAAACTCATCTTGGTGAACTGGGTTTTGAAGACCTTCTCCTCCAGAATTTCAGCTCTGGCCTTCGACATATGTAGGTCCGTGATGTATTCGAGCACGAAATCTCGTTCTTTTTCACTGAATGTCTGCAGCGAATATTTGAATCAGCATGGGCAAGGTGTGGAATCAGGGTCTAACGCAATGTCTGGAGAAATATTTGGCACTACTTACCCATGTTGGGAAAGACACCATTCCACTTCGAACAATAGCCTTTGCCACTCTCTATAGGAGAATCTTGCCAACATCTTCGTGCAAGATCCGGATTCGAGGAAAAGAACCAGCGAAACCTGTCATGATCTCGAGACCCTACCTCGACAAATTAGCATATACCTCCATTAATATTGCCTGCTTTCGATTCTTCATCTCGAATGCCTTTGGTCCTAGTGATCCTTGGCATACAAACAGAAACCCCTCTCGCAGCCAATCGTTTTCGGGCGGTATGACCATGCTTACCTTCGGAAACTCTTCCATCATCTTTTGTGTAGTCTCACCCAATACCCCAAGTACACGCTGGATAATGACCCAGCGATCAGGACTGAACTGAACATTCTGTTGCAGCCCTAATGTATAGATCAACTCGTACTTCACCGACAGAATCTCATCCGATTCATCCAGTACATCTCTGGCGTGTTGATACAGCCACTGTTGAGTTTTGACCATGAGCTTTCCCGTCTCATAGTTGGCTAAAGAGAGTTCCAAGGAGTCCTCAGGAGAGGGATTTGCCTCAGCCTTGGGGGTATTCAATTCTCGGGAAAGTAGATAATCAATACCCAGCAGCTCAAAGGACAGAATGCTTTCCGGTTGCACCAAAAGAACACCCCCACAAGCCATGCACTCCTCGAAGGTCTTCTGAATCAACTCGGCTGATTGCAGAGTCGGTTTCAATGATCTCGAGATCGGCAGTCGATAGATTCGTCGACCGATCAGTCCGCCCAATTTGCTGACAAGTAACTGGAACATTTGCTCCGAAAGGGATTTGAGCACAACGACTCTGACAAGTTTCGATTGATCTGCCAGTGTTGCAGCGACTATAGGGACGATGACAGAGCTCTTGCCGAGTCCCATATTCAGCTGCATGATAGAATTGGCACCCGATTGAGGCTCGATCATCTCACGAGCAATTTGTGCTGTTCCTCAGAGTAAGCAAGTGTCCAAGGTAAATAAAATGCGTTTATACAAATGCGAAAGAAATTGGTTTTAGCGGCTGAGATGTCAAAGCGAACTTCCTTACCTTGTTCTGGTCTGATGAGCAGGTTGTTCTCTAGCTCTAACAAGAGCCATTCTGGGAAGTCTTCGGGATCCCAATTTGTATGTCCACCATTCGTCAACTCGGTCAAGATATCTGCATCTCGTTTGCCGCATGCAACTATTCGCTGGGCTCTCTGAAGGGATGCGACAGATAATGCGTATCGAATGATAGCCAGTTTCCATTCTGCACTCAGGGTGACGGGATTGTAACGCGCCAGGAGACGAAGAAGTATGCTCGGCGATAAACGAGGCAATAGAGAGGCTTGTCGAGCACTGTCGTAAGTAGTGGAGCCATAAACGACAAACTTCGCAGTAATTTTCTTGCTAAAGATTGTAAGATTGGCATTGCCCCATGGTCCAAATATGAGAGCACTTGGATTGTTCCAAAGCAGAAGAGAGAAAGAACGTGATTCTCCGGTTCTCGGAACGAGCAGATTATAAGAAACGGTGGCAGAAGAAAAGACCTACAACAATGTTCCTGCATCATCTTGGCATTGTTCCAGATGATGCTTCAACTCCGCGTAAGGAGAGGCGGTTGTGAGTTCATGTTTAGTTGACGAAGTGGCGAGAAAGGCGTTGTGGCTATTCCTCATGTCCTTGACATAGCTGTTCTGATAATATCCAGTAGCAGTTCTGGAGAGCTTCGTTAGCAGGGACTTCAACTTTGATGGCCCTTTTTCTGCTTCGCCTAGCTGAATCTGATCAGTAACTTTGAAGAAATCTTCAAGATCGTCTTGCGGCAGAGGCAATTGAGGAGCAGGGTTTTGCAGCAGGTCGTCCATTCTGAGGTAAGCACGTTTGGCTTGGTAGACATCTTCTTGGGGTGGTATAGCGTAATGGTCGGGCATTTCTTCTGGTCTAGGCAGCGAGTCGAGCACATCCTGAATGTCTAATCCCAATCAGCTATTGTAACGAAGAAGTCAAGCGCCTTATTGCTTCGATGTAGTGAGGTGCAGAGCAGCTTGACATTCTGCTTTAGCAAGAGGTACAATATCGGGTCCAACTTACCTTGCACATAAGTTTGAAACTCTAGGTTTCTGTGCCACATCCCAAACATAGATTGGATCTCCCCAAACCTGCTTTTGAGGCCAGGTAGATAAGTCTTGATGTCCGCCGTACGCGGACGGGAAACATTCTTCGTCGGCCACTGCTGCATCAAGGCTTGTAAGCAGTTCCCGACCTGAAGTTTTGTCGCGGAATGATAGGTAGCGACACGTCTATATGCGAGATCCTCTTCGTGCTCCTGAGGAAGAAGGGGAATGAACCTTTCAGGACTTGCATCGAATGAGACTTTGCATTCGTCGATGATGGTTCGGAGACTAGCTTTGTCCGGTTCGAAGCCTTTGGATAAATCAAACTTGTCGTATGGGGGTGGCTGTAAATTACGCAGAGCCGGAACTGTAGCAAAGGCCAGCAAAGTGTGAATAAGGGGTACATTGCGCCATTTTCCATGAGCGAGATTGGCCAAAAGAATCGTTATGCCATACTTATCTCGGCTGGAATCAGAGTTCGACAAGAATGACTGAAGAGGCGTTAGTGTTCGATGGAGAAGGCAGAGTTCATCTCAACTCACTTGAATACTGAACCATTGCTGTGGCATAACATATTCTGGAGGCTGCAGCCAACGTTTGTCGAAACTGCAATCAAAGTTCGGCTGCGGTCCATAGAAAATCGGTCCCCATGACAGCAGCTGCTGGAACAGATTCGTCTGTGGTTCAAGCCGACAGCTCCATGTGTCTACAAGGGTAGAGACGAAGCATGCTTCGTGCTCACGTAGACTGTTAGGAATTGCGTCGCGGGCACCAGCGTATATCGAATCATAGCTGGATGTGAAGTCTTCTGCACCAAAGGTATCGAGCCGGTAATACGCATTGCGTACAGATGCTCGATTTCGAAGCTCTATAGCGCCTCTAGCATCAATGTGATACTTAGTCTTTGCCGCTGCCTGGAACGCACGATACGATTCCGCTTGAGTTAGCATCAGGCCAGCTTCCGTAACGAAACCCTCGTGATGAGACAGTGGGGATAAGTTTTCCCAGCAGACCATCTGCGTAGAATTCACCGTCTCCTTTGATGCTTTATTCTTAGGGTAGTAATCACGACTCGGAGTGAGTTTCGCGAACAGCTTGAGCAGATCAATATGTTCTGCATCAAGTGAAAGGAAAGATCGAGTACTGGCCAATCTCAGCCCATGAAGCGCTTCTTCAGTTCCTGTCCTTCCAGTCAGACTGTCAGGAAGACAATGTGAGGTGAGAGCATGAAGATAAAGTTTGAACAACCGACTTCGAAGGCTGCCATTGTCGACGAGTAGTCCCAAGGTTTTATCGATGTCAAAGCGGTGGTACGATACCTTGTCGTCCGAGCCAGTGGAGATGGTTACTGAAACATGATTATTCTGCTCAAGGTGATGAAATGCCACGCTTCCATGGGGAATAATGACGTTTCGCAAGCGTCCCTCGGCTTCCTTCAAGACCTTGGGTGTAGAGTCAGTGCATACACTATGTAAAGAGTCGTCTTTGGATGCTCAGTGGGATCAAAACAGGAAGACCCCAGAAAAGAAATCAAAGACGAATTAGAAATACCTACCAATTTGTGAAGCAATCCATGTAAGGTCCCAATTTGCTGGTTCGTATCCACGACCATACCTCTAAATTGTTTGGATTCCAAACCGGTATTACGTAGGATAAAGTCTAGATTCATTCGCGGCAAGCGAATCTCGGTCTCCTCAGTCTGACTGTTGTAGAATATATTGATATTCGAAGGGACCTCTAGCGGAGCTAGCCATCGACAGACAACCGTCGCTGTTTCGCTCGCAGGTTCTACCAAGCGGCGGTTTCTTAAAACAAGACCTGCGTTGGGCTCTTGTGGCATCGAAATTCGCCAATTGTCAGCTGAGAGCACCCATTTTGATTCCAATGGTCTAAATTCAATTTCCATAGTCCCTCTGTGGCACCAATGGACGTAGTTGTTGATGAGGGCTTTTGGGAAATCTTCCTCAAGGGCATGGATAGGGATGGCTTCGTACATTTCAAGTCCATGGCATGCTCTGACAATCAATTCTTGACCGTCAAGAGCAAAATGCACTTGAAAGCCATGGACAGTATTCCTCGTTTGGAAATACAATCCCTTACGTGATGGAATCACCGCAAGGATCTTGTTGCCAAACAAGCGGCGGTAGGTTGGATGCTCTTCATACTCGGGCGGGAGGCGTGACAAGGGACGACCGTTGATTAGAAGGTTCCCCAACAATGTATCGTAATGGATCGTCATAGATGAGCCGTGCTCCGATGCTGCAGATTGACTCGTTACCCATCGGTCATTTGGCGCAGCAAGCACGCTCCATGGCGTTCCAGGTTCGTAGTCAGTCCACATCCTTCCTACTGCTTTGTTAATGCCCTCTGGAGCCGAGACAATCTTCTCTTTCAATACTGATTCCATCATATGAGAAGTCCTAGAGAATCGCCTGAGAAGCTCTCGAGTCATTGTGGTCAGAGGTTCTTCTGACACTGGCCAGCGATCATCGATCGTTGTCGCAGCTTCAATGAGTATCGCAACAGTCTCGGTCGACGATAGCAGAGATGGTAGCTGACGAGGGTCGACATCAAAGGTACTATGACAGATGAGTGCCAGCTCAAGGACTCTGAGAGTGAGATAAGCAATGTCATCCTCGTCTGCGGTTTCGTGAAGAAGCTTGCTGACATCTCGAAGCCATCCAACTGTGACCATTCGAGCATGCTGGAGGAATTTGAGGCAGCGAACTCGAACACTTTCATAAAGCGACATAGATAGAAGGCGGGTTGTCAAAGAGATGAAGCAAAGTGCTGCTGTACATCCTTGCCAATTGCTCTCAATGGAGGCCATTCCTGCTTCTATGGCAGACAGTAGGTCTTGGCCGAACCCCTCCTCTTCCAAATCAACGTGCGAATCTCTCGAAACCTGCTGAAGAGCTGATGGACGTTAGTGCGAACATACCACCAGCAAGAATTACATACCAGAGGGTCCAGCTTGACAAGAAGCTTGGAGGAGAAGCAGATACACTTCTTCCAATCCAAAATTCAATGTTCTGGAAACAAGCTCCCGAGCAATATTCATCCATTGAAGTCTATTTCCACAACGCAACGCCACGAACGCATGAAATTCATGAACAGTCATACCATCGGGACAGTCGCCTTGCAACGCAACGACTTCGTTGGGAGTATGTGTGGTATCAGATACAGCATATTGAAGTGGTCGATAGCAAGTTTTTGGAAGCTTCAAAGTACACCTGTCCTGGATGTTGTACTTGCCAAGATGTTCTCCCACGGCACGCTGAGAATTGGCATCTTGCATGAAATAATTCAGAGCGTTCGATAGGCATACACTCTCTTCCGAGGCACTAGAAACGAGTTGTGAGCGACGCGGAGTGTCGACATGAGGTTTTGTGGACGACGCCAACTGCACTCTGTCAGGCTTCGATTTCAGGTGTCTCGCAAGGCCTTCGTATTCAGTAAGTATTGTGCCCCTAGGTTTCACTCTAGGAGGAGGGATTGCACTGAACACATCGGCAAGAATTCGATATGTTGTTGACCTCCAGCTACGGAATAGATCGGGTATATCCAGTTCAAAGACGACAGATTTGGCGGCAGCTTCAGATGATGGGAGCGGCCACTCATGACATTCTATCTTCATCATTGAAGCTTGCTTGATGAGGACACATTTCAGGCAGGTGCTGACATGAGTCTCTCGTTGCGTCCTATTGCTACCTCTGCCAACCCACTTCAGGATAAACTCACATTGAAGATTGCTTGATTCTTCAATGATTTTCGCATGCACAGATCTTCTTTCTCTCAACTCGATCTTTTTCGAATTCTTTTGATCTCTGGCTTCCTGTTCGATGTGGATCCTTAATACCTGGTGGGCATTGGACTGGTCAAAGTACTGGGCTCCAAAGCTTGTCGGCGACAAGACGTCCCCAAATATCGAAGGATTTGCGTTGTTCGAGTTCGTCTTCCGCTTCAAGATATAAGTCTCGACCTTTCGTAACTGGTCCATCTGGTTGGTGCCTTTTGGGAAGAAGTAGAGACCCGAAAAGTGTCAAAGGTAAAGCGGGATCGAACTTAGTTAATAAAGGGTACTGTATCACAAAATGAAGTCAACACAATGATATCTGATATCAAAGGGATCACCGAAGCCATAGTTGGAACAGAAAGGATGAGAACGTAACATTCACGACAACTTACATGGGAGACGGCAGCCTTGTCGAGGGCAACCCATAGAAGCATCAAGGTTAGAACCATGACAGAGAAGCGTTCTGGGGACCCGGTGAAAACAAGCATGAAATTATTCATGTACCAGTTGGTGAGTTTGGACAGCTTAAGCATATATTTCTCGGATTTTACATGTTGCTCGAGCCACGAATCCAAATGTACTGAAACCCACTACAATCAAACCCAATCAGTACCATAAGCACAAAACATAACATTTCCGATTATACTTACAAGTTCCAAATCCAGCAAGCTAAGCTGAATCTCTCTGGTAGTCGGCTCTTTGAGCAATGATGCATCTGGGAGAGACCTTCCAGGACTGTTGATTCGAGGTCGGCATTTGCCTTCAAAGATGATTTCTTCGCGCTCTTCGAACTCTGCGATATGGAGTTGTCTGAGATATGGCCTGAGCTTCGATAGACCTAATGTTGTATCGGTGTGAGGCTTCAATTTCCTGAGATCCGCAAGATGAAATGTTCTAGCTGAATCAGAATGTTTCTTTTGGAGGCTTTGCCATCTTTTAGTCATTAATGTACGAGCAGACCCCATCGTTTCCAAGATGTAACCTTGCGCCTGAGCAGCCCAGGGAAGATCGGTCATAATAGGCCCCAACTTTTGAATGCGTCTGTTTACCTTTGCAAGCATAATGTGTAGTGTGTCGCTGGGAGCATCATCAGTTACAGCCATTTCGAGTACAGTGGCCATGAAGTAAACCATGAACACTTTATACCGAGTCTGATCTCTATTCTTCGTCGCAAGAGTCGTTTGCATCGCGACACGGATCAGCATCCACCGAGGAGAGCGACGCCACGGCTCTACGCCAGATCCCCACACCACCTCATCGCGTGTGCGTTTAAAGATTCGCGGGACTTCGAGTACTGAACCTATGCCTCGCAATATCCCAGGTAGCCATTCGGTGGCGAATTGAGGATCGGCAGAATCACGGAATATACCCGTAGTGTGGCTCGTGGCAGTCTCTAGTGGCTCGATGTCTAAGTACATGAGACAATTCGTGAAATGCTTCTGGAAGTTATGATCACGAATCCGTTGATCTGCCACTGCGATAACAGGGCCAGGGAACCGGCGGACCAGTCTTCCAACGGACGTTGTGACAGCTTTAGCAGATGCAGAAAGCTCGAAGGTTTCGATCGAGTATGTGTGAATCTGTTTCCGCAGAATAAGTCCAGCATTTTGTTGTGTAATGTGCAGGGCAAGGGCATCTATTGACTGGTCAGCATGATAATCCACACAACGCCGGCTCGAGTGTCTCACTCACCTCCAGCTGTCATTTCTTCAATCTTCGCCCCAAGTTTTTTGATTGGCGACTCCAGCTTGCCAACCTCCATGAGGATGCTCAGCATGGGAGGGAGCCGCTTGTATTGGCTAGTCTCATCATCATCTGGCAGAAGCTCTATGAAATTGTTAAGCGTATCGTGTACAAGCTTCGTTAAAATCACTTCTTCTTCTACGCTCGTGTCGTTTTCCGTAGGAAGCTTGGGAGGTAGAAAGACATGGTCAATGATGTACTCCAATGGGAACTCGCCTGGCGCATCAGGCTCCATGTTGAATCGTGTGGTGAGGGTCACTGAATGGAGCCGCTCGACAGTCCTGAAATAGGAAAACCGGTGCTGTGAAGCTTCAGAGCATTCTGAAATCGAGAATTGATCTTGACCAACTGCGAATTGATAAATCAGTGGGATTTTTGCTCTATGGACAGGAGGTTTCGGAGAGAAGGGTTCAAGCAGGGGTTGACGCGCCAACTTAGCGCCAATTTGAAGACGCGAACCCGAAAACACGTGGATTGAGTTCTGCAGCTACCTAAGCGTGTTTCAGTGGGAAACTTGGGGGCGGGCCGCTCCACAGGTCTCTTGATAAGAAGGTCAAACATCGTCACGAATGTGATAAGAAAAGAAATCTATCTAGCTGGCTTTGTAGACGGCTTTCAAGTTTATTGTTCGATTCCTTCTCGTTTCTGTTTGCACCTCTGCCCCTCTTTCAATTTCACTTTCAATTTTATCAGTGTGTACTTTGGGAAGAGGAAATTGTGGGCAAGGCTAGAACAAAAGCCTAGTTACTTTGCTGTTTGCTATTTGCGTGCTTCAAATGTAACATATTTCGCTCTGCGCACATTAGATCAGATTATAATTTGTTGCTTGCCCTCTGGACTCGAAGTCTTCCGCAATTCCCTCTGCATAATGAAGTATTGTTTGCTAAGGCATGTCCTGGAGAAGCGTGATTGTAAGAGAAGATCATGGGGTTTGGGAAAGGCATGCTCAGCAGGGACCAAAAGTAAGTGCAGTACGGACTTGAGGATCTCTGGAGACCCACAAGTCTTCAAGCTTGGTATCTGTCCTAGAATACATGCACAGCAATGTTTCCTGGCTTATCTCGCTGGATAGATCCGCGTTCGAGTCGCGTCGAGAGCTTGACACTGGTAACGAATCCAGATTGGCTGGAAGTCGCAGCATGGAGACATTGGGAGAACGGACAGTCTGAACTGTTGCTTGGATCGTAGAATTCTGAACGATGGTTTCGTAGGTCCGTATTTCTTGTCTGTTGACACTGAAAGGGTTCACAAGCTGTCAGACATTACAGTCCAGAAAGGCAGCGACTTTTCCATCTTACAAGCTCTCTCACACCCGGTCAAGAAGTCATCGGAAACCAAGGCCACCCATCAATAATCAAGAATACAACAAGTAACTAGAGCCAGTGTGATATAGAGTCAGAAGAACGAAGATCATTCATTACACAAAGAATTTCTAAAATTTTGTCTGTATGACTGACTGGCACAAAGGCACAGAAACATGTACCCAAAAAGTACCTCCCACACTCCAAACTCCTTGAAAAATGCACCATACTCGCATATTACTTTATATATAGATTTACTTTCCACCTTCATGCAACGCTACATCTCAAAAAATCAAGCTGTACAATCGATTCCGAGCTTGGCGTGGTTTACTGAGGCCGCCTGATACCGCTCCTTACACTCAACCTCTCCGATCCCATACTCGGACGTGGCGTAATGGACCTATGGGTTGCCGTCGGTGGCCTCCAGCCAGGTTGATCTTCATGTCCTCCAAAACTAACAGGGCTGAGACTGGGGTCGCGATAATGGCTCCCGTGATCCGTGCCAATGTGGCTGACAGGACTCGCGCTAGCGCCTCGAGCATGCATCTGCTCCTTGGAATAACCTCCCTCGCCATCACCAGCATCTCTCGCCGTAGCAGCAAGCATGTCGAGTTCGGCCGTGAGAGTCGTCTGAGACTTGATGAAGGAACCGCGGTTATCGCCCATAGGCTGATATCTTGTCTCGGGGTCTTTGCGGATGACAGAGAGAGTGGAGGCGACGAGGACGATGATCAGAAGGATGAAGACAAAGATGACATTGAGGAAGAAGAAAATTACGCCGCAGACACCGATGAGGAGACCTGGGCCATCGAAAACATCGGTGAAGATGAGGAGGAAGACAGCGTTGAGGAATTGCACAACGCAGATGGCGATGTGCATGCTGTTGGATGTTTTGTCCATATAAGGTCGGATGACGGAGACGCCAATGAGAGCTGCAGCTTCGATGATCAAGAGAGCAATAGCTTGAGCGAGGCCGGATTTCTGAGACAGGCCGACGAAGAAGGATTTCAAAAGGATGTAGAAAAGAGTCGGCGCGATGTACCAGTAGGCCGAGGCGCGGAATTGAATAAAAAGGAAACCCCATTTCTTGAGGGTGGTGGCGTTTGTGTACAAGAGATAGGCGGGTGTTTGATGCTTGTGTCCTGAGCGATGAGCGATGGTCATGACGTGGAAGGCGGCGAGATAGAGAGCACCATTCATGCCGACAAAGAAAATGACTGCCATAAAGACCTCGGCTGGGGAGTCGACTTGTGTGAATTCCCAGAGCGATAGGATCATCATGGGTGCGTAACCGATGAGAATGAGACGGAACATTGTGCCCTTCAACATGATTCGCCAGTTGTCGTGGAAGTCCTGGAAGCGGTTGTTTTGGCTCTCCATCCACCTTGCTCGGATAGCTACGTCGCAAAGTACCTTGAAGAGGAAGATGACGAGAAGTGTGAAGAAGCAGAAGATGAAGTAGAAAGTCACGCATGTGACATAGAGGTTGGTCGGCTCCATTGGCGCGAGGAAGGCTGCCCGCTGGAGACCAGTTACAACATAGGCCCCACCAGCATTGGTGACAACGGTTTGGGTTCGTCGATAGATGGCATGTCCTGCCGCGACGATGGCTTTCCCACCATAGTTATCCAGACCACGCTTGGCAACTTGCACCGATTTGCTTCCGAGTGTCACGAGGATGCTCGTTGGTTTACCTCCAGTACCTCGTTGATACCAAGTAGCAAACTTTTGGAGAAATCCGACCCTGATGATTCCTACCGACCAAACGAAATCCTGAGTCCAGGAGATGACAATAGGTGGGAGGGGGACTGCGCAGAGGCCGATGATAGCGATGTTCTGGAAATAGCTGAATAGTGCTGTTGCGTACAAAGAGACGTGGGCAGCAGTGTTGGTATGGCCAAGTCCAGAAACAATGGCTGATGCTAAAAGTCCAATAATCGCAATCGCTGCTGTTGCCCACTTCACTGCGGTTTGGTTGACTGTCTTGCCATTGGAAAGACGAAGACGGACACAGCCTAGTCGATGCGATTCAATCTGACTGTCGCCCCGGGCATACATGTTGATCTCTACGACGGCATCCAGATCCGGAATAGTATAAGCAATCCCGGGGATGTTTCCGATGGTATCGGTTGAGATATTTTCAAAGGTCTCATAGAAGCCGATATCAATGTGTTGTAACGGGCAGAGCGTTTCCAGACCTGAGAATGTACAAGGATCCAAGTTTGTTCTGAGGAAAGTATAACCATAGGCGGAGGCTGTGACATTAAATGTCACATTACCTTCATATGTCGACTGGCCGTCGAAGGTTAGTGATGCGGATCTGTTCCCCGGTGTGAAAGCAACGTTGAAGAGAGTGGCAGAGATGGTAGAGTTGTCCTGACAGATTTCCAGAGAGGAAGACTGGAAGACACGTTCAGCCGAGCCCAGAGATCCTAGAGAAAGCAACACGGACAGCGCCGCCGCGCCATAGGAGGGGAGACGCATCGCGAAGGTGTGATGGAATTAATTAGCTGAGATCAGAGGTGAGAGAATTCTGATCCGGACAAAGCAGGTGAATAGGTATTTAGGATCAGAATGAACAAAGGCGGGGCACGTGGTTTGGTTGTCCGGAGCTCACAACTCGAGATGCAGGAACGAGTGTGGGGTTAGTGAGTGTGAGCTGGGTCGAGATGGGGTTGAGTTGTCGTCGAAGATCGTTTGATGACTTCAGATTGGCTTCAGATGCTGGTTTGGTGGTCCTTGCGTAATAGTTGCAAGAGCATCCAGATTCAAGAGGGCGTGTGATAGAACAGAGCGAGCGTGAGGGTCGACGTGGCGGCGAGTGTGCTGGGGAAACCGGAGTTCAGGAACAGATCAGACCGGAGAGAAGCAACACGTCGTCATCGAAGTTGAAGATCCACCGGTTAGGAGATAGATGGTTGTTATGAAGAGAAAGATCGAGGGCGAAACGACAACAGGTTTCGCATGTCGTGGTTGATGAGGTGCAGGTGGTGGAGGGTGGTTGTTGTTTGGTCCTGACCCTGGGTGGTGGTGTCGGGTGGCCAAGGTCTGAGGAACTGGCGCGAGAAGCTGACGGGACTGGGACTGGGACTGGGACTGGGACTCGTGGGAGTGAGGAAAGGGAGGGCGGGGAGGGGCAGGCGAAAGAAGGCCGAAAACCTGATGGGATGGGAACTTGAAAAATTTCATTTCCCTGCACAGCCCCGATCCTCCCGGACACGGCCCTGTCTGACCCTGCGAGCGAGCTGCCAAGCAATCCAGCGAGCCCAGTCAGCCGAATTCAGGTCAGGCCCTGCGGGTAAGCTCGTATCCCGACGCTGGCTGGCTCGCTTATCTGTGCACTACAGCATAAAAGCAGAGCGGACCTGGGGAAAGGCAGGGAAAGGGGGGCTGGCTGGCAGGCAGGCAAATATTAGGTTGTGCATTCCCAGCAAACCAGAATGCTGCCCTGTCGAGCCTATTCAACGTATTATGCCCAGCTGGGCCTAGAGGAGAGTATTTACGTAGTCTACGGATCACCAGGTTGTCACGCTGCAGGTGGACGTGCAGTCTTCTTGCATCACATAACATCACATCTTCAACAGTCACAAAATACCTCGCCCAGGGGTAAATTCTCGAAAGCATCGCATCGCACCGCATCGTCTGTTTGGCGCCCTGAGCCCACGAGGCAGGTTGCATCTGTTCGAGAACACGAGAGAGCTTTAAATTGCCATTGACCGTACACCACCGCTGCGCCTCGCTGAAATACCGTACCGACCCCTCCGCTTCCAAATTCAACGGCCTCATTGCCGCCTTTGTTGACTCTTAGACTCGTATTATTGGATCCCTCAGCCAAGCGCCCTGAAAGGCTTTCATCCTTTTCCTCCATTCTTCTCCTCTCCTCCAAACCCCGTTTCCGTACTCTTCCATCCACAGATCAGTTCACCACTCCTTGGCAACCGGCCGCACCGTCGGACTGGAATGCGCGATCCATATTTAGAGGGGCACCACTTCAAAACCACCGAGCCTGCGCTTGTCGATGATTTAAACTTATTTTAGCAGCACCCACTCAGCGCATCCGAAGCTCTTTATTTCGCGATTCCTTTACTCCTTTGGGCTCTGGTTCCTGAAAAATTGCCCCACGCCCCTTAAATACGAGACAAGGTTCTGCTGGGCTCCTGCGCTGCGTCATCTTACGAGGTTCGGCCAACCCGCCAAGTCGATTTTTGGCTCTGTCAGCCTTCCACCTGCAGCGAGCGAGGCGAAAGTTGAATCCGGAGACAACCTCATTTTTACAACGCCATCAACACCCACCCAACCTCGTGCTCATACAACAACAGCATCTCTTCTCCAGATCCACTCGCTCATCTGGAGTATTGAGAGTCGTCGGATAATGAACAGATGATGGTGCGCTTCAATCTGTCCGCGCTGGTGCTGGCGCTTTCTGCTTGGAATTATGGAGTCGCCGGCATCGACCTCGACATCGAATCTGAGGGTGAGTGATGTCGGATTGTCCATTTTGGGCTTCTCGAGAGATTTCAGTAGCTAAAGCCAAATTCCAGATTCGATCAAGTCAGTCGTAAAGACGATTGCTGCAGACATGTTTGAGTACTATTCAGCAACTCCAGGCGTGATCATTTCCAACATTCCGGGCCAACTACCAGGTCCTCCTCCAACTCCCGCAATCACCAATGCTGGTTACTTCTGGTGGGAAGCTGGAGCCATGTTTGGGGCCTTGATCGATTACTGGTACTACACTGGTGATGATACTTACAATAATGCAACCTTCGACGCCCTGCAACATCAGGCCGGGCCAAAGCACGATTACTTCCCCGATAACCAGACCTTGGGCATGGGTAACGATGATCAAGGTACGATTCACCAGCTTATAACAAAGCAGATCACTTATTTTTTCCTCGATCACGTGATATTGACATCCTTCCAGGTTTCTGGGCTATGTCTGCTATGACTGCCGCCGAGCTTGGCTTCCGAGACGCCGAAGAAGGTCAGCCACAATGGATTGCCCTCGTTCAAGCTGTGTACAACATGCAGCATCAGAAGATCGATGATGTATGCAATGGCGGTCTTCGCTGGCAAGCATTGAAATTCCTCAACGGATACGACTACAAGAACTCCATCTCAAACGGATGTTTCTTCAATATTGCTTCCAGACTAGCCTTATATACAGGCAATTCCTCTTATGCTGATGAAGCCGAGGTGATCTGGGAGTGGATGGAGGGCGTTGGCTTCATGGATGCAAAGTACAACGTTTTTGACGGTGCCGGTGTGAAAAATGATGCCAACTGCACTGAAATTTACAAGGCCCAATTCTCGTACAATGCAGGCGTGTTCCTTCACGGTGCAGCTGCCATGTACAAATTCGTAAGTCCCTTCCTCAACACTTCTACAATATCATCATTCCCACGAGCCACACCTAAACAGCCATGCTTGATGTCACCCTCACTAACACCACTCTAGACGAACGGCAGCGCCATCTGGCAATCCCGCCTCCAAGGCCTCCTCACCCAAACCATCGCGATCTTCTTCCCCGACGGAATCTGCTACGAAGTCGCCTGCGAAAAAGCCCTCATCCACTGCACCATCGACATGCTCTCCTACAAAGCCTACCTAACCCGCTGGATGGCCGCCTCCACCAAATTCGCCCCCTTCATAACCGACGCCGTCATGCCCGTCCTCAAAACCTCCGCCGTCGCAGCCGCCAAGCAATGTTCTGGGTCGCCCCCCGACCGCCCCAACGGGCGTATGTGTGGTCTTAGTTGGAGCGAAGGCGAGGTGTGGGATGGAACGAGTGGAGTGGGGCAGGAGATGGCTGCTATGCAGGTTATTCAGGCGAATCTGATTCAGAAGGCTAGAGAGCCGTTGACGAACGCGACGGGTGGAACGAGTAAGGGCGATCCCGGGGCTGGAGGAGGCAGTCCTGCTGGTACCGATCCGACGATCTTGGAGCCGTTGACGACGGGAGATAAAGCTGGAGCAGGTATTTTGACAGCAGTTGTGGCTGCGATCATTCTGAGTGGGTTGGTGTGGGTCAGTTTACCGGATGGAAATGTTTAGTTGGAATGAATGTGTTGGAAGGAGGAGGGGAAGAGCGAGCGAGGAGCTCATGTGAGGATCGGGGAAATACGATATCAGTATGGGCGGAGAAAAGAGGAAACTTGGCTTTATGGATGTATATTTCGGAGTTTGATGGGTTGGACACGTACAAACAAATTTTGCTTGCTCGCTTACCCTGCGGTGTCCTTTAATGTTCTATCTGTTCATTTATGGCCGAACTTCCAGAATCTCGAGTGAACTAAGAAATTGTTCACTCGCACCGTAAACTGCTAATCAACCATGCCCAAAATTTAGACTTTACGTTGCTTTGCTATTGGCCATTGCCAGGAGAATATTCAACGCTCGCTTCCTTTTGCCTATACCAAAGGGATATCTAGAATATCAAAACAACACCAGAACGCCAGTAGTGCTGCTTTATGTATGGGGAGAAATATCTGTGCTAGATGTTTCAAAGTCCAAAATGGTCTCCAAATTGCCACGCTCTTTCCGCATTACCCTGTGCTGTTGGTCCCACTATCATGGTATCCAGCTCGGATCCACATCTATCCCATCCCAATCCTCGACTTTTCAATCATCGACATAACTGCAAGGCTTCAAAGGACCAAGCGGTCTCGTACCCGTAACGAACCAGCTATACACCAATCAGCACACACTCTCTTTCCACAGCAAAGTAATAGTGAGAAAACAAACTCACGCCCGAGTAAAAGCATGAATCCCCGGATCCAGCAACTCCCTCCTCACACCCCCCAACATCGCCCTAACACTCGTCTCATTCCACCCCGCCCTCGTAAACAGCATCAACGTATAATTCTCCACGCCCCCCTCCAACATATTACTCAAAAAGTACCTCCCAATCTCCTTGAGCCTCCTATCCCTCGGCCACGGCCCGATCGGCACGATCTCATCCGCGACCTTCACGTCCTCGAACCCCGCCTCCTCGAGCCAGTTCTGCATTTTGGGGATCGGATCGAAATCCATGCCGAGGACTTCGGTCGCGATCCGGTGGAAGGAGTCGGTCCAGTTGGCGCAGTTGCCGTGGGGGTTGAAGGTCCCGTCCATGCATTCCCAGCGGAGGCCGAACTCGACGAACTCGACGGTGCCGCCGGGTTTGAGGACTTTGTAGGCTTCTCGCAGGAGATTGGGCCACTTTGAATAACAGTGATTTAGAACAATATTTTCAAAATATAGAGGAATTTGAAAGAAGGACTCGGGAGTTGAATCTTGATAAGGAAAATAGAGGTCCCGAATAAGTACTCACGCTTGTTATCGACCCCGCCATCGTGCGGATATACACAAAGTCAAACGACCTCTCGCCCTGCAGCCAAGGTTTATTCACATCATCAATTTCAAACGAAACGTTCGGCGGCAGCCATTGTGGTTGTATGGGCGACTGATCGACGCCAATGATTGTTGCGCCGGGAAGACTGTCTCCCAATTCAATGGCCCATATTCCCGTGCCCGTTCCAATATCCAGAACTTTCCCCGTCGTAGGCGGGAGTTTCGTGCGGGTCAACTCCCCATTGAGAACTAGCTTGAAGATATGGTGCTGCAAGTCTAAACGATCCTGTTCTGTCTCATCGTTCGGGAGTAGACTCTGCCCATCTCGGTGGTACCTGTGACCATGTTCGTAATGAAAGTCGAACGTCGAGGAATTGACGGATTCAAGACTGCTCCGCACGCTCTGGTTGAAACCTTTCATTAGCATTCCGATCATTCTGCGGGGCAAAAGAGGGTCTTCATTCCTTACCTGCTCGTCATATCCGCTGTCTGAGAAGATCTATGGGATTTTTTGCATGGTCAGGGACAGGCTCGCGATGTGAGGTGCAGCACGCAAGCACGAGAGATAGGAGATAAGAGGGGCAGGGCCGGGCATACGTCGGCCTCTATGAGTTCCTCCTCGCCCTCCTGCTCGAGCTGTGCCTGAGCCTGAGCCTGTGTCTCTGCCGGTGGATCGATATGGCCTGATTCACTCATGGTTTCCTGTGTTTGGTGTTTGAATTGATGGTTCACAGTCACAATGAAAACAGATCTGACAACCACTCAAAGGTCGGGGAAGGCTCCGATGGGTTCGGATGTTCCCTAGTGTTCCCGTCATTTTAGACTTCACCGTTAAGTATGGCATAACCGGCGCAGTCTAGCCTGGAAGAATTTAGGCTGGACAGACACTAGTCTGGCCTCTTATCTCTTTTTGGGGTGGATGAAGCCCCAGATGGAGATGAGCTGTTAACCTCATCTAAGTTGTCCCTTGCTTTCGCTTCTATGTTGGTGTGGGAGCTGGATTGATTTATGTCGAGTCGACACGATTCGTAAAACAATTCATGCAGAAACTCGACTGCAAATCGCAAGAAGAACAGACGAACATGAGTGTTGTACAGGTCATCCTTGCCGCAGCAGTACTTCTGCTGGGAACATCATTTGTCAGGAGGCGGTACTTCTCTCCTTTGAGTGATATCCCTGGTCCTTTCGTGGCTTCATTTTCTGCTTCTTTGTGGCATCTCTGGCACATTTACACTGGCCATGTCGAAGAAGCTGTCATCAAACAACACAAACAACATGGTTCGTGTCCCGATCATTGCTACTAAATATCTTCCCAAGTCCTCACCACGCTGAATCTATCATAGGGACTTTCGTCCGAATCGGACATAATGAAGTCAGCATTTGTGATGCGTCTGCGATTCGGCAGGTCCTCATGTCACACATGGACAAAGTACTTCCTGCCTGGGTCGCCTTGGGTTACACGAGCTGAACACTTCTGCAGGGGCCTACATATGCCATTTTCAGTATGCCTGACAAGCGCTATGTAAATCAGATGGCCGAGTTGCATTGTTCAGAACACATGCGGAAAGCCAGAAATCTGGCTGCTGGCTACTCAGTCACAAATGTGATTAAAACAGAGCCGTTCATCGATGGAGCACTTCAACTACTTCGGACCCAACTGGAAAGACTTGGGGCTTCAAAATCCCCAGTCAAGTTTGAACAATGGTTCAACTATCTGGCCTTCGATATTCTGGGAGAAGCAACTTTCTCCCAGTCTTTTGGATTTCTCGAAGCAGGGAAGGACCTTGGCGATACAGTCGCCAACAATGTGTTCTTGCGACTTTACATCTCTATCCTAGGCCATTTCCCATGGGCTCACGACTATCTCCTCGCTAATCCGCTGATCGAGTATTTCAATCTTACACCCTCGATGCACGTTTTCGATACCTGCATGGCAGCCATCAAATCTCGCTCTCAAAATCCCGAGGTAAGGAAAGACATGCTCGAGCAGTGGAAAGACCAACTTGCCAAACATCCCGACCGAATGGACGAAATCGAAATCGTCACAAACGCCATCGGGAACCTCGGTGCTGGCTCCGATACAGTGAGCTCGGTGCTTCAGGCTTTCGTCTACTACATGATCCGAGATCCGGAGATACTGGCGATGTTGAGGAAAGAGCTCGATGAAGCCCATCTAGCAGATGTACCGACTTTTGAGGAAACCCAGAACCTGCCTGTTCTGCAAGCATGTCTCAAAGAGACTCTGCGCATTCATCCTCCAGTCGGCTTCGGTCTCACAAGAGTCGCTCCCGCAGAAGGCATTACCATCTGTAACCGCCACTTTGAACCAGGCACAATCCTCTCCGTCAACATCTGGGCCATGCACCAGATGACGTCTCTGTTCGGCGATGACGCCGCCATGTTCAACCCAAGACGGTGGCTGGACCCAGCCCGAGCAGCGAAGATGAGTTCCGTCATGATTGCATTTGGAGCTGGATATAACCAGTGTCCTGGACAGAATCTTGCAAAACTAGAATTGAATAAGACATGCGCGATGTTGATGAGGGATTTTGAGATTGAGTTGGTGGATCCGGGGAAGGAGTGGAGGTATGAGAATTATTTTACGGTTGCGCCGCATGATTGGCCTTGTGTTGTGAGGAGGAGGAAGATTTTGTGAGATTTGGTTGGCATGAGACGAACTTCTCTTTTTGGAGGGAGGGATTGATATTATGGATCTCTTGACGTTAAAGATATGGATATGATATTTGCTTGGGATATCTGAGACAGATGTATTCACTGGCCTTGTCTTGTACTATCTACGATTCATCTGTTCCAGTTATATAGAAGACAGTTTATGATATGAGTACCCCAAATCTGACTAATACAAGGTTCTGAGAGGTATCCAAATGTATCCAAATCCTGGAAAGCAGTGATAATAGCAAGACATTTAACTCCTAGCTGTAGCTATTTCACAGCTATTTCAATTATTTAAGACGGATAAGTGCCAAACTTGAACACATCAGTCTCATCGTCTCACTCAAAAGCCATCCCAACTACCTGATCAGGTTTCTCGCTTCTCAGTCCGCAACACCTCGCTTTCTTTTTAAGATAGGTAAACAAAGACATCTTAACAAACCAAGCTGGACTTCCCCAATATCACGTCTTTAAAGGTGGGGTCCTTGTCTTCACTCTTCGTCTGCGCCGCGAACTGGTGCAGTGGAGTTCTTTGGATGTTCTCCTTACCCACATATAAGCTTTCTAATACCTTGAGTTCTAACGAGAAAACAAATCATGTTCATATCCTATGGCTATTAAGGGAGCTCGCACATCAAGGAAACTGCAGAGTGATATGGTGGGTGGTAATAGATTTTTGAGACTGGCCACATTTTTCCAACTATTGGGCTGGACTTGCTTGTGCAAGCCAATTATCGCCAGGCTAAAGACATCAACTTTCTCGAGTGAAGATTAGCAGAGGACAGAACACCGCAAGTTCATCAAATCAACTGACTGTATATCCCTCAAACATCCCCAGCACATAACTCCTCGATACTCTTAATGACTGCTTCAAAGACATCGTACTTCCCCACCTCGCCCTCCAGAGCCTTTGCCCTTTCCTTGTACTTCCCATCACTCAGCACCTTCTCCACAGCCTCCTTGACAGCCTCGGGAGTGGGGACTTCGGTTCTCATGTTGACACCCAGTCCAGCCCATTCCACTCTCGCGGCCACTTCAGGCTTGTCAGCTGCCAAACCAGCGACAATTAATGGTGTGCCATGGCTGACTGCATGTTGGAAACCACCATACCCGCCATTAGTGACGAACGCATCTGCATAAGGAAGAAGTTCGTCGAAGGGTATGAAATCTCCCACCCGAGCATTCTTGGGGATCTGGAAGTCATCGGGTAGCACGGCTCCTTCTCTTCCAAGAGCTGCAACGACTAGGATGTCTTCGCACTCGGCTAAGCCTTGCAGCGTTGGAATAATGAGCTTCTCGTACAGATCTGTAGCTGTACCTTGAGAGACGAAGACAATCCGCTTCTTTGCTGCGTTGACAGTGACGTCCTCCCACCAGTCTGGCTTCGCCCTCGTCACGCCCCTATGGCCGCCAGGTAATCCTCCTGCAAAGCGGAGACCTGGAGGAGGGTTCGCTCGCGGATATTCCAGGCTTGGGATACACATCTGTATCCAACGGTGTGGAGCCGTGACATGCAAATCCATGATATGCTGCTTCATTTTGTCGAGTCCAAACCCCGCAAAGATCTCATTCAAGGACTCAGTGAGCTCTTCGTACATCTCCTCCCGAACCTTGGACATCCCTTCATACTTCTCTATTCCAGCGGGAGATGAGTCAAAGGGCAGGCCGAGACCGAATGGTGGAATTCCGGGTCCTGCCAGGGGTAGCGGTGATATGCCGAGACTTATCACGCCTGCTGGCTTCAAACCCTCCGCTCCGAGCAAGATAGGTAATGTACCCCAAAACATACTTTCGTGAATAACAATCACCTGTCTCCCCGGTTCTCGCTCCTCGATACCTCTCAAAATCACCTGTACACTCTCATGCTGAGCGGGTATCGTGCTTCCGAAAATATATTTCAAAGCACGAGCGAGGCGATATGGTCCTGCTGGCGGACCGTGTCTATCGTCATCGGGGAAAAGAGTGTTGATTGTTGACATGGAAAAGTTTGCTCGTCCGAGGAGAGGGACAAATTTGGCGCCAAGTTCCTCGATCATGGACTTGAACTCATCGTTCGTAGTGAAGATTGCTTCGTAGCCACGGGCGACGAGTGTCTTAGCAACGGCCCGGACGGGCATAACATGTCCATGTCCTGGCGTCGAGCAGAAAAGAAGAAGTGGTTTCGTTGGCGAAGACATCTTGAGATGAGAGGTAGTTGGCCGTGCTTGATCAGGGAGGAGGTCAGGAAGCAAGAGGCTGTAGCTTTGTACACCAAGGTCCCAATTTCAGTATCCAGCACGTGAGATAAGCTTGGCTTGGGCCGGACTCCTCTACGTTGCACAAGTTAGTGATGTTGTCTTGGTGAGACTTTGTCGTAAGGTTGTACCAATGAATGAGGTTGCAGCGGCAAAGAGAGGTTGAGGGCTGCCAAGCAGATTCAGACATATGCAGGAGGGGAAAGCTGCATTGTCAGCAAACGAACACACCACAAACATTTGTAGGAATGTCAATACTCCAATTGAAGCGAGTATAATGTCAACTGATTCTTTCAATGGAGAACCCCTTCACGAGATCACGATAAAATGGAACTGACAACGAAGCTGAAAAGCGTGGTATAGAAAGCGGCACCAACTGTACCACTTTTATCAGCCAAGCATAACCCAGCGCTTATCTCATACATGGCGCATGACTGTAACTAGATTGCTTGGTACTCCTAAACCATCGTACCAGCCCACTTTCCCAATAGAGTGTAAAAGACTCGAATGTGAGGATGAGGATTTCTAACGGAGGACTGCACAAATTTGGCAATTTCAGCAACCTTGTTAGTCACGTGTACTGCTGGGAAGGGAGTTTGCCGAGGCCAATTGCCCGCGACAGGGTTCCGAGCACAACACCTCCAACAACAGCTCTTATCAATTGCCAAAGAGCTTATCTCCTGTCTCCACTGGCGTTGTCATTGATCCCCTATTCTTGGCTTCCTGGAGCAATCGGCCATGATGTATCTCTCTGTGGTGTCCATCGCAATGTCCTGCCCATTCTACCCCTCAATTGACCATGGATGACAATCCGCGACCCAGCAAGAGAGCAAGAAAGTCTTGTGAGCGATGCCGTACACGAAAGCAGAAATGCCATGGATTTCCCATTTGCGCGAACTGTGCGAACGCGAAAGAGCAGTTTGTTCAATCTCCTTCTGCCATTGAAGAGTGGAACAGGTAACAGCCAAGACCCATACTCTTGATCTCGCAGTCATCTCTGACTATCCTACTTGTAGCGGCCCAAACAATGCTCTCCTTGAACGAATATCCGACCTTGAAGCTCAATTAGCGACTTATACGAATGCACCTACCCCTCCCAATGTAGCGCAGAGCCCGATCGAACGGCATTCTGTAGTATCACCAACCTGTCCCGAGGCAGAGAGGAGGTTCGCCAATGGCAATATTGCGGATATTGTAGGTTTTCTCAGTCTTGGAGGAGAAGCGGCATATGTTGGATCTTCCTCTGGGTTCTCTTTGGCCACGAATCTCGGGCAAATGGTACAAGCAACTGTTTGGAACAAAGCTCTGGTTTCAACAGTCAATCAAAGCCAGACGAAGCCTCTCAGTATTGCGGAGTTGAAGAAGAATAGCGCGAATCCTCCAAATGATGATATGTAAGTGTTACCTGTTCCAGAAATTACTCTGTTGCATGTTTGGGGATTCTTCTTGTTCTAAATGTTCCATTATCTTGCTACACAAGCATTTGCTTACTATTCTGTCACCAGGGGAGGCAGGATTCTTGACGCATATCTCACAAGAGTGCACCTTCGCTACCCTTTCCTGGATCGATCAGATATTCTGGAACGGCACGGTAATAGATTTGTTCAAGATAATACGAGTCCTAAAGACCAATATGGGACATTCAAAATCTATATGATATACGCAATTGGAGCAACGATGCTAAAGTTGACGGAGGCTTATGACTACACTCCTCCCGAGAACTTCTTCATGAAAGCACTACAGTACATATCCGCAGCTCGCGAGTCACATTCCGTGCATAACATTGAAGCTATGACTCTGTTGGTGCTCTATAATCTGCGCTCACCATCGAATTCCGGAATTGTACGTTTAGATTCTATGTCAATCCCCGTCAAAGTCTCGATTCTCGATGTGATTTGCTTTCAGACGTCGTGATATTGCCAAAAGTTTGTCAATCATACGCTGAGCTAACACTACAAAGTGGTATATGATCGGACTAGCTATGAGAACTTGTGTCGATCTCGGCCTTCATAGGGAAGCATACTACGGCAACAACAAGCCTTACGAAGGCCAACTCCGTTGACGTTTGTTCTGGACAGTGTATTTCCTGGAAAGGGTCATTTCTGTTTCCGTCGGTCGCCCATATAGCATTGCAGACCGCGATATAGATGCAGCTCTGCCACTTGAGATCGATGACACTGTTCGTGATGATAGTCTCATTGCCCGTACTTTGGCTGTGTCTCCTTCGCCCACTTTCCAAGCATCTCGGCCATCGTCGAACATAACACTGGCAATACAAGGCTTTCGATTGAAGCGGTTAGAATCTTACATCCAGGTAAGCATATAGAAGCTTTCATTTCTTGACATGTACCCCGGCTTGCCACCTCATAAATGTGAAAAGATCCCTACTTATTGCCTTTTCAAATAGGGAACGATGTATCGTGTTGACCGTCCCGTCACGTCTCTGACACCAAAGATCAATCCTACTTTGAAGATGCTGGAAGATTGGCATCGAGAGCTGCCGCCCTCATCGCCATATGAGTCGGATTATTTGAACATGCACTACTACAAGGCGATGCGTCTCCTACTTCAGCCGTTTTTGACGATACTGCCACCGACGGACCGTCGAGTCGCACTTTGCTTGCAGGTGTCTGGGCAGATTTGCCAGATCTTCAAACGGATGCACCAGAGAGATTCTTACGGGCATTCGTTTATTGCACTGCATTCTACATTCATTGCCGGTGTTACTATGTGGTTGGTGGACTAAGTTTCTCCTAAAGAATGCCTGCTAAATATTCTTCAGCTACTGTCTCTTTATCTCGCCATCTCTATGAACTTTCACAGTATCAAATGATCTACGCGCTTGCTCATCAGCTCTTTTTGTTATGGCTGAGCGAACCCCGGTAGTCAAGAAGTATCGTGATGCCCTGGAAAATGTCATAGGAGCAACAATGGAGTTCCTTGCTCGCGCACCACCGCCAAATTCCACCCAAGATCCAAGTCTCCCTTCAAACTCAGCACAGGAGCCATCTAGTGAACGGGTTTCGCAACCATACCTTGAGCTCGACGGTGGAGCAGCCTCGATTGCGTTCACTGGCGCAGCGCAAGAGAGCTACTTGAGAGGCTCTCCAAAAAGAGTTGTCGATTCCAATGGCGACGTCAATCTAGCGAGCTTCATGGATGATGACGGTGCTGAGAAAGAAGATTTTGGATACATGCCTCAAGCCCAGACAAGTCCTGGAGCAGAAGGCAGATGGGAAGGGCGGCACGGAGAGCTTGGGCAAATGGATGCCGAGTGGATGTTGAGTTTGTGTGAAGGGGATGGTTTCAACTTACAAATGCTGAACGAGATGATGAGATTCGAGCCGAGTCTTGGAGTATACAAGAACATATGGAAGAGTTTGTTGAAAGTCAGTGCCAACTGCGAATAACGAGGCAATAATAATAGTAACAATCACCGCGGGTTTCATCTTAGGCATATTCGCAAACGTCGCGTCGCGAGCTGTAAATGGTATTCCTACCATTCTATAGTGAATGTAGGCTTGTCTAACCATGGACCTTGATTACTCTTTTGAGATGGCTCTGTATCCAATCTTTGGAAGCCACACACATATCGTCGCGTCAAGAGATACGAGTGTATTTGCATGGACCCCACCCCTTTTATTAAGTGAGAACAGCACAAATACGGCGGTAGGAGGAGAAGTAACAATTCCCCACATTCAAATACCTGATGATGGATCACCAGGCAAATAGCAGCTTGTTTGTGGACTTTCTGATAGAGGCTCAATACAATACAGTTCAGAAAAGTCCTGTCGCACGAAAATATGCTGGGCCATTAGGTTCCCAGTCATGTTTCTAGTTTCGCTCTGGTACAGGTTCCTCTCCTTCAGTACTGAAATATCAAACGTATCACATACGGACACGTAGCTTAAGAGGCATTGATAAGTAATTGATCAAACTGCAGACAATGGCTCGACTCACTCCAGTCGGGCATACACTTATGTCTGTACGACGCGTCCTAAAAATCATGGCATGAGATAGACAACCTACAGCCGGTCACTACAGCATGTGCTTTAGACCGGTTGACAGCTGTGTTACAACTTGGCTGTCTGACATATGTATATTCAATTGCGCACCTTCACGCAACACGGCACGCGAGTCTCGGCTTCCTGTCGTATCCAATTTGGAACCTTTGCTTTTCGGCAGGAGGTCAAGAATGCGATTCTTTTTTTGAAATCATTTACTGATTCACCATGTCAGATGATTACAAAGAATGGCAAAATCGCTACGACTCACTAAACGAAGAAGCATGGGATAACAGCAGGCGTGACGATGCCGACCCCGAGAAATGGACAAAGCAGCAAGAGCGAAACCAAGCTGGGAATATGCGCTTAGCAGCAGAGCAGTACGTATTCGCCATTCGTCACGACTTAAAAGTTGCACACCTGGTTCGATGAAATTAATCACAGAATATCAGGGAGCGTATCGGCCGCGAAGAAGCCCGCGATGAGTGGGATGAAGATGCAAACGACGGACACGACGAGCGGATTGAGAAAGTCAAAGCCAACGAACAGCTTGCTGCAAATCAGTTGGCTCACTTAGATGGAGAGTATGAGTATGCAACACCAATGCAGGATGGTGATGAGGATTTGCATAAGAAATTAGAGGAAGAGAATAATAGGCACTGGCAGGATCGATATGCCCAAAACGACGATAAAGAGGAAGGTGAAGAACACAATAATAGCGAGGAGGGGAGTGGTATGGATCTTGTTGACGAGGATAGCGATTAGAAACATTTAGCAGGAAGAATTGTTCACGATGGATGATCGGTCTTATCGATATGAGCTCATACCCCTGATAGACATTTGACTTCGAGCGAGGAAGGGAAGAAACAGCTACGGAGGTAGAAAAGTGGGACTAAATGGGAGTATTCCTGTAGGGCAATAAAAATGTCTATTTTTGTATCGAAGATTCAAGCGATTGGACTTTGGTCTATCAAACAATGTAAATTTACTTGACGGGTTGACCGAAGACGATTTTGACAAAATCAGTCCACAACGAGGGCAAGGATTCGGTCCGTAAACTTGCTCATCTCTGGCGAATGTTTCCCTTCTACGGTTATTCCGGAGATGTTTACAATGAAAGTATGGATGATGTACACCTTGAGGGCCTTGATGATTGCAATCAGAATACGAAGTCCTTCTGGGTCCTCAAATCTCAGAAGCAGAAGAATCAGACAGGTCCATCAGCTCGTGGAGAATATTAAGAGAACCCTTAATATCTGTCAATGCAAGTGCTACTGTAGAAGCTGCGAAGCAATATCAAGCGACGAGGAGGTTGAAAGAGCAAGTGAGCGGGAACCACGCATAAATCCTCACGAGTCTGCTTTCTTGGCAACGAGTCGTGGTAGTGGATCAGATCAGCAACATGAAGTTCCTCAGCCACAAACCCTTTGCCCCTCTACCCCTTCAATCAAAGCTTAAAATTCACGACGGACACCGTTGATCAAGGATCATTGAACGAAACACTTCTGGAAAATCATGTTAGTCCGGATTTACAGACTGATAAAGCTGAAGCCATTCATGCGCACACGTGCAAATCTGGTGATAGCAGGCCCCCTTGCAACCCCCTCAGCATGCATTCGATCGCTTGGCGGGAACCACCTTTCTCTTCTGGAATCACCTCCGCAGTCTATTTCTGGATCCAGAAACATCACCGTATACTTGGATTTTCGACTTCTTGATACTAGCCAATCATGTTATCCTTCTCCGCACGAGTATGGCGAGCCAACGATGCTACGAATTGTGACTCAGTATCTGTGACACTTTTGATATCGCAAGCTTCACTCAATACTACACTCCCCGGAACCACCACTGCTGATCAAATTTCATTTGTAAACGGGATATGGCTCTCATTCGTGAGGACTTTCTCACACGCGCGGAGTTTGTCAACTGATTGCCGGTCGAATCCCGAAGTCATCGGGGCATGCCCTGTATGAGGCAGAAGTGCGGATAGATCCTGCAGGCGATTTATGTTCATCCCTGAAGGATGATCGCCCGTGAGGGGAAGGTCTTGATATAATGCTTGATATCATTTCCGGAGAGCAGCCAGCACTGCAACCTCGATTTAATATATAAATGGACGTTCTCCCTCAGTAAGTTATTATTCAGGCCAGTGCCAACGCTCATTGCCCACGCTCATTACCCACATTCATTACCAACGCTCATTCCTTCCAGCTCAGCAACTACCCCTCCTCAAAATGGCTCGTCTTACTCTTAGCCTCGCAGCTGCTGCTGCCAGCTTGGTTTCTTCTGTCTCAGCTGCCGCCACTAGTGGGGACTTCAATGTTCTCACTATGAATGTTGCTGGACTCCCGGCCATTCTCAATGGCAACGATGTTCCAGGCGACAAGACAACAAACTCGCTTCTGATCGGAACGCTGTTCGCCAAGTACGACTACGATATCATTCATGTGCAAGAAGGTAAGCTCAAGCTCAATCCACAGATGTATTCCGCGAGAGAGACACTAACACCAGCTAGATTTCAACTATCATGCATCTGTCTATTCCACTGATGATCATCCATTCCGTACTGCAACTTCAGGTGGTGTTCCGTTCGGCAGTGGCTTGAACACACTTTCCAATTTCGATTGGATCAACTTCAGCAGGAAGAAGTGGAATGTTTGCTCTGATGCTTCATCCGCCGATTGTTTAACCCCCAAGGGCTTCACATTCATGCGAGCTCAGATCTCTGAGGGTGTCTACATCGACACATACAACTTGCATGCAGATGCTGGAACAGAGCCAGGAGATTTGACAGCACGTGCTGCCAATTTGCAAGAGGTCTCTGACTACATTAACGTCTGGTCGGTTGGCAATGCCGTCTTAGTCTTTGGAGATACCAATTCCAGATATACACGCACCGCCGATATTCCAAATGTTTTTGCCAAGAATGTCAGTATATCCCTGTTTTACCCGGCTGACTTATGTGGGAATCCATTTTAAAGAATCATCTCTTCTCGCCGTCGGCTCGTCAGAAGTTGATATAAGTGCTAACCTGTTGAATAGAACGGAATGACAGATGTCTTTGTTCAGCTGACGCGCGGTGGTGTGATTCCCACCGTCGAAACATTGTGCGCCAATCCATCTCTCAACAATACCTGCGAGACCGTCGACAAAGTGTTCTACCGAGGATCTCGCCAGCTCACACTCCAAGCTACAAACTTTAACTACGAGTCTTCGAAGTTCGTGCAAGCAGACGGCAACGTTCTCAGCGACCACAATCCAATCTTGGTGAACTACACCTGGACCGCCAGCTCCGACTTCAGACAATCCAACTACTTCGGTGGCCCTCACGGAAATTGGTTCAACGATCTCCCATCACTCCCAGCCAAGCCAAAGGCGTCTGTCCTCAGCTTCCGTGGCAGTTCCCGTGTCGATTCCGTCGGTCTTACTCTCACCAACGGCCAGACCTTCACCCACGGTGGAACCGGAGGAGCGGTTTCGTCATTGACACTGGCAAACACTGAATATTGGGTTTCGGCGAAGCTGTGCCAGGGACAGAAGGATAGCCAGACCAGAATCTTCTCCATTCTCGCTACCACAAGCACGGGACGCACTCTTGCTTCTGGCACCTCGACCTCGGACTGTGTAACCTACTCTGCTCCAACCGGGTGGCAGATTGTTGGATTCAATGGGCAGGCCGCAGATGAGATTGACCAGCTTGCTCTGATCTACGCCCCTAAGTAATGTCAGATTAGTCATAACTTAGTATAGTAACTGATTGTTGTTTTGTACAAATCCCTTTGACTGTGAGCCGCGACTTGAAACTCAAACTCGATGTGATGAAAAGATTTAATCCTTCGGTATCTGGTTTCTACCCAGATGATTTTCGAGCAAACGAAGTCGTGATGTCCCTGCTTGTTGTATTGGTATCACAATTTGGAGTCCTTATTTAGCAAGTCTACAGCTTCCTTGGCCATGCCCCTTGACAAATATCAATTGGGCATTCGAGAATTGTAGATGAAGCACTCACCATGAAGCTTGGTAACCTGCTCCTGCAGCACCATAATTATGAATCACCATCTTATCCGCAATCACTTCTTTCTCCAACCTGGGACCTCCTTTCCTGCCCGCTACTTAATGTCAGCAACCATCGTCATGCTCACCTATCTCAAGACTATAATCGAATATCCAATCTCTTGAACGAAGGAAAAGTTACTCACGTCTCAACCCAACTCCATGCTGCAACACCTTCAAGTCCTCTGGCTTCCCCAACTCCGGAGCAAGCTCACAACACCTCCTCTTGATATCCTCCGCAAACTCCAAATCCACTTCTCCATCCCACTCGCCATCAAACCTACACCCTCCTAGAATGACACCTCCGCCAGGATTTCGTGGAAACACATACGTCGTGTCTTTGTTCACACGTTGCGGTGAGCGGAAGTACATTCTTGTTAAAGGCACTTCGGGTGTTTCTACGAGCATGATTTGACCTCGTGTTGGATACATGGTCTTGTCTTCGACGTCACCAAGAGAAAATGAACCCAGGCCAGTGCAATTAAATATTGCTTGGGCATTGGGATAGGATGTGATGACTGAGGACTTGGAGGGGATTGTTTTGCGGTGTATCTGAATACCCTTTTTGAGGCATTCGGTTTGTAGCCTAGATTCGGTTTAGTAAAACACATCTATAATACGCAAAACAGTACATAAAAGCTCAAATATGGAAATCGTTTTCGGCTTTCAAAATCCCGAGTTTTTAAAATTCTCGACTAAATCTGACCCGGGAGAAAGGGGAAGTAGCTCACCATGGTAGATAAACCTGCACGTTAATCACGAAAGTACCACACTCATATCCAAATACCGCACCCTCTCTCAGCTCCTTCTTCTCCAGCCCTGATGACCCAGTCAGTAAGTGAAATGTATTAAGACAAGTTAGAGAACTCATGACTTACATCTCAACCCCGTCAACCCCTCATACCAAACCTTCCCAGTCCCTTGACTGAGAATCCCCGCCTTCTCAATTTCACTATCATAGAAAGCCTGAATATTCATCCTCTGCACACCCGCCTCTTTCACCCCATCAGCCAACTCTTCAAACTTCCGATACGTAACCTCATCCCACGTCTCCATCCGTCCATTGTCCGTAGCTCCAGAGAGCCAATTTGCTCCCGCCCAAGGCGATGTATAGTTAATGTGTCTATCGCCAGGAAGGTGAGTCGCTAAGATGAGGATACTGGATGATGGGTGTCTGGCTGAGAGCTCGAGTGCTGTTGTGAGGCCTATCACGCCCGCGCCTAGGATTATGAATGTTGGGTCTGACATTTTTGAGATCTATTCAACTGGAAAATATCATGGTCAGTAAATAATATCACGACACGAGATCGCTACCTTAGGCTTTCTGCTCTTTTTTATGTTCTAGAGTTTAGGATTTGTATTGCGATATCGGGACCTTTATGACGAGAAGTTCGTGATTCGATGTCAAGAGTGGGGCTGAGCTGCCACTTATTTGAGACGTTGAAGTGGCCTGCAGCCAATGGTGCTTTGTTTCGATCTCGTATTTGGTGAATTACCGAAAATATTTTGATGTAAATCGCCCCTTGTGACTCTCCATGGAAGGTGTACTTGCTTGAGAGAAACTGATTACCCAACAATGCTGAGTCTGGAACAAAGGAGAACAAATCGGAGCATTGGGCCTGGAAGTATCTGACAGTCCAAAGCTTTTCTTAGTATCAACATTTATTGGTATCATGCTTTTACTAGCCCCTAAATTAATAGCAAGAACCCTATGCGCCCGCAATCCATTCCAGTCCTCAAATAAGTCCAAGCCAGGCACAAGTTGTATATTACAGAGCCCAATCACTCGATGCTCATTTTCATCAGACCATCGTTTGTATCGACCATGCCCTGGAACCCAACTCTCTTGGGACCTCCGTTCGCCTGCTTGCCTTCTCCATTGCTTGGGGGCCGACTGCCCCATGGCTGAAGATCCCTCTGCATAGGGCTCTGCATGATGGGACTATTGTGCACACTCATGCCCGGAGAGACAGCACGACGCTTGAAGCTTGTAGGATCAAAATCGTCGTCTCTCCTCCGCTTATTGTTGACCTTGCGTGTGATTTCTTCTCTTGTCGGCCCCGTTTGCGGTTGTGGAGTCGAGGATCTCGAGGGTGAGGATGGAGCCTGGTCGGAGGTATTTGACAAGCTGGGGAACAGTGGAGGGGTATGAAGAGAGGGCGAGTCGAGGGAGATATCGCTGATACCAGAAGAGGAGCCTCGTGGAAGAAACTGAGGTGGTGGAGGTGTACGGTTGCTATCATCTTTGAATGTCTCCCAAAAGTCTTTGCCCTTCGAATTCCGCATCGCGTGTTGCTTGAAGCTGCTAGACAAACCCTGAGATATATCCGTCATCGTCTCATCTTCTGGTATACCGTCTAAGGAGTCTTGTGTGGTAGGTCCCTGCGAGATTTCAGAGTCAGTCTAAATTTCTTCCCTTGGTATTTCTTAGACGGGTCGAAGAAAAGACCATTATTACAAGGCACCGAGAGATGATGTACACCACAACGCCAGCTCTCCAACATGGGATGAAAAAAAGAGTATTCTGCGTCTGCGTAAGCTGTACGTACCATGGTAGGCGAGGAATGTGTAGTCGTAGTATTGGAAGCCGAGGGATGGCGGGGTTCGAGCTCCATGTCGCTTTCTCGTGTGAGGCGGACAACTTCTGCTTCACGGCGAAATTCGGTCTCAACGGGAGCGCTTTCTTCTGCGAGTGCTGCTCGAATCCTAGCAAATCCCTTTGTTTTGGGCTATAAATTTTGTCAGTAACGTAACCAAAATGGCGCGCGCATATTGCATACTAGCATGTTACCCCTCCTTGTCACAGCTCTTCTGATTACTTTTGGACTCATCCCATCCACATGTTCCAGAGTAGATTTTAATGTGCCATCATCACTCTCGCTCCCCCCAGATATATGCAGTTGGTTTGCCGCCCAAGATATACTTTCGCGACGATTATGTATAGCCTCCGACGTCATCTCCCTTCCAAAGTATCCATTTATACCGTCGACATTGCGCATTGTTGGTGGTGACTTCGAACTCGGGCTCACCATTGAGTTGCCGCTGCCACTGCTAGAACTCTTCCTGCTCTTGCCTTTTTGGTGTCGCAGCCTGGCAAAGGACATGAGAGAATTCACGGCGGGTGACTGTCCAACCCAGCCGGTGCCTGGGCTAGGCTGCGGACCCCCAAAAAGACCATTCATCTTGTTGACTTGTGGGGTCGTCAAAATCGACTCGTCAATGTCGTCTGTGTCCATGAGGACATCGTCGTCGGAGCTGCTACTCGATGATTCAGACATCATCATATTGACGCTGCCCAAAGAGCTCGATACTGTCATTCGGTCGGCGTTCCCCATGGTGGACCATAATGAGCTGGAGTTGATGTTACTAGAGTCGAGACCGCCCGCGAAGTGCAACCCGTTCTTTCTGTTTGGTATGTTCATTGCTCGCCCCGTTATGGTTGGTGAGGAATCTGGAGAGGATTCCGCGAGTGTAGAATTGTGGAGATGTGTGGCTGATCGAGAGAACTCCAAACCTCGCGATCTCCTTGGAAGGACACTAGTTGGTGACCCATATGTTTGAGAATGATCCAACTTGGGGGACAAAGGTACGCGATATGTCGCGGATGTGCTTGGGGACATCAGGTCTCGTGCCGGCATCTGCAGCGAAAGGCCGCGAGGGAAGGCAGGTCGCCGTGGAGTTGACGGGCTGCCTTCGAGGGCACTGTCGTCCTTCGATTTCCGCTTCTCGGGCTCTCGAAACTTCGGGGATGGAGATAGAGCTGGAGGTCCTCCATCTGATAGAGATCGTGCTTTCGAAGGCGATTTTGAAGCTGCTCGTCTTCGAGGAGAAGCATCTTTGTCTTGCGACCCCTGCGACCCTCCACTTCCGCTGTCTTCTCCAACACCAATACTCGGGCCAAGGGTATCGTTTAGTTGGCTTCGTAACATAGCTTCAATTGAGGACTTCGAATGCGACGTATTCGATTTCTGCGAGGTTCCAACGAGGCTGAGGTCGTCAATGAGTGCTGGAGGCTTCAATCAATCGGGCCCTTGGGACTGTCATGGCTGGCTGGCACAGAATAATGGGGATTACTGAAATAAAATTGGCGTATGAGAATAATTATGCTAGGAGAAAACCAGTGAGTGAATAAGCAGTTGAGAAAAAGGACTCGAACAAGAAGAATGTGATGTGACAAGATCTCGCTGCCACATCGTACAAGGCTTACGTCCCGCGGGATCTGCGTGCCATGGCGTCTCGCCAAAGCAAGCGGCTCGCTCGCTAAAGGCTCCTTTTACAAGACCCCTGCTTTGTTTATTTTTTATGTCGAGTCTATTTTGCTTCGCCATGACCTTCTTGTTTGCAGACCTCTGGAAAGCTATGATTCTTGATCCATTTTGGACCTAGTTCTGTTGTCGGCTGCCAGTTGCCCCATCGTTGCATTAGCCGAGTCGAACAACATTTCACAATGCACCACTTTTGTCTCCATTCGTTCATCACTACGGCACACTTCTAAGTTCGGATAGGACCATCTTTTTAATACTGTATTTTCAGGCACTTCATCGCTAAAACTAATAGCCTGCCACTAGCCGGTGTGGGTACACTTCCATCTTGCCTTCAGACTCAAACATAAATTCTGCTTGAAAGCAAATGTAATTCATGGAATGCAAACCTGACTCATGGACTCTCTTTCCAATAATTCAGCTACACTTTCACACAACTCAGAATGCTCCAGGCCAGTTTAATCAGCAGTAGCTGTGATATTCTGCCGATTAGACAGCCTCAAAGGATTTTACTCCGCTACAAGGTGTGGCACTTCAGCACCTGAACTTTAACCTTTGCGCGTTGAGCGATTAAATGGGGCGTTCTTCAGAGTGCCGCGCCACAGGACGTTCCAAATATCAGTTTCGGTCAAGAAAACTGAACGAGAAGCTGGAAATGATTATGATAAGAGTTGTGAGGAAGTGTAGTAGATGAGCATTGAAAGCATGCTTCGGAAAGAAGCCGTAGATATTTTAATACCCTTCTAGAGTGTGTAGTCTGATTCTTCGCATGAGGAGATACAAATCGATATTCAAATACTCATGGCGTTACGTTTATATGTCCAATAAATGCAATGATGATAATTGTGTCCAATGAAAGGAAAAAGAAGTGGTGGATCTAGCCTGCTGTTTAGGCTGCTGCAAATAGGCGAGATGAGTGAATGTGCCCCTGAATACGGATCTGGACTGCGCCACTAACAACAAGATTACCAACATTTACCAACTCAACCTTTTCTGTTCATTCTGCTCTGGCAATATAAATAAGATAGTGGACGAAATTTCCAAGACTTCTCACCACGAAACCTCTGCACACTGGAAATTTCTTCGTTTTCCACTATCTCCATTGCCAAGTCCCACCTTCCTCGCTTACATTTGTCGATATCCTCCAGCTTGTTGGGCTCCTGCCACTACGTGCCCGACAGGCTACGAAATGACACTCCACCAGGAACAAGAAGTGTTCGAACACGCATCCCACCCTCTCTTCTGGATCCTCGCAGTCTTAATTCTCGCATTCTGGGTTTTCAGCGCGGTGATCCCTCCACCATCACCAACCACTCCATTCACCTCACGACGGCAACAGATCAGCAAAACGCACTTCCCGCTCACTTTCACAACCCGTATTGAACCATACATCACCAGTTCTAAATCTAGGGCTCTGTTTATAATCCTTTACATCGCTATCTTAGCCATCCAGCTACTGGAGGGTCATTGGGTCCTTCAAACTTCTCTGGGTTTCGCGAGGGTATTCTTTGAGGGGTTTCCGCCATATGGTGAGGTAAAGTTCTGGGTGTTCGTGGTGTGCCTGAATTCCGCGGGTATTGTGTGTCTTTTTGTTCTTTCTGTTGTTTTGCTGGGGGCCGTGATTGTTGGGACGCACGTTTTAGGGATGCTAGAGTTGGTGTTTGGCACCAGACCCTACGGGGGTTTTTTTACAGACACTATCTGCACTTCCTACAGACATTATCTGTAAATAGGCATTTTAGACAGATTTTCTATCTGTATTTTAGTTAATTGTCTGTATTTTTCTCAGCTAGAAACTCTAATTTTAATCGATTTTTGAAAATTTAGAGTGAAAATACAGATATTATCTGTAATTTAAGGGAAATACAGCTATTATCTGTATTTTAAGAGTTTTCTAACTAATAAAGTTAACTTCCCCCCTCCTGTTTCCCCTTATATTTTTCTTCCTTTCCCTTTTCTTACTCTCTCTCCCTCCTTTAAGGTCTCCCTTTAAAGGTAAGTCTCCCTCCCTCCCAAGGTAAGTCTCCCTCTCACCCCTCCAAGGTAAGTCTCCCTCCCCTCCTAAGGTAGGTCTCCCTCCCCTCCTAAGGTAGGTCTCCCTCTCACCCCTCTAAGGTAGGTCTCCCTCCCTCCTAAGGTAGGTCTCCCTCCCTCCTAAGGTAGGTCTCTCTTCCGAGTGTTCCGGAGGTAGGTAGTAAAAGGTCTGTGTTTAACTTTGTATTGAAACATGAAAAGTCCGAGGTACCTAAACTCTTATACCCTAACACACGCTAATTTGTCTGTATTTTTTTGATGAAATTATTGCAGACATTATCTGAATTTTATCTGCATTTTACTGTGTTTTACTACTACTAGGAATACAGATAAAATACAGACAATTTACAGACGTTATCTGCATGAAAAACCCCGTAAGGAGAGATGAGGTGGTAACATGGAAGAGCGGATGAGTTGACAAGAGTCGCAGTTTGAGAGAACTTTGACCAGAAGCTTTTATGATGCCCCTGGAATGGAATAATCGTGTATAAAAAGTACAAAAATATAGTTATACAGAGGTGGAGAATAAATAAAGTATCAAGACAGATAGACTAAACAAGGTCTGGCTTCAACGGGCAAACAGTAAAGGGAGGATCTGGCCTTCAGAATTCCTCACATTGACTACAAATCTGTAATTTGAAATCAAATCTTAAGACCATTTGAAATATTACACCGAGACTTTTTCAATGCCAGTCTAGGGCATACGACATATTATTAAGTCCGGGGATGAACAGCCTGAAGTCAATCGGGTCAGCCCATGCCAAGCAAATGCTGAGGTCACAACTACGAAGGAAAGAGACAATGTAGCTCCCCTTGAATACAACACCTTATCCTGTCCGGATTACCCAATATTGTCATCTAAGGAAAATCACCGTCTTCCATTGCTGGCTCATCCTCAATGATAGGTTTATGCAACCCAGCTCACATTTTGGGTACGAAGGCGAGCCGAACTAAAATCCGTCCCTTTGCTTAAACGAGGGTTCATCGCAACAAGACCCTCGACTCCAATAGACATTATACGCTTTCACAGCGTTAATAAGCCTAGATGTACTGTGAAATTGAAATTTAGATGTTAAACATTAATCTCCATTAGAGAGAATTTAATTTAGTCGTGGAGTCCCTCGGATGCATGCATTTAAAAAAGGGGAGGTTTTGGTGTTCCTCGCTAAGCTTTAGATGGACTCGTTTGGTTCGCTTAGCGCGTCGCCTAAATTTTCCGCAGTGCCGCATTTTTACGGCATACAAAGCGGGGCACAAAACTATAACGGAACAAAAGAAAATTTCAACATCCACAACCACAACCACAACTGCAATTGAATGCAAAAAAAATGAACAGAGTGGGACTCGAACCCACGCCACTTTCGTGACCAGGAAATTGTTGTTAAGATAACCTTAACCTGGCGCCATAACCAGCTCGGCCATCTGTCCAATCATCTTTCATTGTCGGCCTCGAGGCGGGTAACCAGCTCGGCCATCTGTCCAGATGTTATGCCGGAAACTACTTATTTTAGTTTATATCATCATCAAATTCCGGCACTTGTGGGGTTGGTCAGTTACTGACACAGAATTATGTAGTTAGTATGTCAAAATATGAAAGACTTGTCTTTGTAAATATAAAGTTGTATAAATAAAGGTAGGTAGGTATTTTCATCCGCCGCTTTAATTCTCGACATATTGATGCCTGACTATCACTTTGGTGGCTGAACTAGTATTCTTCCTGGACTGAACTATTTATCTCTTGATTCTTAGGAATCTCTCGCTTGGCGCTCTGGTTTGATGTAATGAAAGCCAATACTTTGGCATAACTTAGGCAAGTTGCAAACATGGTGATTCATTTTTACCACTCATGACTCCGAAAACCTGCTTCATTCTGTAGACACCCGATCACTCAGAATCCTGACTCCATTGGTCTGAAGACAGGTAATGATTCATCGTTTGAATGATACGGAGTCATTGAGTGCTTATCCTGGCATGGACCGCAACACAATTTGAGAGAAGGACATTGGAGGTGTGAATCTTCGCAAAGTATCACATGTGAGGGCTGTTCTAAGTATTGGAAACCTCCCTTTCTTCCTGGGCTTGGGCAATGCTGGAAGCGGTTAGCAGAAACTCTCGGTGATATCTCGAACATCGGATTGAATCTGGAATATGAGCAGTGGCCTTTATTGTTCTACGACTCTCTAGAAATGCAGTTGAATGCTATCTAAGATATGAGACACCTACTTCTCCATCCAGATGCCCACTTGCGTGAAGGTAAACTCCAAAGGAAATTCTGCTCTTTGGTCGGCTCTGGACGGTATGTCAAACTCCCTGCTAAGAATGAAACCAAGACAGCGAGAAGGTCTGGGGTAGAGGCCTCTCTCTGTTTTGTAAAACACAAGAATCATACGCCAATCATCAAACCAACTCAACTCAAAGTCGCACAACGCTGACATCCAGAATACCACCTTGAGCTCTCAACTCACTCTCGACCTCCTTCCCAACAGCCGGTCCCTCAATACCAAGAATCATCAACGCCTCGTTACTCCCCTCCTTTTCTTCCTCTCCCGTTTCACCAACTGGTCCATCTAGAGCCGCCACACTCATGAAACGTATATTGATTCCAGCTCGTCCCAGGATGTTACCCACGCCACCAATCTTCCCGGGCTCATCATAATTATGTAGCACGATCAAGGTTCCCTCCGGTACAAAAGAAGTATTGAATCGATCAAGCCTACTGATATAAATACCCTTTCCGCTCACGAATCCCTCGATGACTTGGCCTTCGGCTCCACTGGTGCGCAATCTCACCAAAGAGGCGTAGACGAGGTCGTTGGACTCACGGTTGTGCGTCTCATTGATCCGAATACCTTTTTCTTTTGCAATGAGTGATGCATTGACGATATTCACATCTCGGCCGCCGGAATCCGAAATCGAAGACGTGAGCCCTTTGACGAGCGCTGCGAAGAGAGGTCGTGTGTTACTTATACTAGCTAGCTCTCCTTCATAGATGAGTTCGAAAGTCTTCCCTCCAACAATTCCGCTACCTGAACCTTTTCGAGAGTAGTGCTGAGTGTATAGCCCGCCCATCTTCTCCACGAGACGCACGAATGGTTGCAATTTTTTGTATTCTTCTGGGAGAATCAATGGTGCATTAACCGCACTAGTTGGGAGTCCGCCTTGGAGGATGGAGAGAACCTGTGCGCAGACGTCCATAGAGACATTTTCTTGAGCTTCAACGGTACTTGCGCCCAAATGTGGTGTAGCTACCACCTTTGGATGTCTGCAGAGAGCTTCAGCTGCTGACCCTGGCGCGGGAGGCTCGGATGTGAAGACATCGAGGCCAGCACCGGCGATAGTTCCGGCTTCCAAAGCGTCAAAGAGAGCTTGTTCATTGTAGACTCCTCCACGAGCTACATTGAGGATCTTGGCTGTTTTCTTCATCGTCTTGAACTCCTCTGTACTGATAAGATCAAGTGTCGATGCTATGAGCGGCGTGTGAATTGTCAAGAAATCCACAATTGGAAGTAGTTCTCCCAACGTGCTGACCAGCTTGACGGATGCTGAAGCCGCTATCTCTGGAGAAGCATATGGGTCCATTGCGACCACTTTCATTCCCAGACCTACTCCCATTCGAGCGACTTTCAGCCCGACTTTTCCAAGTCCAATAATTCCCAATGTCTTGCCTCCTACTTCCGTACCAACGAGTTTACTCCTCTCCCACCCTCCATTTCTCAAGCTCCTATCTCCACCGGGCACATTTCTTGCCACAGCCATGAGTAATGCAATGGTATGTTCCGCTGCGGCAACGATATTCCCACTCGGGCTGTTCACCACAATTATACCATAACTCGTCGCAGCATCAACGTCCACATTGTCAACACCGACGCCAGCTCGAGCCACGACTTTTAGATGTGTAGCTGCTGCGAGGACTTCTGCCGTGACTTTCGTCTCCGAACGGATTATGAGGGCATCGTATGTGGGAATTTGGGACAAGAGGTTCGTGGCAGAGAGGGATTTTGGCTGGTAGATCTCGAAGTGGGGAGAGAGGAGGGCGAGGCCATCAGGGGAGACTTTCTCTGGGATGAGGATTTTGGGACGGGGTGTCGAGGGAATACTCGATGAGTAGGGGGAGTTGGCAGAGGGAGCCATGGTTGCAAATGAGGGGTAATTGGGGGACTTAAAAATGCTTTGTGTAAGAGATGTCTGTAAGTGAGAACCGAAGCAAGGGATTGAATACTCTAGAGGAATGACTTCAACAAAGAGGTCTATAAGAAGGAAGGAAGATAATGGAGCAACACCGACTGTCACGGAGAAGTCTTTCGTATGTAGTCGTACAACGGGAGAATAGAAAAACCGACATCGCTGGCCTTGGTGGGGTAGTGGCAGTATCATTGGAGCAAGATCATCACCCCCGCGTCCCCCGCGTGAGCCTAATGCACGTATCCGCGCTACCCCACCATTCAGGAACCCCCAGCTTCAGCCATGTTCACCGAGTCCACTCCGGAAATGGTGCTGGATGCAAGAATTAAGTCACATGAGCGATAAATGCTTATGCTGACTGTAATAGTGGTGTTTATTGTATTCGTAATCTGACATGTGCCACCAAGCCTGCATCACGTTCATGCAAGTCATCTGGTGCTACCCTCTCTTTGGACTTGCGAAGAGAATTTTACATATACTAGCAGTCATTGGTTAGAGATCTTTAATACTTTGTAGAGCTAGTTATGTTTCGATGTTTCGTACATCACTCTTCAAGTCAAATATACTCCCATAGGCCTTCAGCGAACCTTTGGAGCAAAGCTTCAGCATTACAGGAAACGGCCATGCACATTCGCTCGCATATCTTACTTTTCATTACGACTCCCTCTACCTTCGCACTCCATTGTTCTTGCTATTTGGTATGCCTGTCTTCCAGGCTCGTATTATGAGCCTTCTCTTCTTATTAGCATTACGTTCGTCTTCTTATCATTTCACCGTCAAACTGATTGTGTTACCCTGAAGATCCTCGTCGAGTCAATGGAGTCTCCTCAGCCGTTGAAATCATCGTTATCCATTTGCTGCCCACCACGCTTGCCATCTTTCTCCCATATTTGAACGCTTCGGAGTCCACATAATTGGTCTCCAATTGATCGCGGTTGCTACCCCGCCTGTCGATGCCGTTCCTTTCGATAATTTGCAAGTCCTCCCATTCTCCATTCCATGGTTATCCTCCGCTGCAGTAATGACTTGGGAAAGCTTACTTCGACCGATACTCCTTGCATGCATATGCAAAGAAAAGCTCTTGGGAGGAATAATATCCCCAAATCCACTCACCGGATCGCCTTCATTCCTCCTCCTGATATTAGCTCGCAAGTGGAGTGGAATCGAGCTCAATGGCCTCGCATTCTCAGGTAACAGACGTTTTCCAGGACAACTTTGATGCTCTATCTCTCTAATCATACCAGCGATATCGATTTTAAGTCGCGTCACATCCTCTGCAACTCTCGTCGCGGACTTTGCAATATTCCAAGCCGTCCATTTCCGCTTCTCAACTGCGCGATGCCGAATATCAGCCTCTTTAAAATTGCGAATTTGAGGTCTGAGCAGCTCAATTTCTTCTTGCGTATATGTTGGACAAGAGTGGTAATGTCGCTCTTCGTTCTCGATACATGCTTCGTATGATTCGATCTTCGAGGCTAGGGCTTCGAGATCCTGGTCTTCTGCCTTTAGGATTATCTCTGTTAGGAAAGATACGTCCTTTGAAGTCATCCGATGTTGTATGATAAACAAGATAAAGTCCCTCGCTTTCTGGCGCTGTACTCCGTAATGACCAGGTAATATTCCTTTCCGAGAGAGAAACAATCGAGGTTTGGCAGTTGGGATTGTCCAGTTGCGCACCGTAAAGATGATTATCTCGTTGAGCTTTCTGATATACATATCTCGAAGGTCGGGTAATCTTAGACGTAGTGGAGTGCTTGATTGGAAAGCCATGCGTTTCTGCTCGGAGCATATTTTCTGGATATATAGCTTGAATTCTGTAGGGGGTGTGATATACCCATTGGGCCCATTGTAACGTCTGGATAAACTCTTCAACTTCTTTATGGTACAAGCACGTCGCCTAATGCGTCTGATTTCATTCTCGGACTTGTGTTCTGAGACCCTTCGCTTTGGTGTTTTCTGTAATTTTGCTGGACATTGCGAGCTCCCGTCGTATATCGCTGGTCTCTTGATCGAACTTCGAAGAGCTTGCCTCTCTATCTGTCCAGACCTCCAAGCTTGGGAAAAATCTGTCTGATTATTTCGATTCGATTCAATGCTACTCCGAAGAGACATGGATCCTCTGATAGGCTGGCAGACGCTCCTGTGGTCATTTTGAAGAACAGTATTTATTCCTCTCAAGGCAGATTTTGCGAACATGGTTCTCTTTCTGTCTTTGTACGGGACAGTCATGCGCAGATTTAGCTTACTTCGTTTTGTTTCATTTATGTTCATTCCGTACTCATATCGCTTCGCAATTTCGCATTTATCAGTGAAGTGCTTCACTCCAGACGTAGACATGGCGATGTGCTGTGTCAAAATTTGTCAAGCCTGTGACGAGGTTCAATAAGTCCAGGATTGAATTGAATATGACACTCCGGTTGTGAGCAGGGAGTCAGAAGAAGCCGGTTTGTTGTACTCAAAAAGCGATGATTGTGGTATTGATTTGATAGACTCACAGTGGGAGATAGAGAATTACGATATTCGTGTAGTAAGAAGAAGGTCTATAGCAGTTTATGTCTTACTCCCAAAATTCGAGGGAAAAAAAAGAATTAGTGTGGCTCCATCAGTAGATCATAGTTGGCCCAACAGACCTTACCGTATCGGGGATGCAGGACTGCTAATAGTCCAGCGGAGCACAGAAGTTAGCTCAGGACGTGAAAAACTAGGCCGTGATCTAGTATATAACAAATGTACCTTATAGACATTGTAGTCTCAGACCTTCTGCCCTACGTCTCAATGCTCTTAATGAAATTCAACTTATGGAGGTGTAATTAGTCAAGATTTACCTCCCTGGTCAAAATAGTTTCTAATCAATCCACGGATGAAGAAATGATATGAGGCTTCCAAGACGAAGAATAGCCCAGAGGAGTCAAGGATGATCAGTGAACAACGGACGTATCAGTTTCGGGCTGTAGAAGGTTGCAACTGATAGAGAACTCACACATTGTTACCTAGATTTGATCCCCGACGGGGCTGAGCCAGGTGTTAAGAGCGAGACTAAGAGCTTCCAGCACCCTTCCATTCATCCCCGCTAAATTGTTGGAGAAGCCTGCGTCGAAAGGAAAGTGAGTATTGTATATTATGACTAGTGTGAAGTCTGTCGAAGCAATACATGAAGCGATATGCCATCGGTATCTAGCGGCCATATTTTTACATCGTGCATTACATCAGATTGCGAAGCAAAATAACTATGCTCATGCCATGCCATGCCATACTGTCAAACCCACAACTCGTATGCCATACCGACTCGCAGCAGATCTTGACAAGAGAAGTACTTAACGAGCAGTCTTACATTCCAAGTCCGATTCGCCTCCAAGCAACTTCTGTATCAGCACATAGCTGTAAGAAATCGGCATTCTCGAGATTCTGGCAAATGAAGTCATCGAGGAGAACTTGACGGCGCTCTGCATCAGCCTCTGCGTATCCAGGCCTTTGCCAAATCTCCTGTGGAACTGCTCGATCCCTGTGATTAGCTACGAAGGTGTCCAGGTCATTCAAGAACAATTGAGGTGGAGCAGCTAGCTTAGGAGCTAGGGCAGCAGCATCTTCTAGAAAATTGTTGGTAACGGCCAACTTTTCCTTCACGGTATGATCCCGACCAGATAGTGTTTGCGTTTGAGTACTCTGGTCAATCATCTTTTGACGTTTCGTGCTCGAGGGAGGACGGATGGGTGCGGGCACACGCTTCGTGATGGGAGCAGTGGCTTTCGACACTAATCCGGATGCTGCCGACGCAGGGCGAGATAGTGCCGCACTTTTCGCAGCCAGTGGAGACGGCGCATCCTCAATCCTTGTTAGAGGAGGTGTGACAACCATCTCACGAGTCACGGTCTTCAGCGGTGACAATGCACTCGGATTGGCTGCCTTGAGAGCTCGCGGCTTTCTTTGCGCAACACGCTTGATTGGAGCAACTATTGCTGATCCACTTGAGGTCCCGAGATTATCAAGGTTTGTGATATTGGCTTTCGTTATAGGTGTGGGTTTTGGAAGGGGTGGTAGGTCAATTGCAGATGATGATCGCGGCGCGAGATCCGGTGGGCTAAACGGCGATTCACGTGTTGGAGGTACTGTGAGACTTTGAAGGTCAGCCGGTGTAGATACGGGCCTATCGAAAGGTAGCTGTCTTCTTGGAGGTATCATCAAGTCTTGAAGTTTTGTTGACGTGAAGGATGGTCGACTGGTTGGTGAATCTGCCCTTGGCGGTATCGTAATATTACTTGAAATGTCTTTTTGCGAGATTGACATCGAGTCCGACCGAAACGGATCCGAAGACTGGCTGGTCGTAGCCGGGAGGATGGGAAAGAAAGGCGACGTGGAGAATGTTCGGGATCCGAAAGTCAGGCTATCGGACTTATTTGCTCGCTCCGTCTGCAACTGGCGGATGTAAAGTGATGGCTTCGATTGAGTATTCATATTGCCAGGAACGATTTCATCGGAAAGGGGCTGTGACGGCCGTTGAGTATAGTTCTAACCAGTGTCAGGTGTCAATCGCACTTCTCCATCACTGATCACGTACCTCTCTCTCCCGATTCGACAAGTGCGACGACATCGTCCCTTCCCGAAAGGAAGCTGCGCGGGCTTGAGCTACTGTTGGCAAAGGGCTCAAGTTTGCAAATGAGTCGGAGGCCACCGGGGCTACTTGAGACGAGCCAGACCTCTGTCGCATACTTTCCACTGTTGCAGGCCTCTCAGGTACTTTGAAGTCTGTGAACTGATGTAACCCTGCGCGGCTAGAGGATGTATTGTGAATAATGGTTGAGGATGCTGATACGGGTCGATCTATTGCCGGGGATGAAGACATAAATGTCAGTGGGGCAGGCAAGGGAAACTCGTGTGTTCGTTGAATTTGAAAGACTTGCTTCTGGCTCGGGCCTCCTTCCCTCATTGGTAGCCCAAGACTTCTCATGATTTCTACAACGACAATAAAATCTTCATTGTTGCCGAATCTCATTTCAAATTTCTGGATCTGCTCAACAAACAATTAGCTACACAGATCAGGATCAGGGGTCAAGATCCGTACGACTCCTTCGTTCAGAGGATATCGCATGGCAATACGCGGACTGATCTGTGCCACTTCCACCATTGACGCATCGTGTTGACGAATCCTGACGAGGCGCTCAAGATCCTGCGAGACCTATGGGATATTGAATTAGTAGAGATGCAACATAACTGCGAATGCAATCTTACCAAGAGTTCGGACCCTTTCGATGCTCTCAGCATGACCCGTTGATCGTATGCTCCATTATCATCAACTACACGGGACGTCTGGATGACTACCCTGAGGTTATTGGATGTAAGGTGACTCCATGTCGGGCAAATACTGTTAGAAGGATATGTGACACTTGAAAATTTGATGAGAGGAAGCGAAGCCCATATCCGGCCTTCGGGATGAGATTGAGACATAGTAGAAGCACGAAGAAATGGATTGAGATGAAAAGGGGAAGAGTGAGGTGCCTCAAATCTGGTATATGTTAGTCGAGAATCAATGGTGCTGTGTAGCAATGCTTTCAGAGTCCCCGGTCCTCATGCAAGAAGGAAATGGGGATTTGATAACCTCAATTAATGTTGATAGGAGAGGTGGTTGATGAGGGATGGCTGGGAGAGGAAAAGAAAGAGTAAGAGATTCCGTAGGTGAAATCAACAGCCTCAGGCTTGATATCATACAGTAGCTAGTCCTTATTTGTCTTAGCTTGCTTGGGAATGCAGCACCGCGACTGTCGCGGCGCATTCACGACGAAAGTCAGTCCGAGATCCCAACGGCATTGCAGACTGCAGCATGTCCCAATCCCATCGCATGGCAACCTCGAGCCTCTAATCACGAATATGGCACCTCCAAGTCAGACTGCCCGAGAACCGTCTATCCCCAGTACTTCTGAATACGCCGAGTTTATCCAGAAGCTTGCCGCATACCACGAGAAGCGAGGAACCAATTTTGAGCCTGAACCAAAAGTCGCAAACAGGCGCATTGATCTCCTACATCTTTTCAACCTCGTGGTGGACCGTGGTGGATACGACAAGGTGAGCGACGAGAAGTTAGCCTGGAGAAAATTGGCAGGGGAATTTCACTTGGGAAATGCCAACTTGCCTGCGTACGCTTTCACCTTGAAGTCCGCATACTACAAGAACCTTGCAGCATTTGAGATTACTACAGTTCACGGTAAAGAACCACCACCCAAGGAGATCTTAGAGGAGACTACAGCAAAGGGCAGTGGATTGCTCACTCGCACCTTGGAGAACTATCGCCCATCTGTACGCAGAGAGACGAGCGCATTGGGTATCGATTCGGACGGCTCTGGGGACGAAAGTGGAACACCAACGAGAGACACAATGGCGACCGAGGAGACTCCAGGTTCTGGTGGTAGGGCGACAAGAGGCTTGCGACAAGCTCCACCTCCGCGACAAATGTGGCAACCAGAACCTCAGAGTTCAAGACAAACACGGAACCTCAATGCCTCGTCTCACACATCAACCGCTCAGCAGCATCACGGACAGCAGCAGCAGCAAAGCCAACAACAACAACTACGAGGCGCCTCTACATCATACAATCCATCATCCAATACCGACAACATGTCTCTGGCCGTCGCAAATTATGAGCCTCGTCCACAAATGCCTCTTACCCTGCGACAGGTCATTACTCCAGGAAACAGTGCAGTGGAATTTGCGCGTCTGCAGAAGGTATTGAAGGACGCGGCAGCAGCAGGTCATGGACGAACTCTTGCATCTACCAAAGGCATAATGCTTCCTGGCAGTAAGTCAGACCGCAATTTTGATGCGCGATATTTTACTGATCAGATTCCCAGCTGGATTTGACGGCCCCAACATTTACGTGCGCTGCTTATGTGCCCTGCGGTCTGGAATACCTGCCGAGCAGGACTATGCTCTCCATCATCTTGTCAAAATATCTATGGAGCGGGGAGACAAGTACCGTTTCGAGGGTTTCCCTGGTCTTGCTGAGGCACTGGTAGAAAAAGTCCTCGAAGTCAGCTCATTGTTCTACAACGTTGACTGGGAAATCTCGTACACGGATGATGGTGAAATGGTCAGCGGAGATGTCATAAATGGCCTGACCGGGACCCCAGATATTCTTGAGAGGATAGCTGCACTCTCCAAGCTGAAAGTCGACGACAATATCCACACCGCTGAATTCAGCGACAAGATGCTTCAGATCAATGAGGCTGCTCTCACATTGCGGAATATGGTTATGTTGGAGGAGAATGCCCTATATGTCCATGAACTATCGCCATTACGAGACTTCTTGAGCATTGCTCTCAATTTGCCAAACTTGGAGAGTCTTGTGGAGCTGAAGCATTACGCTCTCGATATTGCTGAGCAAATGACTAAATATCTCCACCTTGGCGAAACCGATCCTCTCTATATTTCGCTTCTCAACCAACTGAATTCGAATGATCGAGGTGCCATATTAACAGCTTTGCGAGCAATTGGAAGGATATCCATGAATCTGGAGGAGAACAATCTACTTCAAGGCGTCCCGCTCAGGGCTATTCAGAACATTATTGACTGGACCATGCTCCATGACGAAGACCTAGTTCACGCTTGCCTAGATTTTCTGTATCAATATACAGCTGTGGTCAAGAATGTGGACTTTCTCATATCAGAGTTACAGGTCGAACCTCTCATAAACCAGCTCGTCAGGCTCTTGCATTACGGTGTCAAGATAGTCGAGAGAGAAATTTATTATGCCAGAGAAATCAAGCGCCCTGCACCAACTACCCTTCCCGCTCTTCCTAAAGAGATATTTTCTCAGCTCGTCCAAGTCGAAGAACCTGAGCGAAGCTCTCAATGGCTTCGTTGCCTGTTTGAAGAAGACCCAGACGAGTCTATCACGCAGATAACTCTCTGGCAAGCCTATCAAGCATGTTTCACACTTCCTCCAGGCAGTTCCAACGTCGCTATGCTTGCAGCGGCTGATTTTATCAAAAACGTCAGCACTACCTTCGAAAAAGCCGCAGCTCAAGTCCAATCCGGAATCGCGCCAAAATTCATCATCAAGGGTATCAGAATGCGTAGTGTTCCAGTTGATCCCAAGGGCGAAGAGGCGAGCAAGTGTTTGTGGCAGGGACCATTCGGTGGGGCTGAGCCATGTGGTCAGTTCTTTATGAGCCCAGAGACCATGTTCCAGCATATCCTCAGAGAACACCTTGGAGCTAGACAACTGGAAGATGGCAAATTCGAAAACACGTCCAACAGACAGTACAAATGCCTCTGGGACAGGTGCCATCGTTTCAAGTCTGCCCCTGCGACAAAATTATTGGACATCGCAAATCATATCAAAGTTCACCTTCCGCCGCGCCACGTTCCTCGCAATGAACCTGAACATTCCGGTCCTCCGCCAGCCAAGAAGTCAAAGCCATCTTATATTATCTCTGCTCCAAAGCGGAGTCTCATCTTCCAAGTTACTGCTCAAGATGAACGTTCTGAAGCTGCTGGAATCCCTCTCAGTGCGGTACTGGTGCTTCGGAATCTAGCTCGAAATATATCAAAGACCGACGCCGAGGCAACGGCAAAGACGGAGGGTGGAGTTTCTTGGCTTGATCGACTTTTCAAGCCCGTCGAGCCACGGCTCTTTGAGATTCTGGCGCACAATAAGTCCTTGGTAAGACATGTTTGCTGTTTCTTCCTATTTCTGCTGCCTACTGACTTTGAAATAGGCTGTTTACATCACGGATCTGGTGGGGGCGATCAAGTCATAGAGAGAGGCGCGTGTTAGGAGGGTTAATATCTACGGTAGCTTGTTATGGACGGAAATCGGGGCGTATTGGCGCAGAAATAAGCTCACAGTTGAAAAGACTTTGTAGGATAATTGGTTGATACCTAGACGTGGTAGCGGTGGGCGATGATGACGAATATCACTGATGCTAAAAGCTTAGACTCGCTTGTCAAAGAGATCTGGTTGCCATTGCCCATGTACAGATGAAGGCGGCGTTTCAAACAGGTCAACTGAAAAAGCAATGGTGCTCTCATGCTTTGCCTGCGCATGCCAGTCCTGCGCATATTCCTTGTCCAATGGTTTCCTTCGCGTGGAACCGATGTTTATAACAGCACCGCCTATTTCAACAGCTTGCAAGCAAAGTCTCAGTCATACACATCTATTCCAAACGCGGAGGTAACAAAGCGGATAGAGATGTTCCTGATAGCTTACATGTCTCGTGGAAGCAACAGCATGTGGTGGAGCTCAGGGGAAAGCAACCGGGACGCCATGATAGTGTAATCCATGTACTTGAGTTTGGTCGTGATAATACTGTGTGGAAAATTAATTCCTGGTAACCTGAGATAGCTACGATATGTGTCACAAATGACTTGAAAGTAAATCGATGGTTAGGGGTTTGGATCCCTGGGAACTTTACCAAGGTCTTTGAGATCTGTGTTCATCAACATGACTGTTCTGAAACTCCATGGCGGCTGAAACTTTTCTCCTGTACGATAGTCAACATAGCATTGTGGAGGACTATGAATACGATCTAAGTAAATTATAACTCTTGTCGGACTATGCATCTCTAACTTGGTCATTGAAGTTATTCCACGAGTTTGTGGTACCACCTCACTTGGCTAACATTTAACAATAATTAACTTTCAATTCTTAAGGGCTCAATTGGAAAACTTACTACTACGGAATCTTAAATTTCGGTATCAATGACTGACAGTGGCATGTACCGCCGTTTCACCAGAAAGTCAAAGAGTCGGAAAGTTGCAGGTGCTTGGATGCAGGTCCACTCAATTGCCTCGGTTGTCTGGTTCCAATCTTTAAAGAATAAAACTGGCTTTCGAATGCACCGATGCCGCACAGATGACCCTGAAACTCGGGATGAAAGAAATACTAATGCAGTAGAAGCTGAGGTTAATATCCCCGGACGGAAAAATCCCAGTTTTGTTTCACCTCCCTGATGGCGTTGATATATTTTTTCTGCCTGACGCTACTGCACCGAAGGATTTGAGAAGCAATAAAAACACTACAACGGAGGTCGCTACGGGCGGAGTGATCAGATGCGGTGAGAATTCTGATTTTAGCCTTGCTCTGCATGTTGACTGTGTTCGTCCAGTGTGGTGCCCAATTGACAACGCTACCGGCTTGCGCTGTAAGCATTTCTTTTCTCAACCCTGACACTTCGAAGTGAAAGGTGGCTGACTTTTATTTTGAAAAGCTTGTATGTGCCGAGTCAACTATGGAAGGCTCAGCTTGCTCATTGAGTGATCGAGCATGCTTTTGCAGAGACATCACCTTCGATGTAGACTTCAACGCCTGTGTGTCGTCCTCATGTACTCTCAAGGAATTCATGAGTATGTAACATTGACCTGTCATATGCTGCTTCCCCCGGTACTTTTTTTTACATTCAGGATGGTATCTTACAACAGCAAACAGTAACACAGAACGTTACGAAGACAGAGTGCGGTGTGCCTATGCGAAAGCTCTGATATTGCTGCAGTCATGTACAGCTTGTCAACATTCTCTGTGGTTGTGCGCTTCGTTGCGAGATTTTCAGACCCTCAATCGACCTTCTGGTGGGACGATGGAGTGGTACTTGCTCTTTTCGTGCGTATCTGTAACACTTCCGGGAAGAGATCTTTCTCTCAGATATCTGACCAGTCATCAGTTGCTGAATACAAGTATCCTAATCAACTGTTTGAAGCTCTGTAAGTAAAATATCCTACAATGTCAAAAGCGATTCTAATATTAACCTGATATTGGCAGTGGATCTCGGCTTGGGCAAAGACATTTGGAATGTTCCTTTCAAAGACATAACCCATCTTCTGAAGGTTCTGCTTCCTACATCTCATCTCCCTTGAGGCAATCTACGAGTTTCTAACAATAATACTACAGTTCTTTTGGGTCAATGAGTTATTATACTTCTTATCAATTTCTCTACTCAAAATCGCATTCCTCCTTTTCCTTTTCCGCATTTTCCCATCTCGACGTTTTCGCCAGGTTGTCTGGTCACTTATAGAACTCAACGCCGTACTCGCTCTCGTATGTGTCATTGTTGTTTGCACGATTTGCCAACCTTTACATTATGTCTGGTTAGTATATATGAACTTTGTGTTTCCAATGTGGCAGAAGTCCCTATCTCCGACTGCGGTACATTTGCTTTCACAGGGGCTAGACTACTGACTACTGGATTCATGACAGGACGTCGTGGGATGGTGAACACCATGGAAAGTGCGTTGACATTAATGCATTGGCATTTTCGAATGCTGGAAGTTGTATTTTCTTGGATCTGGTTACGCTAGGACTGCCAATAAGTCAGGTTATCAAACTGCAGCTGGGAATAAGAAAGAAGTTTTGGGTGACAGCCATGGTTGAGCGTTGGTATAATGTGAGCGATTTTTTTTTTAGTTTTCATCGTCCGGTTACTACTTCATTCATCTGCACAAAGAGCTAACAACACGTCTCTTCGTTCAGAGTGACCGTTATCAGCGTTCTTCGGCTAAAGTCTCTCGTCAATTTTGCCAGCACTTCAAACCAGACCTGTGAGGTAGTCGTATAAATGGCTACCACTTGGCTCGATTCAAAAGCTCACGAATATCTATACAGGGGATTATTGCGACCCAGGAATGTGGTCGGTAATGGAACTAGATATTGGTCTCATCTGCGTTTGCATGCCATCCTTTCGAGCCCTGCTGCTAAAACTGATGGCACACTTCAAACCCGTTACGGTAGATTCTGACGCTAGCCAAAAACGCTTCTCGGTCAACCCAAATCAGATGCTCCAGGTTGAGTGCCGAGCGGAAATAAGACCGCCAGTCAGGAGTGAAGGTATTGCATATGAGCGAAATTACGTCGTGGAGTACACTGAGCGGGAGGGGAATGAGAGCGCTGAGAGTGTGACGCAGATAGTCGAGATTCAAGGAGGAGATGGGATGAGACGTAGAAGTGTGACCTAGAGGGGTGCACGGCAGAATTCTGTGACTTCTTTCCTTTTGGAATGTCAATAATAGAAGCACGTTTCCACAAACCAATTAGCGGCGCTGACTGTCACCAGGCATCGAGGTTTGTGGGAGGCTAGCAGCACACTTTGTTTGCTATCATCTCTGAATCAGTCCGAATCCTCTTGCAGACTATTTCATATAATAGTATTTTTCGAATTGAACTCAATTTGCAGAGCATCTAGGAGTTGACATCCACTGCCGAAAAGTCCGCTCGAACGTGGTTGTTTACTGCCACAAGCGAGTTTTTTCAAAGTGAACTCAGACCGCCAGGGGGCATCGTTGTCACTCTCACCGTTGTACTTCGTTTGCAAGGATATCCATCATCTTGTAGGTTCACTCCAATAATAATGTACTGCACAGGGATGATAATATTAGATATGCACCATTGCTGCCAGTGTGTGTTAAATAATGTTCCTGCTGAGGTGTATCGTCCTTTCCATCCCTTTCACACGAAAGGCCGCTTGTACTGGATTCCACAAAAACTAGTTGGGTGAATTAGCGCGCCTCCCTGTTGACTGAAATATTCGCTTACTACTCTCAAAGTACTTTGGGTCTTCTTGCCAACTTCTTCCTTTGCACAGAGACTTCCAATCTATGCTCACCTCATTCTGTGTCGACGATATCGCCAGACCAATTTCTGCAACTAAGCCTTGGACGCCTTCACAGTTCTAGTTTTTGTCATTAGCGGGGCTTTCTTCATCGACAAATCATTAATTCTTGCTGCATAGTTTGACTTTGGATTCACGACTTGGATAGTGATTTCCAGCTCTCGTAGTCGACTCTCCACAAATTTTTGCACCTCTTCACTTGATACTCAAGAAGGCAACTCTTTTCACCAAAAACAGCAGTCTCAAAAGTTCTCTGATTTCCAAATCAAGAGTGAGTCTCAATGGTAGAGCCAAATGTCCCCCCAGTCCAAGAGTTCACCAGAGACACTCTCCAATTCAAGAAGTCTGGTAACCTTGTCACTCTACCTAGTACATCTCAGCTCAGCATGAACACTCTAGCTGTAGATTTCGGTGGAAAGAAGAAAGACAAAGTCGCCACCTTGAAGAATAAAAATACTTCGAACTCCTTGAACCACAGTTCAGCCAACAACATCAAAGTTCCAACCACCACACCTGGTCACGGCCACACCCCACCAGCAAACAGTCAACCAAAAGCAGTCCAAGGAATGGACACGTCCAACAAAAGACACAATCCTGGTGTCTTCCATCAAGCAAATAATAGCAGTACCCGCAATGCCAAAGGCAAGCCAAAGTCGAAGTCCAAGACCCCAATTATGGCTCCTCCAGCACCCGTCATCGTCCCTGAGACTTTCATCACCTCTTTTCCAGACTCGAAGGCGTCCACACTTTTCCCAAAAATCACCGGTGATCTCAATCTCATTGAGAGCCGATACCGGGTTGATAACCGCAAGCCCAATCGTGATAGAGCCGTCAATGTTCTGCGAGACGAGGTCACCCGATTAATCCGGTTCACTGGCACTGTCAAACTACATGGACAGCATGCCGATGTTGTGATCAACCCAAACAACACAATTCGTTTGCAATCCAGAAATAAACCTGCCCTCGATGAAAAACATGACATCATGGGTTTTGCAAAGACTATGTTTGGCCTTGAGAAGAACCTGCTACGGTTAAAGCAAAGAATCGAAGGCAGGTGGATGGAATTGAACAGAAACAAAAAGCTGAGTGAGACCCATCCGTTGATCATTGCTGGGGAATGGGTCGGACCAGGAATCCAGAAGAATGTCGCGCTCGATGGCCTTCCAAGAAAGTACTTCGTTATCACATCCATCTCACTCAACAACTTCTGGCTTGATGATCAACTATACGCTGACATTGAAGACGAGGATGCTGGGATCGTCCATATTGCTCGCGGCGGTTTCTTCTTGGAGGAGTTGGATGTCACCGATCTCGCAACTTGTCAACAACGCATGATGGCGGTCGCTCTGGAAGTGGAGAAGACATGTCCATTCAGCAAGACATTCGGGATCATCGGTAGAGGAGAAGGAGTTGTCTGGAAAGCTGCGCAACCACTTGGCATGGATCCTCGTATGTGGGTCAAGACCAAGGGTCCGGATTTTGTTGTCACCAGAACGGCCGATCTGCCAAAACCCATAGCCAAAGCTGACATCACAGTGCTGGGCGACGATATGATTGAAAGAACAAGACAGTTTGCTTATGCTACTACCACAGAGCCGAGACTACAACAGGTTTGGCAAGTGATGAAGCTAGAGTATGCCATGCCTATGGACAAGTCAAGCAAGAAGAGATTCATGCAGTACGTCTCTGATGATATCTTGCGTGAAGAGAAGCAAAGAATCAAGGCTTGCAAGGTTGATGAGCAATACTTGACGAAGTGCATTCGATGGATGGCTGAGATTTGGTATGACCAGCGACTGGATGATCTCCTGAGGTGGCAGGCTGCATCGATGCAATTGGAGGCAAGTCCAACTCAGCGCAATGGTCTTGGCTCGAATGAGGGAAGTGAACAATTGCCACCGGAATCCAAAGGGCTTGAAGTTATCAGTGGCGAGGATGGAATGAACTGGTGGTAATTGAGTTGGCGGCGGACGACCAACACATTTATAGCCAGCGCGGTGCTTCTCTTTTTAAGCTGGATCGACCTCTAGATATGTGTTGAAGGGGCAGCATTTCGGTAAAGCACATTTCTTACTCAGGAACGAAACACCTATTAGCTGACGAATTGAGAAGTCATTCTTTCATTATTTAGTCTCAGTGTTGCTTATATTAGTGGAACGTGATCTTTCCCCGCTCTACAGGTACAGGGTCCAACCTACAAAAAGTATCAACCATAGACGTACCTGAAGTGAATCCACAAGCCCAGCTGTCAACAGTCCCATGGACACTTCTGACCAGCAAGCTTCTTGAGCGTTCGAGCCTTGCAAGCATTTTGGCCACAAGAATTAATTGCCATAAAAGTAAGCATGAGAACAAACGGTACTTCGACTTCCGGGCTGAGCTTGGGCTACTGGAAACTCTCTTTAGGAGAAATGGCGGGCGCCTAACAGGTGACGAGCTGCCATATTGACGTACAATGGTACAGCCCAGACCGCGAACGTGCGAGACGCATGTAAGATCTTAGGTCCCTTCGTTTATCTTTGATGAACCTTCCCCAAATATGAACATGATTTTTCCTACGACCTTTCTAACTTTGAAGTGCTTTCGATCTCGTTCTCAAAAACGTCTGTCGTCGAATATTGCCACTCCCACGTCCAGCTATCAACCACTCGCAGTTCTCCTACGAGGATCTTCTGAGTCTCTATTGCCCACAACAATCTCGTTACTCCCATCCCCGCACCTCAAGAGACAATCCTTCCAAGAGCAATACAGTATCGGGATTCAACATGGTCGCTAGTAAGGGCGTCCTCTTCCTCGCCACAGCTCTCACGGCTGTGACAGCCCTTCCAATAAACAGCGGGAACCCCTCCTCGCTCGTTTCCAACAAGCATGTCACGATACGAGTTCCAGGCCACGGGCTCAATGGAGGTCTTCAACTCACTGGGTCTATGAAGAAACCACACACTTCCTCAAATGATCATTCTACAAGGAATGAGAGGGATTCTGTACCCGGTGTGGACGTAGAGAAGTTTCTGGTGCCACAACTGAGCATGTATTTTTGAGTAGCAGCGCAAAACCTGGAAATTCACTACTCGGGAAAGAGCCTGCATCTCAAAGGATCTTTCTCTTACATTACTTGAAGCCTGAAAGTCATAGTACAGAGGGAATTGCGAGGCGTTTGGTAGCCCAGAACATTCTCTTGAGCATACCGCTGTTCCAACCTCGCTTTCTGGCCGCCATGCTTTGCAGCTTGTGCAGGTCTATCAACTTTTGATATGGTGTTTGTATTGCAAGTTCTCGTGGTACTATGATGTTTGAGGAAGCTCGTATTGTGGAGGAGTCAACAAACTATTGTTCTAGCATCGCTTCGTTGCCAACAACTGCACGACTGGCCAAGTAAACCTGATTTTGTTTCCCTTCCCAACTGCATCATCCATCTCATCCCAGAGATCATTGATCTTCTCTTCTGGAATCGCTGGGATGAAAGTAGCGAACAGCCCCTTCAACCACTGTAGGTCTCCTTCGTCCATCCAATCCCCGTCGTTCTCAATCAAAACTTTGACCTCCCCCGCTCCTACCCGACTTGGAAATGGATCGGTATGTCTTACACTCATTGAAAAGGCATCCTCTTGTCCTCCAGTATTGATCCAAATCCGCTTCACACCCTCTTTCCAATGTTCAGGAGAAAACTGAACGACATCAAGCCCAGTGTCCCCATTTTTGACGGTCCTCGTATGAACTTCATCCCGATAGAAATTCCTTTCTACCCATATATCGAAGATACGATCCCAGATACTCTGTGCTCGAGGATTATCAATCATAATGGGTCGACCGTAATGCGAGATCGCAAGTGTTCCGCCAGGCTTTAGTTGTCTCGCGAATTCTTCCATGGCCAAATCAACATCCATCCAGTGGATTGCTTCACAAACAACAAGCAGATCCACTGTCGCATTCTTTACACTACTTTTCTCTCCTTTCTCTTGTAAGAAAGTAAACTTTTCTTTGGGATGCCCATACTGAGAAATCAGGCGCTCGGATGCGATGTTTGTGTAATTGTCGTTTGGGTCTGAGACGATAACGTGCCGAAACTTTCGAGCCAGGTCGTGTGATGCTATACCAGCACCTGATCCAACATCATGTGCGACCCCATATTGACCCGAGTGGGAGTCGTGGTAGTTATAGATGCAATCCCAGAAAGATCTGGGATAGGCTGGTCTGTATTTGATGTAAATGTCCCAGCTGAAGTCAGGGCTTGAGAAGCCGGGCTTTGGTTCACTTGAGGAGGTCATTGTGGTGAAAATGTAGTGGAAGATGTAAGCTGGTAGAAATATCCGATGCTTAGAGGGGTAGGAATTGGTATTCTATACCCATATCCGCCACTTCGGGTGCCAGCATATTCACTAATGCATGCAAGACGAATTGGACATTTGCTTAGCTGGCCTAAGGTACAGCTCAGATCGGTAATAATCTTCACTTGAGGGATATTAATCACTTTCGAGTGTATTTTAATTAAGTTGATTCACGGTCTTCCTGGTGAGTCCGGCTGACCTGTTGGGCATCATTCCTTGGGAACATCCCGAAGAAACACCTCATGGACACTTACCATGAGGTTTTAGAGTTTAGTTCCTGTTGAATTGATTGGTCAGAACAAGGTGGTACAAATGAGGAGTCACGCCAAGTGGTTCATAAACGAGAGCTTAGAGTGTTAAAACAGGGGGTCTCGGAGCCTCGGCACTTCAGAGCTTCTCAGGATCAGGATCAAATTCACAGCTTCAAAAGTTAAACCCGTTTTGAAAAGCTTCTTAAAGGGGGGTTAACAAGGGAGGTACAAGGCAAGGGAGGACCACAAGAGAAGATTACGAGGGGACTACAAGGTGGGACTACTGCGGGAAGAAATCCAAGAAAGCGAGAAGGCGAGGGTGTAAGAGGAAAATAGTAAAGAAAGAAGAAAGGAAGATGCTTAAGGGAAAGAGAATGGTATGCGTCTCTCGAACCCGAGAATTTCGCTTACCTTATCGTTTGTCTTTTCCCCTTGTCTTTTCGTGTGATCAGACCTGAAGCCTCTACAGCCCCTTAACTCAGTGTCATCCACCTTATCCAATCTTGAATTGAAGTGTTTTTACAGTGTATAAGTATGTTTAAATGCCCTGTAAAGAGCTTCAACTACAGTGCTAACGAAACCACGTAGCCGGTGGTCATGAGGTAGTTTCATAGGACACTGAATCATGACATAATCTTACCACCCACGTCACGTTCCGGAGTCAGACCGCCCGTACACATGTCGAGGACTCCGTGGTGCCGGGCAGATATATTCACGTGTACTACTTGGCGGCAGCACCTCTAGGCACAACGCAATATTTTGTGGGGTTGCTTTGTTGTCTTGTACCTCGCTTAAATTGCCACTAAACCGACCTAGGTGGACTGGATGAACACTAGGCAGGACACTTTGAAGGATCTCCACCCACATATAATTATTGTTCTAAAAACGTGTAGGAATTTCGGGTATCTATAGAATAAGAGTGTTATAGCAGCCTTGTACTCATTTTAGGAGGTTGTGTAAAGGCCATAAAATGGCCATACCAGAACCTTTCACGAACCCCTGGACACACGCTCTCTCTGTGGCTCGATAGCCATCATAAGCACTATGTGAAGATCTATTGCTATCTAACAAGAATATGAAAGAGTTGTGATCAGCTACTGCGATGTTGTGGGCATAATCTTAGAGCTAAAATAAATGGCATGGAGCTAGAAGTCAGAAAGACTGGTACGCCAACCAGGCACTAGACGTCGACATTGGCACCTCGGGGGAAAATGTAAATCAACCTCAACAAACCTCCCAGAGCAGCGCCACATATCAACGCTGAGCACTTTGGATATATATATAGCTAAAATCTACACAGGATAACTCAAAAATATAATCGTTGCCGGCACCCCAGTGGCCCGAGTGTTTCCAACCCAGCTTCACTGTCTCACCCAGAGGACTATTTCACGCAACTCGGGACCAACCACCAATCATGGAAGACAATATCTTCGAAGAAAAAGCCGACGGAGAACTGTCTGATACCTCATCAGTCCTCTCGGATGTGGATTCTGAACTATTCAAGGATTTTGATATCGATGGAAGCAATGCATCGGAGCCAGATACACACGAGACTCTCTTCTGTGGAGCCGCAGAAATGTCCGACACAACATCAATCCTCTCAGACGTCCCTTCAGAAATATTCGCAGATTTCGATCTGGATGGTTCCTTCCTTGAGTCCTGCTCAGAAGCCTTAAAGTATAACCCACTCACAAAGCCCTCTCAAAGAGGAAGGCGCAAACATGCTGGGAGTCAAAATATCAGTCAAACATCATACCAGCTCAACATCTTCGTCTCCAATCACAGAATATCTCTTGGCACACTATCAACCGATTATCAACGAAGCATGTCTGAAGCAAGTAGCACGATAATTGTCGATACCAGTACACAAGCTCCTCATCCACCGAAAATGTCACGCCGAGGACGCAGCAGTTCAGATGGTGAGAAAGAATCACCGGATAGGAGGATCACGTCAGCGAATAAAGCGCCACCAGCCAAGGAGCACACACCGAGCAAGAGGCTCATGCTCCCGCTGGATACCAATCAGAACGTGACTGTAGTACGGGAAGATACAGAAACGGAGACGGAAGAAGAACACCAGCCTCCGACACGGAAAATATGCTCAAGAACCCGAAAGAGGAAGAGAGTTAGTCACGCGGATGAGGATTATGATCCAGATGACAGGATGTCTATGAACATTTATTCAAGGGTTGAAGAGGAAATGAATAGATCAAAGGTTAAGAAGAGAAGTGTCAAGACTCGCGAACCAGCCATGGGGAAATTCAAAGTCTCTCGGAAAACTTGCACCAAAGCAACCCCATCAAGCAGCCAGGACGACGCAGAAGCCATATTGAAGTCAGCAGAAGCAGAGCAAGAAGATGATCTCTGGGAAGCAGAACCATTCCAAAAAGAGTACGAAGAAGCAACTGTCGCCAAAATGAGGGAAGCACACCAACTCAATTCAATCACCGAATTCCCACCACCAAGCGGCTGGTACGCCGGAGTTCCCAAAGCCAACAGCCAATGGACAGTCTGCGTCCGACCCCCAAAGCCCACATGGTATCATCCTGACTGGGATGCTGAGAGGCGTAAGCAAGCCGATAAAGCTACTGCGGCGTTGGTCAGACAGGGGGAGGAAGTTCTGGAGGCGGATATGGAGAATAAAAGGTACCGGATGAGGAAGTCGGGGACGAATTTGGTTACGAAACATACGGTTACTTGGTATCAGTGCCATTGGTTTCCGACTGGGAAGCGATGGGTCTTCAATATCTCGCTGGATGGGTATGATGAGTATTGATGTGAAGACTGTTGTCGTTGGCGTGGTCATGGCCTTACTACAGCGTTGCTTAGGTATTTGGATGGGCCTGCCTGACTGTTGAGATACCATTGTATAACGAGTGTAGCGTAAATGATATTATTACCACTATTTTTCAAAAATTAGCACTCGAGAAGCGCTGTAGGAGAAACAGTGGCTAAAGAACATGAAATGTGCTTGGCATGTTGTTCTCGCTAAACTCATCCTTGGCTATTCCTTCGGGGCAAGGAGGGAAATGCTATGTTGGAAATTACCTCTAACAACAAGACAATGAAAGCCCGTATAGTACGCATTTCCTTCATACTTGACACTTACACAAGCTTGATTATCACCGCCAACTTTCGGCCGCTCAAATTCCTTAAACACAGAGCCAGCAAATGCTTTGCACCACTGAAAACCATTCGACACAAGCAATGATACGTCCATCTCGCCTAATTTGCTTAAACCTTTTGCATGAGCAATCGCTACTCTAGAAACAACTGTACCTCTTATAGGCGAGCGATCGACTGGCTCATCTGCAAAGAAACATAGTCCCGTCTCAACACCTGCAGTACCACCGACTGCGACGTTGATACTGGCATCGACAACCATGACAGAGTAGAGGAATCCCAGATCTTCTGAGTCGGCATGCTGGAGATATCGTTAGAGCTTTGAGTGGGTGGTTATAGCTTTCTCAAAGAAAGTTTGGCCGAATGGCGAATGGAATTCTGCTTTCCTCCTTCTAAGACTCTCAAATTGATCAGTGCTTCCAGGATACAGGCTTCCAGAGATCTTAGAAGGGGTCAACTGTTTGCCGGTGAGCTCCTGAGGGTCAAGTGTAAATCAAAAAATAAATAAGAAGGAGAGCTGGCTTAATGCATCCAATGATATAGTCACTAATCCAATGCCATTCCTTTCATAATTGTAATACCATCTCTACATACACAACTCCCTCTACCCGGATATCTCTCAACACCACACTCTTGCAACACACACCAAATCAGACTTTGCTATCCGTCTTATCCACCACCTTATCCTCCGGCGAGAACTTCATGCTGATACTGTTCACACAATGCCTCTCATCCGTAGGCGTGTCATATCCCTCTCCTTTGAAAACATGTCCCAAATGACCACCACAATTCGAGCACACGATTTCCGTTCTCGACATGCCCAATGTGCGATCCTCATGTCTAGTCACCGCGCCAGGGATGTTGTCGAAGTATGCCGGCCATCCGCAGCCGGACTTGAACTTGTGGTTTGCTTTGTAAAGAGGTGCGTCGCAGCCGGCACATGTGTAGACTCCTTCTTCTGGCATGTGCTTGTCGTATTTGCCAACGAATGGAGCTTCGGTTCCTTTTCGTCTGAGGACCCGGAATTGCTCTGTTAGGTCTGTCAGTACATAGCCAATGGTATAGATGGAGGAGGAGAAGTTCGTACCTTTATTGAGAACTGCTCGCCACTCGTCGTCGGTTTTCTGGACTGGATGAGACATGTTGGAGGAGCTGCTGCTGCTTGTACCGAAGAGACTGGACAGGAAAGGGATGGTTGGCATTGACTTGAGAACTGTTCCTCGAGTTAAAGGCTGAAGAGCTTTGTATTGGGTTGAGGCGCGGGCAGTGTAGTTGCTGAGGGTGTAGAATGTACGGAGAAGAGTTGGGAAGGTTGGAAAGCGCATCGAGGTCTTATAGGGAATCGGAGGTGACTGAATGGTATCAAATTCAAAGCAATATCGAGTGATAGGGAAGCTTTAGGAATAGGTATGTTACGGTTACGGTGGCACAGTTACTGCGGCAGGAGTATTTCAAATATTGGAGCTCCCTCCCAATCCCCCGCCAATCATGATGTCAGTCGAAGCTGACCCCACCTTCAGCCACGTCCCGAGAGTCCGACCCTGTCTGCCTGTCTCTGTCCACGTCCACTTTAGCGCCAGCCACAGCTTGAGACAGGCGACAGGCTACGCTTTGTCGAAGGCGATGTGGAATCAAGGCGGCCACTCTTGATGACAGACAGCACCACAACCAACAATCTCACACAAAAATTGCACCCTCGTCGAGTTGCAAAATAATCCCCGAGCTTGATTCCATTCAAGCGCCGATATGTCACGTAGGCCCCCGAATCCTGCTGCTGAGCGCGCGGCGCAAAACACGCAGACCATCAAGAGCCTGCTGAAATTGGAGGGAAATAAGACATGTGCGGATTGCAAGAGAAATAAACGTAAGCTGGACATTGTTTACTTTGGTATCTTAAATCAAAAGCTAATAGTGTTTTTGCGCAGATCCGAGATGGGCAAGCTGGAACTTGGGTATCTTCATTTGCATAAGATGTTCTGGCATTCATCGAGGCATGGGAACACATATCAGCAGAGTCAAATCCGTGGATCTAGATGCCTGGACCGACGAGCAATTGCAGAGCGTTTTGAAATGGGGTAATTCAAGAGCGAACAAATACTGGGAGGCAAAGTTGGCACCAGGGCACGTACCGTCGGAATCGAAAATCGAGAACTTCATCAGGACAAAGTACGAGTCTAAGAGATGGGTTATGGAGGGACCAATACCGGATCCTTCAACTCTCGATGCTGAAGGAGATGATGATGTGCCGTTGAGTCTGGTCAAGGAGAAGCATGCAATTGAGCGATCGACTTCACAAAAAGCTTTGGGAGGACAGGCCGCTGGGCCTTCGCAAGTAAGGAGAGCGCAACAGCCAGATCTGTTTGGAGACGATGCTCCAGTGCAAAGGGCTAGCTCTGCGGCTGCAGTTCCAGCGAGACCGCCTCCAAAATCAGAGCCAGCTCCTCCCAAGCAAACGAAACCTGCAGACTCTCTCCTTGGTCTGGACTTCTTTGGTACTGAGGCTCCTCCACCAAACCGACCATCCAGCGCAGCTCCCACTCCAGGAGCACAATCGCGGCCAGACTTGAAACAGTCTATCTTGTCTCTATATGCCTCCGCTCCTCGACCACAGCCTCAGCAGCAACCATCTCATGCCTCACAAGGGTCATTTGGTGGTATGCAATCCCCACAGCAATCTCCTCCACCAACACAAAGCAGTTTTGGAGGAATGAATGATGCTTTTAGCAGCTTGAGCTTCTCTAACCAGGCTGCTCCTGCAATGCAGGCACCTGCAAAGCAATCTGCGTTTTCAGGCTTAGGCAATTTGTCAAGCCACCAGAAGACACCATCCCAAGTTTCCTCCCCACCTGCCAATCTTGGAGGAGGGAGCTTCTTTGATACCAAGCCTACACCAGCACCAACTCAGCCCAACCGCGGGTTCAGCTCATCGAGTGGCTTCGGTGCGTTTGATTCAGCCCCCGGAATGTCGCCTCCTCCTATCTCAAAGACAAGCTCCGGTCTGGACGACCTATTCGACTTCTCTACGCCTTCTCAGCCAGCTGCCAAGCCTATGGTCGCATCACCTACCACCCAACACTCGTCAGTCTTTAACCTCTCACAGCCCGCCCCAGCACCTCCACCCAAACCTCAGTCCCCACCAGCAGCCTCCAGCGGGTGGAATAATAGCGATGCCTGGGGATCGAACGACGCATGGGGTTCTACAGCAAAGACAAGTCCTACATTGAGCAAAGCAGCACCTCAGTCAGCAAGCACAGGAGATTTTGGATGGGGCGCCGGAGGAACATCATTGGCAAATCAAAGTATTGTTCCAGGTGGCAGTGGCGGATTTAGCACAGGAAGCAGTGCGCCGCCGAAAGTGAGTGCAGATGACGATTTCGGAGGCTGGAGCAGTGCTGCACCTGTTACGCCAGGAGCTGGTACCACCACCCAGGCGAAATCAGCATATGGAGCGAGCGAGGATCTGTTTTCCAATGTTTGGGAATAAAGCGAGCGGGTGATATCGAAAAGTAGATCGCATGTGGATTTCTTTGGTAGAAAGATACCTGCCAATCTATGATTTCCGCATACACGTCCTCCAGATTCATGTTCAAATGCAAGGGACCACTGAAAAGTGCCCCCGCTCGAGGACTTCGTGACAAATAATATATTTCGCTCTCCAAACCTAACGCCCTTGCTATGCTGCAGTATGTTTTAGGTACAGTACAATACAATAGGTATCCGCCTTTCCAAATGTACGCCCAAACAGTGTCTGTGTCCTTATGCCTTGATGCTCCATCATGCATTTATTTTCCTCCCCTATTCTACCCAGTCTTGCTTTAAACTTCCATGATCACGCCCTTTCAGACAAACAGTCCCCATATAAACCACAGCACCAACACCGTCCCAATGATTATCCCGCTCAACTTGAATATAGCGACCTTATTCCCACTTGCAGCCATCCGCCCCAATCTCCCCGCCGAGCCTTTCAGACTCGTGCTCATAGATGAGAATTTGCCAGACTATTGACCTGTTAGCATACGTACAAGCTTCAAACTACAAGTACCAACATAAATGAAACTGTGGACGCAGGAAGGTGACATTAGAAGGGCGAAGAAGAATTCAGGGGAGAAAAGGAGAAGGAAGACTAACCGTATCGTCAATAACATCTTGTGCCCTCGCATTGTCGTAGATATCTACTGTGACGCCCCTTAATGCTGTGACTTTCGCAGATAGCTCAGATAGCCGGGAGTTATTCTGGCGCTCGCGTTCGTAGGCGTCGGACATTGTGTGTGCTTTCTTTCCCGCCCGGGATGGCCTCCTATCCTCTTCGTGATGTGGGTATTGTAGAATTTGGATATAGGCTTGAAAGCGTAGGTTGGCGCAGGAAAGTAGAGTTGTATGGCAGACGTGTAATCCAGGCCTGGGTTTGGCTTGCGCACGTAGAGGGTTAAGGTTCGGGGTGAGGTTGTGGTTGTTGAACTGGATTCGGAGGGTATGGAGACGGGGCTGAACAAGGCGGAGAGGGTCTTGTTTCACTTGACGGAGGTAAATCTTCTTTGTCGCACAGGTACGCTGGGGCGCCCGAGCTTAGAATTGCTACTCGCGAGCGGAGTGACTGATGGCAAGGGGGGATACGTGGATGGAGGCAAAGTCAAGTGAAGAGAGTTGTATGGATGAACTCTGTGCATACGCGGAAGTCGTCGAGTGAAGTCGAGCGAGGTCTGGAAGAGAGTAGCCTTAGTCGGCCCTAACAAAGTCCGCGTGGAGAAGCTGGCTCAGCCACACTCGTGGCTTTTCTGGCGACATCATCTCGATCATTTCTACACCTTAAATTGTAAGCACAGACGGTCTCTTGGTAAAGTCATCTTGCGGTCTGCGATCATTGCTCACAAGTAAATATTATTCACATACCGGGCCCTCATCGCTCTTGGATTTCTTCTGCTTGAGGTGCATATTCAGGCACAGGAAAGGCACCCACCGGCATTGCATTCACGGCAGAGCTGCGAACCCTTGAACGAACATACGCCTCCGGCGGATCTTCTTCCCTTAGAGCCGCAAACTTACCCCACCAACCACCCTTGACCCTATCTCACTCGCAACACTCTTCGAGAGATTTCACAGTCAGCGCAACAACCAACCTATTTCTCCCTACTTCCCGGATCGTCGCAGGTATTTTCCGCAGATATGGGTCTCCATAATCCTCTTCCCTCGTCTATGGCGTGTAAGTACTCGAATTAACTCTGGATATGTAAGTGCCGGAACAGATAGCTGACTGACCTGGCCTCCTCCAGCGGAATGTAAGAAATGTGGCAAGATTCTGGCTTCCTTCGTCGACCCTCGCCAGGCTTTCGGTCCAGATAAGATCATTCCTCCTCAAGTTCTCGCAAATGCAAAGGTACGCCACTTCTGCGCAGTTCTTCGTTCTCCCGAGCTGCTTAAGCTTCCCAACCTATGACATAGCTAACCGGAAGCTTAGGGACTTGCGATCCTCACAGTCATCAAGGCAGGCTTCCTCGGCTCAGGACGATATGGAAATGGGGTCGTGGTTGCGCGCCTTGCAGACGGCACCTGGAGTGCGCCTTCAGCTATTGGAACCGGTGGAGCCGGATTCGGCGGGCAGATCGGGTTCGAAATCACAGACTTTGTCTTCATTTTGAACGATGCCGCGGCCGTACGGACATTCTCACAAGCTGGTTCTCTCACTCTCGGCGGCAATGTTTCTATAGCTGCCGGACCAGTAGGACGTAATGCTGAAGCTGCTGGTGCGGCGAGCATGAAGGGCGTAGCAGGTATCTTCAGCTACAGTAAGACAAAGGGATTGTTCGCTGGTGTCAGTTTGGAGGGAAGTGCTATTATTGAACGGCGAGATGCAAATGAGAAGCTCTACGGCCAGCGCTTTACCGCTGTTCAGCTCCTCCAAGGATCTGTCCGTCCTCCGCCAGCTGCACAACCACTTATGAGTGTCTTGAATTCGAGGATATTTGCTGGAATTTCTGCAGCAGATGATGCTACATATAATGATATTCCGGTGTACGACGACAGACATGACGATGTAGTCTGGGAAGGCAGGAGAGGGAGCGCATACGGAGAGGGTGTTCGGAGAGATCGCACAGGAAGCGTAAATCAGGATAACGACTACGTATACAGCGACAGGCCGAAACGTGCAAGTACTTGGGCGGACGATATCTACGACCGTCCCACTGGCAGTGCTGCGAGAGTAAATTCCTTCAATACTGGTGCAAGTACTATGTCCGGGCGGGGACGTGGAGGTTTCGACGACGACTATGTCTACTCAGATAGTCCGCGAAGCCCAACAGGTACGGTAGGAAGTGGTAAAGTCGGACCAGGAAGACCTTCTGCACCCAAACCTCTCTTCCAAAGTAAAACTGGTTCTCTCCGCGATAACGAGGCTGTGGCTTTGTTTACTTTTGATGGGGAGCAGCCGGGTGATTTGGGATTCAAGAAGGGCGATATTATTCAGGTCACGAAAAAGACTGAGAGTACGAATGACTGGTGGTAAGTTACTTTCAGAACCATTCATTTCTCTGCGCGCCACTAACATTATAACAGGACTGGCATCAGTGGATCCAGAACCGGAATCTTCCCAGCCAACTATGTCGAGATGAAGAAATAGATTCTTCCACTGTCACCAAAATAATGTCAAATCTCCAGCCATCTACCATTCATTTCTTCCTCCTTCTTATCCTCTCTCTGCGGTCGCACCTCCGCATGTGAGTTACAATCAGCATCCCCAATTAGTTTGGCTACTTTAATCCCTTTCCAAGCTTCTGGCGGTACTTGCGTTTCTAGCAAGCGAACGCAATGCAAACAAATTTTACATCCTTTACGTACCTGCTATTTCTGTTCGTGAAATCTGATAGCGGGAAAATACAGGGTGGAGTCGTTGCATATGACGAATGGCGCCTGGTGTTTACTTGCTTGTTTGCTCGCTCACATATTCTACGTCATGCGAAGTTATTATACTGGGTGGCCAGCTAGTTTAGTGATTTAAGACGATTTGGTTGATACACTTTGGAAGCACTTTACGAGATATTTTCGAGGAAGCTTTTTGATTAGTAGCGAATGAAAAGTAGTTTTCGAGCAAGTGTTAGCCCGCCCAATGGTTCTTGCCAAGATAATACTGAGATTAGTGTGGTTTCTGTGTACTTTGCCTGATGTTGACATCATGATTGGGATTGGCAACCTCGCAAGCGAGAGTGGATCTGGGGCAAAGTAAACAAAGCAAAGATCAATGCATAATTCACCAAAAAGCTCCCCTACGCCGACCAGAGGAGTCGAGTGTCCAAGCTAAGCCTATTTCTACAATTCAAATATCAAACGAATTCCCATGAAATTACAAATCCAAATTCCATCACCTCAAATCCGAGGAATCACTGTAACCCACCCGAGCCCAACCGCACCACACACCTACCTCAACCCACCCAAACCCCTCCTCCCCCTCTTCATCTCCCTCTTCTTCATCTCCCTCCTCCTCATCTCCTCCCTCCTCCTCCTCCTCCTCCTCCTCCCCCTCAACAACGCCGCCTCCACCACCGGCGCCAGCCTCGCCCCGGGTAAAAATCTCTCCCCCTCAACATTATACACATCCGCTCTCCTAGCGTTAAACTCCCTCTGCAGATACATATCGCCTGTTACTTTAGCGATCCGGTCTGAAGCGTTGCGGATAGCGTTCATGCGCGAGATGTCCATGTTGGCTGCGAGGGCGTAGGGGTTTCGGAGTCGGAGTTCGCGCTGAGTGGATATGGTGGGTTGAGAGTTGGGGGTGGGGTGGTGGGCGAAGAAGGTGTTTGTTTGATGGCCGGGAGGAAAGAAGGTGGATCGCCAGCTGTGGGGGAAGAAGGGTTGTGTTAGTTTTGTGGAGTCGCAGTGGGTATGGATGGGAGAGAATAGGAATCGACTAAAAGAATCTTGCTGGGGTGTTTGGATGTTCGAAGGCCGAGAAGATGAGTATCAGGGAAGAAGAAATGAAGAAGCTCGCAGTCTTTGACTTACAAGACAGGCATCCTCTCGCCGCCACATAATGCTGTATCTCGTTCTCATAATAAGCACGTCCAACCGCCGTCGCCGGCGGCTCTGGAAAGATATTCAAGTCCATAGGGTTGTATCCTCTCTGACGAGGAATCAGCGGCACAGCAGGAACATCATACAGCTCTCTTGCCTTTTTGGCAAGTGCAGGATGATCAGAGTGGAGGTATATCGCTACCTTAGCAGCAGTAGTATAGTTCTGGTTATTGTGCGCGAAATCACCATGTGCAGGATCCAGACCAACAGTCTCGTAGTTCAGCTTCGCCATATCACCGCATGTAGGACATGAGTGGAGATACTTGCCTCTTACATCCCAGTAGAGAAAATGCACTTCAGATGGAGTCTGTGGGAGTCTTTGCAGTGGGGTTCTACGATGGTGCTGCCAAAACCTTTGGGGTCTTCGCTTTTACCTCGATAATATGTCTTGTTGCAAAGGATACATCTCTGGCATTGGAAATCGCACCCATACTTCAACTTGCAATTCCATCCTGCATTGATAGGACAGAATTCAAACAATTTGGGGGCCACATTCTTGTAGGAAGATGGTGCAGGCGGTAACGTATCGTCGTCGCCATTTTGGAAAGGCCGAGTCGCTTTCTGATGGAACTGCGCAGTACCTTCTTGTACCCAATCTGGCTCGGCAGAATTTGTACTGTCGTATAATCTACAAAGTGAAACTGAATAAGCATGCTTCTTCAAGGCGAGATTTCAAGATTCTTGAAGATGCTGCTCACTGCCAAAGCCCTTGATCTTATTGGATACCGTCCATACTGAATCGGGAATTTTGACAGCTTACTGATAAATTTGTTTTTTAAAGTTCACTGGTTAGTAAGAATAGCTCAAACATTTGGACAAGTTGGTACTTCAAAGAGAGACGAAAGCGTGGTCGAAGTTTTCAGTATCAAATCAGGTGCTCGCAACGGTAGCTGACCTCTAACAGCCCTGGTCGACAAAGAATGAGCCCTCATAGCTCTTTCGTCCTCCTCAATGAGGGACTTGACCTAGCCATTTGCTCTAGGCTCATAATAACGAAAGGGGGGCACTCACCAAGGTCTTTTCCCCACCCAATCTCTCATCAATCTGAAATTCCTCCTATGACGATTGACCAAACTCATATCCTGAAAGATCTTGAAAACAATGTCTTCCAATTCTCGATAATCATTATTTCTTTCGCCTTGTTGTGGGGGGTCAAATCCTCCGTTGAAACATTCTATGCTGTAGTCTGCCTCCCATTTCTGGTGCTCAGCAAAAGATTGCCCGTCGAGGAGCGAGAAATGTTCTGTTATGAGTCTAATCATTACTCGGATCAACAACCTCCGTCTGGTTGTGTAGAAGAACTCAAAGGCAGCAGCAATGTGATGTAGCTAGTTGTATAATATGAAATTGAGGCTTGGAACTCAGCCAGGATAGCAGGGCTGTGGGGCTGCTGAATGTTTTTCATCGGACTTTTCCCTTTTGTTTAGCAATTGAGATCTCTTTATTGTTTTGTTGGATATCTCGTGTTCAATGCTGCATGAAAGGAAGGTGTGCAGTATCGATCAGGTAGTCATGCACAGAAAGCGGAAATCATGCTCCATGTACAGCAATGTTAACATGAAAGATACCAAGTTGCAGCCGAGTCGCACTAAAACAGACAGCATCAAGCACCACCCAATGAACATCAAGTACTAGATCACTTCACACGCACAAATGACAATCAGTTATAATTTCCGAAGAAAGATTTTCTATTAAGAAGTACCTGCCATCTCAGCAGTATCAAAAACGATCGCTCGCAAAAGTCCAATCTCGCAGCCTCTGAAGAACGCCACCGTCCATCTATGAACGCACACCAAACCGAGTCATTTTGTCGCGCCGCCTCGAGAATCAAAAACATATCAAATAGAGACAAAACCACAAAAGAAAGAACCCGCATCGCCAAAGCCGAAGAAGCGACCCCAATGTCCCTCGCAGAAGAAGATAAAGTACAAGCAAAGAAGATGTTCAACCCAGGGCAACCTTCCCTCCTGGCGCTGAAGATTCTTGGTCCAGAGCAATCACTTCCCTGGATCGTCTTTCTTCCCCTTCCGCAATTCTTATGGTGGTCTGTTCTTCGCCTCAATAGCGATCAGTAGAGGGTGTAGCCGCCGTCGATGATGACATTGCTGCCGGTCATGAAGGCGGATGCGTCGGATGCGAGGAGAACTGCGAGACCGTTCAAGTCGTCAACGGCACCGAGGCGGTTCTGTGGGGTAAGGGACTTCCAGATCTTCTTCTGGGCATCGAGAGCTGGGACGTTGTTGAGTGCGGTGTCCATGTAACCGGGGGAGATGCAGTTGACACGGATGTTGAACTTAGCCCACTCAGCGGCCAAGGACTTTCCGAGCTGGATGACACCAGCCTTGGAGGCGTTGTAGCAAGATTGTTCTTGTGGGTAGTTGACAATCCCACCAGACATCGAGGCGATGAAAACAATGGATCCAGGCTTCTTTGCGTCAATCATGTGCTTTCCAACTGCTTGTGCCATCAAGAATGAACCAGTCAAATTGATGTCGATGAGGCGGGTCCACTTCTTGGTGTCATAGGTCTCGGCTGGCATGTTGGAGCTATGTGATCATTAGCTTTGCAAATTCATCGCAGAAAGAGAGGAACTTACTCAGCAATACCTGCGGAGTTGATCAGGACATCTGGAACGCCGTATGCCTTGACCAATGCGTTGATCGACTCGTTGATGGCGTTCTCGTCACGAACATCAACGTTGTAGAAAGCGACTGGGACAGTGTCACCAGTCAAGGCGTGGAGGGATGCAACAGCCTCCTCTCCGAGCTGTTGATTGGCATCAAGAATGATCAGAGCCTTGGCTCCAGCCTCTGCACAAGCCTGAGCCATGCTGTATCCCAATCCACGAGCACCACTGAGAAAGAAGAAGTCAGTTTTAAATATTTTTTGAATGATATTATGAGAACGTACCCAGTCACAACAACCACCTTGTCCATCAAGGACATCTTCTGCATTGTTGGTGGGAGGTTCTGGTATGTAGCCTTGCTCAATGGGCCAGACTTTTCGATGGTGTTTTGATTAACCACAATTGTTGATCTCTCAACTGATCCATCAGCGTAGGAGCTGTGCTTGACCTCAGTGGCGGCCACAACATCTGGTGCTGGCTCATTGAGGGGAGCGGAGAAAGTGATGGGTCTGGCAGCTCTGAAAGCAGGAGTAGCAACTCTGGCGGCGCGAGCCGCGCGCAATGCAGGTCTGGAGAACATGATTATGGTTTATATTTGTTGGGTATCTGGGAAAGTGTGAAAAAGTTCGAAGGTGTTTGTGGTCTTGATATTGAAGATCGGATTTCGAGTGTTTGTTTGTGGAAGATGATGGTCTTGAATGTGAAAGCTGGTCCTTAAATAGTTCGAAGAGAACGCCTGAACGAGAGTCCAGATGATCTTCTTAAATCAATACGTTTGTTGTGCCTGATTGGTATTCAATGACCTCGAAAGTGCAAATGAATGGCCTAATTGGGGTTTATTTGGTCTTTGAGAATGAATTAGCGAGCTGCTCTCTCCGACAATGCAGATTCACTCCAAGTACAACATCGCACAGAACAGGACAAATGAATGAAACTTGTAGCCATACAATGAGTTCTCCTTCAAAATTTCAAGACAACGTCGAACAGGTGAATGAAGTGACGAGATGCTGACGCAACGTAAGGGTATCCGAAAGAAATGCTGATGAGGAAAAAGCCGAAGTATATATCGAAAAGATGCGGCAGAAGAAGCCCAGCTCTTGGTCTTTCCTCTTATTAAATCTCAAATGGAGTTGTGCAAAAGTCGTTTCCTTCTATTCCCAAAAGTTGCAAAAGTCTAGCAAGGGCGGGCAAACAAGCAAACAAGTCTAGCGAAGTAGCAGTTCTTTCTTTTCGTCTATTCGTTCTGGTATTTCTGTGCGAGTCCCCTGCAGATATATATGCTCGAAATGGGCAAACCGGTATCGCCGAGAAGTTGTCAGATGGGGTTGATTGACGGAACAGTCAGTTGTTTCGTAATTTTTCGTCAAAGTGTCAGTGGCGTTGCAAAAGCAAAGCGTATCCTCTAAAAACAAACGTCATTCAAGTAGAGACGAGCGGAGCAAGAGCAGCGAGTTAAACAGAACCTGTATCTGAAAGCGAGCAGTGGAATAAGTACGGATGAGCAAGAGAAAGGAGGGAGGGGAGCAGAGGTTTTTCTACAATTTTTCTGGCTGGACCGTCACATATCGCCGCTATCCGTCAGATTACAGAGCACGCTGGGCTTGGCTACCCTGCGCCTGCAAGGTCACACCAGGGTAGCTGTCGTTAGCGGCGACGTCCGTGCTACAGTGCATGCGTTTAGTGTGTTTAGCGCATGGAGTCCCTGTAGCCAGTCCACTAATTCCACTATTGGCGCTCCGGGTCCAGGATGCTGGGTTCCGGGAGATGGGACTGAACTGGCCAAGGTCAAGTGCCAGGTGGCCCCTAAAGCCCCGAAGAGGCCTAAACCCTCTAACCTTTTTCTAAATCTGCTCCAGCTAAGTGCGATTTTCAGAGATCTTCAGGGTTCAGGAAGAGCCCCATTTTGTGCGTGGGACCTGAATCTGCCTTGATGAAGATTCTGTCTTGGTGTTTTTATTTGCTCGTTCAGGCAGGTCTTGAGCTACCCTGAGCATTTATCACTACTATTTGCACACTGTTGCTGCTGACCGAGTCCGTGGGGGTCCCTTCAATCACCTCGCAATATGTCGACTCCTGTGAGGCGGTGTGAGGCGGGAGCTGCATGTGATGTCCATGGAAATCTCCCATGGTCCAGCCCCCCCAGTGTTTCTCAACGCTTCCCCAGGTACGACCGAAAGGGGTACTGGTACCTCCGATTTCTATTGCTAATGGGGAAAGCTCTGTGCGGCCGTTCAGTGATCAGCTGGACAAGTCTGCACTTTCGAGTGGCCCAGACGGCTCTCGAGGGGTCGAGAGGTAACCTCGAGGCAGGTACCACGACAGGGTAGGGCTGGTACCCAGCGACCTAGGACAGGCTCTGGGGGATTTGTTGTCTCTTCTTTCTTTAGAGCTGTCATGTCACAGAACGGGGAGATCAAACCCGAACGATAGAGAGACTCCGGGTGCGGCTGGCTAAGTGGCGAACTGCTGCCGATAAAGAGTATTTTCGACTTGTGAAAAATGGGGTTGAGACATGAAAGCGGGCATCGAGGAAATTGATATCCAATTTTTAATGTTTTGAGGACGTCTCTGGTGCGAAGTGATCAATATATCAAAATGATTGTTTCCAGCCACAAGACCAACGAGAGCCTCTCCTTCACACATGTGGAGTCGTCACGATTCAGCAGCCTCGCCTGAACCGGAGGGATCTGATAACAGTGCATGCATGCATGGACGAGGCAAGGCATGGCTGCGGGCCGGGTTCAGAGTGGGATTTCCAGCAACTTTCGTTTGATGTGCAAAACAACCTGACAAGACCGAGGACCACAAGCGAGGATCTCCCACGAAGTGTGTCCGTGGAAGCTTGGAAGCCCGGAAGCGGCATGAGAGCAGGTGGAGAGAGCAACGACCAGTGGATTCAACAGGCCAAGAGTATCCACTGTTAGGCAGCGGCATTGTCCCCATACGCCTCATCATAGCTCCAGTCTTCCGCACAGAATGCATTCGCTCCACAAGCTGTATTGCAGCAAAGCTAGCAAGCTATCATGGCGGTGTGAGTGAGAGCTTCGAAGTCCTCGAAGTTTCAAGAGGCAATCCCACGTTGGCAGCATAATATTGGCACTGGCATTCCGCATTGGCCTTGCTGCAAGACAACGGCTTGTCATCTGATGCGAAATAAAATTACGGGCTCGTCAACTTGCTTTTGCGATCCTCGACCACGCCGACAAGGACAACACAACAGTAACACAACTGCACAAGTCACTCCTGTCCCATGGCGTTTGCGTCAAGCTTCAAGGGGAGCGAATGGCCGAGTGGCTGCAGGCTAGAGAAGCTAGTAACGGCACTGATCTGACGGCGTGGGCGTGGACCAGGTGTGGGATTATTTATGAGAGATGCGTGGGACGAAGAAAATAGTAGTCGGCGTTTATCACGAAAGGAGCAGAGCGAAAAGCCATGGCGGAAGGAGGAAGATAAATCACCGAATCAGGCACTCCGAGACAGTTGATTGACTATCAATTCTCCTATGAGAAGACAACTCCCATTTCAAAGTCAGGGCACAGCAGAAGGCTGCATATCAAGAACGATATCTTCAGCACATCTATCTTGGGGTTATCCGCCACCCTCATCCATCCTGCCACGCAACCATCCTCTTCTCTCTTACAGTCCCAAATCCTTGCATCAAAGAACCCAAGCAGCGCACAAAGCTTCTAGAAAACATTACCAGCCGGCTTCCGTTCCACAAGGAAGGTTAGTCCCTTGACACTAGCACCGAAAAAGTCTGCAGTGTATTATTTTTACATTATTTAAGCCTTCGCCTTCCCAATTTTTTCGCCGTAAGGAGGCTAGACGTGAACCTGACTAGGGCTGAGATGTGCTGTGCCGTCCATGCACGCCCTGAAGTTTAGCGACCGTCACTCAAGCCAAACTTGTCCCGCGACGAAACGTGCGGATCTCACCATAGACACTTGTCTCGAGACGGGGATAGCTTTTCCTTTGTTTGCCAGACCGTGGTGTTCGGAGAAGGCTGGAGAGGTTGCTTTGGAATGAGTGCGTATCTGGTTACTTCATCATAATTCCATCCCACCTCATGGAGTTCTTTGGCCTTCTGGTATTCATGGCTCGGAAGACTCTAACAGAGTACGGGACATCCAGATCATAAGAGGCAAAGTTGTCGTGACATGCAAACTTATCAGGTCAGCAAAATACTCCAAAGATAGCACTCGAGCCACTTGAGTGAGGAGGGTTTTACTTCCATCGCCACCTAGTACTCTGCCTACCCCGAGAAATCTCCTCGATTTTCTTCGACCCCCTGATTACTATCCAGCCGTAGCACGTCATGATCTTGCTGACTGTTCCTTTACCTAAAGCCTATAATTTCATGAAGATTTTTTTTCTCTGTATCCAGAAAACTTGAGTCTGAATCTATCAAGCTCTTGGCTTGCAGAATTTCTGGAGCATGCAGAAGCTTAAGAGTGGAAGGAGATGCGAGGACAACGGACAACGGGCAACTCTCCAATCGGCATGTCTCCTGCATTAGGCGAGGGCTTAGCTTGAAATGCTGGACGTCCGAATGCACAATGCTTCTACACCGCAAAGTCGCGTTTCTATCCCAATGGTTTCATTGCAAGGAACGGACCGCAAAGCTCCCCTTTTGATCGAATACTCAACGGGAAGGGTATAGAACAAACGAATAACTGTGGTATAGCCATGTTTCCAATCTCGGCACAGAAATGCTCTGTGTACGCTTCAAAGTCGGTTCAGGTAACGGGTGGCGGTCGAAGAATTAGAAAACCTAGCCTTCACCGTTGCAAGGCGGGGACCATTTGTTATCTGTTCCCGGCTCGTCTGCAGGTACATACATACATAGTGTGTGTTTGGCGTACGTCGAGTCGAGTCACCGCTGGTTTTCTTCAGGCGGGGAAATGTGTCCGGGACCGCTACAGATTACTTTCAAATCTGACATGAATCAGTGCTATGCACTTTTTGACATACAAAATACGTTATGGAACTTGCCCTTGACAAATGCCAGTGCAACAATGAGAAAGCTCCAGATAACCGCAGGTTTTAACACAACTTTAGCTGTGACAGCCCAGCTTGATCTTCATTCATCACTATTTCATTTCAGTAGGTTTCTTGTGATTTTCTCCTTATTGTTTGTGGTTCTTTTGAAAATCTGTCGATCAGTGTGCTCAAATCACCAAGCTTTCTTTTCGATTATCATGATGCCTTATACTTTCCACCGACCGTCTTCTAGCAGCTCCTTCACTTCAAGTCCTAGCATTAGAACGATCAAAAGACTGCAGAATTGAAAGAAATTCCCTCAACCATCAAGATCAAAACCTATACTCCGCCACTCCCAAAAACCTCCTCACAGCCTCCTCATTCAACCCCTCCAAATCAACCTCATTCGTAAACCTCCCCCCCTCCCCAAGTCTCCTCCTCATCTCCCCCAAATCCTCCCCCACCTCCCCATCAGCAAAAGCATACATCCTCCCAAACTCCCTACTTATCTCCACCACCTTCTGCGTCCTGGGCCTCCTCATCTCATCATACACCGCAAACGCCCTCTCCACCTGTCTCAGCTCCGACACATGCTCAAACAGCGCTGTCAGCATCGCCACATCTTCAACTGACTGCGCTGCTCCCTGGCCGTTGAAGGGCATAGTTGCGTGTGCTGCGTCACCTAGCATACATATGTTTCCACGGGAGTAGAAAGGCGCGTGGTCGTGGTCAGCGAGTTTCCAGTCTAGGGTTGGGTTACGTAGGGCGAGAGCCAAAATATCTCGAGCGTCTTTAGTCCAGTGCGTGGAATCCTCAGGTAAAAACAACTTCTTCTTATCTTGATGAGAAGCCCCATCCGTAGTCCCATTTGTCAGTCTAGTCTGCTGCGACTTCTGAACAACCGTCAAGTTTAGCGTCTTCCCGAAATGCGTTGGTATCGCATTCATATACCCTCCATGGCCACATAAAATCGGGACGTAAGTAAGCAGATTCGGATTCAGCTCCCGCACTTCCTCAGCGGGTAAGGCTCGTGCGATCCATTCCCAGTTATCGTGGCATTTGGGCTCAACGGCAGGATGATCTGCGCCGAGGAGATATTTCCTGACAATGCTGTGTACGCCGTCACATCCGATGACAACGTCTGCTTTTGCTGTACTGCCATCTTTGAATGTCAATGAGATACCTTGCTCGTCCTCTTCGATATTCTCTAATCTCTTGCCCAACTTCACCACTCCCTCAGGAGCCAGACTCAAAAATCCCTCTAACTGCTCAGCTGGTCAGCTCACAGCATTCATCAGTGTCCGGAATGAGAACAAAGAATTTCCCAGGACCATTTTTCAAAACACCGGGCGAGAAAAGCTAACAACTCACCAAATCACACCTCGCAACCGTCTTCCTCCCCCTCGCCTTCCCCAACTCCGCCAACAGTACCGGCCTCCCCTCCTCCCCACCAACCCCATCAGCAACCAAAACATGCGTCGCCATCTCCACATCCCTCTCACTCATCAGCGTCGCTCTGCGAAAATACTCCGCCTGCAATTCCGGATCGATGAGTGCAAGTGCACGCATCGCGTTGCCGTGGAACGCAAGACCGCCTCCTATGTCGAGATACTGGGAGGCGGCTTCGTAGACGGTGATGGTGAGATTTTGATTTTGGTTTGGGTTGTTGAGGGTTTTTGATTTGGAGAGCCCGCGGGCGAGGCAGAGACCGGCGATGCCGCCGCCGATTATGGCGATGTTGATTGTCATTATGACTTGTTACTTTGTCAAAGAGTAAGATTTGATGACGAGTCTTGGAAGTTGAGGATTGCTGGGCTCTATACGATATATCTCTGACTGAATTTCCTAATTTCTTACTTCGATAAAGTGGCACAGCGAGTAAAAGAAGGATTTACGTTTTGAAGAGCCATCCTTGTTGCTTGATGATAAAGTAAGGTTTTACGTGAAATCGAAACGCGTAAACACTGCTGATTCGCATGTTCGGATTAGTGGTATTGTCGTAAGTCCTTCTAACGTCAGCGATTAACGCCTCTATTGATCGAGCTAACCGTAAGCGAGCTGGGGTTGAAGCCAGTTGTTTCGTCAACTCCACTTGACAGTGTAGTGAGAGATGAAGATAAATAGATATTGTAGATTGTCTTTGGTCAATGAGAGCGCATTCAAGTCTCTGATATATACGTTAGAAGCTGCTTCAATTCGTTCAAAACTTCATCATCAGGGTTCAGAGGTGCTTTCGCAGCGTTGTTCGCTCCGCCAGTTGCTCAATCCACATTGGCAGATCAGAAAATCACCAGTGCCAATTAAACGAAAAGAGGTGGAAGATAGGTACCCAAGGCTACAAGTCATTTTTCTTGTCTTCTGATGAACTAACTACCCACCAACCACAACTTCCACGCACTTTCCACTATCCATCACCGCCTGCATGTTCCTATGAATTCACCTCCCTGCGCATGAAACAAAGAGCAAATCAAAGCAAAAGCAAAGTTCTTTTTATTTTAATACAAACCCACGCAATCGCATCGCAACGCAAATATGCAACGAAGAAAAGACGAAGAAATTCCACGCTTAATCGTACGACCGCATATGAATGAACGCAGCACCAAAAGAGAAGACGGTCTTGTGAGACACTTTTTTGCAGGTCCATCCATCAATCCATCCAATTGTCCGATATCTACTTCCGTCATCATATGCCCACCTGGTTCAAAAATTGGATGAAACTAATCCCAGTTGTCGTTTCCGTTCGCGGCATAGCCTTGGCTACTGCCATTGCCATTGCCGTTAGATCGACCGCCACCTGAGTTGTTGCTGAGGCCTTCTTGGACAGCCTTGAGGACGAGGTCCTTGGCCTTCTCGACGCCCTCTGCGCTACCTAGAATCTCAATGGCTTCGCCGCCAGCTTGATCACGAGGAACGGTGATCTTGCAGCCAGTGGCTTTGCGGATCTGGTTGACTTTGCTTCCACCTTGACCGATGACGAAGCGATAGGTGCTAGGATCGGGGAGGATAAGGTAGCCGGCGGTGGTGTTCTTCAAAGCGGATTCAATGGCTGCGGCGAGAGTTGCTTTTGCCTTGGTGACGTTCTCAGAAGGGCCGCGAAGGATCCATGGAATCTCACCATCAATAGTAGATCCAGAATTGTTGATGATGTTCCAGATGTGGGCATCCTCGGAAGGCTCATCTGTTTGGAGGGGGAGGTTTGTTCCACTGCCACGAATGTTGGTTGGTGCCTCTGGCTTTGGTGGGATCTTGTGGCCTGCGTGGTCGACAGTAACTTTGTGATCGTTACGAAGTCTTCTGAAGAATTGTCCATTGTCCGCAATGGTGTGGTGGACCTTTCTTGGGACCTGGACAGTCTCACCCTCTTGATCCTTCACTATGTTCAAGATATGATTCTTGGCTGCCTCGACATCTGATGGTAGGCCAGTGACCTTGATCGCGCTTTGCTCGCTTCCCTGTCTTGGGATATCGATCGATACCTTGAACTTCGACTCGAGATCCTTCTTCGTCTCTCCTCCACGGCCAATGAGCGAGCGATGCTTCTCAGTTGGTACATCGAAAGACTCGGTGGTCTGGTTTTCACGCTCGGAAACGATCTTTTGCATGGCCGCAATGATCTTGTCTACAACGTCTGCCTTGCCCTCAACCTTGATGACATTTCCATCAGACTCAGCCTTGGGGAACTGGACCGTTCTTGCAAGCTCCCGACGGTCGTCAGATCCTCCAGCACTGACGACAATGTCACGAAGAGCAGATCCTGCGAATGTCAGTAATGCTCAGAAGTATGGTTCGGGAAATACTAACCTCCAGCGCCGATGAGAGCTCTATGGTGTTTCTTCTCCACCTCTAAAGTCTTTGTGACAGTCGTGTCAAAAACGTCTCTCTTGGCGTCGATCAACTTTCGTGCTTGTGCCACTTGAGATGATGTGCCCTTGATCACAATCTCGACACGTGTGCTTGGGTCCTTGATATCTCTGGCATTTGGAATCTCAATTCTGGCGCCAGTGGTCTGTCTGATCTCGTCCATACCACTTCCACGCTGACCGATCAAAGACGGAATCTGACCAGCTTGGACAGAGATGGCGGCGGTATGTGAGTTATCCCTGAGATATTGGTAGAGGTTCAAGAGCTCATCTCTGGCTTCATCAGCTCCCTTCTTAGGCCCCTTCACGGTAACCTCGTCAGGCTCTTGCTCGCGTCTAGTAGGCTTTCGGCCAGCATCGCTCGCAGCATCGGCGTTTGATTGATCATCCTTCACAGGCTTGGCAGATCTTGGGAAATGTATTTGGACCTTGTACCGTGTCTGAAGCTTGTTGATCTGTGCACCGCCAGCACCAATCAGCTCACGATGGAACTTAGGATCGATCTTGAGGATATATGTTGCCTCATCGGCCCATTGTCGACCGAGTGCTGTGATGTGTGCCTTAGCAGCTGCGGCCTTGGCTTGTGGGCCCTTAAGCTCAACAACTCCATCGTTGACATTGATTTCGACATCGAACTTGTCGCGCAAGTCCCGAATATTGGCACCGCCCTTTCCGATGAGTTGATTGGCATGCTTTTGTGGGAAGTCGAAAGTAGTGGTGAAGCCACGCTCTTTCTCATCCTCAATGGCTGTGGCAACAAACGCATTGACCTTCTCAGCCAACGCCTCAACGGCAGGGGCTGGACCCTTGAGGGTCACGATAGTACCTGCATTAGTGACTCGCACAGGGATTTGATCTGCTTCGCGATCTTGCTGCTCCTTTTGGATGAATCTGCGCAACTTATCGTGGAAGCTGAAGACGTTAGCTAGTACAACTGGTCTCAGGTTGAACAGAACCTACATCTTTGGTACATCAATCGATGTTGAGATAATAGCGGCTTGCTTGCTGATGATATCCAAAATATATTTCCGAGCATCCTCCAGACCTTGCTTGAATGCCTTGATTTCCTCGGTAGTGGGGGTATCTCGGGGAACTTGATAATCTGCGCTCAGACCAGAGTCACCCTCGAAAACGAGGAGAACTGGAGCACCTTGCTCAGAAGCATCTGGAATAACGACATGAACACCGTACTCCTTCTTGACACGGGGAGTAATGTCTCTCTGAATATGGCGGTGGAAGAATGGGTCGATCGGTACAGTGGCCATACGGGAAGGTGGATGAGCTCCGAGGATCTGGTTGATCTCGTCCTTGGCACGGATACCGCTAGCACTGTCTCTGAAGTAAAGTTCCCAAGCACCGGCACCATCGTCTAAGATTGGAGTGACGATACTGGCCTTGTGGAGTGACTCAAGTCTCTCGATTTCCTTGCGATCACGAAGGTATTGAGTGACATTGCGAGCATGCACACGAGCACCTCCGGGGGCATTTCGAAATTGTCTCGAGACGTCCAACGAAGAAGAATTGATACTTGATGCCAAGTCAGTGGCATATTCCTTTGCAGCCTTGAGCTTGTCAGCTGGACCAATGAAGGTGATTATATCTTCACCATCATCGGTTGGCAGGATGATAGCACATTGAGTCTCGCCAAAGAATTCCTCTGGAGTTTTGCCTTGTTGACCGATGACATATTGATGTTGGCCCCGATCAATACCAGCATATTGCTCAACAGCCAGTCTCTGTCTCAGCTCCTGGGTTAACCTCTCAATCTCCGAACGTGCAGCTTGAACCGCAGCGCGATCACCTCCGAGTGTGATGTGGTTGTCGCCGAAAGCTGGAAGAAACTCGGCCTGGCCAGGACCAGCTTTCCGGGGAGGTGGTTGAGAGGTCCAAGTGTGATGTGGGGGTACTCGAACTTGAACACCATGCGACTCCTCAAGCGAGCTTGCTGGCCCAGCAAGGAAGGGGTAAAACTCGGCTGGGATGGTCCGCAGTCTTGTGTTGATCGCAGGAGTTCTCTCGTTTGCAATCTTAGCAATCTCTTTCCTTGCCAATTGAATAGCAATTGGGTTCCCCTCAACAACGATATCAATCATGTCATCATCTTCATCGCCTCCTTGTGGCATGTCTTCCATCTTGGGCATTTGAATACGAGCTCCGGTTGTCTCTTGTAGACCCTTGATTGTCGATCCCTGCTTTCCGATGATATGGGCTCTAGCTGACTTTGGGATGGAAACTTTGGAGGACGACTACGGACTGTCAATATTGTCCCTGAGCGGAGAATTACCTGTGACTGACCTTAGCACCAATTTGAGCGCCCAAATCTCTGATTGCCTGTTGCTTGAGTGCCTCCTTTTGATTACTTGTCTCTCTGAACTCCAAGATGCCATTCTCTCCCGTCCGCATTGTCAAATTTGTTCTCAACTTCTTGTTGATATCCTTGATAATATCTGGCATTGGCTTCTTGAGCTGGTTGCGAGGTAGAACTTCGTTCTTTTGCAAAACAAGTCGCGGAGCCTGGATCTGAACTGCCGGTGTTTGTGACGAGCCTCTAGGGGTGTTCGCACCGGATGTTGGCGTCGCAGAGCCATTGGTTGGGCTTCCATTACTGGTTCCATTAGCAGGCTTCCCACCCCATCTTCCAGCGAGGACTGGTGCTTGTGCAGGCTTTGGAGCACCTCCTAAGCCAGGGAAAGCTGTAGTAGAATGTGGGTCCAACACTGGCGTATTCTCCTTTCCTGAAGGCGCATCCGCTTTGCGCTTTCCTGCTGCCTTGGCAGACATCGTAGCAGGCCATTCGCTTGCGGGTGCTGGCTCGTCTAGATCTTCGAGGACGTGTGTTTCCGACAGAGGCGCGGGGGGGTGCTTCAAGTCGGATTCGTCGACGACTTCATCAACGCTGGCCTTCTGCGCAATATGCTTCAGTTGAAGTCTTTGTGCAGCAGAAAGCTGCCCGCTGCCATTGATACTGTTCTCAGCAGACATATTGGGCGTTCGAGTTGTTTAATGCAAGTGGAAGGCAATGTATAGTTCGGTCTCAAGGCTTATCCGGCAAATAAGAAAACCTGCCCAATTGAACGGTTAGTAAGACTGTAGATTCTGGGAGCCTACGTGTAGAGATAAGATGGAGATTCACTTACCAAGATAACGAAGGATGAACTGGTGAATTGCGAAACCCAACTATCCCGTTAACAAGAGTGACGTTTAGAGGCCACGAAGTCGAAATCCGAACTAGACTTGTTCTAGTTTCTGGAGAGTTGCATTAAGGGCGACGGAAAGGCAGATTCTGTGTGAACAATTGAATGTGCGGGGAAGATGCAGGGCTCATGCAAGACGCCGTTGGGATTTGTCTGAAGGGAGAGGTGGTGGTGACAGGAGAGAGATCGAGCAGCTTCTGGACAGACTGCAAGTGGTGGAAGCTCTCCGATACTCGAAGTGGAGTGGAAATAAGCGAATGCTCCACCACGCCGGTCTGGATCCTGAGGCAGTGAGAGTGGGTGAAAGTGACACCGAGGAAGAGACGTGAAAGGGGGAGGGCGCAGATAAATATTTGATTTTGCTCTCATCCATTCAATGTCACCTATTTCTATTGCTTAACACAGAGAATGTTTGCTTGCCAGCAACAATAAACTATCTGAACGGCACGTCGTCCCTTCAAGGTGCCACATTCAATCGGCTCAAGCCACAAGCAGAGTGGGGCAGGCTGGGAGGTTTCCATTTTGGGTTGGATATCATGTGATAATTCTTTCTAAAATGTCCAACTGGGTAACTTGATACCACCATACTTGGTCGACTTAGGAGAATTCGATGGTCTCCCACACAATTGAATGCAGGCTGCTTTTCACCTTGGTGGCTGGCATTGCACGGTCTTGATGAGTTCCCCAGAAAGCTTGGGTCAAGGCTTAGAAGCTGGGGCAGCAAGACATGGATGAAGACTCTCAATGTTTCCTGGGAAGTTCCTGGAGCAGTAGGGCATATCGAGGGTACTAATTCAGCTGGCTCACCTCTTCTCTTGGGGGTCTGATACCAAAGGCATTTACCTCCGAGTGGCACGATTGTGATTGATGCTTTTGACGTTGCGATATTCAGGTAATATAGTAGGACATCTTGCTCGTGAAGCGGAAGTCCACGATGAAGCCAACGGGGTCAAACGCTATGTAATGCAGCCCAAGCTTCCGATGTACGAAATAATTACCTGCTAGACCGACGCACTGCACGAAGGCCATTGTGGTTAAACGGAATCAGGGACGAAAAGATGATTGTTTTTGGGACCCGATATGTGATCATATTTGGACCGGCCTTGCCTTGGTAACGGGATACGACTCTGGCCCGATTGTAGCAGTCCTGTCCATTTCTCTGTCCGTTTGCTCTCGGGATAAAAATCCGTGATGGGTTGGACAAATCTCGGGTTGCGGAAGCCGAAAAGGAGGCCGAGTAGAAACTGGAAGAATGGAGCCCTCAAAAGCCAACGACTTGTTGATCTCCACAGAATTGTTTTCTGAAAAGCCTATTGGATACCTGAATCTGGTTTATCCGAGAGGTTTTTGTCATTGGCTCTCAAGAATATGGATGCAGACAGTCCCGGAATTCTTGGGTCGGTATGTGTGGAGTACAGAAGACTTTGTTTGTAGTTGGGAACAGAAACACAGAGTTGTTGTGGATTCCCAAAGGTAACGTGTCAATCAAAGCTAGGGCTTCATCTGAAGGGTTGCGGCATTTCTTCCGACTTGCTCGGGGGCTCAATGCTTGAACGGAAGGTATGGAGCCATAAACATCGTGTCACTGCGTAAGTTTTCGAAAATCCGAGTGCAATCTCCCTGTCGAGGTGCGAGCGGATGCGGTGACATCAATGTAGGTACTTGTATGTGAAAGATACAGATTAGCTGCTTTATGTTGTGTTTAGCACAGCGCAGAGCCTTATGGGAGCGATTCGAACAGGAGTTTGAGCTTGAGGTTCTTTTTGAGTACTCACAGAGGAAATTGTTCAGGCCAATCGATACGGTATATCCGAAATGAGAGATGGTGGCGCAGGATGATTAGATTTTCAAGTAGCCAAAGTCTCCAAATCAAAAATTATCAGGGATCAACTGCACTCTTCAGAATCTTTCCAGAGGCGGAGTTGGTCGCACAGCTTGATCGATGTCCCTGTGCAGGAAATCCACGTTGAGGCAGACTCGGTAAGGCGAGAGGGCACTGGTTCGATTGCTATTGGAGAATGGGTGCCGGCTGCATGGAGATGAACTTGTTAGCAAACCAAAACATTTGTCTGCGCATCGCATCATCAGGGTCGAAGAATAGCGCTTCGTTTGCTCGCTCCGTGTTCCGTTTGTAACACTCTAGTTGGCAGGGCGAAGAAGGAGGAGAGCAAGGACGCTCTGCGTATCCGGGAACTCCAATAGAAAGGGCTAACAGAACGATAGCAGGTATTGAAACTGTCAAACGGAGTGAGTTGAAGATACTGGGCCATGCCCAATGCTGCTCTGCGTTGCACTGCACTGCACTGCACAGTACAGTACTGTAGCTACTACACTAAGGGCATCTGTGGATGCAGATGCTGAGACGGCCATCAATTTCAGATGACGAAGGCGCTTGTAATTGTTGGGGGTTTAGAACATCAACATCATCCACCTGTCGCATCCCGAGCAGTTTCTTGCTGTCTCTTGGACCGCCCACATAGACTGAAGGCGGGGCGGACCAGATTAGTTGCTGCCGGAGAGGAAAGTCAAAACAAAAAAACATGTACGGAGTGGAGAGATGTGGAATGAGATAACTTCAACCCGCGAGACGGGAAGCAGGTGAGAGAGCAGTTGCAAAGTTTATATTTAGGTAATTTGGTTGTAACTTACAGTAAGCCTTGAAGCTTCAAAGCCAGGGCAGTGATAATTTACAATACAGTAGGGAAAATAAGCTAGCAAGCTCCGGGTCGTTTACTGTAAGACATGGATCGTGCCGTGCTTCGATTTGCGTCTATTCTTGTGTTGATCTTGTCTCTTGTTGGAATGGATTACTACTGGAGCTCCAACCGCAAGGTGCAACTTACCTTCGTGATTATTTCCTTCCTTCCTTGCGTGGCCGAGGTGGTCGGTCTCGTTACTTACAGTAGGTGGTAATGGAAATTTAACTTGGTTGATTTCTGACCTTCCCTGCTCTGTCCTGCTTTGGTTGCCCTGCCTCGCCTGCCCTGGTGTCCTGCCCTGGTGCCCTGCCCTGGTGCCCTGCCCTGGTGCCCTGCCCTGCGCGTCCTTGCCTGTGCTGCACTGCTGGCTGGGTCTTCCTGGGTTTCCCTTCCCCTCCATGTCAAAGTGGCTTCCAGATCCCATGCAGCCAATGAATGGAACGTCGCCCTTCAACATCCTGCACTGCACTGCCCTGCTGAGTCGGCCAATGATCGCGACCAAAACATTGGGAATCACTCTCATTCTGCTCTGCTCGGCCTCTCCAGCAAACCAGACCAGGCTTGTTTTCAACGCTCGCTCTGCCTCGTGCGTGTGTGCTGAGCTGTGCTGTGCAGAGAAATACTCCGACACTGGACATTTGACATTAGACCCGGATCACCTCGACCTCGACCTCGACCTCGACCTCGTGCTCCTGCTCCTGCTCCTGCTCTTGCTCCTGTCTGCCACTCAACCAACCTCGTCACACCAGTTATCGAGAGCTCAGAACCTGCTCCGACCAGTCTACAGCTATCCCCCACCACCAACTGCCTTGGGCGGGCCTGACCTGACCTTCCCTTCAACCGCACCGTCTTGCCTGTCCAGACGTCCCTCTTCTGGCAGTCCATTGTCAGTCCTTCTCTTTTGCGACTACTCTTATCAATTTTGCGGACATCTAGCCATACATAGCTCTAGCTCTACTCCAGTTCGAGTCCATACACTATCCCCGGTATCTCCTGCGACTCCCACCACAAACAGGCCAATTCACCCGAATTCTTCACCACGCTGCAGCGCATCGCATTCGGCCACCGTCCACAGGCCCTACGCTCCCTGGCTCTGTCGTCGAGAGTCCTGCCGTTACTTATTTATGGCCCCAGGTTTACCGGCTGCTACACAGAAACAGCTACTCTACGGTATTCTGCAGGCGCTTGCTCCCACCTACGAGGCGTGATTGGCTGAGCATTACAGCCAAAGCCGCCTACCCACCACAACCCCTTCCCCAGCTCAAACAGCGTGGTGTCCGTTCACAATCTGGCGCCCGTCACGTCACAGTATGGAGTCAATATCAAAACCCTCTCGACGTCTTCAGAAGAAAGCGCCACCACCATCAGTTGCCCTCGAATCTCAAGCCCAGTCTATCAGAAGTCAACGCTCCTCGAGCAGCCTCCAAAGAGCTCCCTCGGCCCCTCACCCCAGATCGCAACCTGTGTACGGACATTCACGCAAGACTACATCCCCAAATCCGATTGCCTACACGTCGAACTCCTCGAATTCCTCACTCGATCGAAGCGGACCTTCTCCAGTTCTGGCTAGCTCGGAGTTTGGCGCGCCAGGTGGGGGACAAGGGCATTCGACAGGAACGCGTCCACTGAGTGAGAAGTCATCGTCTGAACTGATTGGGGCTCCATTTGATGGCTCTGGTATCCTAAGCCATATCGACTCCACGAAAGCGTCGGGCTATCAGAACTCTCTGCGCCGTCCGCCCCCGCCACCCCTCACTCACACGGTGTCAGATTCGCGGATGATGAACCCGCCTCTACGGCAGTCTGCAAGCTTTTCTGCAGGAGACAGGATGAACGAGAAGACACCCCCTCGCGTGAGCGAGAATCAATTGATCAGCCCAAAGCGGTATTCAGACGAGAGCAAGGAGCCCAAGGTTGGTATGATTAGGAAGAAATCTGCATTTTCAGGATTCATGAGCAGCATTGGAGTTGGATCTCCTCGAGGGGTCAAGATATCGGCACCAGAGAACCCAGTACACGTTACTCACGTTGGGTATGATAATCAAACGGGGCAATTTACGGTCAGTCTAATTGTTTAGAGGAAATAAGTTGTTCGCTGATTGATTTAGGGCCTACCCAAAGAATGGCAACGCATGATCAACGATAGCGGCATCACGAAGAAAGAACAAGAGCAGAATCCAGAAGTGGTTATGGAAATCGTTGGTTTCTACAAGGAGAATGCAGATAAAGGCGGAGATGAGGTGTGGGACAAATTCGAAAATGCCAGAGTGCCAGGATTACGAGTCGGCACTTCGACGCCAGCGCCACTTTCTCCAGCTTTGCTGAACACTCCTAATTATGGATCAATGACCAGTCCGCCAGCAAGTCCGCGATTCCCATCGAATCATGAGACTAGTTTCGAAAACCCGAGATCTCCCCCTCCAGTACCACGGCCGGGACAAGCCTCCGCCTCTCAGATGAGGGATGTCAACGGCATGGTTCCAACTCGACCAGCTCCAAGGCCGCCCGTCGCATTCCCAACAAGGGCAGCTCCACCACCTCCAATGCTCGGAAAAGATTCAGGCATTGGGATGCCTCGACAGAGTGAAGATTTACCAGCATTGGCATATGTCCCTCCAGATTCTGCGCCCATGCTTCCAGAGGAACATCGTTCCAGATCCAATTCACGCGCAAACGGAACCTCTCCTTACGCTACACCACTCCAAGTTACCTCTCCTCAAGATCTCTACACTCAGCAGTTGGTGCAACAGCAAGAAGCCGCCATGCACCAAGCCCAACAACAGCAGGGCTCCATTTCTCGTGCTCCAAGTAAGCGCCAACAACAACCCACTCCTCCGAATTCCCAGGGCCAATTCCAGCAAGCACCGAATCTTAATGGCGTGCCTCATCCTAGTCAGCAAGTTAGAGCTGCTCCAGGTCCACGACCCCGACATCGTGCGCGTCAAAGTACTGGATTTGATATTGTTGCACGCCTGAAGCAGATTTGTACGGAAGGCGATCCAAGGGAGATTTACAAAGATCTTACAAAAATCGGGCAAGGAGCTTCAGGCGGAGTGTTCACTGGCTATGAGAGAGGAACCAATCGCTTGGTTGCCATTAAACAAATGAATCTGGAACAACAACCAAAGAAAGACTTGATCATTAACGAAATTATTGTCATGAAAGAGAGTTCACATCCGAACATTGTCAATTTTATTGACAGCTATCTGGTATCTGGAGAATTATGGGTAATTATGGAATTTATGGAAGGTGGAAGCTTGACAGATGTTGTTACATTTAACATCATGTCTGAGGGTCAAATTGCGGCTGTTTGCAGAGAAACACTCAAAGGCCTCCAACACCTCCATTCCAAGGGCGTCATCCATCGAGATATCAAGTCTGACAATATTCTGCTCTCGATGGATGGCAACATCAAGCTAAGTAAGTCATGCCTTTACCTGGTCTGGATTTACGTGCTAATCATATTCAGCCGATTTTGGTTTCTGTGCTCAGATCAATGAAGCTCATAACAAGCGAACAACTATGGTCGGAACACCCTATTGGATGGCTCCCGAAGTTGTGACGCGAAAAGAATATGGTCGCAAAGTCGATATATGGTCTCTTGGTATCATGGCTATTGAAATGATCGAGGGCGAGCCCCCATATCTGACTGAGTCGCCACTTCGAGCGCTTTACCTAATTGCCACAAACGGCACGCCTGCCATCAAGGACGAGCACGCGCTGAGTCCTGTCTTCAAGGATTTCCTGTACTTTGCATTGAAGGTAGACCCAGAGAAGCGAGCAAGTGCTCACGACCTTTTACGAGCAAGTAGCCCCATCTCTCCTGGCGACGCCATTGCTAACATGCAAAACAGCACGACTTCATGAAGCAATGCGCCGATCTAATCCAGCTGTCACCACTCGTTCGCTCAGCACGCAGCGCTCGAGCACAAGAAAAGGCCCAAAAGGCCGCGGCATCGTAATCTTCTCCCAGACGTCTCCACGTAACGACGGAGTAGAATCGACGCAGAATCAATCGTAACATATTCCAAATCCCGCTCATGAGATATTTGGGTGGAGATGATGCACAAAAAAGCTTTCTTTGACAACCAATTCGAATTCCAATGCTTGTGGATTCGACCTTCGGATTTCCATGGTCACCAAATACATCACATCAAATACTGCAAGAAAGCAAGGCGTTCAGGTTGGGATTTGTATCATCTGGTGATTTATATATTCATCAACGGGCGTACGATGTGATGTCATGCCATATCTAGAGTGCAAGAAGCACGTTTGATTTGTGAGACAGCTGGCTGGACCAATTAGGCATAGGATGGGCTGGGTGGATGGACTTGACAATGTGATTAGACAGATGGACGGCTGGCTTGATGGCATAGCGGACACGGGCATGACAAGGTTGGAAGGGAGGGAGGAAAAGATAGTAGCGGATGACTGATGGAATGGACACGATGCTTTGGGAGGACTGCGAGAAATGATAGCGGCTGATATCCCAGGGAGGTGGACCGTACTCGAAGGCAATGAGAGGAACGACTGCAACGAGGGAACGTCGGGTTGTTGGATTGTCCATATCAAGGAAGGAATGACGGTGGTTTCCTTTGTTTCTATCTACTTCCTGTAGTCAGAGTCAGAGTTCAGAGACATTGAACAGGATGGGAATGAATTTCTCTTGCCTCCGAAGATCACCGATTATTTCTTTTTCCCGCTCTCGTCCTGGTCTCTTTCCCAATGTCAATCTCAGACCTGCCTGCAGTGATTCGGTTCTTGGCGTCTTGCCCGCCTTCCTTCGCAAATTAAAACAAATGACACACAAGACAGCGATACTAGGTGAGCAGCCTCTATCCTCTCAAAGCACACTGATACGCTTTTCTCTCGCTGATCTCGAGTTAGACAGTCTCAGCCTAGGAAACCACGGGAAAAATCTACTCGAAAAGACATATTTTGGAAGGAAAAGATGCAGAACGTCGGGAGGAAGTAGGCAGTATTTCTTGGAAATGGTTATCTCGGGACTCGGCACAACCTTGGCTGGCATCAATTTGGACCTCTTCCTGATCCTCATCTATGATCCCAAGATCGTATTACGGAGTCTCCATCTTTCAGCCTCACAACTCTACCAAGACTGGTACGTATTCTCGTCCAACCGCTTGTCAGCCAATCGGGTTTTCACCAATCACAATCCAAACAGTCCGCCAATATTTCGCTACCCTTGGACATGTATTTGGCCCCCCCTACTCGGCGAGGATTCATGATCTTCAAATTCTTTCGATATGACGGTTCTCATGGTGTCTACGCCCTAGAATCCTTGAGGAGCTCACGGAATTACGTGTATACGTTAGAAAATAGCTGCCTCCAAGCAGTAAGTTGTAGCTGTGCCTCTTACGGGCATGAAGCCTGAGAAGGAACACTCGGCCGAAAGCCCGTTTATGAGGCTCTGGAGATAGCAAACGACCGCATATATGTGACACAAAGCACCCTGTCCTACATAGTTCTGGTGGACAAGATTCAACATCGACGCGACAGGCTGCTTTGGAGCTACCAACATTCCATATTCAGAGCATACATCGAAACAAGCAATTCACCAACGCGTCCCGGATTGCCCACCAATGGCACCACCACCAACTGCACCAACAGGGAAGAAATCCCGGAACGGGTGCAAGACTTGCAAGTATGAACTCATTGTACCGAATCGTTTTTGCAGCTTCGTGCTAACTAATCAGGATCCGGCGAGTAAAATGTGATGAGACCAAGCCATTTTGCAATCGCTGCAAGGACTTACATATAACATGTGACGGCTACGTGGTCAAGAAATCAAAAGGCAGAGAAGGCAGAGGAACATTCTTCCCTATCCTCCCCAAAAGCCACTCCATATCCTTTGCACCCGTAAAATTGGTACCAGAAGTGCAACCGGCACGCATTCTCTATGACCAACAACATCGCTACTTCGATATATTTAGGCAAACCACCGCCGCGACGCTAGCAGAATACTTAGATACAACTCTCTGGAATCGTATCGTGCTTCAAGAAACCGAGGCCAACCTGTCCATCAAACACAGCGTCATCGCCCTTGGCGCTCTTCACAAAGCCTTAGACGGCGATCCTTACCCACACGCAGCAGACACCAAACTTTCTCAAAGTGTCCACTACCGCTTCGCTCTTCAACAATACGGCAAAGCTCTAAGACTGACGCGCACATCAATCTCCTCTCCAGAAAGTCAGGTCGATAGTCGTGCCTTGCTGATCTCCTGCTTCCTCTCCATCTGTTTCGAATGCATCCACGGCTCCACATCTACAGCCGTCGCGCATATTCAAAGCGGGATCTCAATGCTCGATGATTTCTGCAGCAAACAACCCCACTGCATCTCATTTGACGAACGACAAGCTCTCCCCGGCTTTCTCGAAGATGAAATGCTCTCCGTTCTATGCAGACTTGAGAGCGACGTCACAGGCCTTTACGATGCCGGCCAGCTCAGCCCACAGCCAGAAGTCGAAGCAGCAGTCGTAGGCATATTCTACTACATGCCCACAGATGGTTTCCAGAGTCTCACGTCCGCAAGGAAATATCTGGATCTACTCCTCCGTGAAGTCGGCTGGTTCATCACTTCGTGCAACGAACAGCGCTGGAGCTTCCTAGTTCAAGATTCCGGACCGACTGTCCCAGGAATAGAGACAGCTACTTGTCTAATACCAACAATCGAGCAGCAAGAACGTGCAGCTATGTTTCAAGACCTCCTCCAGAAATGGCTCGCTACTTTCCAAGCAACTGTCCACAGGACGCGCCTATCTCAAAATTCAGACGCCAAACTCTCCGTCACCGCGCTCTCTCTGCGCGCAATTTGTGCTTCGATTTCACTCTCCTGCTGCTTTGGGCCAGAAACGGCATTTGATCCACATATTCCTGAATTCGAGCGAGCTTTGCAGCTAGCGGAGGATCTGCACTTGGGTGGACCGTCCTCGAGGAGTGTGAGGCCGACATTCATCACATCGTCCATCTTGATCAGGAGTTTGTACTTCGTCGCGCTGAAGTGTAGATGTAGTGTACTTAGGAGGAGGGCATTGAGTTTTCTAGAGGGTATGCCGAGAAGGGAAGGGATCTGGGATGCGGTTTTTGTGTGCAATGTTGCGAGGGCGGTTGTTGCTGTTGAGGAGGGAGGAGAGGATTGGTCTGGAGAGGCTGGTCTCCCACCTGAGGAGATGAGAGTTACGTCGCTGAAGACTTCTTTCGATCTTTATAAGCGGAAGGGGCATGTACGGTACCTACAGTCTGTGGGATGCGAAGATGGAGTTAGATTTATGGTGGGAGAACAAGACATTATATGGTAACAGAATAGAGAGATATGCTTGGCTGCATGCGTAGTTAGATATACAGATGCATAGAAGACAATAAACGATTGGTTCCCTTCCCGATTGGCCCTCGACGAGAGCTACATCAACACTGCATTACCGGAACGAAGCTGCATCCCCGACTCTGGGTTACAAAAGAGTGCTTTACATCCAAACACCTATTACTTTAGTTACGAGGTTTCATCCCAACAAGATACTGCTTCGACACAAAAATTGGCACCAAGAAAAGCTTCAACTTGTGCGATTGATTCGGCACAAGACTCAGTTCGAACTTCCGCACCACCATCGCCAAGAGCAATCTCAATTCCCTCAGAGCAAATCTGCAGTCAAGTCAGCCCTTGCATTAGATGAGCGGGAACGAAAAGGAGACCCTACTGCATCCCGATACAATTCCTTGGCCCAGCAGAGAAAGGCAAGGTAGCTTTTCGATCTGCTTCATGCCCTTTATACGGTCCCAGCCAGCGCTCTGGTATGTAAAGCTCTGGGTCCGGCCAGTATTGGGGGTCCTTGCCCAGTTCGGCGAGGTTGATTGATACTTGTGTCTGCAAGGCCGAAGTTAGTATGCCCGGCTCACTTTGCTGAGGATTTGATATTTACTTACCCCTGGTGGGATCTCATAGCCATTTACCACCACTGGCTCTGTCGCCAGTCTTCCGAACGCTGTGAGGGGTGATTAATATACTCCCAAGACTAGCTTGTAAGTAGAGAGTGTGAACATAACATACCAACAGCCACAGGCATGACTCGCATACTCTCATTCAACGCCGCATTCAGATATGGGAGATTGTTGGTCTTCTCGAACGTGATCGGATCGTCTCGGGATGGGAAAGCCTCGTCTAGTTCTGCGACGAGCTTCTTGAGTTTTTCGGGGTTGTTGAGGAGGTGGAGGAGGCAGAATGTCAGGGTGACGCTCGATGTGTCGGTTCCGGCTACCATGAACAATGTCATGTCTGCTTTGATGTGACCTTCTAGGCTTCAAAAGAGGTAGGTTTAGTATGCTTTCTTGGATAATGGGAGGATTTGGCGTCATGAGAGAAGCTAAGAAGGAGTGATGTGACAACACGCCACTTACTATTCATTAGGATACTTCTCCCGTGTCTCAATCAACATCTGCAGGAGATCCTTCTTGACATCCTTCTTATCCAAGCTCCTTCTCTTCGCCAGGATATCGTTGAGTCGCCGTTGAATCTCAGGATCCACTGGATTTGGAACGAAAGGTAGATACTTCAGGATTGGAAACTGCGCGTGGACAAACATCTTTTGGAGTTGTCGGGAGAAGATCTCTTTCAGGTGCGTGTTGTTTGTCTTAGTCAAGTTCCAGGATTCTCCAAAGACTGTTGTTGTGAGAACGTCCTGATGGAGTGTCAGGTTTGACATCTACCGAGCTGGATTGTTGGGAGGGCGTTGAACTGGATAGTCGGGAGAGTAACTTTCCCATGACTTACTGCTGTGACATTGGCTAGGTTGTTGAACATATCCACTTCCGCGAAACCATTGCCCTCTTCACACTTCTGCTCGAGGAATTGTTGGAACACGTCGACGCACTCCATCATGGCAGGTTCCAGATTGTTGAGGTAACTGATCGAAAAGCCATGAGATAACAATCGTCGCTACAGACGGAACCACTGTCAGTACAACACAACATTGAACGATAGAACAATTATCCATCATCATTGAGTGCTTACTCTACTCTTGTGGACATCTTTATCTCTCTCCGTAAAAACATCCGAGTGATGGCGATCGGGTCGAAAACCATCGTAGATCGGCGATTTCTTCATTACGTTCTCAACAAGCATCTGCTGCGCAGTATCCTTTCCCTTCACCAGAACAACCTGAGGAGCTACAGGTTCAGACATCAACGACTATTATCACCAGACCCTTTTCAACCAAACAAAGGGCAAGGGGGTGGGTGGGGGCTGGGTTCTAGCCTTACCAATACGGACGGTATCCCCATATTGTTCAAACAGCTTTGGAAGATCGTAAAAGTAATCCCCAGATGCGACACGCAGTCGCCAGCGTAAGGCGGTCAGTTTACCTAGCGCTGGCCCTGGGATTTTAGAAAGTGGTCCCGTGTAAGCAAATATCAAGGCGAGGATAACGCGTCGAGCAATTTCTGCAAGCAGGGTGTACAGCAATAACCACAAATAATTTGCCATTTCAATGTAGTGGAAAAGAAACTCGAAAAAAGATTTCGAGCTTTTCTTTAGGTCAACGTCCATTCGATATTTTATCTGGGGTGCAGTTGTATATATTCAAGCAGGAGGAACGGAAGTCCGCTCCCGAGGCTGTTTGTTCTAGTCCAGAAGTCCCTGCTTTTCCGACATCGAGCGGGATCCGCTCTGCGTATCTCGGTCAGACGAAGGGATTGGATGAAACTGATTGGATTTACGATGCCAGCAATGACGGAAGAGAGATGCTCCTTGGGTCGCTTGGCTGTCAGCAGTAATGTGATGAAGCGGCACAGCTGAGCCTCGCTTAGACCCGTTTTAGGATAGCTTTCATATAGCTTTTTGTTTTATAACCAATATTCTTTGATTAAACATCATCTCCTAGCTTTTCTCTAAAAGTTAGGCACTATGAGAACCCCGATATCAGATGTGGGCAATTCTAAATCCAAGTCTTATATATCGTTTCACAGCAGAATCTCTCATACCATCCACGTGTATCTATATACCCCCACCCCAATTCGGTAGCAGCAGGATGCTTCGAGCCCAGGAGACGGCAGAACGCTAGCAAATACCCTTGTAGACTCTCCATACGCACTTGGATAGAATAGAATAAAACTTGGACAGTGTTAAAAATCCGTTGGTAAGGATAGAATAGTAAGTCATATTCTATTCTATTCTGTTCAGCAATCACACTGATACCGTGTACAAAACAAGTCTTCGACATCACGCCGACATACTACTCACTGAAACATACGCGGAGAACATATGCCAAATTCTCGTATTCTTGAATTGTAGCCCATATACTTTTAAAGTACAGTAGAAACGCCTGAAAATCCCTCCAAACTCGTCCACTTAGATCCCTAACCTGCCACCGCCAAGAAGATATATCAGAAGAAACCCGAAGATGCGGAACCCATCTCACAGTAAATTGCCGGAGATTGATCTCTGTACAATGCTTAGTCTGCTCGACGCTTCTTGTCGTTGGTCTCTTGGAGAATCTGGTATGCCTGGTCAGCAATACCGACTCCTCTCTTGTCGTTGGTCTCTTGGAGAATCTGGTATGCCTGGTCAGCAATACCGACTCCTCTCTTGTCGTTGGTCTCTTGGAGAATCTGGTATGCTTGATCAGCGACACCTCTCTTGTCGTTGGTCTCCTGAAGGATTTGATATGCTTGATCAGCGACACCCCTCTTGTCGTTGGTCTCTTGGAGAATTTGATATGCCTGATCGGCAACACCACTCTTAGCAATGCTAGCAACATCTGCGGAGACCATTAGTTTCTTAGGCTGAAGCTGAGAACCACCAAACTCTTTATTGAGCTTGAGGCGAGGTAATTACCTATTGGTGCTGCTTGGATAAGGTGATCAAGGCTCATGCCGACAATGCCCACAGTAAGAGCGGAGAACTTCATGTTGATAGTCGTTGAATCGTGTGAGAGTTCAGTGAAATGGCTATGTATATCAAGTGTACTAGGAAGTTTGCAGGAGTGCTTTGAAGGTGGAGACTTGGTAGTGGTTCCGGATCAGTATATTCATGACTATATATCTATTGAGAGGCATTGAAACCGTGCAAGCATACATAGTTGGCATAGTTACTCTCGGTTCTCTATCATGCGGCCTCCGGAAAGAGCCAGCGGTTGGAGTGTACAGAAAAATTAATGGCAACGGTGCTCGGTAAATCGAAGGATGAGTGTGTATTCACAGGTCCGATGTACACGTCGCTCAGAATTATAGTTGCATTTCCGAGGTCGGCTCCGGTGGAAGCTTCTTTCCATGACTCAGTGGTAGGAAAAATAACTGTAACAAATGGTAATCTTACATTCAAAGAGAGTCGGTTAAAACGTGAGCCCTGCTTAAACTTTACCTGAGCATCTTCGGAAAAGTATGTACCTGCGATACTTTCGGTTAAGATTTTAGGTAGAACACTCCTTTCCGGGACTTCTAAGAGTCATCCCAGTCGGCAAGGAAGTCTGGTATTCGGCTAGAAGGTGGTAGTGTCCGTCCTGCTCGACATCACTGGGTAAAGGCATGGAAATTTCTGTAGAATCATACAACATTTGACTTAACTATCGATCAAGAGGACAATTATCACTTTTTCAAGCTCCGCTGTAGTCGAAATATTCACCATCTAGATCAAAAGTGATGTATCCAAAATTTGGCCAAATTGGCATCCGCGAGCAAGTGAAATATGAGAAAGTTCCCGACGAGATGGCCTCGTTTGAGGATGGCCGGTCCGACCACCAGCAGGCTTCAGAATATAGCACTCCACATCAGGGATTGTGTAGGACAATTAGACTAAGCACAGTGCTTGCGATTCAAGTTGTTCTCTTGACTGGGTATACATTTTGTTTCTTGATCATCTGGACTATCGCACTCAGAAAGAGGAGTAGTGAGGGCAATATTACCTTCTGTAAACATAGCATTCTACTTCTTCCTATATTTTTTCTGCGCTAATGATTGTATACCAGCGCCGGCTCAAGAGGCAGTGCACCTTGAGCCTCTCGAATTCGATGGAAATCTCATTATACAAAACAAATACAGTGGCAAGCCACGCCCGGCGCTAGACAAGGCTTGGGACGATCTATTGCAGTGTAAGACAAGTATCAAGGACATGAAGAAGTGATAGTTATGCTTATAAATTTTCCTGGCAGACTCCAATTTTCGTATCTCTGGCAATGATCTGAGACGCCTGGGACGAACATCAATACCGATTCCTGGAGAGGAGGATCAATATTTTGCACAAATGAGTGTGAATCATGAGCTTCACTGTCTGGTTAGCGTTATTATATTTCAGCCTAAACTATTCATTCAGAGATACTTATACTTCGAATTCCTAGAAACGTATACGGCAGTCTATGCATCCCGAATATTATTTCACCAACGCCACAGCAGAAGAAAAAGAGCTTCTTAACCAGCACACAGGTAACAATAGACTTCTTTTTCTAAACTTATTGTACTGATACTAGTATTTCAGATCATTGCCTGGATATCATTCGGCAGGGTATTATGTGCCGAGCAGATGTTACAATATTCACTCTTCGCTGGACTAACACAAGCAAAGTTCCTGCTGCAGACTTTACAGGAGCACACGAATGTGTAAATTGGGACAGCATCTATACCTGGATGCGGGATCGTTCCGTAGATATGTTGAGGCCTGGTTGGCTAGTCCATCCTACAAAAGGTTTGATCAAATCATTTCAATTGAGCAGAGTATCTAACCGGTTCATAGGAGTCGTATGGCCACACGGAGAAGGAGATCACATTGGGGTTGGGCATTGATCGTTTATCAAATGTAAAGATATCAGAGTTTTTGCCAGTTGGCTGCAAGCTTTGCTATTCCATCTGTATTTCAGTCCTTCATACAGGTGATAAAACCCCCCTTAAAGTAACGTTATGTGAGATTACATAGGAGAGTGGGATATGCTTTGCGAGATATGTAAAACAATCTGATTCATACATTCTTTTATAAAAATCTCATAAAGTATTAATGGGACACTGTTAGCATAGTGGGATGTGTTGCTTTTACTCACTTGAACGAAGCGGGTTAGAAACCCAGGCAGGCGGCATTGAAACCGGCTATCTGGTTTTAGCGAGAACCTATCGTCGTAACAAGGTTAATTCGAAAAGCTATTATATACTTTACGATGATGTCCTCGACCCATTTAAGCGGACCCACGAATAGCGAAGAGGCCAAACTTAGTTCTAAGCTGCCGCGATTTCCAGCAAGTTCGGAAATGCTCTCCCTGGATTCGAAGATGGGCAACCAAGCCGGTTATCCTGGAAACACCAACCTCAAATTTCAAAAAAAATCTTCTTGCGTAGGCAATCTTCGAAGAACTTCTCAAGATAGGAAGCATCCAGAAGTGTTGTCTATGGACTCCGGACGTGTCCGATTTGCTCGTATCTGGAGCCTAGTCAGACTCTATTCTGGTGCCGGCTCTAATACCCGTCCGTCAAGCTTTGTCAAGCTCAACAGCAATGAAAGAAGTGTTCAGAAATATTTTGCTGGTGCTGACCACCCTTACAAACCCACTCAACCGAGCCTCTTCACCATCCAAACAAGGATTTTCTGCTCAACAGACATTGAAACCTGGTCACATCCGTCATGGCCCGACGGAGTATATGAACGCTCTCAGGAAATACTCTCTAAGTATGGACAAAATGACAGCGACAAGATCAGTACAAACTGGCAGTGTACCCGCGATTCCTCAGGAGTTTGACGTGAGATATACTTGCCCAGTCACGATTGGCACCCCCCCACAAAGGTTATATCTTAAATTTGATACTGGTAGCGCTGATCTGTAAGTAAAAAGGAAGAATCATCTACGGCGGAAAACCAAACAAAGTGATACTGAGGTTGTTCTTCTAGCTGGGTGTTTTCTTCCGACACAAATAGCTCCCAGGTTCTTGGCCAAACGATATATAGACCGGAAGATAGCAAGACAGCGCGAAAGCTTGACAACCTAGCTTGGAAGAGCAGATATGGTGACGGAAGTACCACACAGGGCTTTGTGTATAGCGATACTGTCTCTGTGGGGGGATTGAGCGTGCCGTACCAGGCGGTAGAGGTCCCTGAAGAGGTTAGCTCACGCTTCAGTCAGAACTCATTAACGAGCGGACTGCTTGGGCTTGGTTTCTCGTCCCTCAATAGATGTGAGTGGCAATGAACTAGTGTTTCATACTGACTTTCTGTTCTCGGAGGCTTATTTTACTTTTAGTACGGCCCCAAAAACAACAGACTTTCTTTGAAAAAGCCCAATCATTACTTGAGTTTCCACTATTCACAGTGAACTTGAGGCACAACCAACCCGGCAACTACAATTTCGGCTACATCAATTCTTCCGAGTATACAGGTTCGATCTTTTACACTTCTGTCAACAACAGCGGTGGATTCTGGGAAGTTACAAGTGATAGGTACGCGATTGGATCAAATGGATATATGGATCATCCAATTCAGGCTATAGTAGGTACGTAGCATTCTAAGCTATTCATTAGAGTCGTGGAGAATACTGAAAACAGAATGGTCAAGATACAGGAACAAGCCTCCTTCTTCTCCCCAAAACAATTGTCTCAAAATATTATCAGCAAGTCCTTACTGCGAAATACGATCCGCAACAAAATGGCTATACCTTTCTCTGCAATGAGAAACTTCCCGCATTCACCCTCACCATCAATGGGTACCGTGGTCACCTTCCGAGCCACCAATCCAACTACTCCCATATCAGAGAGCGGCGTAGTTTTCGTCTAGTTTTACCAGTTGATTATCTAAATTACTCTCAGATTAATAATACTCACTGTTTTGGAGGCTTACAAGGCGACGAAGGCATTCCGTTTAGCATTTTTGGCGACGTGCTGCTGAAGGCATATTTGGTAGTTTTTGATGCTGGAAACCTTCGTGTTGGATTTGCTAGAAAATGAGAGAATTCCGAAGGATCAAATCTGCGCCTTCACCTCTTCCTTTCAAACCTCGGTAACAAAAGATAAGTATGGACGCGGAGAGGTGGTGACGAAGAGAGCATAGTAAAATTTGTAAAGGAAGAGAAAGGTGAAGGCGATTCAAGATCAATCAAACTATGGTAGTATGCCTTGGAATATTTTTGTTTTCAGTGAAGCCCAAATCAGTCTAATTGGTGTTTTGATTAGGGCTACTAATGATACATGTTACGGTATTGCTTTGATACTTGCTGCTGTCTTTGGAAAAGTTGACCCCTGCCATTCATTCTAGCTATCCTCAACAACAAGAAAATCGCTACCCAAGTTCAACTTTGATATCCTGAATCCGTAACGCCGCCCAATCTTCACCTCTTGAAGTCAACATAGCATGCGACGTCCTTGTACATGATATGTGTTTGTGTCCTGTTCAAAGGTGTCTTGTCACGATGAGCCAGGACATCAACACAGTGATAAACATGCTCTTCATCAAGATGTCTTTCATGAACGCCCAAGTTCGGATTTGTCAAAACCCTTCCCATTCCTTTAAGCGTATATTCGCAATGCGCAATGTGCATATCCCAAGTTGTCCAGACATCTGCAAGCTGTCCTTCGTTGACTACCTCTTGAGGAATCCTTTCCGTAGACTCTTCGGTGGTAAACCAGCCATAATCGTGTAGACCAGGGCCGACATACTCGGAGTTCAACTCTTTGTCAAAGCATGGATTTGGTATCCAACCAGGAACTAGGAGGTCAAATGTGCACCCTCGTGCCTTCAATGTAGTTGAGTCTCCTTCACAGTGCAAAACTCTACCGTACTCCCCATGGTGCAACTTGAGACCGTCAACGGCGGCATCTTCGGAGCCGGACGTCCCGTGAGAAACGAGAGCGGCGCTAAGCATGGAGGCACTCTGATATGTGCTCCAAGCTACTGAGAACATAGCTGCCATCAAGAGAGGCGCTAGGATTGAGAAGGTGGCAAGCTGGCCTTTGTGTGCTCGCGATCGAGGTGCCAATAAATGATGCTTAGATAACATGTACGGATCCCTCTCATGTGCGTCTGCAAGTGATTCGTCCGAAAAAGAGGCAGAGTATTCGGCCTCTCCTTGTTCTTTAGACTTGAAGGGAAACATTGACTGCAAATAAGTCAGAATACTCATGAAAATCTCCATCTGCACCATCTCTTACTGATTTTCGTGTCCTGACGTTGCTATTCGAGATATCTTTGAGAAGTGGGCATGTCTGACAGTGGAAGATTGATTATAGTCGGGCCTGACGAAACTACGTGTAGCTTAAGACTCGGACTCAATAGAGTTCCTATTCCATTTGCTGTATCCGGTCTTGGATCGCTAATTTTTGCCGCGATCCGAGAACCCCTTTTTCCGCTCGGTTATTGCTGCTTCGAAAAGTTAAACAAGAATCTCGGCTAACTTACCTGTTTCGGCTATTTTGACTTTTTGCATCCTTCCTTATTCTGCTTCCAACCGGACTTCGGGCACTGAAACACACATTTTAGTCTCTGGGAAACTTTAAAGGCTATCTTGAGAAAATGCGTTATGGTTCCCTGCCGAAAGACAAGGAACCGGTGACGCCCCGGAAAAGTATCTGGTACACCTTCTTTCTGGGTTAATTGTGTTGAGTCCTTCTCGATCACCAGATATTGTTTCATTGCGGCAGAATTCAAGTCACAACTAGCAACTATGTTTCCAAAATTTCATAGGGACTCCGATGTGTGCTCTGCTTCTCTCGAAGAATCGAAGCCAATGCTTGACGAAGAATCTGTGATCAGCTCCAGAACGGCCCCCAAACGTCTGTGGATTTACTCTTCCATAATAGCGCTGGTCCTTCTATCTATGTCTCTGAGCATCATCGTTATCTTCCAATCTCGCCATCCACTACCATCTTGGAGTTCAGCGCCCAAAATTCACAGATCAAATGCACTTTCCTGCGGCGAGACTAGAGAGTCTGCTCTTGAGGCTGGGTGTGTCTTCGACCCCTTAGCTGTTTCTTGGCTGCATCCAGAATGCATAAACGAGAATCTCTCGAACCTCACAGAGAACTACCGGTATTACGAGACTAAACACCTTGACGTTTTGGTTCCGACCACTGAGTTGATAGACCGGCCTATTGGCTCGGTCTTCTGGGTGGATGAAGCTAGTCATCAGTTTCATTGTCTTGCCGCCATTTCAAAGTGGGAAAGGGCTGTCAATGGAGGAGGGTGGGTTGAAGAGGATGTGATTGCACCAGGTCATCTTGATCACTGTCTTAAGAGTTTGATACCAAAGGAGGAGGACAGGAGTATTTCTATTGGGGCGATGTCTCAGGTTCAATCTTGTTACAAGATTCACTAAGTGCACTTGAATTTTGACAATGTAGAAGATAATTTCAGAGATCTTCATAAAAAGAAAGGTCTGAAGTAATGTCATAGTCCCCCAGACGGACAAGAAAAAATAATTGGAAGAATCTACATTCATCTACTTTACAGCATGAATCTTATGACATCGAATTCCCGATATAAATGATGCTCATGGTGGTATTTCATAATCAACTAGGTACTGCCTCGAAATCATTCTGATAAATTAGTAGCGGAAGAGTCACTGTTTGAAGCCGTTAAGTACTAATGCTTATATGCGTCTGCAAGTACTAGGCAGCTATAGGTAGACAAGCAAGGAGATTTGATAGGCTAATCATCATGTGGTAGAGTCTCGTGATTTACACCAAAAGCGTACCTTGGATGTTAAAAGCAACTCTTACCGGACTCTACAATACATACATATCGTGCGTTTACCCCCGTGCCCTGACAAAACATGCGATATCTTCAAACTCAAGATGTGTGGTAACTCTGTCCAATGGCATCTGCATGTTGTGTCGACCAGCTATGGCGTCTATACAATGCTGCGTATGTTCGAAGTCGAGATACTTCTCGTTAATGCCCAAGCTTTGGTTAACCATAACTCTCCCAAGACCTTTCAGGACATATTCGCAATGTGTGATATGCTCTCCCCAAGTCGTCCATACTCCAGTCAGATGGCCCTTCATAACAACATCTTGGGCAATTCTTTCGGTAGCTGCCTGCGTTGTATAGTAGAAGATGTCAGGGCTGCCTGGGCCAGTGTAATCTGCATACAACTCCGCGTCGAAGCACGGGTCAGGAATCCAGCCAGACAATACTATATCGAGCGTGCAACCATTTCCATGGGTGAATGGGCTCTCTCCGCAGTGAAGTATCGTCTCGTTGCTTGGTGGATGCAATTTATCCTGGGATGCGAGCTTGGCAACTACACTTGCGCGAGTGCGAACGTCCATCCAGGTCATCGAGAGGGTCGCTGCAATACACAATGTTGCCAGGACTGATAAAAATGACCATTCGATGCTTCGTGGCTCATGGTCTCTGCGAAGATAGGTGGACAGGTGCGAGTGACGAGCTATCTCTGGACCCCGACAAGAACATCTCGTCTACTGCATTACACTGTGGTTAGTCTTTCCTGAAAGGAGTAGTTTTGGATATTGTTCCCCTTACTTGATGCAGTTCTTAAATTCATCCACAGAAGAATGAAAATTTTCAGATCGTGAATCAAGTCCTCGAGTTCGACATATGTGACCCTAGAACATTGGTACGAAGGGAAAAGATACACGTTGGGAAAATTCCTGCTTTCCCGCTGAAGGCTGAGAGATAGGCTCCTGAACGCCGCGTTATATTAAGGGCGGTACGTATGGGTGATATCATGCTCCCTTTAACCAATGCGAATGGAAACCGTACGAGTACTTATCGTTATGAGCATTGTACCGGGGATACTTTAATGGGGATCCGACTGGAGCAGCTCAGAAAGGCATGCATAAAAGTAAGCATACAACTTTCTCTGATGTAGATAATCCCTGGGACCTGGAATTCGAACCAGGCCTTCATCGAATCAGATAGCTGAATTTAGAGCTTGCGAGGGTCATTTATAATTTTATTCTCTCCGCGGACAGTCGGAAACAGATTCTTGCAACTACCGACTCCAATGACTCGCGGAAGCACTTCTCCAACTCACAGCTGCACTAATCGCAGCTTCGTCTGTCGATCTTCGGAGGTGATGTAAACTCAGATGAAAAAAGTATACGCAATCCCAGGGGATGTTGCTGTATACCAAGACGGAACATTATGCACCCAGTGGGCCCTCTACTAAATTAACTTGTCCTTCGGCGCGCCCAACCCCATTCTGCCTAACCTACCAGCCTCTATATCCATTCACAGAGCCCAGAGACACGAGCGCCTGTCGCTTGCATTTCGAACTGAATCTGATGTACGCTCGCGATCTCAACTGTCATGGACGGCTTCGTAGATGTCACGAAAAAAAAGTTACAACGACGGCGGGGCGCTTGTGCTGTATGCAAGGCCAAAAAGGTTCGATGTGATGGCGAAAGGCCAACGTGTGCTACATGTGCTGTAAGTCTATGGATAATCTCGATGGCGACACTTTATCTAATATGCATAACTGTGTAACAGAAAGCCAATACAAGATGCACGTATTTAATGCCGCGGAAGAAACACAGCATGAGTGTGACAACCAACTTTTCGGACACCCCTGATGCGATACAAGATACGAGCATCACAACTTCTAGATATCAACCTTCGGATGTTTTTCAGCCCTGTGCTTCAATCGCGCTTACGTCACCAATAACCTCGAATCTATCGGCATCTCTGGGGTCCCCAGATGATTTAGTGACATTTCTAAACTGCCAATCGAATATTTTCACTGGCAATGGCCCCACGGCAGACGATGAATCGCTAGATAAGTTCGATATTTGTTTTGCGGGCCAACGCCAGCAGAATGAATCCCAGGCCTTCCAAGATATGCTGGAAGGACTCTGGGAATTTACAGAGGAGCCCAGTTCTCCACTGTCCACCGATTGGAATCAAGCAAACCGCAGAGAGGGATCGACACACAACCATACGTTCTCAACAATAACGGATTCTGTGGACTTGGAAGCGTTCCATTTCCCAACTCCCTCCTCGAGTAATAGCAGCTTGACAAATAACGATGAACTTTCAGCCGTGACCAATCCTGCAGGCTCAGACGCGGTCTTTTCCGATCCCTTCATTGTTGATGAGTATCACACCAGCATTGACAACTTCCTGGAATTCCAGACATCGCCAAATATCACAGTCGACAAGTCAATGATGGTATCAAAATGTCGTGATGTCCCCGGCTCTCCACTTTCAACAACCTTCAAATGTGGACAAATCCTCTTGAATGCAAACCACCAATACGCACAAGAAATTCAGCGATGCTGTCATCAAATGGAGGATGAAATTAATGCAAGATTTCATTTTCAGAGGATATCTGGAATGCAGAGCACCAATATGAAGTTGGATAAAGACCTGGCGGAGAAGTGCGCAATTTGTAAGTAATATTACTATTCCAAATTTCCAATAGAAGCTTTGTCTGACAAGATCTTAGTATGTTTCAATGATTTAGAAGGGTCAGTGGGGTTTTTAACCAGTTCGAACGATCATTGAGATTAACAGTACGAGTAGCATCGGACAATTTCTCGACCTATCCGAAACACAAAGAATTCTTGACTCGGTCTGGTCCAATTCGGATAACGCACCAGCAAAAGTGATTTTAGTACTTGTTGCGGTAGCACTCGGCGCCTACAACCTGGACCATGAAACATTCCCGGCAATATCTGACCGTATTGGATTCTCAAATGTTATGTTTCGTTGCGCATTGAAGTGCTACGATGACCGCTTTCCACGTAAGGAATTCATTTTTGATTTTCAGGTTCGTGAAACTATCACAATTTCATAGTGCGTGACTAATCTCTCACAAGGCTCTTCTCAGTCTGGTATGTTCTTTATAAATCCCTTAGTTTGGCACTAAAAGCTGACTTGTGTCAAGTTATACCTTGCCAATAAGTGTGGATGTCTTGTGACATCAGATTTGCTCTCGTCTGCAATTGCATGCGCGCAAAAGCTTCAACTCAACAGCGACGAGGGAATTAAGCGTCTGTGCTTATCAAATACGCAAGAAAACAGATTAAAAAGAGCATTTTGGTTTCTGTATGCATTCGAGAAGCCCTATTGCATGCGTTGGGGTATTGCTCCGGTACATAATACCATATCCGAAAACCGAACGAGGGGCTAAACAGAGGTAGAGACTAGATGAGGACTTTATCAACTACGAGGCCACGGATCACTTCATCTGTAAAGCCTGGGTTCCGTTACACAAGAAACAAGACGATCTCCTGCGCATTTCATGCCAGTATGCTAGACTTTGCTCTGGCATCATCAAGAACCTGTACAGCCAAAAATCGTTAGGGAAGCCTGACACGAGCCTGAGAAACATAGCGAACCAACTCTGTCGCCAGGCAGAGATTTGGAAGAATGCTGCTATCACAAGCTGTGGATCCGGACAAAAAAACACAGGTGGAACGACTCCGACCCAGGACACGGCAGCGTCCCTTCAACGTTTTAAAATAATGTACAGGTACCACGAAGCCAATTTTGCTATTCATGGCAGAGGCGCAAATGTCTCTTCATCGGACCCACCACGAATTGCAGACCTACAGGGACAATACGGTTGCAGGAGGTCCGAACATCGCTTACTCGAAGCTGCCCGAGAAGTACTCTCTACCTGTGGGGACACTGTACCCATCGAAGCGGCCCAGTATGATTGGTAAGTCTCGTAGCTCACTCACCAAAAATAACAAAACATGATGGTGGAGGAATTTGATTTAACGTTTCTTTTCATTACAGGTCGATTCTTCATACTTTATCCACAGCAGCTTGCATCCTGGTCCAACTCTCGCTCGTTTCAAATTCTGTTGAGAAAGACATCACATTTCTTGCCATGATAGCAGGATTTTTTGCACGACTCTCATTCACAAATCAAGTTCCGTTTAAAGAGGTGTCAGCGATGTACAATATATGTTGGTTGCACGCTTGTAAGGGAGACAAGAAGCAAGCAACGAGTTCTGACGGGTATGATTGTTAAGGCAATTTTTCAACCTAGTCACCAGATATTCCAGTAACATTAGATTATCCTTGACAAGCCTTCCAGTTTCGGAAGCGAAACAAATAGAAAAAAATCAAGCCACCCACAGTGATGCTCTTACCGGCGGTGATACTGGTGATGAAGACAGTGACAGAGACCGAATCTTCGAGAAACTAGTTGGTGTACACACACTGTAAGGATAGTTGATCAGTTGATTATCGAATCTACCCAGACGTAGTCGTCTGCATGCTAGCCAAGGATTTCGTCGTTCTCCTCCACTTTTATTGTGAGCAAACTTCAAATACTTGCCTCTATTTCGTTAGTGTAACAGACGCAAGTATCTTTGCGATACTTGGTCTCGCCTCATAACAAAACCCGCAGGATGCCAACTGTACTTTGGGAAGCTCTGGGTAACTTTACGTCGTTGGGAGTGTATTTAGACGTGAGTGAATGATGAACCCTAGAAGGATTAAAGATTGAATATGAACATTGTTACAAAATGTCGGATATATGAGGAAGGTACGCAGCAGCGGCTGCCGCAGCACAGCCTGCACAAGAAAATATCCAACGAATACTCTCTCCATCTGGTTGCCCGCCATTGTTTCCTAACGCACCAAATATTCCCCAGCTTACAAATGCAGCCACAAGCTGAGGCGCTGCTATTGCCATGTTATGAAATCCCATAATCGTCCCTGTATTGACAGCCAGGAAATACGCGGGGTCTTCGTCGTAACAGCAATTCCTTCTTGCAATATCTTCGCTAATAATGGCAAAAGGGACCCAGCTCGACACGGCCCAGCTAGATCCCACAAAAGTAACGATAATACTCGCTTCTAATGGATTTTTCATAAACGATAACGAGAACAAACAAACCGTGAGTAGAGCTATCGAGAATGCCCAGACGAAATAAATATTGCACCCTTTCCTAGTCGTCCGTACCATTAACGGTAAAACAATGCTCGTGAAAAGCGAGGAAACTGAAAATCCGAGCATCGAAAGTGAGGCACGTCTTGTCATGTCACCCCAACGAGTTTGTTGTTCTGAATATTTGAATGGCTTGGTTGGAGAGGATTCAGAGACCAGATCTACATTGCACAAAATTAGTGTTGATACGATGTTATATGGGGAGCTGGAGGGGCGTCCAGGAAGAAGTTTTACTTACACATCTCCCCAATATATCTGTAAGGTGCTTTGATAAGTTCATGATTATAAGTGCATATGATGGGTTTGCTTACGTCGTGATATACAGATAAAAAGGAGCCCAGGCGATCCAGACCAGAAATTGTACTTTAAAAACACGTCGAATCCTTGGGGAGAGACTCTTCGCAATTTGAAATGTTGCTTGAAATGGCTCAAAGGGCTATGAGATTTGACAACCGTTATTTCATCGCTGCTGAGGACCTTTTCTTGAACTGACCAACAAGAGGATATTGTTGTAGCAACCAGGGTGCAAGAAGTAATCGCAGCTAATGCTTGAAGCTGTGTTTGGCCGACCCATGGGAGAAAATGTGGAAGATTGACGAAGTTGGTGCTGTAGCCAAATACATTCCCGGCTTGGATTACCCGGCTTGCCCATGCATTGGCTTGCTCTTGTTGATTAGATGGACAGTTCTCTGCTATCAAGGAGCGTAGGCCACCCTGAATAAGCTGAATGGCCACATTCAAGACGCTAAGCCAGAATACTGCGAATGTAGTTGTAGCATAGAAAACCACTTCGGTGTTCTCAAACACTTGGGACGGCAGATATTCCAGCAGGATACGCACAATATCTGCAGACCACGCAAAAAATAACAGAGAAACTATTGCCGAAAAGCTGCCCGCGACAATATAAGGCCTTCGAGGTCCCCAAGAGTGACGACAACGATCGCTCAGAAAGCCACAGTATGGCTGTACGACTGCGCCGGCGAGTGGCCCGGATATCCAGATGAGGGACACTGCAGACTTTGTGAGGCCTAGCGATAGTAGATAAGGCTGTTAGGAGAAGCTGTCAGTTGGGCAAGAAATAAATTGAAAAGCGAGTACTTACAGTACCACAAGAATATTCAGTGGCAAAGATTAGTTGAAGACTGTTTGCAGTGATCAGATTGGACAAAATTTAAGCCGGAGAAGATTTCAAGAAGTTACTCACCCTCCTAGCCCGGTTGTGAGCATGAATATCGAAAACTGGCTCAATGTGGCTTTGTCAACGTCAAGGAACCCATCATCCGCAGAATAGTCGGCGGCATCTTCAGAGTCTCGTGACAGCAATGATTGATCTAGTGGGATATCAACGGATTCGCGATCCATTTTTGATTTCTCAATCGTAGCATGACAATGTACTCATAACTTATTTTTTGGTAACAAAGCTAAGGACACTGATGGGCTGAAGGAGGCTCCTTCTAGCCGAAACAAGAGAAGTTGCATTCGGAAAACATTCTAACTTATTATTGTACCAATAACATGAGCCAGACTGATTGTTCTGTCTTATTTTGTGGATGAGGTGGTCATGTGCCATAGTCTTCGGGTTCAGGGCTGGCTAGCAACTTTATCCGAGCCGGTAATGTAGAACCGAGTAACCACGAGAACTTGTGAGTTCGGCAACATGGTTTCTTGGGCAAAATCAGTTAGAGGGTTGAAGTAAATCTCTAAAGGTAAAAGTAGGTTTGAAAGCAGATGTTAAATCGAAGGTGAAAGTTAGTTCGGGGTAAAGGTTAGTTCAAAGGCAGAGGTCAGTTTCAGGGCAAACGTTATCTTGAGGGCAGAGGTAACTTTGAGGATAAAGGTCAGTTTGAAGGCAAAAGTCGGTTAGAGAGTATTTTACGTCTCTTGGGTAAAAGTAAGTCTGGAAGGTAATGGTTAGTTTAGGGGAAAAGTCGGTCTTAAGGGCAAAAGGAAGGGTTTTAAAGGTAAAGTCTGTCTCAGAAGTAAAGTAAACAACCTTTATATAAAGTTGATCAGATTTGTTTGAGATCTTAGTAAGTTCAGATAGTACAGATATAACTGCAGTGTCGAGTAGGTTTACACGACGCATGTGCACTCGCCGGTCACAGTTGGTAACAATATTTCTGCCCAGTCACAACATGGTGGAATGGTCTACCCCCGATATCAAATGGCACGACATGAGCCGGTAGACAAGAGGAGTTACAGCTACCTTTCTGCCTTATCATCCCCGATATATACCTGACTCGCGCGCGTACGACAGAAAGTATAGAATCTACCGAAGGTAAAACCAAAGTATCAAAGATAAAGTTCGCGCTCTCGTCTACCGCTGCTTGAAAGAATAGAGTCCCGGAAATCGGTTTTGTGACGAATAAGAGTCAAAGTTCATCTACCTGCCTGCCGGATAGTTAGCCGGACGGGTTGTCGGTACCTATTCGATCTGGTGACCCAGAACTTTACTACGACGCGCACTCCATTCACAGCCGGAGATGAGCCCTCTTTACACGGTCCTGTGAATTATCATTCCATAAGCGGATCTTCACCTCGTGCAGAGGGAACCATGTCATAGATCCATTTACTGCGATAGAATCAGAAGTCAAGTGAGTGAGACTGAACTGCTTACTTGGAAAGAGCGTTTCCTAGTCAGCCGCCCGTGGTTTTCCGTATCTAGATAGAAAATATTTATCTCTGCCAGCTGGTGAGGAATTCTTAGATGTCACCGAAGAAGAGATTGAGAAATTTGATATTCCTCGTTGGCGTCATTGTTGACGATCGAAGCACATGACTCGCCACTCCAAGCCCTTCCTTCACAGAGATCCTATGCGGAACTGCAATATCACATGTCCCATATCTGACCCACAGGCTGAGGCGCGCTCTACTCAAAACGTGACTTGAATGTCGTGTGTGCGATGTAATCTTCATACCTAGCAAGCTTCACAGGCAATCATGCCATTGATATCACCACGCTGAGGTCTGTACCAGATCGTCGTGTTCATGTTTGCGTTTCCTCCACCCACGCTGTGGCAGTTCGATACTCCCAACCCTACAACATGCAAAATAGCTTCTGGTGCTTGGTGCTCATGAACAAGTCGACGACGTACCGCATTCTGAATCCACTTCACGTATGATCGTGTCAGCAGTGTGAGCAGATGGTGAACGCTTTGGCGTGGACTCGGTGGAATCAGAGTACTGGGGATTTGGTAGGCTCTGGTTCGGGACTTTCGCGGAGGAAGGAACGTGAGCTGTAAGGACAACCTCTGACCAGATCCGAGATTGCAGTTGTATTTTCTTTTGACTGATTTAGCTCTTGTTCGGTGCTTTGCGGAAGAGTTGGATTGCTCTATGTGCTTCTAGAGTAGTGTGGTGCTTGAGGACGGCGGTTCGGATCGACAATATGTGACGTATTTGGAGGATGGATGTCAGGCGAAACCGTTTTTCTCAGCGGACTCTGAGGATGTCCGCCGCTCACAGCTGGATTCTGTTGCTGTGTATATGGCTGAAGCGGGACATTACCCAGCCTCTGAGAAGAAGGAGCTGTAGGCTGTCCAATCGCTACTTTGGCTGCGTCCCAGTCTGAAGCATCCCCAAGTCTTTTGTAACATCCTCGATAGCATCTGAGGGTATGGCATCGACGACAGTAGGTTGCCTATAAAGATCTACAATGGAGAGGCTATCTCCACCAGAAGCTGTTAAACCTGCACTGAAGAGTCTGCTCAGCCTAGGTGGAAGTGGTGGGTAGCTCTAGGCAGTAATCGAGCAAAATTGGTGCCTCCGCTTCCTCTTCTTGGTGGACGTTGAGGAGGATACTCTCTTCAGTCCATTCCCGGGCGAACACTGTATTGTTGTACCCTGAAAACTTTCACGCAGAGGTTGATAGAGTGAGTCTGGGGATTCCAATTTGAGTCAGGGAAGCCGGCAAGAGTAAGCGAGAAACATGCGAAATGGAGGAGAAAATGAGACGTCTAACTAGCCTGACTATTACCTGTCTTTGAGATTATTGAGCTAGGGGATGGAACAACTTACCTGGGCTCGACTTGCAAGTGGGAATACACGCACCAGCGGAAGTCCATTATTGATCGCTCGAGAGCTAAAAGAAGAGAACTCACCTTTCGACGAAGGCTCCATGTCCAAATGGACAGATACTAAACCTCGATGTTCGAGTTCAAGATAGAAGAATTGTTCAACGACCTTCCATTCATTGCATTTAGTATTCCTTGCTTTCATAAAATACACTACAAGTTTGCAAGCTCATCTCATTTCATCCAGCCCTCATCCCACCCTCATCCCACAGCACCCCCGTATCCAGATATGGCGACATTTAAAAGCCAAAGCCAAAGAAAAGCAAGATGGAAAAAAAAAAGTAAGAATTTGCTGGTGAGGTAGAGTGTGAGCGGGCTAAAAGACAAAACTGCAAAACGCAAGCAAGCAGGCATATGGTACGACGGTACACAGAGATTATGTATTGCGGCTGCATCGGCGAGAGCATTGATTGCAACTGAGAAAATCAGACGTTCAGGCCAAATTCTGAAGGGTATGGAGGAGCTTCGATCAGCTATAAAGCTTGACATGTCTAGGGCATATCCTCGTTTTTCTTGAAGACCCTGTTTGAGTATTAGCTAGGTTTCGGGTGGGGACGTAGGGGGACAAACAAATGACTCTCGTAAAAGTGAAGCATCTATTCTCAGATTAGCGAGGTACAGGTATAGCATTTTTCAAGCGTTCTTTACCTTTTGTGGGCACCGCTTGTAAACTTGAGCCAGAGGATGCTGGGTCTTGTATCCACCCTTCCACGTCAAGTAAACTACAACGCTTCCCTCATTACCTTCACATGCATCGATAGCAACTACAGCCTCCTCCCAGCTTCCAGTTGGTGGTTTGAAATCGGCGGCTGCTACACTGTATGGTGGAGTGGCGGAGGAAGGGTGATCCTTTGATTTGCGGCCCCTCTTGGCTCCGTTCTCAAGAGGCGTGCCTGTGCTTGCTCTTCCGCGTTTCTTGCCCTTCTTTCCTGATGCAGCCTTCTTCTCTTCCCAAGTGGCCAAGATCAAGTCCTTGCCTCCGACCGACTCAAGATATTCGCTCAAAATTAACGCTGCGGTCTCACTAGAGCGCTGGTCAGCCCATTCGCTCTCACTAAATCTAGAAAGTGATATTTTCATACAGATTCTCCTCTGGCTCCCAAGTCCTGTCCGACTTCTTCTCGAAGCCCTCCCATTTCACCTCGTACTTGATCTCTCCAGTCTAGCCCCAGTCAGTGTAAACGCTAGAATCCCCAAAAGTAGACACTCACACCTTCATCAACGATATGATTGGTAATCTTCTCCACAACGTATTCATCCTCGGGCAGTTCCTCATCATCATCCTCATCCTTATTATTGTCCGATTCGACCTCCAATGGCTCGGGTTCTTCAACGGGCGTCTTGGACTTGCTTTTTCTATCCTGCTTGATTTTCTCTTCCTTCGCCTTTGGAGCTGGTGCAGAGGGACCTGGGGCGTCGAAGTTGCTGCTCACATCGGAGGCTTCGTCGTCGGTAATTTCTGCGCGAACCTTAAGTGAGCCAATGCCAAAGGTTGAAGCTTTTCCAACGATGATTATCGTCGTCGCAGAGCCTCTACTACAGAGAGATTGTAGAGATCGAGGAATCCGATTGTGCTACTTACGAGGAGGCATCTTGTTTGAGTTGGAGGTCGGTTGTTAGAGTACTCAGGGAGGTTGGTGTTTGCGCCTCAGAGCTCAGCGCACGTATTGCAGAAGCAGGGAGAAAGCGGAGGGTAGAAAAGTAACTTCGCAAATTTCTTTAATAGTGAACAGATACCATTGACCGATCCCCTTGACGTTGGCATGCGAAGTGGAGAAGAGGAGATATTTCGAGCTGTTATTAGGAACGCGACTGAGGCGCAAATCCAGTCGCGTAGAAGCTTGGACTTCCCATCGAAGCTAGTCTCAAAAAGGCTAGTCTCATACAGATTGGAACCTCAAGAACCTCCTCTTAAATCCTGAGACCTCAAGTACTTTACAATTCTCGAACCTCTGAGAAAGAAATTTCCTAGCGTTTCTCTGGTGATATTGTCTCTTGAACATGTATTTCAAGCACCGCTTTACATAATGCTGAGGCGAAATAGCTGATGCAACCTCTGCGGTCTTCGAAATCTCAATTGATCACCTCTTCTCGTTCAAAGTACTTATCCAGAAACGACATTTGATTTGCTAGGTTGTCGAATCGGGGACTCCACTCCCTCCTGATTCCATACTTGTTCCTCTTTTCTATCTATTACACTCATAAATCATGAAGAGTACCTGGCCTCTATCGATGCTGCCTCCAGGACTTGTCACCATAATCCACTGTGATGACCTTGCGATTCAACACTACCATATTCGCACAGGCAATATTATCTGAGTCCGCTTTGTGATCGGACATAAATTCCTGTCCATTGTTATAAGCAGAATCTCATGTCCTGACCCTAAGGGGTACATCCCAGAAGCCTTTTTGTGCCATCCTTGATAGCAGGATCATACTTCTCATATCTATTTCTTTCCCCTGTGCACGCAACCCAACAAGTAGCAGTCTATCCATCTCCTCGCAGAGTCTAGCAATACTCGGCTCCGTCTATCAATGAAATGAAACAATTAAACCAATCCCTTGTTTCTGTTGTAAGGAAGCATTGAAAGAAAAACCAGAACTCCATCCATCTCTGCTCCTGCAAACAAATAGAAGCTACGAAAGGCAACGAGAAGTCCACGGCATCGGGATAGTCTAAGTCTAGACTCTTACTTCTTCTCTCAATATCATTCCAACCCCACAATCACAATTTCGCACTCTCCTCCCGCGGGCCCTGATACCCACTCTCACACCACTCCTTCTCCATCGCATCCCTCAACGTCCTCTGCTCCTCCCTCCCAAGCTGGGTCTCACTACCCATCCTCCCAAACCTACTCTCCCTCGTCTCCCTCAACCCAGCACCATGCTCATCCCCCTCCACAAACTCATAACTCCTCACTTCCGTATTCGCCCACCCGGTCCCTACAAATTTCCCCGCTCCATCCCAATCGTCTGTGAAATAGTGTAGGTATCCTCCATGCGTGACAACCACAATTTCAACATCTTGATCCGGATTCAGCGCGAGACTTTGGTCTGCCAATGCGCGGAGGAAAAGTCGCGCTGACCGCGCCCGCCGCTCGATGTGATGCGCAGCCGGACTCCACCTGCCGACTTTCGAGTTCCAGTCGTCACTCACATATCTCAGGTCCACTGTCCCAGCGAACTCTCCGTCTGCGAATTCAGCTTCGAGGGCATCGACGCTTGAGCCGGTGTCGCAGGGCAGGTTTGATGTTTCTTGGAGCTCGGAGAGGGCGAGGATGCGGATACCGCGGGTGATGGCGGTTGGGAAGGAGAGGAGAGTTGTGTAGAGTGTGCGGCGGAGGGGCGAGGAAACGAGGTGGGTTATGCGGGAGGGCGAGGGAAAGTTTTGGCTGAGGGTTTGGCATTGTGATTTTCCGTGGGGGGTGAGGAGGGGGTCGGCGATGGTGTGGTTGGCGAGGGAGAGGTTGTGGAAGCCTTGAGCGTCTGGGAGGTGAAAGTTAGGTCATTGGCTTTGGTGGGTTGGAAAGTATGGGGTATTGAAGGGAAGTACTTACGGCGAACGCAGTGGATGGTGACTTTTGCCATGGTGTTTGATTCTGGATTGAATTTATGGTTGCAGATGTTGGATGTATGAGGATTGATCGAAGAGTAAAATTGATAGAAGGTTGAATAGGGGGAAAAAAACGTAGAAGAAGAGAAAACTCGAATAATTGACGTGCAGATAGTGGAGGACTAGCTCGATGGCGGGGTGTAGTGGGGGTTAGGTTTGATAAGAAAACTGGATCCGGATAGCAAATGTGGATCCAGACAGGAATAGAAAGCTGTTGCCCTTGGAGAGAAGTTCTCTTCAAATTGGAGCTTTTTAAATGTATGAGAGTCTGGCAGAAGTAAAAGAATGAGAAACCAACTTCCATCCCACCCCTATGAATGCATCTTACCTTTCATCAAGCGGTACTAGCATGCACTTACTCTCAACACGCAGCATCCGGTACAACTGCCAGCAAGTTGCAGACTGGTATGACAAAGCCGGGACCCACAGATTTTGTATCCTCTCCGCTCCATCCGCGGTATCCTATAATCTGATTGCAGAACGCAGATTTGTTGAAAGGATTTTTTTGCTTGTCGTTTCGACGCGGACCAACCAAACAAACCAATGACGTTGTAGCGCTGCAAGGCGTGCGAGTTTGATTCGGGAGGTTTGCCGAAGCTGCAGACGGGTGGCTTGACTGGTGAGGATGGATGGGTCGGATGCGCGAAGTGCTGTTTTGGGAAGCGTTGTCCTGACCCTGGATAAATAGATGGATGGCTGCTCTGGCTCTGCCTGTTGCTTATCTGAAGGAAAGCTTGTCAGGCTGGCGGGTAGCATATGAGGATGAGTCTTTCGAGGTTGTATTGTCGACCAGATAATTTATGGTATGAACGTTGAATGATGCCTGTGCTGTTGTGGAAAGATAGGCCAATTGCCACCTCAACATTCAACCCCCCTTAGGCCAGCGCGCAGCTCCCAGCTTGCATCTCGCCGTGACATCGCCAGCGCGTTGTACCTCGACAGTGAGCAATACCGCTCATCATGTCTCGCTGTAATTGCGTCTCCTGTTCGGCTTCTGACAGGTGAGGTATGGCGCTGCTTGTGTCGTGCTGCTGACGTGCTGTGTGGGAGGAAACACTGGCGACGTTCGGTTGGTAAAGGAAAGTTTCAGCATTGCTTGGCGAAAACCCCCACATCTTCACAAGCGAGATCCTTCTCCTCCGCTTTCTCCTTTAGCATCCTGTCATATTCCTATCGGTAATGTTGCAATTTACGTATTCAAGTCTTCTTATTTGTTTCTTTTCTTGCTGATTTTGCCTCCAAACCTCGGCTTTTCTTACCTGCGCACCAATGTCTGCACTCTGAGTAACCTTTCATTTTTTTTTTTTTTGATGCGAACCCCGTTTGCAAGTTGCAGTTGTCGGTCTGCTCTAGCTATACAATACATAGAATAGACGTGTATTCATCAATCCGTTCAACGTCCCTGAGCTTGGGCGAAGAAGACAAAGGGGAACGTCTCATGGCATATGCCACTCTCATATCTTTCCTAAAGTGATGCTAGATCGACCTTCTGAGATGATAGCTAGCTAAGCCCTTCTTTTCCTTCTTCTCGAGGTCAAAGTTTCTCCAGTCCATCCCAGTCATGAAGCCAGATTTATCATAATGTTTCTTCCCCCTTGGTATCTAACAGGGAAAATGTGTTAGAGGTTCGAAGCCCAGCCGGTGTCGTTCTGCACCGATGCGGAAATGCGGTATTTGTATCGAGATCCCGCTAAGCGAGTCCGAATCCATACCTAGGCATCTATCATTACAGCAACGTACTCCCAAATGAATCGAAACAAATAAATCGACTTCTGCACACGATCTAATAAGAATGTGGTTTTCCGATTTCCAGATGAGGTTTCAAGCTCCTTGTAAGGTGATGCCCTATCTCCTTTGAGACTGTATGTAAAACCCGAGCTGACCTCGCAGTAGAAAGTCTGTATTAAAATAGGTAAGGTAAGCATGTATGTCAATTATTCAACGCCTCATCGCATCTCATCAAAGAAGCAGGTACATTTACCTATCTACCTGCCTATCACCTACACCTAAAATTCAATCTCATGCTATAAAAACGATTCAAGAACAAATTCAACTTTAATCCTCATCCTCATTCTCATCCTTAAACTATCCACCCACCACCCACCAACCATCAAAAAAACATGTCCAACCCCAACCCCAACCCCAACCCCAACCGCCAAACCCCCCATCATCGAAAACTCCATCGCCACCCTAACCCTCTCTCGTACCCACCTTCTCGGCCTCAAAAATCCCCTACTTACCCCTCGAAGCGCGTTTTACAATCTCGCTGTCCATAGGCGCCGCGCCAGTATTGTGATAATGCCTACCGCAGCGAGGATCTGGGATCAGTTGGGGGTGTATGATGTGATGAATTCGAGGGAGAGGGATGGTAAGGGGATGGTGAGGGGTAGGAGGGGTAGGAGGGGCTGCGTGACGGAGATGAAGAGGACGGGACGTTTATGAGGAGGGAGGATGGGAGGGTGGTGGAGGGAGTGAGTGGATGGGGGCTGTCGGGGGGAGTTGAAGGGAGATGAGATTTCCTTTAGTTTTTGGAGTTGCATATGAGTTGGTTTGGATTGCATTTACTTGACAAGGATTGTCTGGAATGGAAGACTGACTGACTGATTGTGAAAATGCGGCAGGTTGAACTATATCTATGGGATTTGCAAGAGGAAGATCTTCTTGAAATCGATGTACCTATATGATCAGTTGAAAGACCATCTAAAGTCAAGACCGGAAATAAAGTGGTGTCTTCGCAACATGGCGATAGATAGATACATCACGGTAACTTGTCAAGATGTTGCGCGAATATGTTTCAGATTAGTGCCATTGGAGCCGATGACCTTCACAGTTTCACACGGCAGAGATATGGAATTAAAGGAGATTACCAAGAGTAACTTAACTGAGCGGTAGACGTGCACATGGGCTGTAAATGAGGAGAAATCCCTGGGCACTTACTTAAACCTCACCGCGCTAGGACGCTTCCCTTGCCTGCTGGCGATAGATACCTTCATACCACGAACTACATGTTATCTATCACCCATCTTCTCATTTGCAGAAGTGCTCAGCGCGACCTTGGAACCCGCTATGATTCGAGCTTTACTACAAGATACCTGGAACTGGAAGTCTGGATAGAAGTCATCTTACAGTCTTACTTCCCGGATGACACACCATTTTTTCCTTCATGGATCCCACACAATTGATATTTTTTTCTTATAACATCTTATCCTTATCCGACATTGTAGCATAACACCGTACCCCATACCAATATCCCCATTTCGTACAATTCTATCCAATAATTAATCCCCCATCACCCAAAAATATCATTAATCCACTCCCCCACCACCTCCCCCTCGCTTTTCCCCTGCTCGTCTCCATTCCGAATATCTCCCCTCCTCCCTTCTTCCCCGACTCCTCCACTCCCCTCTCCCCGTATCCCCACAACCCTCGCCCTCGCCTGACTAGCAGCCTCAGGATCAAGCTCTTCATCCCAAATCCTCCGATCAGAGAATTCATGGATAAACACGCTGCGACGGAACAGTGTAGCCATATGATTTGCCTGGCCGCCTGGCGTCGTAGTGGTATCCTCACCGTCTGGACCCTCATTTGACCTTCTTTGGGCTTTAAGCTTAGATCTAGACTTAGACTTGGATTTTGTTTTGGGAGAGGTAGAGGATGAAAGGGAGGATGTGGTTGACGAGGAGGAGGGAAGAGGGGTGGCGGTATGTAGGAATAGCGAGAACGGGATTTTCAGTGTTGTGGATGAAGGTGGGAATTTGAGGTGTGCGGGACGGGAAGGAGGTTCGATGAATAGCTGCGAGATGCGCTTGGCTAGATCGGCTTCTGTGGTTTCTGTTTGCTTATGTGTGGGTGAGGTCGGCTCTTCTCCTGGAGTCAAAGGACTTGCTGCCTCTGAATTTGACGAAGTGAGATCCCCTTCCTCGCTAGGCCACTGATCTTCTGTTTCGGATGGAGATAGTGACGGAGAGTTCGCTGTGGACTGGTCGGAAGAATCTTCATCTGTGACCCATTTTTGAGGGACGGCTAACCCTGAGGTTCGGAAGAATAGTGTTGGTGAAGCGAAGGAGTCGAATGCTGCTGCCGGAGAAGGGAAGAGGTGAGTTTTAAGCTTGTGGAGCGTGCTAGCGTCCCATGCGTTCTCTGGAGTCATTGGACTCCTCTGTAGTGGCCCTGCCGTGGAGCCAAGCTCGTTTTCTGAGGACGAGTCTTGGTTTGCGACCGTCGGTGGGGGAGGCGAGGTCGCGATATCCGTCCAGTCGAAAACGGCATTCTTGGTTATCAACCCGATGATCTTTGTGGGCAGTGTGCGAGACGTGAAGTTCTCTGTTAATGCCAACGAGGTGGCTAGGGTGCCGCCGAGGAAGGAACCGTACATTAGGATGGGTCGTTGGACTGGGAGTGGACGAGTCGGTGCATAGAGTGACTGTCTTGCGTTGGGATTGAAGTCTGTGGTTGGAGAGGGTGCTTGAGGAGAGTAACGTGGGAGGAAGGTGGATAGCAAGAATGTATATCCGGCGAGTGTATCGTGGAGGGGTCTTGGGAAGGGATGATATGCGTACGAGGGGTTGTTGGAAAGCGGTTTAGGCGCGGTTGTGTTTGTTGATGGAGTGGGAATGTTCCATCTGTAATTTATGCTTGCGAGTGTTGTTTTCGAGGTGAGAAGGTAAGGTGGAAGAGGCGGATGGGTGGATCTGAGATGAGTTCCTGTTGGTGGCAGGTGAATTATGAGCGGATTGGCGGGGTTACTGAGTGCGGAAGGGTTGTGAACGCTTTGTTGATGTTAGTAGGCGAGGTAAAGGAGTAGCGATGCACGTGAGATGTTTCACGTGGATATATCAACAGAACTGGATCATCCTCCATCACAACCGCTAGCAGAAGTTGAAAAGAACTCACTCGATAGTAACAAATCCCGCCGATCCACACTTCACTTCAAACTTCTGAACTTCAAACCCTTCACGTGATGATGCAGCTGAATCTGATGAGATCTGCCTGGCGCTTCGTCTGCACTTAGCGATCCTTGAAGATGTCCATGGCCATCTCGATGTCGATGTAGAAGTGGAGATGCCTCTCACAGCCCAGAACGACACCAGCTTAGGCGCAGCAAGAAGCTGCATCTAGCGATGCGTTCGCGTCTGGGAAAGGGAGCGTCTCCGCACCTGCACAAGTTGAAAGTCAGACAACCACAAGTAGCTGAAACATACGTCAGTGGGTTGGTATGTTTGGTTGTTTGGCTTGGAGGCTTGGTTTGAAGATGGTGGGATGCAAATCGATGAAGTGCATGTGAGGCTTTCGAGTTTCTCCGTGGTCCGTGGGTACGGCAAGACTGGCGATTTGGTTCGTGCGACGACGTGGCTGACACCGGGAAAACTTGGAGAAGCGTGAAGGATTGAACACGCGGCTTGTTGCCGGGTAGAGTTGATGGCTCGCCTGACTCGTTCTGTTGTCGTATCGTGTGTCCGGTTTTAGACACTGTTCATAGGATGGCTAGCTGCAGTAGTAGTGATAGTTGCGGGATTATCTGTTATGGTTGTTGACCTGAGCGAGCTGCTTGCTGTGGTGGTCAGGGGAAATGCTCGCTTCAGGCTCGAATAATGGGCGCCCGATGCAACCAATGAGAGCGAGGCTGGATGAATACCTTGGCGCTGCTGAGAATGCCAATCAGGAGGCGTTTTCTTGGACCACGTTGGCCCAGGGCTGGAGCAGCAAGTCGGCGAAGATTGTGACACAAAGCGGGAGCAATTTCTACGATGGGGATGCATTGCGTCTGCGGGCATTGCTTGGTGGTTGTGTATTCTGTGTAAGTTTGTGCTCACGGTCTAAGTTTGGGCAGTGTTCAGTTTTCTAGAGGACGAGTATAGTGAGTAGATAGACCATCGCGACTCCTGAGAAGGCTGAAGTCTGGGCCAGATCTTGAAGATAAAAGTGGATGTACGACAGAAATCGTTGATGCACGACGCAGTGCCTCCGTGCTGCATACTGCAGATTGTCGGGACGGTGATCCCGACTCTTCTGGGGTATCAAATCTCTTATGATTTCTGTACCGAACCGAGATAACGTCCCTTGCAGGGAGGCACAATCAATATTTTTGAACGGCCACCTCCAGCCCGGTTGTCGTCGCAGAGAGACACGCAGAACGAGAAGTGAGCTCAGGAGGGCATGCACAGGTCTTCAACACTGTGAACCGACTCCCGTTATTTTGATCGCCTCGTCTTGAGAAGTGTCTTAACGTTGACAGTAAGAAAAACGTCAGAGATCAATTAGTCGTTCTTGGACGGACTTGCGCCATCGTCCATTATTGTGTTGATGGCTGCGTGATCCCCTTGCTGCGTTCAGCTGGTTGGCTTGTTCCAGGCCCTCTTAACATGGCTGGCAGCACTTCAACCCAACAACAACAACATCATCCTCCACCCATCTATTTCATCCTTACCAACGCCGCCTGCCGCTGTTGACACTTTACCCATACCAAAGCAAGTATGGCAAGTATCGAGGGTATGGTATGCCTTGGATCATCTTCCCGCGTGAAGATTGGACCGGTTATTTGACGAGACACACCTTCGGTTGCTGTTCGAAGGGTCCACATGCCATCCGCCGATACTTAGAAATTACCATAACCAGCGGGTCCACCCAAGCCCGATACAGGCAAGACGTGATGTCCAGCCCTTAACCCTGTCTGCCGCTTTGCCAAGTCGGTGCAAAAGTGGGATTTGCGATTGCCAAGATGGAGAATCCCCAAAACCCAAGCGTCAGATCCAACGCGTGTAGCTTACCTCTACGACCATCTGCAAAGTACTGTAAACACAACACAGAAGTACGAGAATACCAAATCATGCCTACATCGGCATGGTATTTGCACATGTCTATTTGGAAAACACGAAATCGCGAAAGATGGGACGAATTGCAGCCGTGTATTACCATATCTGGATAGGTAGCATGCAGAGAGAAACTGTCGGGCGTTGTTCTAGTGCGCACCGCCTGTGCTGCCCAGATGGATGGATTTGGAGTAGTTGCACTGGCTGCCAAACATCGCTAAATCGCCCGGTTCCCCTTCGTGCACTTCGTCCTCTTCGACGATCAGCTGCCATGTTTCAACCCTCCATCGCATTTGTTGAACATGCCATGGAGACAGTTGTTCGAACATCCGCATGTCAAGACACCGCCATCCTCGTCATGCTATCTTTGACTACCCATGGTTGCTCTGAAATCATCAGGCCAAAAGCACTGTCCGTGACTGGCAAACTAACTTTGCATTTCGTATAGTAAATTTACAATTTACCTACCAACATCATATCCTGCTGTATACAGCCTGGAGAATGCTACCCTCATCCTTTTCTGCGAGCCTACACAATGATGCACGTTTCCTTCTATTGGCATCTCGACCACTCACACGCCGTCGTTCCCCGTCGCTTCTGCACCTGCACCTGCACCTGCACCTGCACTGGGCCGGCTCATTCCCAAACGCTTGCTCCACTCGCTCCACTCGCTCCACTCCACTCTACCCCCCAAGCACCAAGGCCAAGGCCAAGGCCAAGCCCCTGCAGGCTAGGCTACTTGTTAGACTGCCCATGCTCAACCCCGAACCCCTCCTCGCCCTCCTCCTTGCGCTGGGCTGCTGGGCCAGAACCCCTGCACCTGCACCCAATTTCGTGATGGACCCTGGCCTTCCTGGGCCTTCCTGGGCCTTCCTCGAAACTACCCGTGGCAGTCGAGCCGTCCAACTCCAACTCCAACTCCAACTAGAACGAGAACTAGGGACTTCCGTCCTTTCTCCTTCATATCGCATACCTACTTTCCTTCTTCACAACTACACTACATAGTCGACGCGTCGACGCCAACGCTCCTTTAACTTTCATGATCTTTCGACGTCGTCGCCAGAGCATCCTGCCTTGAACTGGGACAAGCTCGTCCTTCTGCCGTATGTACTCGATTCTTGCATTCACCTACTTGGGGCTGTGGGTGACGTACCGAACTCCGCGGAACCAACTAACACGAGTGACATTCAGGGCAACGCAAGGCACGCAATCATTTCCAATCTACCGACCAATTCACTTCGAGTAGAAGGCCGGACAATATATTACCGATCGATGGCGTCTACACAACCTTAATATAGAACGACTGTTGCGCCTTCTTTGCATCGCAACCCTCGGCCAGGGGAGAAGGAAGTTCGATTGAGTACTTTTTGGACGAGCTGCTTCAACACCACAAGCCAACATGGCAAAGAAGAGTCGCACGAGGAATTTCTGTGGGGTTTTGCAGAGCGTACTGGCTGCTGCTGCTCTCTATGGTTTTCTGTACTTGAGCATTGCTGTCTACCAAAAACGCTCACTACCTGCGTCGCCAAAAGAGCTCTATGATAACCCGCTCTCAAGTCGACCTGGGTCTTCCTCCGACCACATTGGCTCCCAAGGACCTTCCAGCAAATTGATTGCCTCAAAAGTCAATCCGAAGGCTAATTGGTTCAATCGACCCGAAAGCCTTGTCACTCCGAGAGACAACTACCTGGGGAAGAGACCACATGTCGACACAATTGCCAACCTGACGAAGCTGGTGGAAGAATGTAGAGGGTCATACGAGAACATTGAGAAGATGCCATATGTTTATGATTGTCTGAAGTATCTGGATGAGGGTACAAAAGAGTATTACTACAGACCAGCGAGAGGGGAAGGGGCCAGCGAACAGTCACCAAAGCATGCGGAATATCTCAATGCGGATGGCGTTGACAATTCCTTGAGCGAGTATCCTGCATACAAACCTGCTTCCAAAGAATCAATGGGACGATGCAATGGCCCCATTGTACCCTACCACGTCTACTGGACCGGACCTGCCACATGGAGAGTCGAGCTGTTCATCAAGAGTCATTTTCACACCCAGAACATTCCATGCGTTCGATTGTTTCTCTGGCTCGATGGAGATCGGGACTCGAAAGCTGTCGACAAAATGTTGAACCAGGATCCCCTGTTTCGGAAATTTCTACCTTTCGTGTCAAGAGGCGACATTGTTTTGAAGACATGGAAATTCCCTTCCAGGATCCCTCTACCGAAAGGCGACAACACAGACGGGAAGGGATATTACAAGAGTCCAGGAAAGGCAAATTCGAAGAACGAGACACTGGTGGCGGATGGACTGATTCGTGACGCCAAGGACCAAGAATGGCTTGTCCTGACGGAGAAACAGATGACGTTTCTGCCAGTTGCCGTTTCTGATGCGGTGCGATTTGTTGTTCTGCATCTTTATGGAGGTGCTTATTTCGATATGGATGTCATTATGCTCAGGGATATGCGCCCGTTGTTGATTGGAGAAGAGCATTCTTTCGCCGAGAGATGGGGAGCGCACCCGAGCCCAGGAGACTACAATACTGCGATCATGTCCCTGTCCGCCAATTCGTCGTTGTCCTCTTATTTGCTCCGTGGCGGTGTGCGAATGGGATTGAACTTTCACCCAAGAGTGGTTGGCGTTATGGCTGTCAAGGATCGCCGAAATCGGGAGTTTCACATGCTAGAAACGGCAGCTTTTGATCCCATCTGGACGGAATTCAACTGGGGTAGACTGGGAAAATGTACCGTTCCCTGCATTCATGATTATGCGCAGGTTTTCAAAGGCAAAAATGCTTTCCCATTGAAGGATGAGTGGAAAGCGTACGATGGGCCGCAATTAGAAGCTGCAAGCAAGAGTGGAGGACATTTCTGGGATATGAGAAACGTTGAATTGAGAGCCGTTACGCCACTGAGTACGGAATCGACGACCATCGATCGAGAGGCGTTGAGCAAGACCGAGTACAGGATTGAGGAAGATAAGTATCCACCCACGAACCGAACTTTGGAAAACTTCTTCCGAGGGGCGTGGACATATCATATCCACAACCAGGTAAGCTTTTTCTGTGCCCGGGAGGAAAGAGAGAGCAAGGCTAATAATCACCAGTGGCTCAAGAACCCTGAACCTTCGTCTTGGCTCAATGTCATCCAGCGCGCACACGACGGCTTCTTCTCCCACAATCGCATGAACCCATATGGCGAGAAATGGGATGGGCCGAGTATACCTGAGTATGAAATCAGTTGGGAATATCCGTGAGCGAATTTGGTCAAATTTTGGATATGATATACTATTTGACTCGGAAAATGTCCTTGGGAAAACAATCTGGTCTGCAAACAGGTGGCAGATTCGAACCACTGTCGAATACCACCCAAGATTTCGACCCAGATCCCGAAGTGGAGCCCCAGAACAGTGTAGTGAGGACGACTGACCCTACCGGCCAACGCGGAGCCCAAGCCGAACTCCGGACGGATTTCACCATGGAATCAATGCAAGACATGTACCCGTTTACAACCGGGATGTATATACACGCAACTCGCAGACCTTGCGAGCGTTCTACTTTACAAAGCTAGCATCTAGCATCCGACATACGGCATGGCGTATCTCGGAGTTTCTCTTTTCCCATCTTCTAACTTCGATGGTGGAGGGTGGCATGTGAGCGGCACCTCTATATGTGGCACGGCATTATATTATAGACTTGCTTTACCTTCTTTCTGCATGTGTCTGTGCTTGAGCTTTAGTGGATCTACGCTGCTCTATGCGATGTGCTTGTGGAGATTTATATGATGCGATGACCTAGCTTCAGCCGCTTTGAGTTGAGTGAGAGAGGAGTGCCATGATGTGGCATAGTGTTATCTCGATATGACGAGCGGTATGACGAGTGATGTGGGGGAGGGAATCTCAAAAGCCTTCGATGGAGGTAGACGAAATCATAGAGCTAGCTAGCTATCCATGCTGCATGCTACTATCTTATCTACAGATGGATAGAAGACAAGCCAGCCAGCTAGCCAGCCCACTGCAATCTGGGGTGAGTGGAGCGCACCTTGACGTTGTGTTGTGGGAGAGCAAGGATTATGTGGTTAAACAAGTAGACGCCAGGTTATAGGTAGCTGTTGGCTGTTCGTCAATAGACAATGAATGAATGAATGAGTACTAGGGGACTGGAGAACTAGACACGCACCGTGTGAGACCGTCAGAATTAACTCCTGACAACTATTCCCAATTCCACAATTCCACAATTTCAATTTCAAAATCAAGTCCTGAAAACGAAGGACGTTGGACGTTGATCAACCGAAATGCCATCCTCACATCTCATCTCACATCTCCCTCTCTCCCTCACCCTCACACACCTCTGTGTTCCTCTCCTCTCTCCCACCTCACTCACCTCACTCACCTCCAGACCAAAACATAGGGAGTCGTGATCTGTGATCTGTACCCAGATCTAGATCACCGCTCCCATTCCATCCATCTGTATTTCTATTCCCACCTGTATTTCCGTCTGTATTTCCATTTCCATTTCTACTTCTCTTTCCCACGCTGTATTCCCACCCCCTCACACCCTCTGCCCCTTCCTTCATTTCTCATTTCTCATTTCTCATTAAACTTCCCGACCGTAAATTTACCAGGCTAGCGAGCTAATCTTAAGTCTTACATATATACATACATACATACATACTTTCCGTATACGGAATTACTGTACAGTAAGATTACAGCCTAGCTAAAACTCAAAAAGGTAGGTGGTATACTCACTCACTTACTCACTCACTCACTCACTCATATACTCCCTCGTACCTACCTGTATGTATCCATCCTATCGACATACAATACATTACGATGCACACCAGTCCAGTCCAGTCCAGTCCAGTGCAGTCCAGTACCTATAGTAAGAGTAGGTAGGTGGGTGGGGATAGGGATGGAAACTCCTAGCTAGGCTAGCTCCCACTTTTCATAAGTTTTTTGTCATATTCAGTGGTGTATTGCTTGCTGGCTTTGAAGGCCCCCAAAAAAAAGAATAGATTTTCATTTTTTGATAGTCTGCGATGTTCAGACATACGGAGAAGAAGGGGAGTTTACGTGTATCTATCTAACTTTAAGTATGATTCATAAACCACCTGTAAGCAGAGCCTCCATTCAAGGTCGTCTTCTATCGATGATTTTGTGTAGTACCTAGGAAGAGGCGAAAGAGGAATCAAATCAAATCAAATCAAATCCATCAACCTATCATCATCCTCAACCACAATCAGCACACTCTAGCAAGCCTGTGCGATGCATTCTTGGAGAGTCAAGTCCAAAAGTAAGTCCAAAAGTAAGTCCAAAAGTAAGTCCAAAAGTAAGTCCAAAAGCAAGTCCGAAGCAAGTCCAAAGCAAGTCCAAAGCAAATCCAAAAATGGTCCAACACAACAAAGTGACGGCTTGGCCACGACTACCAGCCACGATTATCGGTTCCCCATCCTCCTTCGCCCATGTAGATCAAACTGTCAATACACAGTTCATGAGCAGTTATGGCAGGAACAACCTCGAACGTAACTTTTGGTGCCATATCGGCGACCGATGGTTGTGTTGTGTCAGGATTCTTGCCGTAGCGCCTGAAGAGGTGGTGCTTGAGAGCATGTGTTGCACCGTGACAGTAGCTTTTCTTGTGGAAGCGAAGATCTTCGAATCCATCACCGACCATCAGTTTGAGCGACTTCAAGTTGCGGAAGTAGGACATGTAACGACCCCAGTAATCCTTGTTGTACGAGCGGTCGCCAAGGTACTCTTTCAGGGAAACAATAACGTGGTTGACGCGCGCACAGGTGTGCTTGCCTCCTATCAATCTAACAAGCTTGAACAACTTCGTAGCAACACCGCCAGTATGGATGTA